>NC_088376.1:46324687-47568125 GCF_037993035.2 Macaca fascicularis
CATAAATTATACCTATAGATTATGTATATGCCTAGAGTAAGACAAATGTCATCCAGTTTGGCAGGCTGGGCTCCAAATCCAACATCAGATTCTTCAAGTTGTTTAGGACTATCCAGTCCCTATAGTAGAGGAGGTGTATCACTTCAGTGTTTAGAGAGCTGCTCTTTATCATATATTTCTTTGTTTGAGAATTTTGGGGTTCCCTATGCACTCCTGCTCGCTACCCAGCCCTCTCCCATCTCTTGTATTTCATTGTCTTCTTTTAAACTTAATCTTGCTTTTTAAAAACATGAGAATTTCAAAAGCACAGCCTATAAAAACACAACACAACACATTTTAGGAAGATGAATAGGCATCATTAAGTAAGTAAAGTTAATATAGGAAATAAATGTAGTTACAGCTACAAGGAATTGAGCTTCATTAAACTGAATAAATACTGAACAAATACTGTAGCTAGATTTCCTTGAAACCCTCAAGCTTATAACTTAAGGGGAAGGCCATTTTCTCTGAAATTACTTAATTACTTTAGCCAGTAAACACTGATAACAGTATTCATATTTCTGGAAGTTTTCCACTTTTGACTCTTCCCTTTAAAAATTTTTTTTTGCTATTAAAGTAAAAGTCATTACAGGATTTTGTAAGGTTGCATTTAAGTTAATATACCATTAAGTTAAGAATAGCTTCTCATGTTTGCACCTTCACAGAGTACTTATCATGATACTGCTCAGAGATATTGGTCATGAAATAAGATAGGCCTTAGATCCATTTTGATGAATTTAAACACAGGTACACATATGCACACAGAGTTTAAACCGTAAGACTTCAAGAATAGAATTACTTTGTAATGTATATAGTCCCAACATCCATTCAAATGCTTGATTGCTCCTAGACGCTTGTTGAGGGGCTACTCAACCTGGAACTGAACATTGCCAAAGTCAGAAACCTCACTACTTCCTAAGGAAGTGAATGGCATTTTTGGACCTATATAACTGTTAGAAATCCTTCCTTATGTTCAGCTAAAATTTGGCTATTACTTTCAACCGCTTCTCCTACTTCTTTGGTTCACAGAAAATAAGTAACATAGGGTATCATTTTATTTTATATTGCTTGGCTCTAACAGCAGAGAGAGGATTTTTATCAGAATAGTTGTAGCAGTAGGCAATTCCACAGTTTAGGCAGCAACAGCCACTTTTCATTCAACAGTCTTATTAGTCGTGAAAGTAAATATTTTGCTGCCGGTAGTTTGTGGCTGACGTATGAGGTCCTGAGTCTAGAATATCTACAAAGGCTGGGGGACTCTTTTGGAGAACACTTATTTGAATGTAATGCTGGTTACATTCAAATAAGGGTCCTGCAAAAAAATTTTCTCAGTAAATCTAATGGTACTGGTCTTTTGAAAAAATAAAAGTTGTAGAATAACACAATTAGTTTCTCTGTAGTTTTGCCAATAAATACTAACGAAAGAAAATTGCCTAGTTGAAACAATATATTTTCTGTGCAGAAATTAAAATTGTGTCTTAAAAAAATCCCTTAATGAATAAGCCAAGAAAAACATTGATATTAATATTAGGTGCTGGTATGGAAAATTCACACATTATCACAGTTTTCAAAGGTTAACAGTCCCTTTTCTTTAACTTTTTAAATTTAGCTATTCCTGACCTCCTTCCTTATTCATCTTTTGCATATTATCTTAAGATTTTATTTTTTAGAGCAATTTTAGGTTCATAGCAAAATTGAGAGGAAGGTACAGAGATACCCCATATACCTCCTACCCCAACACATGTACAGCCTCTCTCATTATTAATATCCTTCATTAGAGTTGTGCATTTGTTACAATTAATGAATCTATGTTGGAGCATCATTATTAGCCAAAGCCCATAGTTTACATAAATGTTCACTCTAGATGTTAAACATTACTTGTGTATCTTTTTGTCTTTGTAATTAGCCTATGCTAAACTCTTAGGTGGGAGTATGAATAATACATGTCTTAGTTCTGGCTTCTATAATAACTATACCACAGACTGGGTGGCTGAAACAACAAACACCCATTTATCACAGTTTTGGAGGCTGAGTAGTCCAACATTAAGGTGGCTGCAGATCTGGTGTTGAGAGCTCATTTCCTAGTTTGCAGATGGCTCTTTGGTTGTATCTTCATATGCTGGAGAGCAGAGAGAATGAGCAAGCAAGCTCTCACGTCTCTTCTAATAATGGCATGAATCCCACTAGTGAGGGCTCCACCCTCATGACCTAATTACCTCCCAAAGGCCCCAACTCCAAATACCATTAAGTTGGTGGTTAGGTTTCAACATGGGGGATACAAACATGCAGTCCATAGCAACACATGAAAAAAGGGAAGATTTCTAATTATGATTTTTTAAGGTGTCTGAATTGAATACCAAAATCCTAGCCATTGCCAGTCAGATGAGTAACAACTGTTTAAGACATGACTGAGGAACTCTACTCCATCCACTATGAGAACCATGTGCTCTTTCTAAATTAACATCTACCGCTGGCAACAGAATATTAAGTCTCAGATATCTTGAGATGTGTTTGATCTCTTCATGCCAACCCAATCCCTTGATAAAAGTATTGCAAACTAAAATATGCAGGATGGAGAACATTATTCAGTGATGTTTCATAATCAGCCATGTCACAGTGGAATGCATTAGATCATCAGGACAAACATGAAACACTAGAATCAAACCAGTATTCATTCAAGTAGGCTTTGTCACCACCAGTGCTGCACCTGTCTGAAATAACAGTTTCATAACCAGCTTGAAGATTTCAAGAGCTTACTTGTTTTATATTATGCTATTCCCAATAAACATTTTCATTTGTGTTAGTGTATGTTATATTGATATTCCTTTGAAAAACTTTCTGAATTTGGTAGTTTTATATATTCTACTGTAATGGTACAACAGTAGTCAGAACTTCTCAGAAAAATTTCTTTTACCACTATCCCCCATCTCCAATTTATGAGGAAAAAGAATAAGAGGACTAATTAAACTGATTTATTATTTAACCTGACCAAATTCATTGCTCAACTTTTCCTTTTGCTTTTGGGTCATCTTTTGGGTAAGATAGAAAAGTAAATATTTCACAATTTAAAAGGTGAAGAGGCACAGATGCTTTCCTTGTGTATTTCAGTAAGATTTTAAATCTAATAAATGGACATAGCACTCAACTTTATACTATATGTAAAAAGTGATATTAAAACTCTTAATTTTTGTTCTACAGGTGGTTATAAATTTACTTGATTTAACTAACAAAGAAAATAAAAGGCTACAACAAATGGTTAAAAATCATTGTCATTAGGCAGATGACTTTGAATTCAATTTCTGATCTATGGCAGAGTGGGCTATGGAAAGGCATGCAATAGAAAGCTTGAAGCTTAGAGTAGAACATTGATTCTTCGGGACATAATAAGAAATTGGAGACTGTAAAAGAGGCTTTATAAATCAGAGAAATAAATGAAAATGAAAGACAAAAAATATATGACATTTGGATAATGTCATTCAATTGGAGAATAGGCTATCAGATAATTTTTATAAAGGCATGGTTACAAATAAATCAATAGCTGATGAAAATTATATTTGCTTGACTTGTTCCTTTGTAATGGATAGTTAAAATATAGTGACTATAGATTGTCAGTGTTTATACTAAACTCCAGAAAATTCTTATTTTATACCGATTAAGTTTTTTGAGCTTTCTTTTGATGAGATTTATAAAGCTCCCTTCTGTAAAACCTCTGTGTTGAAGCTACTGCACACCCTTGACAATATAGGCAAAATGTCAAAAATTATAAATTATTACAGTTAAGAGTGTATTTCTCTTTGTTTCCAAGGAAGAAAGTTATATTTCATATAAAGACCATGTATGCATAACACAGCTCTGAAAGAGAGCTTTAACTCTGACTTATTTCTGTGGTTTGGGGTCAATTTTGTTTTTGTTCCAATCTATTTAGGTCCTTCAAAGTCACCCTACAAAGATTCCCTGGGAAAGTGCTCTTGTATATGTGTATTTATGATGATTTTCAAAAATTAGTTTATTTGCAAAAAATTATATACATATATATGGAGAAAGACTGTACTATAGATATGTGCTAGAAGCTCTTAGTTTCCACTCTCTAGACTAATCCTGTATTTGTTCTGTAAAACATAATGTCTAATGTCCTCTAAACACTAAATGCTGATGGTTAGTAAGTTGCTCTCCAGTGTGCCCAGGTAACTTCTGCTTCCACCACATGAATTTTATGCTTAACAAGAACCATGCTTGCTCCAAAATTTGTTTATGTCGACTTTAAATTGATATTTGTAATTGCATAATTTGCATAGATTAAATGTAAATATGAAAGAAAGTTCATGTTTTTCAAAAAACTAAGTTAAATATGCAGAAAGACTAGATAAAATTAAATTGCTTAGAAAATATTACTAAATTAGTAGTGAGCAGGACAATTGTAAAATGTTGCAAAAATGTACATCCAAATACAAATGGATTCTTATATTTGCCAATGTCTTTAATCTCAAAACTAAAGCAACAGATAAACTAGAAATTCTGGTTGATATATTTGTGGTGTACTTTGTGAAAGAAAGGCAACTAAGAACTGTAATATACAAAGAAAAAAATTGTCTTTGTTAAAAGATTGGAAAATGAATATATAATTTATAAGTGAAAATTAAATACCTATTTGTGTCATTTTATGGAATGATTCTTTGCTTTAGCTGACTTTTCCATTAATTGGTTGGTTCCGATTCTGTGTTGGATAAAGGTACCCAGGCTTTGAGTGTCTATTATTTCTCTATTTCGATTTCTGAATAAAACTGAATTCATCCAGTTCTTATTATGTCTTCTTGTACCTGCTTCACATTACTAACATTCTCCTTTATCTATTTAAGGATACGAATTATGCCTATTTTAAATTCTTGGTCCATATGTTCCAGTAATCTTGCTTCATGTTTATATTCTATGTTCAGCTTTTGGTCTGTTTTCTACTGGTTGTATGCATTGAGCATCTTGCTGTTTTGCCCTGTGAGTCACAGTTTCCTGGGGTCAAACTTGTTAGGCAAGGTGTATGGGGAAAGGCCCATATACACACTGGACTATCCCCTCAGTAATTTTCAGAAGGAAAAGGGTAATCTCCAGGGTGGAGAAAATCTTTAGCACAACCAAATTTTTGACCATCAATGTCTGTCTGTTCACTTCTCCAAGAAATTCCTGTCAGGAATTTGCCCTTAAATCTTTAGAATGAAGCAACACTGAAAAGACACGATTTCTTCAAGTCCTCCATCTTCCATTAGCCCAGAGAATTTGGGGGTGCAGAAGATGGAGAAAAGAATGCCCACGGGAAATTCTCGCACTTTCATCAAGTTGTTTAGCCCCTGACACCACAATGGATGCCTTGGGCTGGTGCAGTGGGGGCTGGCGAATGATCACCCCAAAACAATGAGGTAAAGAGGGCAAGGAAGAAGTTAAAATCTTTGCCTGAACCTCTCTTCCTACTTCTGTTTCTGGCTACTGTCCAAGCTGTGGCCATGCTTTCTCTTGGCCCCACCACCTTTAAGACAACCTTGGCCTTTCCAGGTGTTCTCGGAGTTAATTATTACTTCTTCAGCTCCCAGTTTCCTCTCAATTACGCAGTCCCTCCAGGTTTAATTGGGGAGGAAGGAGCCAGCAGCTGAAGCTATTTGCTATCTCGTCAGCACTGATTTGTGTATTCTTTTTCGAAGTTGGAATTGCTGATTGAGAATGATAAATGGTATTGAGGTGTTGTCTACAGGGAAATATGCTCAGTTTAATTTGAGTGAAATTACAGCCCATGTTAGGAGTACTAAGCCAAGGCTCAGTGGCCTACGAGGCAGACCACTTGTGCAGTATTAACTCGACAATGTATTACCCCAGCAATACTGGAAGACCTCGTCCGGGCATAACTGGGGGTATGATGTAGTCTATGGCCTAAGCCCTCAGCCTCTATGTGAAGTGGCACACCCTCCTTTCCTTGGATGAAGAAATCATTCATTTCAGATTTCTTGGGACTGACCTATTTTCAGACACTTTGCTCTTTTATCAGCATCTATACACAATTGTCTTTCCACCATTTGTTCTATATTTGGTCTAGAGAAAAATAGTCATTCTACCCAAAGACATATCATTTCTTATATGCCTTATGCTTGAGATGCTGAATACCCTGGAATTTCACCTTTTGGTAAATCAAACTGAACACTCCAAAAAAAAAAAAAGGGTAAAGTCACAAAACAGGCAATTTCTTAAACAACATGTATGGATAGCCCAAAAACTAGTCTGTAAGCTCAGCAAGAACACCAACCATATTTGTTGTGTTTGTCACTAACCTCAACTCCCAGCAGAAAACTTAGCATATCATAATGCTCCATAAATATCTGCTGAATGAATAAAATTAATAAAAGACAACTCTCAGGAATCGCTGGGTGGCACTGAAAGTTTGTATAATCATCCTGCATGGAGATTAGGAATATGTAATAAAACTTTATAGGATCTAAAACCTTAAAGTGAACAATTGCACTTACTAGAATTTATCCTAAGGAAATAATGTCACAAGTAGACATAGATTTACATTTAGGATGTTAACTATTTAAAATGAAAAGGGTGGTTTTCCACCAAAACATATATCAAAAAGAGAATACTTAAACTACAGGCATACTACAGGAGATATTGTGGGTTTGGTTCCAGACCACTGCAATAAAGCAAATATAGCAATAAAATGAGTCACACACACTTTTTGGTTTCACAGTGTATATAAAAGTTATGTTTATACTGTAGTCGATTAAGTGTACAATAACATTATGTCTAAAAAACAATGTACATGGCTGGGTGCGGTGGCTCACGCCTGTAATCCCAGCACTTTGAGAGGCCAAGGCGGGTGGATCACGAGGTCAAGAGTTCAAGACTAGCCTGACCAAGATGGTGAAACCCCATCTCTACTAAAAATACAAAAATTAGCTGGGTGGGGGGTGGGTGCCTGTAATCCCAGCTACTCAGAAGACTGAGGCAGAGAATTGCTTGAACCTGGGAGGCAGATGTTGCAGTGGGCCAAGATTGTGCCACTGTACTCCAGCATGGGTGACAGAGTGAGACTCTGTCTCAAAAAACAAACAAAACAAAAGAAATGTACATGTCTTCATTAAAAATGCTTTATTACTAAAAAATGTTAACAATCACCTGAGCCTTCAGTGAATCATAATCTTTTTCCCAGTGGAGGGTCTTACCCAGATGTTAATGGCTCCTGACTGATAAGGTTGGTGGTTGCTGAAGGCTGGGGTGAATTTGGCAACTTCTAAAAATAAGGCAACAATGAAGTTCGCTAAATTGAATGACTCTTCCTTTCATGAAAGATTTTTCTGTAGCATGTGATGCTGTTTGATAGAATTTTACCCACAATATAACTTCTTTCCAAATTAGAGTCAATCCTCTCAAATTCTGCATCTGCTTTATCAACCACGTTTATGTGATATTCTAAATCTTTTGTTGTCATTTCAACAATGTTCACAGCATCTTTACTTTCTTGAGTGGTTACTCAAGAAACCACTTTCGTTGCTCATCCATAGGAAACAACTCCTCATCTGTTCGAGTTTTATCATGAGATTGCAGCAATTCAGGCTCTCATTTTAATTCTAGTTCTCTTGCTATTCCTACCACATTTGAAGTTACTCCCCCCACTGAAGTCTTGTACTCCTCAAAATCATCTATGAGGGTTGGAATCAACTTCTTCCAAACTCCTGTTAATGTTGATATTTTGACCTCCTTTCATAAATCACAAATGTTCTTAATAGCATTTAGAATGGTGAATCCTATCCAGAATGTTTTAGATATACTTGCTCAGATCCATCAGAGGAATCACTTTCCATGGCAGCTATAGCCTTGCAAAATGTATTTCTTAAATAAGAAAGTCAAAATTACTCCTTGATCCATGGGCTGCAGAATGGATATTTGTTAGCAGGCATGAAAACAACATTCACCTCCTTGCACATACCTATCAGAGCTCTTGGGTGACCAGGTGCATTGTCAATGAGCAGCAATATTTTGAAAGGAATCTTTTTTTTTTTTTTTTTCCTGAGCAGTAGATCTCAATGGCAAGGTTTTTTCAAAGAAACCATGCTGTAAACAAATGTGCTGTCATCCAGGCTTTGTTGGTCTAGAGCACAGGCAGAATAGATTTAGTATAATTCTTAAGGGCTCTAGGATTTTCACAATAGCAAATGAGCATTGTCTTCAACTTAAGTAATCAGTTACATTAATCCCTAACAAGAACGTCAGCCTGTCTTTTGAAACTTTCCAACCAGGCATTGACTTCTCTCCAGCTACAAAGTCTTAGGTGGCATTTTTGTTCAATTAGAGGCTGTTTTATTTACACTGGACATCTGTTGTTTAGTGTAGCCACCTTCATCAATTATCTGAGCTAGATCTTCTGGATAACTTGCTGCTTCACCTTGCACTTTTATGTTAGGGAGACAGCTTCTTCAAACCTCATGAACCAATCTTGCTAGCTTCAATCTTTTCCCCTGCAGCTTCCTTGCCTCTCAGCCTCTGCAGAATTGAAGGGAGGGTCTTGCTCTCCATTAGGCTTTTGGTTTAATGGAATGTTGTGGCTGGTTTTATCCTCTATCCAGACCACTGAAACTTTCTCTATATCAGCAGTAAGACTGTTTTGCTTTTTTTGTTATCATTTGTGTGTTCATTGGAGTAGCACTTTAAATTTATTTTAAAAACTTTTCCTTTGCATCAATAAATTGGCTGTTTGGTGCCAGAGGCCTAGCTTTCAGCCTACCCTGCCTTTGACATGCATTCCTCACTAAGCTTAATTATTTCTAGCCTTTGATTTCTACCAGGACATGTGCAACTCTTCCTTTCACTTAAACACTTAGAGGCTGTTTTAAGGTGATTGGTTGGCCTAATTTCAGTGTTGTTGTGAATAGGGAGGCCAGAGAGGAGCAAGAGAGATGGGGGAATGACCAGTTGGTGGAACAGTCAAAACAGACAACTATTAAGTTGGCCACCTTATACGAACATGGTTCATAATGCCCCTAAATAATTACAATAGTGACGTCAAAGGTCATGGATGACAGCTCATCATAAAACATATAATGAAAAAGGTTAAGATAGTGTGAGAATTACCAAAAGGTGACACAGAGACATAAAATGACCACAGGCTGCTGGAAAGATGAGGCAGACAGGCTTGCTCCAAGCAGGGTTGTCACAAAATTTCAATTTGTAAAAATTGCAATATCTGTAAAGCACAATAAAATCAAGTATGACTGTCTGCAAAAGGCATTACACTTCTGAAGGCTCACCAGCATATGCAATGTTTTCTACAGTTTTTTTCCCACTAGATACTGTATCAGATAGAGGAAGTTCTTCCCTTTTATAACTTGCCAAACATTTTTAAATTAATATGTCTTGAATGTTTTCTATTAAATGCATTTTCTGTATCTACTGAGAGATTATTTTCTCTTCATTTGTTAATGTAGTAAACTATACTCACAGTTTTCTAATATTGTTCTTATATTCCTGGGATAAATGCAGGTTAGTCATATGTATTTTTTTACATTGACAAATTTGGCTTATTGATTGTTCATAACCTTTACATCTCTGTTTATGAGATTGGCATGTATTTTTCATTTTTGTTACTGACATAAACTGATTTTCATTTCTGGAGTAATATCCCAGCCTCAGGAAATGATTTGAGGTGCATATTTCTCTTTTGTCTTTTATCTTTCATGGTTTCTATAAAATTGGAGTGATTTATTCCTTGAAAGTTAGGTAGAACTCACCTAGGAAAAATTCTGGGCCTTGTGTTTTTGGGTGAATGAATTTTTAGCTACTCACTCAATTTCTTGATGATTGCAGGGCTATTTAGGGTTTCTTTCTTTCTTCAGATAGTTTAGTCAGTTATGCATTTCTAGGAAATTGTCCATTTAAGTTTTCTGATGTATTTGCATAAATTGTACGTGACATGTTCTTACTTTTTAATTTCCACAGCACCTCCAGTCATGCTCTTCTCTTATAGCATTGCTTATTTTGGCTCTCTCTCTCTCTGACTTATCAAAATTGTCTATTCTATTTGTCTTTTCAATGAAACAACTTTTGACTTGGTTAATCCTCTTTATTTCAGTTTTATTATCTATTTCTTTTTATTTCAGCTTTTATCTTTATTTTTTGCTCAATTCTGCATTCTTTGGATTTGTTCTCTGTGTTCTTTTTCTAACCTCTCACACTGGTACCTTAACTCATTAAATTTAAGTCTCTTGTGTCTTTTAACATAAACATTAAAGGATATAAATGCCTTAATTTCATTTAAATGCTACATTTAATTAGCTGCATCTGGAAAATTTGGGTATGCAGCTTTTATCATATTTATATTATAAAATTAATTACAATCAAGCAAATACATAAATCTGCTTTTAAAAATTAGAGTATTACTGATGATAGAGTCTCCTTTGATTACCCTTCTTTGCTTCCTGCCTCTCCTACCCTATGTAAAATATTTTTATTGAGAGAGATACATTTATTAAAGTAGTGTATTTTCATGTGGTTTCAAATAGGCATCATTCTGAAAATACGCTAAGGAGTAAATTTGCTGGTCATAGGTTTGTACATGATTACTTTTAATAGATACTACAAAATTGTCCTTTAAATGAGTATATAATTTTTCATTTTCTTGGGTATTGTGTTAGAATATCTGCTTTCCTAAAACCTTACCAATTCCTAATCTGATCAACTTAATTTTTTTTTCAGTCCTATGAATATTATGTTATAATCATTTTATTTTATTTTATTTTATTTTTTATTATTATTATACTTTAAGTTCTAGGGTACATGTGCATAACATGCAGGTTTGTTACATATGTATACTTGTGCCATGTTGGTGTGCTGCACCCATCAACTCGTCAGCACCCATCAACTCGTCATTTACATCAGGTATAACTCCCAATGCAATCCCTCTCCCCTCCCCCCTCCCCATGATAGGCCCCAGTGTGTGATGTTCCCCTTCCTGAGTCCAAGTGATCTCATTGTTCAGTTCCCACCTATGAGTGAGAACATGCGGTGTTTGGTTTTCTGTTCTTGTGATAGTTTGCTAAGAATGATGGTTTCCAGCTGCATCCATGTCCCTACAAAGGACACAAACTCATCCTTTTTGATGGCTGCATAGTATTCCATGGTGTATATGTGCCACATTTTCTTAATCCAATCTGTCACTGATGGACATTTGGGTTGGTTCCAAGTCTTTGCTATTGTGAATAGTGCCGCAATAAACATACGTGTGCATGTGTCTTTATAGCAGCATAATTTATAATCCTTTGGGTATATACCCAGTAATGGGATGGCTGGGTCATATGGTACATCTAGTTCTAGATCCTTGAGGAATTGCCATACTGTTTTCCATAATGGTTGAACTAGTTTACAATCCCACCAACACTGTAAAAGTGTTCCTATTTCTCCACATCCTCTCCAGCACCTGTTGTTTCCTGACTTTTTGATGATCGCCATTCTAACTGGTGTGAGATGGTATCTCATTGTGGTTTTGATTTGCATTTCTCTGATGGCCAGTGATGATGAGCATTTTTTCATGTGTCTGTTGGCTGTATGAATGTTGGAAGTTCTGGCTAGGGCAATTAGGCAAGAGAAAGAAATCAAGGGTATTTAGTTAGGAAAAGAAGAAGTCAAATTGTCCCTCTTTGCAGATGACATGATTGTATATTTAGAAAACCCCATTGTCTCAGCCCAAAATCTCCTTAAGCTGATAAGCAAATTCAGCAAAGTCTCAGGATACAAAATTAATGTGCAAAAATCACAAGCATTCTTATACACCAGTAACAGACAAACACAGAGCCAAATCATGAATGAACTTCCATTCACAATTGCTTCAAAGAGAATAAAATACCTAGGAATCCAACTTACAAGGGATGTAAAGGACCTCTTCAAGGAGAACTACAAACCACTGCTCAGTGAAATAAAAGAGGATGCAAACAAATGGAAGAACATACCATGCTCATGGATAGGAAGAATCAATATCGTGAAAATGGCCATACTGCCCAAGGTAATTTATAGATTCAATGCCATCCCCATCAAGCTACCAATGAGTTTCTTCACAGAATTGGAAAAAACTGCTTTAAAATTCATATGGAACCAAAAAAGAGCCCGCATCTCCAAGACAATCCTAAGTCAAAAGAACAAAGCTGAAGGCATCACGCTACCTGACTTCAAACTATACTACAAGGCTACAGTAACCAAAACAGCATGGTACTGGTACCAAAACAGAGATATAGACCAAAGGAACAGAACAGAGTCCTCAGAAATAATACCACACATCTACAGCCATCTGATCTTTGACAAACCTGAGAGAAACAAGAAATGAGGAAAGGATTCCCTATTTAATAAATGGTGCTGGGAAAATTGGCTAGCCATAAGTAGAAAGCTGAAACTGGATCCTTTCCTTACACCTTATATGAAAATTAATTCAAGATGGATTAGAGACTTAAATGTTAGACCTAATACCATAAAAATCCTAGAGGAAAACCTAGGTAGTACCATTCAGGACATAGGCATGGGCAAAGACTTCATGTCTAAAACACCAAAAGCAACGGCAGCAAAAGCCAAAATTGACAAATGGGATCTCATTAAACTAAAGAGCTTCTGCACAGCAAAAGAAACTACCATCAGAGTGAACAGGCAACCTACAGAATGGGAGAAAATATTTGCAATCTACTCATCTGACAAAGGGCTAATATCTAGAACCTACAAAGAACTCAAACAAATTTACAAGAAAAAAACAACCCCATCAAAAAGTGGGCAAAGGATATGAATCATTTTAATTTGTAGTCCCTGGTTAATAGTGAGTTTGAGCAATTTCTGTTTATTGAGCAATTGAAATTCTTGTTTAATAAATAGCCTGTCCATTTCTTTAACTATTTTCTTTAGATTTTTGTGTAATATTATTTGTTATCTATTGAGTAGATATTATGGAATGTTTATAGCTGTGAAATATAAAAAAATACAACAAATATCTATATGCTCCTCATACAGTCAAATAAATAACATGACCTTTATATTTCAGAATTGCTCTTTACTCCTCCAGGATTCCATCCCATCCTGTCCACCGCTGCAGTAATTACTATCCTAAATTTTGTGTCCCTGATTACCTTGCTTTTCACTATACTTTTATTGCATATCTTAGTAACACAGAACAATGTATTGTTTAGTTTTTTGTTTTTCAAATATTACATAAGTGAAATAATGCTGCATATATTGCTCAAAATTTAGTTCTTGAGATTCACCCACATTGTTTGGCTATAGTTATGATTCACTCATTTTCCTTGCTATATGGTATAAATAAGTGGAAATGTGTTTCCACATATCTATTCTATTGTTGATGGACATTTTGATTGTGTCTAGTTCTTTGCTATAACAAACAGTGGAACAGTGGAACATTGTTACTATTCTTGTACTTGTCTCTTGATGTGCATAGGAAGCACTTAACTAGACAGTATCTACTAGGAGTGGAATTCCTGTGTCACAACAACACTTCTACCTGTAGTATGTAAACAAGTGTTCCAGTTGCTCCACATCCTTGCCCAAACTTGACATTTGTTCATTTATTTATTCATTCATCCAACAAAAAGCAACTGAGGACCTACTGTGTGCCAGCTACTGTTGTAGGTGCTGGAGATGCAGTAGTGAACAAAACTGACAAGAAAATCTGCCTTTTTGGAACATAAATTATGAGGAAGAGTCAATAAACAAGACAAGTAACTTAAAGATCTAACATATTAGATAGTTACAAGAGCTAAGGTAGAAAAATAAAGCATAATGGGAGATAAAACGTTGAGGTAGGTGTTGAAATTTTAGGTAGTATGCAACAAAGGTATCACTGAAAGGAGGCTTATTTGGCTTTTTTTTCCTTAAAAAATAAAACAGTGAGAGAGCAAGCCAAGTGGACATTTGGAAGAGGGACACTCTAGTTATAGTGAAGAGCAAGATAAAGACCCTGAGAAACATCAAGGAACCTAGTAAGGTTGGAGCAAGAAGTAGAATGGAAGAAGAGGAGATCAGTGTGGGAATCAGGAACCAGGTGACCTAGGAACCTATAAGACTTAGTGATGATTCTGGCTTTTAGTTTGGAAGAAGGGAAGGCACTAGAGGGTTTTGAGGAATAAAGTGACATGATCTGATAATGCTTTAACGCCATCATTCTAGCTACTGTATTAAGATAGGCCTAGAGAGGGTCAGGGCTGAAGTAGAAAAGCTGGTTAGAAGGTTATTGTCATAGTCCACGTGGAAGATGTTAGTGGCCTGGACCAGCATGGGGGCAATAGGGCTATCGAGAAGAGACACAATTCTGTATATATTTTGAAAGTAGAGAGAGGTGAGAGGATTTTTTGAAGGACCAAAGTTGGGATGTAAGAGAAAGAAATCAAATATGGCATCTGCATTTTTGGCCTGAACAAATGGAAGAATAAAATTGCTTCTAATGAGGAAGTTAATGCTTGAATGGGTTTCTGGGTGAGTGAATAGGGAGGAAAGGGGGAGCCAATTTTGGACATGTGAAATTTAAGATGCATAATAGATAGAGAAGGCAAATGGATATGCAAGACTACGGATTCGGAGATGACTCCAGGCTGGAGATGTGTATTTGGAAACTATCAGTAAATAAGTGGTATTTAAATTTATGAGGCTAAATCAGATCATCTAGGAAATGAGTATAGACAGAAAACAGAAGAAGCCTGAGGGCATCCCATAGTCATAATTGCTAATATAGTGCTATGGACTGATGTTTTGTGTCTCCCTCAAATTCGTATGTTGATGCACTCACTAATCCCTACTGTGATGGTATTCATTTGTGGGGAGAAGAAATTAAGTTTGAATGAGATCATGAGACAAAGCCCCTATGATGAGATTAGTGTCCTAATAAGAATAGACTTGAGAGAGACCTCTCCTCTGTCCATTATGTGAGGATACAGCAACAAGGTAGCCACCTGCAAACCAGGAAGTGAGCCCTCACCAGATACAAATCTACCAGTACTTGGATCTTGGATTTAGAGTATAGAAATGTAAGACATAAATGTTGTTTAAACCACCCAGTGGTATTCTGTTATAGCAGCCCAAACTCATGAAGATAATTAACAAATAGATCTTATAACATGCCAGGTCCTGTTGTAAAACTCTACACATCATAACTCATTTAATTATCACAATAATTCCATTAGGTAGGAAGAATCATTAACCTCACTTTATAGACGAGAAAACAAAAGCCCAAAGAAGTGCAGTGACTTGCCCAAGAGCACAAAACTAGTATATGGATCTGGGATCTGAACCCAGCTAGTCTGACTCCAGTTTATGCTCTGAACATTGTACTATGTATTTCATTTTTCCTAATCTAGTTGTTGTGGTTTAATTTGAACTCCCCACATGACCACTGATGTTGAACATTTTATGATATACTGATGGTCATTGAGATTTCCTCTCCTATGAAACACCTGCTCATTTATTTTGCTGATTTTTACATTAATGGGTAGCTTATCTCTTATCAAATTGAAGGAATTCCTTATTCTGGACACTGATCCTTTGATAGTTATATGTCAAATGGCAACTTTTTCCACTGTTTGTGACTAGAATTTATATTGTTTTAAAAATATATATTGATGAACAAAAGTTCTTTATTTTAAGGTAGTCAAATTGGCCAATCTCTTATAATTTTTTGTGCTTTAGAATTCTTTCCAAACTGAAATGATAAACTCTCTCTTCTAAACATTTTATGATTTTTGTTTTTCATATTTAAATCTTTAATCAAATCTAGGTAAATAAATGAAAACTAATCAATGCTTATAGAGTCAAGATAGTAGCTACCCTTTTTCAGGAAGAAGGAAGGAGTCACTGAAAGGGGCATGAAGGGGGCTTCTGAGGTTGCTGGTAATATCCTTTGTGATCTGGATGCTGGTTACACAGTTGAGTTCAGTTTGTAAAAATTCATTAAGTTCCATACATATATGCACTTTCCTTCATGTATAATTCAATAACAAGTTTAAAAAGTAAAATCTACAGTCTTTCCCTTTTGATGCATGAGTTTAATTCATTTATAATTTTGTTTACTATTGATATATTTGAATTTATTTCTACCACATGCTTTCAAATTACTCTGCCTTTTTGTACACTTTTATATTTGTTGCTGCTTCCATTTCCTGACTTTTGTATTGATTTTTTCTTTTTTATGTCTCCACTGTGTAGAAAGTTATACATTCTATTATTATACATGCATTTTGCTTGGGTAGATTACTCTTAATACCCCTTATAAGTACTCAAATTCCTTCAATCTATTTGCTCTTTATTTTAATAATTTGTTTCTTATGTTTTTGTTTTCATCTTTCATTTCTTTATTTTAAGTATACATATACAAACTTTATAATCTTTAGTTATTATATTATATACAAATCTTGAGGTCTAATTCTGTTGTTTGCCACTCTGCTGTCTCTCAATGATTTGTATATTTTACAATTTTGTAGATTTTAGATTTTGGACTGTGAGCTCGTGTTGGTGGGGCTTTAGTGAAGGTGACATCTTTGTGCTCTGGGCTGAGAGTGTGGTCTTCCAAAGATGCTTTTTGACTTTGTTTTAGCCAGTTGTTCCAAGAGTACTTCCAACCTAAGATTATGTTTTAAATTGATTTTTCAGTTTGAGTCTCTTCACCTCATAGCAATATAAACTTAAACCACAAACCTCATAGTCAAACTGGAGGTTTAAATTTCTTAGGAATACATCTTCTCCATCTAGAACACACCAATACTTTCTGAGATATTGTAGATACAGTTGCTCACATTTAAGAACTATTTATCAAACAAATATATCCCAAAAATCAGACTTGAGAAGAGTTTAAAACCATTATTTTTATCCCTTTAATTCAATCCCTATTTATTTCTAAATATTAGTTGACTATCTACCTTGTGCCAAGATACACAATTCTTGTCTTCAAGGATTTATGGTCTTTTTTACACAGAAATGGCCAAAATCTAATATGGCTACCACAATTTCTCCTTCCTATGCTCACGACAGGCATTTAGTTGATCCCAGCTCTTTTTCCATTGATTCTAGAAACTGTCACAGACTGCAACTTCACAACATACTATCACTTCATGAGTTGTCACTTGGCATCCCCTATCATCTCATCTTCCCTGATCTAGGAGCAAGATCTGTAGCATCTAGTATTCCCACCAAATATAAATAAACCAACTTCCAAGATCACAAAAGATTGGGCATTTTCAGGGTGGCAGGAAAACAGCCAGACCTACTAAAGACTTCCCTTTGCACCTTAACCTTAACATCAGTCCTTGTATCTACCCATACTAAGACGCAACCTTGCCTCTTCATGCTATTATAATCTTCATGCTATTATGCTAGACACCTATAAAAATATAAAAAACTGTAAGAGGAAATATGCTAAAAATTCCAATAAAACACACCCTAAATCATTACCCTGAAAAAGAGAGAAAGGTTAATAGAAAGAAGAGATAGAGTCTGCTAAGTGTATCATTAGGCCCACTGCCTGCCTCTCATTACATACTCCTCCTGATTCTCATTAGGCCTTCCCTGATTTCATTTGGGTCCCAGGTCATTGCTTATTTTCATATGGGAACGATATAACAAGGTCTCTTCCAGTCCCAGAATCCCATGGGGGAGAAAAAGAGAAAATGTCAATAATTAATGAGCTGTCAGGGAGAG
The DNA here is from genome assembly GCF_037993035.2 of Macaca fascicularis. NCBI lineage: Eukaryota > Metazoa > Chordata > Mammalia > Primates > Cercopithecidae > Macaca > Macaca fascicularis. Next base: position 46,342,430 of record NC_088376.1, read on the forward strand.
AGAGCTTTAGCACCTCCAGAATCATATAAAAATCCCTAGTCCATTTGTCTTGGGAGTGACTAACAAAAGGCCAGCATTGAACTTTTTTGAATAAATTATTGTTATTATTTTTACCAAACAATGCTTAGCTTTGCTTGCAAAGTGTATGATTTTATAAGGCAGGAAGAAATCAACTTGTACATTGAAATGAAAAATGTGTCCAGAAATAACTTTTTGTCTTTTACAAAACTCCAAAACCCTGAAGAACTTCATATTTTTGTTAATTTCAGAAAAAAAATCAATAAATAAAAACAATTATATAATTAGTTTTATCAAAAGTTCAAGCTAATCATAATAATCACTCCTCCTCATAACTTGTACCTGTTAAGATCTGTTGTACTTAGTGTTAAGTCATGTAAAGAAAGTGTTGAGGTGGGAAGACACAGCGTGAATCCCAGCTCTTTGGTTGTATGCTGTGTGAACTTGTGAACTTGAAGTCCCAACATCATTTTATGTAAAATTGGAGAATTTAATACCTACTGTGCAAACTTGTTACATATTTCCCTTTCTGGCAAACATGAAGGGATCAGTGAAGGGTAATCATTATCATCACATTTTTCCACAATCCTCTTAATGTCAAGCCCATAGGGATTCCCAATTATTAATCGTTGGAAGACAATAAATCATGACAATATTGTGAATATTTTCTATACCTAAGGTAAGTAGGCAATAAAAATATAACACAATATTGATGGTACACATATTTATTTTTAAGTCTGCCACATAAGCTATATAAAAAGAAGAAAGAATTGAATATAAATGTCTCTTCCATCTAAGTCAAACAATGATACCTAATGGTACTGTTATTTTCTGACATGCTGAAAGAACAGGATTCTGGGATCCTTTCTGAATATAGACTTTAATGCCTTAGTAGGTCAGATAGAAGACTGAGAAAGGAAGACCAGAATGTAGAAGGAAGATCAAGAAAGGGCTGGGTGTTTCAGAGAAACCAAATGAAGAGAGGGGTTTTGAAGAATGCTCCTATTATCTACAATAAAAAATGTTACACTGAAGATAAAAAAACTAAGAGAAATCTAAGAGCCTGAAGATACAAATACAAGGGGTGGGGGATGGAGAGGATGACCCAACTCACTGAGATCCAAGACCCTGCTGAGATAGAAGAGGAAAGGGATAGAGGCTGAACTGAGATGGGAGATCAAGGTTAATAGACTTCTTATCCAACTGATGACCTCAGTTGTCTCTGTCAAGCTGAGGGCAAGATGGTCAGTGAATATGACCAAGGAGAGATGAGAACAGAGAAGATGCAGAGAGAGAAACAGATCAGCTTTAATAAACAGAGAAGATCGTGCCATGACTACATTTTCTTTTTATATGTCAATGGTCATTTTGAAAATGTTTAACAGTAATAAAATCAGCTTATGCATATTTTTTTGAAATGAGGCCCTATAATTTAATCTACACTAAATCATTTGGACTTTCCAGAGCCCCTGTCATTATGAAAAATTTGTTTAGTTAGATTTCTTAAGAGTCTGCATCTCTATCAAGATGAAGCTATAATTTGAATATGGTTTGTCCCCACCAAAACTTATGTCGAGGCTTAGTTCCCAGTGACACAATTTTGAAAGGTAGTGACTTCATGAAGTGATTAAAATGGATTAATGTCTGTTTTTCAAGACTGGGTTAGTTCTCATGGGAATAGGTTGTAATAAAGTGAGCCTGCCTCTCCTGTTTTGCCTCTTTGTGCAAGTCTATTTCTCCTCGTGCTTTTCTGCCATGTTATGATGCCATAGCATGAAGCCCTCATCAGAAGTTAGCCAAAGATGGCTGCCTGATCTTGGCCCTCCCAGCCTCTAGAATCATGAGCTAAAAAAAGTCCTTCCCTTATAAATTATTCAGTCTCAAGTATTCTGTTATTGCAATGAAAAATGGACTAAGACAATGAACAAAACATATTGAATGCTATATAGATGTCAAAAGAAATAGCCTAGGCAAAATATTGGTTACCTATGTAAAAAATACTAGCCAAAGGAGGATGAAGTTAATTTAAGAACTAGTTCTTATCTTTTTTAGACTTATGTTAAAAGTTATTTCTCTTTTTTAAATAAATCATCATTTAAATTAATACAGATCAACTATGAAAAGACCTCACTGTGAACAGTGAGGATGAAGCTTCTGTAAGCATTGATTATATGCCAAATGATATCCCTGTGTGAGGCAGATACTATCTGATCCATTTTGCAGATGAAGCCTCTGTGGATTAGGAAAGTTAAGTGGCATATTCAGGGTCACACAGCAACTAAGTGGCAAGGGCAGACTCTAATCTGGCTCTGTCAGCCTAGTGACTGATACTTTATCTAGAAAGTGGAGGTAGCATACGAGTCTCACCTTCCCAATCATCCCACAAGTTGCTCTTTGCTCCGTGTGTTTCCTGGGGAAGTATTTCATCATTTACTCTGGAAATAGCATTAAAATGTCATCACAACCTTGCAGCATATTTCTGAGTCTGTGAGTACCAAGGAACATGTTATCCCTTTCAAACATGCCTCTTCACTTAGATAATGTCAGTGAGTTTTTGTGGAATCTGCTTTAAATTTATGCGTAAACAGGAAAGAATGAAATAATCAATATCCACGGGTTGTGAGAGAAGAAAAGTAAATGATATCTAGTTACATTTATTTGACCAATAATGACAAAAGAAAAAAGAGAAATTAAAATTGATGGGGAAATTCTTAGTTATAACTGTCAAGCAGACAGCACAGGATTCAAAATTGTACATATATAGTTTATTCTTGATAAATGAAAATAGCTACAAAAGACTGGAAGGAAAAAAATGTCAAAATATTAGCAGTTACAGTGGTTGCCTTTGGTTGCCTTGAGTCTTATTATTCTGTTTTACATTTATCAATAGAGTATGCAATAATGTCATTTTTATAAACAGAAAGATATAATTAAATCAAAGCTATCACTGAAATCTTTTGGCCAGTAGCTGTGATGTCTGGGTCTTTTAAATCCACAGGGGAAGCTAAACCCTCAAACCACAGTCATATCTTCTTGTTTGGGGAAGACAGTGGGCAAAGCAGATGACTAGAAGCACCAAAAGAAAGTCTTTAGGGTTTGTTTTCTCCTTCCAAAGAATGGAGCCATCTGCGTCTCTGCACATGGAAGTTTCAATTCATGTGTGTCAGAGCCATGAGGACATGAATGGCTGCCCAAGAATGCTTAGGGGCAGGCTGCTTTGTGGGCATTTTGTAATACAAGAAAAGAGGTGGTAATAGCCCAGCAATTCCAGCTATTTTTAATGCAACTCCAAGCTAATGTACTTTTTTCCTACATTTTAGCATCTATACCAGGTTTAAAGAAACAGACTTGCCCATAATTTAAGAGAAGAAAGGCCCCATCCTGCCCCCCACATTGTCCCTCCCATCGTCCCTCACAGTGCTGCTGCATCCTGCCTCCTCACAGCAGAGCTCACCTCGAGCAACCAATTCCATTTCTAAGGAGACAGAGAACAATTTATTCAGCTTCAATTTGCTGAGAGGAGAAACCTCCTATTCTCTAATATTAATTCTTGAAGCCGATTCAAAAACAATTTTCGTTCCTTGCCAGGGTTTGAGGCTTTGAAAGATATTAACGTAGACAGTCTTTGAAATATTAGGAGTTCGCAGCCATTGTGAGGATCCTGAACTTAGCAAGCATAACAGGAAGTCTTAGGGCAAAGTATATGTTATTCTGTGTGTTGAAATATGTATCAAGCTTCTTGTGGGGTAAGGGGCTTGGGCACCCCTGGGGAACTATGGACTATATATATAGATAAGTGTGACATTTTTAAAGCAGATCTGCCCTGTGAGAAGGATTAGGGTTATTGGAGAGCTCTTTTCTTATTTTAAAGTAAGTTTTTTACATCTCCAGTTCTGAAACACCCTCTATGCAGTTTTAGACATATATGACTTGGAATCCACAAGCCTATAGAGAACAGTGATGAGATGATAGCACATTTTGGTGCCTGCAGTTCTCTCTCAAAGATTCAATATTTTCAGTTTAGCTTTTTATTTTTACCGTTTTTCACAGATAGCATGTAATGTATTTCCACTGGTCTTCTTCAAGCTTTACTGTAAGATTCATAAACTTTAGCATTTTAACTGAACACATTAGTCATACTGAAGCACAGTAGGCTCTAATATGGTTAAAGTATTTTATTGACACGTGACAAAACTTGACCACTTGTATTTTTTATTATTAGAATTTTCTATTGGTTCCGGAGAGTAAAAATTAGATAAGAGGTACAAGGCTGAAGGAACTTCATGAGGTTGAGTTTGTCAATTGACTAGTTGTCTTGGTGCCACACAGTATGTGCTTAGTGGCATTGTGTCAAAATTTGTCAGGTCTCATATAATGAAGATATTCCTATAGACTCCCTGCTCCAGTCCATCTTATATTTTATCTTTCCAAAACACAGATGTGCTCATGCCATTGCTTGTAAATCTTGGTTGGCTCCTTCCTGTCTACTGAATAAAAGCCAAACTGCTTAGCACCACATTCAAGACTCAAGAATCTCCAAGATTTAGGAATAGGTCCACATCCCTCCCAATGTTTAACCCTTCTTCCCTCAGCACCTCAGCAGTGGGGCACAACCAAAGGGCTATAAGGACCACAGAGAAGACTGCTTTGCAGGAAGCAGTGGTCCAGGTAGAGGTAAGGGGCAGGATTAGTAGGACAGAGCATGGCACTTGATGTCAAGAACTGGATAGTGTGCACTTGGAACAAGTTAAGAGGCATTGTCACCAGGCTAGGCTGGATCGTGGTATAGCCAAGGCTAATTGGCTGTAACTGAAAGTAGATCTTTGGAGAGTAGGAGTTGGAGGAGAAGGAAGAAGACTCAAACTCAGAGAGAAATGGAGAAAATCATTTCCATGTCTTTTCCTCCAGTAACCACTTCCATAGGCAGGCTTTGTAGGAATGACAGTTACTCAGTGTAGAGAAAAGTGGACATCCCTCTTTTAGACTTATTTTGGACTCAGATTCCCGTGTTCAGTTCTTTCGTCCACCACTGTAGGCTCTGTGACCTCAGTCAGGTTACTTTGCTTTTCTGTGCCTCCTTTTAGTGACCAGCAAAATGGAGGTAAGAATTATTGTTGGAATTAAGAATTATTAGAAGAATTCAGAATTATTGGAAAGATTAAACCAATTAACTCAGTTGTCTGTACATGATAGGCCCTCAATAAATCTTACCTATTACCATTTTATTATGATGAGTTTAGAAATTTTTTCCTTTACACATTTAGGAAATAAGAAAGCACAGAAGGCAGAATTGGACTGCAGTGTGATAAGCGGGTGATCAACGAATCTAAGTTTGCCACGATCTTTTCCCGTTTTAGCACTGAAAGTTCTATATCCCAGTAGTAGTTGGTCACCATACAACCCTATGAACAACTCTGTGAGGGTGGGAACTCTTTGTAAACAGAACATCAAGCTTCTTAGCCCCATGAAAACAGCGGAATCACACAAAATTACCTTTTCTATAAGGTGAACTATCAAATAGCAGCAATTTCATATGGTCCGATCAAGTAAAAAGTCCTGGAAGAAGGCAAAGGAGAATAAGCCACGTTCTATACATTAACTTACGTCTCGGTATTTTTGTCCTTCTAGTTCGAAAGTAAAAAAAAAAAAAAAACAAACCAAAAAAAAAAGTGTGACAAATATGTCTTAAGCACTTACTCTGTGCCAGGCATCAGACTATCTGATAGATCAGGAGTTTATTATCTTTACTTGATTGATCTTCATGACTCATAAGTTAGGAGAACCAACAATATGAAATAGTGGAAATGTGAAGCCATCAAGAGCATTAACTCTAAAGAGAAGGAAATAAGTCTAAAGGAGAACATGTTTATCTTATGGATGAGAAGGACAGTGCCAGGGCCATGTGGGAGGAGACCAAGCTGCAGATGAGGAGAGTGAGTCACCCTGTGCCAACAACTGCGGGGTAAGCTAAGGTGCTTGAGGGTAGAGATGCAGTCAAGCCTCTCGAGCAGAAAATGCAGCAGCTAATTTCAGAGTGGGAAATGCCCCTCTGGGAGGAAGTCAACATCTTATGATCAGAACCACAATACTGAGATAGCTAAGAAAACACAAATTCAACTTCTAAAACGTTTTTATAAAAACACAGGAGAGAGAAAAAGTCCAAGTTCACTTTGGCTTTTGGAAAAGACCCAAAGGATTTCTTAATTCATACGAAGCATTTTGGCCTCAGTTCTATTAAAACATTTTAAATTCTTTGATATGTAATCCTCTTTGGGGGTTTGGATAAAACAAGGGCATTATGAAGTTTTGTTTAGGGAATGTCATCCCATGAAAGTATTTGCCAGTGGATTTTGGAAGGATTCAACACTGTTTTGTTGGATGGTTTTATATACCAGGTGAACTGAACACATGACAGCAGGGATTTTTAATCAAGAAAACTTGAGAAGAACTGTAACAAAGGGAAGAGAATAGAAGTCATAGTTTTCAATTCCAAGGACTCAGTAACCCATCAATGATTACTGGCTTCTAGGGAGCGAGTTAGATACCAGAGTATTTTGTTAAATGTTTTATATTTATATAAATGTATACAGTACTTATTAATATTTTATAAAGTCATTGATATGTACACTACAAAGAATTGAGAAATGGAAGACTAGGAAAATTGGGCACTGTATCTGATGCTGAATTTCTAGCAAATTTAGAAAATAAAAAGTCTATCAAAGGAGTGCCCTATTTTGTTTCTGATTTCAGATGAGAAGAACAGAAGTAACTCCTATGACTCTAGGAGGGAGGAATGAGAATGAGGAAACTGGGGTTGTGCTTGCTTGGAGTCTAATCTGTGCACCACCTGTTATTAGAACCCTGAGAAAGCAGCCTACCATACAATTTTAGGTTTGGCTTATTGAAGCCTGCATTTATTGAATTTGTAGCATGCACTGCACTGAGGGAAGGAAAGGGATACCTGCCTTCGAGGAGTTTAGAGGGCTGTGGCTAACAAGTGGCTATAAGCAAATGAATTATCATCCTTAATAAAATATTCAAGTGATAATTACTAACTTAGTGATATAGTGTGGCTGTGTCTCCACACAAATCTCATCTTGTATTGAAGCTCCCATAATTCCCACATATTGTGGGAGGGACCCGGTGGGAGATAATGGAATCATGGGGGCTGTTTCCCCCGTACTGTTCTCCTGGTAGTGAATAAGTCTCACGAGAGCTGACGGTTTTATAAAGGGAATTCCCTTTCGCTTGGCTCTCATTCTCTCTCCTGCCTGCCACAGTGTAAGACTTGGCTTTTGCCTTCTGCCATGATTGTAAGGCCTCCCTAGCCACATGTAGCTGCGAGTTCATTAAACCTCTTTTCCTTTATTATAAATTACCCAGTGTTGGGTATGTGTTTCTCAGCAGTGTGAAAACAGACTAATACAGTTAGTAACGAAAAACCTTGACCAAATGGAAAAGTGTGCATGCATTATCTCAAGTCCATCAGAAATCTGAAAAAACAAAAACAAAACAAAAAAAACACCAAAAACCTATTCAAATAGTTTTTGCACAGGAAAAAAAAGGAGACAAAATCAGACAACTGATAAGGGTTGTATCTGGCTTCTCACTGTTCTGTCAAGATGGGAGTTTCTGATTTAACCAGTGTCATATTGGTAGCTACTCTAACTGAATTCATTGAAAAATTGCCATAGTATGAGTCAGGGTTTGCCTCTGTCAACTTACCTCCTTTTAGCATTCTATGTTTTATTTCATGGAATAAAATAATCCCATTATAGATAAGAAGCTTGAACTAGAAGATATAATTATCAGTCCTAATTCCGGCACTCAGAAAAAACACAACAAAATAACTGAAACAAAACTTACTTGCATATAGTGCTCATTATGAGCCACAAACACTCTGTAAAAACTAATGCATGAAAACTCATTTAATCTTTACAACACTATTCATTCAACAACGCTACTTGGTGAGTACTTTTATAGATTCTGGTGCCGTGAAGTAGAAGCTATCATTATCCTCGTTTATGAGTGAATTCGATACATCAACTCATGCCTCCTCTTGAGCATTTTGGCCTTACTTAGCTCTTGAGATTTCAAACGCTCCCCTGGCAAGGAAAGCAAACCACATCCCCACATTTCCTTTATCCTGATCTTAATTTATAAGCCTTTAGGGATCCTGGAGAATACAGCTGAATTTTATTTATTTGAATTCATCTCAAAGCAGTGGTAGGGCATCTTTTCATGTCTTTGGAGATAGGGATTCACATGAGGGAGAGAAGAAGCTAAAACCCTGAGCTATCACAGAGTACATCTTCCTGCTGGAAGCAGCACTAAATCAAATAAGACATAATGTATAGGAAGTTTGTCTTAAAAACCTTTAGGAAGAAGGCAGTCTACACAAATCTTCACTGAGTTCCTTCTCATGTCCTCTTAATTTTCTTACTTGTTGTATAATACAATATGTGGGTGTAAATTAAGATAAATATTAGGAAAAATAAGACCAAATAATCTAGGTAATTGTTATTTAACATGTCTGAGTCTCATTGTAATGAAATAGATCAATATCATGGCCCATGACATAGTAAGTTTAAAAAGCTAAAAACAAAAAAAGATAAAAAGTAAAAGGAAAGAAACTTACGTGTAGGGATGGTTCTCAAAGTATGACTTACTGACCTCTGAGACTCCATGAGACTCTTTCAGATAGTTCATGAGGTCAACATGATTTTCAAACTATTACTAAGACATCCTTTGCTTTGTTCATTCTCATTCTACCCTGAGTATACAATGGAGGCTTCCAGAGGCTACCTAATGTGTGATAATCACAATGAATTGAATGCAGAAGCAAATCTGAGAATCCAGCTGCCTTCCATTAAACCAGAAATCAAGGAAATTTGCAAAAATAGAAAGTGTGATTTATGTTAACATGCAATGGATTTATCATTATTTTAAAATAAATTACTAAATATTTCTAAAATCCTCATTTTAAATTTCTAATATGATAAACATTGATACATGTAATCAGTGGTATGCTGCTAAATGTTTAACAACTGGCTCTCTGGGGGGACAGGGAGAGCCCTGATTTGTAGTGCAAGCTGATTCCATGGTGTAAATATTCCCACGATGGCAGATTTCAAGCTACCACTGAACCTGGAGTAGAGAGCTGGTTCCAGCTGGCTCCAGCACACTACTGGATGTAATTCACACAAACAAAAACTCTTTGGGGCCTCAATAGTTTCTAGAAGTGTAAAGAGGTCCCGTTCTCTGTCGGGGTCCTTTGTTATATAACCCCAGAGAACCATGTTACACCCCTCAGAGAACTTAATCCCCTGTTGTGTGGGCCCCAAAGGGAACAGGGCCCATGGAGGTTTTCACTAACTGCCCATGGGGGCCTGGGCCTTTACAGAGAACACTGCAACTCATTTATTCACCCACAAATAAAAAGTGATGACCTACACATGCTGGGCACATTTCTAGACATTGCAGTATAGCTGTTAACAAATGAGACCAAGTCCCTGCTCTCATGGGGCTGACATTCCCTGGCTCACAGTGACCTGGGGTCTTGCTCCAGGACATACCACAAATGCATGAGCAGACCCAGGCTGAGAACCCAGGTCTTCCACGCCTAGTGCTTTTCCCCCTTCTTGCCTTAATTCCCAGATGCTGAGGTTGTACAAAGACTGACCTCAAGACACACAGGATAATTCAGTATTTGTATCCTTTGACTTCTGGAAGGCATTGGGCCAGGTATTAATAATTCCAAAAGTCATAGATTCAATGCAGAAGAAGCTTCAAAAAAGATGAAGTCACAAAAATCTGGAAAAATGCAGTAAGTGAGGCCACATAGATGAAGTAGTCAGACACATGAGCATACCATAGCGAAACACAGCAAAGCTGACCTTTGTTGTGTTACTGATGCATAACCATAAAAAAACCCTACATCTTTAGATATCATATATCAGAATCATTCAGAGATAAGGGTATTTTAAAAAATATGTCTGAGAAAGAGAGAGAAAGAATTTAAATAGGCTATAGTTGCAAATGCGCCTCTGTCAGGGAAAGGTCTTTGTAGTTAAAGTGAAATGGCATTTCTTTGTTAATGAGGTGAACATTTATGAAGAGCTCTATGTACATTTTCCAGAAAATAATAATGTAGGTATCTCTTACAATGCAATACATTTCTAGGCTTAGTCCACCTAACCTGTTGTCTAAAATATAATGCAGTTTCCAACATGAGCATCCATGAATAAATTGAGTCATATCTTGCAAGTTGGACTAATTTACAAAGCTATGGCAAATGCTTTTATTAAAGATTTCATATGGTAAAAAGTGGGTATAGTAATCACCTTGCCCAGATTTCACTTAAAAAACAGTTTATGGGAAGAAAGCCCACATTTTATACACTGAAAATTAATCCAGTTATTAGATGATACTTTGAAACTCAAGATCAGTTTATAGTAATTATAGTAATTAAAAGATAATAATGTTTCACGAATCAGGCAAATCTAGAAGTCAAAGGAATATAAAAAAGGATGTATTGGTGCTTTTCGAAATTTGAAAATAAATTCTAAAATGATTTTAAATAATGTGTAACTTCTACCCAGCAAAGCTACAAATCAAATAATTTCTCTGTTCACCTAAGTCAAAGTTAAAAAAGTGTGACCATGAAGTTTGCTGGACTGTACAATGTGAATATTTTATACTGGTTTCCTCAAAATGGCTGCCCAGAAGTCTCGCATTCATTCCTGTGCTAATTGCTCTCTCCTAGAGCTCACTGCATTAGATGCCTCACCCAGAGCTCTGGAACTGCTACTCTCCAGGGTCAGGCAATGATGCTGTTTGGATACAGACGGTGGGAGTTTTTTAGCAGGCAGACCACTGGCTGATGTGAAACTTCAGGGCATTTTGATACACAGGGTTTGGATTTGGGTTTACTCCTAGGAAGTGGGAGAAGGGCAGAGTTGGGGTCCTGGAACCTACCTGCGCCCCATGTGCTGACCAACAGGGCATATTTAATAATTTCTTAATGACCCAAGTGGATGCTAGGCTTGACATCTGGAAACTCTGGTCAACCAGTTGGGATGCTGAATAGCGGGATCAAAAAGATGTATTTGGATAAATACATTCAGTTTGGCTTGAGATTTTCTTTAAATTGCAACACTTATTGAAGTCATTGGGAAACTATACACCTAAAATTTTGCTTAAAAAAAAAAAAAAACCTTAAAAAACAGTCACTCTTTTGAATCAAGCATTTTTTTTTTCCCAAATGGAATTCCAAGGTTGAGGCCTTAAAAAAAGTGATATAAAAAGTAACTTTGATCACATGAATCATATACATGTTTGGGTGAACAACAGAAATTAAACCATTCTTCTCTTAAAAGGAGATCTGATACCTAATTCCTATATGTTACCACTTAAATCATAATCCTTGACTAAAGAAAACATTCAGGAAATAATTAACTTAAAAGCACTGAGAAGGCATGTTCAAGTTGAAGTAAAATTAAGCTATTGATGAATAGACAGACTGGAGCAAGTCTTAAAGACAGGTTCAAACACTTTAGTGTTCTGTCATGAAAGTTGGAGTATTTTCTGTATCATAAAATCCACTAGTATATAATGTTTCTGAACAGAAAGGTACATGTTAAAAGGTAAAAACTGGAGTCAGGTCATATCTTTTTGCTTTCTGACAAAGATATCTGAGCAGTATATTTTAATGTCCAGTTGAACATTATCAGTACATTTATATTCTTTATTTTTTGTTTGTTTAACTTTGGAAAACATTGTGTAACTTGTTTAAAATTAAGTAGTAAAATGCACTTTTGGAAATAGGATTTTCTTTATCTATTACCAATTAGCTTAATGTGTTCCTTATGGTGATAAGAGATTTTAGAGTACTTTTGACTTAAGATACAAAGGTACTTTTCATTGGGGGAGGGATTTAGTGAGTGGAAAAAGGTATTCTAAGATGAATGTTCTTGAGAATGTTAAAGATTCTACAATTCCTAACCCAAATATGTAGAATAGTATTTGCACATAGATTATAACTTTAAAGACACATTTGATTATTTACATATTTACTCCATTACATGTAAAATGTTCCACCCATACATAGTCCTGAAAATTATCAAAGTGTACCTTAGCCATAGTTTCTAAGAAATAGACGAGTTTTCTCCTAATTCACACATGGTAAAGAATGCTAATTAGAAACACTGCTGATGAGATTTGATTACAGTCTCCTAAACCTCCAGAGAATTGATACTGAGAAGATATTACTTATTGGGATGCCAAATAATTCTATTTATTTGGTTGGGAAAAAGTGAAGAAATTTTACTCTTTTCTAGAATTATCTATGGCATAATAGAATACATAGCAAAGGTTCCTAGAGATTCTATACCTAGTAATTTTCCAGATGTATTTCATGAAATGCATCCTATATAAATTACTATATGAAACTGAAACTGGAAAGTGAGAGGTATCTGGAGGTTACTTTTGACTCAATAGAGATGAAAGGAAAGTAGCTGGGTGAGGTGGGTAAAGAACTGGACTTGAAATCAGTTCCAGTCCCATTTTCCCACCATGTTTACTTGTATAGACCCATGTAAATTACTTATTCTCTCTGCATTCCAGCTTCCTCTTCAGTAAAATAGTTGCCAATAACACCTAGCCCACTGGTTATTGTGAGGGTCAAAGGTACTAATTTTCGCTAACTGGCACCTATTAGTCCATAAATATTAACCAAATTTGTATTTTACTAAGTTAAAGATCAAAGAAGTGAAAGTAGATTCCCACTTTTTATGCAGCCTAATAGTTTTACATGCTGCAATTACTACAATGAATCTATGCTTCTTAAAGTGAAACCTCCATTTGTGAGCTTCAGGTAGGCGAGCAAGTCACTGTAGAAGGGAGCTTGACAATTGTTCTTTTTGGTTTTGACTGTGGGACTGCCTTCCCGCCTTCCCAGATCTAAGAACTGTGGGAATATAACGTCTTGGAAACATCCTGCCTGCGAATATAAATGTATTTATACAAATAGCCAAATCTTGATAGTTCTAAGTCTCCACCTACTCATACAGAATATAAAATTCCTTGCAGAGTTTTCTTTTCTCTTTTTATGGGACTCCCCAAAGGGATCCTCATGAGTGACATTGCTGTGCCCTAGGTCACTGGTTCTCAAGCGCTGCTGCACATTAGAACCATCTGGGAAGTTGGAAACAATCCTGCTGCCCACGCTGCACCCCCTGCCAATTATATCAGAATCTCTGGGGAAGCCACTGGCCAGCAAGATTTTTAAAACTCTCTAGAGTCCCAAGTCCCAAGCCTATCAGCATGTGGTTTCTCCTTGAACTCACTTGGACAGTTTGGCTCTGATCTGCTGAATCCAAAACCCCACCTGCCAAATGACAGGACCTCTGCCCTTCCCCATCCAGCATCTGGTGTCTTTCTAGATGCTCAACTCTGGCCACCCATTAGAATCACTTAGGTAGAGTTTAAAATACTGCAGCTGAAGTCCCACTCCAGACTAAATAAATCAGAAATCCTGGGCATGGAGCCCAGGTATCTGGGATTTGTAAAAAAAATTCTAACATGTAGCCAGGATTGAGCATTACTGCTCTGGGAGTTTCTGAGAGGAGGGAGCCGGGTGGCACGTGTTGTCAGAGCCCGGAGCTGACCATCCCTCACTGCCTGCACCAACCTGCCCTTGCTGGATTCCAACTGCAGCCTGTGCTCCCTCCCCACTGCTGCCCACTCTGCTGCCACCTGCCACCTGCCACCTGCAATTTCAGGACTGCCTCACTCCTTAGGGTATCTGCTATGTTTTCTGCTTCTGGCAGCTTAATCTCCATATTTGACTGTCCCCTGGTCTTGACTACTTATTTCTCTTCAATCAGCAGGAACCTCATTTTTATGTGTTCAGTTCTTTCAGAGATGGTCCCTTAGAGTTGAGCATCCACTCAAATTCTTTCAAGTTTACATCTCAGCATTCTGGGGATGGGGTGGGCTCCAGCAGGGTCGCTTGTGTTCCCAGGGAAACAATTTACTTCCCCCAGAATTCTACTATTTAGTGCTCCCCTTCTCAGAGTGCAGGCATGCCAGCAGGCAGGTGGGTTGGGAGGGCCAAGTTCATTCTCACGGTGTCCCACAAGAGGATGCTGGCCCTCAGGCTACATCAAACTCCTTTCCATTTATAGGAATTTTCCTCTTAAAGGTTTAGTTATCCTTTCCCGTGTCTGATTTCTTTCGTTTAGCTCCTTTTCACACATATATCACTACATGTCTAAATCCCAATTATGGATGAAATTTAAATTCCTTCTTTTGGTTTGCCTGGGTCTCAGGTCCATGAACATTCCAGAACCTATAACAAAGTGTTTTCTGCCTAGAACACAGGGGAGATCCTTAAAGAATGATGTTACCTTATTCTACAGGCCAGTATATCCAAGTCCTACAGAGCCCAGAAATTACACGAAACATTTGTCAGGGCCAAATGAGGAAAAAAATGTGCCCTTAAAATCAGACTATTTTTCCCTGGAAGGTTAGATTGTCTCAAACTCTTTTAGTCTCTAGTATGCTTGGATGAAGCAAAAGATCCCTATAGACCTCAACTTGGTACTATAAAAGCAAGCCAAAACCCAAACGATAAATCAGTACAAAGGGGAAGAATAGTAGTGTTTTCCCTAGGGGATACTGTAAATTATTAATTTATGCCAGAAATGAATACAGGCAGTATCAAAATAATGAATCGCTATGACACCAGCCTGCAGACCACCAATTAAGAACACCTGTATAAGGACATAAAAAGTTAAAACATAATTTCTTTCGTGGCCCTAGGGAAGACCTCGGCTCTACTCACAGAACTTCACATTAACCATTCAGAAACGTGCTGTGTCAGAATTCAGAATATTGAAGCTCTGCCGGGACTCATTCCAAGTGCTAGCTCTGCTCCCTGTGTGCCTGTCTGTTTCTAGTTGGCCAAGAGATCTTCTATCCCGGCCCTATGTTATAGACCCCCAAACTATCATCAGAGCAACATCTTCAGAAAGAGAAAGCAAGTCAAGGGCTGGGGTATGAAGTAATTGTCCTGGAAACAAAACAAATTACAAATTACGAGTGTCCAAATCATACTTTCTCCAGAAGTGAGTCTCAATTATCATGTTTTCACAGATCTCTAGGGGAAAAGAACTGTGTGTATTCATGTACTTATAATGACTAAGGCAAGGTTAGACATTTTTTCCCAACAGAAGCATTCCTTTATTTTTCAACAGGTATCTTTTCCCTTCTAGTTTGTTCTTGAAAATTTAATTTGAACAAAGCAAGACACAGCACAAACAGGGAAAAGAAACCTGTTTTAAAGCCGAGATTTTTTTTTTTTTTTTAAACAGTTAGAGCCAGTGGAAAAATACAACAGTAATAGTTTGTTACCTAGGTATTCACTGTTGAGGCAGGTCCATCATAACGGTTATTTATTTTCCCTTAAGAAGAGGTTGGTCACTGCTGATTCCAATCAAGTCCTTTTTCAATGTAACCCAGAGCAATTGCATTAAGTGACTCTCCTAAAACCAAACTCTTGTTCTCACTTATTAGATTTCTCTCTCGGGTACTTTATTCAGAGTTATATATCATATCTCCATTGATGGGATTCTTTGGAATTTTGAGCTGTGCCTCCAGAAGCAATTCAATTTCTTTTCTGAAGGATTTGCACAAAGACTTAACGTTTTATTAAATACAATTGCTGCATCTTTCAAGATTATTAAGGAAATGCCATCCTTAAATTTGGCAACATTCTTTAACAAACACATGCTCAGGCACACATATTCAGCCTTGATGTTTTCTGAATTGCACCAATAAAATTTAATTAAAATGAGTAGAAAAATTACAGTAATTTCCATTTATCATTCTAAAATGCCATTATGAGACTGAAGCCCTTCATACTTACACCTATCAAGCAGGATGATAAAACTGTAATGGGTTATTAAAGGGGGTTATGCCCTTGCCATCCTTAGAAATTTTAAGGTAATAATGGGCAACCATCTGTCTTGAGTGTCATCAAAGCAGGTACCAGACAAGCTGATCTCCTAAATTCCATTCAGATCAAGTTTTCCATTATGCATTGAATCAGATCAGTACATAGAAGGACATGAAATTTATATGTTGATATCCAAGCACTGATGATGGTATTTTTTGTTTTCTAAAAGTGAAAAATTAAGAGAGAGAGAGAGAGAGAGAGAGAGAGAGAGAGAGAGCACACCAGTGAGCACTATCTTTTTAAGGAGTTGGGGCTCTACGTAGTGAGAAAGAATACAAAACCATGATTTGGGGGAAAATATAATAAAGAAAATTAATATTTAGAAAAGGCTAAATGAGGTAGGTATACTTTCTTCGGGTTTGGTGGGCATGAGAAAGCAAAATTAAGGGAAGACTTTGGAAACTTGTTAGTAAGCAATTTAAAGGTAAATTAGTATGTGCCACCAAGACATTGCCTATTGGGTAGAGATAAAGACAGTCCTGGGAGGTGATTCTGATACAGAGCCTCTTATGACGGTGATGAAGAAGCAGAATAAAATGACACTAATATTATTCAAGTACTCTTAGTTAGGTAGAATGCTGATGAATCCTGAAGAAAGCAAGCCAGCAGAGGCAAAACGGAATAATATATCTGTCATAAGATAAATAGGTGAACAGGATAGATGATGAGACAGCACCAACACTTTGGTGAAAAAAGACTATTGTTGGCTGTACCTATTAAGGCTCTCTCAGGGTTGTAGTAAAGCAGGGAAAAAAAAAAAAAAAAAAAAAACTGGAGGAGAGTAGTGATCTGCAGGAATGGGGTTTCCTTCATCATCCTCTGTTAAGGGGACAGGGAAGAAAAACAGAAAGCCCAAGGAGAAGAAGAAGAATGGATTAGTGATAAAAGGAGAAAACAGTAGAATGCATAAATTGAAAATGATCAGGATAATATGTAAAGTTTCATAAATTTAATAAAAGGGGGAAAGACATGCATGTAATTTTCTGTAAGAAAAGGTCTATAATCAAACATATACAAAGGACATTAAAAACAACAATGAGTTGTTATGCACTACTCTATTCTTTGTGTGGCCTTAACTTCCCTAAGACTATAAAATCTGGTTAATAATAGCATTCACCTTGTAGATTTTATGTGAATATTAATGATAAATTGCATGAAACATATATGTTCAGTGTCTGACACAATTGTGTTCAACAACTGTTGATAGTAAAATTTTTAAAAACCTGGATAGAATAATTGTTTATTAAGAAAGTGGATATGGCCAAAATTGAATGAAGAAGCAGAGAACCCAAATATTCGACCATTACGAAATTAAAAGCACTATCAAACATTACTTCCAAAAGTGGCATTGGGCCTCCTCGTACTTTAAAATGTCCACAAATTATTTGACACCCCTTCCCCCACCACCACTTCAAAATGTAAAGCTTAATTTCCTTCCCATTGTGCATGGTCCAATTTTAGGGAATAGATTCCAACAAATAGAATATGGCAGAAATGACAGTAAATAACTTTAGAGACTAGTTAATCAGAACCATTGCTTCTTTCTTTTTGCTCTCGCTGGTTTCACTTGCTCTGGGCAAAGTAAGCTTTCACATCATGAGGACACCCAAGCAGCCCTGTGGAAGACACAGGTGGAAGAACTGAGGTCTTCTGCCAACAGCCCATGTAAATGAGGCTCTTGGAGAGAATTCTCCAGCCCCAGCCAAGCCTTGAGACACAGAAGCCCTGCCCAACAATTTGTCAGCAACCTCACAAGACCCTGAGCCAAAGCCACCCAGCAAAGCTGATACTCCTGGATTCCAGGACTTCACAAATTATATGAAATAATAATACAAGTTTGTTGTTTAAAGCTGCTAAATTTGGGAGTAATTTGTTACACAGCAATATACGACATATATACCAAATGTTGTTTTTAGAGGCAGGTACTGTGTATTTTTAATTTACAGTGCATATTCCTTGAGCAATGACCCATGTCCAGGTTGACCCTGGGTTGGAAAACTGGCCCAAGCCCTCAAAGTCATTGAATTTTCCTGGGTTTCAGTTTCCTCCAAGAAAATTCTGGGTTCAAAAGTTTATCTTTATAGTTTCCCTTAGCTCTGAACTTCTTTGATTTCATGACTTAAAATTTCCAACTGCAATTATATGCTATGATAAACAGATTTGTGGGTGAGAGAGTAGGACAGATTTAATTGAGAAGTTATAGTCCAACTACAGCTTTGTCAGAGAAAACAATTTACATAAAAAGTTTTCAAGGAGAAGCATGGATGTCTTACTCATCTTTATTTCTCCCTGGGTCCCAGTACCCAGGGCATAGAAGGTATTCACTATTGAAGGTGCCAAATATTTATCTGTGGCTCCTACTATAATACATGTTGGTTGTGGAGTAAAGCCTTCTCAAGTAGGGAAATAATTCTTTCTGGGCACTGAAAGTACAGTGTGTTCTTGCCATGATGTGGGAGCTCCACTCTCATTAGCATTTAAAAGGAAACACGTATTAGCTGAACTACTAAATGTCCTTTATACACTATAATGAGTTTCATTGAAAAGAATCACCAGCTTAGCTAAGGAGAAATTGAAACACTTTGCCATCATTTACAAATTCAGCCCTTCTAGGATGGTATTTTTACAGATATTTTGAATGAAGGAGAGAAGAAAAGTGGTAGAAATCTTGACAAAAGAAATGTAATTAGAGTAATTAAAAAACGGCAATTTTATGCTTTATGAAGATATCTTTGATCTTCTCAGAAGCCAGGGAGGCAGGGGCATTGTTGCCCATGATATTCTCTCTCCACTGTGCCTTGGAACAGGTAACTGGGATGGAACGTGACTGCTTTTGTTAAAAGAAACAGAAAAAAAAATGCACAAAACCATAATCAAAAACCCACTGTAATGCAAATCAGTGAGGCATGGACACACTGCAGGAAACACGCAAGTAATGGAATTGTACTTCGTCTTTCTTTCAATATCTCAAGATCACCCTAGACATTTGCCTTATGCATCCAACTCATTAAATTTAAATTAATGCATCATATCAGAATTAAATAAAACCATTAATTAGCATATATTCTCTTCTCTATTTTTTATCTTGGAATGTTAATGGTCAAAATTCATTCACTCATTAATTTATTAATTAATTCAGAAAGAATTTATCTAGCTCCTAAGTTCAAGGCAAAACCAGACGGTAAATTTCCATAAACTTTTCATATAGATCACAATATTCTAAGAGGTTAAACAGTACAAAAATATGTCTGGAGTCACAGAAGGTTAAGATAAATTTAGATGTTATATATGTACACAGTTAACTAAAAAGAAGTGTGGTGAGTGTTAAGATTGATGTCGTGGAAGTCACTTACCATATTTGCCCATAATTAACCCTTAAAACCATTAACAGAGACAAAAATACTATGAGTTGTCCAGTTTTTCCTCAATGATGCTATCATAGTTATCTGCATAAGGCAGAAATCTGATTATTATCATTATCTCTATGCCTAAAAGGCTTAACCAATTATTACCCTTATAGGATAGAGTTCTCCCAAGGGGAGCACACTGAGACACTAAAAGGTTCATCTGGACTTACCTCTCCATTTTCATTCTCAGCTGTCTTCCACACGCTTCCCTTCAGTGCTCCCCAACCTATACCAGTGGCCTACCCCTACCTACTTCTCTGAGGCAACCTGGGACCTAGTTACAGTGTGTTACCTCTTTGTTTCTGAGACTTGTCAAGCTTTTTATTTTTTCCATTTTTATTTTAGATTGAAGGACTACACGTGTACTTTTGTTATATGGTGTATTGCATAATGCTGAAGTTAGGGGTATGGCTGATCCTGTACTCAGGTAGTGAGCATAGTACGCAATAGTTGTATTGTCAACCTTTATTCTTTTCCTCCTGCCTTCTAGTAGCTCTTAGTGTCTACTGTTGCCATCTTTATGTCCACGAGTAACCAATGTTTTTCTTCCACTTACAAGTGAGAACATGTGGTATTTGGTTTTCTGTTCCTGTGTTAATTCGCTTAGGAAAATGGCCTCCAGCTGCATCCATGTTGCTGCAAAGGACATGATTTCATTCTTCCTTATGGATGTGTAGTATTCTGTGGTTTATATGTACCACATTTTCTTTATCCAATCCACTGCTGATGGGCACCTAGATTGATTCCATGTCTTTCTTATTATGAATAGTGCTGCAGAACATATGCATGCATGATTTTTCATAGACTAATTCATTTTCCTTTGGATGTATACCCAGTAATGAGCTTGCCAGGTCAAATGGTAGTCCTGTTTTAGGTTCTTTGAAAAATCTCTAAACTGCTTTCCATGGTGACTGAACTAATTTACATTCCCATCAGCAGTGTATGAGTTCTCTTTTCTCCACAGCCTCACTAGCATCTGCTTTTTAAAAATAACAGCCATTCTGACTGGTGTGAGATAATATCTCACTATGGTTTTGATTTGCACTTCTCTGATAATTAGTGATGTTGAGCATTTTCTCATACGTTTGTTGGCCACCTGTATGTCTTCTTTTGAGAAGCGTCTGTTCGTGTGCTTTCCCAATTTTTATGGGGTTATTTGTTTTTTCGCTTGTTTAGTTGTTTAAGTTTCTTATAGATTCTAGTATTAGATCTTTGTCTGATGCATAGTGTGTGAATATTTTCTCCCATTATGTAGGTTGTCTGTTTACTCTGTTGATAGTTGCTTTTGCTCTGCAGAAGCTCTTTGGCTTAATTAGGTCCCACTTGTCAGTTTTCGTTTTTGTTGCAATTGCTTTTGAGGAGTTTTTATAGTTTAAGGTCCTTCATTTAAATCTTTAATACATCTTAAGTTAATTTTTGTATATGGCGAAATGTAGGGGATCCAGTTTCATTCTTCTGCATGTGGCAAGCCAGCTCTCCAGCACCATTTATTGAACAGGGATTCACTTCCCCATTGCTTATTTTTGTTGCCTTTGTCAAAGACCAGATGGATGCTGGTGTGCAGCTTTATTTCCAGGTTCTATATTCTGTTTTATTGCCCTATGTGTCCATTTTTGTACTGATACAATACTGTCTTGGTTACTGTAGCCTTATAGTATAGTTTCAAATCGGGTAACTTCATGCCTCCAGCTTTGTTCTTTTTGTTTAGGGTTGTTTTCAAACTCTTTCTTAGTTTTATATTTTTGCATACTCTATTCTTTTTGCTTTTATCCTCCATGAAATCTGGGTGACAATATCCTAATTAACTCTACACCCAAACTCCAAAACACCCAACCTAAAAACCAGCTTCCCATGAAAACCTTCCCTCCAGTAAGCAATTCAGTTCTCTGGTTTTCATGACATGTTGTGCATCCCTCTACATTAACATATACCACATGTGGTTGTTTGTGCCTGTGAGTGTGTGCATGCATACGCATATATATGTTTGTGTGCAAGTATATGTCTTCTGCTATATTAGGACCTCCAAAGGACAAGAACCATGTGGTATTTGCCCTTGTCTCCCTGGCTTCCAGCATGGTACTGGCCATGCAATTACTGTAGTTCTTAGAACACAATTAGTCCATGCTTGAATTAAAAAGCTATAAGGTTCTTCAGTCATATCCTGAGATGCTGAGTTATAGCAATATAAGATTTCTACTCTCTACCCTAAGGATGAAGACAATCTTAGGGAAAGCCATCACAACCATTCACCTAGCAGCTGAGTTTTTCCAGGAAGAAGCATGCAGCCCTCGGTATGAAACTTTTTACTCCAGTATGAACCAGGGACTTTGGTTTTTGATGGCCTCATCCTTGGATTTGCTTTGACAACTTATTGAAATGGTATACCCAGTGATTTGGCCTCAAGTTAAATGGTAAACTCTAATTCCTCCTCTCATCTGTATGCATTTCAGTCTTTAATCAAGTGATCCCCACTCAATTGTAGTCTAAGAGAAAGAACCAGACACATGCGTTATGCTCCATGTCAAGTAAAAGTACATTAGATCTAGAGCATGATCCTTAAAACCCAGTCATTTAATTCAATCGTTCATTTTACAGATGGAAAAAGTGAAGCTCATGTGTGTTAAATTAATTATCTGAGGCCATACTATGAGTACTAGAGGATGGGGGCAAGACCCAGTTTTCTAGACTCTCAGCCAAGTGTTCTTTCCACTATATCTTGCTGCTCCCATATTCCAGATCCTTTATTTGAATTTTCAGAGTCATGCACAGAACATATAATTTGGCTGCTATTGTCTTCTTTTATTGGAAATTTAAATTTGGATTTGCATTGCTGCTTTTCCATTCAATGGCGATAAACACTATAAATATCATCTGGGGGGGAATGGAAATAAAATAAGCATCTGGAAAGAATGTGCTATAATGAAGATGTCATTGCCCATAAATGCTAGACAAAGAATCTGGCTTTTCAAAAGCAAATACATGAAAACATCTATGTCTATCCCAACTTGTATTTGTGTAAAAAATTAAAATGCACTGAAATAGGTAGATTTTCAAAGATAACAGAATCAAATACTATATAAAATAAATGACTAATTATCTGAATTAGCTGAAAGTATAATAAATATGGCCAAACACTCATTTGTTTTTCCTTCCACCCATTCAAGGTTTACTGAATAAACGATGCCCCACAATTGGTACTATCCCATCTACTAACCAAATGATATTTAGTAAGAGGCAAAACAGTTTGAACCACAAAGTAAAACATCTGAGTTGAAATCTGCTACTTATGAGCCTAGAAAAAACTTGAATACATCATTTTTTTTCTTTACTGTTTCATCTCCTCAACATACAAAAGCACTGTTATTTCTCCTACCTTAAAAATAAAAAGATATTTTCTTTGGTCTCGATTCTTCCTCCAGCAATTACTTCATTTCTCTGCTGCCCTTCAGCAAAACTCCATTGAAGGACTTGTTGATACACGAGGTTTCCAATTTCTTTCCTCTTATTCTCCCTTGAACCCATTCTATTCAGGTTTTCTGCCAACATGGTTCTTATCACTGTTATCGATGATGTTCATTTTCTTCATCTTACTTGAAATTTCAGCAGCATTTGGTATAATTCATCACGCTCCTTGAGACACTCTTCTTTTGACTTCTAGGACGCCATACTTTCCTTTTCTTTTCCCTAATATCTATTACCTTTCAGGCTCATTTGCTGATTTTGGATTTCTTAACATTGGAGTACCTTAGATTGGTTTTTGGACCTCTTCTCTATCACTGCCTTAGAGATTCCATCCAGTCTCATATTCTCAGTATCATCTCTATATGATACGCAATTATCATCTCTATATGTTAGTCATATGCTGACGACACTCAAAATTATATTTTTCTCCTAGACCTCTCCTCTGAACTCCAGAATTCTACATCCAACTGGCTACACAACAGCTCCACTTGACTAATACACATCCCAAACTTAACAAGTCAACCCTGGGCTCATAATTTTCCCCCCAAACCTGTTACTCTTATAGTCTCCCCTAGTGAATAATGGACACTTCTATTCTTTTAAAATGTATGTACATGCCTGTCCTTAAAGGTCTCAAGTGTTTCCCCACCTCATTTGGGCTCTCCATGACCTGTCTCTTCTCACTGCTCTGCTATTTCTCTCATACTCTCCCTTGTTCGCTCCATACCAGCCACATTGGTTCTCCTGCCCCACGGGGCCTCTGTATCTGTCATTTCCGATTTCTCTACAGCTCTGTCCCAAATGTCCACATGACTCCCTCTTTTACTTTTTTCAAATATCACCTTGCTGAGGCCTTTCCTGGATACCCAATCTAATATTACAAGCCTGCCTTCCCATCATATACTCCTAGCTACCCATCCCTGCTTTATTACTGGCCTTATGTCTTACCATGAGTGCACTGTATACTTTGCTTATTTATTTTGACTGCTATGAAGCTCCTCAACTAGAAATTCTTTTTTTGTTCACTGTTGTATCCCCGGTACTTTGAGCAGTGGCTGGCACAAAGTAGGCTGTCAAAAAAAAATTGTTCAATGCATGAAGGGAATCAGTGATAATAAGAGTTACCTCTTAGGTAGAAAGGTAAGTAGAAAGTAAATGAGATAAGTACTTTGTACATGTTAATGCACAGTAAATGTTAATTATTTACATTTATTTCATATACCCATGTGTATTGTTGGCAATAATTTTTGGTGGCAACTATGTGAAGGGAAGGAGAAATTCTAATTAAAAGGGATGCTATGGAAGTACATGGGTTTGCAAGTTAGCCTCAGGCAAGGTAAATACAGCTGATGGGAACACCCTGGAGTTTGGCCCAGATAACAAGCTCCCAGGCCGGCCTGGGGGGTGGGGGTGAGGGAATGTGGGAGGAAATGTGTAGGAGGAAGGCTGGAAATCATCTGAGTGGGTTCATGGGGTCTGTACATAGTCTTCTGGATGGCTCTGGGTGAGACCTCTGGGCTATACTGCTGTGTGCTGATGTCCGTCTTGAGTATCCCTAGCAGTGCTCAGCTCCCAGGGTAAGAGACAGGGCTTACAGTATCTGTCTGTCTCTAGGACTTGATGTACACACCCTAAAGCAACAAAGAACTCCAAGTCCAGGGAAATGAATTGCTGCATATGTTCATATACTCTTTAATAGGATGCTTTGGTATTCAAAATACAAATCATTATGTTGGGTAACAGCATCATAGTGCCTCTATCATACTGCTTTTTGCCTAACACATAGTGATGTTACATGTGTTTTCATAGGCTGAAGCAAAAATGAAGTTCCTACATCTAAAGGGTCATTATCATGGACGAAACATATCTTAAAATGAAAAAATACAACTTTAAAAAGGCACTCTAATTCTTCAAGCTATAAAGAATGCATAATTCTCTAAAGCCTTTGTATCCAGATATAGCTATTTGATTAATGGGTATAGACAGAGTTGAATAGAACTCTTTTGTAAATCATGTCATCTTTGAATTTTATAACTCAAATGTGATTTACATGGATTTCCCTGAGTTTACTAATTGGCTTCCTACACTCTCATTAAACAGTCCTGGCAACAGAGGCAAAGAAGCTGTGTAAATGCTACCTTCCCATTGACAGTGTGAACGCAACCCGGGATATGTAGAGCAAGATACTGTGTCCTGTAACCATGTAACATCACAGAATACTGCCCAAACCTTTCCCAGTTTCAGAGAGGACACAGTGGCAACGTCTTTAGTACATGCCTCAGCATTTCTCTACAATTTGGAATTCGTTTCCCATGAGAATTTCAACTCTGCTTGTTACACTAGTGCAGAGCCTCTGCTGTGGCTGAGAGCCTCTGATTGCACTCTTTCAAAGTGGGGACCTTAGACTCTTTATACTAGAGTATGGGATGTGCATGTGTATATGCACGCATAGATATGCAAGTATGTATAAATACATACATATGCTGTGTATGTACATATTATAAGAAAAAAAATAAGCAGAAAATGACAGATCCTGATAGAAAAGAAGTGAGGAAAGGGATGAAAATGAAGTGGAAGGGAATTAGCATTTATTAAGCTTCTGCTACAAGGCCAGGCACCCAAAAAAGAAGGCAGTGTGGGGAACAAAGATGGGGATATGCAGTTACCTAGATGTTAAGGAAATAACTTGTAAAATTATCTTCCTTAAAGGAGAGTGATATAAAAATGAATGCTGGCAACCTGTCAGGGAGGGCTTGTCAAGCCATTCAGAGGGAGAACAGAAGGCTATGGGCACTGATTTTGGCTTTGTCTCCCCTAGATGCTGGGCTGCTGTCTTGCCATGAGATGAGTTATCTTTGAAGTTCTGCTGAGCAGTCTAGATAGAACGACTTAAAAGTGCAAGTCCCTAAACAGGGTTCAGCTTCCCAGCATACAAATATGCTCAGAGAACCAAAAGAGGTTAGGAAAAAAACAGCCCAAGACATTTCCCTTTAAGCCCTAGGAAAAGCTAGTAGTATTCAAAATTAAAGGGATTCTGAAAGACTATATGTTGGAGGTTTCTGGATATTGGTATCAGTTTTTTGTTTAGGGGGCTTTTTTCTTTTGTTTCACTCAGGGGGTCTCAAGATTTCTGTAATTGCATCTTGTGATTCCTCTGAGGAATTTGAGGTGATGGGCAGAGGGGAAGGGTGACCTTGCAGAGTCCCTGGGCAGGTAGAGGTAGAGTCAAGCTTGGGATGCGACAAAGACAGAGGGATGAAAGTGATAGCTCATTCTGGAGAGCTTCAAAGTAAGCCCTCAGGAAATCCTGTTTAGGAATTTCTGGCCAATTACAGGTTTTGCTTTGGTTGCTTTTGCTTTCTCTACTCCCACTGCCCTAATATCACATCAGATGTCTTCAGCATCACCATGTTTATTACAAGAGACCTCTCTACCTCCACTTGCATTTTGGGCTAGATTGCATCATTCAGTCCAATTCTCCATCATTGCCTATGTCCACATTCTTTGCCACATAACTTTGCAGTGCTCTCCC
Source organism: Macaca fascicularis (assembly GCF_037993035.2). Lineage (NCBI taxonomy): Eukaryota > Metazoa > Chordata > Mammalia > Primates > Cercopithecidae > Macaca > Macaca fascicularis. Next base: position 46,368,867 of record NC_088376.1, read on the forward strand.
ACTGTGGTCAGGGATTGGCTTGGCCTCTGTACTCTGGACTATGCCATATAATTTTCCTTGGCCAATGAGATATTTAGAAGATATGATACAAGCACAGTATGGAAATGGACCTTCTTCAACACTGGGGCTTGCTTTTCTATCAGGAGAAGAATGACAAACATGTGGCACTAGCAAAGCCTACCAGTCAAGCCTACTTTAGAATAGAGCCCCCAACAAACCAACAGACATATACATAAGCTTAGCTGGTATGAGCAGATGCACCCAGTCCAACCCCGATCAAAATGGCTAAAGCTTGCAGGTGTGTGATCAATAAATGATTACTGTTGGATGACCCTAGGGTTTTGTGGTTGTTACACAGCAAAAGCTAACTGATACAAGTGCTGTTTGGTCCATGTTCTTCATGTCTGCCAGAGTCATATTCCTAAAATGGAACTACAATGATCTTAAAATTATTTTGCCTAGGACCCTTCAATGACTTCTTGTTATGGGCTGAACTGTGTTCCTCCAAAATTCATATGTTGAAGTCCTAAACCCCAGTAGCTCAAAATGTGACTGTATTTGGAAATGGAGTCATTGAAAATGTAATCAGCTAAGATGAGGTCATACCAGAGTATGGTAGGCCCCTAACTCAATATGACCTGTGTCCTTATAAAAGAGGAAATTTTGTGGTAGACACGCATGAAGGGAGAATGCTATGTGAACACGAAGGCAGAGATTGGGGTGGATTTGTCTAGAAGCCAAAGAACATTAAAGATTCCAGAAATCTTCTAGAGGCAAAGAGAGAGAGAGAGAGAGAGAGAGAGAGAGAACAGATTCTCCTCCACAGCCCTCAAAAGGAGTTATCCTGCCGATACCTTGATCTCAGACTCTGGTCTCTAGAACTGCGAGACAATACATTCCTGTTATGTAAGCTACTCCCCATTACTTATAGGTTATAGTCTAAAGTCCTTCGCAAGATACATAAGTCCTTTCATGAGTTTGTCTCTGATTTCACTGTATCCCACTTGCTTCAGCCTTGCCCCATTCACAAGCCATGCTGAACTATTTACAGAGCTTCCACTGGCTGCTCAAGAGACATTGTCCATGCTGATCCCTTGGCCTCAAATGCCCTTGTGGCTACCTTCTACCTTCTAGTAGACCCCAGATCTTTACCTAGGTAACTTCTATTTATATTTCAAGCTCCAGGTTGGGCATCATCTCTGGAAACTTTCTCCTGACTTTCTCAATCCTAACTGTAGGGTGATGTCCTACTAAAGCTCCTTATGGACACTATAGAGATATTTCTATGACAGCAGTTATAAAACTGTGGCAAGTTGTTAGCTACACATCTGTGTCCTCATCAACAGTCTTGATAATGAACCTCTTGAAGCCAGGGTCATAAACTGTCTGTTCTTGTATTCCTAGTAGCTAGCATGGTGCTTGGCACAGAGTGGCTGTGCAGCAAATGTCTGTGGAAAGACTATGTGTGTGTTTATGTGGAAATATCCAAACAGATGTGTTCTTGGCATAGGGAGATATATTCTGCTTGTGTGACAACTGGCATTTGAGTTTGCTTGGCATCAAAAGCACCCAGTTAAAGACCAAACCTCACTTCTTTCTTTTTCTTCATTTCCTTCTTTCTCTATAACTACCCAATTTCACATGCTTTATAATGCTTTTAGATGTAAGTGACTGTGAATTATTATCAACTGTATGCCTTTCATCTTTAAGACTGACAGTCTAAGTTCAACATCTCTCAGGAGGGAGAACTATTATAACTATATTTTTGCTTACCAAGAGAATTGTTAATGGTTATCCTGGAGGGAAAAAAAATCTATAAATATCAAACTCGTAAAGAAGCCTTAAGCTTACATTCTTCCTTTACTAATGAAATTCTTTCTGACGATACTGCCAGAATTGCTACGTAACCATTTCACTGAGAAAAGAGACCGAGTCTGTAGTAAATTTTTTCTTTTACCTGTTTAGTTCTTATTTTGGAATCCGAAGACAGATTGTTGTAGGTATAATGTGCTTGTGTGACTCCACAGAAGAGAACAGCAACTATTCCTGAAATTAAAAAACAGATCAGTCAAAACCAATTCTATTTTCCATCCAAGTCAAAGGGTAGGGCTATTCCCACTGGAAAATAGACTTGGTGTCAGTAGAGTTAAAACTGCTAGTAGTTACCATGATAATGAAACCTAGGTAAATCTTGCTACTTGCTTTAAACAGGGTTTAAACAGGGTCTTGAAGGATTAAACCTAAAGAAAAACATTAAGAAGTAGATTCTTCCTGGAGATAAACGGGTCCCTGTTCATGAGCTAGAAAAATTTTATTTGAAAACATGAACAAAAGACTGCATAGTCAACCCTGGGTTTTTCATAGCCAGTGCCAACTACTTTGCTGGATTTTATACTAAATACTGGCTTATTTTCTGAAAGATATTTGCTTTCCACTGTATAATTTGGGTAGCCTGAAGAGGTTCCTGTCATACCATAATTTAGTATTAAAAGTGACGAGTGACAAACCTAAGACATCTACAAGGGTTTTGCTGCCCCTGCCAATGCTCCTACTTGCCAAGCAAGAGAGAGGAGACCTTGTTTGTTCCTGTGCCTCTTTGGAAAGGCTAGGTGCTCTGTCCTGCTGCCGAACATACCCAAGGCATTCACTCCTTGAAAGTAAACTGGTCTGTTGTTGTGTGATTCCTACCAACAGTGGACCTTTAGTTGCTTCTTGGCATCTGCAGGGTTTATTCCTTAAACCATATATCAGCTTTAAATGTGACATGAAGTCACACATACACTAGATGCTTTCTGGAGACAGAGGAATAGCGACCCTGAGACCGATGTGCTATCTGTCCCCGGGCTCTGTTATTCTCTGTGTTATTGTCCCTGGGCTGGAGTGGGGAAGCAGTGGGAGTTGGCACTGTACTTTGGATTAAAGATTAGCTCAATTATGGGAAATTGGGCATAGAGGAGGGCTTTGGGAAAAATGCAAGATATAAGTATTCTTCGACTCAGACCAAGGGGATTGAACTGAATTTTAAGCAGCAAAATCTTTCCAACTAAAAACACTCATAAATTAAATGCTGATGATTCTTAAGAATATGGAGATATGTGAACTGAATACTGACATTTCAAGTGAATCTGCAACAAAGAATTTTAAAGAACTGAGCTTTTAAAAAAATACGTAGACTGTATGCTTCCACTTACATGTTGGTTATTTTTCAGGTGAGCACTGGATAAAACATTGCTAACACATATTTACATAAGTGTGTAGAATCTACATGACTTATTACCTTTTAACATTATGCTTCAAAATTTTAGACAAAAGAATAAAACAAGTAGGAAATTTTACCATGAAATATCTATTCAGTGGGCAATTCAACAGATTTTTTTGGTAACTTCTCAGTTTCTTAGCATCTCTTCAGAAATTCTAAGGCAAAAATGCTTACAAAATATTTTACTCATCATAGAATTTCTATTTTAAAAAGCAACAAATACCAGGGGAACTTTCAGTACGCTGAAGCCCTAAGTACTTCAAAGCACAAGGAGGATTACCCTGTATACTATTTTGGCATAAATCATTTCTCTTTATTTATTTAAAAATGTGACCTATGTCTGTCTAGTGTGTAGTCTATTAGGGGTTTTTCTGGGTGAGGTTTTGCTGATCTGTTCACTGTTGTGGAACTGTTTTGACTAGATACTGATCTGTAGAGAAGTAGTGAATAAAAGGGCAGGTGTGTCTGTGTATGGATAGCAAATAAATTCATTGTAAGAACAAGAATAGGTAACAAAGAAGTGTTATAAAGGATAAGGAAGGGACTAAGATTGTCTGAATACCTACTGTGGGCCAAGAACAGTGCTTGTTTCATTTACATCTTCTTGTTTACTGCAGTGAGTTACTATCTCACAACAGGCTCACAATGATTAAGCAGTCTCTCTCACTGCTGCCTTCTTTTTAGTAATAGCATCCATTCTTTCTGCTGCCCAGGGGGAAACTTTGGGACCACCCTAAGTGCACCTCTCACTGCAAATCAGCAATTTTGTTTACTTGTCCTTCAAAATACACCTTGAACCCAAACACTTCTCAACATCTCCATTCCTAGCATCCTTTTCCAAGCCACCATAACTTTTGGCCTGGATTACAACAATAGCTTCCTAACTGGTCTCCCTGCCTCCCATGGTAGCCCCTAGCACCCTAGCAATAATGCTTCTTGAAAAACTAGTCAGACCATGTCAGGCCTTTGCTCAAAACTTTGTAATGGATTCCTGTGGCTTAAAAGGTACTGCAAGATCTGTTCCTGCCCCTTCCCCACTCCCCACAATTTGCTGACCTCTTCTCTGACCACTCCCCTCCCTCCGCCTTACCTTTCAATATCCTCTCTAAATGTGTTCTGCCAGGGACCCTTGTACTTCCTTCCAGGTCCTACTGTTTGGAAAGCTCTGCAGATATCCACATGGCTCCCTCCTTCCTTCAAATGTCTGTTTAGATGTTACATGAACAGACAGGTCTTCTTCATCCACTCTGTACAAATTGCTCACTCTCATCATTCTCTACTTGCTTTATTTTTTTCCTGTATTATATACTGCTACTTGATATTTTATATATTTACGTGTTTACTTTCTGCCTTCCTGTATGATATGGTTTGGCTGTGTCCCCACCCAAATCTCGTCTTGAATTGCAGTTCTCATAATTCCCACATGTTGTGGGAGGGACCTGGTGGGAGATAACTGAATCATGGGGGCAGCTCCCCCATACTGTTCTCTTGGTAGTGAATACGTCTCACGAGATCTGATGATTTTATAACGGGTTTCCCCTTTCACTTGGCTCTCATTTCTCTCTTGTCTACTGCCATGTAAGGTGTGCCTTTCACCTTCCACCGTGATTGTGAGGCCTCCCCAGCTACGTGGAACTGTGAGTCCATTAAACCTCTTTTTCTTTATAAATTTTCCAGTCTTGAATATGTCTTTATCAGCAGCATGAAAACAGACAAATACACTGTAACTCAAGGCAAAGCTCATTGAAGGCAGAGGGATTCCTAACGCTTAGAGCAGTACCAGGCACATGGTAGGCACTCCGTATTTGTTGAATAAATACAAATACAGATTCAACATTTATTTGTTGAATAAATAAGTGAACATTCCCATCTCTATTGAACAAGTAAGACACTAAAGTAATTTACTCAAGGTCACCTCTAAAGTGACAGAGCTGAGATCAAATAGTCCATAGACTCCCTGTGCTTTTCTGCCTATATTAGACCATCTGTGAATGTTTTAAGGTGATCTTAAGCCATCTAAAAAATATCATTTCTGATATCCCAGGAACCAGCCAGAGATTTTATGAAAAAGATTACATATCTGAACTAACTGGGCTTATCATTGGAGAATATTTTCCCTAGTGGCTGCATTGGTTATCATTTCCTTGCCTCCAGTAGAAAACTAACAGGCAATGTTGTTGCTAAATACCTTTTGAGTCTTGTATGGATGGATATGTCATATAAACAACAAATAATGGAGAATGAACCTGTATGACCAGAGGCTTGGTGTTGTAATGAAAATAAAACAACAAAATTGATCTGACCCTTAGTATTAGCATACACAATCATAATTCCATAGCTTAGTAATTAATTCACACAAATTACTGTAATTAGTATGACTCTTACAAGCCAAACACATTTTGAAAATGTCTCATCTAAATACATCTATTATCTATAAAATTCTCCACCACTGAAACAAATTCAAAATTGACTGTTTTCTACCTTATGAAAGAACATTTTAATTGTCACTATGATTTTACATACTCATGCTTGTGAGCCCTAGTTGTGCTGCTGTTATGTGAGGTCCTAAATAGTTCTCTTAAATTCTATGAACCTCAGATTCTTGTGTGTAAGAAAGAGGGTGAGGGGGACCCTCAAGGGACCCAGAAATGCTTTTTGTGCCAGTCATCAAACTAGTGTCCCAGCTCCAAATCCATCCATCTTTACTGGCTCCGTGATCCTGGCACTGGGGCCTACAAACCATGCTTCCCTTTGCCAGTGCTGTTGGATCCTGCCAGTATGAAGTGCCAGAGGATGACTAGAACCCAGTGGAGGAGAGAAGGGCTTGCTCCTTCCTATTTGCCTGCTCTTCCTCTTAGCTTCATCTCAGCAATGACACACCCCAGAGAGGGCAGCCAGGCAGTGTCCTTAGAATTCTGGATCCTAGCCCAGTGGTTCCCTCTTAGGAGCTTCTAGATTCATTTCCCTTTGCTCCTCCTACTCCTAGGGTTCACAATTGCTTCCTGTAAGTATTACCTCTCTGATACCTTTGTGCACACTTTGTACCTTTTGAGATCTCCACCAACTCTCTACCCAATTTCCTGAATTAAACTCTGTCAATAGCCAGATTGTTTTTTTTTTTTTTTTTCTGAGTGAATCCTGGCTGATATTCTCTTGTGGGTATCTTCTCTTTCTAAACTTTGATAATTCTTGGAAACCACAGTTTTCCATTTGAAAATAAAATCCAACTCGTATCTTCCCTGTCATAACTGAAACAATGAGGAACACTAGGGGCAGGCAAGACCCTGTGTGGTCCAAGAGAACTGGGACTCATCCTCTTTTTAATCCTACCCATGGTTGGAATTGGTATTTTTACAAAGTGATATGGTTATATGGTTTGGCTGTGTCCCCACTCACATCTCATCTTGAATTGTGGTTCTCATAATCCCCATGTGCCACGGGAGGAACCCAGTGGGAAGTGACTGGAGCATGGGTGTGGTTTCCCCCATGCTGTTCTCATGATAGTGAGTGAGTTCTCACTAGATCTGATGGTTTTACATGTGTCTAGCATTTCCCCTGCTTGCACTCATTCTCTCTCTTGCCACCCTGTGAAGATGTGCCTTCTGCCAGAATTATAAGTTTCCTGAAGCCTCCTCAGCCAAGCAGAACTGTGAGTCAATTAAACATCTTTTCTTTATAAATTACCCAGTCTCAGGTATTTCTTCATAGCAATGTGACAATGGACTAATACAGTAAATTGGCACTGAGTGGGGTGGGGTGTTGGTATAAGGGTATTCAAAAATGTCGATGCAACTTTGGAACTGGGTAACAGGCAGAGTTTGGAACAGCTTGGAGGGCTCAGAAGAAGACAGGAAAATGAAGGAAAGTTCAGAACTTCCTAGAGACTTGGGGGACTCAGAAGACAGGAAGATATGGGAAAGGTTGGAGCTTCCTAGAGACTTGCTGAATAGCTTTGACTAAAATGCTGATAGTGACATGGACAATGAAATCCAGGCTGAGTTGGTCTCAGATGAGGAACTTGCTGGGAACTGGAGCAAAGGTGACTCTTGCTATGCTTTAGCAAAGAGACTGGTGGCATTGTGCCCCTGCCCTGGAGATCTGTGGAAATTTGAACTTGAGAGAGATAATTTAGGGTATCTGGTGGAAGAAATTTCCAAGCAGCAAAGTATTCAAGAGAACTCAAAGCATAAAACATGGGAAAATTTGCAACCTGACAATACAATAGAAAAAAATAAAACCATTTTTCTGGGGAGAAATTCAAGACCACTGCAAAAATTTACATAAGTAATGAGAAGCCAAATGTTAAGCACCAAAACAATGGGTAATATGTCTCCAGGACATGTCAGAGACCTTCACAACAGCCCCTCCCATCACAGGCCTGGAGGCCTAGGAGAAAAAAAACGGTTTCATGGGCCTGGCCCAGGCCTGCCCTGCTCTGTGCAGCCTCAGGATGTGGTGCCCTGTGTCCCAACTGCTTTAGCTCCAACTTCTACATGGTGTAGAGACTGTGGGTACACAGAAGTTAATAACTGAGAATTGGGAACCTCCACCTAGATTTCAGAGGATGTATGGAAATGCCTGGATGTACAGGCAGAAGTTTGCTACAGTGGTGGAACCCTCATGGAGAACCTCTGCTAGGGTAGTATGGAAGGAAAACGTTGAATTGGAACCCACACAGTCTCCACTAGGGCACTGCCTAGTGGAGCTGTGGGAAGAGGACCACTGTCCTCTAGACCCCAGAATGGTAGATCCACTGACAGCTTGCACCGTGTACCTGGAAAAGCAACAGACACTCAACACCAGCCCATGAAAGCAGCTGAGACAGGGTTGTACCCAACAAAGCCACAGGGTCAGAGCTGCCTAAGACTGTGGGAGCCCAAGTCTTGCATCAACATGACCTGGATGTGAAACGTGGAGTCAAAGGAGATCATTTTGGAACTTTAAGGTTTAATGACTGACGTAATAGATTTTGGACTTGCATGGGGCCTGTACCTCCTTTGTTATGGCCAATTTCTCTCGTATGGAATGCAATGCCTGTACCCTTGTTGTATCTAGGAAGTAACTAACTTGCTTTTGATTTTACAGGCTCATAAGCAGAAGGGACTTGCCTTGTCTCAGATGAGACTTTGGACTTGGACTTTTGGGTTAATGCTGGAATAAGTTAAGACTTTGGGGGGCTGTTGGAAGGGCATGATTGTGTTTTGAAATGTGAGATATGAGATTTGGGAGGGCCAGGGGCAGAATGTTATGGCTTGGCTGTGTCCTCACCCAAATCTAATCTTGAATTATAGTTCCCATAATCCCCATGTGTTATGGGAGGGACCTGGTGGGAAGTAATTGGATCATAGGGACAGTTTCCTCTATGCTCTTCTCATGATAGTGAGCGAGTTCTCACTAGATCTGATGATTTTATAAGCATCAGGTATTTCCCCTTCTTGCACTCTTTCTCTCTCCTGCCGCCCTGAGAAGAGGTGCCTTCCGCTATGATTCTAAGTTTCCTGAGGCCTCCCCAGCCATGTGGAACTGTGAGTCAATTAAATCTCTCTTTATAAGTTACCCAGTCTTGGGTATTTCTTTACAGCAGTGTGAGAATGGATAATACCCAGCCTTTATATTGGAACAAGTGGTTTGGAGAGAGAAATATGTTAGACCTGGAACTATTAATGAGGCATAGCCCAGACTTGGATTTATGTCTTCCAATTCCCAATCCTATAATCCTTCCAAAACACAAGCACTATCCTATGGTAGAGTAGCTACTGTGACATGTAAGTGTAAAAATGCAGTTCCCATTATATGTTTGAGCTGAAAGATTATCTGCCAGCATTGTAGTAGAAAGGATTCTTTTCTTAAAGTCTGGATTTCCTCCAATTCTGAAGGCCTGTCATTTTCCTTTGTATTACTTCATTAATCCACTAGGATGAACCCTTCAATTCAGCCTTTTTTTTTTTTTTTTTTTTTTTTAAGGTCAAAGAAATAATACTGGTTCCAAATGAAACCTTTAGGCATTTTGAATAGAGGCCAATTTTCTCAATAAGTGAAGACAAGAAAAACTTAGGCTTTCAAAATTGTTTCAATTTCAAACAAGTCTGAAGTAAAATTTAAAAATATATTGTTACCATATCTTCTACTCATAAGAACTTAATTTTTTCAAATAAGCTATGAGGTTTAAAGAGAAACTCCCAAAGTCGTCTCCACATAGAAAAGGATGTTTTTAAATCTCTAGAACACAAACCTTCAGATCAAAGGGCACGGAAAATAGTGAGTTCTGATGACTCTGCCCAAGTGACAGAAGCAGTTCACCCCACAAAGGAACCCACTCCCTCTCTCCTTCTCTCTTACTGCTGTTTCTTACCATTTTGCCTTGCCTGTTCTTGTCACTTGCAGGCTTTGCTTAATTTACAGCTTATATCACTGTCCTCTCCATATATCGGAAGCCACTTGACTGCACTTGGAAGTGCAACAGTGGCCCAAGAATCCACGAAGCAATGACTCTGTCCAGTGTTCCTTGAATATTAGTGTACATCTGAATCACCAAATCACCCGGGGAACTTGTTAAAATGCAGATCCTCCTTCAGTAGGTTTGGGGTAGAGCCCCCAGTTCTGCATTTTTATGCTATTAGGGGATGTCCATGATGCTGGTCCTTGGACCACACTTTGAGGAGCAAGTCTTTCACTAACGTCTGGGTCTAGGTATCAACTCACCCTTGCTAAGAGTTGGCTCTGACCTTGTATGTCTTCAGAAGAGATTTTTCCCTTATTCTTGACCTTTTAGCATTTTGGAACAATTATAAGACATCTTCAAAGGAGTACCGTCATTTTTGCTACCCTTTTTTTTTGGCTTATAAATATCTTTTGCTAACTTCCAAAAATGTTTCAAAATTATATTTTTGTGTTTTATTCTTTGGTTTTCTTTTTCTAGCTTTCCAGAATTGGCATGGTTCTGTGAAGTCATTTTAGTTTCAGAGAGTAATTATTATCAAGAAAATCTGAGCGGTTTTAAAATTTTTTTACTTTACTTTAAAATTACTTCCTTTTCATCCCAACAATATTGGAATGTGAAAAAATTACATAAAATAAAATTGATGATATACTTTACTACCAAAAAGTTGAATAAAACTTTTTCTTTCAAAAAAAAAAAAGGGAAATAAATCACATCTTTTGATCACAATGTTATAAGGCTGTCATATTTTTTATCACAATGTTATGAGACTGAAAATTTAAAAAGCATAGGCTAAATAAATGTATCCACTGGAGACTTTAAAATGCAGTTTTTTAAATTAAAATTTGAGTTGAGGCCAAATGCAGTGGCTCACGCCTGTAATCCTAGCACTTTGGGAGGCTGAGGAAGGCTGATCACCTGAGGTCGGGAGTTCAAGACCAGCCTGGTCAAAATGGCAAAACCCCGTCTCTACTAAAAATACAAAAACTAGCCAGGCATAGTGGTGTGCACCTGTAATCCCAGCTACTTGGGATGTTGAGGCAGGAGAATTGTTTGAACCCGGGAGGTGCAAGTTGCAGTGAGCTGAGATTGTGCCATTGTACTCCAGCCTGGGCAATAAGAGTGAAACTCCATCTCAAAATAAATAAATAAATAAATAAATAAATAAATAAATAAATAGAGTTGAAGGTGAAATCAAATGTGAAATTTTAGATTATTTAGAAATAAATAACAATAAGTTTATACCACATACCCTATCAAAACCAATGGGATAAAAATCAAATAATTATTTAGTGGAAAATTGATAGTCTTATGTGCATTTTATTAGGACAAAAAGATTGAAAATCAGTAGACTATTTACCTCAAGAAACTGGACAAGGGACATAAAAATAGACCCAATGTAAGCAGAAAAAAACTTGACAAAGAAAAATGAAAAAGTAGTCAAAAAGAATATATGAAAAAGAGGACTTGGCCACTAAAATAAAGAGCTGTAAAATAAGAGGTCCATACCTCTCAGCCCCTGTGGTATCTTGGGCCTCGATGCTTCCCAGGTTGCCATTCTCTGGCCATGGCTACAGGCGTAACACGAGTGATGCTGGCCAATAGCTTCACTCTACTGAGACTTAATGTTCTCATCTGGCTGGCGGCTACTGGTCTCAGAGGTCTGTTTTTAGTATAATGCAATATGATGGATATTAAAATGCTTTACAAACTCAATACTCTTAAGTAAATATAGGGTTTTGCCATAAATATTAGGAGATGAAAGGAAGAAGACAAAAAGGAATAACTTGGAGAAACTCATTTCAGGGATAAACACAGCAACGTTTCCTATTTAACAAGTGACTGGGAGATAGTACATACTTTGTACATTCTATGCCCTTTTTCACCTTTGTTGTCTTCTCTTCACCTTTAACTCCTGCATCAAGGAAATCAGGTAGAAATGTGCTTGCTCTTCCTAGTAATCTAAACTTAGACAATTCTCAGTAATGTCACAATTAAGCTACCAGACTTACATGAGTGAGTTTGGTATCTGGTATTTTTCCACTCAATTGCTAGTTATCTGTTGAGATCCTATACTGAGTAAAGCATTGACCATGGGTATGAGGAACACAAGAATGAATAAAGCAGGCCTAGGCCTCAAGCGGCTTTATGTCTCCTAACAGAGATAAGATATATACAAAGACATCTAAAACTGGGTAGAATAGTGGGTGATAACAAAGGAGTTCTCAAAGGGAGTACTTTCTTTAAGGCTAGAAAAGCTGAGAGAGGGATGAAGAATGTTTTCCTGAAAGTGGCAGAGGCATTTAGATCTTGAAAGATGAGAAAAATTTGGGAGTGCAGGTTCATGGGGAGGGACTTCAGCAAGAGCAAAGGGAGAGAGGCAGGTGATTGTGGGGCATATCTGAGACACATGCACTTTACCAGCACACTTGGGCTTATCCATTATAGATAAGGAATAAATACACATGAATTAATTTAAAAAATTTTTGAATACAAAACTTAATAGGAGAAACAATTAATAAACTATGCTTAATTGTCAAACTATTTATTATAAGCACTAAGGTATTTATCTTGCATGTTTTGTTAGGCCTGGTATACAAAAAATTAGAAATATAAAATATCTAGTATGTCTACCCTCTGCTGGCAAAATATTTCTTCATTTGCTTTCCCAGTAAAAATAAAATCTGATCATTCTGTTTCCATCTCTGCTGGAAAAACAAGCAATCCTTAAATGCAACTCTTGTGTTACATGTCCAAGATCTTAGATTTAAATTGTATGTATGGGGCCCTGCAGCAATGATGAATGGACTCAACTACATACATCTGGGTCCATGTGGAGTGGGTCATGCTCAAAAATATCTGGAACCTAAAATAAATAAGGGACTCTGAAAGAAATCAGGAGGTGGCCTACAAAAAATAATAAGAGCATCTGACTCATGTTTGTGCACAACACTGCCTTTCAGTGTTTGTACAGTGAGATTTTAGTAATGGGCAAGAGCCCAAAAGATTGACTGCAGGGACTCATTTATACAATTTTGGATAAGAACTAGAACCAACACTTTCTGATGCTATCTAAAAGAACTGTTTTGAAAAACCACAAAGAGGCACACAGTTAAACTCAAGTTAATTGGCAAGCAAAGAAATTTAGGAAACAGCATGAGGAGATCTATGATTCTTGGGGAAAAATAATGATTCTGCTGGCAAGTAAATTATTTCCAGAGAGATCAATTTTCAGAGAACAATTAATTCCTTTTGTTTAACGCAGTACCGTTTACACTGTTCTCCATGACTTCCACTTCTGGGCCCTCTCAGAAAGCATTAGTGCTACTAAATATAGTACGTCTATTTACTTGTTGATATGATCAAACTTCAATGTGTGGTTGTAAATTATGTAAGAAAAAATGTGCAATACTGGGTCAGAAAACAGGATCTATCTGGTCATAGTTCAGACACTTTGCTAGTTTGATGACTGGTGCAATGTAAATCCATTGCCTCGTCCATTGCTTCCTCCTCACTAAATTGAGGAAGGTAGTCTGTTTAGTGGTTTTCAAATAGGGGTATATAAGACAATCCAAGCAAGCAGGAAGAAAACGTAAGATCACCATAATTTTAATTAGCACTTTTGTATATTCTAGGGTAATATAATTACCCTTGTGGGCAAAAAACCCAAAATGAACATTAATGTATAAGCATTTGTTACATAATAAATCTGTTTTATTTCTTGCCAATAAGGGTCAAGAAACTCTGGCAAGCATTGCTCTAGATGACCTCTAAGCACCTTCCAATTGTAAATATCTGTGATATAAATGGTTCAGTTTTTACATTTGCTTCAAGGTCTGCATACATGGGATTGAAGAATTGCATGGGGTTTAACAGCTTCACTTGACTTCCTGTCAACTAGATTACCCAGTGTCTCCCTCTTGACCTCTATCTCCTTAAGAGCTAGGTTCCTGACCTGCTGTATTATCGCTGACTCATAACAGTGTCCAGCACATGTCAGGTACTCAAATACACATCTGTCAAAGGAATGAACTTCTACTTCAAGAAACGTTTATGTGCTTTGAAAAGAGAACACACGAAGATTAACCCTAATTCTTACATATGCATAAATGTTTATATGAATTTATTCCTGGCAGTGTCCATTGTCTTCTAATAAATTTTCTTATTCAAGACTATTGTCACATACAGTCTCTGCCTCTGATAACATTACTCCAGAATTCTTTACTCATTAAAAGTTGATGAAGCCGTCAGATACAGAAGTAGAAAAATAAGTGTCTGTCACATGAAGCATGCTTTGCCTTGACATTAAATGCAGACTTGAAGAGTTTCTAAGACTAGAGAATACTGCATTTTTGGACAGGAATATTGATTATATCACCAGAACACAGAAAAAGAATGAGTAAGAAAGAAAAAAAAAATGTGTCTTGCACTCAGATGGTCCTCTGAGGGGTTTAAGAGGTTGATAGGTTATTTTTCATGCCACATTTTATTTATTTTTGATCTACTAAAAAGAGAGATTTCTGACAGGTTTCCTACAATCACTGAAAGTGAACCTGGAACTGAGAAGTCAAAGATTTAACAAAATGGAAAAATCCTTCAGGCAATATGAAAGTATCCAGCTTTCCAAAGAGTACAATTGCTGTCTAGTTCACCATATTTGGCAACTCCATAGTTGGCAGATTAATAATGCATCTGCAGAATATAAGAGCATCAATATAGAAAACAGCATGAATCTATGTTCTTATTTCTGATTCCTCCAATGCTGAGTATAGATATGCACTTAAGTGTTACTTCAAATCTATGTTGCCAGGTTTAGAAATTTTTGTTTAAAAATATCCTCTATGTAAATTCTTCATAACATAGTAATGAGTACTTATGCAAATTATCTTGAGGTCTGGAGAAGAAGGAAAAACCTGTTTTGCTTAGATCCCTGGCATGGCACCTCAAGTTTTGGTGTTCATTAGGTTTACCCTCCTTACCCTGGTCTCGTTCTAGTTCTCATTTCCTTGGAGTCAGCTAACACGTTTACATCAACGTCACCTAAACCTGTGATCGGCAGTCTCATCCCAGATGTCCAGGCCAATTGCCCACTGTACTTTTCCACATGAATATTCCACCCTTGTGTGGAATTCTGAAGGTCCTGGAATGAACTGATTATTGTGTCTCCTTTTGGCTGCATGTATTCACTCACTTGTATTCTCCATTTTGGTGAAATGAACCACTGACCCAACAGACACAAAAACCTGGGAATTATCCTTGACTCCCTTTTCTTCTTCACCCATATGTTATTTGTGCCATCTTCTGACAATTTTCTACATGCCTGTGCAGAATGTGGGTTCTTGGGAAATAATTTTACCTTTTTCCCTATGTCTTCTGGCACCACGAAGAGTTGTTAAATAATGACTGAAAACATTTACAGTGAAGAAAGCAGGGGTAAATTTGTCCACTGCTTTAGCTACATGTGCAGGTTATTTGAATATTGAAATGAAGAGCTATTCGGTTCAAGGAAGTGCAGGTGTGAGTTAATGAGTTATTATGCGAGAAGACATATTTTACACCTGTGTTTATTGAGATGGCATCATTGCATGTTTGCCTTTGGTTCAGTGTGCTGGTTAACTAATCCCCTTGAGAATTGTAGGCACTATTTCTGCAGCTTAAACGCCTAATATTTTGAGCCTCAGGGTTTTTTTTTTCCCCCCAGCTTGGAAATCACTCTCACCTCACCTCATTTGTTGGTGGATTGTTGGTTAAGTTGGATTCACCTGGTTCTGTCAATAAGAAAGCAAACCAGTTTTAAGGTAAGAGATGCTGGCTAATGACATGTATTTGGAGGCTAAAACTGGCCAGATTTGTTTTGAGAAACAATTCAAACTATTCCCCTCCTGGAGATTTGTTTTATTTACTGAGCTCTAGAAATACATTTCCCATCCAGTCATGCAATGCATCAGTGGCCAGCCAAATGGAACACATTCACCTCTGAGCTAAAAGCCTTCTTAAGAGTTTGAAAACAATTTTTGCCCAAGTGAGAAATGATGAGATGAGAAATAATAAGCCAACTTACTTACTCAGACAAGTGAAATCTCAACATGTCCAGTAATAGTCATTTCATTTGGAAATCTCTCCTCCTTATCTATTGCAAAATAGACTTTCTCAAGTTCCCCTTTTTCCTCACTGCTTACTCTACAAAAGCCTTTTAAGAACTGACTTGACAAATGTATAGCACCTCAGTTTCCAAGTGCAGCTTTTCCTATCATGGCAATGTAATTAGGCCCTTGTGATTTGAGACCAATAGGCAAACAGGCTTGGGGGAAGGGATTGAGATGATTTAACTGTTTGTGTTGTAAACACAACTTGCATGTGCTGAGCACTTCTTTCTTTCAGACATCTTGGTCATTCCTTAATGAATGGGCCAGAGTGTTACTTGTTTTTAACTTTCTACACTTTCATTGTTTTTAAGAGTCGTTTACTTTCTAGAATCAGACTACAAAGCCCAGCCCCACTACTTAATAATCAGGACTTTTTTTTCCTTCATATTTCTGGATGCCTGTTTTCTTAAATGGAAGTTATTCTAAGCTGAGTAAATAGTGTTCTATACTGTTTAACTTTTTGTATGAGAAAATGAGGTATACCAGTGGCCCTCTTCCCCCTCCTTTGCCTCCAATGAACATAAAATTGCCCTAGGAATCTAAAAATGGAAGCTACCTTTATTACAGCAATGCCTGGAAGCAGAGAAATCATTAGACACGGTGTCAATGCTGCCATTAGAAATCTTACTCTTTGGGTGTTTAATGACTGTCCCTAAAAGCTTGCTTCTAGCAAAAACCTGACCCCCAAAGTCTCAGCTGGGAAACAGAGTATAAAAATGAATTTTCAAACAACCTGTCCAGCTGTGCTTTTCCGTTATCTTCATAAACTGGAAAGCAGCTTCTATGACAGGATTCAATTCCATTAGAGATTACACTATAAATAATACTGCTGAAGTATTTTCAATATTCATTTTAAAATAATGGCTCAGTAACCTAATGACTTTTAGAAAACAGCCCTCTGCACAAGAAAAATCTACCTGATCCAAAATTAGGCAGTCATGTATACCGGGTACCTCATGGAGAGAATTCCTTAGGGTCATGTATTTACCCAAAAGCCACATTCTGTATGTGTACAATGTCCTTCTATTACAAAGTAATAAATTCCTTTGACTTTAGCAGTAAGGAAAATAGAGATGTCAATTAATAGGATGACTTATTCCAATTCTTTAGCAAGTCAGCTAAGATCCAGAAACCAGAGACACATGCCTTGGTGGCTGATTTTGTAAGGAGGGCAGACACATCCGTATATGTTCTCTTCTTTCTATGCTCTCTGGACTTGTGAGAAGTCCCTAATGTCCCTTTCTCTGTGCATACTCTCATCCTCCATAAAGATTTTTCACTTGCATTTTATATTCTGCCCTATCTTCCCAAATAAATGTTTTCTCAATGTGCTTGTATATTTCAAGTAGCAGAGATTCAGATTTCTGGGTAATAGAAACACCAGCCTTCATTTGCATGTCTAAAAGCCACTTGTTTCCATAAAACCAAGTTCTATGTGACTATTGAACACTGGCAGGTGCAATTTCCAAGAGACTGAGATGAGGTGGCTACAAATGTGGCCCTTGAAGTAAAAGATGATCAAAATAAATCAAATGATCATCATGAAATTAGTAACAACTGAAAGTGAACACAGGCGATGTGTTAATGAGCAAGCTGCTTACACTGAAGTGTTCATGATGAATCTGATAAGAAGCTGAATTGGAAAGGATAATGAACACTGCAAACTGTCTTTAAAAGCTTGATTCTTTTTGTTTGTTTATCAGTATGCACCTGGCATAAGATGGTCCCAAGTATCCTAGCCTAGAGGCTGTGCTGTCTTTGAGATTCTCTTCCCTTCTGATCTGTCACAAAGTTATACAGTTTCTTTTGTTGAAATACCTAATGGACTTTTCCTTCCTTTGTACCATTTAGATTTCTTTGTTTGCAAGTAATAAAAACAGACTCTGGCTAGCATAATCAGAAAGGAATTTATTGGAAGGAAGTGTGATAGCTCTTAGAAAGGAGGCATCATGGCTGCTCCAGGGATCTGGTGGCAGGAATAAATAAATAGAGGTTCTCAATAGGGCTCTGCTGTTGAACAGGTGCCAGCAGTTATACATCCTCCTCTCTCCCTCCTAAAGTTTTACATACCAGGGGAAGAGTGTCTAGTTGACCTAGCTTCAGATGTCCTCATTCTCTTTTTCAGGGGAGGGTGGTACACGTTGATTAGAAGATGTTATCCATTGGAGTCGGGGGTAGCTTCCTAAGAAACATCAGGATGCTATTACCAGTGGCAGTGAGAATGTGTGCTGGGCAGCCAGAACCAACATGTGTCCACCACATTCCTCTAGACAGAGCTCTTCCTGTCATGCCTATATGTCTTCATTTTTAACTTAATAATGGGAAAATAAAGTTACAGATTAATGAAATTTATGATATATCATTTACTTGATGTATGGATCTGCTGTGAAGTATTTGGACCAGTGGATGTGTAAAATCTGTAGGAATATTATCAGGCACAGAACACTTACTACCTTATAAAGTGATCTGTTATTCAGGTTTTGGGAGTTTTTTTCTTTTGTTGAGTGAAAATTATTCATTCCACTGCTCAAACGATATTTATTTTGTGCCTACAATGGTTCAGTCATTCTTTTGGTGCTGATAAAGCCCTCCTGAACTTGACAGTCTAACTTCTGCCCATTAATCCTAATTCTACATCGGCTCTAATTTTGTACTTTAGAACTACAGAGAGTAAATCAAATAGTGCAGTGCAATCTAGATGCACGTATATGAACAATAACCAGTAAGAAACTATAAAGAAAGAAGTTCCCATTTACTATAGCACCCCAAAATATAAAGTAGCTGCTAAAAAGGTACTTAACAAGAAATTTGTAGGTCTAATGTGAAGACAACTATAAAAATTTACTGAGAGCCATAAAATAAGACTCAAATAAATGGAGAGTCATAACATATTCCTGGGTGGGAAGACTTGATGTTATAAAAATGCCATTTCTTTTCAAATTAATCTAAAAATTTAATATACCCCAATTATAATTCCAAAATTATTTTCTGTTTGGAACGTGTTATTTTCAAGTCCACCAGGAATAATAAATACATGAATATAGCAAAGGAGCTTTTGGATATGGGAAAGAGGAGTGAAAGATTGACCTACTAGATATTAAAATAAACCACGAAGCTGAAATAATTGACACAGTGAATATCAAACATTCAGTGGAACAAATGAAAGCCCAGAACATACAGATACACATACACATACATGTGTGTGCACATACACAGACATTTTAAATAGGTAAAAGTTGATGGGTGTTAAGACAAGTGACTTATCATCTGGGAAGAAAATCAAATCGCTACTATACCCCACACCTCATATCAAAACATATTCCAGTTGGTTTCTGATGCAAAAACAAAATCAAACAACTTTTAACAGAAATTATACACTACCATTAAGAAACACTTGGGTTTTCTATATATTTTTTCTTTTTTATTATTTTTTAGACTGCTAAGTTTGTGGACATACCATCCACTTGGGCTTTCTAAGGAGGCGATATAATTAACCACATAAAACTTGAAAATGCCTATGCCAATCCCTTTCCCTTACCCAAATGAACAAAACAGAGCATAGTTAAAAGGTACAAGTGCAAATTGGAGAATATTTATAGCCTATATGACAGTCAAAGGTTAATTTTCTTTTCTTTCTTTTTTTTTTTTTTTTAAGAGACAGGGTGTCTCTTTGTTGACCAGGCTAGAATAGCTCACTACAGTCTTGAACTCCTGGGCTCAAGCAATCCTCCTGCCTCAGCCTCCCTGATAGCTAGGACCACAGTGTGTGCCACCATGCCCAGATAAGTTTTTGTTTTTGTTTTTTTTCTTTTTGTAGAGACTGGGTCTCACTATGTTGTCCAGTCTGGTCTGGAACTCTTGGGTTCAAGCAATCCTCCCCACTTGGCTTCCCAAAGTGCTGGGATTATAGAAATGAGCCATTGGTCCTAGCCAATTTTCTCCATAGATAAAGAGTAACTAAACTACAATGTGACAAAGATAAACATCTCAACAGGAAAAAAGTAACAATAAAAAAAGTAACAAAGGGCATAAACTGGTAGCTCACGAAAGAAGAAATACAAACAGCAAATGACATATAATTAAAGAAGCTTTTCCTTCATAAAAATATAATAAATGAAACCAGAAGAAAATGGAACTTGATTATCAAATTACCAGCGATTAATAAGATTTGGGGGGGCTCATCCAACTTGGCCAAATAGGAACAGCTCCAGCCTCCAGCTCCCAGCATGAGTGACACAGAAGATGGGTAATTTCTGCATTTTCATCTGAGGTACCAGGTTCATCTCACTGGGGAATGCCGGACAATCAGTGCTAGTCAGCTGGTGCAGCCCGACCAGTCAGAGCTGAAGCAGGGTGAGGCATTGCCTCAACTGGGAAGCGCAAGGGGGAAGGGAATCCCTTTTCCTAGCCAAGGGAAAGTGAGACACACAACACCTGGAAAATCAGGTAACTCCCACCCTAATACTGCACTTTACCAAGGGTCTTAGCAAACGGCACACCAGGAGATTATATCCCACACTTGGCCTGGAGGGTCCCATGCCGATGGAGCCTCCCTCATTGCTAGCACAGCAGTCTGAGATCTAACTGCAAGGCGGCAGCTAGGTTTGGGGAGGGGTGCCCGCCATTGCTGAGGTTTAAGTGGGTAAACAAAACCACCTGGAAGCTCGAATTGGGTGGAGCCCACCGCAGCTCAAGGAGGCCAGCCTGCCTCTGTAGACTCCTCCTCTGGGGACAGGGCATAGATAAACAAAAAGCAGCAGAAACCTCAGCAGAGGTAAATGACCCTGTCTGATAGCTTTAAAGAGAGCAGAGGATCTCCCAGCATGGAGGTTGAGATCTGAGAACGGACAGACTGCCTGCTCAAGTGGGTCCCTGATCCCTGAGTAGCCTAAATGGGAGACATCCCCCACTAGGTGCAGACCGACACCTCACAACTCACACAGTGGGGTACATCCCTGAGACGTAGGTTCCAGAGCAAGAATCAGACAGCAACACTCGCCGTGCAGCAATATTCTATCTCCTGCAGCCTCCGCTGCTGATACCCAGGCAAACAGGGTCTAGACTGGACCTCAAGCAAACTCCAACAGACCTACAGCTGAAGGCCCTGACTGTTAGAAGGAAAACTAACAAACAGAAAGGACACCCACACGAAAACCCCATCAGTACGTCACCATCATCAAGACCAAAGGCAGATAAAACCACAAAGATGGGGAAAAAGCAGTGCAGAAAAGCTGGAAATTCAAAAAATCAGAGTGCATCTCCCCCTCCAAAGGAACGCAGCTCATTGCCAGCAACAGAACAAAGCTGGATGGAGAATGACTTTGACGAGTTGAAAGAAGAAGGCATCAGTCAATCAAACTTCTCAGAGCTAAAGGAGGAACTATGTAACCAGTGCAAAGAAACTAAAAACCTTGAAAAAAGAATGGATGAATGGATAACTAGAATAATCACTGCAGAGAAGACCTTAAAAGAACTGATAGAGATGAAAACCGTAACATGAGAAATACGTGACAAATGCACAAGTTTCAGTAACCGACTCGATCAACTGGAAGAAAGAGTATCAGTGATTGAAGATCAAATGAATAAAATGAAGTGAGAAGAGAAGTATGGAGAAAAAAGAGTATAAAGAAATGAACAAAGCCTCCAAGAAGTATGGGATTATGTGAAAAGACCAAATATACGTCTGATTGGGGTGCCAGAAAGTGACGGGGAGAATTGAACCAAGTTGGAAAACACTCTGCAGGATATCATCCAGGAGAACTTCCCCAACCTACTAAGGCATGCCAACATCCAAATTCAGGAAATACAGAGAACGCCACAAAGATACTCCTTGAGAAGAGCAACTCCAAGACACATAATTGTCAGATTCACCAAAGTTGAAATGAAGGAAAAAATGTTAAGGGTAGCCAGAGAAAAAGGTCGGGTTACACACAAAGGGAAGTCCATCAGACGAACAGTGGATCTTTTGGCAGAAACTCTACAAGCCACAAGACAGTGGGGGCAACATAGTGTTGGACATAATGTTTGAAATTCTGGCTAGGGCAATCAGGCAAGAGAAAGAAATCAAGGGTATTCAGTTAGGAAAAGAAATCAAATGGTCCCTGTTTGCAGATGACATGATTGTATATTTAGAAAGCCCCATTGTCTCAGCCCAAAATCTCCTTAAGCTGATAAGCAACTTCAGCAAAGTCTAGGATACAAAATCAATGTGCAAAAATCACAAGCGTTCTTGTACACCAGTAACAGACAGAGAGCCAAATCATGAATGAACTCTCATTCACAATAGCTTCAAAGAGAATAAAATACCTAGGAATCCAACTTACAAGGGACATAAAGGACCTCTTCAAGGAGAACTATGAACCACTGCTCAGTGAAATAAAAGAGGACACAAACAAATGGAAGAACATACCATGCTCATGAATAGGAAGAATCAATGTTGTGAAAATGGCCATACTGCCCAAGGTAATTTATAGATTCAATGCCATCCCCATTAAGCTACCAATGATTTTCTTCACAGAATTGGAAAAAACTGCTTTAAAATTCATATGGAACCAAAAAAGAGCCCGCATCTCCAAGACAATCCTAAGCCAAAAGAACAAAGCTGGAGGCATCACACTACCTGACTTCAAACTATACTACAAGGCTACAGTAACCAAAACAGCCTGGTACTGGTACCAAAACAGAGATATAGACCAAAGGAACAGAACAGAGCCCTCAGAAATAATACCACACATCTACAGCCATCTGTTCTTTGGCAAACCTGATAAAAACAAGAAATGGGGAAAGGATTCCCTATTTAATAAATGGTGCTGGGAAAATTGGCTAGTCATAAGTAGAAAGCTGAAACCGGATCCTTTCCTTACTCCTTATATGAAAATTAATTCAAGATGGATTAGAGACTTAAATGTTAGAACTAAAACCATAAAAACCCTAGAAGAAAACCTAGGTAATACCATTCAGGACATAGGCACGGGTAAGGACTTCATGTCTAAAACACCAAAAGCAATGGCAACAAAAGCCAAAATTGACAAATGGGATCTAATTAAACTAAAGAGCTTCTGCACAGCAAAAGAAACTACCATCAGAGTGAACAGGCAACCTACTGAATGGGAGAAAAGTTTTGCAATCTACTCATCTGACAAAGGGCTAATATCCAGAACCTATAAAGAACTCAATCAAATTTACAAGAAAAAAACAAACAACCCCATCAAAAAGTGGGCAAAGGATATGAACAGACATTTCTCAAAAGAAGACATTCATACAGCAAACAGACACATGAAAAAATGCTCATCATCACTGGCCATCAGAGAAATGCAAATCAAAAGCACAATGAGATACCATTTCACACCAGTTATAATGGCAATCATTAAAAAATCAGGAAACAACAGGTGCTGGAGAGGATGTGGAGAAATAGGAAAACGTTTACACTGTTGGTGGGACTGTAAACTCGTTCAACCATTGTGGAAAACAGTGTGGTGATTCCTTAAGGATCTAGAACTAGAAATACCATTTGACCCAGCCATCCCATTACTGGGGATATACCCAAAGGATAATAAGTCATGCTGCTATAAAGACACATGCACATGTATGTTTATTGCGGCACTATTCACAATAGCAAAGACTTGGAATCAACCCAAATGTCCACAGTGGCAGACTGGATTAAGAAAATGTGGCACATATACACCATGGAATACTATGCAGCCATAAAAAAGGATGACTTCATGTCCTTTGTAGGGACATGGTTGCAGCTGGAAACCATCATTCTCAGCAAACTATAGCAAGAACAGAAAACCAAATACCACATGTTCTCATTCATAGGTGGGAATTGAACAATGAGATCACTTGGACACAGGGAGGGGAGCATCACACACCGGGTCCTATTGTGGGGAGGTGGTAGAGGGGAGGGATAGCATTAGGAGATATACCTAATGTAAATGACGAGTTAATGGGTGCAGCACACCAACATGGCACATGTATACATATGTAACAAACCTGCACATTGTGCACATGTACCCTAGAACTTAAAGTATAATAATAAAAAAAATAAGATATAGGGTGGTGAAGATGTGAGTGAATGAGTTTGCTTTGAGATTGCTGGTGGGAGTGCAAGGGGATACAAATTTTCTAAAAGACAATTTGGATAAATTTCTCCAAAAATTTAAATTTTAGTCTTTTTATTAAACCAGACAGACATTTTATTTTTAGGCGGTTATATAAATAAAAATTTATATCTCTAGCTATAAAGATTATCATTGCAGTAATAAGAAGAATATTAAAACCTGTAAATAATCAAAAGTTTGTTACAATAAATTATGGCAAGTTCATATGATGAAGTATTTAATGTCTTGAAAAACATTAACTATAAATTTTTTAATGCTCCATTCATGGCATTTTTTTCATTATAAATTGTTGAATGAAAAAAGTGAGTTACTTAAGAAATATATATATATATATATGTATGCATGAGTATATTTAGGTAGGCATATTTAAGTGTATCTGTGTGTGTATAATTATATATATATATATATATAGTTAGCTTGACACAGCCAAATATTAACAATTGCTGTTAATATTCAGTAAGAGTATAAGTGATTCTAAATTTATTTCCTTCTGTAAATCTGCATTTTCTAAATTTTCTACCATGAATATGGATTACCTTGGGGTAAGAAAAAAATAAAATATATTTAAAAACAGATGTGCTTTCTTTAAAGTAGCAGAACATTTTTTTTCAGATAGAATTGTATGTGAAATCCTAATTTCTGAAACCAATAAAAGGGTGAAGTATGGGTAGGTGGCCGAGAGCTCTGCTCGCTAGGCAGGTGTCCTTGAAAGATCAGGGCCTGGGGAGTTCTGCTGAGAAATCATTGCATGTTAATACCATCTCTAGGAGCTACATTAAGTGTTTTTAGTGAACCCATACAAGGCCCCATGATTGCTCATTACCTCTGTAGTTGCTCATAAACTATTTAATAGCTCTTTCCATTTTAGTTTACTATATTCATTGTTGTCCATTCAGAAATCATTTTTAAAAATTTTCTAGATTTTAGTTTTGTATCATATTAGTTTACCTGTGCATTAGAACTGAAATGATTTTATTATTACATGGAAGTAATTCGAGAATTATAATTTGATGCCACACCCTCAGGTTTTCTTGAAAGTTTATATGAGAAATGACCATATGAAGAATGAACCTCCATCTTCCCTAAAATTATTGTTAAATACATTGTCTCTTCTGGTGTTCAAAGTCCCTTATATACAGATGCATGTGATAAATTCCCCTAAAATTTTAGTGTGAAAAATAAAGTTTGCCCACTTTAATAAGCATGACTTTTTAAAAAAATATAATGCTGTATTATTCCTATATAACTCATCATGTTTCCCTTTTGGCTTTGACTGCCAGAAAGCTCAGAGCTATATTTATTGCCAAACCACAGCAATGAACAGCTGCCTAATTTTGCAGAAAAATTCTGTCCCAGAGCACTTGAGTGTTTACCCTCAACTAAATGGTCCTGTGATGTGCATGGCTTATGTTATGAGTTGTCACAAATCCAATTTGGAAATAGGCAAGGATTAAATAATAAACAACAAACAAACACGTAAGTAATTTGGACTAAGCAGTCTTGGTCTTTGGCAATGGAAAATGCTCACACCTAGAATTTGGTTTGTAGCAAATGTCTGTTAGGCACATTGCCTAAATCTAGTGGACTACTCTGGAGTGAGTCTGCCCCTGGGTGCAGCCGTGGACACTTGGGTCTTTCTGTTACTGAGGTTCACACTCATATTCACCCATCCCATGATGCTGGCTCCTTAGAAGGTGGTCTGTGTGGTAGCTCAGTAAGGATATCAGGTTGAAAGGGTGTGAAAGAGCAAGGATCAAGCAAACTAGCAATTTATACAGTTTCCCATGGATCTTAGACTTTAATGTAGTTGATAGAACAAGATCTTGCTGAAATGGACAAGCAAATAGACAATTTTTACACAAATTGACAATTCTAAAGCAATGGGGTGTGTGTGTGTGTGTGTTTATTATAATATTCAACAGTAGATTAAAAAATATTAGGTGAGTTAAGATACTTCCTTACATTTCTAGAAGGTCAAATATTTTTTCTTATTATTAATATTACTTAGATCATTTTATAAGTTAAACTTGAATAGAATACAGAATTTGGAAGAAAGGGAACTAATGTTTTTCGAATGACTGTGATGTAAATGATCTGCCTACATTATTTCACTGAAGGCACATGCTATTTTTTTTTCTGAAATGCATAAGCTTTCCAGCTACCTCCTTAATAAGGTAGCAATGCACTAAAATAACATACTTTGTATTGAAATAATTTAGATACACTGGCCTGGTAGGGTGGAATCCAGTAATGTAGTCTTGATTATAGTGTCATAAGAACTGGTGGGTGGCTTTCTGTATTGGCAACAGACACCCTTGAAGCCAATGGGAATAGCTTGGACTGTGTGGCTCTGCAGTAAGTTGGGCCAGTTGATTGAAGCAATAGGTTATCATTACTAAAAAGATTTGCCATGGCATTCACAGGACAGCCAAGACCAGCCAAGGAGCAACCGAACCAGGCAGTTGCCTGGGGCTCCAACTACTTCCCTCCTACCTACCGTTAGAGGTCTGCTTGATATTCCACAGATGGAGTTTCATTTGAGGCAGAAATGCGTGGTCCCCCAGAACCCAGGATCTAAAATTGAATTTCCTAGTTTTAAATCCCAGCTCCATCACTTAAGGTTGGCTGAGTAAACTGGGAATAGTCTTTTACTTTTGAATCTTTCTATAGATTAATGAAATCACCCACGAAAGACAGCTAGCCAGCATCTGGCTCATGGTACACCCTCAATATATGTCAACTTTTATTATTATTTAGACTTAAAGTATCACCTATCAAAATGCAAAAACCCAGGGAGGTACACCTTGCTACCAGTTAGGAAAGATTCTCACCACTCAAATGCCAGTTGAGATGTAATGAGCAGAAAGGGATCCACGATTGAAACCTGGGAGAAGCAGGGAATGTGGCTCCAGGAGAGAAACAGCATTAACATTTTGCTGGAAGCCACGGAGATTCTTCTGCATGGAAAAGCACCCAGTCGTTGCAGTTACCCAAGCACAAATCCTCACGGTTGCAGACAGGCAATCTAATTGCTTAATCCAGATCCTGGGATCTGCAGCCCTTGGGTCTAACGAACTGCCCCCTCTCTATCAACTGTTCCACATCGGAGGACTCTCTCCGTAGACTCTCTGTGCTAAGAGACATTAAACTGTACAGCCACCACATTTGCTATTTGTTTTCGTACGTGCCGTGGAACATATGTGCAGATCTCAAACACCGATGTGTATGGAGATGTGCATACTCTGGAGAGCCAGTTTACATTGAAACCTGCTGTTAAGAGCCACCGAAAACCACCACTCTTCTCTACAAAACAGTTGTGGGTATCCTTTCACACTCTGAATGAAGACTTCCATTTGAAAAGTCATCCATCACACTATAAATCAGTCTCTTCAACACGCCTCCTGTCCAGCCAGGAGAAAAGAGGAAAGCATTTCGGAGAATAGAATACAGAATGGGGAAGAAAGCTACTCGGTACAAAATGGATGAATTACTATTATTTTTTCTCTCCAGGGTACCCAAGAGAGGCTGATTCTCACCCAAACCATCCACATACACTGTTTAAGAGAGACTTCATTTCACCTCCTGCCAGGTCAGGGAGGGGCACACACCGGAGCCACACACATATTCACACACCCAGTTGGCTGTGCAGCATGAAGCACTGACCTGTTAGGCCGGCAGCCTCGGCAGACAGGAAGGCACTCCAAGAAAGCAGGAAAAACAGGCCGGTTTCCAGCATCGGGAACTCGCACAGCTTGGTAAATTTGGTCAAGTGAGGAAGACAAGTTAAGGGAAACAACAACAGCTTTTACAGCTACATCTCCTTCTTGACTGAGAATCAAAACTGATCTGGTGATGATAGTTCCAGAGCAAAGTAAAAGAACTGATGTTCAGACCTGACTGGAAGGCTGTAATTCTTACTGGGACCTGCTTTGAAGGCCAACATGAGTTCCATGCTTCACCGGGGGCTGAACTTGCCTGTAAAAATTCAAACCTGTGTTCAGATTAAAAAGGTGTCTTCCTAAGACTATCAATTCAGCCCACTGTGGGCTTAGCCTCATTCCTTGGGATGCACCCCCTCAGGAGAGGTGTAGCAGGCATGGAAAAACAAAGCCAAGGAGAGTGTGGGGGGATGAGATGCAGCAAGTATATCAGAACCAAGGAGCGCTGCTCCCTGGGGAGTGCAGTCTGCGGGCAGACCGCTTGGTAGAATCTTCTCGCCTGGGGACGGAAGTAGGATCAGAAGAAGAAGTTACATGCAGTGACAGGGAAGCTGCCCATGCTCTCTTGGTATAAGTACGATAAAGAGAAGGTACATTATTTCTAGGTCAGACAAGATGCCTTTGGCAGGCAATGGTTCATTTTGACAAGGATGACACTTGGTCAATGGTCTATAAATTGCAAATAGAACAAAGGGATAGTAGGATCCAAGTTGGGCAGAGAAGGGGTCATGGGGAGATGATTAGGAGTATGTGATCGATGGGAAAGGGTTACATTGCAATTGTGTCAATATTAGGCACAAAATGCCCTGACAAATAAGGAGATGTGATCGTGTTGCATTTTTATACTGTTAGAACAAAATCTAAAGAAAATTTCACATTAAGAGATGTTTAGCAGGGGAGCAGGGAAGTAAAAGTGTGACCTCTGGAACAGAACATTTTATTCTGATTCTTGACTCTGCCAGTGACTGGCTGTGTGATTTCTCAGCAGTATATTAACCTCTCTGAGCCTCATTTCTATTCTACATAAAGTGACAATGAGAATAATACCTGATTCTACATGAGGTAAGTAAAATGTGATGAAGTATGTTAAACATGTTTTGTAAAGTTTTAGAAAGCACAAAGGCAAAATAATATCATGGATGGGAGTGTAGCGTTTGGAAGCCAACTCTACCTGGATTAAAATTCACAGTATTCACTTGGACACATCTCTTAATCACTGTGTACCTCAGTTTTCCTGTCTGAAAACAGGAATAATAATGCAACCTACCTCAGAGGTCTATAAACTAGTTAACATCTGTTAAGTACTCAGAACAGTGCCTGGCGTGCAACAAGTGATATGAACTTGTCTACTGTGGTCTAATTTTTTTTTTTTTTTTGGGAAATAGCATCAGTAAGGACCTGGAAGCAATTCTTTATCTGCTGTAAAGATCAGGCTGCCCTGAGATCCTTTTACAATATTCCCTTTTGTTACTTAGAGGGAAGTCTTTGTTTCTAGTGAGGTTTGTTCTTCTGAATTCACTCTTCTAGTTTGTTTTAAAGAGAATGTTCAGGGCAGGTGAGTAACAAAATAGCAATCAGCTATCTAACATTCTTTTCTTTCTATCTCCTCCAGAAACTAGATCAGGTCTGGGTCAGTCCCTAGTTGCAGAGCTCAGGGGCCTACAACCTGAGGAGACTGCCTCAGAATGAAATAGGTATGCGGTTAGGAAGGTGAGGAGGACAACAGTAAGCATCTACCTCCTTCACAACCTGTGTTTGTAGAGCCTGTTAAAGACCACCAAATACTGCATGATTGATATCACCACTGTTACTGAGCCCCCGTTTCTTCTGTTTCTACACCCTTTCTTTCAGATCTGATCCAATCTTATGCCAGACTTCCAATCTCCAGGAATTTTTCTTCTTCCCTTATCAACCTGATCACACGTGTTGCACCTTCTCCTCACATCAGGCAGAGAAGAATTCTGATTTTAGTTTCTCCATTTAGTGTAGCCTCCAGAGCCCAAAAGTCTGGGTTTGAATCCTGGCCCTGAAATGTCCTAGTTGTTTGGCCTTAGCCAAGTTGTTTAACTTTGTCTGTTTCCTTAGCTGTAAAATTGGGATAGTAACAGTATTTACCTTCCAGGGTTCTTGTAAAACTTAGCTGATAATCCATGCAAAACACTTAGGGCAATGGTTAGCACATAGTAATGTTTTCAATAAATGTTAGATGATATGATTATTACTGTGCTCACTATTACTTACATGTGATCCAGAGTGAGCTACGTATCCTCCTTGAACCTCAGTTTCCTCAGGTGTAAGGTGAGGAGGATAATAACTTGTTTTACAGGGTTGATTCAAATGAGGAGATGCATAGAAAGGCTCTGGCACATGTTAGACACTCACAGAATGTTCCTATCCTTGTGGCTATTACTGTACTCTAAACAACGCCTGGCCTCCACATAGTTCCAACTAAGAATGAAGAGGCAATAGGGAGCAGTGACGAGAGCATGGTCGTCCTCTTGATTCTCACTCTCTGGGTTTACTGGCTGGCTGCGTGACCTTGGGCAACAGCTTACCCTTTCTAAGCTTCACAACCAATAAAAATAGCATCTGGTGATAGGATCATTGTGAAGGTTAGATGAGACACCACATGGAAAACACATCGTAGGTGGCCTGTCACAGCATAAGTACTGGGTAGGTCATTTTTTCTTGTTGGAAACCAGCACTACCTCTTCTCACTGACTTTATTTCTGTCAATGGAGATGCCATTTTACAAGGTTCTCAGGATGAAACTTTGGAGTAGCCTTTGACTGTCTCCTTTCGTTTGATTCCAATAACCAGCCAATCACTAAGTCTTAGAGATTTTTCCTTCTGAACATCAGTCCCCTTCCTGATGCTTCCCCCGCAGTTCGTCATCACAGTTTCCCTTGATTCTCGTCTCCTTCCTCTGATTCATACTTTGTGCCAGTTCCTCATCTACATTTTAAAAACAGGACTGTCAGTGTGTCACTCTCCTGAGCAGAAACCTTCAGACTCTTTGAAATACCACTACAAGATACTCCACAAGCTGACTCCATCCCACCTAAGTACCCTCATCCTCCATTTCTCACCAGCTGGAGCCCTCTGGCCGTCCCAGGCATGCCTTCCAGATGCCACATTGGTCCCACTGCCATACCTTAGTCAATGCTAGCCTTCGCCTCCTGAGTCACCGACTGCTTAGTCTTTACCCCTATTCTATCTTCCAGGCCGTGCCCAGAACTCACTCTGCTTATAAATACTACTTTTCAAATTATTTTCCAGAATCATAAGGCTGGCCAAGGGTATTATACTATTCCAGACACAATGGCCTCGTCCCAGTTTGAGTGTTTACAGTGTGATAACTTCGATGTGGCTCTGGCACTCACTTTCTATCCCAGTCTTAATGTGGCGCTCATCTTTCCAAGCCTGTTACTCAGTGAGGCCAGGGTCCTTGTTTTAAGCGTCTCGTAACTCTTCTTAGATACCCCCAGTAGAACCAAGTTTTTTAGCAGCAAATGTCTGGGCGAGATCCCATAGAAAAAGGCCCCCAATATTTTGCCTTCTCTTTGCCTGGGGCCTTCACCCCTCTGGCACACTTCTTCCTTCTCCTCTCCCTGAGGTCTTTGGTCCTTGATCTTCTGTTCTACCTCTCTTCTGTGGCTCCACCTAACCCTTATAGTTGACATTGGCCTTTTGCCCTTCCTCCTCTACCCCGACTTACTTTTGCCCTATCTGAGTGTTCTAAGTGAGCAGCCCACCAGACCAGCTTCTTTCTTTGGCTCAGATTCTCTAGAAACTCTACCTATCATCCCAAATTCCTAACAACAAAAAGGAATCAAATGACATGATTGCTCAGGTATGGCACACATATTTCAGCATTGCTTGCAGGTTCCTTTCTATAAAGTAGCTGTGGATGTTTGTTTAGACCCACAGTGACCTCTGGCTTGAGCTACCCTATAAGCTAGTGATTGAATAAGCCTGAAAAAGAGGCAGATCATACCCAATTTATCACTCTTAGTCAACTGTCTTATTCTTGACCCTAGATCTTTAGTTCTTCCTCTTGACCCTCGTAAGGCCAATCCTGATGCCTCCTGTTCACTAGTTTTCCTAGGTGGTATTTATTTAATGTTGTTGATGTCCTAGGATCAGATAGTGTCAATAGCATTAGAACTGACCTTGGGCAAGAAGAGAGCTTGGGCCCATTTGCCACTGGTACCATCCTTTGCCTCCAGGGATGACTCAGAACCAAGATGGCACCAGTGGTGCCGTATGAAACTTGGACCAGACTATCTAGCCTTTTATGGACCTGGAGGTTGTCCATCATCAGAAGCATTCCACAGATATTGACTGTTCTTGACAGTCTCAGCTTTCCACATACAGACAAAGGATATCAGTGCTGTGATGATGGCATACGCAGACCCCATTGCAAATGAGCCAGCGAAGATTCCCAGGAAATTCCCCACAGACTGGAAGAATGCTGCGGCATCAAATGCATTTGGATTCTCCTTGGGACTGTAAATGGATATAGAACTGAAAAGAGAAGAGGGTGGAGGTTAGTTAGTGACTTTCATCTCGCAGCCCAGATAGGATTTTGCACCCACTTTGGGGAGAGGTATCTTCTCCTGTAATGCTGGATGCTGGTTGGAAGAGTTAGGGAAAAACAGATATAGAAGGAGAGACTTGGAGAATGCAGAAATCTTTCTACTTCCTCATAGCCCCATCCCATGGGATCCATATATTGCTGCCAGTCAGTAAACATTTTTATATTGGAAGGGTCATAAAGAATATTGTTTCTGAGCAAACTAGGCATTAAAACATGGTAGGTGTATAAGGAATCTGCTGAGAAGATAGATAACTGTGAATTATTTAGTGGCCATATGTCTCCAGTGCTGTTATATATTCACAAATGTTCCTGATAAAAAGTGCACTTTTATGGCCTGTGCACAAATGGGTGATACAAATCACTGCGTGCACAAAATATTCTGCCGTGTTCTTGTCATAAACCACAAAGCATTCCTCCTCTCCAGTGTAGTCCTTCAGAAATGGAGCATTGATGGTGTTCAGAACATCACGGTATTAACCCCCAGGGAGAGACAAAACCCTCATTTTCCCACCAAAACAAATGGCAGCAGCTGCCCGAGGTCATCTTTTATACCCCAATTCTGGTGGCTGCCAACAGATTTATTTCCATAGAGAAAAATCAATCCACCAATAGCCAGTCTGTTCACTTAAATATTATTGAGGACGTCATATATGCTATTTCTTTTTAAACCAGGGCCTCAGATCCCAGAGTGTGAATATGAAAGATAAGGCATGTCCTATTTTAGGAAATATGAACTCCATATTGAGCATTAAAATGAACATATGTGCTAGATCCACTAGCTTTAGGGAGACTAATGAAATGACATTTCAGATTTTTTTTTTTGCAGTTTTTATTTTAATACAGAATTTTAAAAAACTAATCAGGAAAAATCAAGAGTTTAGCAGTGGGTTTTGGAAGAAACTCCAAAAGCAGCAGTGTGGA
Source organism: Macaca fascicularis (assembly GCF_037993035.2). Classification (NCBI taxonomy): domain Eukaryota; kingdom Metazoa; phylum Chordata; class Mammalia; order Primates; family Cercopithecidae; genus Macaca; species Macaca fascicularis. The sequence continues at coordinate 46,402,071 of NC_088376.1, forward strand.
GAGCAAAAGTACACTAGACACACTGACTGAGATTAGATTGGATTTTACAGAGATGTAACTGAATCTTTCATGTTGCCGATGATTAGAGCATGTTAGCTTCCTGACCTGACTTTTTGTACCCAGAGATGACTTGAGAGAGCAAGGGGAACCAACTCCAATTCTTCTACAGGAAGATGCGTGGCATCAAAAAAGGTAGTTTTAAATGGTCTTAGTTTTTCCCTGGATGTCTTTAAACCCCCAAAGTAGGCCAAACACTTCTGCTTTGATCCTGTAATTGGATAAGGAAGATGAATGTGGATCTTGAATGAAGCCTTGAAATGTATGCGAGAAAAGGACTGCCTTTGAAGTGTTTTTCTTTTTTGTAAAGTGTTGTGCTTTGCAGGAAAAAAGGAAAAGTAAACCCACATCTGGGTCCTTTGTATCTGCAAGTCCTGGAAAAAGGTATAAAACTCCACTGGCTGTTAGGAAACCTGGTGTCCAAAGCTGTGATGCTTGATGTGTTTGAATCGACATTCTCCAACATATTTCTTCCTTCCAATGAAGAAACAATAGTGATGAGAAAGCATTCCATTTGCATTCTGCCCTTCAAACAAACGTTTTTGCACAGTAGCACAGCTTTGGAAGTAATTCTATTAACCTGCGGTTGCCACTAGTAGATCTGACCCATAGAGCAAGCACGGCTTTATGCTTCTCTCCACCTCCATAACTTGCAGGAGTGTTTCCCTAGCCCGGTGCTTCTGGAATTCGGAGTACCCCCATCACATCATTTGGTCATACCCCATACCATTATTTATGTATGTTTTTCTTTAAATCATTTTTATTCAAATTCAGGAGCTTTTATTAAAGAATATCTATGAAATCATAAGTTCGACGTGCTAATTATATTTCTTTTTATTATACGTAAAAGTAGGTAATTTAGAAAAAGAAAGTTCACCTGTATGTCACCTAAAATCATCTGGGTATACCTACTGATCTGCAGTCTGCACTTTGGGAAATGTTCTCTTCCTTCCCACTCAACAGGGTATGATCACTTTGTTCACCAAACTTTATACCCTCCCCGTGATGTTTGACTTAACTGAAGGCAAAGGCTTAACTCTCCTTGACCTATGGAGATTGTCCATTGAATATGCTGACCCTAAAGCTCCCCAGACATATGCACAAGGTGCCCGCCATGTGTCATGTGATGTATTAAGTAGATACAGGAAGTGGGAGGCAGGCAGGGAAGAGCAGAGAGAAGGTAAGCAGAATTTGATCCAATAAACATCTTATTGAACACCTGATATATGCAAAGCATACCTCGGCAGGGAAGCCTGAGATATAGATGACAAATAGCTCTAGTCCCAGTGTTAAGTGTGATTTTGTGAGAAATACCCAACATTTAACGGTACAAAAGAGAAAAGGGGTACCCTTTTAGAATAAAGGAGGTGGCATTGGAGCAAGGTAGCACGTCAGCAGACAGAGATGGGGAGAGAGTATTCCAGGCAGTGGAAAGAGTGTTAAGAAAGGCAAGGAGGCAGGTGAGTTCAGGGCAATTGCAAGACATGGCTGCACCTATGTGGGCACGTGTGGTGGGGTAAAGATGGGTGAGGCAGCATTACTCAGAACCTTAAATTCCATGGTGAGAATATACTAAAGCCCTCACATTTACATAATATTTAGTCCTCTTGTGCCTACAGTATAGTTTTATTTGATCCTATAATAGCTCTGTGAAGCAAGCAAGGCATGTTTTGTTCTCTCTTCTTATCCATTTCCCTTCCTTCCTTCCTTCCTTCCTTCCTTCCTTCCTTCCTTCCTTCCTTCCTTCCCTCCTTCCCTCCCTCCCTCCCTCCCTCCCTCCTTCCTTCCTTCCTTCCTTCCTTCCTTCCTTCCTTCCTTCCTTCCTTCCTTCCTTCCTTTCCTTCCTTCCTTCTTTCCTTCCCTCCCTCCCTTCCATCTTTCCCTCCTTTTGTCTTGCCTTCCTTTCTCTTTCTTTGCATAAAAGACATAAACTAAAAATCAGAGAATCGAAGATCACACAGCTACTAAATTCACAATGTAGATTTCTTGTTTCTCCCTTTAAAAAGGTGATCATATTGTGGGGAAATATAAACCCACATCAGGATAGTTGAGTGACAGTGTGATGCTAACTATAAGGACAACAGGAGTTCAGGTACTAGAACATTTATTTTCATGCCAGGGATGGAACATGGGCAGCACCTTCCTGTACACAAGCCTAAGAGCAGAGTATGTTGACTAGGAAAACAGCACCCTCTCTCCTGGCCCACTAGCAGGTGAGACACAGAACTTCTCAGGAAATCCTGCTTTCCTGCCTGGCTTTGCTGAGACTGGACTTGGTCTTGCTTCTCTTTGGATGCCCAGGACACAGCCTGTTGTTGGGCACATGGCAGGGTATATAAAGGCTGATGGAATGAAGGTGTAGGACAACTGGAAAGGAGAAAGGAAGAAGGCTTGCAAAAACTCATTATCTCTTGAAGCAAATCATCGCCCACAAGATTTTTTAGCAGGCATTGACCATGCACAGTCACATTGTGGGTACTTTTATGGGTATCAGTCTAATCTTGAAACTGACACCTGTGCCTCTTAATTTGAGCCCAAGAACTGATACTTATTGGCTATATGGCCTTGGGCAAGTTACTTCATGTTCCGAATCAGTTACTTCATCTGTAGAATGGAGATGATAATAGTATTTATCCCCTAGAAATGTTGTGAGGATATGAGATACATTTAGAACTCTTAGATATATCTTGTGGATTATAGTCATTCCTTGAGTACTTATATGTACACTCAAAATAAATACTCAGTGAATGTTATTTATCCTCACCATCATCATCATCATTCTGCTGAGAACTTCCACAAGTCTCACAATAACAACAGAGTGGTCAGTTACAACTATGGGCAAATGGGGTGTGACTGCCCTCAGGGCACACCAAGCTCTGAGGTTGCTGGGGCTGAACTAGTCACTTTTGCATAAGAACAACAGGGTGTCCATGAAGGAAAGTACCAGGCAGGTATCCCAGAGAAATGGCCACAGGAGTGGGGCTAAAATGTTCTCATGTATTTCATGAAACTTTTGGCTCAGGGGATCAACGAGGGAAGGAGTGCCCTCAGCTGTGTGGGCAGGGGTCTGCTCCAGGGACAAGAATAGGCCAGAAGACTCAGCTTGAGTTGCATCTCTTCAAGTTTAGGGGAGGATGTTCTACAAGCAAAATCCTCTGGCTTCTAGTAAGAAATGAGGCAAAAGAAGCAAAAGCCAGGCTGGGCGAGGTGGCTCACGCCTGTAATCTCAGCATTTTGGGAGGCTGAGGTGGGTGGATTTGGATTGCTTGAGCGCTGGAGTGTGAGACCAGCCCAGGCAACATGGCAAAACCCCATCTCTAAAAAAAGTACAAAAATTAGCTGGGTGTGATGGTGTGTGCCCGTGGTCCCAGCTGCTCAGGAGGCTGAGTTTAAAGGGTTGATTGAGCAGGGAAGGTTGAGGCTGTAGTGAACTGTGATTGGGCCACTGCACTCTAGCCTGGGTGACCTTATCCCAAATTAAATAAATAAAAATACATATACATAAAAATTTAAAAATAAGTAAATTGGAAATAAGTCCAGGATATTGATTCATTCTGTTCAGCAATAGATTATTCAGCAAAATTAGTTTGATGGCAGTGTATTGGACTTATACTCAAAAAGAAATGTGTACAGCATCTTTTATTCAAAAATTTTGAAATGTATGAAGTATCCTAAACTCTTTGATAAAAGCAACATGAATAAGGATCGTTTTGCTTATTGTATCATTTCTCATTCACAGACATTATTCAGACTTCAGCGTTTCTCTACAGCGCATCTTTTCTTCTATATCATGCTCCTGCAAGGAATGGATCTCACAGCTTAGGTAGTGTTAAGAGCATAGAATCTGAATCTGAGTTCTGGGTGTAAGTCTCAGCTTACTGCCACTTACTGCCTATGTGACCTTGAACAAGTTACTGAAACCACCTTTATCTCAGTTTCTATAAAATCATGATACAATAATAGTACCTACTACACTGGGTTGCTATGAGAATTAAATGGATTAATGTTTATAAAGCATTTGAAATGGTGCATCTCACCTAGTGAGAACTAGATAAGCGTTTCTTAAATAAATCACCTCTCTCTCTTTGAGTGCTTCATTTAGTTCTAAAAGAAGCATTTCAAATAGATGTTCAATCAAAACCTCTATCCAAACAGAACTAAGATTTTACCACCTGTCTCTCACACTCTGACTGTCCCTGGCCTACCATCTTCAGCTGGCAGGGATCATCTGATCATATGAATTGTTTTGTGCAGAATGGTGTGTGACTCATAGTAAAGTGTTCAATAAATGCTAGTAATGAAGAAGGAGGAGGGAGAGAAGAAGGAAGAAAAAGAGGAGGAAGAAGAGATGTTGTGAGTGAAATGCTGCTGATAGTGAACATAAAATAATAGGTATGAAAAATATTATATAGATGGCACCACCACAACACCCTCCCCTCTGTGGCTCTGGCTGCCCTTCCGCTGTGGCCCTATAGAGTCATCTCTCATCCTGATCATGACACTCTTCCTCAGGGTCTCCCAGTTTCCAACACCATCTGCCCCTGTTATTCTTCACTGGGACTGCTGAGATACTTTGCCACACAGTTACCCACAGAAACTACCCAGCGACCTCAAGCTCCTGGCGGCCCTGGTTCTACAGGATGCTCTTCCTGACCAGTCCTCCCAAATCCCACAGCCCACTCACTCTCCTGGGTGCCCGTGCCGATCAGAACAGCCTGCTTCTCCAGCCTCAGTCCAGCCTTTGTTAACATGAAATCAATGTCACTTGAAAGCTTATGAAAAGAATATATTAAGTGAACATATTGTATCTCTTGCAGGATTTCTATTAATTTAGTCATTACGGAAAAACATGAGAAAATGATTACTATAGCCAAAGATATACAAAAGAACCTTCCATTTTCTCTGCCAAATCTTTAATCCCCAACAAAAAAAAATTATTGGCACCAGTTCATTGAAAAGTTCTTGATTAGTTGGGACATACATAAATATGAAATGGTTTACTTTTCTTCCCAATCACTGCTTCCAGCTGTACTATGTCGAGTCCTGCTTTGTGCTGGGTAAGTAGTTCCATTAATGATGTCTTGGTCAAATCCCATTATTGAGTTCCTTTCAGTTATTAAAACTTAGTGCAGCCCAACTTAAAACCTACATCTTCAAAGGTAGATTCCTGTTGTCCCTGCAGAACATTCTAGAGCAGCAGCAGGATGACTGGAAGGGAGGGAAGGCAGCACACTCCTCCTCCTCGCAGCTGGTGCCAGCGCCTGCTGGTGATGGAAGGCTGGAGGAGGGGTGGGGAGCCCAGCTCTCCTCTTTATGTGCGTAACTGCTTCTCAGTGTGTAGGGCTCCCGGCCTCAGTCTTGCTGCTCCTTGGTCCCTCTCTTAGAGACCTCTGTTGGCATGGTGGTGCCTCCATTTTGCTGAGAACCCTTTCACAGCTGCCACAGGCTCTTCCAGGTCTACACACTTCCAGCCCATTTCCTTGGGTTGGATCAGTAGTCACTTGGGCGGCTCAGTGCCTGTCACCCCTCAGGAGGTGAAAGGAAAATAAATCTTGGGATCCCAAAATCACTAAGCTAAAGGGAAAAGTCAAGCTTGCAACTGCTTAGGGCAAACCTACCTCCCTCACAATTTGCCCTCAAGGAAATTTCTTGTGGACAAAAGGCAGACAGAACTCAAAGTCATCCCTCTGAGCCTCACCTGAGACAAATGCGTATCTGATTGTTTCTGCCCTATAGTTTATATACAAATGCAGATTCACTGAGCCAAACTAAATTGGGTATTCAGTGGAAGGCCGATCAAGGACTCAAAAGACTGCAACCTTTTGTCTGTCACCTACCTCTAACCTGGAAGCCCCACTTCCAGCTCTCCCTCTTTACAGGACTGAACCAATGTACATCTTACAGATACTACACACTCATGTCTCCCTAAAATGTGTGAGAGCAAGCTATACCCTGACCAGTGTGGGCACATGTCATTAGGACTTCCTGAGATTGTGTCATGGTTGTGTCCCTAACCTGGTCAAAGTAAACTTTCTAAATTGAGACCTGTCACAGATATTTTGGGTTAAATCCTCCAAACTCCTTAATCTGGGGTTCGCCTGAGTACCTTCCATGGGCCATAGAACACTGGGCTGGGTGGGCTTACCCCCGTGCTCTCCAGACACATCAAACCGAAGAGCCTTCAGGTTCTCCTCCTGCCAACTCCTGCTTTCAGAAATCTCTAGGCCAGAAGAGGCGCTGGTCTCTGTGTTTTGTGTGATCCCACAATGTGAGGGCCACGTCCAATAACTCCCTTCCCTTGCTCTGCTTTGAGAGGGCTTTGGCTCCACTGCAGGTTCTACACTGGGGGATGAGCTCACAGCCTCTGTCCTTGCAGGTAGCACCAGCCTTTCTGGGTGATTCCACTAGACTCCCCTTCCCCTTGGCTTAGGGAAGAGGAAGAACTTCCACGGGAAGGGATAAGAGGGTAACAGTTTACACCTCAAACACTGCACTCTCCCCAGGGATAACCTTTCCTTCCCCACCCCATCTTATACAGATGTGAGGCAAAGGGGATGGGGTGGGGGCAGGGGAAATGAGGCTGCTTCTGTTGCCAATTAAGCCAGTTGAGGGGTTAGCATCCTAACTGCTGTTTTTAGTATGAAAACATTTAGCAACTTCTGTTTTCAGCCATGGTCCCTAACCCCAATCTGGTAAACAGGAAAAGACCCACAAGATCATCATGTGACATTTATGTGGGAGTGCTTCTAGTTTCTTTTCTCCACATCTACAGCTGCCTTGTCATTCTGCTTTTAAAGACACATTTTAAGGACCAACACAACATAAAGGGGCAATGAAAATGTGTAAAAGCTGCTCTGTTTTGTTGGGCCTGGGTGTCACAGGTAGGAAGCAAGTAGATGAAAAACAATTACAGTGCTATTTTGTGTTTAAAATTCTTTATGCCTTAAAAAAAAGAAGTGGATCCTTATCTATTATTTATCTTTTAATAACTGTACCAACCTGCCCTTTCTCAGATAAGTTGCTTAATTGTGAATAAAGAATTGATTTTTATGGGGCCAAGAATTGTGTGTACACATTGGAATTCGTTCTGGCATCTGCCTGCCCATTATTCTGGCTTATGTTCTGCCAAAGGCCAATGAAGCTCTGTCAAGAGAACCTGCTGTAAAACATAATGACTTCAGAAATTGGGGGCATTCCAGGCACCCTGGGAGGTTAGAAGAGCTGCTTCTTAATAATAAGAGGTCTTGGCTAACGTTCACTGAGCTTGAGTAAGAACCATAGGGTTTTACCTTCCCAAGGGCCAAAGACCCTGCAGAGTCAAGAGCTGTGTTTGAGGGGGAACATCAATTAACTCTTTCTGCTTCTGAGGGACCGTTTAATGACTGCTCCTTAAGAATCCAAATGTATACCAGAGAGTGATTTTCTAAATCCTTGATGAATATCATCTTGTCATTTTGATGTCAGGCACAAGAGAAAAAGATAAGAAGAATTCCATGGGAAGGATAAGCGAGTGTATCACAGCTTCCTCGGGAATAATGCAATCTCAGGCTGAATTAATTGATTCATTCCATCCACAAATATTTATTGAACATCTACTAAGTACAGACATTGTTCTTAGCACTGAAGGTACTGCAGGGAACAAAACATAACTCCTGACCTCATGTTCCTTACATTTCAGTGGAGAAGATAACATAATAAATAGCTAAGCAAATAAAAGTATAATTCAATGACAAGGATTGGAAAGAAAAATAAAACAGCAAGAGAGGATGGGACAGAGAGGACTGGGATAGTCAGGGAAGGCTTCTCTGACACAGATTATTAAATGGAGTCCTGAATGAAATAAAGGGAGAGCTTTCTAGGCCCTGAAGCAAAGCTTGTTCAGTGGGTCTGAGAAGCCACAAGGCGGCCAGCATGGCTGGAGGGAAATGATGGGGAGGAAAGTGGTGGGAGTCAGGCTGGAGCTGGGCCAGGGCCAGGGCCAGGTCTTATAGAGTCTTTCAGGACACTGTTAGGATTTTTTTCTAGGGTAAAAGAGCAGGCACTGGAGGGTTGGGGTGGAGGATAGGGCTGTGTTGGAATATTCCAGGTGAAGTCTGTGTTAGTCATAGTAGAAGAAGGTGGGTGGGAGACAACACGATCCCATGGCACTCTTCAAAGGCTGCAGCAGCCAGGCCTGTCCTCATCAGCCTGGATGCCACCACCTAAATGAGACCTGACAAATAACAGCAGACCACAGGAGAAAAAGTAGAATGGTGAAGAAAAAGATTGAGAGAAGTATGTGAGTTCAAAGTATAGATGAATTTAGCAGAAACAGCTGCAGTCAGCATTTGAATGGTTGTGCAGAGGAAGGACTGGACTCATTCTTTGTATTTCCAGAAGATAAGATCTAGTCCAAAAGTAACATATCATAGGAAGACAGATTCCCAGCTTTATATTCTATTTCAAAATTTCCTAATTCTTAGATCGGATGGAAAATGGTATGGATACTATAAAAGGGTAGTGAATTCTCTGTAGTTGGAGATGCTTAAACATAGGATAAAAGAGTTACTTGCCAGGGTGCTGTGAAGGAAATTCATGCACTAGAGGGTTATAATGTGGCCTCAAGGAACCTCCCACTCTGAGGGTCATTGACTTGCTATCTATTTTCCAACTGCCTCCAGGCCTGCCAGGAAAGGTAGTAAGGTACCTGGCCTTCCTGTGCTAACCCAAATCCTGACATTGGAAATGTCTGAGCACGCAGCCACTAAGGAGCAGTACTTCCATTGAGGATAGAGTGAGGATGCAGATGATTTAGGCTGGAGCCAGGTTGATGATGACATGCAGAACAGTTACAAATTTCAGCACAGAATAAAGCCTTTGACAGATTCCTAAGTGGCTCTGGTCCATTAAGTTCGAACTTTAAGGTGACAAAGAGGCCTCTGAGTTTAAAATTGGTTAAAAGGGAAGAAGAGTTAAAGGAGGTTTGTTATGAATTATATGTGCATTTCCTTTGAAAGGAGATCTTAAATTACTTTGCAATTTAGCTTGAAGCGTCTTGTCAGAACTGAATTAGTCTGCAGGCTTTGAGAAATTTTCTCTTATATCTAATATTGAGAGGAAAGTGAATTTGAGATAGTCCTAAAGATAAAAGCAACTTGCAAATTCACTTCTTACTTCTTTTTCTTTCTTTGTATTTCTCTTTAAAGCAGAAATAGGAATTTGAATCCCACTACTGTGAGCCTATTCATTTAAGAAAGAGAATAATTCTTATGGCCTAATGGGAATTTCTACCCTTTCTCCCACTTTTCAATTTCTTTAATCTTCATTAATGAAATCTTAGCTCCTAAGAATGCTGTGATATGCAAAATTTTAGTCACAATAGATATAAAAAGATATAGAAAAGTAGGTTAATAGCCACCAAAGATGGAAATCCAGCTAAAATTAAAATATAATCATAAACAGGTGTGAGCAAGACCAAATATTAAATATTAGGTTGAAAACAGAGAAGGAGGTCAAGTTCTCCAGTGTTTACTGAGCCCTCAAAATACTATTCCCTGTATTCATTTCTATGAAGCGTTCACTATGTGTCAAGTAATGTGTTAAGCATTTTTATAAGCATTATCTTCTTTAACCCTCAAAGTAAATCCCAAAGAAGGTGCTACTATTATTTCCATTATAGATAAAGAAATTATGACTTAGATAAAGTAACTTTTAAAATTTCATCTCATTTAATCCTTCCAATTATCTAACAAAAAAAGTACAACCATGCATTGCATAATGACATCTCAATCAACAACAGACTGCATATACAACAGTGGTCCCATAAGATTACAATATGGTATTTTTTTTACTGTATCTTTTCTATGTTTAGATACACAAATACTTACTATTGGGTTATAACTGCCTACAATATTAGTATAATAACATACTGCACAGGTTTGTAGCCTAGGAGCAATAGGCTAAACCATATAACCTAGCCCTGTAGTAGGTTATACCATCTAGATTTATGTAAGTACACTCCATAATGTCTGTATGATGACAAAATAGCCTAACAAAGCATTTCTTAGAATAGATCTCTGTTGTTAAGAGATGCATGTCTGTATTGTTCTCATTTCAGAGATAAATAGACTCAGGGAGGTTAAATCACTTTCCCAAGGTAACTTGCAGGTAAATGGAGCATCCTTAGATTCAGATCTCACCAAGGGATAGCCTGTGACTGGAGAGTGGAAATGCCTGGCTCTGCCATTGGAATGTGCTCAGAGAAATAACTCGACCATACACCCCATCTTCATAAGACTGAGGCAAAGTCCACTCTTGGAAGTTGAACATTTCAGAATTTCTAGTACTCATTTGCAAGAAAAAAAATACATTAGTTAAAATATCTATTTCAATATGAGGAGTTTTGCTGACAACCTAGTACTACTTACAGGCCAAGATTTCTTAATGGAGACCCTCCTCTATCTTGAGTGGGTTTTAATATGAAACTATATCCCGTATCTCCTGGCATTCATACCAACACTAACTTAGGTTTGCCATCCTATGCAGTTTGTCCTGTTTTTCCAAGTAGTAACTACTGTCTCTTTATAGTAACTGCTTATCTGTCTCAGCACCTTCATCTGGAAAATGGTGATACCAATTGTGTTTCCTTCATAAAGTGGGGATTAAATATGTTAATATGTGTATAGTGCTTAAAATGCTACCTACAACATGGAAAGCACTCCAAAAATATTAGCTGTTATTATTGCTATTTGCATTAATATTGTTGGAATGATTGCTATATCTTTCACCATTTGCTCAAAAGAAACTAAATAAAAACTAAACTCTACTTACTCATAATATAAAGGCATTTGGTAATTCCAACTAGTGTATTAGAACATTATAAGAATCTTTTGGGGTAGAATGAACAATAGGCTTAGAGTTCAATCAAATATTGAATTCATCTTTTTCTTAATAAGGCCTATAGAGCAGAAGGCTACTAGGAGAGTATCAAACAAGGGGATGCATGTACATTGTTAACAATCACTAAGCATGGAAGATCCACGGTTTTGCAAATCTAACAAAGCTGAACTTTTAGCAGCCTTTCAGGGAAGGGGACACCGAGGTAGACATCCCACAGAAATCCTGTGGCTACACCTGAAGGAAAATGTGCACAGAATATGTTTATTAAAGTTGTGTAGACTTGCTAATTAGCAACAGTCAAGGAAAAAAAAAAAACCATGAAAACAATGGAGTTTGCTTTCATGGCAAGATCACCAATTCACAGCTCACCACATGCTACATAGAGATAAAGAAGAATCAGCAAAGGGACACTTGCTTGGATTGGAGCCTGCAGTGTTTCATAAATGCTGTGTGCTGAGGATTGTGATGAGTGGCTGAATAAAATGCTAGTTTCCTCTGGCTGGGTCAAAGGAGTCTTCATAGACAATGGGCTGCCTTCTTAATCTGGGTGCCTTTCATTCTCGAATTAGATAAACCCCACTCCCATTATAAACAGCTGCCTGAGACAGCCTGAGGGAGTTTCACCTGGTGACAAGCCAACTCCTGGAAAATGTTTGCACTGATAGACTCATTCCCCCAGACCCTTCCCTGATCTCCCATTTATTGGCAATTAAGTGAGCAGCTGGGCCCCCATCACAGCTTAATTTAATTAAGAATCTGTATCCATCTTCTTACAGTTGCAGATAATTTCACTTTAGTTCAAGTTATCTTTGGAAGGAAAGCACATAGTTATCTTCTTAAACTAATGTATTTCACCAAGGTAGTTGCCTCATTCCCACAGATTTCAGTGTCATGTGTGAAGCATGGGAACTGCAGGCCAGCAAACCTTATCAAAGGAAGTTTTGCTTCTATGTAATATTCTTAACTTATATATTTCTAGGTGTTACCATGAAGTGTATATTCTATAGAGGAATCCTCTCTGGCATTAGCTCTTTAGGACATGGCTTTATCTGGAATAAGAATATGGACCTTAAGGTATATTTGAATCTCAAGCCAATACAGCTTGTAAGAACTGATGTATTCCTAACTCAAGCAATTAATAGACCTGTCTTGTCCATGCAATAAAGGTAATTACTAAAACTCGAGGTCAGAGGCTAGATTTAAGGATAAACAGTTCATCTGTCAAGGCCATAGCCATGCCATGGAGGAGCACAAGATATTGCTTGGTGCCAGGAACTAGGGCCCTGTGTGCTGGAACAGCCTTGAAGTACCAAGAGGATGGTTTCTACATATCGAGTTGGGCCATAGGTCAGAGGCTTGGGGAACATGTAGACTGGAAGACTACACAGGCATTGGGAAGGAGGGAGGTCAGTGGAAACTTCAAGTTAGAAGCAGGTAAACAAGCTTTCATTAGTATGTGAACAACAAGCAAGGGACTCAGGAAATCAATATTCTGGAAGCCTGGGGATGAGTGTAAACTGAACATTTGTAAATGCATACATGTAATTTTCTGGAAGAAGATTCCTTAAAACTTTCATCACCTTCTCTATGTGGTCCATGACCCCCCAAAAGGTTAAAAGCCACTGAAGTAGGGATCTGCAAATACTGATGGTAGAACAAGGAAGGAGTGTTCAAAAGCTGAGGCAAACAGCAACTGGCAGAAAGTGAGACAAGAGGAAGAATTGAATAATCAGTGCAAGGCAGATGAAACAAGAGGACCTTGGTGGCTGGGCACAGTGGCTCATACCTGTAATCCCAGCAGGGTGGAAGTGGGAGGATCACTTAAGCCCAGAAGTTCAAGGCTGCAGTGAGCCAAGACTGGTTACTGCACTCCAGCCTGGATGACAGAGCAAAACCCTGTCTCAAAAAACAAACAAACAAACAAAAAACACACAAAAAAACCAGTGCCTTGGTAATGGAAGAAACCCTGTGCCCTGGGCCATGACCTTTTGCTCTCTACCAGCTTGGCTGGGATCAAACGTGGCTGCTCCAGGCTAGCAGACAACATATGTGAGAACACAATTAAATTAATGATAGATCAGAAAGAGTGGCTGTTCCTGACACCTAAGAATATGTAGATAGAAAAGTGAGGTTTTGAGAGTTGTGTGTACATGGGAGTGACTGACAGAGCTGGGAAATGTAGTGGGTAACACCATGAAGCATACATTAATTTATGGCCTGGATCAGCTCTACTTTCTATTCATCATGTAAACGATGTTAACTGTATTGATTCAGTACATCAAAGGTCATGTGGCCAGGACTTACCATCCCTGCCACCACTACCAGGGCTCAGCTCTCTCCAGGTCAACCAGAATGTATGAAACGCTGCAGCTCCCGGTCCTTGGTTAAGTTTACCCATGGCTAGATCTTCAAAAGATCCACTGTCTGCATATACATGTCATTACAGTAAACAGGTGAAACAGGCCTATGCTCCCCGGAACATGGGGGAGAAGTGTTCCTTGAGGGAAAATTTATGAGATAAGTAACACCTTGGTAATAGTAATTAAAAAAAAATTTGGAATGCAGATGCTTTGTCTAAGATGGGTTAAAACTAGAGAACTGTGCATATGGTTCATAAGGAAGAAAGGACGTAGGTAAGGTATGGGCCAGAAGGAGGAGTTGGTACAAGGTGCCCAAAGGTAGGGCTCCTCCTTGAGCACAGGTGGCAGAGAGTGAGGACTGCTTTCTGATGCTTTCCCTTATAGCAAGTCTATCATTTTCTCTCTGTAGTTTTTATTGATCAGGTTTTCTTTTGTATTACCACTGTCACCATCTGATGGATAAGCCACCAGCTTATATACCCTAACCAAGGGTATATACAAAGGGTAGAATTTAATAATTATACCCCACTGTCTCCTCTGGATTAAGTGTATTCATTAGACTTTTATTCAAACCTATAGATCAGAAAGAGTGGCTGTTTCCACCTTCCTGGAAAATACAATTAAACAAGAATACTTTAGGGCCATTGTTACGAAACATGCAAATAGAAACAGAGGTGATCCAGTGACAGGAGAGGAGAATGTTATTTACATAAATAAAATAAAGGACAGTGGCACCTTTCAGATCTATTGTGCATGTGTGAAAGGAAAAGAGAAAGAGGGAGAGGGGCTGTAAAATTTATAGTGAGAAATAGCAAAATCCTTGTTTTTATTCATGAAAAGCCTGCCTTATCACTTAATGCTAATGAATGCCATTAAAAGGAGGTTGATGCATAATTAGAGATTATAGCACCTTGACTTCATTTGAAATGTGATGGTGAAGACCCAGGTAACTTCAACCATGGGAAAAGTATGATAATCCCCACAAACCTAATGCCAGAATGTGGGGACTATGATAACATGGAGTCTTAGAGAACCAGACAAGTACTCCTGCCATCATCCTCTGCCTTGGATTTGCCTGACAATCCTTGGCTATGCCAACAGCCAGTATGTGTTGGTGGCAATGGAGGGGATGGAGGGTATTGGTTCTGTTAAATTATTTACATTAGAAATGTTCAGCCCTTAAAATTCTAGATTTTAAAATAAGAGCTTAATTGGTAAGTTCCCAAAATGAGGAGAGAGAAAAAAATAATTCCTGGCTTTGCAAACCATAATACAGTAAGCTAGTAAGATATAAAAAGGTAATTTGTTAGTAAATTGAGTGATCACCATGTAAAATCCCAGCTTAATTTTAGAGTCTTAAATATTGAATTTGGAAAGCATATATGATCTATTTCGGCAAAACATTTGATGTTGAAATTCTCTTGGATTTTGTGCTTTCTACATTGCAATGTTAATAGCTGCTGTTTATTGAGGGCATCTTGCAAGCCATAACTGTGATATGCATCTTATTTACATTATTTGTAATCCTCACAATAACCTCATAGCAGAGATAATATTATTTACATATCACAAGAGGAAATTGAGGAGTGTTAGTGAGGTGGCCAAAGTCACGTGGTGAGCAAGTGGTAGGACTGGCATTGAATCCTGGTTGATCTGGTTCCAAAGCTCCTTTCCATTTTGATGCTCCCACCCAGAGAATGGTATGTTGGGAAGTTTGTGCATCAACAAAAGTTTGTTGTATGTGGTGGTCCCAAAGGGTAAGTTCCTATCTTGGGGCCTAGGTAGGCCCCACTGGTAAGGTCTCTAAAGTATCTAGTTTAACTTGTATCTGCACATTTTCTTGGCTCTTTGTGTGTTTATTTAATATCAAACCAGAAAAAAAAAATGTGACCCCAAGGGCTATTCTGAGAAAGAAGAGCCTTTGAAACAGAAATAGAAAAGGATTAGCTTCCTTCCAGACTTTCCCTTATGCACAACAAAATGTTTATGTTTGAAAGGTGGAATGTTTGGCTTGTTATCTGGGAGCAAGCAGTATATCTGTCCTTGGCTGCTACTAAATTGTACAGATAATTAAAACATTATTTTTCTATCAGAACACAATGTATTGCCAAACGGAGATTCCTCCGGGGGCAAAATGATGGAAACCTATACCACCAAAGCAGACTGGAGTACATCTAGACAGGATGTCACTAAGAAATGGAAACTGGAAGACTTCTCTTTGAATGCATGATTTCTGCTTTGAAAAACACAAGGATATGGGGCAGTGGCTTCTTGTGACCTAAGCTTATCTGCAGAGACTCTGAATGGAGCTAGTGGACTTGGCCCTCTTTGCTGAGCTTTTGGGGAGATCCTCCCACAACACCATATTTCTTTTGGCTTCAGAGTTCAGCAAAATTGAGTACATTTTCTAAATGAAAAATTAATTATACTAAGATGTATTTCACTTCAGATGGTGATGATCTGTTTTCTACCAAAAATCCTTATGAAACATCTGCTGAGGCTACCTTATCCAGGGAAATGTATTGACTTCTTTAAAAGAGAATGGTATCTCCCTTCTTTATTGCTGCATTACTTTCAACATTCCTTTTCCTGAATCAGGATTTATACCAATACATCCTTCAATCTTGCTTAATTTAGTGAAAATAAGATTGTTAGAGTTGTATTCCTCTTGAGTCTCTCAATTAAGATCAGATACAATGCTACGAATAAACTGATTAGGGTGATGTAGGTGAAATATGGAAATGAGGAAGTGAGAGCGAGAGAGAGCACTGGACAGAAACTACAAGACTGGCAGAAGCTTGTACTGACCGAAAAATTAACCATGATTGGCAAGACAAAGGATATATGGGATAAATGCGGGCAATAAAACAGCAATGAAGATTTCTCTGGAAAGACTCCTTCAAGTGGTGTTCTAATCCCCAATCTGGCATTGTTGGGTGTACAGTTGCTTGGTTAGTTTAAATGAGGAACAGGCTTGGCAGCGGAAAGGAGGGAGATGGGACCTACTCCTTGTTGCACAATAGATTCTAACATGCTGCCTTGTCCTATTAAAAAAAATAAAATAATCCCTAGTGGCTGGGCTTTGAGGGGGGCAAGTTTTTATGTTTCACTCATTTTCTGGACCAGGATGAGATGGAGGCTTTTTGCAATATGTTTCTGATAGCTTAGGGCAAAAACTTTCTCCATGGGCTTCTCTACCTCGTTTGAGTGATGAGAGGGAAACAAACCAGGGTACAAAACAGTTTAGTAAAGCCTGGATCACATGTAAGTTTGGTGGTAAAATACATACTCTAAAGCTTTAGGGCCCATAACTAAAGAAAAAAAATTGGAATAACTTTTTAAAAGAGATTTGAAACTTGTGAGAGATAAAGCAGATAATATAAATCCTAATCTCTTCTCAATGTGTGCGTATGTGTGCGTGCACAAACACACACACACCTGGCTCATTTCATCAGGTATCAGAGTTCTTTGGAAGTGAGTGAAGGATTTTGGTTTTGATGGATGTTTCTTGCTATGCTCAAGGCTTATTCATCTGTAGTCTTAGAGATCATAGCTTTTTGAAGTTTTACTATTTCCATAAGTTAATATTGATATCATTTTTCTGTTTCCTCATAGATCCTGTCAAATCATTTGGCTGTTTTTATCAATGATATGGTCTATGGGATCATTAAAATGATGTGACCTCTTGCTTATAGAATATTTTAAAAACTCATTAAAAACTCAAAATGCAGGGTTTCTCCCTACAATGCATGAAGTCTTTTTTTTTTTTTTTTTTTTTTTTTTTTTTTTTTTTTTTAAAGACAGGATCTCGCTGTGTCACCCAAGCTAGAGTACAGTGGCATGAACATGGCTCACTATAGCCTCGACCTCCTGGGCTCAAGTAATCCTCCTGCCTCATCCTCCCATGTAGTTGGGACCACAGGTGTACATCATCACACCTGGCTAAATTTTATTTTTTGTAGAGATTGAGGTCTCACTTTGTTGCCCAGGCTGTTCTTGAACCCCTGGGCTCAAGCAGTCCTCCTGCCTTGGTCTCCTAAAGTGCTGGGATTACAGGTATGAGCCACCACACCCAGACCTTGTATGAGGTCTTAAACATATGTCATAGTAAATCTTTTTTTCCCCCTACGTTCCTCTTCACTCACCTTCTTCATGTTCGGTAAAAAGAAAGTGCCAGAACATGTAGCATGAGCCATCGTAAGGTACATGGATGTGCTTTGGTCCAGGAATAGGCTGAGGCAGATATCCAGGCCTGGATGAGTCAGCAAGTTTGGTGCGCAGGCACACACCTCCACTTGCTATATAACCTGTTCGTGTAAGTTCATACTTGGCTTGGAGCCACTATTGTCTATAAAAGGTGTAACTGTCCTGTTGATGCTGTGCACGGGGCTTAGCTCTTGCGGGGCTCGGCTCGGCTCAACATGGCTTGACATGGTGGGCACGCTGGTGCCCAGAGAAAGAGAGCCAAAGCTGTCCTTCTTGCAGACAGACAAGAGGGGCCCAAAACACAGCTCAGGCTTGCTTGTGCTCAAAGAGAGAAAGAGTTAAGCTGTTGACCCTGAAGGCAAAGGAGAACTGGCCTCGCAGCCGTGCGTGGGGGTGGCCTGTTCAAGCAGCCGAGACAGAGCGGACAGTGTAAGAAAAGCTGCTCATGAGAGAGGTAGTTTAAGAAAGCTGTTGATGAGAGCTGCTGCTGAATAAAACCATATTCACCTGCCTATGGCCCCCCGAGTGTTCTTTCTGCTCATTCACCCACTCCCCTTGGACTTCAGCATGGTCTGGACCCAGACCCCAGGATCTGACAGCCATGAAAGATGCTGTTAATGTCAGAATAGAGTTAAGAGGAAATGAAAGCTTACTTTTAAACTATTTTATACTTACTGGCAGGCAGGAGCTGGGTGGTTCCTACAGTCTCAAATGTAGAGATTTACCAAGGCTGTAAGGAAGGTATGGTGCTAAAAGGTGCAGAAAACTGGCTTCAATTAACATTCTAATCATCACTGTCAACACCATTATGCAACTCTGTTCGAGTGGCATATTCGGCACTGTGGGGTTCAACAGAAGCAGTGGGCACTGCCTTCCCTAGAATCGCAGTATCAAGAGCTGTTGCCAACAGCTCCACTCAGGGCCTGCAGATAAAATATTCTGTACCCACTTACCAATTCCCTGAGCTCTCCAGTCCCTGGTAAATTTCTTTTGAACACATTCTCATACTTTTTTCTTTTTTTTTTTTAAATGAAAATGTTAGTGGGTAAAATCCAGTATAAGGGACACATTATTCTGAGATCATAGCTTTCCCCACCGATACCAGCATCATTTTCACTGCTCTGTAATAAGTGGCTGCAGCTGTTGCCATGGTGATTTTCATTTTTAAAAACTGTATCCACACAAAGACAGGCAACACAGCTGTTTCCATGAAGCATCACGAAATAAGCCCAGATGTAATGGCACTCCTGCCTTTTTCCAGAATTAGGGAGATGTGTCTAAAAGTCCAGGTAGAGTCAAAGGATGGGGCTGTGGCTGTGCCTTGACAGGAGCCTCCTGCTTTCACTTGAAGCTCAGAACACTCATGGAGGGTAAATTAGTGGAGCCAGTGAGCGTTCAATTTCTATCCAGTTTTCTCAGGCAGATTCTTGGTACCAGTTAATCACTATTTACACTGTGATTATAACTTCCTCCAATCGCCTCCTTTGAAAAAGACACCCTCTCCCTCTAAATCCTCACGTGCTACCCCAGAACATGACAAGAACAAGCACTGCTCACGGGGCTCGGTACTTGTTTATCTGAAGTCCCATGGCCTCCTACCTACACGTTATTAAAATGCTGCAAGCAAGCAAGTCAACACAAGTTTTTAAAATCATTCTCCACTTTCCAGTTAGAGGAAGCGTGCTGCCTGCTGCTGCCCTTGTCCTTTGATATGGAGGGAGTTTGGTTTTCTCTGTGTGTGGTCTGGTAGGCACCAATAAGGACAAAAAGATACCTGTCAAGCTCACCATTTCCTGAACAATGGTATTATCTTTCTTAGGGAACAGCAATCTTTTGTTTGTTTCTATTTTTGTTTTGAGGCCATTGATTTGCTAGCCAAGCCAGATGCTGAAAATTAAGTAAGTAGAACCCACAGGTGGCCTCAATCCCTCATTCGAAACAAGATTCAAACGAGTGACGCCCTCACTGACCTGGAGAGTTATTTCTTCTGTCACATTGTTGCAGTGCACCAGATGGGACTGTAGCAGCAGAATAGCTAGGTGAAGAAAGCCTACTGTGTGCCTCATGGGGAAAGGATTTTAAAAGAAATTGTATTTCCTGTCAATAGTCCCCCATCTCATGTAACTATTTAACTCTTAAAAAACGTAATTATGTTTCTGAATGTCTTTATATTTTGCCAATCAGTTACAGCTATTTTGTTGTTACTAAGAGCATTGAATTATAAACAGTATAAACCGCCAAATGCCCAGGAATCTAATAATAAAAGGACTTTTCCTGGAAAGCATAAGTAGTTCTTGTATTCTATAAGGAGAGCCTTTGTTTGCAAAGAAATACGGCTGTGCTTAACATCTGAGTAGTCAGCAATCTTTGTGGTGGTGGTTGCTGTTAATTGTGGTTGAGATGTGACTTGCAAATAATCCACAGAAGCCGTGGGGCTTTATGAGCACAACAATTGCCTGTGTTTGATTCTACCTTGCCAGGGATACTCTCCATGATCCTGCAAAATATCATTTCACTCCTTTGCACTATTGAGATGCAAATGGCGCAACTGGCTGACCACCGACAAGCTTTATGAGCAATAAGGAATCCAAATTCCTTCAAGGCATCCTTAAACATTAAAAATAAACAAAATATGTAATGAACTTCAAATAATTACAACAAACAAAATCTATGGGTCCCTCGAGACCTGTAAGAAATCAAAGGATCTCAGAATATTTCATCTGTCTTATCGTCGAAGAAATCAATGCCTCTTTCCATTTAAGAAAAATCCCAGAAACCAAATTAAAGCAAAAAATTATGGAGAATGCACTCGTCCAACATAGAGCAACTAAACAGTCACTGTCCCAATTATTGTTCTCTGGGCTTTTACCTTCCAGCCCAGTGCTGCTTCCAGAAGTTTTGCTACCTTTTTTTTTTTTAATTTTTAAGAACTTTTTTTTCTTATACTTTAAATTCTGGGATACATGTGCAGAATGTGCAGGTTTGTTACATAGGCATACACGTGCCATGGTGTTTGCTGCACCCATCAACCCGTCATCTATATTAGGTATTTCTCCAAATGCTATTCCTCCCCTAGCCCTCAACCCCCCAACAGGCCCTGGTATGTGATGTTCCCCTCCCCTCCTGTATCCATGTGTTCTCATTGTTTAACTCCCACCTGTGAGAGAGAACATGCGGTGTTTGGTTTTCTGTTCCTGTGTTAGTTTATCAAGAATGATGGTTTCCCATCAATGATAGACTAAAAAAATGTGGCACATATACACCATGGAATACTATGCAGCCATAAGAAAGGATGTTTTGCTATCTCAAAGAGAAGCAAGAACTGCGAGAAATTCCCTCTGGATGAACTAGAATTCTATAAGTGTGTTAAAAATAAAACAAGCAGAACTCATTCATTTATCAGATTTCAGTATTAACATTGGTAAGTTGAGCTTTAAAGCTAGTAACTCTACTATTTCTAAATATCAGTGATCTGCAGAGATCAGTGACATTCTTGTTCCCTACATGGAATTGAGATCACCCCTCCCCAAACTCAATAAATCTGAAAGGTTGATCAGCATGAAAATGTCCATGTTGGTCAGCAACCATGGCTAAGGAAAGAATTAGGAAACTATTTCATAGCCATGGTGAGGAGTTAAGAGAATGAAATATAGGAGATATAGACTGTTAAATTAACCGTAAGGCTGAAACATTTTCTCCACAAATGTTTTAAACTACTTCAAATCCTCTTTTTCACTGTGCCTAAGGCTAAGTGAGAGGAGACCCACTGGGCTGCCTCTCTCACTCCTGGCAGGGCTTGCTGGAGATCAGAAGAATAATGCAGGGAGGAAGTTCTGTGTGATTTATTTCAACTGAGCATAACAAAGTGGTGAATGGGGATGTAAGCGGAAATGCTGCAAGTGTATTTGTGTAAGCACACATTTCATTTCTCTTAGACATGGGAAGTTGAGGGGAGAAACAGTCTCAATAATGACAGTAGGGGAGTTATTTTTCAAAATGTCTTGTCTTTGATGTAATTCTGATATTAATGTTTCTATTGAGATTCATGTTTATTCATTCAATGAATATTCACTGAGTACCTTCTGAGGGCCTGGCCCTGTTGTAGGTGCTGGAGATATGCAAGTGAATATGACATGGAAGGACTCAGGGATATAGACAATAAATATACAAATTAACAATCAATCTTTCGAGATGGGAAATCATTTGTAACCCTCCCCACCCCCAAATTTAAAATAATTCAGAATTTAGAATTACAAAGGGACTTCAACAATATCTCCTCTGCATTTCTTCATATTCCTATGAAATAAATTTTGTGGTAAGCTTCATTTTGTAGATTTTGGAATTGAAATTCAGTCAAGTGACTTGGCGAAATCCATGTCAACAGTCAATGCGGGAGCCAGTGTTTCTATTCTGTGGAACCTCTGCTCTTTCACTGTATCACATACCACCTCCACAGATTGTTTTTAACATTTGTGCATCCATGTGCAGTTTCAAAATCTGGTATTAAACAGCTTTCCAAATTCATGCATTTAACTCTCCCACCTCTGGTGCCAACTTATAGTACTGCAGATTTCAAATAAATCATTGCTTTCAAATTAAGCTTACTATACAGAATCTATTGGAAGGTAATTTGATAAGTGCCTACATCAGATGAAATGTGAACATGACTTTGCATGATCACTACCCCTTCTATAGACTTTTCTAGAAGAAACACCTTCACTGGTCCCAAGACCCTCTCACTTTGCTACCTGGCATTGTGCCATGCCCCCTCACTGCTCCCACATCCCTCCTCCACACTCGCTGTTCCTGCAGTACCCCTCGCTGCCATCATCACTTCGCTCACACTCCCCTGGCTCAGACTTGCTCTGCTGTTCCTGGAGAGATTCTACTTCGTTGCCTTTCCAGCCTGTACAGCATTATTCCCATGTCATTTTTTGTTTAAATTCTTAGCCAATGCCTTTCTTCAAGTTTTAAAAACTAATTGCTCCTACAGGTTTTATTTGTCCTTAATATTGTCATATAATAAATTAACTTTGGTGTTGTGTCATTTATTGTCTCAAATCAGCCAAGAGTGAGAGGAGAGCAGGGCTGTTTGACCACATTGTTTTGGCATGTCCAGGGCTTGTTCACTATGGGATCAGCGGCACGTAGCCCAGTCTGGAGCAAAGAACCTCCTTCCTGTGCATGCTCCTGACCTCAGCTAAGGTTCTGGCTCAGACCCAAGAATTCTAGGTCAACACATTTCAAGATCTCAATGTGAGATCTCGGTGAATGTCTACCTCTTAAGATGTTCTCCCCAGTGGGGAAGGCCAGCTGGAACAGGTCAATTGCTCAAAACACTCACTAGCTGCCTTGAGAAGAACTTAGTTAATTTTAACAATTCTTTTACCTTCTAGACATTTTTAATGCTTAAATATCTTACTTTAACTGTTTAATAATAGTTATTGTACTTTAATAAATATTTCATTTATTTTTAATGTTTTAATAATTTCTTTTAAAAGACTAGGAAATATAGACACAAATGGGGCAATTCTGTAGTCTAAAATGACAGAGGTTAACTCTGTTTTTCCTGATTGAATATGATATCTGATGCTTAGCTCTGTATTATTGGGTAAGTTGCTGAAGCTACCTGTACAATAAGGATAATGACAGTACTGGACTTCCCCAAAGGAACCCCTTGAACCTTAGAAAATGGTTCCCTTCATTCAGTTTCAACTCTGTCCCTGAGGGCCATTTAAGATGCAGCCCTCCTAAAAATAGAGCATTTGAAATGGCATTTCCAAGATTTGTGGATAAGAATGCTGGTGACCACATGTGAGCATAATGGTGTTTTTTAAAGCCAAGATTTCCTCTTCTATAGTCTATGTACAGATATCTGCAGCCTCAAGCTCTTAAATTCTTGAGCATATTCAAGTTTCTTTTAAGGAAACTCTTGACTTTATGAATGCAGAGATGGGAAAGAAATATGCAAACCAGGCCTGCACTTTTTCATATCATTTGGTCCAGGTACATTTGTCTCCTGGGATTGGAAGTATATACATTTCTCACTGATCAATAACATAAATATTGACTTTCACCCATAGAAGTCAGCTCTGAATGGTCTTCATCCAATACTTAAAAGTGCTCACATCTGAGATTCTAGAAGGACCATCTAAAGTATGTGAGATCCAATCATGCTTCCAGGTTACTGTGGTAGGCAGCCTTCAAGATGGCCCTCAACGATCCCTGACAATTGGTATTCACACCCTCTACATTCCTCTCTCACATTGTACTAGGATGGGCTGTGTGACCAACAGAATTGGCCGGAAGTGACAATATGTCAGTTCTGAGATTAGATTGAATCCATTTTGGTTGCTCTTTCATTCTCTCTCAATATTTCCCTTGCATTTTTTCTCTCTGGGGAAAGCCAACTCTTGTGCAGCCCTGCAGAGAAGTCTGTGGCAAGAAACTGAAGTCTTCAGCCAACAGCCATATGAGCAAGCTTGGAAGTGGATCTTTTGGTCCTGGTCAAGTGTTCAGAGGCTATAATCCTGGCCAACAGCTTGTCTGCAACCTCATGAGAGACCATAACTAGAACCAGTCAGCCTAAAGTGACCCTTAGAAACTGTGAGATCATAAATGTTTGCTATATTAGGCAGCAAAGTTGTGACATAATTTGTTACACAGAAATGGACAACCGTTACTTAGGTTCTACCGTTGTTTCATAGCAGATCACCGGAAACAACTTGACATGACTATTTTAGCAGTGACTTTATTCAGTTAGGGGTCACTGCTTTACTTTTCGCTTTTACAGAGGGGTGACTTTTAGAAGGTGCATTTGAAGAATTCTTCTGCGTTTTTGGTAAGACTATAATCAAGAACGTTGTCTGTGACGTCACTTCATGCTTTATTTCTCACAGAATTCAATAACAGAAAAAAAACACATTGTTGATGACTTGTGTATTTTCTTTAACTGCCCTGCAGAAGCATAAAAACTGACGTACTTTCCTTTTCACTTTGTTGCCAGGAGGCTCTGAATCAAATTTAGTTCTAAATTAAGGTCTATTTTGTGCCAGATATACACTTTTTTTTTAAGAGACAGATACAGTTTTTACTTTTAGTTATCCTTTTTGAAATAAATATTCCTTAGCCCTGAAAGCCCACTCAAGTTCTTTATGGGAGTAATTAATTCAAGGTACTGTGAATTTGTTGATTCCCTGTTACGTGCCAAGCAGATTGCAAAGCTCTGGAAACACAAAGACGAGTAAGACAAGAAGTAAGGTTTTCTTTTATGGAGCTCAAAACCTAGTGATGAAGAGCTCTGTGGAGAACCAACCATAAAACTAGGAGACAGACACAGTCTTCATAGAGTAAATGTAGCAAGCTTGGAGTGCTGGTGGGAGAAGATGACTCCTGAGTTGGGATGGCAACCAGAACTGGGGCTGATGAAGAAGGAGAGGCTGGCATTAAGGCTCAGAGAAAATAATAGTTATCTAGGTTGTGGTGAAAAAGTTTAGTATGGCTGAAGTGGGGTGGAGTGAAGGTGGAAGTATATAAGGTGCAAATCGAACACAATTAATATGCCTCTGAGTATGTGGGAACACAGTTTACATGGAAGAGATTGCAACACAGTAAAAGCTGCTTTTTCCACATTAGGTACTGGCCAAATTAATAAATAGCTGACCTATCAGAGAATAATAAAGCCATTTAATAACAGTTTACAGTGCTCCCACTCAGCTGTGATATTGTTGAATTCTTGCAAAACAAGAAAGAAGCAATACTTCAGAACTGGAAACACGTCCAATTCTTATTCATTGCCCGCGGATTCTGGCAAGTTTTCAATGAGGGCCCCTCTGGTTGAAACAAGTTAGAGACTGAATTCTGCAGGCTCTGCTTCCACACGAACCATTAAGCTTCACAAAGGGACAAATGTACCAACATGAAGCAAAAGTGAAAGCCCCTTTTCTGCTTGTCTCAACCACATGGAGCCCATTATGTTCATATTGACGACAAGCGGTCTCTATATTTTCTTTACAGGACTTTAGATGGTTCCCCCAAATAATAAATATATTTCCTTTGGAGCACATCAAAAGAGCAGGGTCAGCATCCTAATCTCAGTGTATTAAAGGAGTACCTGCGTGCTCAAACATTCAGCAGCTAACCAGACTCATCAGCCCTTTACACATTTGGTAGGACTCTAATGGTGACTTCTTTGATGGTACACTATGACTTGTTCTAATCTTTAGAACAGCTGTTGCCAACTCAGGTGCCTGCAAGGCCACACCTATAATGTAAAGGAATAACCTGTGTGTGGAACCCAGGAGAATGATGGGAACCCCAACACACCCAGCCAGCAGCTATTCACACACACTGGTACAGGGCTGCAGTGTTGGAACATCAACTTTCTGATTATTTTTGCTCATTTAAGAGAAACTGAAAATCTAAACCATTATGTAAAATTTGCCAGTTTTTAAATGTTGGCATCGCATATAAAAGATTTAAGCTGTGTGTGGACTAAGTACATCTGCAGATGAGATCTGGCCTGTGGACCACACATTTGTAACTTAAGCTTTAGACAATCATATTAGCAGATATTATCTCTGGCACATATTGAAGGAATTGTACAGAAACCACTTTTAAGGCCTCAAATTTGTTTTTGGTGACCTTATAACATCATTCGGTGCTGACAGGAGCATAGAGCCGTGTTAAGCAAGTTATGCATCCTCAGAAAGCCATTAAAAGACAGTTCCAGATACAAGTACAAATAAGCTGATATAGAACTCTCTCCTGCATTTGTGTATATAAATTATAACAATGTTTTAAACACATAGCTGAACTCAAATCCCCAGAGGTAAGAAGCAGAGGGAAAACCCAAAGTGAGAATAAGCTCTGCTCCATGCTATTTATAAAGAAAACCCTCACAGAAGATGTGTGTGCGCTGCTTTAACTGACCCGAAGAATCATATAAATTAATATTATTTTCATTTCATTCTAACATTGTCTCACAAAAATATTTTAAACATATTAATAGGCTGGGCATGGTGGCTCACGTCTGTAATCCTAGCACTTTCGGAGGCTGAGGTGGGTGGACCACCTGAGATCAGGAGTTCCATACCAGCCTGGCCAATATGGCAAACCCCTTCTCTACTAAAAATACAAAAATTAGACAGCCATGGTGGCAGGTGCCTATAACCCCAGCTGCTCAGGAGGCTGAGGCAGGGGAATTGCTTGAACCTGGCGGGGCACGAGGCGGAGGTTGCAGTTAGCTGAGGTCATGCCACTTCACTGCAGACTGGGCGAAAGAGTGAAACTCTCTCTCTCTCTCTCTCTCTCTCTCTCTCTCTCTCTCTCTCCATATATATAACCACTCTGAAGGGAAGGGAGATAATTTAAAAACATTAAAAAAGAAGAGCTAGTAGTGTAAAAAAAAAAAAAAAGAAAAGAAACAGAACAGCCTGAAAGATTTTCTAAAACAACTGCATTTAAATGATTAAAAAATCATTAAATTAACTATAAAATACAATGAAAGAATAAGACTGTAGACAATTTGAAAAAGGAAGAATCAAAATCTAGAGTACAAACCATAGGCAATAAAATTGAAAACTCAGTTGGCACAGCTCAACAGAGAATTACAACAGGATTCCCTCAGGGGAATCATCCAGAACACAGGTTAAAAAAAAAGATAGGTAAAATGTAAAAGAATGTTAACAGGCATGCAGAATAAATTAAAAGATAGTCCAACATATATCTTTTGTAGAAGAAAGAAGGGAGGTGAGAGAGGCACTATTCTAAGAATTTGTTTTTTTGTAGAACTGAAGAAGCATACCAAATTCTGAGTGGAGTAAGTAAAATAAACACTCAGATTTGCTGCAGTAAAACTGTACAATACAATACATAGACAGAAAGTAAAATATCAGCCAGAGAGAAAAGACAGATTAGCCAAAAAAAAAAAAAAAAAAAAACAATCGCAGAGCATATTTTAAATCAATATCAAAAACAAAATAAATACAAAACAATATAAAATATAATTGCCTAATATCAATAAAGTTCTGAGGGAAAATATTTGTCAATTTTGAATTCTATATCCAGATAAACTATACTTCAAAATTGAGGACAAAATAGATTTTTAAGCAAAAGACTAATAATTCCTGCTAAATTACTACGGCCGAGATAGTTTACTAATCATATACTTTTACTAAGAGAATCACTAAAGGAAAAGCTTCAGAAAGAATAAAACTGAACACAGAGGAAAGAGTGCATGAAGCATTGTCAAGCCAACAAACTGTTAAACGTGTAGAGAAGCCAATGTAATCACAAATTGTCAAATAATCATGATTACTGAATGGTTAAAAATAAGGTGGAACTAAAACACTAGCAAGTTTATAGCATGGATAAGGGGAGGGATGAAAAGAATTAAAGCATTTTAATTTACACATAGTGTCCAGGATGAGGCTAGGAATATTCGTTTATTTCAGACCTTTTAATTATGTATTCTATGTTAATTATGTAGGCTAAAATTTAAGGATAATGACTAAAATAACTGAAGAAACTAGAATGAGTCACTCCACAGTAATAGAACAACAACAATAAAAGGGACATAGAGAACTCAATAATCAATCCAAACAAAATCAGGAAAGAGGAAAACAAGAACCCTAGAAAAAGCATTTACATTGAAAACACAAAATAAGGTGTGAGATATATTTATATATACATATATAAAAGGTGTATATTTAATATATATAAATGTTTGGCACATGATTTATATGTGTTTTAAATATGTTATGTTTTATAACACAAATATATTTAACTTATATGTGTAAATTTTCCCAGGAGTACATAGAGATATATTCATATACAGAAGGATATTCACATGGCATTTTTGGAATACAGAAAAAATGACAACACTTCAAAGGTCTAGTAATAGAAAATGTGCAAATAAAGTGTAATATATAATGAAATAATAAACAACAGTTAGTATGAATGAATTGTGTCTAGAATTACCAATATGGATAAATTGTAAAAGATATAATGGTGAAGAATGGCAAAAGCAAGTCGTAAAAGGATAACAGAGCAGACTCTCGACTGGCTACCTGAAAGTCATCAATAGCCTCCTTTTAATTTTTCTGGTGATATTCTCTATTGAGGGTGCTGAAAAGCTAAAAGAATCAGCAACTTGCCCTTTCTTGCAGCAAGGGGTACATCTGTTCTAGCAAATAATATGTAGTGAACATCTCTGGGTGTTTTCCCTTCCGGAATAGAAAGATAAAACATAACAAGAACAAGACTTTAGGCTGTTGTCTTCCCTCTTCGTCCTCCCTGGAATGTGAACTTCTGAGGTTTAGTTGCTAACTTGCAAGCAACAGGTGAAGAAGAGTCACACATCAGGATAGTGAAGCAGGATGGATAGATGACGTCAGCGGGTCAAGGACTACCACGGTGGGCTTTCCCTAGACTTCTTGTTATGAAGACAAACAATATTCTTAGTTATTTAATATCCTGTAGAAGGATTTTTTTCTGGTACTGGTAGCTAAATGCAATGCAATTGAAACAGATAAATACCAGTATAATACCATTTATATAAAATTTTAAAATATAGAAATGTGTTATATATTGCTTATGGGTACAGACAGACATAAGGCATATGAAAAACTGGTCAGGAAGAACCCACGTTGATGTTAAGAGATGGTTACCTGTGCAGAGAAGGGTGTTAGGGGAAGGGAAAGAATAGGGAGGAACAGGACTATGACTGTTCCTGTATTTTATTCATTTAAAAAGGGTTCTGAAGTAATATCAATGTTAAAAAAGAATCCAAGTGATGAGTACTTGTTTTTTTCTGTATATAGTCGAATTATTTTAAAACTTTTATCTAGAACAAAATAAATTTGAAATTATGTAAACTCCTTAGCTGTCTATGATGGGACACAGTTCGTTGTGGGTGGTGCTCTGTACTTCCCTTATCTGATCCTTTTTCTCATTCCAGTGAGTGAAAGCAGGGTCGAAGATGAGTCTATTCTCCATCAGACTGTGCTATGTATACATCCACTGCAACCCTAGCAAATGACCTAAGAGAACAGATTCCTGGGAAGCTTTCATATTGTTTCAGGGTAAGTAAATAAAAGTTCCGGACAGAGTGTTCCAAAAACATTAGATGACTGCATCTCAAGAATGCAAGCAAGAAAACATGGTGATTGGCACTTGGAGTTGGTGAAGACAAAGATATGGAATAATGACAAGCTTGAAGAAATTCCAGCTCATGGGTGAATTTTCTATAGAATAGGATAGCCTAGTATCAATTCTTTTTCCAATTACATTTAAAAATTGCTTACACAATCTAGTATTTGGGCAGCAAGCTAGGAATGTTGTAGCTACTAATTTTAAATAAAATTTTATCAATCAAAGATATACATTCTCAAGGGGAATTTCTCTTTTTAATTCAGAGAACAGAGAGAGTATAAAGTGAAAAGTGAAAGACTTTTCCTCCCTCTCCGACACCCAAGTCCCACTTCCAGAGCTAAATACTGTTACTATTCCTTATACTTCTAGAGATTTTATGCATAGATTAGCAAAGTTACACCCTTTCTATTTTTTAGAAATGTGAGATAATGCTAAACATATTATTCAATAAGTTGGTTTTTAACTTGATTTATATATTAGATATATTTCCACATCAGCTCACATAGATGCATCTACCTCTCTTCAACATTTATAAATGTTATATGCAGTTAATGCATTTATTAAACCAGTTCTGTGTTGATGGACATTTAGGTGGTTTTCAATTTTTTTTATTTTATAAATAATGTTACAATGAATATTTTTGAATAACTCATCTTTTCCATGCAGATATGAAAAGTTATTTTATCATATTCAAAATTCCCACAGGTATTTGTTTAGATTTTTCTTATGACTCTATTCTTTCATAAATCTGCCAGCCCTTTCCTTCACAAGCACCAAAGTTTGATGGTTGTGCTTCACAATACATTTTCGTATCTGATAGACTTCACTCCTTACTGTTACTTAAAATTTTGGAATTTTCCTTTATTTATTTATTTATTTGAGGCAAGGTCTCTCTCTGTCACCCAGGCTGGAGTGCAGTGATGCAATCATGACTCACTGCAACCTTGATCTCCCAGGCTCAAGCAATCCTCCCACCTCAGCCTCCCCATTAGCTGGGACTACAAGCACGCCACCACACCCAGTTAATTTTTAAATTTGCAGTAGAGATGGGGTTTCTCCATGTTGCCCAGGCTGGTCTTGAACTCCTGGGCTCAAGCAGTCTTCTCACCTTCACCTCTCACAGTGCTGGGATTACAGGCATGGGCCACTATGCTCAGCCCACATTTCTATTCGTGAATGCTTA
Source organism: Macaca fascicularis (assembly GCF_037993035.2). NCBI lineage: Eukaryota > Metazoa > Chordata > Mammalia > Primates > Cercopithecidae > Macaca > Macaca fascicularis. Next base: position 46,432,908 of record NC_088376.1, read on the forward strand.
TTTTTCCAGGTGAACTTTAGCATCATTTCATCAAGTTTAAAATATCCAATCTGTTTTGCTGAGGAGCCAGCCATTATCGCAGACCCCACCTTGTAGGCTTTCCTGTCTTGAAAATTAAACCAAAAAGGTTCTGGACTAAGGACAACAGGCATGGAGGGAGCAGGAGTGGGATGCAGCACTGACTAGAGTTTGGTGAAGTGAAGTCTATAGAAGGAACTGTGAGAACCTCAGGCCCCTTCCCACACAGGGCTCCCAGAATGTTGGCACTCAATTTATACCTGCTATGAGAGAAATTATCTGGAGAAATAGACTGGTTCACAGATAATGAGATTTAGAGGTGCCTTCAAATAAAGGCCAGGTTTCTTAGTTGTCCTACAGTGAGGCTCACCAGTTGATGAGCTTAGAACTTGCCCCCGCTCCAGTCCCTCTTTCTTTTTCCCCTCACTCTTAAATACGGTTACTCATTATGGCCTTTCCACAGAAGTGAGGAAAAACAGAGAATCAAAAAGACTGAAAAAAAATTGCAGAAAGCCAACACAATTTAAGGTGCCAAAAAAATCTTCTAAAAACTATTATCAATATTTTCAGAGGCAAGAGAAGATACTGCATTCATGTAAGGGAATAGGAGGCTAGAAAAAAATCCAGAAAAACATAAAAGCTTTTAGAAATAAAAATACAAGAGTTGAAACAAAAATTTCAAAATTGGAACATAAAGTTGGGGAAATCTTCCATAAAATATTTATATTGATAGAATATAGATAAAAAGACGTTTGAGTGAGTGACATAAAGAATTGAAAAGTAGAAGAGAAAAGATGAGGAGGTCACATCAGTTGGTCCAATATTTTTATTAAATAGGTTCCATAACAAAGAGAAGAGAGAAAAGATGTAATTATCAAAGGAATGGCATGAGAAAATTTTCCACCATACGAGATGTGAATTGGTAAATTGAAGGACCCAAACATGAAACATGATGAGTAGAAATGAGCATTATACCAGGCATGTTATTGTGATATTTCAATATAAAATGCAGAGAAGAGTCTATATGATTTCTTGAGAGACAAAAGATAAATCACAAATGCAGTGATAAAAATCATACAGCACTAGATTTCTGAAAACAGCACTGAAAACTAGAAGACAATAAAATATGTCTCAATTACGGCCTGGGAGCATGAATAAAAATAGTAGGCAGACTCAGAGTGGATCTTGGATGGAAGGTCAAGAAATCAAGTATAATAATGTTATATAAAGTAACTGGAGATTAAAGGAAAGAACCCCCTTCTTTTTTGAGACAGGGTCTCACTGTCACCCAAGTTGGAGTGCGGTGATCCGATCATGGCTCACTGCAGTCCCAACCTCCCGGGTCTAAGTGAGCCTCCTGTCTCAGCCTCCTGAATAGCTAGGGCTACAGGAACATACCACCATACCTGGCTAATTAAAAAAAAAAAAAATTAGAGATAGGATCTCACTATGTTGACCAGACTGGTCTCAAATTCCTGGGTTCAAATGTCTCAAGCCAAAGTGTTGGGATTACAAAGATAAGCCACTATGCCCGGCCTGGGAAACTTTGAAGTTAAAGCCTTGGGTCAGTCATCAATGTCAGAAACATCTTAAAAGATAGATAGTGAGTACTAGACTTAGCCAAGACAGAATCTTAACTTGCCCCTATAGAGGGTGGGTCTCTACAGAGAGGCATTGACCCTATCCCCCTGCAGAGACAGTGATTGCCATTGTCAGTGTCAAGTTTGAAGAGAAACAGATGTCACTACAGCAGCAGAGAAGTTAAACTTTGCATTTTCAACCTTTTTCTTTCAAAGTCTCAAACCCTGAACCAACAAGAACTTTCATGAGTGTAACCCATTTAAATGGAATATCGTCTGGGAGGAAGAACCAAACTCCGTGCAATCCTATGGTCCTTAGATAGTCTCTCTCTCACTCATGGGATAATCCTAGGTGAATAAGAGCTGGCGTGACTTGAGCTCACACTGATCTTCAGGGTGGTACCCCTGTATTCCAACATGTTTCCAAGAGGCATCTGGGTATTCGGATGCCAGACTACCAACATGGATGCCTGATCGAAAGTAGAGGTAAATAATTGCTTCTCTGAAGTGATTTCAAGTTTCTCCAACAGAACTATATGTATGTATCAAACCTTCATTTTATAGCATCCTTTTATTTACAGCAAAACAGACCAAAATACCTGCAACTAGTCTGAGCTGATTTGAAACGGCAGGTATGGGAATTCCCAGTTGAATTTGCACCAAGTTACATCTTCATACATCCCTAAGGGCAAATTTTGTGACATTTCTCATCAGAATGTTCCAGCCTGCCAGACAGAGGTGACTACTCTGATTTCAACTTGAATATTACACATAAACAAAAAGAATTATCTCAATAGCAACTTGCTTAAAGAAGCGTCTTATAAACCTGAAGCACTTTAAGAACATTAAATTGGACTGATACGGACTTTTCCCCCTAATGTAGAAAGATATATATTTAAAAAAAAAAAACCACAGCAGGGGCTGAAATATGTGACAAACAATTTGGAAACAGCTGTGCTGATTGCAATAGCCTCCCAATAATATACTGCTTATATTTTCTTCTCAGTTTGATTCTTTGACTCCAGGAAGTACTAGAAAGATACAAAACATTTTTCTATGGCAAACTGCTTTTAACATGATCAATTACCTTTCCACCTTTATGCTGGGCTATGGTTTAAATTGCATGATTAATCTTTAACTCAAAGAGGTCTGAGGTGTGCTCTGTTTTCCTCCTTTTCTTTCTTTTCAAAAAGCATCTTAGAATTAAACAAAAATGTAAAAAAGGAATTCTAAATATCAACAGCAAGTGGTTTAATTTTTAGCAATTATAGATGTTAGCTTACTGAAAAGAAAATTAAGACTGTTGTGAAACAGTCTGTAATTTTTATATGTTTAAGGCTCTGGCAACCAGAATCTCCAGAATATGTTGAAACTTCTCAAATTTTGCAATCCAATTTTATGATCACAAAATCTTCCAGAAAGATATGTTAAGTGCTTACCAGGTAGTATTAAGTAGTAGTAAGTCTGGTATTTCTTACATTTTAAAAATCATCTGGAATTTGTTTTCATGTGAAGTATGATGGTAGAATTAAAACTTTCTTCTGTGTTTTTATAATTGGACAGCTAAATGACTCAACTTCATCTCCTTCCTTTCTTCTCACTGAATTACAATGCCACTTTTAAACATGGAGTGCATGTGCACAACTGTCCACAGACATGCTTCTTTTTTTCTGAAGGTTCTATTCTGTACGTTTGACCTCTCTATTCCTATCCCCATGCCACACTGCAATAATTACAATTTTTATTCCATTATACCTTCTTTTGCTAAATTGCTTCAGACCTTATTGTAACTCATTTATTCTTTCACGTGGAATTAAAATAATCTTGTCCATTCTAGAAAAAAATAGCTCTATTATTTTTATGGGAATTGAATTACATTTTAAAATTAATTTTGGGAAAATTAGCACTTTTAATGTTGAGCTTTCCTATCCAACAACATAGCATATCTCTCCTGTATTCAAATTTTATAATTTCCTTTCTACAGATTCTTTATATTACCCCTGCTGTGCTTTTAGTTGTCCCTTAGCTCCACAGCAGAAACACACCACCCAAGTGAACCTTAGTCCCTCCTTAGTTTCCTCTGGGAGACTTCACCAAGGCAGGCAATAAGGGTACCATCTCTGAGGGTTAAGACTGGTATGTCTAGTATTTCCTAGGCTCAGTTTCATGTTCCTGCTTCTGGTTAGCTCTCTACACAAGGCTGTGTACTCATTTTTGGTATGCCTGTATCAATTTTTGATCCTTTTTCTCCTTCTCACTCTTGCTATACATCATTTGGCAAGCTTTATATTTAGTCCTTTGATCAGTGCCTTGATTTGATCAGGATTGCAACCATTTCTGCCTCTCTTTTATACTGAGCCACAAAGCATATTCAAGGATATGTCCGGCTTGGGGGAAAATAGGCTGTACAGAGCTCTCTTCAGATTCCAGGCACTTTAATTCATAGTTCTCCAACAGACAATAGAGTACATCTTACTGACTGTCTAATAAAAAGAGGAGAAATTGCTCTCTGGATGTGCTATAATTGGATCATGTCTTTACTCACATGGTATTCAATAGGGATCCAAGATGATTTAAGGTTTTTATCTCTTTATTAGTGTGAGAGAGATATAAACCACACTTAGGAAGTCAGAAACTTTCCACTCCCATGATGGGGAATGGAACAAACAATTCAGATTCCACATTTAGAGTAACCTTTTATGTGTCAGGTGGAGTACTTGGTGTTTTCTGAGATACTATCTGACTAAGTTTTTCAAAAGATAGCCATGAGCCCAGAAATTTGAAATTTAAAAAAAGGTTATGAAAGCTTAAGTCCATGTACTGAAATTATGACAGGGGATAACTGTCATGTTCAGAGTTCTTCAGAGTCCTTCAGAGTGCACTGGTCCCCTTGCAAGTAAGAAGAGATGGGGTCCTGGGAATAGGTCCTTATGGACACTGGGGGTGTGACAGGGAGACAGCCTGGCTTCTCCAGGGCTGTACTACCCACAATGATGCCTGCTGGGTGCTGCTGGAAGCAGCCCATGAACAACATACACAAGTCAGCCAACTTGCCTCAGAGTCTCGTTACTAGACCTAGCTGACCCAGAGGACTGTGAATTTAGAATGATAATCCCAAGTGCACTGGCCACACCACAGGCACTGACAGTCACCACTAGGCCTATAAATAAGAAAGCAGGTGAAACATTATTATTGGCTCAATGCAAGTGTCATGAGCCTTACAACAAACCTATCCTTCCAAGAATAGTTCAAACTCACTTTATGAATGAATCACCTAGTAATTGACCCAGATTGAATACAGATATAAGAGCAGAAATCTTCCAAACCAAAGAATGGTCTACAGATGGAGACCCTCTCCATCAGGCAGCAATCATTTGGCCCGGACTGTATCTTGCCCATGCCCTTATGCCACTTGCTCCTCCTCTCTGTCTTGTAAGAGCGCTGGCAGAACAAACCGCTTAGACCGTGTCTAAGACTCATCACTGGAATTCGATGGAAGAGGAAAAGCATCCCCCTGCAACCTGATTAACTAGGACCACTCAAGAGGCCTGAATGTGACAATAACTCAGAGTCAATAATAATAGTAAAATAAATGTAGCAAGTATCATTTGATGCATTTTGTTATTAGGTACTAAAAACAAATTTATCGTCATTGACTTTCAAAACAATTGCATGAGGTATATATGATTATCCTCATTTTATAGATGAGGAAAATAGGTGCTCAGGGAGATTAGGCACCTTCTCCAAGGCTGCACAGTGTAAATAACAGAAGGAAAAATTGAGTCTTCATCTGAAATTTATAACTTTAAGTTTCGTGGGGTTTTTTTGTTTGTTTGTTGTTGTTGTTGTTGTTGTTGTTGTTTTTTGTGACCGAGTCTCGCTCTGTCGCCCAGGCTGGAGGCAGTGGCATGGCACAATCTCGGCTCACTGCAAGCTCTGCCTCCTGGGTTCATGCCATTCTCATGCCTCAGTCTCCCGAGTAGCTGGAACTACAGGTGCCCGCCACCAAGCCTGGCTAATTTTTTTTGTATCTTTAGTAGAGACGGGGTGTCACTGTGTTAGCCAGGATGGTCTCGATTTCCTGACCTCATGATCCGCCCGCCTCGGCCTCCCAAAGTGCTGGGATTATAGGTGTGAGCCACCACGCCCGGCCTAAATTTCATATTCTTTACAGTACAGTATTCTGCTTTCATTGACTTTTACCATCTGCACAATTCTGAGACGTTTAGAGAAGGTTGGTTACCTGATTTTCTAATGTAAAACATTAGAAACAGTGAATGAGAAGGAGTTGGGAGACTACTAGAAGTATAAAAACTCATGACTGAAATTGAAGGAGGAGAAAACTTTTTAAAAAACATCCCCAAACACCTAAAACACCCCCATAAAATTCCTCAAAACAAATAACTTGGGGACAGTGAATGAAGAGGCAAATAGTTCCATATGTCCCTCAATAATCTTTGAGGTTATCACTGGATTATGGCATTAAAAGGGATAACCTGTATACAGTCTATGCTGCTTAAAATGTTGAGAAAATTTCCCAGAGAATTTTGGGAATAGAAGGGACGTTTAGGGATCATGATGCAGAGTTGACTTATGGACATAAATAATCGAGGTCTAGAAGGCAACAGAGTTGACTCAGCCAAGTGCTGGTCATTGGCAGAGACCAGCACAGACCTCACTTTCCATAAATCCTGGTCTAGGAGGCTAACAACTCTTCCTGGCTTCTCCCAAGGATGTTTAGTGACACCTTAGAAACTTCTCATAAATACAGACAAAGAAGAGATTCCTTGTTTGACATTGTTAAATTAGATGTCTAAATTTTACTTGTATCTTTTATCAATTGCTCATTTTTGCTCAATAAATTAGATACTAGATAAGTGCCTGCCTGAGAGATGATCATGCTCCAGTCAGAGACACAAAGAAATAAAAGAGAAAGCACAGTGTGATAAGAAGAATGATCAGGATGAAATGGGAGCCAAGGGGGCACCGAACACAGCTGGGCTTTAGAAAGAGTCAGGCATGTTTTCCAAGACAGGTGTTTTTGCATTCAGTCTTGATGATGGATGCCTAGGGAATGATCCAGGTGAATGAAGGAGAAAATGCCACTTTGGGTAAAGGGATAGAATCTATCATCACATGGAGTCTCTAGAGAAGTATCAGATATCTTACTTTGATTAGGCAAGAGTCAGCAAACTATAGTCAGCCTAATCCATTCTGTTGTTATAAATAAAGTTTTATTGGAACACCAGCCATGCTCATTTATTGACCTAGTGCATATGACTGCTTTTGCACTACATCTAGTGTCAAGTAATTGCCATCAAGACCCTATGGCCCATAAAGCCTAAAATATTTACCATCTAGCCATTTACATGAAAATATTGACTGAACCCTGGATTAGAATAGATGGAGGCAGGGGGCAGATTGCACACTGGTGGCCCGTGGGCTTCATCTAATTGCTATGCTTTATTTAGTCTTCTCATTTTCTTTTCATTTATTAGTTTAAAAGAAAATATGTTTAACATTTTAAAATTAGGAGAATTCACATAGAAAATCCAGATTTTTAACTTCTTTTGATAAATCAGATCTGTCCATTCTGGACCTACTTTTCAGCATGGCAAGAATTAGATAGAGCTAAGCAGCAGCAGTCGCCTTCAGGTGGGGAATGGGCTTTCCATTTTCCCATTGTCCTTCCCACTCTCTCCCAGCCTACTACCTTAGCCCTGTAGGAATCTAAGTTTACAAATTCCTGAAGAGGCTGGAGATAAAGGTAGTAGTGATTCAGTGAAGGGCTAGGAATTATTTGTTAAGAACTTTCAACTTGATCCTGAGATGCCAGGCAGCCACTGGCCTCTGGCCTGACAAGACTGGTCTTTTAGAGAACAAGACTGATAGTAACATAAAGAATGGACTAAAGGAGAGAGTCCAGAGGCAGTGAGATCACTTAAGAGGCTTTTGAGTAAGTCCAAAAAGGATCGAGGAAGACCATAAAGTGGTATCAGAGTGAAGGTAAAGAGAAAATGGATCCTAGGAATATCTGCATGACAGCCAAGAACACAGCTGAGACTGAGATACAGGTAGGAGATCTCAGAGTGCTGGAACCATGGGAGGAAAAGCATTAATATTGACCATTTCCTGAGCCCTCTTAGGGAATTCTCAACAGAGTCCTAAAGTCAGTAATGCATAGGGCCTACTTTATGTGGCCAACTGATTGAACTTGTGTCAAGAGAGTTTTATATTAAATACATTGGGAGCTTTGGAGATCGGAAGTTGAAGGAGTATAGAGGGTCTTTGGAAGAGAGCGTAAAGAAAAGTATTCGATGCCAGTGGTCAGAGCCTTCCATAATAGGAGTAGAATATTAGGGTAGCTGCAGAGAGAAGGGGCTTTGTCAGGAGTCTCAGGGCCCAATGTTCATTCCAGATTTGGAAAGTCTGGTAACTGCAGAAAACCACAGATACCCAACAGGGTCTCAAAGACAGTACAAAATTGATGTGCTGCTTCCTACTCTTTCTTAATACTGTCTAGAAGACCAAAGGTGGTTCCTGATGGTGAGAGAGAGGTGGCCTTAGGACCAGACTGGCACGATGACAGGAGAATGACCATTCTTCTCAGCCTCCTTTGATACACTACAGGGGAGATATTTCTTGCCTGATGAAAAGATCCTGATGAGCCTTCAAAGATATTCTTATCTAACAGTAAGAAGTATCACCTTACAAAATTGAAATGCCACTTTCATCTATGAACACAGAAATAATATCAAAATAGCTATTTATTTGAAGGAGAAATTAAGCAAGCAGATAGAATTTCCTATCTACTTGGCTTAGTGAAAGACTCAGAGGGTTTAGACCATTCCTCTGAGGACAGAATTGGCAGTTTCCATGGAGCATCACATCAAAGGGACTGTAGAACTATGATACCCTGCATTTTGAAAATTGGGATAGCTTCCCCAATCAAGCTCATCATAACAGTGAAAATAATTTTACAGAAGAGAAAGTATTGTTCTTTAGGAACCCACACACCTCTATCTAACTCATTCAGAAGAGCTGCTGAGGCAATTTTCTAAGCCCTGTATTTTACTGATATTGTAGAGAGATGTCGAAGAATGTCCACAAGGAGTAACTGAAAGACAAGAGGAAAATCAAGGAGGTTAAAAAGAAAACACAGAAGATGCTGTCACTATAAAGATTACATAGTTTCTCAAGTAAAATCCCAGACAGGGTTCAGTTTTTGAGAGAACTTGTCATAAATGCTCTAAGCAGAGTAATTCTGTTTGTGTAAGGGGGAATAAAGAAAGAAAAAGCATTTCCAAACACTAACTAATACTTAGAAAAAAGGAAGCTTACTCAAAGCAAACCAGAACCATTATGTTTGTCTGATGAAAATGGGATTTTCAAATTTGCAAAAATTTACATTGTATACATAATGCAGACACATTTTCCATGCATAGCAGTCAAATATTAAAATCTTTACAGAAGCTTTTATTTTGTGTAATGCATGTATACAATGTTTTGCATTGCCCTAGATAAAAATTCATCTCATGGTGTCATGCTGTGTCAATCCCGAGGAAAGGCAAGTAAATCCTCATTTTACCAGGACAATAGCTTTGGGTAAGAGGATAAACTAGCTCTCATTAATCTCCACTCTTCTCCAGCTGAATCCAGAGGACCACCCACATGGACAGCAGTTTAAAAAAGGACTGAGTGTACCCTTTTCTTTCTCGGTATCTCAGCAACTTCTGGTCCCACCAACAGAACAGGCCAAGTAATAAATACCATTTTTATCATATTTTACAGTTTACAAAGAGCCCATCTCATTAAGTTTTCACGAAGCTGCACCTGAATTTTGTTGAAGGTCAAATAGGGTAAGAAACTTGTCCAGGAATATGAGGAAGTGGCAGAGGTGGAGCTTCAACCTGGGTGTCTTTGGGTCAATGAATACCCTCCCACTAAACTCCTTATCACAGCTGTATCTTAGCCACAGAAGAGAAGTGAGAGGCTGAGAGAATCCTTCTTCTTCTGGTAGCCCCTGCCTCCATGAGTCATGCTATAGTCCTTTTGTTCATTTGCAGGGAGAATCCTACTTTTATAAGACTTTTTTGATTTCATTTGACATGTAATCCATTTATGTCACTTCAAAATATACCATATATCTGATCTATCCTCAATTCCTCCACTTTCTAGCTGAGGGGTTTTGACAAGTAGTTCAACCTCCCTGAACTTCAGTTTTCTTATCTATTAAATAGGATGAGAAGTAAGTAGAGCATAGTTGCCGGGAGGATTAAATGAGCTGGGATATGTAAATCACTTATCAGTACTAACACATAGTAAACACTCAATAAATTTTAAAATTTAAAAATCAGCAGGGGGCTGGGCTGTGTTGGGTGAGTGGAGTATTGCACCTGTGCAGAGCCCTGTGGTGGTGAGCTCAGAAAAGCGCCCGGAGGTGGTAGACAAGCACCAGGGAGCCCACGTGGGTATGGGCATCCAGAACAACTCCTCAAGTAGACTCAGCGAGAACTCAGAGGGCACCAGAGTTGCTCTAGGTGGTAACCGGCCTTTGAAAAAGGAGAAACAAAAAAGGAAAGACTACTATCCCATGACAGATAGACAACTGACCAGCAAGAGGGTCGAATTTTGGGAGACTGCACTAGCTCTCTTTTTTTTTTTTTTTTCGAGACAGAGTCTCACTCTGTCACCAGGCTGGAGTGCAGTGGCCCGATCTCAGCTCACCACCACCTCTGCCTCGTGGGTTCAAGCAATTCTCCTGCTTCAGCCTCCCAAGTAGCTGGGACTACAGGCGCACGCCACCATGCCCAGCTAATTTTTGTATTTTTAGTAGAGATGGGGTTTCACTGTGTTGACCAGGGTGGTCTTGAACTTCTGACCTTGTGATCCACTCGCCTTGGACTCCCAAAGTGCTGGGATTACAAGCGTGAGCCACCGCGCCCGGCCAACTGCACTAGCTTTTGAAGGCTGTAAGGAGATTTGGGATTTCTTGAAGGCTGCTGCACGTGTTTTTGATAGAAGTTACTGTGAATTCGCACAAGCAGTCATTGATGGTGCAAATGTAACATTATACATGGTGCACTTACAGAGTGCTATGATGAACTGGGGAATAGATATCAGCTTCCAATCTATTGCTTGGCAGCAGCAATCAACATGACAGAGGAAAAGAACATAGAGACTCTGAACGTTCCTCAGCCACCACCCAATTCTAGATATTAATGTCAGCTCTGTTTGTATCTTCCCACAGGCAAAGCCCTCAAACTTTTGGTGTGCAGCACAGACACAGTATGCCACATGCAGAGGCAGTGACTCGCAGTAAAAGGAGTGGAACTATATAGTCAGTGGTGGTTCTTTTCTGGTAGACCTCTCACTAACAAAATGAAATTGGAAGAGCCAGAGATCCCAAAGGACTGTGCTGTACAGGTGAGAGTGAGGCAACCTTTTCAAAACCCAACACCAGTTGAGAACTGAATTGGTCCCATTGGCTGGTCCCCAGGCCCCTCCTGCTCCTTTTCATTGTTGCTGTCATGTCCTACTCTATGGTGTGAAATTTATTTGCACTGCTCTGAATTCCCTATGAATGGATTTAGTTCTGAGGAATTACAAGTGAAAAATTTCATCTGTGAATGAGACCAACACAAAGAATTAATAAAATACAAAGAGCTAAAAAAAATAGCTGGAAGCTGGTAATGAATGAGCTTGGGTGGAGGTGAACATTTACTTCTCCAATTAAACTGTGAGCTGCCAGGAGGGCAGGCCATTATTTACTTAATCTATCTGTATTTATTGTATTTCATTTATCTAATTTAATGTATTATGTATTTTACCCTTCTAAACACCATTAGGAAAATATGGCTTTCTCACTGTAACTGTCGAGGAGGAGCATGCTTTTGTTTAGAATGTGAGCAACTAGGGAGCAGAGGCTATTTTCCTAAGGGACAACTAGATAGAGTATGGAGGGATGGAGGGATAAAAGGAGAGAAAGGGTACAGATGCACCTCCACTTATGATGGGGTTACATCCCAATAACCATGGTAAGTTGAAAATATAGTTAAGTCGAAAATGCATTTAATATACACCTAACCAGTGGAACACCATGGCTTAGCCTGGCCTACCTTAAATGTGCTCAGGTCACTTACATTAACCTCCACTTGGGCAAAATGGTCTACCATAAAGCCTATTTTATAATAGAATGTTGAGTATCTCATATCATGTATTAAATACTGTTCCAAAAGTGAAAAACAGAATGGTTATACGGGTACTCTTAGTATGTTTCCTACTGAATGAGTGTCGGTAAACACTCTAGTATTTAGAGTTGACAATAGTGTAAAGTTGAAAAATCATTACGTCAAAGCATTGTACATTGGAGACCATCTGTATTATAAACACTCACTCTATAATATTTAATGTTAGTAAGATGAACTACAGAGACTTATTTGAGTCATTTAAATGACTATATTTGATTATTTCTGTTAGAATAATCATTTTTTGAACTGCAAAATAATTTTATGGCATAAACTTTGGTGGTATCAGAGTTATATAACATAAAATTAGAAGACATTTTGTCAACAGTCTCATTTTATGGATGCTATGAATCAGGTCCAAGGAATATATTTAAATATGTATTTAAAATATCATCGTCAATACTGTTTTATTTTCTCCCAGATTAATATATACAAAACTTCTTCTCGAGCAAAAATAATAATAATGTAGTTCAGTTAAGTATATATATTTTTTCCAAAAAGATTAAATCAAACAGCAGAGGAGCTACACTATTGACATTTAACTGGTTAGTCTTTTTGGGGTATATTATGACCATCTCCCTGTTTTCCTCTTACCTTTGTGGTGACATCAACAAGAGATAAGGTAATTTTTTTTTTTTTTTTTTTTTTTTTTGAGGTGGAGTCTCATTCTGTCGCCCAGGTTGGAGTGCAGTGGCGCGATCTCGGCTCACTGCAAGCTCCGCCTCCCGGGTTCCTCCCATTCTCCTGCCTCAGCCTCCCAAGCAGCCCGGACTACAGGTGCCCGCCACCACGCCCGGCTGATTTTTTGTATTTTTAGTAGAGACGGGGTTTCACCGTGTTAGCCAGGATGGTCTCGATCTCCTGTCTCGTGATCCACCCGCCTGGGCCTCCCAAGGTGCTGGGATTACAGGCGTGAGCCACCGCGCCCGGACGAGATAAGGTAATACTTAAAAATTGTGACTGACTGTAATCAGTAACCACATGGGGGAACCACTAAATAAATAAATGGTCTGTCCACCCAAATAATTTATCAATTAATAATCATAAGCTTGACAGCTTATCTGATGTCCAAACTACTGACTCAACAAGTACGTATTGAGTATCTACTAGTGCAGACAACTGTGCTGAACGATGGGATAGGTTGGTGAGGAAAACAGACATTGTCCCTACTGGCATGGAATTTAAAATATGTTAGGGAATAATAGACAATAAATGAGTAAACAAAATAGAATTACAAATTATGATAAGTGCTATGATCGGGGCATTGTATTTAGAGTTGACAATATTAAATACTTAGACATTATTCATTATTTATCTGAAATTCAAATTTAACTGGGTGTCCTACATTTTTATTTGCTAAATCTGGCAATCCTACCAGTATATGTGTGTGTGTGTGTGTGTGTGTGTGTGTGTGTGTGTGTGTGTAGTGGGGGGCAAAGGAGAGAGATCTACTAGCTATAATACTCTGGCAAAATTCATGCCCGGACACTCCATTTAAATTGTCATTTGACAGATGAGAAAGAGCTGTCCAGGAAAGGAAGGGAGTGGAATGGTGGAATGTTTTAGGTGGTACTGAGGGCAGAGAATTCCAGACAAAAAGAATAGCATGTTTAAAGCCCCTGAGATGTTCATTCACTCAACAAGTGTTTATTAAGAGTCTATTATGAGCCAGGCATTAGGTACTAGGGATTCAGCGGTGAGCAGAACAGAAGCACTCCTTGTCTTCTTAGAGCTGTAAATCTGAAGGATCAGTTGAGGATGTCAGGACACAGCAGCAGAGAAATCATTTTTGGCAAGGAGACGAAAGATAATCCAATTATATTATATTTACTTCCTTAGTGGCTAATATGAGGCTCAACGAAAAAACAAAAATGTGTATTTTTTGTTAATTCAACAACCATTTATCCTCAACTTGGCCTGGGGGAAAAAGAGAAAAAAAACCTGATAGATAACCTTTTGTTATCCTTTATAATAATTATCTTTGGGTTATTCATCAAGGAGATGCTTCAAACTCAATGAGAAGTGAAGTGAATTGAAATATAGAGATTTCACATTTATTTAAATAACTCCTTAAACCAAGTCATTTAAGCAGGGAAAAAAGGCAAAACCCAGAGAAACAACAGCAGAGAACAACCACTTGTCTGGTTGATGGTGTCTCAAGAATGGCAGAGCTGCCCTAGCAATGTAACCACCTTCTAAGAAGGTGCAGGATAACCACAAGTACCTTCCATTTTAGTGAACTGTCTTTTTGCTCTGAACATACCCATTTATTTGGGGTGAAGAAATGATTCTTGTGGATAAGAGCACAAAGCCTTTTCTTTTATCACAGAAGCTAAGGTAGATTCTTTCTGCCTTGACTATTACCGGTGAGATTTTTCAGATAAGATCAATTTTGTTAATGATAATGCAGTTCATGGGGAAAAATAATCAGAGTTTAACTCTCAGGCCCTGGATTGAGTTTACTAAGTGAAAATTTGAGGGGGAAAATGGAATTCTGATTTATAGCTCCTTTTAGAATTTGATCATTTGAAAAAAATTTAAAAATAAATTCATATTCCAATTTTTTTTCTGAATATTATAGACTTTGCTTACAGTATATTTCTTTGGAAATGCTGTTACCTAAGATTATTTATCAGTTAATAGTTTAAAACAAAATCTGGTAGGATGATTAAAATATAATTAATAATTCAGAGACTAGTTATGTCAAACTAATTTTAAATACACAAGAAGTTTATTTTCCCAGCTTGTTGCTATATTTTGGGAATCTTGATATTTTATTTAGTATACTTGCTATAACTCTCAGATTCATATCAATTGCAAATTTAACAAGCCTGCAATCTGTCCCATGATTTCAGTCACTGGTAAAAATATTAAACAGGATAAATCATTAAATGGAGCTCTTTGCAAAGCTACTAGAAACACTGGATTTTATTGCTAAATAAATCAATACCCAATTACTTAATTTTGCCTACATCTAACTCTAACTCCTTCAAATTAATCCACAAGTTACTGATGAGAGGCCAAGTGCCTTGCATAAATCCAAACAAAACTTAGTAGGGATTAAAAATAATCCCTGGATTTGGGTCAAAAATTCTAATGCACTTTTAAAAATATAGAAGTAAACTTGTTCACAGGAGAGCAACTACAATGATGAAGGGAATCAGAACGTTATCTTATATAGAACTGAAGTAGGAACTTGCATAGGAGACAACATTTAATTCTTTTTGATAGTTTTACTTTTTCTATTATTTAAACAACTTTCATATCAAGGAGAGGGTACTCTTGTTCAATATTATAGGTGGCAAATTCAAATTTCCACAGGGGTTGGGCAGGCAATGTGAGTGAGGAAAGTCTCACTCTTTCACATTTCCTTCTTTCATAGAGACATAAGCACAAAATATATTGCCTTTCCTCTTATCTCTTTCATAAAAAGCCACTGTTCAAACTCAATACTCCATAGCAAATGGTCTCTAGGCTCAGTTTGGAGGTGTTGTGCCTGGGTTAAGGGGAGGGATAGCCACTTCTTAATGCCAGCTTAATTGTTGTCAGAGGAGATGTATCTACAGTCTCCCAGTATTCCTACATCTTCCAGTTTTTTCAAAAGAAACTGGAAATCTGGATTTTTATGTTAGTTCTCTTGATTTTTTAAAATTTGGACAATAAATTTATATTTTTCTTAAAAAAACACTTCACTAGTCAATACTGGGCAGGTGCAACAACACATAGGCTGCTCCTGACTCTATGATTCCCAGAGGCTGGACCAGAACGAATGACTTGAAGATATAGCGAAGTAGGCAAGAGATGAGTGGAAGGAAGCACCTGTTGCCCCTCAACTGCCTGCCTTCTCCTGAGATCATCAGATCTAAGCAGAGCAACCTCATGTGATCATATTGGATATCATTTATATCTGTGACTGGATTATAGAACTTTAACTCCTTGTCTCACTTTGAGAGTCAATGGTTCCAAATAAAGCATTCTCTGGGGATTCAGGGGAGAAAATCAGTGGCTGGCAAGTTCTTGAGAGTGTTTGCCCGAAAGGTAGAATATGATCTCAGCTTTGCAAAATGATTGCCATTTGGAGGCAGATGACTTAGAGGGAATTTCTGATTGACAAAACAGCAGACACAAAAGACTAAAGGTGGAAAGGAGAGTGGCCTGGCATGGGGGTCACAATGAAAAGATTCTAATGGAATGGAGGGTTTATGGCAATTAAGCCTGGGGGTCACAACTGGCCATATCCAATTATGTTTGGCTATCACATGTTTTAAAATAAAAATTGAACCTGAGGCACTTTTGGAGGGAATGTACCCTCCACTTACCTACTGACCCCATCACTTCTTTTCTTGTATCCTGGACCACGACACAGTAACATTACCCAACTGATCCCCAAAATTCTTAGATCTTCCACCCCAACAATAAATTTTGATTTTATGGAAATTTATTTTCTTGAGACAAGTTTATGGTACATATATTGAATACCTCTTGAACATTATTACATGGTTGGTAATTTGGAACTTAAAGAAAAAATAATATAAATGATAAATTTGATGTTTGGGTTGCAGCTAGAGGAAAGTTTCATTATATTTTTGGAAGTCCACATGTTAAGTGATAAATCTCATATTTGTTTGATTTTATAAGCTGTTCCTATGGTTTGGGAGATGGATGTAACTGTTCTACAAACATGGACACAATTCCGAGCAAGGGTATTAGGGCTCTGTCAGGTCTGGTTAGGCCTATCCTGTTCCAAGTCACCAAACTAATCAGTTAAACAACTGGTTGGTTGGCGAAAGATTTCACTTTTCAGTCAATTGTCCTGGCATCAGAGACACATGCATTCCTAGAGTTTTACTCTCATCACTTAAAGTCAAGTTTTGCTGTCACACAAATACCTTATGCCTTTTACAAACATCCTTTCATTGGATTCTTACTATGTTCCTATCCATTCATCCATTAATAGATAGAGACCTACTAACAATAAAGAGTCAACTATTATGCTAGTTATAGGTGGTCAGGATACAGCGTAAATACAACTTACAACATCTATTAGGTGAGCAGGGAGATTATTTCATTCCAATTAAAAAATGCATTTATTTCTTAAATCATTTTTTATTACAGAAGTAAAAGAGTAATGTATTTTCTGCCTTAAAGATTAAGGCAATGCAAACGTATATAGAGTAAAATCCTTTTACTTACATTTATATGCATTTCTATACAGATATAATTTTTATATAAATACTATTATACACTATACATTTTTCAGAAACTTCATTTTTTAACTTAAAATGTCTTAGAGGGGCCGGGCGCGGTGGCTCAAGCCTGTAATCCCAGCACTTTGGGAGGCCGAGACGGGCGGATCACGAGGTCAGGAGATCGAGACCATCCTGGCTAACACAATGAAACCCCGTCTCCACTAAAAATACAAAAAAATTAGCCGGGCGTGGTGGCGGCGCCTGTAGTCCCAGCTACTCGGGAGGCTGAGGCAGGAGAATGGCGGGAACCCGGGAGGCGGAGCTTGTAGTGAGCCGAGATCGCGCCACTGCACTCCAGCCTGGGCGACAGAGCGAGACTCCGCCTCAAAAAAAAAAAAAAAAATGTCTTAGAGGGTTTTTCAGGCCATAGTTTTTTTTTTTTTTTTTTGAGACGGAGTCTCGCTCTGTCGCCTAGGCTGGACTGCAGTGGCCAGATCTCAGTTCACTGCAAGCTCCGCCTCCCGGGTTTACGCCATTCTCCTGCCTCAGCCTCCCAAGTAGCTGGGACTACAGGTGCCCGCCACCTCGCCCAGCTAGTTTTTTGTATCTTTTAGTAGAGACGGGGTTTCACCATGTTAGCCAGGATGGTCTCGATCTCCTGACCTTGTGATCCGCCCGTGTCGGCCTCCCAAAGTGCTGGGATTACAGGCTTGAGCCACCGTGCCTGGCCTAGGCTATAGATTTTTTTTAAGGCTCCAAAGTATGCTGTTGTTTGTATGTAGCACAATATATTTAATCTTTCTTAGAGACATTTTGACTATTTACATTTTTTTGTTATTACAGTGATACAATGTATAAATATCTTTGTTGATGTAAGCAAATATTTTGTAAGGTAGATTGCTAGAAGTACCTTCACTGAGCACATTTAAAATTTTGGCTGATACTGGCAAAAATATTCTTGAAAACATTGAACATATCTATAGCTATACACACACAAGATCTATAAAATACTGTCTATTTCTTTATTGTTTCTAGGATTCGAAGTTTATTTAGGAAGACTGTTAATATTCTAAAATTCTAAAACATGCTTCCAATGTTTTTGTAGTTTTTCTTAACATTTAGCTCTATAATCCTAGTTTCATTTTAGGAATAATGTGAATTAGGCATTTAACTTTTCTCCCAAAGGAACAGCCCATTGCCCCATACTATTTATTAAAGCACCTAATCTGTTGCCTTTATATTGGAAGAACAATTTGGCTTGAGTTTCACATTCTTTCCCTCGGAAGTGAAAATGTGCTGCCTTTCCATCTTCTGAAATTGAATGTCACTGTGGTCAAGTCGAAGGCCAATCTGATTATTTCTGCTCTTGTAAGTGACTTGAATTTTCTGCCTATATGCTTCCATAACCCTTTCTTTAAGCTTGAAATTCAGTAACTTTTTCAGATTATCTTATGCTGTTGATGATTCCAAATGAAACTTTCCTGGAATCTAGTGGGTCCTTTATGTCTATCTATTTATGACATTGTTTCGGGAGAATATTGTTTTACGTCATGTTCTTATGATATTTTTCCACGTGTTTTCTTCTTCAAAACCATCCAACTATCTGTCATTCATTTCTATCAGATTCTCTGGAGTCATTATATCTTTGTTCTTTTCTACTTTGTTTTGTGTTATTTCCCCAAATGCATCTTCTATGTATTTAACAATATTTTCACAATATTTTCAGAGAAGTTCATTGTATTTTTGCGGCTTCTAGAGTGTCTTTTGTCTCTTTAGTGATTTTATTTATCTCTCCAACTTTTTCCCTGAGTATTGCCAGCACACTTTTCATCTCCCTTAATTATTTTACTTCTCTTCTACAAAATTTTGAATCTTTACTCCGAACATTTTTACTTGATACTTAAGAGCATTTGCTTGATGTTTATGACTTTACATACACACACACAACACACACACACACACGCATGCACACACACACATATAGAAAGACACAGACAGAGAGATCCATGTTTTCTGTAAGTCCTTCAGAATAATGGAGAACTCTTTGTCTACAATTTCTCTGAAATACTTTGGTATATTTATTTGGGGATAATGGGCTCTTCTTTGGCTTAAATTCCCTCCGTTATTTATAAAAAATTACTTTGCAGTTTTCATGAATATGTACTACTCCCTCCTTTTTGTTTATAACTCATCTTTTTAAAAGCCTGACTATTATTTAAATAATAGTACAGGGAAAGGGGTGAAATAGGGTAGAGTAAGCTGAGGCTGACTGCTCTTTTAATTTGGGTTTTGTCCTGGTTATCCATTGTTGCAGAGCAAACAACCCCACAACTGAGTGGCTTAAAATAACTATCAGTTATTTTGTTCACATTTCTGCAAATTGGGCAGGATGCAGTGGGTCCAGCTCATTTCTGCTCCACATGGTATCAGCTGGGGCAGCTTGAATGGGGTTGTAGGATCCACTTCAAAGATGGATCGCCCACATGTCTGGCAAGTCTTGCTGGCTGTCGCTCCCTCTCCAGGTGGAACTCTCCACAGACTGATTTGGCTTCCTCACAGCAAGGTGGCTGGGTTCCAAGAGTAAGTTCTCTAAGTGAGAGGAAGTGGAAGCTGCTAGTTACTAAAGGCCTGGACCTGGAAACTGGGACAGCATCCCTTCTTCTGTATTCTATACATTGAAGGTGGGGCACAGATCCATTTCTGGATAGGAGTGTCAATGAATTTGGGGGCTATGTTTTAAAACTGTCACAGGCTGTCTCAAGCATCTGTCACCAAATCTGTTATTTCCTTGCTATTGGGAATACATCCTTTTGTAGTTTATGGCATTCAAATTGAGGCGGCATAGAGAAAAGCCCCTGAAGTTGCGGATGAATTATGTTTTAATTTGAAAATTTCTGCTTTTCTTCCATACAAATAACCTCCAGCAGAGTCCTTGGCTAGGAAACAAGAATGTGTCAGCATGATTTCTATTTGGCTGCTGTTTTGAGGGGTCAGACTATTTCCCCCATTTGCCCCTGACCCATCCACCTGATCTTAACTGCGCTCAAAAAACAGACTATTAGATACTCCTTTCGGTAGTGTGATGTGCTGTCAGATCTGAGAGAAACAGACTTGGCTCCGCATCTTCCCATCTTTCGTTTAAGATTTCACATTATTCAGCAGCAATATTTCATACTTAAATATTTCATAGTTTATAGTTTGGAGTTGTGAATACTTTCCTGTTTCAAGGGCTATGTTTTTTCCTATTTTTCAGTGTTTTTCTTAGTTTTAGTTTGTTTTCAGGGAGTCTAGTAGAATAAAACTATTTTATCCTGTCTTAAGCAGAAGTTCCACATGATCTGTAGAATCAGCTTAAAAATATTTGTTGTGATTTTAGAAGTGAGTTTACACTGAAGATACAGTTTACTTGTGGGAGAATTGAATTTTGAATCTCCTCATCCTGTCTCATAGTAGGTCTTATTGTTTGTGGTATCTTTTTGGTGCTTTACTACATTTAAAATTTTTCTTCTCAGATATCTGGTACATTTATTATTTAATGTTATTCTAATTGTGTTAGATTTTTAAGATGTTATTGTGAATAAAACTATTTTCCATTACATGTTATCATTAATTGTTGCTGAAGTCCTGGAAAGCTATTGATTTTTGTCTGTCAGTCATCTGTCTAGCCAGATTTCTGATTTCTCTAATATTTTGCCATTTAAGTCTCTTGTATTTTCTAAGTAGACATTCATATCAGCTCATCTATTAAGTATTTTATTTTGATTTTCCCAGTTTTAAATTTTTAAATATTTTTATAGGTTTAGGGGGTACAAGTGCAGATTTATTACATGTGTATATTGCATAGTTGTGAAGCCTGGGCTTTTAGTTTATCCATCACTCAAATGGTGAACATTGTACCTAATAGGTAATTTTTCAGCCTCATCACCTTCCACCTTTCCACCTTTTAGAGTCTCTATTATTTATTATTCCACTCTTTATGTCCAGGTATACCCATTATTTAGCTCCCATTTATAAGTGAGAATAGACAGAAGTACAAAGCACTGGGGAATGAGATAATCTCCTGAGACCTCTACTTCCCCATCTCTGCAGGAGATGGTGAGCCTGACAACATGCAGAGTACACCACTACTATAACCTACAAACAAGCAGTATTTGAGCAAGCCACTACACTAAGGCTATCTATAACCAAGGAATTCATACAGAGCCTTAGCCCCCATCCCCAGGATCACAAATTAGCAAAGCCAAATGACCCTACCCAACATACGCAACAGTCATACCTTCAAGGGAAAAAATAAAATCCCATTAAAATGAATGTAAATTCAAAAATAAGAAGTGACAGTTTCTCCAGACAAGAAGGAACCAGCGTAAGAATTCTGGCACCATGAAAAAACAGTGTTGTAACACCCCTCAAGGATCACACTAGCTCTCTAGTGATGGATCCCAACCAAAATGAAGATTCTAAAATGACAGATAAAGAATTCAAAACATGGATCATAAGGGAGTTCAATGAGATCCAAGGGAAAGTTGAAAACCAATACAAAGAAATCTGAAAAACAATTCAAGATATGAATGAAAAATTTACTATAGAGATAGATATTTAAAGAAAGCCCAAAACTCTGGAAATGAAAAATTTACAGAAGGAATTACAAAGTACAGCTGAAAGCTTTAACAATAGACTAGACAAAGCAGAAAAATTTCAGAGCTTGAATACATATCTTTTAAATTAACCCAGTCAAACAAAAATAAAGAAAAAAGAATTTAAAAACTGAACAAAGCCTTTGATAAATATGGATTTTCCTATTTTAAATATCTATGATTTATATTTCAAATTTCAGCTTATCCCTGTTTTGTAGATATAATAGCCATTTATATTGACCTTAGTAACTATATATGTTTTGGGCTTTAGTTTTCTATAGTGTTGTTTCCCCTTAAAGTTGATCTTATCTGCTTTCAAAATCTATAGCTTTAGCGCCACAGACATCTAAAATCTCAACAGATTTTTATTTTTTAAAGGTGAGGATAGATATGTATACTAAAACTGCCATCTTGATGAAATGAGAAAGCCAACTTAAAGAGGTTGGCTGACTTGCTCGTTGATATAAAATGAGTAAATAATAAAGTCAGAATCCAGACTGCCAACCCAACCTTTACTTCTCCATGGAGAAGTAAAACACACACTATCCACATCTGAGGTGTGTTCTAAGATTAAAGTTTTTCCATGAAAACTTTTATTAGAATTACTAATGAAAAGAAAGTCAGCTGCATACATGGGTATATTTTTCTACTTTTCATAACTTTTTCTTATAAATATGCTAATGAAAAGGCGAAAAGTGAACAACTATAAGAACAATAAACAAAGTCTGAAAATTTAAATAGTCAACTGTTACATAAGTAAGAATTAACTCTGCCAAGAAGATTTTCTGCACTCCATAAAAAGCAAAGTAGGTGCGTGAGAATGGGAATGGGGGGTAAAAATGAAAAAGGATAAACCTCAAAACATATTAGGGTAAGAATTTAATTTAATAGCCCGAACTATCACATGCTCACCTTAACATCATTAGATCAAATTTTACCATTCAACTGCCATTCTGAAAATAAGCCATTTGGCACAGACTTTAGAATTTGACTTTCATATATCCAATTTGAATTAATTGCCTTTAGAAAAAACAGATGAAACTACATTATGATTCTGATACTGCAGGATAATGCCAGGAAGAGGGGAGTCTAAGTTCTATGTGAGTCATTTCATCTAATAATTAGTGGACATTCACTCTAACTTTTGAAATGAGAAACTCTTGCTATTAATCCATGAAGAACATCTAAATGGTGAAAGAATTTCTTCCTTTTTCCTTCAATACTGCCTGCCATTCTGGCAATGGGAAAAATGATATATTTGAGGACCCCTGGGGCAGGAAAATTGATAAGAGCTCCTGACTTCTTTCCCATAAACAACCAATATTTTAAAGCTATTAACAAGGAACTGGGCATTCAAAGACAGTTCATTTATCTTCCAATAGCTGGCAAGAGTGTCAGGCCCTGCAGTCAAGCACAGAAAAATGGGCCCAGAGTTTACCCTTTATTGCTGAACAGCTGCTCTTTCCCAAGGTTTTAATCAGAGTCCCTAAGTATCCCATTCCCCAGTAAGGCAGAGCCCACATAAAACTGGCAATAAGCCTACCATGGAAATTCATTACAAAGCTCAAGTAATATGAACAGATTATATCCTCCAGGCCAAGAGAGAGCTTTTAATTTAGACCAAAATTATTATTGCATATTGATTTGGTCCCTTGTTCTCTGGAAAGTTTTTCTTAGAAAAAACTCAGACTTGGTCACCTGAAATAAAAGACATTTTCTTGGTTGTTCAGAATGAGAAGTCAGGTTTAAGTGTATTAGAAAGAAAATATATCTTCAGATGAAATATTCTTAATTCAGAGCTCCTGAAACTATTTATAGAGTTTTGTCTTTTTGTTTAGCTGCACCCACCCTCCAACCCCTGAAGTGAGAGCCACAGCTTCCTTTAACTCTTTTGACTTCTGACCCAAAAGCTTCATATGCCGTAGTTTAGATTATGTTATTAGAAATGAGTGTGGCAACCTTTGGAAATCTTTCCTTGCATGAGGCAGAAGTCAAGATTGGTTCTTCTCATAGACAGCCTGATGCCTAGCTATCAACTACTATCTGTTAGTAGGCACCAGCATGGGCATTCATGCCACCAGTTACAACAGAGGGAATGAGAGGGAATCACTATGAACCCCGACCAGATATTAAAGGACATTAGATAGAGACAAATGACACTGATGCATCATGACAAAAGTACACTGTATTAATTAGAAAAAGGATTGGGTAGTCATAAAAGAATCACAGAATCAAACACTGCTAGTCTTCTTCCCAGCTTTGTGTAGTATTGAGAGGGCCAGATTTTATCATCTTACTAAAAGTGAGTAGTTTTTAATTATCCTGAATGTTGGTATGGATTTAGGAGGTCATTACCAAGCACTTCAAAATTTCAAAGACCCATCGGATAAACAACAGCTTTTGTGTGAAGGATGAGGATAAACATCTGACACATCAGTCTACCCTTCATCTGTCCCTTTGTGGGTTTACCATACAACCCTCTGATATTATTTGCTTTCATATGCAGGCCTGCCTACGGGAAAGGCTGCTTTTATCATGTGGTGTTTGGAGTACTTGAAATCCAGATGACAGTAATTTTCTGTGGTGAATTAATAAAGTGGATGCTGATTATAATTCATCTTCTTAGGTACCTTGACAATAGAAAAAAAATGAACTGATCATATCAGCATGGATATTCTAGTCCCTGGGTCTGTCTTCCTTCCTTCCTTCCTTCCTTCCTTCCTTCCTTCCTTCCTTCCTTCCTTCCTTCCTTCCTTCCTTTCTTCCTTCCTTCCTTCCCTCCCTCCCTCCCTTCCTCTCTCTCTCTTTCTCTCTCTCTCTTTCTTTCTCTCTCTCTCCTTCCTTCCTCCCTCCCTCCTTCCCTTCCTCTCTCTCTCTCTCTCTCTTTCTTTCTTTCTTTCTTTCTTTCTTTCTTTCTTTCTTTCTTTCTTTCTTTCTTTCTTTCTTTCTTTCTTTCTTTCTTTCTTTCTTTCTTTCTTTCTTTCTTTCTTTCTTTCTTTCTTTCTTTCTTTCTGTTTTTTGAGATGGAGTCTTGCTCTGTCTCCCAGGTTGGAGTGCAGTGGCACAATCTTGGCTCACTGCAAGCTCTGCCTCCCGGATTCACGCTATTCTCCTGCCTCAGCCTCCCGAGTAGCTGGGACTACAGGTGCCTGCCACCATGCCTGGCTACTCTTTTGTATTTTTAGAAGAGACGGGATTTCACCTTGTTAGCCAGGATGGTCTCGATCTCCTGACCTCATGATCCACCTGCCTCGGCCTCCCAAAGTGCCGAGATTACAGACATGAGCCACTGTGCCTGGCCCTGTAATTTCTTAGTTTATTATGTTAGCACCTTTGTTCCACTTCTGCCTCATGTGTATTGTATTTAGTGCAAGTCATTCTCTTAGTACATGGCTGGCTATATTGGGCCCAGACTAGAAACCATCACTGGGCACTCCAAACTAGAGAGATAACATTTCAAACAAGGGAATAAAATGAATGAGGAGCTACTATGACGGAGTGATGATATATAGCAGAAGACAGAATTACCTTCTCCAACTTTCTCTCAAAACTGATTTTAGGCCGGGCATGGTGGCTCATGCCTGTAATCCCAGCACTTTGGGAGGCCAAGGCGGGACAATTGCTTGAGCCCAGGAATTCCAGACCAGCCTAGGCAACATGGTGAAACCTTGTCTTTACAAAAAATACAAAAATTAGCCTGGTGTGGTGGCATGCGCCTGTGGTCCCAGCTACTCAGGAGGCTGAGGTGGGAGGATCCCTTGAACCTGGGAGGTGGAGGTTGCAGTGAGCCAAGATTGTGCCACCGCATTACAGCCTAGGCAACAAAGCGAGACCTTGTCTCAAAAACAAAACAAAACAAAACAAAATAAAACTGACTTGTTGCCAGAAAAATCATCTCAAAGTCATCTGTGCACATAAAGAAAGATTTTTAGAGCATCTCCGTTACACAGCATAACAACAGCTGATGTGGCAGAAAATGTCCCTTGTGTACCACCCACAGAGGTAACTTCTCCCCAGAAACTGGAGAGAACTGAACAGGTGGATTCCTAGTGTGGGTTGTAAATCTGACAATAAGAGAACATGAGGATGTCAGAACAGAGTAAGAGAAACTAGGAAGACAAAGTGAAAGATGAAGGAGAGCCTCCAGAGAGAACATGACATGTCCACAATTGGAAACACCAAATCCACAAAGAAGAGAGCCTAAAATTCTGGAGAGAAAAATGGAGGGGCCCTGAGGAAGATACTTTACCAGTTTCCTAATAAATAGGTATTCTTTGCACAGTCTGAAATTCTTAAGGACTACCTACAGTCTCATAGCAGATATAAACTGATTTCAGCATTTCCTTACCAAATTAAAAAGGATTATCTGTTGTCACAGTTTTTTGCATCATTTTGAGAAGCATTCTGGTGAAGGTAGCTATTGGAGTGAAAATTGGATTGCTCTAATAAACAGGTCTTTTGCTGTGTCTCCACTTTCCCCCCACTTTCTTTATACACATTATTTCTCCCTCCATGACCATTCAGTGTCCCCCATCTTTAAATGTTGTAGTGGATTATGAGTAATTGTTTCTAACTTATTTTGGCCGCCACTCCCATTAACTGTCATCACTATTATTGTCATAGTCATTCCTTATTAGATTCATGAATGTTTCTACCAATTTCTCTGCTCAACTCTCCTTGCTTCTCCCTTATTCCGAGTTTAGTTTCCTATTTCTACTCAATCATATTCTTCAGAAATCCTATCATTGATGAGTGGTGAAGTACCTGAAAATGTATTAATCTTATTCTTAAATGATATTTTAGTTGAATTTAGAACCTGGGCTGTCAATAAATTTCCTGCAGTACTTTGAACCTATTATTTCTCTATCCTCTAGCAGCTAAGCAGCTATTGTTGCCAATGAGAAAACTATTGCCATCCAAATTGTAAGTAAGTGTAAGCAATCCTTATTGGAAATAAACCATCTCTCCTCTCTGGTTGCTTTTAAAATTTCTTCTTTCTCTTTGGTGATCTCACATTTCACAACAATAATCAATCAAATGTTTTCTTTGTCTTGCTTCCTCAAATATCTTATAAAGCTTTTCCCCTCCTCCAGGTGAAGGCTCAATCACTTGAGGTCTGGGGCTGCTTGATTCATGACTCACTGTTCCTCAAATAGACCCTTTAAAATTAAAAACACAACAAAATAAACCTAAAAACTGTAATGTATTTGAATGTGAATTAGTGTTAATTTATCCTGTTCTAGACATAATGTGATGTTTCCATTTATCTCTTTAATTTGGGAAAATTATCAACCATTATCATTTGAAAATATTGCCACAATTCAATTCTCTTTAGTTTCTCCTTTTGAATTTTATTTATTTATTTATTTATTTATTTTGAGATGGAGTCTGGCTCTGTTGCCCCAGCTGGTGTGCAGTGGACGGATCTCAGCTCACTGCAAGCTCCGCCTCCCGGATTCACGCCATTCTCCTGCCTCAGCCTCCCGAGTAGCTGGGACTCCTGCCACCTCGCCCGGCTAGTTTTTTGTATTTCTTAGTAGAGACGGAGTTTCACCGTGTTAGCCAGGATGGTCTCGATCTCCTGACCTCGTGATCCGCCCATCTCAGCCTCCCAAAGTGCTGGGATTACAGGCTTGAGCCACCGCGCCCGGCCGTCCTTTTGAGATTTTTATTGATGAATTCTGGATTTTTAAAAAGTGCTATACTCCATATCTCTTAACTAGCCTTTCATATTTTTTTATCTCTACTACATGCCGGGCCATTTGTCAACTTTATTTTCTGTTTCATCGGTGGGTTTAATATGACATTTATGTCATTCCCTTTAGTTTTTAATGTCAATATTTGCACTTTTCATTTTGAAAAGTTCTTTTTTTCCTATTATCCCATTCTTTTCTGATTTTTCCCCACTCCGCCATTTACCTCTTTAGTCTTTTTAGTGTGCTCATTTGATAGTCTTTCTCATAGTTTCGTATTTTTTTGTTTAGTTCTTTAGGGTGCTTGTTCTTCTGATTTACTTTTGTTTTGCTTATCTCCTTTCTTTCCTTCCTCTACTCAACATGGTGGAGTTATTCTCTTTGTGGCTTGTACATTTTTTATTGTGAGCTCATTTTCAGAAAAGATTGTGTTTTTTAAGTGGGATTTCTATGTACCTGGGATGTGAAAGTATCACTTCAGGGCAGTTTCAGTGTATTTGGAAATAGGAAGAGGGGATATGGCTGGGGCAGTTGTTTCAATAGTCCTGAAAACTCTCCACGTTAATTTATTGGCTTACATTTCCTGTATCACAACTGCCCAGGCTAGGGATTTTGACTTCTCACATTCCAGATAGATGGCAAGTTTCATCGCTATTTCTTAAGGCTGCTCTACACAGTCTGTGTGACTGAAGGAACACTTTGAAATTGCAGGCCTTATTCAAAGAGCTTTGCTCAAGATGTATTACTGTGAGTGAACATTTAGACAGGGTTCTGATTTCCATATGGAAATGGGATTCCAGCTCCAAAACCTCTGGGCAGTATATGCTATGTAAAATCACACGGCCACTGACAGTGGCAGCTTCCCACCCTTGCTGTGATTTTTCCCTTGTTTCTCACACTTGGAGAACTTCCTTTTCTCTCCTTCAAAATCAACTCTACAGTTAGTAATGTTTGCTTTTTAAAATAAAGCCTTTCTTTGAGTTTTTAGTGCATAGGGCCTATCATTTTAATCCACCATGTTCTGAACATTCTAGGATCATGAAATATGGATGTTATTATTCTTACTTGTCCTCCAACCACTTTCTTCCAATAATGGATTCCATGTCACCAGTCATAGGGATGGGAATGTGACTCAGATCTGACCAGTTACCTTGTTCAATTCCCTTTGAGTATTATGTGATTGGCCTACGGGTGATCTCCTGATACAAGCAGAGGCAAATGGAATCTTCATGACTGATATGCAGATATTGGGAGAATGAAATGTTATTTTGAGCTAAAACAAAGAAAAAGAAAAAGTAAGCCTGGACATGCCATTAGTCACCTTCTCCTGCTTTTTAGAGTAAGCCATCTATCTGCACCATGAAAGAATGAGGCTAGCACTCAGAGGCAATCGGGGCCAATAGAGAAAAAGAAAGGATAGACAGCCATGCTTGAAGTCTTAAGCCTGGCATGTCCAGAGTCAGCTCAATCCCTGTTAAACACGCCAATGAACAAATTTTGCTGAAGCTAATTTGAATTCGGTTTCTGTCACTTTCATCACTTGCATCTGACTTATACACCAATAAATTAAAGTACATTGGAACTGAGATAAGACACCGTCAACATGGATTTCTTTTATCTATTTTTGGTAGGCCAGTTTGTCATGCATGACTTGACATGAGCAAAGCAAGTTCTAAGTTACGGGGCTGAGTTCTGGAGACGCTGCCAGTGAATGTCAGATCTCATCCGAGAGACAAAAGACAGAGTCACAGAATATAATCAAGGTCAAGTCCCAGTAATCTGAACAGGGACATTAAGAGGTAGGGTAGGGGAGATGCCAGAGTCAGGAACCAGGGAACAGGAAGGAGAGAAAAACAAACAAGACAGCAGCAGCAGGCAGGGGTGTGGGCAGCACACCGAGTGCACAACTTAAAGCTGGAAGCCAGCTGAGCACTGCTTCCCAGCCTCTGTTTAAAGATCCCAGGGTAACCTTCCCATTCCTGCCATATGATGCCACCTGGTGTCTGAAAAATGAAGTCAGCATGAAACTGACTGCCAGGACAAGGAGTCCTTAAGCAAAAATGGCCTTAACTTTTTTTTTTTTTTTTTTAATTATGTATCACCCCGGTACCTAGACAGGCATCAAAATAAATGAGTTTCATGCTGATTATCAGTTTTCAAGGCAAATATCAAAGTGAATAACCTTCAGAAAGATGTGTCAAGATATAAGATACTTTTTTCTAAGTTAAGCAGATTCATGAGAAATGTACCTCTGGTTGTGATAACAATTTCAGTTAATTCTGATCAAAAGGGGACAGCTTCTTATCACCTCTGTGTTTACAACTATGGATCAGATTGGAGGAGCACTA
Source organism: Macaca fascicularis (assembly GCF_037993035.2). Taxonomy (NCBI): domain Eukaryota; kingdom Metazoa; phylum Chordata; class Mammalia; order Primates; family Cercopithecidae; genus Macaca; species Macaca fascicularis. The sequence goes on from NC_088376.1 coordinate 46,462,617, forward strand.
ATGAGGGTTTCTAACAAGGCTTTTCAAAAAGTTGGAAGAATCAGAATGAACGTTAAATATCTATCTCTGGAATAGGTTTTAATGATTAGTATTATAAAATGTCCCCATCTGCTTCTGAAGGAGTCTATCAACTCATTCAGTAGTTATTGGAGAAACTACCAAATAATCGCCTATGTGTTGTGAGGGATGGAGAAAATTTGCCTTTAAGGAACTCAAAATCTACTTCAGGATGACGTTACCAAGAGAAAAAATGGAATTATTTTAGGAACATCTTTTTATAACCAAACCCTATACATGTAAGCTATTTTCTGAAATGGTTTTTAGGGTTAGGTTTTGTTACGCATATTAAATCCCTTCATAGCTATTGTTTGCCTACTTCAGTGAGGGGTTATTGAGGGCCGAGATGAGGGGCTATCCCCATCCAATCTATATCACAAACACCTGGCATAATGTCTAGCACATACCTATCCTCAGTACATTTCTCTTGAATGGCTGGATGATAGTTCAAGGTTCCCCTCAGTTCCACGGTTGCTTGAGTCCCATAGCCATCCAATTACCTTCCATATTAAATTTCCCTTAAGATACATGGGTGGTAAGAAATGTAGTCTTTCAAAATGCCACTCAAAGTGTCAAGCATTCACTGGTATCACACTTTAAATGACATTATCTAGCAAGAACTTGTCTGCAGCATAACAGTCTCATTAAAAAGTCAAAATTGGTGCTCCATTTCTTCATCTTTTTAAATAATCGACATCAAATTTCCTTATAAGCATTTACTTAACAGGGAATAAAGACATCTAGTATGTATTTATTGTCATCCAAGAGTCAGCTGTTTAATGAGATACTTATTTTATCTCTAAGAAAACCTGGAGGCATTTGCACATTGTGGAATTATTTTACAAGTAGGTTTCAGTACAACAATGGCAATATTTCTGTTTTGCAGATAAATGGCCCAAAACATTCAACATCCTCTTTCTCTTCTATCATGGGTAGAAAAAGAATTTCAGACTTCTATCTCTGTGCAATCTGCACTTAAATGAAGGTTGCCAATTATTAAGTATGTTAATGGGGATTTTCGGGACCAGAGTCTATCATAAGTAGTTTGCTCTATTTTAAATAAATATATGCAAGCCAAAAGAAAAAAATAAAAATCACCTGTGAGTCCACATAACACTTCTGACTCCATATAAATTATATATAAATAATACAAATGTTATATGTTATTTATATATACAGGTATAATAAAAATATATAAAATTTAATCATATATAATTATATTCATATATAATACATATAATGTATATTAGTATATATAATAATTTTAGATGCATTTGCACACATAAATTTGGCTGTGAATTTTTAACCAAGCTAGATCTTATTATATACTAAATTTTCTTATTTAATACTTATTAAATATAAATATTATATATTAAATATTCCTATTTACTTAAAAATGTATTGTGAATATCTTTTCCCATTAACATAAACATATTTTTTCTTTATCATTTTTTAAATGACTTCATAGGGTTCGATGATATTAATATATTATAATTCACTCAACCAACTAGTAACCACTGTGCACAACTTCTTGCGCAAATCAATGGAGAGACTCATTGCTCAACTCATCTCCATGGAGAGACTGTTGCACATGCCCATAATTACTTCTTAGAACAAATATCTAGAAACAAAATTGCTGGATCAAATGATTCACAAATTCTAATGACTCAGTAAAATTGCCTTTGTAAAAGTTTTATCACTTTCCTTTTTCACCAGTCATATAGGAGGGTTCTCAATTCCCAAACTCTGACTTACTCCAAGTATGATTATTCTTTTTTGAGTCCTGAAGATTCAAATATTTGCCAGGTAAAAATAGTACTCGATTGTTGGTTTAATTTGTTTTATTTCATTATTAGTGAAGCTGATCTTATTTAGTACAGCTATTGCCCATTTATCTTTCTTCTTTTGTTTATTCACTATTTATATCATTTGTCCATTTTTCTATTATGCTTACCTTTTATTATTGGTCTTTGATGATAGGAGTAACAGCAACAGCTAACATTTAATGTGTATTGAGCATGACGCACTAGGCCCTGATTTAGGTGTTTTATGTTTAATCCCATCCTGTGAGGTAAATGCTATTACTGTCTTTATTTTACAAATGAGGCTGCCAAGGCACAGGGGGATTGAGTAACTTGCCCAAGGTAATGTAAATAATGAATTAGGTATAGTGATGAGATTAACAATTCATCATGTATGTTACAAAGACTATTAACTGATCAACATGTGTTGAAAATGCTTCCCTTGGTTTATTATTCGTCATTTAATTTTTTTGTAGTGATTTTTGCCTGCTAGGATTGCTTGACTCTATTGCCATCAAACAAATGGGCTTTTATTTTATAGTTTCTGCGTTTGATAGCTTGATCACCGGAAGAATATATAAGTAAATATAATGCAAACACATTAAAAACATTCAGACAGCATAGAAGAGTATAAAATAAAGAGTTAACTTATTTTTCATCCTTTGCCTATATCGTGATCCTAAACAGCAAAGGTATCTGATTTTAACCGTTTATGGGTTTATTTTTTCTGATTGTTATTCTATGACTCTTAACAATATGCATACATTTTCATTTCTTGACTTAGCAACTCCACATAGCATCTGTTCATTTCCTAGTATGCCAGATGCAGAATTTTAGTTAGCTTCTCCCTTCCTTTCTTTCTCCTTTTTTTCTGCTTAACTTCCACAAGAAATATCAGTTTTGGTTGTGAGCACCTTTATAACTTTAAGTAACATATTAATACTTCAACCTCTGTTTCTTGATTTATCAACTTTAGACAGTATGTCTTAACTAAGTGATTCATTCCTAATAGAGGAAATCACATGTAAAAATGGTTATTCTCTAAGTTTCCTGGATCATAAAATGCCGTATTTATGAAGAAATGCTTCACTAGAAGCAGATTTATCTTTAGTCATTTTAATAAAACCAGAGAGATCTCTGTAAGTAGAATGAAAAATATTGATACAAATAAGGGTAGGAATTATATTTATATTTATATAGCATAGGCTATGTAGATTACAGGGCCTTTACAACCGTAATTACTTTGTTACTCAGAATAATTCCGTAATGTATATGGAACAACTATTCTCGCATTTTCTAGATCAATAAATTAGCATAGGGAATTTATGGCCATACAAAATCACGGTAGTGGTCATCTAGGTCAGCAGTCCCCAGACTTTTTGGCACCAGGGAACTGTTTCGTGGAAGACAATTTTTCCATGGATTGGGGGAGGGGATGGCTTCAGGATGCAAGGCATTCTCAGGCATTAGATGCTCATAGGGAGTGTGCAACCTAGATCCCTCACATGCGCAGTTCACAATAGGGTTTGCGCTCCTAGGAGAATCTAATGCCGTCCTTGATCTGACAGAGGCGGAGCTCAGGCAGTACTGCTCACTGGCCCACTGCACACCTCTCGCTGTGTGGCCCAATTCCTAATAGGCCACAGACCAGTGCTGGTCCACGGCCTGGGGGTTGAGGACCCCGATCTAGGTTTTGTTTTGTTGTGTTACCATCCAGCATCCACTTTTCCTTTATCATGGCAGTATTACCTGAGCAATAATTCCACCTTTCTCCAGTCTCAGCTCATGTGCTTCCAACGAAGCTGATTATATACCCTTGAACTCATGGAGCAGCTGACTTAGACCCAAGCCAATAAATGCTGTACCTTTACTGGCCATAGTGATTATTCCAAGATAAACTGCATCAGAATCTATGAAAGGTACTAAAATTTCGTCTGGGAATGGTGGAACAAAAATTCTTGGTCAAATCTCCTGAAGAGACAGCCCTGGGAAATGCTGGCAGCCATCTTGTAACCAGAAGAGGGCGCTAACCATGAAGTTGAGCGAAGAAAGATTCCTGCTCATTTCATTGGATCCTTGACTGAGCCATTTCTATTACTGGTGTTCAGTTACATCAGCTAATACAGATTCCTTTTTTGTTTACCTCAGTTTGGGTTGGTTTCCTGTCAACTGTAGTAATTGCACGGTTAATTAGTGGCCATTTTGACACCAAATCCTATGACTTTTAACCTAGGCTTCTTTCTACTCTATCATGCTGCCTCTGAAATTAAGGTTTTTGTTCAGGATTCAAAAACACACACCCTTTGAGATCTCTTCCATATATCTTTTGCCTTCCTTCATAGCCTATTAAATAACATTTAGAAATGCAAATGTATCATGTGGAATTCATTTGTGAGGCAGTATGCATACATGTTTGAGCATGACATTCCCTTTATGTTTGAAATAATAGTATGAGTTAGGGACAAGCTAATTTCGAAACTTTTATGTTAAATAAAGTTATTTGCATTTTAGCACAAACAATTCTGGATCATTTTAAATCACAGGAGCATGATATAGCACCCACCAGCTGCTGCTACGTACAAGAGTTGTGGCCATCAAATTTAATTATGTTAGGTATCTGAAATTCAGAGCACAGTTAACCCAAGAAACAGTATTAAAATTAATCATATGCTTCTTAGATTAGTAAAGAAAAGCTGCTTTAATCTAAAATGTGCCTAAATACTAGAGCATAGTATTGCCACAATACTATTAAAAGTGTAAAAATACTAAAACTAAAAAAGATGGTTCTTAAGCAAGGAGGTTCGCTGGCAGATGGGAAGGTAAATAAAAGTATATGGCTATTTCAGAGGGGCTCTTGGGGCTTGGTCAAGGGTTATAGTCATCAATAATTAGGTTTCACATTGAAATGGAAAACTTTTTTTCCCATGACACAAGAATAACTCTATTACTGTTCTTAAACTTCAAAACCACACAAAGATGGAAGAAGAAAAGGAAAACACAAAAGAGGTTTCCATTTGTTCTAAGACGCACTTCAAGTACATAGAGTCTGCTTTCAAAAAGTTACTATCTAGAAAGGCAAATATATATGTAAATCCAGAGCTGTACAGGGGTGAAGCAGAAGCTCAGCCCAGGCTGGAGGTTCCCAAAGAAGGAGACTGAGGGAACAGTTGAAAGACTTGATTAGGCAGAACCAGAAGCTGAATTGGTGAACCCAAGAGGAGTGAGCTTTGTCCAAAGGCAGCGAGATACCACCCAGAGAGTTGTGTCAGGGTGCTATACAGGGTCTAGTGTGAAGAGAAAGAAAAATGGAGAGACAATGTTTGAACTTTTAGACTGAAAGTCATAGAAGACCTTTAAATGATATGTAAATATGGCTTTGCTAAGGGAACCAGAAAATGGTTGGCAGAGAGTGTGTGGAGATAAGGCATTGCAAGGAGAGGAAATATACCTGTGTAAATAGATGTACAAAGAGAATAGTATGTGTGCTATAAATTAAGTTTAAGAAGCAAATGAGCAAGTGAGAATAAGTGAAGAGAATGGCACATGGAAATGTGCAAAAAGGAGGACATGGTGAGCAGCAGACAGCACTGGTAGACAGCCTGGGCCAGGATATGGCAGTGCTATAGACCACTCAGTAGAGCTCATGGAAAGAAAGAGCTGGTATTCGAATATGTAAGCTTTGGAAGTGAAATGATTTTACTTAGAATTACCCTTTATTTTACATTGGAGCTCACTGGGATCACTGTACGATACCAGAATTGCCGAAGCTGAGGAGTACAAGATTTCAGCTAGAATGGCAACGTCTCATTCCTAGAAAGGAAGAGCTCTTGCCACGGTGTGAAACACATCTTCTTTAATTAAACATTATGAAGACATGGGTAGAGAGGTAGGAGAGGCACCTGCAATACCAACCATGTATTGACCTGAGGAGATACTACATGGACTATTTCAAATGCTCCCAGGTTGGTGCTCAACAGCATCAACATTTATCCTTAGCGTCTGCATTTTTAATGGAAAACTACTGTGAATGGTAGTCCTGAAACCAGAAAGGCCAAACCTTCCCTGGTTGTGTCGGCATGATTCTTTCCCAAGCTCATTTGCACTTTAGTGGTTTTGCTTTACTTGGCCTTTTCTGACTTGGCAGCTCAGGAAGTAAAAATGAGAAACTCAGCAGATCTTTAAAGAGTTTTACTCCAAATGTTCTTTTAATGCTAGTATTTCTTGGACAGGGATTTCTGATGTCCTAATTAATTGTTCTTGGTGTTTCTTTAAAAGCATCCTTTAGCATTTGTGAATCTGCCCATGGCTTTTGCTCTTAATTTGCACTCGCTGATATTTTCATTTAAAGCAGGAAAGACACTTCTCCGTGGCCAGGTGAAATGTAAGTATATTTGGAGACACACTTGAAAGTTGTTGAATTCACTGACAACTTTGGGGCAGCAGCCTTAAGAAATGTCAACTGGCAAAAAGAAAGAAAGAAAAAAAGAATAGTACTGCTCTGTCATTTCCTACTCCCCTCTGTGAGATCCGACTTTTAACAATCTTTTGTTACTTCACAATACATTTTCAACTGCATTCGAAGTAATTAACACCCAGAATAGAATCTTTTTGTCACATTTAATTATCAGATATCGACTTTCTTTTGGGATATCTGACAGTTGCCCAAAATGTTGGTCTTAATCTAAAACCAGGAAGAGACCTCTGGCATAGTGAAAGCCACTGAAGTGGCATTTATTAAAGATAAATGGTAAGTGTCTAAAGAGGAGGTAAGGAAAGAGCACTGGCTCTCATCCCCCCACCCTAAAATCCTTCCAGCACAAAGGGAAATTGCATTGGTGCTGAGCTGAAGCTCCATCAGTTTCATCCGTCATGTGATTTTTAAAAGATGTATGCAATCCTATACAGCATTACCTTTGCATTGAGAAATAAAGAGTATTCTGATCCTTACGTTCTGGCTCCAATCTGCCAATCTGCCCATCAATACAAGGGTTTCTATTAGTCTATTATCTGGAAAGTGACTTATATAAGGCAAAAAATTAAATGATATTGATTTGAAATGAAAAAAGCTCATTTATGTGCATTTTAGGAACCTTAAGTGAATCAGCTAAATATATGCATTGAGTAAAATAAGTTACCCTCTAGGTAGTATCTTGTAATAAGCTGGAAACATAAAACCCATTAATAGTATTAGAAATTAGATGCCTAATGAATTGTGCCCATTATGGAGATTTTCTGTGATAACAATTCCTTGAAAAAAGCCAGAGACTGCCTGTAACTCTATGACATAAGAGAAAAGATACAAGTGAAAGTACATTTCACATGGTTAAAGAAACATAGGCCAAGTTCTGGTACTTACTATGTAAGGACTATGGCCACTGCGTCATTCAACACACTCTCTCCAAACAAGAGTGTGTACAGGTCAAGATCGACGTGCAGTTCATGGAAAATGGCCAGCACTGTCACTAGGAAGACACACACAAACATGCAGGTTAGCTGAGATGCAGGCATGGAGTTTTCCTTGGCTATGGTCGCTGCTCAAAAACATTAATTAAATGCTTATCTTCTCAAATCCAATGACTTACACCAGACCTTTATTCAAAAAAAATATCTGATGCTTAGAGGCTTCTCTTGGCTCCCCACTGCTTAAAGACAAAATTTGAGCTCCCAAGTACAAGTCTCCTATAATCTGCATCTTGCTTACCCTCTAGCCTCATCTCCCTCTGCCCCCTTTGCCCACCCTTTGCTGCCTTTCTCAAGTCACACTGAAATTGCCATAATTTCCCAAACACACTGTGTAGTTTCTTAACTACCTTTGCATTTTGATTCCTTCTACTATGGCAGCAATTCCCTTCTTGTCCACTTGCTACCATCCTCCTATTCCTTAAACACACACACACACACACACACACACACACACACACACACACACACACTTCTTGCTACCGAAGACTCATTTTTTTTTCATTCTTTAAGAACCTTTCAAGTGTCCCCTCCCAACCCTTCAACTGCCTCATCAGAGACCTGACTCACTCCTTTCTGGATCCCAGCATTTGGATCAGATCACTGAACTTACCACAGGACTGGGAGCTCCCTGGAAATGGGGTTCATCTTTGGACACATGGTATTAGGCCATACTCAGTAACTGCTTGATGCATGAATGACTAAATGAATGAGTGAATGAATAAATGAAGTTGTTGCAATGGCCTACTACTGTGAAGGGAGGCATGGTTCCACCTGGGTCTCATTCTGTCCGGAGATCACGCTCACCTATAAAGACGGATTCAGTGTTCTTAAGAACAGGACATGAGGATTTGTTTCTGGTTGCCTGCTGCATGGCCTGCTACTATATGCCATGTTCTTGTATTGAGCCTCTGTAAGTACATTAGGGCAGTCAATAATCACATGCTGATTATCTGTGTTCATCAAAACTATTCAATATCTTGATATTTAAAACAGTTAAGCAGAGTGAGAACAGCAATCATTAGGAAAATGATCCATTGAATTAATTGCCAAGGGGGAAAGAGATAGGTTGAAAATGATACTGATGGCAAATGTTTAAGGCAGAGTGGGTACTTTTAATTCTGTTTTTTCCTATTTCATGGATGGTGAGGTTAGTAACTGTGTTGTACAAAATAGTGCTACGAGGGAATAAAAGCAAGAAAGTCAAGTTGACTTTGAAGGTTTTATAGGTAGGATTAAGAAGTTTGGAACTTGTTCTTTCATAATAGAGAGTGATTAAGAGTTTTAATAAGAGAAATGACACAATCTGAACCTTGGAAATAAAGCTCAGGCAGAAGGGCAGAGGGCAGAATGGACACATGGCTGGAGGCTTTCCCAGTAATTCCGGTAAGAGGTGAGTTGTACCAGGACAGGAAGAGGCCCGGATCCATGCTCCCAAACTCTTACATCTTCATTGTCTTGGGTTCTAATAGACCAATGACCACTGTGCTTTGTACTTCACAAAGGTACCTCACTGGTTTTCATCTTCTCTGTGTGCCACAAGCCCTTAGCACAGTGATGCAACATAGTAAGCCTTTAATGAGTGAATGAATAAGAGATACCATCAAGAAAGATACAGCAGAGGTGACAGCACCCCAGAGATATTTGAGATGGAAAATTGTTGGGTGTTGGTGCTTGAGAGGCAGCAAGGAATGACTCTGGATTTTGATCTATGGTACAACATGTGACTATATTTAATAGCAATGTATTGTACACTTGAAAATTGCTAAGAGAGCAGATTTTAAGTGTTCTCAGTACAATGACAAAAGCATGTAAGCTAATACATGCGTTAATCAGCCTGATTTAGCTATTCTGCAAGATATGCATATTCCAAAAAATTCTGCTGTATACCGTAATATATACAATTTTTGTCAATTAAAAAGTTTTTTTTAAAGAAGCTACTGCAAAATCCAAAAAAAAAGAAAGAAAATGCCATGAATTGACATGACAATTGGCCAGATCCAATTTTATCAGGCATAGAATCAATTTTATTATTCTAGTTGAATAGGTCCTATTAATCATGATAGGTAAAATGGCAGAGATTTTACTAGCTTTCTACTAGCATGAAGCTGTTAACATTTGCCACAACCTTTAGATGTTGCAGGTGGTGGGAGGGAGGAAGCAAACACTTCTGCTAAGTAATCTCTTTCTCCTTTTTGGATAGAGGTAAGACACTGCATCTACCCAAAACAAAAAGGTTACAGTGGGATTTGGTTAGCAACATTTTCCTTTGGCTAGGATTTTGTGGAATAAAAGTAACTTTTTATAACTAGAACATTCTATCGTGGCCTCTCTATTGTTAACTTTAGTCTCTGTAGCTGTTCATTTGTATCATCAAGCTCTGAAAAGGACTTGCAGCCCATCTCCACTTCCATGAAGGTTTCCTAGGCCCACAAAAAGGAAGGTAAGGCCCTTACCCCACCTCTCCACTTACGGAGCCCCTCTGCCCTGTGGGGAAGACTCTACATCTGTCTAACGAAAGCTTTGAGCTTTGAAGAGGAAAGGCTTTTAATTGAATATCCAGTTTTTGTTCACCACTGCTCTGACATTCCCACAAAATTCCTTTTGAACAAAGAACTGAACTCCATTTCATAAACGATGTCCCACACACAAGAGAAAACTGTTACTTTGCACATTCTTGTCTACCCTGTGAAGAAATGGAATAGTTTTGAAATAAAGCTAGGCAGTGTGTCCTACGAGAGGGAGTATTTGGCTGGGAACACAAAGAGTCGAATAGGTGAGTCAGGAAATTAGTCACCCACTCTGCTGCTGAGCTTGGAGCTTTAAAAAAAACTCATTTAATTAGCTCCCTGGCAGGGCTCAGTCTTACATGCAATGTCCAAGACTCTCTGCAGCACCTCCCCAGGAGAGAATTTTTGGGACAGCCGTGGACATGCACATAGCAGCTCTGCCCACACCTTGCTAGGTTGGTAAGGATAACCTAGGTCCAAGGCAGGACTAAAAGTCAACACCCATGTAAGTGAGAATTCTTGGGACCACAAGAGGAAAACACTCTGGACATCGTGTGGATAGGAAGGGGAAAAGATGCAATCCGATTTCTTAAACTTTTGATTTTATCAGACAATTTGGTCATTTCTGTCTTTATCTTACTTTAGTTCCACTCGTCTTTTAGTGGCAGATTCTCATGCTTCACTTGTGGCTTGGAGTTCCTTCTCCTCTACATACCCTCTTCCTACCTGATGTTGTAGCGAGAGAAAAATTCACTTTGTCTTTCAAATTGATAATAAAAGATACAAGCACATATGATCTTATGCTCAAGTAGATGAACATGCATGCACACACGCGCGCGCGCACGCACACACACACACACACACACACCCCTACCTCTAGGTAAGCATAGTAGAGGAATGTGATAACTGAGAAATACTACTGAATCCCTGGAGATCGCTGAGAAAATAATTTCAGTTATCAAATGGTAAAGGTCTTTGAGGGGAACGAGTGAGGAGCCAGTGGTGTGGACTGCACTCTGAGAAGCTTTTGATAAAGGATGAAGAGAGAAAAATCCATAACCTATGAGGTCTAAGTGAGGCTTTCTCCTAGACATCTAATTTATAGGTTGACAAGAATAAGCCAGAGGAAAGAGAGGTTGAAGACAGAGAAAAAGGATGAGAAAACTGCTGGAGCAAGGTCTGGAGAAGGCAGAAGAAAACTGAAAGGCAGATGGGGAATGCATCTTTTCAGGAAAGTAAGATCATCTGCTGAGAGTCAGGAGAGAAACACATGAGTTAGAGGCTAAAGGAGGGTTGAAAATGTGCAGAATATCTTGGAGGCAGATAATGCAAGTTTCATGAAACACTGTTAGGGTCAAACACAGGATAATTTTCAATCTGTAAGAGAAAACTGTAGCACTAAAATGATGCAATATTTTGATTTCTTCATCATACCAAGGGTCTTTTCCCCTACTACAACTCTATTATAGCATCAAAACTCATCCTTTTTCATCTCAAAGATGATAACCACACCACCTAGGGATAAAAATACAGAGAGTGACTACATGACTCCATGAGTATCTCAATGTATTTACTCTAAGATGTTTTACAATTTTTTTAAACTGCTGTCTTTTCAACTGACCACTTTCTTGATGCCCTTTCAGAACTTCCAAGTCTTTAGGGTGATTTAGTGACAGACCCTTCCCTAGAATCTCCATTAGCAGCTCTGTGACCCCTATTTTCTAAGTGTTTTATAAGGAATTTAAATTTCAAATGATACTTTAATGTGGCAGCTCTCAGCAACCTAGCACAAGATCTGCCTGGGTCGAAGAACAATAACATGGAATAGTTCCTACCCCTGTCCTCCTAAGTTGTCATTCAGCCTTGTCAGAATGCTGGCTCTCCCTTGGAGATTGCTCTCTATGGTTTTCTGTGCAAATCAGTATGTATGACACTTGTCCATGACACATAGAGAATCAAAAACATCTGAAGCTTTTGCAGCTGAATCGGTATCAGGCCTGACAGGTGTAGAACCTTGGTATTCTCATAAACGAGGTAGCATTTTTCCATTTCCAAAAAATGATTATTGTGAAAATGTATTTTCTTTTACTAAGAAGGAGCATGGAGGAGGAAATTCTCCTGTAACTTTTCCTACTTTCCCGAAATATTGTATACAGTGAGATCTGAAGGAGAGGCTTTCAAAAAAGTTGTGGTATCTGGGTGCAGGCTGAAATATAGTAATTATTTTGAGAACTATTAAATTCTCAGCAAAGATTCAGCAGCAAAATTGATGCCTGGATTGATTTTGCCAGTCAAGTTTTGCCAATCGTAATCCTAGAATACAAGTGAAAAGACTAACCCTTCTGAGTCGGAGAAACAATACCAGATTACAAAGCTAATGACTAGTCGTTCAATTTATTGAGGTCATTCTAAATTTTAAGTTACACAAAACATCATGAAGAATTTAGCCCTAAAACTTTGCAATTTTATTTTAAACATCAATATGCTATATCATTTTGGTACTGAGGTAATAATGGAGAATATATGATATGCATGCACACATTTGTAGCCTTCCTCAAATAGGGTTCCTTGGGGAAAACAAGCTCTTACGCCCAAGAGCAATGGCTTCAAAGTGTGGCCCAGGGACCCCTGGAGGTTCCTGAGACCTATCTAGGAAGATCCTCAAGGTCAAAACTATTTTCATAATAACATGAATACGTTACTTGCATTTTTTAATTTTCCAGAGGCTACATGATGCAACAGATTGAATGCAGAAGCAAGATATGAGAATCCAGCTGTCTTCCATTGCACTATATGTTAAAGAGCTTTGTAGAAATGTGAAACAATGCCACTCTTCTAATTTTTTTGTTTTGGAAAATAAACTTTTGGTGAAAATATGTTATTTATATTAACATGCAAATGTTTTACAATTGTTATTTTAAATACATTAATAAAAACATGTTTTAGAATTTGTTTTAATTTCTAATATGGTAAATATTTTTTATTTATTCATTTTATTTTTTGAGACTGAGTCTCGCTCAGTTGTCCAGGCTGGAGTGTAGTGGCGCAATCTCAACTCACTGCAACCTCTGCCTCCCGGGTTCAAGTGATTCTCCAGCCTCAGCCTCTTGAGTAGCTGGGACTACAGGTGCCTGCCACCATGCCTAGATAATTTTTGAATTTTTAGTAGAGACGGAGTTTCACCATCTTGGCCAGACTGCTCTTGAACTCTTGACCTCAAGGGATCTGCCCACCTTGGCCTCACAAAGTGCTGGGATTACAGCATGAGCCACTGCGCTTGGTCTCTAGTATGGTAAATATTGATAGATATATCTCACATAAGCAAAAACTACTGGGGGTCTTTCCTAATTGCAAGAGGTGTTGATACCCAAAATCTTGAGAACCACTGCTCTAAGCCATTTGTTATATGTAATGAATTAACTTGTTTCCTCTCTGTTGAGAATGATACTAGCTAAGCACATCCTTGAGAGAAACGAGAAAATATTCCCTCAAATCATCTTCGGTAGAGCTTAATTCCCTTGTTGAGAAGGGCTCCTGAGATCTTAGTATCTTTTGCCATGCAATAACCAGCTGATTCTTTTGGTATACATGTAGGAGATTTCTAATAACTTTTAAATGAGGAAAATTATTCTTTTTACATTAACTCCACTATCACATTTCTAGAATCATATTTCTGTTGCTGATATTTATATTTGTTTAAGCCTTTTTTTTTGAAATGTAAATGCTTTGTGGGCAGAGATTTATTATGGGTGCGTAATAAAAATATTGACAATCCCACCTCTATCCCTTGACTTCAAACATGGCTGAGTGGTGTTTGAGAATAACCAATTTCCTTTTGTTGATGAAAAACCAGAAGTATAATCCTTAGCAGTCACTGAGAGTAGAAAAAGGTAACCAGAAGGTCATGTGGTTTGGCATTAAGAAAAGTAGGATATATTAAGACTGGAAAGGGAGAAACTGGAAGATCAATCCAGGTGGGAATGTTTTCCAGGTCTTATATCTGGGAACTTATGGACTGAAATCTGCGGGCACTTTACCTAGTGTTTTAAAATCTTCCCCAAGGGTACCTACATCAGAGATATTCTAAATTTAACATTAGCAAAGAACATAAACATTTAACAAAGATTCAATTTTCTCACCAATGAGGTTTAATGAGCCATGGTGAAGTTTAACAGGGAATCTGTGCAACATGCCCAGTATCTGAGTGATGATGACTCATCCCTTCATACAAGCATTTTCCAACTAGGATTATCACTTCAGCATTTTTCCTTTCTAAAAATGAAAACGGTGGGCAAGGGTTTATCTACAAATCATGAAAAAACATTAAATAAAGCTCTATGGAATAAAAAAGCAGCAGCCATAGTTAGGATGGGTCACCAAAAAAAAAAAAAAAAAAAAAAAAGAAAAATCAACACTTGGAGGTAAAAATATCACTGTGAGCCATGACATGTAAGAACTGTGAGGAAAGAGACATGTTCAAAAGACAACTGTGTTAGTCATGATCATGGTACACACAAAATAAGAGGGCTTCCCAAACAAGTTTTTTCTCTTGCTACAAAAAGATATGAAAGAAGCAGATTTCTTGTACCATCACTTCCCAACCAGTGGATCAGGACCCGGAGGGACATTACAGAACTGTTTCAAAGTGGAAGATGACCATGCCGGTTCCCTAAATAGATTAGAAAGTTGCCAAGGGTAAACAAGAGTAATATTGAAAAGAGTCAACATTGGGCCTGGGTGAGATACAGGGAAGAAAAAAGACAGAAAGAGATTGGTTATATCATAAATCTACCCCTGTCATCACCCTATGTGGTAAGCTGAAGAATGCACTCATCCTCAGAGCATATGAATATGTTGCCTTGCATGCCAAAAGGAGCTTTGAAGGTGTACTTAAGGTTATTGATATGATTTGGCTGTATCCCCACCCAAATCTCATCTTGAATTGTAGCTCCCATAATTCCCACATGTCATGGGAGGGACCTGGTGGGAGATAATTGAATCACGAGGAGCAGGTCTTTCCTGTGCTGTTCTTGTGATAGTGAATGAGTCTCACAAGCTCTGAGGGATTCATAAAGGGAATTTCTGGTACACAAGCTCTCTCTTGCCTGCCAAGACGTAACTTTGCTCCTCATTTGCCTTCCACCATGATTGTGAGGGCTCCCCAGCCATGTGGAGCTGTGAGTCAATTAAACCTCTTTCTTTTATAAATTAGCTGGTCTTGGGTATGTCTTTATCAGCAGTGTGAGAACAGACTAATACAGTTATGGACCTTAAAATAGGCAGATCACGTTAGATTACCTGGGCAGGTCCAACCTAATCACCTGAGCTCTTAAGAGCAGAAAAATGTTTTAGGCTATAGTCAGAGAGATGTAACTGAAGAAACGTGAAAGAAAGGGAAGGTTGGGAAGATCCCAAGTGTGAGAAGGATCCAACACACTGTTCCTGGCTCTGAGATGTAGGGGATCACTTGCAAGGGCCAGAGAGAGAGAAACCTCTTGGAGCCAAGCGTGACCTCAACTTTCAGCCCCAAGGAAACAGAGACCTTGGTCTTCTGATGGGAAGAAACTGCATTCTGTCAACAACCTAAACCTAGAGCTTCCTGATGAGAGTCCTACCAGTCAGTAGGTTGATTTTTGCCTTGTGAGACTCTGATCCAAGAACCCAATAGAGCCAACCTGGACTTCTGACCTATGGAACTGTGACGTAATACATCTGTGCTGTCTTAAGCCACTAAGTTTGTAGTAATTCTCATAGCAGTTCTATCAAACAAATATACTCTGTTCCTCTCTTACAGTAAGAATGACAAAATGGTGGGGAGGCCAAGCTCCCAGATATTTGACTTTTCAATGAGTTAATGAGTGAGATGTGGCTAGAGTGTTCTCTTAGCTATAGCACAGCCTCCACTCCCCTTACCCCACCACTAGCAGGAAAGAAGTAAGTCACTTAAACAAATTCATGTTTTAGGTTATGCTTAGCAAGGGAAAACCTGGACCAATAACAAGGCTATAGATTTTCAAATATGTGTGCCTTTGAGGTCCTCTGTTGGTGATGTAATTATCCATGTGTATCCCTCTTGGTGCCATCATCACAGGCCACAGATCACTCATTTACTCGGAATGCACCATTTTATAGCTCATCAAATCACTTTATTTGCCAGTTTTTACCCTATCTGGGCTACACTGTTGAGTTCAATCACTATGAAGAATTGGTGATGAGATGGGAATGGTAAAATCCAAACTAGGATGGAAGGTTAACAAACCTGGCAAGCCAAGTCTGAGGGGAGCAAGCCAAAAGTCATAAAGCAGCTCTCAACATAGAAGCAAACAATGGCCATTTTAATTTTCTTTTTGAGCTTTTTTGTATTTTCTAAAATTTCTACAATAAATGTGCACTATTTTTAGAATTAGAAAAGACAGCAACCTACTTATGAAACTGGTAAAACTTAACAAGAACATAAAGCCTGGAACTCAGAGTCTCTTCCCCAAGGCCCCACATGCTGTCTGTGAGGACCTGGCCTTCCTCAGGATTTCTCCCTGGGCTTCCACACTACTTGACCCCACTGTGGGACCTGGCACTGTGAACTCTTCCTGTCTCTCTAAGTGCTCTCCTCCTTTGTTTTGAGGAGACTAGCCCCTTGTGATTTTCCTTTAACCCCTCCAGGTTTTCTTCAGTCTCCTTTGTAAACCCATCCCTTTAATATAGGCATTGTCCAGGAAAAAATCTCCAATCCCCTTCTAACTTTGTAAACTCAACTTGAGTAATTTCATCAATATCTGGTGATGTCGATCTCTAGTCCATCCCTTCCTCTATTTTTAGTAGAGACAGGGTTTCCTTATGTTGGCCAGGCTGGTCTTGAACTCCTGACCTTGAATGATCCACCCATCTTGGCCTCCCAAATTACAGCTGGGATTACAGGTGTGAGTCACTGTGCCTGGCCTCCTCTTCCTCAGCTATAGACTCCCATATCCAACCATTGCCAAGACAACTCCAGTGGGAGTTGTTCTACCTGAACAACTACTTATCAAGCACCTGTTGTGTGCCTGGCACTGGGCATAGATGTCTTACAGATTCCCTACCCGCTAACTAGCCTCAGCAACTCTGCTGCTCTTGTACTTGAATTACCATCTCAAGGAGTGGAACCATCACTGATCCACAAACTTTATGTTTGTATTTTTTAGTGGTGTGATTTATCTTATTTACAATAGAAAAATCTCCAACTTTAGAGAACATAATATTAAGAGGCAAGCCACATTTTGTAGTTCAGTGTTTTACAAGGTCAGGCAAGGAGAGAAAAAGAAACCAGTTTCAGAAATGTTCTATTGTACTAAATACTGCAGCATAAACTAGCTCTGTCATTTCTGGAATTTTAGCCTTATAATAATCCTTTCTGGACTGAAAAATAATATAAGAATGAAGAAGTTCAGTTGTAGATAAAATACTTATATGAAAGTAGCATTTTGAGATCGTTCTAACATGGCCAAATAGGAACAGCTCCAGTCTACGGCTCCTAGCATGAGCAACGCAGAAGATGGGTGATTTCTGCATTTCCAGCTAAAGTACCGAGTTCATCTTACTGGGACTTGCTGGACAGTGGATGCAGCCCACGGAGTGTGAGCTGAAGCAGGGTGGGGTATCACCTCACCTGGGAAGTGCAAGGGGTCAGGGAATTCCATTTCCTAGCCAAGGGAAACCGTGACAGACAGTACCTGGAAAATTGGGACTCTCCCACCATAATAGTGCACTTTTCCAGTAGTCTTAGCAATCGGCACACCAGGAGATTATATCCCGCACCTGGCTTGGTGGGTCTCATGCCCACAGAGCCTTGCTAAGTCCAAGATTGAACTGCGAGGTGGCAGCCAGGCTGGGGGAGGGCGTCCACTATTGTTGAGGCTTGACTAGGTAAACAAAGTGTCTGGGAGGCTTGAACTGGGTGGAGTCCAGCGCAGCTCAAGGATGCCTGCATGCTTCTGTAGACTCCACCTCTGGGGGCAGGGCATAGCTGAACAAAAGGCAGCAGAAACTTTTGCAGACTTAAACACCCCTGTCTGACAGCTTTGAAGAGAGTAGTGGTTCTCCCATCACGGAGTCTGAGATCTGAGAACTGACAGTCTGCCTCCTCAAGTGGGTCCCTGACCCCCAGTAGCTTAAATGGGAGATACCTCCTAGTAAGGGCCAACTGACACCTCATACAGCTGAGTACCCCTCTGAGACGAAACTTCCAGAGGAAAGATCAGGTAGCAACATTTGCTGTTCTGCAATATTTGCTGTTCTGCAGCCTCCACTGGTGATACCCAGGTAAACAGGGTCTGGAGAGGACCTCCAGCAAACTCCAACAGACCTGCAGCTGAGGGTCCTGACTGTTAGAAGGAAAACTAACAAACAGAAAAGAATAGCATGAACACCAACAAAAAAGACATTCACACCAAAACCCCATCTGTAGGCCACCATCATCAAAGACCAATGGTAGATAAAACCACAAAGATGGGGAGAAACCAGAGCAGAAAAGCTGAAAATTCTAAAAATCAGAGTACCTTTTCTCCTCCAAAGGATCGCAGCTCCTCACCAACAATGGAACAAAGCTGAACAGAGAATGACTTTGATGAGTTGACAGAAGTAGGCTTCAGAAGTTCGGTAATAACAAACTTCTCTGAGCTAAAGGAGAATTTTCGACCCCATCGCAAGGAAGCTAAAAACCTTGAAAAAAGTTTAGATGAATGGCTAACTAGAATAAACAGCATAAAGAAGACCTTAAATGACCTCATGGAGCTGAAAACCATGGCACAAGAACTACATGACACATGTGCAAGCTTCAGTAGCCAATTTGATCAAGTGGAAGAAAGGGTATCAGTGATTGAAGATCAAATGAATGAAATGAAGTGAGAAGAGAAGTTTAGAGAAAAAAGAGTAAAAAGAAACGAACAAAGCCTCCAATAAATATGGGACTATGTGAAAAGACCAAATCTATGTTTGATTAGTGTACCTGAAAGTGATGGGAAGAATGGAACCGAGTTGGAAAACACTCTTCAATATATTATCTAGGAGAACTTCCCCAACCTAGCAAGGCAGGCCAACATTCAAATTCAGGAAATACAGAGAACACCACAGAGATACTCCTCGAGAAGGGCAACCCTGAGATACATAACGTCAGATTATCAGATTCTCCAAGGTTGAAATGAAGGAAAAAATGTTAAGGGCAGCCAGAGAGAAAGGTCTGTTACCCACAAAGGGAAGCCCATCAGACTAACAGCGGATCTCTCAGCAGAAACTGTACAAGCCAGAAGAGAGGGGGGGGCCAATATTCAGCATTCTTAAAGAAAAGAATTTTCAACCCAGAATCTCATATCCAGCCACACTAAGCTTCATAAGTGAAGGAGAAATAAAATCTTTTACAGACAAGCAAATGCTAAGAGATTTTGTAACCACCAGGCCTGCCTTACAAGAGCTCCTGAAGGAAGCACAAAACATGGAAAGGAACAACTGGTACCAGCCATTGCAAAAACATGCCAAAATGTAAAGACCATTTAGGCTAGGAAGAAACTGCATCAACTAATGAGTAAAATAACCAGCTAATATCATAATGACAGGATCAAATTTACACATAACAATATTAACCTTAAATGTAAATGGGATAAATGCCCCAATTAAAAAACACAGACTGGCAAATTGGATAAAGAGTCAAGACCCATCAGTTTGCTGTATTTAAGAGACCCATCTCACGTGCAGGGACACACACAGGCTCAAAATAAAGGGTGGAGGAAGATCTACCAAGCAAATGGAAAACAAAAAAAAGCAGGGGTTGCAATCCTAGCCTCTGATAAAACAGACTTTAAACCAACAAAGATCAAAAGAGACAAAGAAGGCCATTACATAATGGTAAAGGGACTGATTCAACAAGAAGAGCTAACTATCTTAAATATATATGTACCCAATACAGGAGCATCCAGATTCATAAATCAAGTCCTTAGAGACCTACAAAGAGACTTAGACTCCCACACAATAATAGTGGGAGACTTTAACACTGTCAACATTAGACAGATCAACAAGACAGAAAGTTAACAAGGATATCCAGGACGTGAACTCAGCTCTGCACCAAGCGGACCTAATAGATATCTACAGAACTCTCCACCCCAAATCAACAGAATATACATTCTTCTCAGCACCACATCATACTTATTCCAAAATTGACCACATAGTTGGAAGTAAAGCACTCCTCAGCAAATGTAAAAGAAGAGAAATTATAACAAAATGTTTCTTAGACCATAGTGAAATCAAATTAGAACTCAGGATTAAGAAACTCACTCAAAACCACACAACTACATGGAAACTAAACAACCTGCTCCTGAATGACTACTGGGTAAATGGTGAAATGAAGGCAGAAATAAAGATGTTCTTTGAAACCAATGAGTACAAAGACACAACATACCAGAATCTCTGGGACATATTTAAAGCAGTGTGTGGAGGGAAATTTATAGCACTAAATGCCCACAAGAGAAAGCAGGAAAGATCTAAAATTGACACCCTAACATCACAATTAAAAGAACTAGAGAAGCAAGAGCAAATACATTCAAAAGCAAGCAGAAGGCAAGAAATAACTAAGATCAGAGCAGAACTGAAGGAGATAGAGACACAAAAAAACGCTTCAAAAAATCAGTGAATCCAGGAGCTAGTTTTTTGAAAAGATCAACAAAATTGATAGACCACTAGCAAGACTACTAAAGAAGAAAAGAGAGAATAATCAAATAGACACAATAAAAAGTGATAAAGGGGATATCACCAACAATGCCACTGAAGTAAAAACTACCATCAGAGAATACTATAAACATCTCTGTGCAAATAAAGTAGAAAGTCTGGAAGAAATGGATAATTTCCTGGACACATGCACCCTCCCAAGACTAAACCAGGAAGAAGTTGAATCCATGAACAGACCAATAATAAGCTCTGAAATTGAGGCAATAATTAATAGCCTACCAACCAAAAAAAGTCCAGGACCAGACAGATTCACAGCGGAATTCTGCCAGAGGTACAAAGAGGAGCTGGTACCATTCCTTCTGAAACTATTCCAACCAATAGGAAAAGACAGAATTCTCCCTAACTCATTTTATGAGGCCAGCATCATCCTGATACCAAAGCCTGGCAGAGACACAACAAAAAAAGAGAATTTTAGACCAATATCCCTGATGAACATCAATGCAAAAATCCTCAATAAAATACTGGCAAGCCAAATCCAGCAGCATATCAAAAAGCTTATCAAGTTGCCTTCATCCCTGGGATGCAAGGCTGGTTCAATATATGCAAATCAATAAACGTAATCCATCATATAAACAGAACCAAAGACAAAAACCACATGATTATCTCAATAGATGCAGAAAAGGCCTCTGACAAAATTCAACAGCCCTTCATGCTAAAAACTCTCAATAAACTAGGTATTGATCCGACATATCTCAAAATAATAAGAGCTATTTATGACAAACCCACAGCCATATCATACTGAATGGGCAAAAACTGGAAGCATTCCCTTTGAAAACTGGCACAAGACGGGGATGCCCTCTCTCACCACTCCTATTCAACATAATGTTGGAAGTTCTGGCCAGGGCAATCAGGCAGGAGAAAGACATACAGGCTATTTAATTAGGAAATGAGGAAGTCACATTGTCCCTGTTTGCAGATGACATGATTGTATATTTAGAAAACCCCATTGTCTCAGCCCCAAATCTCCTTAAGCTGAAGTAACTTCAGCAAAATCTCAGGATACAAAATCAATGTGCAAAAATCACAAGCCTTCCTATACACCAATAACAGACAAACAGAGAGCCAAATCATGAGTGAACTCCCATTCACAATTGCTTTCAAAGAGAATAAAATACCTAGGAATCCAACTTACAGGGGATGTGAAGGAGCTCTTCAAGGAGAACTACAAACCACTGCTTAATGAAACAAAAGAGGACACAAACAAATGGAAGAACATTCCTTGCTCATGGATAGGAAAAATCAATATCATGAAAATGGCCATACTGCCCAAGGTAATTTATACATTTAATGCCATCCCCAACAAGCTACCAATGACTTTCTTCACAAAATTGGAGAAAACCACCTTAAAGTTCATATGGAACCAAAAAAGAGCCTGCATTGCCAAGACAATCCTAAGCCAAAATAACAAAACTGGAAGCATCACACTACCTGACTTCAAACAATACTACAAGGCTACAGTAATCAAAACAGTGTGGTACTGGTACCACAACTGAGATACAGACCAATGGAACAGAACAGAGCCCTCAGAAATAATACCACACATCTACAACCATCTGATCTTTGACAAATCTGACAAAAAAGAAATGGGGAAAGGATTCTCTATTTAATAAATGGTGCTGGGAAAACTGGCTAGCCACAAGTAGAAAGCTGAAACTGGATCCCTTCGTTACACCTTACACGAAAATTAATTCACGATGGATTAAAGACTTAAATGTTAGACCTAAAACCATAAAAACCCTAGGACAAACCTAGGCAATACCATTCAGGACACAGGCATGGGCAAGGACTTCATGACTAAAACACCAAAAGCAATGGCAACAAAAGCCAAAATAGACAAATGGGATCTAATTAAACTAAAGAGCTTCTGCACAGCAAAAGAAACTACCATCAGAGTGAACAGGCAACCTACAGAATGGGAGAAATTTTTTGCAATCTACCCATCTGACAAAGGGCTAATTTCCAGAATCTACAAAGAACTTAAACAAATTTACAAGAAAAAAATCAAACAACCCCATCAAAAAGTGGGTGAAGGATATGAACAGACACTTCACAAAAGAAGACATTGATGCAGCCAACAGACACATGAAAAAATGCTCATCATCACTGGCCATCAGAGAAATGCAAATCAAAACCACAATGAGATACCATCTCACACCAGTCAGAATGGCAATCATTAAAAAGTCAGGAAACAACAGGTGCTGGAGAGGATGTGGATAAATAGGAACACTCTTACAGTGTTGGTGGGAGTATAAACTAGTTCAACCATTGTGGAAGACAGTGTGGCAATTCCTCAAGGATCTAGAACTAGAAATATCATTTGACCCAGCCATCCCATTACTGGGGATATACCGAAAGGATTATAAATCATGCTACTATAAAGACACATGCACATGTATGTTTACTGCAGCACTATTCACAATAGCAAAGACTTGGAATCAACCCAAATGTCCATCAATGATAGACTGGATTAAGGAAATGTGGCACATATACACCATGGAATACTATGCAGCCATAAAAAAGGATGAGTTCGTGTCCTTTGTAGACACATGGATGCAGCTGGAAACCATCATTCTCAGCAAACTATCGCAAGGACAGAAAATCAAACACTGCATGTTCTCACTCATAGGTGGGAATTGAACATGAGAACACTTGGACACAGGGTGGGGAATGTCACATCCCAGGGCCTGTCGTAGGATAGGGGCATGGGGGAGGGATAGCATTAGGAGGAATACCTAATGTAAATGATGAGTTAATGGGTGCAGCACACTAACATGGCACATGTATACATATGTAACAAACCTGCACATTGTGCACATGTACCCTTGAACTGAAAATATAACAATAAAAAAAAGAAAGTAGCATTTTAAAAAACAACCTCCCAATAGATAGCCTAGAAATACTTTGACTTCTTTTTTTCAATAGAACTTTTTGGCTAAAAAGTTGATTATCACTGGTATTAGTTTGTTCATCTGTGTATTTTTCAATGCCTTTGATAGTTTCTGACAAGCAATAGGCAATTCATTCTGTTTATTGAATAAATGAATTAACAAGTGAATGAATCACTGAAGGTCACCCACCATGTGGTTAGCTCCTCAAGGACCAGAACAGCTCCTTTTCTTTTGTACTCTGCCCTTGTAATCAGTCACTCCTTTGCCCACTCACTGACCTGACATAACTTGTTTCAAAAAGCTATCTCCATTTCAGTGCAAAATAATAAATTGAACAACACAATTCCTTGTCTGTAGCACCAAGATAAAAGGTCAATTCCTGTCCTTTCTTGGCTGCTTTTCAAGAAATCCTGCCCAAGAAGCATCTGTGAGTCTTTCTGGAACAAGAGGACCAAATCCGAGTCTGGGACTAGTGGCTGCTCTCTCATCCTAGGTACCTTTTAAGAAAGCACTCCCTTTTAGGGTTGTACAACTGCTGATCCTGCATTTACATAATCCTGAGAGTGAGTGCCTTCTTAAATTTTACTCCCTAGTTGCCTCACTCTTCCATGGTTTTGACCTCATCAACCTGGCTGAGTCCTAAAAAGAACCAGACAGCAAGGAAGTACTCTCTAAGAATTACTGAATCCAATTTGTCTCAGTGTACAATGTCTTCTTTAACACATAAATGGAATGTGTGGGCTGGACACTGACTTTCAAAACTTCCATCCTATACGTCTTTGAGCATTACCGAGAATAAACTGCTTTCATTTAAACAGAGCCATTCTGTTCCCCAAAGCAGTGAGCCAGAGAGGTCTGTCAACCACAGCTGTTTCCCAGCTGTCCATGGAGCTGTGGAATTGCTTCAAATGGTTTTCAGTATGTTCTTGAAATTTCATCTTCAGAACACCTGGAGCCTTGCTTTATCCACTTTCAATATCCTGAAGCATTTATATAGTTGGTTGTTCTCTATTATTGTGTCCAATTCTGTTCTGTGGAGGTGACTTTCCATAAGTAGGCTTCCAACTTCTGAAGCAAGACCTTTGTGCCAAGACCTTGCTATTCACAACTCTGCACTAAAGTAGAAAACAGTGGTTGGAAACTTGACTCTGATGTCAAACCAACCTGTGTTCAGATCAGACCCCAGCTGTTATGCAAATGAACTTGGTGATTTTGAGCCGGCTACTTAACCTCATTAAGCTTCAAGTAAGCTTCCTTGGTAAAATGGGGATAAAATAATCCCTTCCTCAGGTTTTTGAAGAATAATTAATTGGAGTTATTCATGCAAAATGTCTGGCATATTGTAAGTGCTTAGTCAGTGGTGGTTACTGTATTGTTATTGTTCATGCCACCAAAACTATTAGTGGGTCAGTCCAGCATAAAATGGAATGACAGTTTCTACTTGTTTGTTTTTCCTTTAACACTTAAAAATTACTTCAAATGAGAAAAAGTAGATATTATGAAGCAGAGAAGTCTTAAAAATTCTTCTCTATCTCTCTTACTTTCTCACAAATTACTCCCTTGAACTTCTGTATTTGGAAAGAACAACTATTTCCTATTCTGTGAGGATTTACTTTGTCTTTCTGAGTCTTAGGGTCTTCATCTAAAAATGAGGACGTTGAGCAAGATTGTCTTTAAGGGCCTTCCACATCTAAAATTCTATAGGTCTCGCTCCAAACTCCAAACTGTAGACTTCAGATGTGGAATGTGTATATTTTCCAAATCATGCCGATGGAGCCCGGATGCAGTGCTGGGATCAGGGGTGTGTTTGCAGGGTTACAGAGCATCATGTGCAGTGGGCAGAACAGTGTCAAGAAAAGTGATCATGAGTTTAACTCTTCTCTGCATGAATGAGGGGAGGGCTGTCATAATTTCAAATGCATATGCACTTGTTTTGACTCTGACTCTAAGGGTTACCAAGACAGGACACTCCAAAGAGTATCTGAGCCCAGGGAGACCTTGCGAATATTCTGCAGGTCACGTTGTCTGTGGCCCTGGAGAGAAACATGGCTCATGGTTCTTCCAGCTGACCTGTTATCTTCTTCAGCCAGGCAAAATATTGGCTTCAGTTACAGGAGACCTTAAGCCTTCTCCCCACCAGGTAGTACTCTGTGTTTACAAAACTGCCTGGATTACCTCTGTCTTGTCTTTTAAACTACTGCCAGTTGTTGTATCTACCTCCTTCTTTAGACTAGGAGCATGCTGACAGCAGAACCTGTGTCTGGTTTATTATCCCTTCCCTCAGTAGATCCTACAGTGCCTATGACATAGCAGGCAATGAATAAATGTTTGTTAAATAAAATCAGTTACAAAGTGGGAACTTGACTCTTGACTCTTGGATTTCATTTTCATCCAAAGCTTGATTGGCACATCACTGTTCTAATTTGAGAAACAGCAATGGTTTAGGACAAAGAATATTGGGCCTGATTTGTCTCCCATCTCTGCCACTTATGAGCTTTGTAAATGTAAATAATCCACTTAAGTTGTTAGAACCTCTGTTGCTTGGAATGGAGATAATTGATCGGCTGTGGTGATGATCAAATTAGATGATATATTTGTACACACTTAGTTAATGGCTGTTATCACTAGATAACATACTCTTCAGTAGAAGTATTCAGATGGAGCTTTTAATTTGCTGCCAATCCATGGCTTTGGGTTGCTTCTACACATTGATTCAAGTACAGCCATTGCTTCAATAAGTAGAATAAGGACATTACTGATTTTAAAGCTGGCTGCAAGTTACTAAAAGTCAGTCAGATTTTTTTTTTCAGGTAGACGTTAGTGTTTAGTATCTAGCAAAAACACAGTCTAGAAATCCAAGGAAACAGAATTCTTAGCTTCCATATTTATATTTCATTGACCTGCTGTGAAACCTTGAGAAAATCTTAAAATTTGGTGCACCTCAATTATTTCACCTAAGAAATGGGTCCTTTCTACCCAAGAACACAATGTGAGAATAACTGAAATATTGTAGGTAGAAGCTCTTTGAGTTCTTTGAAGGAATCACACAATATAAATCAAAGCTGTTATTTTTATTTCTGAGTAAAGTCACTCAAGAATAGAATTTAAGTGTATATGATGGTGTTTTACAGACACAGGTTTATGTAGAGGGTTTTAAACTGATGCTATTCCATTGTGCTTAACATTGAATTGTAAAGACAGAAAATTCAGCCAAGTACTGTTAAATGACACTGTGTGCAGGTTTGGAACACAGATTGCATAGTAAAAATGGCTGGTATGTCTGTGCTCTCTGGAAGCCTGCTGGCTTCAGTGGGAGGTACTCTGGTCTAATATCCTCTGACTCTCTCTGAGGTGTAATTTCTCCCCCCTTGGAATTCATTGAAAACATGAATATCTCTCACTGCTTCTGTTGTCTCACAGCAATACCAATGCAATCTTTCTCTATCAAATATTAGATGCTAAAAGTAGAGTCATCCAACTTTCTTTATAGATGACAGAGCAAATAATTCAGGAACATACACTTTTTACTATATGTGAGCAGATTTTTTGTGTATAATATGGCATAAAACCATCTTGATTTCTTCCTATGCTGCTTAGCAGATATTAAATGAATGTTGTCTTTGTTCTCTAAGCCAGCCCTGGTACTGAAGGAACTACTTTGTCAATTACATCTTAAATTTATTTTTGTCCGTGAATAGAAAATTATTCCACTTTCTCTTGAATTCTTGTGTAGAATATTGATAACACCAGTGATGAAAAACCACAAGTGGAATATACTCTAAAACTAAATGCAGAGGCAGAGAGGGCCAGAAGGTGAAAAAGAACAATATACATGATTTTAAAAAGATGTGATCCAAACAAAAGAAATAAATGAAGAACACAATTAAATATTGAGATACAACAGTGATTAGAGAGCATGATCAGAGAAACTGAAGGGAAACAAAACTGAAAAATAAAAACTTTTCTGATTATGCCAATGTGAGTAATCATTTCTCCTGTGTTAAAAAGAATTAAATATTTAAACCTGGAGTTTCACGACGAATGAAAAATATGAGAGACAGTCCAATTAAGTCACCCTTACTGAAGAGGGTTTTCTCCAAAAATAACAGTCCTGCTTTTAATTATAGGTTCTTGGGTCTGTTAATCAGACATCTTCCTCAAGGCTAAGCTTGGTGCAAATAACAGAGAAGGATTCAGCAAAATGCCCTGTTTAATTAAAATGAATTTAATTAAAAATATTTTTATACACATGACCAATCACTGTTATTTATGCAGATGTTCCCACATAAGTCTTTGAAAAGGCATTTCTCCCTGCCAACCTTTAAAAAATATACTGTGCTTCTACAAGAACTACTGTGAAATGAAAAGCACTATGACTGGTAGTTAATACCTATTTTTATCAAAACAGCAGTGCAGCTCACACATCACCCGTGCAGCCGTAACCATAGTAACCCCAAATAGAAAGGGGCTTCAGATTATCAACACGATCAAAGGTAAGATAGTTCATGTGCCTCTGGAATAGTTACACTGCAGCAAACTTTAAAGGATAAAGGTGGCTTTTATTCCTACTACTTAAATGTTAAATGAAAATAATGACTTGCAAGTACAGTGTATAGAAATGCCTTTCATTTTGGAAGACTCTTGTTTCCTCAAAGTGTTAATAATAGAAAAGATGAAAACTCAATGCTACACATTTCTCTGGTGCTTCTATTTGATTATACCGAGGGGACAGTAATCATCATTTTGCCAAGTTGGAGAATTCATACAGGGAAAACCCCACCCACAGGAGCCCTACAGGATGAGAAGCTGGATGAGAAGGCATATTCTGTGTCCATGCACTCAGTGAGAGGATGGCTATGGTTAGTGATGATTGTCGACACAAATTACCTGGGATAAGGTATAGATGGCGACTTAGGGTGTAGACTGGCAGTCAAATCACAAAGAAAATGGACATTTAATTAGAGAAGGAGTGGAATTGGTTTGAAATATCAGTGAAATACCAATCCAAATACAAATCTGTATTAGGCTTTATAATTTATGGCTGGGGTAGGATGGGGTAGGGAAGGGTGGGAGGGAGGGGCATAAAAGGCTAGCAAGACCATACTTATTAATTATATTGTTAATTAATAATATTAATAATATTGATTATTCTATCAGAGGAATTATGATCTAGATAATCCAAAACAGAGACTAGTAGAAAAGGCTTTCTGACAACATTTCCTAATGTTCAATATGTCTAGGGGAGCAGCATCGGGAAACATGGAAAAAATATTCTCAATTTTAAATACTATAGTGTATAGTGGCTATTACAAAAAGCAGAAATTCCACATGAGGATAAATATAATTTTATTAATTTTTTCTTTTTAATCTCCTTTCATTTGAGATTTACCATGGAAGTGGATGGACAAGTAATAAAAATGTAAGAAAACAAATTCTTTCATTATGGCCATGTAGGAAGAAAATGGTATCTAGAAATTTTATGTTCAGCAATAAATAAATAAGAATGTTATGATAGTGTTATCTAAAAATCCAATAAAGTAACTGAGAAGAATTCACTGTTAATAAAAATTTATTTTAAAACACTTAGCAATTTACTGATAATTTTCTATACAGCACTTCATTTGATCTGACAAAAATTCTTTGAAGAAATGGAAGGTACTTTCTGTTTTGTTTTGTTTTGTTTTGATAGTCTCTATTTTAAGGAAGTGGAAAGTGAGGTTCCAAGAAGTTAAAGCATTAAACTGTGATGCTCCATTCACCCATAACACTCATCTTGCCTTAATGAACAGACACTTTCAATATCCAGGATGCTCTGACCACCAATCCCAACCTCATTTTTAGGAAACTTTTCTACCCCTATTACATGCTTATTTTATTCTTAGCGGAAGGTTCCTCTTGGGATTAGTTTATGAGACATCCCTAACTGTGATCCTTTTACGCAGGCAATTTCCCAGGGCCTGTCTTAGATGCTTTCATCCACAAACACAGGAGCAGTGCCAGCGCCCCGGTTCACACCTCCCGCTGAAACCAGTGCGCCCCAGGATTAGAGCGACACCTAGCCGTGATTTTAGGTAGTACATGCTAGGAAAGCTTATTTGGGCAAGGAAGAGAGACAAGAGACATCAGGGCTGGTGGCATCTCAAGAGGATACTACTCCCAGAGGTAGAAATCTCAGAGGTTTTTTGACAGCACTTTCTACTAGGAACTAGGACTCCTGCAGTTCACATTCTCTGAGGACGAACTATATGATAAGGGAAGTTCATCTTTATTATAATTATAATAAAATGTAAGATGTGCACCCTTGAAATTACATACAGGTTCTACCAGTGCAATAAATGATATCTATTTCAGATTAAACATATCAGTTCCCAGCCTCCTTCATCTCAATAATTCATGACATTTACTCAGAAAAGCAGATATTTCATTCAGTTTTTATATTCATCAGGACTGTGGACTAGCGCTACTAGCATCAGTGGGACACTTGTTAGAAATGGGGTGTTGGACTTGACCCTGGACCTACGGAATCAGAATTTCAGGAGGCAGAACCCCCTAATTAGTACTTTCAGACTCTCCAAGTGAGTTTTATGTTCACTCACATTGGAGAACCTACTAACATAGATCAAGAAGTAACCTTAAAAATCACCTAATTTATCTAGGAATATATTAGGCAAACAAGGCCTAGAAAGTTTAAGTGACCACCTTGAATTTTCCCTGCACATCAGGAATATGCCCTGTGCATAGTAACAGGATAGTAACAGGGATTGAACTAGACCTGAGGTCTCCTAACTCCCAATAATAAAAATAGCATAGTGCTATGACACTTGTCAAGTGCAGGCTGGTTGGGCAAAACATTAGCTAAACAGAGACTTTGACTTTGTATCTATATTCCTCCTGGCTTCTAATTTCAATAAGTGAATTATCATCCATGCATTTAATTTAGGCACCAGACAGGATAATGCCACAGTAAATTTTCTAAATTCAATTAACATGAGCCAGTAGTAGTCTCCTTATGAAAGCCAACAACGAGGGCTCAGGGCTTCATCAAGCACTTGGGATTCTTAGCACACTTTAGCTGCTGGAGCAAGCAGAGATGTGTGACTTACATGTAATATAAGAAGTCATTGATTTTTTTTTTTTTTTCACTTCACGGCAGACACAATATCATATTGAGTTTGAAGATTTTCCTTTAAGATTTTCTCATTACACTTCAGAGTGATTTACTAATATGATATAAAAAATATTGGTTATTTTCTCACCTTTATGAAATTTTGAAGTTTTCAAGTGTACAGATGTGTTTCCACATAAATATGATCATAATATGCATACTCTTTGTTTAGTTGTTTGCTTTAATAGTCTTTTTTCTGTCGGATGCAGTGGCCGATGCCTGAATCCCAGCACTTTGGGAGGTCGAGGAGGGTGGATCACGAGGTCACGAGATGGAGACCATTCTGGCTAACATGGTGAAACCCCATCTCTACTAAAAACACAAAAAAATTAGCTGGACATGGTGGCGGGCGGATGTAGTCCCAGCTACTCGGGAGGCTGAGACAGGAGAATGGCATGAACTCAAGAAGTGGAGCTTGCAGTGAGCCAAGATTGCACCACTGGACTCCAGCCTGGGCGACAGAGTGAGACTCTATCTCAAAAAAAAAAAAAAAAAAAAAAAAAAAAGTATATATATATATATATAGAGAGAGAGAGAGAGTCCTTTTTCTTTTCCTTTTTTGGTATGTCTCTCTTTTTTCCACCTCTTCCTCTCTTAAACTCATATCTCCTCTCTCCCCAAGTAACCCAGTTTTACAATGCAGTACAGAGGTCCTCAATGTTTTTGGCACCAGGGACAGGTTTCTTGTGGGGGATGGGGAGGAGGGTGAGGTGGGGATGGTTTTAGAAGGAAATTGTTCCACCTCAGATCATCAGGCATTAGATTCTCATAAGGAGCACACAACCTAGATCCCTTGCATGTGCACATATAGGGTTCACATTTCTATGACAATCTAATGCTGCTGCTGATCTGACAGGAGGTAAAGCCCAGGTGGTAATGCTCATTGGCCTGCCACTTACCTGCTGCCGTGCAGCTTGGTTCCTAACAAGCCATAGACCTGTACCCATCTGTGGCCCAGGGGGCTGGGGACACCTGACCTAGTATATGTCCTACCAATTTTTCTGTATACTAAAATTCTCATTATAACAATTACACACACACTTGTAACAATGTTAAATTAGACGTTTAAAATGAGAAACAAAGCAAAAAAAAAACAAAACAAAAAAAAAACACCAAAACATGTTTTGTAGTGAGATGTACAATCTTCAAAGTGGCCAGGTGTGGTGGCTCATGTCTGTAATTGCAGCAATTTGGGATGTTGAGGTAGGCAGTTCACGAGGTCAGGAGAGCAACACCATCCTGCTCAACATGGTGAAACCCCGTCCCTACTAAAAATACAAAAATTAGCTGGGCGTGGTAGTGGGCGCCTGTAGTCCCAGCTATGCGGGAGGTTGAGGCAGGAGAATTGCTTGAACCTGGGAGGCAGAAGTTGCAGTGACCCAAGATTGCGCCACTTCACTCCAGCCTGGGGACAGAGCGAGACTCCATCTTAAACAAACAAACAAACAAAACAAAAAAACCCAGCACGTGTCTGAAAACCAGTTACATGACTCCACTGAACCTCTCTGCCATTTAAGAATGTGAAAGATCCTAGACTAGAGGTTAAGATTTGTGAAGGAAGTTCTTTTACTATTTGTGAGCTGTAAATCTCAACTCCCACATGGGGCAGTTGTTTGTGCACCTCAAGCCTGTGAAAATGGGAGGGTCGTTTGCACACCTCAAGCCTGTGAAAAGAGACTTCCCCTAGACCATCAGACAGCTTAAGATGACACACATGGAGTTTGGGGATACAGTGGACTACTGTTTGACTCTCGCTTTGCATTATTACATGGGATTGCACATGTTCATTACTGAGTTGAGTCTGTGATTACAACTCACAAACCAAATATGTTTATCCGGCAAGTCAGAAAGGAGTAGTCCCACACAATACTTTTCACAGGAGACTGGGAGAAAAAAAAAAAAAAAAAGCCATTTCTGTGGCTATACCTCACAAGTCCCACTTTTCAATATAAAAGTTACACACAGACACACATGCATGGGGGTTAATTACCTACACATAAATTTATTGGGGTGACCACTGCTTTTAAAAATGTGAATCATATTTTTATATAGATTTTTGCATTTTACTTTAAATAGTCAACAATGCCTGCTGGAAAACTCTCAAGTTAACTGGAAGGGCACTAATTTATTTTTTTAATAGATATACAATATTGTACAGATGTCCTACAATCTATCCTCTTAAAAAATGTTGCAGTACACATTCTTGTTCATATATCCTCAAGAACTGGTGGTTTTACTTGTGTGAGATAGCCTCCCAGGAGTCAGATTGCTGGGGCAGAAGGGGCTATATATTTTAAGATATAATAACTTTGCCAAATTGCTTTCCAGAAGTCTGTTAATGATTTCAATGTTCTCTAGAAATGTGTAAAAGGCCACTCTTTCCTGCATCCCTGCCAGCAAGGACTGTTACTTCGTATTATAATTGTTGCCAAATTGCTAGGGGTAAAATGATACGCTGTTACTTTATTTTACATTTCCATGACTTCTTGGGAGTTTGAATAACTTTTCACATTTGTGGCACAAGTGGATTTGTGTGTCTATGAATCGCCTCTTCATGGTCTTTTTTTTTTTTTTTTTTTTTTTTTGAGATGGAGTCTCGCTCTGTTGCCCCGGCTGGAGTGCAGTGGCAGGATCTCCGCTCACTGCAAGCTCCGCCTCCCGGGTTCCCGCCATTCTCCTGCCTCAGCCTCACGAGTAGCTGGGACTACAGGCGCCCGCCACCACGCCCGGCTTATTTTTTGTATTTTTAGTAGAGACGGGGTTTCACCGTGTTAACCTGGATGGTCTGGATCTCCTGACCTCGTGATCCGCCCGCCTCCGCCTCCTAAAGTGCTGGGATTACAGGCGTGAGCCACCGCGCCCGGCCTGCCTCTTCATAGTCGTTGTCAGTGTTTCTGTTACTTATTTCCAGATTGTCATTTTAAAGTGTTCTTTGTGTATTAGAAATACACAAAGAATATTGTGTAATATTCTGTCCTCTGTACTTACATAATTTTTCCCCACTGTGTTGCCTATCTATTGACTGTTTATGGTGTCTTTTCCACTTACATGTATTTTCTTTTGATATATTCAAATATGTCTGTATTTACGGATTCTGGTTTTCCATTCTTTGTTAAGAAGAGTCTCTATATCCTTAATCTATAGATATAGATTTACAGATTTTCTTGCAGTACTTTTTAAAAATTTCATTATTTACATTTTAATTCTTCTAAATATATTTTTGTAAATGGTTATGTGTGTTCAATTTTATAATCTAAATGGATAGCCGATGAATTGTGCTAGTAGCATTTGTTAAATAAACCATCATTTCTCCATTGAATTGAAATACCACCTCTGTCAAATTATCATTTTCCACTGAAATCTGTGTCTGGATCATCTATTGTTTTTTACTGGTCTTGTGCTCCCTAGGCCAATACTGCACTGATTTGATTATAATGGCATTGTAGCATGTTCTTACATCTGATTAGGTAGGTTACCTCGTGGTTTTATTCCACTTTATAAGCTTTAAGATAATTTTATCCAGTTTCAATGTTTAAGGTGGTAAGTGTTCATAGAAATTACATTAAATTTTTATATGAATTTGGAGGAAAGTAGAATGTTTACGAAAGCTTTCTTCTCATCACCAAGATGGTGAATTATAATAGCATCGGCTACTGCCTTCCTCCACAAAGTCAGTGATGAAGAAAGTATATAGAGAAAAGTGGAATTGAAACTAACAACAACAAAAGCCATGAGACATCCCCAGGGAGAAGGAGCACTGTTTTGGATTGGTGTGTGTGGGAAAGAGGTGAGGGGGGTGGGAAGAGTGCAGCAAATCCGGCAATGGGCGGCTACATACAGC
The DNA here is from genome assembly GCF_037993035.2 of Macaca fascicularis. NCBI lineage: Eukaryota > Metazoa > Chordata > Mammalia > Primates > Cercopithecidae > Macaca > Macaca fascicularis. Next base: position 46,497,089 of record NC_088376.1, read on the forward strand.
AGTAAATAAAAGCAAATTAAGAAAAACAAACAAACAAAAACTGTTTAAGCTCTGCCATTTGGCTTACTTGCATTTCCATGACGTAATCATTGCTTAGCCCGCCACACAAAGCATACACAACTGGCTAAACAATGGGGCAGGTGTTCATGGGGGTTATGTCAGGAGCAGTGCAAAAGGTCTTTTGGGGTAAGGAGTTGATAAGAACAGGGAGAGACTGAGCAGCCTTAGGCATTCTCTTTCCCTACAAATCCTAGGCTAATGGATTATCAATGTTGTTTCTCCCTTAGGGCCTAAACCCCAACCTGAGAAGTTGGCTAGGGCAGGGTTTCTCAACCTTGGCACTATTGATATTTTAGCCCAGACAATTATCTGCAGTTGGGGGCTATCCAGTGCATTTTCAAAGTTTAGCAGCATCTCTGCCCTCTACCCATCCAATGCCAGTAGTGCATTCCCCCAGTTGTAACAAGCAAAAAATGTCTCCATAGTTAATGTGTTCTGAGGCTTAACATCACTACACTGGGTTAGTGGGATGACAGCAAATTAAAATGATAACTGTAGTTTTGAGGCCCTTCTCCAATACATGTTGCCAATTCAATGGCTGATACTCCTAAAGGAACATGAGCAAACCTGAAAAATAACTAGACACCTGAGGGTTATAACAACTTAGAGAAAATCAACAAACAAAAAACAGAAGTATTAGAATAGATAAACATTTTCAATAAGTATATTAAATACACTTAAAGAGACAGAAGAAATTTAAATAAAAGGAAATATCAGGTATGAAAAACATAGCAGTTGGAGAAAAGATTATAATAGATGGAATAAATAGGATGAGGGATACAACTGAAGAAATGAATTAAATAAATGGGAAACCTGATTGAGGAACTCTTCCAGCAGGAAGCAATAAAGATTGAAGAGATAAAAGTACATTTTTAAAATGTTAAGAGACATGAGAGCTAAAAATAGAAGTTCAACATAAATAATAAGGGTACCACTAGATTAAAATAAAAAATGAAGAGAAATAAATATTTGAAGGAATTAAAAAAAAGAAAATAACTTTGAATCTATACTTTTATATCTAAACAAATTACTATTGAATGTGAGGGTATATGAATGTGAGGGTATAATGAAAATTTTTCAGGCATACAAGGCTTTGGAAACATTGTCACACATAAACTGACATTAAAAACATTTTTGAACGATGTATTTGAATAGAATGAAAAATTTAGAAACTGCTGGGAAGTTTATGAAAAGTAATAGGGATTATATAGTTTGCTAAGGTTTTTCATTGTTTGAAAAGTACCCCATGAAAAAAATCTAGGAGGAAGAAAAAGATAAAGTATGTCCACAATTAAATCTTCCCATCCTAGAACATGTCATGACTTTTCATTCGTTCATATCTTGTTTTATATTTTATATCCCTTAAAATGTTATACATTTATTCTTTACTAAAATTAGTATCAAATAGTTGTAAGTTTTATAGATGTTGAATTTTATTTCTAGAAACTTGCTGCTAAATTTTTTAAACGCTATTAGATTTTGTGTATTTATCTTATACTCGGGCACCTCACCAAATTTTGTTTTTAATACTAATAGTTTTTATTAAATAGAGTAACATCAACAAAAATAGCAGCTGTATTTCCTAATTTCTACTTGTATGCAATGTTTTATTTTCTTTCATTTTCTTACTGAATTTGCTAGAACTTCTATGCCAGTATCTTCCATTTTTCCCTTTACACATTCTCTGCTTTGGGACACTGACCATGTGCACTACATCAATAGGTTCCCACGCCCTCTAGCTTCTGATTGGATTTAGCCAACGAGAAGCCCCAGAAGAGATCAGAGGAGGGACAGAAAGGAAGACTTAGGTATTTATTCCCTGACATTTTCCCCCTGAAATGCTACCTTGAACTAAAAGTGTCCCTGAACAGAAGGTTATTGCTCTCCACCAGGTGACATATTCCACAAGCTTTCTCCCACTGATTCTAATGACCACTCTCTCTTATTGCTTTGAACCTAAGAGTGATAACTGTTTGGATACTCCCAAGCTCCATATGCCTGCACTATTCTTTGTAGTTCTTCTACAAATACACTTTGCAACAAGTCCTCTATAAATAAAACCTTCTTGAATTGTCCAATTTCAAGTTTTCATTTAGAATAACATTTGGTATTAGATTTTGGTAAATACTTTGAATTATATTTAAATAGTTTTTTCTTTTTTTAACAGAATTTTTACTAGTAATGCTGCTGCATATTATTAAATGTCTTTTCCTCACTGATATGATTATATATTTCATTCTCTTATAATGTATTGATGTAATAGATTATGTTAATGGGTTTCATGATATTGTGCCACTCTCACTTTCATGGTATATTCTGCCTAACTAGCATTATTATTCTTTGGATGGATTTATTTATCTGACAAGTATTTACTGATAGTCTCCTCTGAGACAGCTTATATTCTAGGCATTGTGAATATATTAGTGAACAAAATTTCTGACCACGTGCAACTAACATTGCTGAGTTCTTTTTATAAGATTTCTTATAAGGTTGTTTGAATTATATTCTATTTCAGGAATTTATTTCCTGTGTATGTGCTCTGTTTATTCTGACCAGTCTTCCTCTCTCAGGCTGCTGAAAAGTCTTGATGTGTTTTTATCTTTCTTTGTCAGTTTTTTGGAGTTTAAGACTGTTGGACTATCTTCTGTGATAGCAGTCCTGTGAGTGGCAGAAGATAGGCTAGTGATGGAGAGGCATGTGGGCTACCCTTCAGGTACCGAGGAGACAGCTCCCTTACCCAGTAAGCAAAGAATCAAACTCACTCATGCAGGCTAATGTCAACTACTACCACCTTCCTACCACCAATGTCCACAGATTTCTACAACCCAAATCACTTTTCAGAATTCATAGTTTTTCAGTCTCCATCTAAAGACTTCTTCGAAACTGGTATCTAGAGGCTCAGGCTACTCATGGTAGAGAAAGCTCAGTATCTGTTATTTCTGTAGGGTTTGCACAAAGCTCAAGGCTTCATGAGCACTCAGTTGCATATAGGAACCAACAGCTCTTTGCCTTAGGAAAATCAGATAAATTACAGTAATAAAGGGCAAGAAAGCCAAGTTAAGGTCACTACTTTCCTAGAATCCACTGCTGACCTTCATGAATTTTTTAAGTGATTGTAATATTAAATTTTGAAATGACTGTCCTAGGGCCAAGTCACTCACCTCTAAACCTTAGTTGGCTCTTCTATAAAACGAGGGTGGTAAATTAAAAGAAGTAGCTCTTTCCACAAAAGCATTCTACAATTTTATTATTTTAAATCATTCATTTTATATCTAAAAGCATTGTGCATATACATTGTCTGGATTAATGAAAGCAGCTATAAAAATTTGTATAAGTTGGGAAATTTTAGCTAAACTATATATTTTATAATATTTAAAATTATATTAGTTTGCCATTTTTGTTGAAACAAATTATCATACACTTAGTGGCTTAAAATAAAGCAAATTTATTATCTTATATTTCTGTATATTAGAAATTCAACACATGTCTCAGTGATATCAAATTAAGGTATTAGCAGAGCTGCATTTCTTTCTGTAGGCACAAGAGGATAATCAGTTTCTTTGCCCTTTCCAACTTCCAGAGGACACCCAAATTCCTGGGCTCATAGCCCCCTTCCTCTGTCTTCAACGTCAGCAACATTATATCTTTCTGCCCCTTTCTTTCATAGTCACATTTTCCTCTGATTGCAGACAGGAAAAGTTCTACAACTTTTAGAGACCCATGTCATTAAACTGGGATCATTCAGATAATCCAGGGTAATCTCCATGTTTCAAGGTCCTTAATTTAATCACTGTTGTAAATCCCTTTTTGCTATTCAATGTAATATATTCACAGGTTCTGAAGATTAATGTATGGGCATCTTTGGAGGGCCATTATTTTGCCTACCATGAAAATTACTATTAATGTTTTAGGTGTGATGATGGAATTGTGGTTATGTTTAAAACTATATGTTTAAAATGGTAATTTATTTATGGGTGCATTATTTGACCAAGGGTCTAGATAAGATCTGTACATTCCATTTAGATGATATAAGTAGTAGCTTAAACTAATAAGTATATAGGAGAGTTTTGCTGCAAGAATAATTCTAGCTAATAATTTGGAAGAAGTGATAGAATTAGAAAAGAATCCCATTTTGTCAATTCTAATGAAACTAATAGGTTCAAACAATCAGCATCAATGGATGAAACCATTGTACTAAAGTTTTATAGGGAAATTTACAAGGAGGGATCAGGCTGTCATCACCTGAACTCATTGGTCACACTTAGCATCAGTAAAAGACAACACCTAGACTAAAAGTCATTGTGTGACTAGTCAACACCGAGACTAAAAGTCATTGTGTGACTTCTAATATGATGCAATGTGATCGATCAAACATCACCTATTGAATATTCTTGCAAAAACTGATGAATTTGGTTCTAAGTAATCAGGACTCTCCGAAGCTAACTTGCACTTACAGAAATATGAAGATACAGGAAAAATTAAATGATACCATGGGAAGCAACAAATCCAGAATGTGGTACATCTTATAGAACTGACCCAATTTTCTGAATAATAGCATTTTTTAAAAAGGTAGGAAGGAGCACTGCTGTAGATTAAAGGAGAATGCAGAGAAGAGACAACTAAATATCACTTGTGAAACGTGTTTGGGTTATCAAAGGCAAAGGGCAAAAATCAGGAAAATTTCAGTGTGTATTGGTTATTAGATGATACCAATGGATTATGGAACAACTTTCAGGTTGGATAGTGGCTTCACGACATACAAGAACTATGTCCTTAATCTTAGAGATGTGTACCAAAGTACATAGGGGTAAAGTGACAATGTCTGAGATTTGCTTTTAAAAATTACTACCTCTCATCTATAAAATAGATGTCAAAGTATATTTGTGGTTTATTCAAAGCAAAATTACCACCTTACATATATTACACTCCCAACTTTAACCAAGCAACTCACAAATGAATACAGTTGGTCCCGGGAGAACTAACCAGGTAGGAAGAATCATGGAAATTCATTATTATCATGAAAACAAGAAACAATGTACATGTCTCACTGTGTTATACTGAAGGAAAAATAGCAGCCCCATCTTAGTGCAGCATAAAAATAATGATGACAACATAACAATAAAAATAAGATATATTATCTTATTTAATCCTTATCAAGAACCTTTAAAATAAATCTTGTATTCCCATTTTATATTTGGAGTAACTGAAGCCAAGCGAGTCAGATAAAATGAAGATTTAAACATGACTGTCCCACACCATGAACAGTGTTCTGAATCAATATTCAATGACGGCTCCATTTATTCGGTAAGCATTTATTATGCACTGTGCAGAACTCAATGGGCCTTTTATATTGTGAAGCATCTGTGATGATCTAGTCATTAAATATTATCTAGTGTTGATGACGATACAGATAAAGAAATAGATCCTACTAAGCACTTGTGAATTTTGCCTTGTTTGGTGAGAGAACTGAACTCATAATTTACATCAAATAGATTTTTAAAATCTAAACTTGATGAAAAAAATTATGGACTATATCTTCCAACTGGCCATGCAGGTTGTCTCCATTTACTAATTTTAGATAAATATTTACTTTTGATATTGAGTCTACCCAATTTAGGAATATTAAAACCTAATACTGAAACCATGCTTACATAATATAAATGTCAAGTTTCTTGAACCTGTGACATGTTACATAAGACAAAACAGTAATGGGAGTTCCAAAAACAATGCTGACATTGTCAGGCTTTAAGAACTTATTTATATTCTTACAAAAAGAATACAGTTGAGACATTTGGACAGGAGTTTATTTAATCCACTGTCCCCAAGTCAGAGGCTACAGTATTCATAGTTTAAATGGCACATATACGATACTTGAATCATATAGATATTTACTCTCTTTTATTTCTGAAGCTTGGGTGTAAAGTAGTTAATAGGTTATTATGCATCAGAGCAGAAAAATGAGATTGGGAGGAAGGATTTTAGAAAGAAAATCTCAGACATATTAATTCAATCTCATAAAAATAAATTGCCTATATTTTACCTAATGGCATAATCTATGCAGTGCATTGTATCTATACTTAATACTGTATTTGTATTTAATACTAAATTTTAAATTATTGTGGTATTTCTATTAAGGATCATGGTTTTGTTTCCAACAGTTTCATTTCTATATATCTTTATAGCAGTGCTGTCTAATAAAAATATAACTCAAGCCACATATGTAATTTTAAATATTCTAGTAGTCATCTTAAAAAAGTAAAAAGTAAACAAGTAAAATTAATTTTACAGAATATTTTATTTAACTCAATATTAAGTGAATATTATCATTTCAACATGTAATTAATACTGTATAAAATTATTAATGAGATGTTTCACTTTTTTCAAATGATGTCTTGGAAATGTAGGGTGTATTTATACTTGCAGCCCATATCAATCTGGACTAGTCACATTTCTGGGGTTCAGTAGCGACATGTATCTCTAAGTATCATATCAGACACAGCAATTCTAGAATGTGCCCTATCTAATGTTGCCTAAATCAAGACACCCTGGATTAATTATCTAGAAGGAAAATCGGACAAGTCTCTGAATTAATAATTATTTTATAGTTTTGAGTACTGGATTAATACTTCTGGAGTTCAAAATAGTGCAGCTGTCTTTGAGTCTCAATGCAGCTGCATCATGTAAAATGAAGACACTCTAAACCAAATAAGAAACAGGGAAATTGATGAAGCGAGAAAAATGCACAGAAGACATGTACTTGAATGAGTGGCTTCCTGAAGACCTTAGGGGAAATGTCAGTTCCGTAAATACCAGGATGAGTTTCTGGCATCTTCTGGGTGATCATTTAATACTTGATGCAATGTACTGAGTTCTTCCTTTTCCTAAAGGAAGCTACTATTTTGAACATCTTCCAACTTAGAAAATACACATAATTATAACTGCTTCTTGCAAGTCTACAAACCATAGGTTGGCATGCTCTGGATAGTGTTCAGCCACTGACCACCAGATAGACAGAAGAAAGAAATATCTGCTACATGATTGGACAAGAGGAAAGGCACATATCTTTGTTTTAGTTAAATATATCTTCTTTGGCGGACAGAAGTGGCGGCACATCCGGCTATGTGCTAGAAATGCAACTACGTGCTGCAAGTCCACCTTCATCTTGGGAGACTGCCCTTCCAGGGGCCATGAGACATCTCATCCCCAAGGGTGATCTGGGATACTCAACTGCTTCACATTGCATAACTGAAAAGAGATGCCCTTCCACACTCCACACTTTGCCCTAGCAGTTTCTTCCTCGAGTTGTATTAATTCACTGATTTAACAGGTATTTACTAAAAACCTGCTGTTCTAGATATCAGAACTGTAAGACTGAAAAGATAGGAAAAAATCCAGAAAAATAGGAAAAAACATCTCCCACATAGGAGACAAAGAAATAAGTAAGTAAGTAAGTGAGTAAATAGATAAATAAATAAACTGATCACTAGTAATTAGTAATTAGTGATGTGGAGGAAAGTAAGGCATGGACAGGGGACAGAAAGCTTTGTGACTGGGGCGTCTTGGGGAAGGGGGTTCAGTATTTGATAGGGTGAGCAAGAAAGGCTCTCACTGAGGTGATGGTTGAGCATAGACCTGAAGAAGGTGAGGAGGGAGCAATGAGAGAAAATACACCAAAGCAGCCACAAAACTGGTATGTTCAAGATGCACGAGTATGCTGGTATCTCCACGTATCTTTACACATCTTAAGGACTCCCCTCTTTATCTCACCTACCCAATATGAAAGGACATTTCCAATTTGTTAATCAAAATTGTTATCTTGGATAGTTAAATTTACCAAACGAGAACCCAAGACAACAATGAAAAAGGCAAGAGGATAGTATGAGGCTAGACAGCTCCTTGACAAGCTTTGGCCGATCGCAAAATGAGAGCTGTTAAACAAATCATCTGTTTGGACTTTTGCTCTCTTGAGTTTTGCTTATCTTTCCTCTCCCATTCCCCATCCTCCTAGTCTCTGTTTTTTGCACATACCAGAAGAAGAGCTGGCTCATTCATTGAGCCCTCTGTGTATTTCTGTCTTTCCCTGTCCTGCCATTTTTTCATACACTGTCTCTTTGATTGTTCTGCCTTTCATTATCCACTTGTTAAGTGCTGATGATGACTTTTCCATCATCAGGAAGCTCTTCATCAGTAAGGAAAGGAGGAGATAAAATGAATCAAATTATAGTCAAATAATCCCAAATGGAGCTAAATCAAAAATTGGCTGAGAGTCTGAAACGTGCAGGAAGAATTAGATTTAAGACTAAATGTGTATCCATAAAAGATGAATATGAAGGAAATAATAACACTAGCTAATATTTAGCTAAGGCTAAATGGGAAAGAATTAATTTTTAAAAGGCCAAGAAATATCAGACCTGAGAACATAGGTTTCCTCTCATAAATGAGTGAGTCATAATAATTTAGGCAATAAATGAATAATTGTGGGGTAAGATTAACTAGGTGTTTTAAGGTTGTTGAAGATCTTAAATTGAACCAATTTAGCAGAGAGTGGGTTCAGCATGTTTTAATATAACGATTAGTTCCCAGTAAAAGAAGAGGATTTAAGGGTTCCTATTTAAGTGCGGGTTTCTACCTTATATCTTTCGCATTTGTTGATTTGAGGTTGGAACCTCAGAATATAAAGTTAGCAGGCTTTGGGTTGACTTTTATTTTCCCTAAAATGAAAGCTGTTTTAAAATAAAAACCACTCTCACAGGAGTAAAAATCATGGGATGTTAGATCTGGAAGGATATTAGACCTTTAGCTAAAACTTTTTATTTTACAGATGAAGAGTCAGTTTTGTCTGTTAAAAAAAAAAAAAAAAAAAGAAGAAGTTGGAAGCGATGAGAAACACTGTCTTCTACTTCCGATAATGTATAAAATCTAGAGAGGCTAAGTGGCTGCCCAAAGTTGCACAGCTGGTCCATGCCAAACTTGAAAAGTAGACTGGGGCCTCAGGATGCTGTTTATGGTTACGAGCCAATATTGTATTTTAAAAAATTCAGTCCGCTCAGGTGTTTGATACAATGCAGATAAATAATCATCTTACGAAGCTGGATCCCTCCCTCCCTCTCTTCCTTCCCTCCTCCCTCCCTCCCTTCCTCTCTCTTTCCCCCTTTCTTTCTCTCTCTCTCTAGCTCCTTCCTTCCTTCCTTCCTTCCTTCCTTCCTTCCTTCCTTCCTTCCTTCCTTCCTTCCTTCCTTCCTTCCTTCCTTCTTCTTCTTCTTCTTTTTCTCTCTCTCTCTCTCTTTCTCTTTCTTTCTTTCTTTCTTTCTTTCTTTCTTTCTTTCTTTCTTTCTTTCTTTCTTTCTTTCTTTCTTTCTTTCTTTCTTTCTTTCTTTCTTTCTTTCTTTCTTTCTTTCTGTCTCTCTCTCTCTCTCTCTCTCTCTTTTGAGATGGGTTTTGCTATGTGGTCCAGACTGATCTAGAACTGTTGGCCTCAAGCCATCCTCCTGCCTCAGACTCCCAGAGTGTTGGGATTACAGGCATGAGCCATTGTGCCCAGCCTGGATTTTTTTTCCATTTTAATTGGTTTTCCTGTGTTATCTAAACATAACTTCAGGGGCATCACCTGCCACGGAAAGAGCAGCACTTGAATATAACTCAACTGTGTTTACAGCTAGCTGAGTCACTCAGTAGAAGGCAACAAACTCAGCCTTCAGTGCTTGGACCAGGGAATGCTGGTTGTAGTGCTTCTGAACTTGAAGATTTGTGCAAAGGTGATGCAAAGTGAGGCCTGACCCTGAAAAGCAGAATATCTATATATGACAGAAGAGAACAACCTTACCTAGCTAGATTGGCTGAAAATATATAGTCTTGAGTCCATGATTCCAGTGGCTGCTAAGGGACTTCTGCATTTCCCTTGGGCTGTGTGAGGGTGAAATCTTCTAGCAATGCCATAGTGACCAGGCCATTCCTAACCCTGAGGATAGAGCAGTCTATCCCTGTATACCACTCTGGGGCTCTGATCTTCAATCTACACTGTGGGTTCCAAACCTAAGACTCACTTTTATTTCATGTTCTTTCAATCAACCTCTCATACCATAAGCAAAATAAAACATGACAAACCAGGAAAACTATTTGTAACTTATGTTACAAATTAATATTCCTAACATAAGGGCATCTAAACATTGAAATGCAAAAGTTTAATGATTCTACTGGAAAAAGGTGTCTTATAAATAGAAAAAAATAGATACATAATAGAAATATATATGTATAAGAATTTTTTTTCTAAAAATTTCATATATCCTAAATATATGAATCTTACTCTAATAAAATACAAAAATACAAACATACAATCTTACTCATAATAAAAGAAGTACTAAGTCATGCTATAGGGATATATAAATCCTCACCTTTCCTATGGATAAACCCCCCAAGTTTTGATTGTCTACTGTATTGACAAGACTGTGAAGAACAGGTATTGTCATACCTTGCTGGTATGAATGCAAAATGGAACAAATTGTATGGAGGGGAGTTTGGCATCTAGGAAAATTACAAATACATTTACCATTATCTCCTTCCAGAAATGTCTCCCAAAGAAACACTGTCAAAATGTGAAAAGCTATTAATTTCAACACCATACATAACTGCAGAAGAAAGAACCCAAATTTCCATCAATAGAAGACTGATTGAATAGACCATGGGGGTACTCTTCGACTACTAAAGATAATTAGAAAGATTATTATTATTATTTATTTTGAGACATGGTCTTGCTCTGTAACTCAGGCTGGAGTGCAGTGACATGATCATAGTTCACTGCAGCCTCAATCTTCTGGGCTCAAGTGATCCTCCCACCTCAGCCTCCCAAGTAGCTATAGCTGGAACTACTGGTGTGCACCATAAAAAGATACCAAGCTATCTTTTTATTTTTTATTTTTGGGGAGACAGAGTTTCTCTATGTTGTCCAGGTTGGTCTTGAACTTCTGGGCTCAAGTGATCCTCCCACCTTGGCCTCCCACAGGGTTGGGATTATAGGCATGGGCCACTGCTCCCAGCTGAGAAAGATTCTTATATGTTGTTATGAAGAGATTTCCAAAATACTGTTAATTAAATAAAAAGTGAAGAACCATGTGCATAGTAGCATATAGTGGAATGTGTGCATGTTTGTGTAGTCGCTTAAATTAAAATATAGAAGGGTAAGCCAAAAACCAACCAAAATCATTGGAAATTTAGGGTAAAGGAGACAGGGAGAGAAGTTAGATTTCTCTTATTTCGTTCTGTGATTTTTTAGTTTTAAAACAAAAATTAAAAACAAAATAAAACAAATGAACATTATTATATATCGACTTGTGGCTTAACCACACAGAGAAGTTATTTCAAGTGATTTTAAAAAAGGGAATAATTTTTAACTGTACCTCACTAGTGGGATACATCCACAGGTTAAAAATAACCACAATAAAATCTTAAACAGTTTTTAGTTATCATATTTTTAGTAACAGTATATATATTATACTTTTGAGAACATATGTTTTAAGCAAATAAGAAATTATATGAATGTGTAGGAAGACAAAGAGTAGGCAGAAGAAAATAAGAATGAAAATAAAAATTCAAGGCAGTTAAGTTCCTATAATACTAAATTTTAACTGAAAATATTATGAATTTGTGATATAATTTCTCCTTTTAAAAAAAGGTCTAAAAACAATTACCAATCCAGCAGCAATGCAATCCCTTAGTGCCCAGATGATGGTCTCTAACTAAATTTCCCTCTTAGAAAAAGCCAAGGCTTTTCGGAGAGAAAGGTAATTCCTAGGTAGGGTGCAGGAAATATACAAGATAAGATTGAAACATCTAGTCTTACTCAAAAGCAAGAAACCTATCGAAAACGGTTGGGATTATAATAAAAGGATACAGGAGAAACTTGAAGAGGCTCCCACTTGTCAAAAATGGATTTTTTTGATCATGAAAAAGAACATAATGACAACAGCAGATTGAAACATATCATCTATGTAAAAATCCATGTGCTCACAGTGATATGTTTTTAAAAGCTTATCTCATTGGTCACATGTGCAGGATGCTACCCAACACATTCTTTTGAAAATTAGTAAATAAAGAAAAAAAATGGATCATTTGCCCTGCTTTTGTTGTTTAAATTATACCATTGGGTACTGAAATAATTGAACTGGAAAACTACTTCATTAAGGAGAGTACCACCAGCTAATAAATGCAAAAGGTAGGATTAGATTAGCATACCACTAGTTTGTAACCCCTAATAAATACTGGCTTAAGCAAAAACTATCAGTGGGTACTAAAACCATTGGATAAAATTGGGTAACTCCAAAATGTAAAGCTTTGCAAACTTTAATGTGCATATGAATTTCTTGAGGATACTGTTAAATTCTAGCATCTGACACTAAGTCTGTGGTTGAGCCTGAGATTTTACGTTTATAACAAGTCACTATGTGGTGCCAATCGTGCTGGCCTGAGAAGTGATCCTCCCACCTCATCCTCCCAAGTAGCTATAGCTAGAATTACTGATGTGCACCATCACACCAGGGTATTTTTTAAATTAAAAAAAAAATTTTTTTTTTTGAGAGACAGGGTTTCCCTAAGTTTTCCAGGCTGGTCTTGACCTCCTGAGCTCAAGTGATCCTCCCAACTTGGCCTCCCATAGGGTTGGGATTATAGGTGTGAGCCACCGCTCCCAGCTGAGAAAGATTCTTATATGTTCCTAAGAAAGAGAAAAGTAGCCTGACATTCAAGAGCTGGCCTGATACTCTTAGCTAGGCCTTGGTGTTCTCCTATTGAACAAAAACAACTTCACAGAATGACATCAGGCAAGGTTATTCTGTGACCATGATGGATCCAGACAAAAACAGTACTACTATGTAATTATGTCTAAACACAAATAATGAACATTGTCCAAACCACAAAACTATCCCCCTATCCTGGCTATTATGAGTGACCACTGCTTCTTCACCAATTGTAGCTTTAGGCTAGATCGAGTCTTTCCTCCTTCTAAGTAAGACTTAACTAAGATGCCCAGTCTTGGAGTTATTCCCACTTCCTGACAGCATCGAATCGAGACCAAAGCCCTGATGCCTTAAACCCTCACTAAAATAACCAAACATAAACCCAGGTCCTATAATAAGTCCTTTCTAACACCCACTGAGACGTAACATGATTCCCCATGGTATTCACTTTCATTGCAACAGGTAATAAAACCATGTTGTTCAACCACAGGTTGTGTTCTGGTAGTCTCTGCTAGAGTAACAATCAATAATATGATGGATCAGGCTGACAGCTGAGTCACCAATCACTATTTGCCTCCTGAGGTGATGCAACAGAAGGCTCACATAACCATCTTTAAAGTAATCATACAAAAAAGGTTGAACCTGAATCTGATTAAACCTCTGAATCTAATCAGTTTATAAGAAATACAGGGCACTGAGGAATATTTTAAGGAACTCTATTCAATTCAACCACAAGACAAATTACCTCTTTTTTAAAACAAATAAACGACAAGAAAATAAAAATAAAAGGGAAACTTCTAGATAAAAAGAGGCTCAACAATCATATCAATCCATTGCAATATGCTGCCCTTGTTTGGATCTTGATTTGTACAAACTGCTATACACACGAATAATGACAATAAGACAATTAGAAATATTAAAACAATGAAAAGATTTTGGACATCATTAAAGAATGATTGTTAATATTTTTAGGTCTTACAATGGCAATGCTCATTTTTCAAAACATTTACAAGGAAAATCATATGATTGCTAGAATTTGCTCTAACATAATCCAGTCATGATGTGAGAGAGTGCGTGTGGAGGGGGTATAAATAAGATGATTGCTCGTATTTGATAATTGCTGAAGGGCATATGCGAATTCTTTTTACTATTCTCCGTTATGTTTGATATGCTTGAAAAGTACCATAGTAAACATTTTTAAAATATATCTTTAAATCATTTAATTTAATACATCATTCTCAAAAGAAGAGAAGACATATTGACTGGAGAAAAATTCAGGATGATAACTCAAAATGGTTACATGTTCTAGAGCAGGGGTGTCCAATCTTTTGGGTTCCCTGCACCACATTGGAAGAAGAATTATTTTCTTGGGCCATACGTAAAATACACTAACACTAATGATACCTGATGAGCAAATTAAAAGGTCTGTGCATAAATCTCATTATATTTTAAGAAAGTTTATGAATTTGTGTTGGCCAGCATGCAAAGTCATCCTGGGCTGCACGCAGCCCATGGGCTGCTGGTTGGACAAGCTTATCTAGAGAAATAAACTATAATGACTTTAAAGATCTCTCCCACTACTGAAATTACTTTCTAATCAATTTCTTTAGCACTATTAAAATATTCCCCTTTTCTTCTCTTTAGTGATTACTAACAGATATGTGAACTGCAGATGAAGAGGAATAGAAATTATTATGTAGACTCAGGTGATGGTCTTGGGGAGAAACATTCAATTTAAATGTTTGATTTTTTTTTTAATGTTTGATTTTAAAAGAAGAAAATAGATTATTTGAGCAGTTACCTGGATCTGTAGCAGACATCAGTGAACCAAAAAATAAACAGTCAGTGAAATGAAAGTCTCCATTTTTCAACTGGCCAGCATGTATCATAGCCTTCACAAAACCATACATAATTAACCTGTTGAAGAGAAAAACATGACCTTCAAACATCCAGATGAACCCCGTGTAAACCCATGCTATCATAAGCCACATGCTAATGTTTTTCCCAAATACGTATCATGCACAAATTGCCACCGCCCTGCCAAATGACAGTCATGCTAGCTCTCTGTACACTGGAATCTCTTGGCTATGAAAGACAATTTTACCAAATATCACAATTTATTCACCTGGTAAAAGGTAATGGAACAGTTTATAGTATATTCCAATGAAAACAAGATAAATCTCAAAGATATAAAAAATTGTCAAATGTGGCACAGCAAATCATATCCAAAAACACAGCAGCTGTGCTGACATCTGTAAATGGATTGCTTTTCAGTTTTCCTTGTTTTGTCTGCTGGGGGTGACTGAAAAGGGTTCAAATTTCAAGTCCATCACTGTGATGAGAAGGATATTAGCCAATCACAGGGCACTCAGTCAACCAGTCACCTTATAATAGATGAGTCTCTGCTACTATTGGTGTCAGGACACTTCCACACTGGGTAGAGAATCACTGTTAGGTTAGAGCATGTAACTCCAGCTCACTGTTTAAAATGAATACTGAAATAGTTGCATTGTGATCTTTCAAGGAAAGATTCTATAACCTTACTGTCCCCACACCATGGCATGCAAATTGTCTGTTTTGGTCATCATTTGCCATCCTATAGCTTTTAATTGGTATTTAATTATTTAACTGACTGATTGATTTTGCTAAGATCCTAGTAGAGGAAATGGAGAGGTGGGTGAACTGGATCACAGTGTAATTTAAGAACTGTAAGAGTCTTTAGAAACTATAGACCATGAAACCAACAGATGGATGTTTAAACACTCACATGAACTTAAAGTTAGTTCTAAGGTTTTGGGCATAGGTAAAAAGGCTAAGAGATATTAAAAAATGTCGATAAGAATGCAGATATTTCAAATTATGTTAAGAAAAGTATCGCTATGAGGGAATATTTCAGACCTACCTGCATTTAAATCCAAGCTCTACTACCTACTATCTATATGATTTTAAGTTATTACTAAAACTTTCTGAACCTGAATATCCATGAGGTAGGGATAACAGTAAAAGCCCACGTAATTGTTTTAAGGATTAACTGAGATAATACACATTTGGTGTCTGGCACATAGCAAATGCTCAATGAGGTCATTGAGGCTAATAATAATGATAAAAATAGTAGGTAACATTTACTTACCATTTTTACTTGTACACATGCTTTAACTCATTAAATCCCCCATCAATGGTAATATTTTTGTATTTTTTAGCAAGAAAACTGAATATAGTGTGATTAAGCAATTTGCTTAAGGTGACACAGCTATTAAGTTGTGAAGCCCAGATGTGAATTGAGAAGGTCCGGCTCTAAAGTCTAGGCTTTTAACCACCACACTGTATCGCCTAGATCAACAGTCCTATATTTGACATGATATGTTAGTTCATGTAATATACCCTCAACCACACCATGAGGTAGTTGCTCTAGGCAGTCCAGAAGACAGCAATGAAGAATCCCTAAGAACTTAGAAATAATTCTACCCTCTGAATTGAACTATTAAGTCAATCCATAATGGTTTAGAGCACAGGGGCCCAACATCGCTTTGCAAAGCATGGATTCTAGAAGGGGAGGCTGAATCTTAACGAGGCTGAAGGTATTAAATATCTGAGAAAGACTGTCAGTGGGACATAGCATGGGAGATGGGAAAAGGCAAGTCTAAGAGGCCTCATTCATGGCAGCTCAGCCACACTTATCCAGAGGGCAGCACACTGCCAGTTACCAGGTGCAGTCTCTTGATAAGTATAGGGTAGCTTCATTCAGCTTATTTATTCATTCAAAAGATACTTCTTTTTTTATTATTATTATACTTTAAGTTCTGGGATACATGTGCAGAACATGCAGGTTTTTTACATAGGTATACACATGCCATTTTGGTTTGCTGCACCCATCAACCCATCATCTACATTAGGTATTTCTCCTAATGCTGTCCCTCCCTTAGCACCCCACCCCACGACAGGCTCCGGTGTGTGATGTTCCCCTCCTGTGTCCATGTGTTCTCATTGTTCAATTCCCACTTATGAGTGAGGACATGTGCTGTTCGGTTTTCTGTTCCTGTGTTAGTTTGCCAAAAATCATGGTTTCCAGTTTCATCCATGTCCCTGCAAAGGACATGAATTCATCCTTTTTATGGCTGCATAGTATTCCATGGTGTATATGTGCCACATTATCTTTATCCAGTCTATCATTGGTGGACATTTGGGTTGGTTCCAAGTCTTTGCTATTGTGAATAGTGCTGCAATAAACATATGTGTGCATGTGTCTTTATAGCAGAATTATTTATAATCCTTTGGGTATATACCCAGCAACGGGATTGCTGGGTCAAATGGTATTTCTGGTTCTAGATCCTTGGGGAATTGCCACACTGTCTTCCACAATGGTTGAACTAATTTACACTCCCATCAACAGTGTAAAAGCATTCCTATTTCTCCACATCCTCTCCAGCAGCTGTTGTTTCCTGACTTTTTAATGATTGCCATTCTAACTGGCGTGAGATGGTATCTCATTGCGGTTTTGAATTGCATTTCTCTAATGACCAGTGATGGTGAGCTTTTCTTCATATGTTTGTTGGCCGCATAAATGTCTTCTTTTGAGAAGTGTCTGTTCATATCATTCACCCACTTTTTGATGGGGTTGTTTATTTCTTGTAAATTTGTTTAAGTTCTTTGTAGATTCTGAATATTAGCCCTTTGTCAGATGGATAGATAACAAAATTTTTCTCCCATTCTGTAGGTTGCCTGTTCACCTGATGTTGGTTTTTTTTGCTGTTCAGAAGCTCTTTAATTAGATACCATTTGTCAATTTTGACTTTTGTTGCCATTGCTTTTGGTGTTTTAGTCATGAAGTCTTTGCCCATGCCTATGTCCTGAATGGTATTGCCCAGGTTTTCTTCTAGGGTTTTTACGGTTTTAGGTCTTATGTTTAAATCTTTAATCCATCTTGAGTTAACTTTTGTATAAGGTGCTTCTTATTGATCCCTTACTATGTGTCAGGCTCCGTGCTAAAGGCATAAATTGTCTCAGTGAACAAACAAAGATCTCTGCCCTCATAGGGTACACAGTTTATCAGGATAGACAACAATAAGACACAATCAGATATTAAAATTATAACTGTTATCTACATTACTTTCTAATCAACACTGGGACATTCTGGTCAGTCATGGCATTAGCAGAGAAATGATCCTCAGTATTCATCTATAATGAGTCTCTTCTGCCTCTTCTGGCATTAGCCCAACTTCACCTTGGCCCTTTGTCACTTGAACTGCAGTTCAAATATTGAATATCAATTGGTTCTGGAATCAATACAAACTTTGTGATCTGTCACTATATTTCTGAATTCTATACCCATTAATTTAATTTGCACATTAGGAATCTGAAGCTCAGAATTAAAATGACTTGTTCCATATTGTACAGAAGCCATTAAATTGGATATTATAAAAAATATATGTATACATACTACCTAGGTATGGCAGGGTTACGTGGAAACTAGAAGCCTCATATACTATTGCTGGAAATGAAATTAAAGTTTTTATGGAAACCAATTTGGCAATTTATTCTAAAAGTATTAATTTTTGAAAATACTCTATAGCTTATTAAATGGTTTCCTATAAATTTATACCAAGAAATTAATAAAATATGTACCAAAAGATGTGAATTTAGATTAAGATTCCTATTATTTATAATAATAAAAATTCAAAGCAATCTCCACGTCCAATGAATGAATAGCATAATACAAATGATGGCAGACTAATATGCAACTATTAAAACTCTATATAATAATATATATTAAACACAGAAAAGTAAATTGATAACACAAATTATAAAGTGATATATAAAATAAATTAGGCTGGACACAGAAAAGTGAATTATTAACACAAGTTAATGATTACATCTAACTGTATAAAATTGAGTATACTTAGGCATACATATAAACAGAAAAAGTTAGACACATGCAGCCCTGTGTTATTGTTAATAGTGGTTATATAATAGAATTAAACAACTCCTTTTTACTTTTCTGCATTTTTCCAGTTCTTTTTAAATAATTGCTATAATAAAAACAAAACAATGTACATCAGTGAGTACTATTATGGACACAATAGTTACTCATTGTGTTACTTAATCCTCATAATTCTATGAGCTATGTTCTATAATTATTCCTTTTACAAATGAGAAAATTAAGACTCAGAGAGGTTAACTAACTTGCCTAAGGTCACAGAATTAGCTTGTGACAAACCAGAGTTTGAATCCAGGCGGTTGGACACCAAAGCCTACATTCTTAACCACCAACTCTATAACACTTTTGAAATCAGGAGAAACATGCATGTGTGTGAGTATACACACACACATACACCCCCACACACAGTTTGCTTTTTCAAAAAAGAAAGGAAATTACTTATTTACTTGAAATCAACTCCTTGACCTAAAATAACTATAATTTCAGTCACTTCCTTGAGATAATACAAGAAATAAAAATAAAAAGCCCAGTTCAGTTCAAGCTCATTATGGTAATTGTTATTATTACTAATATAGAAATGGCCACTATCATTGCTAATTATAATAAACCAACAATTACTGTGCACCTACAATGTGCCAAGCATTCTTATAATGGTAGCTATTGTTATTGTTGCTACATTATTATTAATAAAAACCGATTAGTTATAAATACGTTAACTGGGAGGCTAAAAAATGAAGCCACCCATTACCAGCCACCATATCCTCACAGAGTGGCATATTCTTTCTGCCATCACTTCATAGAAGGCACTATGGCTCAGGACAGGGCAGATGCAATTTCATGGGAGAGGGAATCTGGTGAAGTCTAGCGCATACAATGCCCTGAAGACGGCAAACCTGAGTCAGATGTCCTCCCGTGGACACTCTGAGGTTAGTGACAGCCTGGGTTACAGGGGTGGACAGAAGCAGAAACTGTATCATAAAAAGTAAAATCATTAATAACATTGATTTCAGCAAATATTCAATTAGTAATTTCCTTTGAAAAACAGAGTGCTGGTGCTATAGAGCATATAAAGACAGAAATCCATGACTTGCTCTCAAAGACTAGAGACACACAGGATGGCAGTCATAAATTTTACTCTAATAGAAGGCATTGCATAAAAGGGGATTTGGGAAAATGCTTAACATACTCATTTCATTTAGAGTTATGACGCATACACTAATTTTAAATTTCATGAGCTAGTTTCACACTATTAAAGTCCTACACTCAAAGCTATGTTGTAAAAATGTTTCAATACAAAAAGTTCCAGAAGTTTTAATTGTTTGGATGATTTAAAAATATAGCACCTTAATCTCAGTATTTTTAAAAAAGGAATCCTCCTCCTCCTCCCTCTTCTTTTTTAAAAATAGCCTTCACTAAATTATGAATAGATCACCAGAAAAGGCAGTTTTTTGAATTGTTAGGGATAAGCAAAGGAAGTTGTCAGTTTGGAGACAAAGCTGTGTGGACCAGTCCCATTAACGGTCAGAAAAGCCACATCCCTGACTGCAAAACCATGTGAAATAGGCCACTATGTGGAGCTTGCTCTGCAGTGGGAAAACCCAGGATCTACATGTGCTGGAATCAATATGAAAGTTATGATCTGCATCTAGATTTCTGAATTCTATACCCAAATGTCCTTTGGGAAAATACATTTCCCTATTTATTTGTGCAGATTTTATGGATAGTTTCAGTCTCACATTTTCTTTCTTCCAAAGCATGCGTTCAAGGGCAATCCCTCTCAGAAGAACTCACAAACTGTGCTAGGCTGGATAGGATTGGGAAGTTCCCGTAGCGAAATTCACTCATTCATGTATTCATTAATTTACGCATTGACTCATTCATTCAACAAATAATTAATAATATACATAATTCCTGTCCAAAAGACTTTATATTTTGAGATAGGGGTAGAGGAAGATGGTAGAACAGAAGACTCCAGTGATTGTACCCCCCACAAATATATCAATTTAACAACTATCTACACAAAAAGAGCAACTTCATAAGAACCAAATAGCAGGTGAGCACTCACAATACCTGGCCTTGACTTCATATAGCTAAAAGAGGTACTGAGGAGGGGAGGAGACAGTCCTGAAATGCCAATGCCACTCCTCCTCCATCTCCTGGCAGCAGCAGTGTAGCATGGATAAAGAGAATCAGTGCATCTGGGAGAGGGAGAGTGCAGCAACTGTAGAACATTGCACTGAACTTCGGTGCCCTGTCACAGCAGAAAGCCAAACTGAGCTGAACTCAGCTGACGCCTGTCCGCAGAGGAAATACAAAACCAGCCTTGGCCAGAGAGGAATTCTCTATCCCAGCGATTAGAACTTGAGTTCTGCCAAGCATCCCCACTGCAGGTTAAATTTCTCTGGGACCCTAAATAAACTTCAAAGGCAATCTAGGCCACACGGACTAAAACTCCTAGGTGATTCTGAAGCTCAGTGCTGAACTGGGCTCAGAGTCAGTGGACTGGGGGCATGCAACCTACTGGAACACCAGTCAGGGTGGCTAACGCGGTGCTCGTGCGACCCCTCCTTCAACTGTAGGCTGCGCAGCTCACGGATAGATCCCTTCCTTTTGCTTGAAGAGAGGAGAAAGAAGAGTAAGGAAGACTTTGTCTTGTACCTTGGATATCAGCACAGCCATAGTAGGATAGGGCACCAGTCAGAGTTGTGAGGCCCCTTTTCCAGGCCCTAGCTCCCAGATAACATTTCTAGACACAACCTGGGCCAGAAGGGAACCCACTGCCTTAAAGGGAAGGGCACAGTACTGGCAGGACCCATCATCTGATGACCAAAGAGCCCTTGGGCCCTAAATAACCAGCAGCAATACCCATGTAGCATGTCATGGACCTTGGGTGAGACTCTGAGACTTGCTGATTTCAGGTAAGACTCAGCATATTCCTTGCCTGTGGTGGCTATGGGGAGAGACTCCTTCTTCCTGAGATAAGGAGAGGGAAAAGCAAAAGGTATTTTCACTTGCATCTTAGGTACCTGCTCAGCAACAGCAGGACAGAGCACCAAGCAGACTCTTGGGCTCTTGGACAGCATAGGTGGACCTGCCCTGGGCCAGAGGGGAGGCCAGTGCTCTGAAGAGTGAGTCCTAGGTCAGGTAGCATTAACCACAAGCTGACTGAAGAGAGCTTGGGCCTTAAGGGAACATTGGCAGGGGCTGGGAGTACTTCCTGTGGGCCTATGGTGGTGAACATGGGGTGAGGATCCCTCTGCCGGTGGAAAGGAGAGGGAAGAGTGGAAATGACTACATCTCACAGTTTGAGTACCAGCTTAGTCATAGTAAAACAGAACATCAGGCAGACTTGTAAGGATTTTGACTCTAGTACCTGGCTCCCACATAGCACATCTGGACACATCCAGGGCTTAGGGGAACTTGCCACTTTGTAGGGAAGCATACAAGACTGGCTGGCTTTGCCACCTGCTGATGGTGGAGCCCAAGGGCCTTGAGCACACATAGGCAGCAGCCAGGGAGTGGTTACAGCGGGACTTGGGCAAGACCCAGTGCTGTGCTGGCTTCAGGTCTGACTTAGTACAGTTCCATTGGTGGTGGTCACAGGGGTACTTGTTTCACCTCACCCTCAGGTCCAGGCAGCTCAGAACTGAGCAAGACTCCATTTATTTGGGAGAAAGTAATGGAAGAGAACAAGAGTCACTGCCTGGTAATCTGGAGATTTCTCCCTGATCTTATCTAAGGCCTTCAAGGCAGTACCTCTTCCAGTCTGCAAGAACCATAATGTTACTGGGCTTGGGGCACCCCCTGATGCAAATATGGCTTAGATAATAACACCCAATTCTTTTAGAATACTTGTAAAGCCTTTCCAAGAAATGTGGGTGCTAACAAGCTCAGGCTGCAAAGACTACAATAAATACCCAACTGTTAAATGCCCAGACAAAGACAAACATCCACAAGCATCAAGACCACCATGGAAAACATAACCTCACCAAGTGAACTAAATAAGGCACCAGGGAACAATCTTAAATCAACAGAGATATATGACCCTTTGGATAGAGAATTCAGAATAGCTGTTTTGAGGAAACTCAAAGAAATTCAAGATAACACAGAGAAGGAATTCAGAATTCTATCAGATAAATTTAATGAAGAGATTGAAATAATTAAAAAAATGAAATAGAAATTCTGGAGTTGAAAAATGCAATTGACATATGAAAGAATGCATCGGAGTCTTTCAATAGCAGAACTGATCAAGCAGAAGAAAGAATTGGTGAGCTCAAAGACAGGATATTTGAAAACACACAGTTGGAAGAGGCAAAAGAAAAAAGAATAAAAAACAATGAAGCATGCCTACACGATCTAGGAAATAGCCTCAAAAGGGCAAATTTAAGAGTTATTGGCCTTAAAGAGGAAGTAGTGAAAGACATAAAAGTAGAGTATTTATTTAAAAGGCTAATACAGAACTTGCAAAACCTGGAGAAAGATATCAATATCCAAGTACAAGAATGTTACAGAACACTAAGCAGATGTAAAAAAGAAGACTAACTCAAGGCATTTAATAATAAAACTTCCAAAAGTCAAGGATAAAGAAAGGATCCTAAAAGCAGCAAGAGAAAAGAAACAACATACAATAGGGCTCCAATATGTCTGGCAGCAGACTTTTCAGTGGAAATCTTATAAGCCAGGAGAGAGTGGATGACATATTTAAAGTGCTGAAGGAAAGAAACTTTTACCCTAGAATAGTATATCTGGTGAAAATATCCTTCAAACAAGCAGGAGAAATAAAGACTTTCCCAGACAAACAAAAACTGAAAAATTTCATCAACACCAGACCTGTTCTACAAGAAACACTAAAAAGAGTTCTTTAACATTAAAGAAAAAGATGTTAATGAGCAATAAATAATCTGAAGATACAAAACTCACTGGTAACAGTAAGTACACAGAAAAACACAGACTATTATAATACCTTATCTGTGGTATATGAACTATTCCGATCTTAATTGGAAAGGCTAAATGATGAACCAATCAAAAATAATAACTACAACTTCTCAAGACATAGACAGTACCATAATACATAAATTGAAACAACGAAAAGTTAAAAAGCAGGAGGACAAAGTTAAAGTGTAGAGTTTTTATAAGCTCTCTTTTTGCTTGTTTGTTTGCTTATGCAAACAGTGTTGTTATCAGCTTAAAATAATGGGTTATAAGATAGTATTTGCAAGCCTAATGAAAACTACAAATCAAAAAAATACAATAAACACATAAAAAATAAAAAGTAAGATATTAAAACATACCACCAGACAACATCACCTTCATTAACAGGAAGAAAGGAAAGAAGGAGGAGAAAGTTTTAAGATTTTAAGATTTATTTTAAAGTTTTAAGATTTATTTTGTGATCTAACATATGTCCTATGCTCAAGGATAGGACATATGTTAGATCACAAAATAAATCTTAAAACATTGAAAAAATTAAAATAATATCAAGCATCTTCTCTGACCACAATGGAACAAAACAAAAAATTAACAACAAGAAGAACTTTGGAAACTATACAAACACATGAAAATTAAGCAATATGCTCCTGAATGACAGTGGGTCAATGAAGAAATTAAGAAGGAAATTGAAAAATTTCTTGAAACACAACGGTTTTTGAATGATATTCCGTTATTGAATGATAATGGAAACACAACATACCAAGATCTATGGAACACAGCAAAAGCAGTACTAAGCAGGAAGTTTATAGCTATAAGTGCCTATATCAAGGAAGAAAAAAACTTCAAATAAACATGAAGATTTTTATGCATCTTAATGATGCATCTTAACGAACCAGAAAAGAAAGAGCAAACCAAACCCAAAGTTAGTGGAAGAAATGAAATTATAAAGATCAGAGCAGAAATAAATGAATTTGAAGACAACAACACAAATGATCAATAAAACAAAAAGTCGGTTGTTTTATTTTGCCCAAGAATGGGCAAACCTTTAGTCAGGCTAAGAAAAAAAGAGAGTGAAGACTCAAATAAATAAAATTAGAGATGGAAAAGGAAACATTACAACTGATACCACTGGATCATTTTAAAGGATCATTAGTGGCTACCCTGAGCAACTATATGACAATAAACTGGAAAATCTAGAAGAATTAGATAAATTCCTGTTGTCATACCTACCAACAGTGAACCTTGAAGAAATCCAACAGATGTTGATTGATCCTAAACAGAACAGTAACAAGTAACAAGATCAAAGCCATAATAAAATATCTCCCAGTAAAGAAAAGCCCGGGGAACCCAGTAGCTTTACTGCTTCTATCAAAAATTTAAAGAACTAATGCCAACTCTGCTCATTCTGAAAAATAGAGGAGGAGGAGGGAATACTTTCAAATTCATATTATGAGGCCAGTATTATCCTCATAACAAAACCAGATGACACATCAAAAAAAGAAAACTGCAGACCAATATTCCTATAAATATTGATGCAAAAATCTTCAGTAAAATACTAGCAAACTGAATTCAATAACGCATTAAAAAGATCATTCATCATGATGAAGTAGGATTTATCCTAGGGAAGCAAGGATGTCTCAACATATGCAAATAAATTAATGTGATGCATATTATAAAGAACAAAAACCATATGATCATTTCAATTGATGGCAAAAAAGCATTTGACATAGCTTAACATCCCTTCATGAGAAAAACTCAAAAAATTAAAAAAACAGCAATTTCACTTCTAGGAATATACACAAATGAAAGAAAATCAGTATATTGAAGAAATATCTGCACTCCCATATTTATTGCAGCGCTACTCACAATAGCCAAGATTTGGAAGCAACCTAAGTGTCCATCAACAGACAAACGGATAAAAAAAAAAAAAAAAGTGCGGCTGGGTGCGGTGGCTCACGCCTGTAATCCCAGCACTTTGGGAGGCCGAGGTGGGCAGATCACCTGAGGTCGGGAGTTCGAGACCAGCCTGACCAACATGGAGAAACCCTGTCTCTACTAAAAATACAAAATGAGTTGGGCATGGTGGCACATGCCTGTAATGCCAGCTACTCCAGAGGCTGAGGCAGGAGAATCACTTGAACCTGAGAGGCGAAGGTTGCAGTGAGCTGAGATGGCCCCATTGACTCCAACCTGGACAACAAGAGTGAAACTCTATCTCTCTCTCTCTCTCTCTCTCTATATATATATATATATACACACACACACATATGATACATATACACAATGGAGGTCTATTCAGCCATAAAGAAGAATGAGATCCTGTCATTTGCAACAACCTGAAATGGAGCTGGAAGTCATTATGTTAAGTGAAAGAAGCCAGGCACAGAAAATTTCACATGTTACCACTCACTTGTGGGAGCTAAAAACTAAAATAATTGAACTCACAGAAATAGAGAGTAGGAAGATTGTTACCAGAGGCTGCGAAGGGTAGTGGGGGTGCGGAGGAGGGGAAGTGTGGATGGTTAATGTGTACAAAAAAAAGGTGGAAAGAATGAATAAGACCTCATATTTGTTAATATAACAGGGTGACTACGGTGAAAAATAATTTAATTATACATTTTTAAATAACTGAAAGGGTATAATTGGATTGTCTGTAACACAAAGAATACATGTTTGAGGAGATGGATCCTCTATTGACCCTGATGTGATTATTATGCATTGCATGCCTGTATCAGTGAATTACATGTAACCCATAAGTATATACACTATGTATCTCCAAAAATTAAAAATAAAAAATAAATTTTAAAAAGAGCTTGTATTTTATTGGAGAAGTCAGTTAAAAGGCCTTTTATGATTTGTCATTTTATTCATATTGTGGATAAGTGCTATGGAAAGAAGTCCAGAATGCACACATACTTCTACCAGCTGGGGAACATTGAAGGATGACTTTGTTTTACAGAAGTGATTGCAAATTCAGTTTTAGAAATGTTGAGATGAAGGAGCTGATGTGACAGACTGTTGGGTATACAGATTTGAATCTCAATGAAGGGTTTTCTTAGGGGATAGATTTGACAGCAGACACTGTGTTGTGTGTTATTGCAACCTTGGGTGTGAATAAAAGTCCAGAAAGAACATAGAATGAAAGAGGACCCATGATTGATTGCTGGGGAACTCTGGCATTTGGAGGGCATCAAGGAGAATAAGGCAGCAGAGGATCCCAAGAATGAATCGACAGAGACATGAGCGGGAATCTACTAGAAGGTCACAGAAGTCAAGGGAAGAAAGTGTTTCAAGAAGTGTATAATGAATAGAGCTGGATATTGCCAAGAGAGCATTTTATTAATATTTGAGGCATTAGATTTATGGGTGCTAGAGCAAGATTACAATGGGTCGAAGAGTCCATGGAAGATGAGGAAACTGATATAAGCAACATACCCAACCCTTCTAAGAAGTCTGGCTATAAGGGGAGCCAGGTCTTTCTCCAGACAGAAAAATGGCATTGAAGTGAGACGAGTTGGTTGCAAAGGAGTGAGAAGAAGCTACGAAGAAGCTCACATCTCATAGGGCTTACAAACAGGAGTGGTATTACAAAATGATAGTTCTGCTTTATCAAGATTAGTGGCAGGAAGTGGTGAGTCTGAATTGGGGTGGTGGAAGGATGCAGGCCTTAGAGGCTGTGTAGGACCATGTGGCTCCTACAGGTGTCAAATAAATGACTCCCCTTTTTCATCGCTGTTTCTTATATCCCATGTGTGTATATATGTACATATATATATACACACACACACACATATATATACACCTATACCAGTAAAGTATATATTTACCTGACTTTAAGAGTGTGTGTGTGTGTATATATATATATGGTATATGTACACTGCATTATATAATTAAAGTATATATATATACTTTACTATATACCTAGTATATATACCTAGTAAAGCATGCCTTTACTATATACTAGGTATATAATAATGCAAAAGTGAGTCAGACACATGATTTCTGTTTTCCAGAAGGAGAGAGACGTCATCTACATAAGCACAGCACATGGTGGAAAGTGGTAAGTGTCCCACGAGAGGTACAGATCATATCCACAGAAAAACAACGCTCTTTTACTTGGGGACTTACGAAAGGCTTTGAGAGGAACACAGCGTATTTACTGAATTTTAAAAATACAGCCAGGTAAGGAGAATTCATCTATACTTGGGATTGCCCATACTCTGAATTTTTCCCCTGGACTGCAAAACCTTTCCTACTGAAGGTGGTTTCTTTAAATAGTACAAAACCCAACAGACAAAATATGAATAAATAAAAAAGAAACCCTTCTCTAGTAATCCAGAGAATCATTGCCATCTGCTACCCATTATAGAGATAGGGGAGCGGGGGAATGCCTGCCCTGACTGAGCTGTAGCTCTGCTTGTGGATTGCCTTAGGGCCCAGTATGGGCTGTTCTTCCCAAGGAGTGTAAGAGGCTCCTGGAGTCCTGTTGTAGATAAAGCAGATGCTCAGATCTCACAATAATACTTCATCCATTTGGCCACTGTGCTTAGACTTTGTTCTTTCTGTTTAATTAGAAGGTTGTGGAGAAGAAGAGGATGAAACAGTCAATTTGATGGCTTATGGCATGTTAAAGGAAAACAGGGAGCCAGGTGAAGCCCCATTCAGCTCTGCTGTGGCGACAGGTGAGTCCCTGACCAAATCCTATATATGGGACACCTATAGTCCCCATATATATCCTATATGGTATCTTGAACAAGGATCCATGAAGACTGCAGATTGCCCGGCCTTAATCCTCTCTCCTCTGTAAGGGGTGGAGAGAGATAAGCTTTAGAGCAAGCTTGTCCAACTCACAGCCCACAGGCCACATACAGCCCAGGATAGCTTTGGATGTGGTCCAACACAAATTCATAAACTTTCTTAAAACATTATGAGATTTTTCTATGACTTATTTTTAGTTCATCAGCTATTGTTAGTGTTAGTGTATTTTATGTGTGGCTCAAGGTAATTCTTCTTAGAGTGTGTCCCAGGGAAGCCAAAAGTTCGGGTACCTCTGCACAGAAAAAGGGGAAAGTTGCCTCCAATTTTTCCCCAGTCTGAAAGAGGAGGCTTGTTAGTGAATGGGGTGGGGGCAGTAGGAAGATGGAGAGCAATGGGGGGAAGGTTCATTGTTAGGAGCATAAGAGAGTGTGTTGAGTTTGGGAAATTCTGTGCCAGGACATTTGACCACCCCAAAATTTTGTTTGCAAGGGCCATCACCCAAACAACTACAACCCCACAGTTCTCCTTTTCCCTGGCCTCTACTGTCTTCTTAGCTGTCTTCTGTCCTGTAGTTCTCAGGACACTTATCTGTCATTGGAAGGGAGTTCCAGTATTGAAAATTGAAGACTATGCTATGAATAAAACTACATACGGAGGGATAGAAGGAACAGACAACTTTTGAGTACCTATTCTGTGTCAAACACCATCTTAGTACATTTTATATATTTTAAAATTTACACACACACACACACGCACACACAAACACACACACACACACAGCCCAGCTGGGAAGCCATCATAATTCCTATTTTATAAACAAGTAAACCCTACAAGTGATAGAAATTTGATTTAAACAAATGTTTTTTTCTTACTTGTTACTATTTAATACTAAGTAGAAAATTTAAGATAGCTTTGCCTTTGTTTCCCAAATATAAAGTCAACTACTATGTTCATTGTTCCTAGTAAAATGTCTCTGACAGAATATCATAATGGGATGAGCTCTTCAAGCATTATGGATAATCTATTAGATATTCCCTTCGGACATTTAACTTGGCTGTAAGAGGATATGGAAAACACCGTGTCTTTCGTATTTCCCCTGCAAGCCAGTTCAACATCTGGTGTCACGTGGGTCTAGAAGTGGCCACCAGGTTGTTTTAAGAACAGAAAAGACTGCAGATAGAAGGTTGTGATGAAATAAACTGTCCTTTAATCATGGTTGTGTCCCTGAGACATTTAGAACAAAGTTAAGTGAGTGCATTTCCCACACATTCTGCTGCCCACCTGCCTCAAACTTGTCACCTTCCTGGGCCTTCCTAGAAGCCCTCACTCACCTTTGCATGTTTGGGCCAGTTTCTGCTGCTATAGCAACCCACACAGCTGCCTGCAGGGGATCAAACCTCCCTTCCGTGGAGTGCTTCAAGGTTCTTGGAGGAAATGAGATATAAATTCCAAGCATGAATATGGAATGGGCATAAATCACAATGTTGACATGCAGTGGGAGGTAGAGATCTACTCAAAGATGAGCTAAACATAGGCAAGAACTTGACTAGGCATCCTGATTGTGTGTCTATCATATCCACTATCTGGGAGCATGCCAGCCCATTCAGTTGTGAAAGGGGATCCTTTCCACAGAGCCCCACTTGGCCCACTCTCTGACTTACCTAAAGCACACCCAGGAGAGAAGAATGAGAGGAGCAATGAAGGCAGTGCAAGACTCGGTCACATTCACTAAAGGCACCATGTACCTCAAATGACAACCTCCTTTGAAGAACTGGCCAGCCTGTACCACCATCCTGAAATGTGTGGACACTAGAATGCTGTGAGCTAGCTCCTCACCTCTGTCCTCTCTAAGTATCCCACCTTCTTCCATGAGAAAACTATGCTTAGTACTCACTGGAAGTAAGCATTCCTTTCTCACTGCCATTCTTCTCTCAACCTGTATCCCCAGTCTCCACCCACTGATCAGTTTGTAAAGCTCTCTCCTTTATTCCATCTAGGTCCTAAATTCCACTTACACACTGTTAAAACCTTAGAAGATGATTCTCAGAATGTTCTTACGTGACTAATTTAGAGAGACAACACATTTGGGCTATTCTGCCTTCTGTCTTTTCTGTTCCCATCTCCATTCCATGTACCCATTACCCAGTCCTGCTAGGTGCTAAGGGGTTCAGAAGATGTGGCTTCTGTCCTCCAGAACTCACAGCTTGGGAGGAGGAATAAGACACAAGTGCAAATAACTGACTACTAAGTGAAAAAATGACCAGTTCAGTAAGCAAGCTAAAGCGAAAGTGATAAAGGGTTCAGAGGAGGGAAGGAGAGCCATAGTCTGGGGAAGAAGACATTGAAGGTGAGTCTATCCTGAAGAGCAGATAGGATCAGACACGAGTTATAGTAGTAGTAGGAAGAACAGGGGGAGTCATTACTGGAAAAAGTAACATGGACCACCAAACACAAGTGAATAGTAATTCGCAGGTGTGAGCAGAAAAAGTTGGGTAATTTATTGGTGAATTCTTCTACTATATATTGCTATATTGTATAATTTAGTGATCTCAAATTCTGCTGCATATTAGAATCACATAGGGATTTCAAAATCATGATGCCAAGGCTGCACCCCAGACCAAGTAAATCAGAATCTTTGTAAGTTGGACCCAGGCATCAGTATTTTAAAAAGCTCCTCCACTGTTACAAAATGCAGTCAGGGGCTAGAATAAGTGCTCTAAATCAATACCTCTGGGCACTCTGAAGTCCAGACTAAGCACCTGGGGATCAGGAGGTCTGGGGTGGGGCCTGAGATTCTCCATTTCTAATCAGTTCCAGGTGGTACCATTGTTGCTGGTCCCAAGCCACACTTTGAGCATGAAACTCGAAATGAGGGTGCTGTTTAAGCAAAATAGCTCAGCCATTAGTGTACCCTGATGGTAATTTCCTTAAGGGGCAGCACTTTGAATTCACAAACGGAGCTGCCTGAGATGCAATTAATACAGGTCCACAGATAGATAAGCACTCAATACCCACTGCTTGGTGACTTGGCCTCCCTGCTGATTTGTGGCTAAGAGACAATGATTATTGAA
This sequence comes from Macaca fascicularis, assembly GCF_037993035.2. NCBI lineage: Eukaryota > Metazoa > Chordata > Mammalia > Primates > Cercopithecidae > Macaca > Macaca fascicularis. The sequence goes on from NC_088376.1 coordinate 46,528,570, forward strand.
TAGCATTATTACTGAACAGCATATGAGGATTCAAGGCGTAGTTACCTCCTCACTCCAATTTGAAGCTCCTCACAGTAGGAAATGAAAAAAGGAGTGGGAGAGGGGGAGTGAGAGAATGTGTCATCCACTGAAATTAACAGACCTCCATTATTCCTTTGATCTGTGGCTCCACAGAGACTTGTGTTTTAGGGACAGACACCCAACCTTCCCCGACAGTAGAGAAAGAGACAGATGGTTGTTTTGGTGTCATCACAGGTGATGCTCAGCACTGTAATGTCCTCCCTAGTTTTAAAAAGTGGCAAAGAGAATCTTCAAGTTTCATATCAAATATTTTAAAAATCCTAGCAGAAACTGCATATTCATTAAAGAAAAACAACAAGTTTCTTTGCTTTGGGATGAATTGCATCAACTCAGAAGCTCTAATTGGCAGCACAAACATGGAGGGGTGAGTGTCCATGTGTACAAACACAAACATATATATTTACATACACATATACATGTACATATAATCTTTCAAGTAAGGAAGCTTTCAAAAGTATCTCAAAGTATAAAATTCAGCCAGGCAAAAGCAGCAAGAGGGGATCCTGCTACCCTGTGCATGCACACTCAGCCATCAGCCATGATTTTTCACCTTTAAAAATACATGCATGGTTGCATTTTCTTATCCTTCCTGGAAGGTGAATAAAATTGAGACCCATTATTCTCCTTCCACAGACCAAGTAACTAGCTCAAGGGGCTTAGAGGCTTATCTACAACCCCACAAGCCATGTGCTGCCATTTCTCCTCAAATATGAATCTGCAACACTGCTTGGAATCAGTTGTTTAGGTTTGGGGAGAAGCCACTTGGAAATTATTCAGCCCAGAATCCCTTATTCTAAAACTATAGAAACCATGACCCAACCAGGCTTGGTCACACTGAACCCAGTTGGTAGCAGAACAAAGACTAGAATCTCAGTTTTCTCCTAAAGAGAATCAGGACTGGAAATTTTTTGCAGACTCTCTGCTGTCTGGGATTTCAGCAAAGGGAATAAAACTTGTGATTTGAATATAACTTGCCTAATCTATCACTCCAGAAAATTTTCCATCCCTTTTCATATCCCCTCAGGTTTATTTATGTTCTTTAGCTATAGCATTTGGAAACAGAAAGCCCACTGCTGGTTGCAATAGAATGTAAATAACAAGAAAAAGCAACTCTGGATTTTCCCCAATCAGATCAATTTTCCAACAAGTAACAAACTCATAAATAATGTAGATGCTTTAAACATATTTAACTCAAATTAGGATGTTACACTATTTACTCTTTGATTGATGGCTTTAAAATATGTTATTATTAGTGACAAGATAGAATGAACAATTTATCTTGTGAGTGATAAAAATCAAACATCAATTCCTTGCCCTGATTCTTGGTTTTCAACCATATAAATATATTTTTGAAACCTTTTAAATCTAGAATGGAGAGTTTAATATGGTCTGTTTTGTTTATGAGGCATGTAATACAACTTGTTACTTGAAATTTCTTTGCAGTTGTAAAGTGAACTTTTGTAATATTTTGAATCACTTTTCAGAGCACCCAGACTTTTTATAGGCTTCTCTTATAATAATAGGTTTTACTCACCAATCAAATATAGGAGAAACCATCAAAATGCTTTAAAGAACAATAGAAGGTTTACTCTTTTAAAAAAAATTAAAAATAATTTTTTTTCTTAGAGACAAGGTCTCACTCTGTCACCTAGGCTGGAGTACAGTGGTGTTCTCAGCCTCTCACTCCTGGGATCAAGGTATCCTGTCTCAGCCTCCTGAGTAGCTGGAACTACGGGTGAGTGCCACCACACCTGGGTAATTTAAAAAAAAAACACACACAAACTTTTTTTTTTTTTTTTTTTTTTTTTAGAAGAGGACTCAGCAACTTGCACAGGCTGGTCTTGAATTCCTAGGCTCAAGTGATCCTTCCCACTATGGCCTCCCGGCCTCCCAGAGTGCTGGGACTATAGGCATGAGCCACCGCTCCAGGCCAAAACATTTATAATTATTTCCTTATAGATCCTGAGCTTTGAGATCACTGCTCCTGTTTCTCACCACTCCAGCAATAGAAGTATCTGTTAAGGAAGGTAATTTGATTTGCTAAGCCTTGTTATTCACAAGTGTCTCTGACACAATACTAACTGACCAAACTCCAGGGCTAGAGCTACATGGGGCTAGTTCTGAACAATCTGTGGAAATATTTCTAACAATCACCTAGTCATCTGCTCTACACAATACCAGACAATTGTTATAACTTACTCTTCAACTATGGCCCTGCAACCTGCCCACTAACCCCTATCACCCCGACATATGGACTGGCTTTACACTGTTAGCACTGACCTGAAATGTACACCATTCTGCAAGTCCCCATTTGATTTGAGTTGAGCAGGCTTTGAATTCAGTTGTAAGGCAGAACCTGGCCTTTATTTACAGATGGTTTCATGAACCATCTGCAGATGAGGGTCAAGAATAATAAATGGCCCAATAGTTGATGATTTGATTTCTTAACAACTCTATTTCTCTGGGGAAAAAAGCACTTGCTATTATCAAGCTTGATTTGATCTTTGAGGATGCAGCACAGAAAGAATAGGTGCCTCTTCCTTTATGAAACTGAGGTTCAGAGGAAGAGGAAAGAATTAAGTTTATTAAGCCATATAATAGACTTTTAATTGAGTGATTAATATATGCCCAGCACCTTGGCCAGTTGCTTGGCATAGAATGAAAAAAGATAATGGCAATCTACTGGGGGTAACAGAGAAGTAAACAAACTATTAAAATCCAATGTAGAAGGCCATTTGCCAGCTCTTTGACCCTAGGCAAGTTAGCTATTTCTTCTTTTCCTCCATTTTTTTGTCCATAAAATGGGCATAATGTCCTCCTTTAGTATTGCTACCAGACAATCACTGCTGAATGACTCAATGGATTCTTCAGTTCTTCCAACTATTACTTTCTTTGGGAAACACAAAAGATGACTTAGCATTAACCATCTCCCTCAAAGAACCAGTGAGTTGAGAAAGTCTCCAATGTGGAAGCTGTCAAGAAAAGCCTTTAATAAGTTGTTTTCAACAAAGAAACATATGTGTTTTTTTAAAAAAATCTAATTGCTCTACAGAAAATTGCCAAGACCTTGTTGGGAAGAAATTACTCCTTTAAATGGTTCTTTGTATTGGATCTTGGGAATTTATGGGTGGTTTTGTTTCAGATGTGTATCAGAGTGACCACTTCTCCCAACACCACCCACCACCACATTTAATCTCAGATCCCCCTGAAGAAAGTAGAGGAAGAACCCAAACAGAAGATGGTAAAGGCAAGCTTTCCAGGAAGTCACAAATACCTGAACGGGTTTAATCCTTCACATCAGAAAAATATCCAAACAACACAAAATCCCGAAGACTCAGTGAAGTGACAAGAGAAGATGAAAAAAGAAGGCAGATCTATCACAAAAGGAGTGGTAGGATGGAGGGAAGAGATCTGTATCAATGGAAGGTTATTGTGCAGACATTGGGACATACTAAATCCAATGTATTCAACATTGGCTGGATCTCAGCTAACACAGTTTCTTGTTCAAAACACCCTGTTGGGAAAATGCCTCCTAAGATACTGGAGGTTAGAAACATGTTAGGCGGGCAAGAGTTGTAGGACTATGTTTGCTGGCTGGGAGAAAGTCAAGAAGGAACATGGTATCCAGAGTTTAAAACTGGAGGGTGGTCATAAGGAAGAAAGAAAAAGGATTTAATCTATGTTGTTCTAGAGGGGCAGGGGGAAAAAAGAGGTGGATATTACAAAGAGTCAGAGCAGCCTATTGAAAAATTGTCCAAAGAATGCAGTAGAAACAGATAATTGTGAGAAGTAGTGAGCCTCCTTCCCTGAAGAAATTTAAACATTACTTAAATATTCTGTAAAAAGGATATTGATTTGCTCTATAAAACAGAAAACAGATACAGGTATTGTTCTTGCCATGGTCAGGGGTGAGTAGGATGAAAGAAACAAACAAAAAACAGATACAGGTGTACTTGGGGGAGCAAATTTGGGAAATAAAACTAGACAACTTTTAAGGTGATTTCAAACTAAAATTTTATGGTTTTATAAAAAGCTGAAGGAAGAAATAAAAGCAGAGACTGAGAGAGGAAGATTATACATTTTCCCAAATGTATAATTAACAATATTTTCTAGCATTTAGTCAGTTATCAAAGCAAAAATTTGTAAAAGGTTGACAGGACTCAAAATCTGGCACCACATACTGATTTTGTTAACCAGCACTATTTTTCCAAACTTGACAGTGGCTTCTTCACAAATTCTCAGTTTGGAATTAGAATGACAACAGATGAAGTTATTCTTGTCTGTGTCGAAAAACTCAACCTTCCCAGGAGATAGAAGGTGGCATTTGCAAAACTCATTTAACTCCTCCAAATTGGGACACAACCCATTTTGCTTTCCCAGATGACCCGACAGAAAGTCTAGAAGCCTCCCTATCACATTTAACACGAAGGATCCTTTTCTGACTTTGAGGTGGACCTGCAGGTACCTCAAACTCACCAGCTGTAAGTCTGAACAAAGGCTCTTATCCAGAACCCTGGCATTATTCCAGTGTCTCTTTTTTTCATGAAGGCATCAATTCCCACCCAGAAAACTGAAGTCATTCTGAACACATCCCTACCTCCTCACCTTATGTAATCTGGTGTTAAACTGCCATTTTACATTTTGAATTGGTTTCAAATTCATGCACTATCGAGTCCAGTCTAGTACATCTGTTCTGGATATTTCTCTAGCTGCTGAAATGGTCTCCCTGTATCTCACTTCCCACCAATGTGTAGCCAGAATGGTTATTTTAAAACACAAATCTGACCATATATCTCCATGCTCAAAACCCTTTTATGACTTCCCATCACTATTACATCAAATGCCAAAATACTTGACATGGTTATGCCCTCCAAGATCCATTCTTCATCCACCCTTTCCACCAAACCATGTACCCCAAGAGGCTGATCTATATAGGCTCCATCAATGGATAACCTTGCTCTTCTGGCTTTTAGTTAGATTTGATCAATGGGGGTGAAGGGGCACTGGCAAGAGATCAGAGTGGGGAAGAAGAGTCAGGTTGGGGTATGATATAGTTCAGCTGTGTCCCCACCCAAATCTCATCTTGAATTCCCATGTGTTGTGGGAGGGACCCAGTGGGAGGTAATTGAATTATGGGGGCAGGTCTTTCCTATGCGGTTCTTACAATAGTGAATAAGTCTCATGAGATCTGATGGTCTTAAAAACGTGAGTATCCCTGCACAAGCTCTCTTTTTGCCTACTGTCATCCATGTAAGATGTGACTTGCTCCTCCTTGCCTTCCACCATGATTGAGAGACCTCTCCAGTCATGTGGAACTGCAAGTCCATTAAACCTCTTTCTTTTTTGTAAATTGCCCAGTCTCAGGTATGTCTTTATCAGCAGTGTGAAAATAGACTAATACAGGTTATTTATTCTTTTTCTTTCAGTTCCCTCTCTTTAGGGTCTGTATGGGCTTCCTTTGTCCTTTGTTCAAAGGCCACTGCTCCAATTGGGTGCTCCTGTCCACACAGTTCTCTTTCCAGGTTTCTAATAATGACTTCAACTATTTTGACTTCAGATGTTAATGGTATTTCACTGTTACTAGCCCTGGGAAACTGAACTACTTCTTATGTTTTTTGCTTTACCCTGCCCACATCTTTCAAATAGTCGTCAAGCATCACTCTCTTAAGGAAACCATTCTGGACTCTCCTGAAAGAGTATGATCTCCTTATTAAAAGCTTTTATAATGCCTATACTTTTTCATAGCACTCAGCATAGGATAAATGATTAATTGTGTAATTGATTGTCTTGTGTCTGTCTTTCCTGCTAGGATGAGGGCAGGGAACATCTCTGTCTTAGCCATCTCCAGATCCCTAGATAATGGACACATAGGTGATCAGAAGCTACTTGTCAAATGAAAGCTATGATAAGAGTGGGGAGAGGAAGAATTAGGGAGGAAGGTCAAGGCAGGAAGGAGACAGCCCCAGTCAGAGTGACAAGAAACATAACAAGCCAAGGGCTCCCAGACTGCAAAGCCAAGTGAGGGCAGCATCGAGCGTCCTCTCAGTGTCACAGAAAACCTGGGGAGGTATGACACCAAAACACTGTTTTGTAGGTCACATTGTCCAAAGAGGTATGATTTGCCAAAGAGGACATCTTCAATTAATTGCACTTTCAAAATGTGTGGTCTATACCCAAAAGAGTAAATTCTCTTCTGTCTTACTACACACCAAGCCACTATCCATAGCAACTTGACTGTATTTCACATAAGTGTTACTTTGAGCCATTTTCAAAAGAGAAATGGTGCTTTTTCTTTGAGACTTAAATGTCATTTTTTTTTGAGACAGAATCTTACTCTGTTGCCCAGGTTGGAGCGCAGTGGTACCACCATGGCTTACTGTAGCCTTGACCTCCTAGGCTCAAGCGATCCCTGTCTTAGCTGCCTCAGTAGCTAAGACTACAGGTGTGTGCCACCATGCCTGGCTAATTTTTTATTATTTGTAGAGATGGGGTCTCCCTATGTTGTCCAAGCTGGTCTCAGACTCCTGGGCTCAAGCAATTCTCCCACCTCAGCCTCTCAAAATGTTGGGATTACAAGCATGAGCCACTGCACCTGGCCTTTTTTTTATGTCGGTATTTTTTTTTAAGGGAAAAAAATCACATACTTAGTTTCTTATTAAGTTTTATCAGTTAATTATCAGTTCACATCAAAGAAGACATGAGTTGGAGTGTCTTATCCCAGATTCTTGTCAAGTGGAGAAGAGTGACCAACATTGGTCAAGGAGATTAGGCAGGACTCAGGCAAATTTCTCCTTTCAGGAGGTTGTGAGAACCAAGAGGAAGGATACTCAGAAACAGCACCCTAGGGAAGTAGTATCAAAGTTAGGAAATCAGTCCAGAACAGGGTTGCCAGTTCAAATGATGAGGGACAAAGTATTGACACAAAAACAAAACAAACCAATCCTCAGATAAGTAAACAACCAAGATGACAACCACAGGGGAGATGCTGAGTGAGCGAATATGCAGCAGGGAGAGGGAAAGAATAAAAGAGACAATTTCCAAGGGAGAATGTAGGACGGTACCAATGCCATTTATGTGGCTCTTTTGCTGTTGGCTTGCACAACAGAGAGGTCTATGGGAGGCAACAGCAATGTGTTTACTGACCACAACTCATGAGACCAGGGATGGGCAAAGAAGGAAGGGCAAGGTAAGGAGGGATGGAGAGGGAGGATGGCAAATGAATCACAGCCTTCAGCTGCTTCACAATCAGTAGCTCCTAGAGTTTAAAAAGGCCTCCCCAAGAGCCTCCCAGGGTGGGTATGCCATGGCAGAACCCCCTCTGGGATATCAGGGATGTCCTTACACTAAACATAACCTCATACAGATCAGTGTTTTTCCAACTCTGATGTGTATATCAATCATTTAGGTAATCTGGACTATTATTCAGTAGATCTGTTGGGGAGGCAGGTGCTGAAAATTATGAATTCTAATATAGTCCCAGGTGATACCATGTTGCTGGTCACTGGATTAGATGTTTTGTGTCAAGGTCGTAAACTAAGGTCAAGGTCATTTCCCAAGGAATGACTCTGAGTATGGCTTCTCTCTTTAATTCCTCAGCTACGATAGAAGTTGAAAACTGGTTGTTGAGTGGCAGTGAGTGTTTATGAAATTGTTAGAATTAGTTGCTGACAATAAACAGATTATACATGAAAATTCAGACTATGAGCTTCTCTTGGAAAATAAGAAGATCTGTCAATGTTGGGCCACTGTTTTCTCATGGAAACAATGGAAACAATCCATTGGAGCTCAGTGGTGGCTGCCTGGCTGCCTCCTTTTGATGGGGACACTTTCTACACTTGCCACGCTGAACCACCCTTGTATCTAGGTGGTTTCAATCTTTTACATCACTGGTCTAGTCCCTTTTGGCATTTGTGTTTGTGAATTCTGATATACTAGTTTGAACCAAGATGCACCCCATTTGTTGGAAGGATGTTTTTTCTTCCAGTAAAGTCCTTTTAGTAGTCAATGCAATTCTTCATTTCAGAGAGAGCTATATCATTGGGATTGAGGATAGAAACAAGTCTATACACACACACAAAAATCACATTTTCTGTTGCAAATGGCCTTGTCCATTTGCAGATAAGGAAAGGAAAAATGAATTGCTATACAGAGGCAAGGTTAGTAGATCTACACTTCGCAATGTGGATGCAATATTCTCAAGTGGCCAAAATTAATCAGCTGATCCTGTTCAACAACAACTGAAGAATCCAGATGGTTACAGAAAGTTCAAGCCACACAAGTTAAAAATCAAATAGGTAATGTGGAGTTAAACAGGAAAAAAAAGATAGTGCATTCTACCTAAGCCGTTTCATAGGAATTGGCACGTTTACCAGGATCTGACTTGAAAACATTAAGAACAAAAGGAAACATTCAGAGAGAACAACATAAAGCTGAAATAACCCCTTTTTCCTCTTTGCAATCTTTGGATGTGCAAACTCACCTACAGGTTTGATTTGCACTGTTTACTTACATTTTTCTCTTCCTCTTACATATTTCTCTCCCCCACACACAGGATTTTGAGAAGAAACTCAGGGGAAAATGTTTTCTTTGCCTACTTGTTTCATGCTTTTTTTGAAACAGTATCCATAACACCAACAGCATCCTCACAGAAAGAACATTTCTGCCTTTGTAATAGAATGAAGAGGTTTGAATTAAAGGCACAGACAGCAACGTGCCAGCGAGATTGGATCAGGTTCAGCTGTGTCCCAGCCATCCCCGCAGCTCTCACCTGGAGCTGAAACCCTCATGGAGTGAAATGCTTGGGTTCCACCACCTTCCTGGCCCCTTCCCATGTACCTGAACAGCCAGTTTCAGCTATTGCCCTTTAAGCCCTTCATAGCGCCTCCCACAGGCTTTTCCGGCTCAGTTCTGCAGCTGCTCACCCGGATCAGCCCATGCAGGGAATATCTCATGTATTGAAAATTTCCTCTTTTTTCTCCTTTCACCAAAAATTATCAGTCATGAATTCCATTCCTTTAGGGCTTTAATTTCTGAGTTTCGAGGTGACAATTGAATATGAGGTAAAGAGCATTTGACTTGAAATCAGAAACTCCGAGTTCAGCTCTAAGCATTGCTATTTAGTAGCTACTTAATCTAGGACAACTTAGCCCCTCAGTTGTCCGTCTCTTCCTCTGCACAATGAAAACAATAGCAACCTAGAGGGCTATTATGCTTACTTCACAGTAGGTAGCTCAATAAATGGTTGTTTAATCTTAAACGGATAAATGGAACATTAACTTCTCAATGTGTTCTATAAATTTGTATTTGGTTCTTATAGGACACAACACACACTTACTGAGAAGCTTTAACTGTGGGCATTTATGTTCCATGGAAGATAAAGGGCTCAGATTTTCCTTGTGCAGACAGATCTTTGAAGTTAGTTGAGTGACTTGCCATCTTATAGTCTACAAACATTGGGGTAGGGCTCCTAGCTTCCTCAACACACCTCCATTGCTACCGGGAAACACGTGGGATGCAGCAGCCTGGGGCACCAACTGCACAGGCAAGAGGCCTAATGATGAAATCAATTGTATATTTAAACCCTGATTTTACTTGGGAAAATGTTACCTTTTCTTGTGTCTTTAATAAAAATCCATGATGAAAGGCCCCAACTAGGGCCTTTCAGGGATGGGAGAAATTCATTAAAAGATAGAGTTCTGGGTCGTCAGCATTTAGTTGCCTTTGCCCCAGTTAATCAAGACACTATTTTATTTGAGGATATGCTTGCTTTCCCTAACAGGGAGATGGTGAGATTCTTTACAATGATGTGGCCTAGAGCAGGTATCATATATTCTTCTTCTTCACATCTTCAATGCCTAGGTCAGTGCCAGGCATGTAACAGGTGCTGAACAATTCCTGGTTAAGAACATTTATAATAAATGAAAAAGAAGCCATACTACTATAGTAGTACTGAACTATCCCCAGTTTTGATCCTGCATAAGCTTTCCAATCTAAATATTACCCTTCATCCTTCATTTATCAATCCATATGCAGATCAAACAGGTAATACCTTTTGCAGGCCTTTGTGAAGAGGCCTGCAATTGGAGAAATCTGAGAGAGACCTTCATACAATGAGACCCTTTATAGCTTCCTCCTGGAAAACTGTTCCCGCGATTGCTCCCACTGTTAAGTAAATGCCCAATCATTATTCAATTTATATAATAAATTTACTTTTTCTCTCATATTTTGCTGTAATTCCTAACCCAATAGTTGAAATTTTAAAAAGACTTCCAAATGAATGTTCTAAACTAAGACCCATTGATTTTTGTAAAGATTCTGATACTACACATATAAGACATATTATATATATTACATCTCATATCTTATATAGTATATAAAGTAATATATGTAGAGTTATTATATAAGATGCATATACGTATGTATGTGTGTGTATATGTATTTATATATATATGGTTTTTTTTCACACTTGTGTTCTTCACTGTAATTGTAAGGCACATATTTCAAGATTTCTGTCCATACAACTATACACATGGCAAGTAATTTGAAAAAGCAAAACAGATTTCTACCTAGGTTCAGGGTTGTTCTCTTCTATTTTTCTCCTGCCAATCAAAGTCAGAACTAGGACTATGAGGCTGGGGCCACCTGAGGAGAATGCAGTTGGCTGCCAATGCCTCCGGCCTCACTTGCTGAAGAAAGAACAAATGAGCAGGTGCAGAGTTTTATTTTTTCTTTCCACCCAGGTGTACCGAGGTGTCAGGAAACCAAGCTTTCCTCCCAATATAAGCCTCCTTGAAATGTCTCCTAGGCCTGTGGGTGTCCTGACACACCCTTTGTAACTGCAAAGAGCCAGTATCCCTTCCCCTCTCCACCTTCTGTTACTTCCAGCAATCTCTCTCAGCTGCCCCTCCTAACCTCCCCAGCCACCTGTCCTTAAGGAGTGCCTGTAATCTTCAGCTGAAAAAAATGGACAGAGTGCTGGAAAGTGCCTGTCTTAGGTTCTCACATTCAAATCACTTTTCTGGGTCCAGTTTAGGAAGGCAAAGGAATAGCAATGAAATATTGGCTGTTCAGGGATGGGAATGACCAATTTACTATTTTAAAGCTATTGCCCATGTTCAATCCTTAAGTATTTTCCTTAAGCCTTATCATGGTTAAAAGAACAAAGTCCAAGGCCTGCCATCCCAACACTTTGGTAGGCCAAGGTGGGAGGACCACTTGAGCCCAAGATTCGAGACCAGCCTAGGCAACATAGTGAGACCTTGTCGCTACAGAAAATAGAAAAAATTAGCCAAGTGTGGTAGTACATTAGTACATGCCTGTAGTCCCAGCTGCTTGGGAGGCAGAAGTGGGAAGATCCCTCAAGTTTAGGAGGTCAAGGCTGAAGTGAGGTGTGGGTGACAGTGAGACATTCCCCCCACCCCCCCAAAAGAAGTCCACATTACCAGGTATAATCTTTGTACCCCAAAGAAGTCCTCTCTTTAAGTGCCTCTTTAAAATCCCCCTGACATCTCCCAACTGCAAGCCCAGGCCAGGTCCTCACAGCATGTGGGAGGAAGACATACACATGAACCAAGCCAGAAACCCCTCATGTGGGCAGACAGGAGGAGTTCAACCGGGACTTCCATTTCTTCATCTCTTTTATGCCATGGAATAAACACTTCGAAGTGCTGAATTTTCCAGTCTGTGCTACTCCAAAAACTCAGCAGTGCCTGCGCAGGTGCAGCTGTAGGTAGGCAGTCTCTGGAGAGGCGGTCATCAAGAGTAAAGAGAAAGATCTGGAGGTGAGCCCTGATAGTCCTCCCCTGGGCACTCAGGAGGGTGGTACATTATACAGCTACCTCCCCAGAACTTTCTTAAAGCAGTCACAGCTTTACAGAGTCCCTCACACCAGCCTCGGGCAGAAGTGGCGGGTAGATTCAGGAATGCCTTGGTTACAAGGCTCAGCAGTAGTAGAGAGGGAGGAAGGAGAAAAACAGCCACAAGGTAACAACTCAGAGCAAGAAGAGAAAGTGGAGAGCTCTTGCTGAGGTGAACTTTAATACACTTGGAGTCCAATGGACATCAGACAGAAGTAAATGAGGAAAAGCCTGGCAAACACATTATGTTTAAAAACAGAAGGTTTTTACATTTCAGCAATCTAACTAGGCAGCATCTAAAACAAAAACATTATTTTAAAGATGGCCTTCAAGAAAAATTTTTAAAAGTGAACACAGCTTTTAAAAAGTGAACAAAGGGTAGCAGTATCTGTTAAATTTCACAGAATTTGACGGATGGGGGAGAAGTGTATCAAACTCCAATTCTGTCAGGTTCAAAACTGGGTACTGCTTACCATTCTTCTTGATCCAGTAGGTTTTTCTTGCGAGTTAAAATAAATCATCATTATCAATAAAAATTGATGGCGCACCCTAAGGGGAAACCACTGTACCAAAGCCTGGCTTCTCAGAGGCTCACAAAAGCTGTGGAATTCACATTTGACTTCCCTCCTTTTCTACTTAGTCAAAAATCCTCTAGCCTTAATTTTCTTTTCTTGTTGTCCCCTTCCTTATGTCTGGTGACATTTTCTTTTCACTTCCCAGTTTTTCCCAAATTTTCCTTTCATTCTTAGCCAATTCTGTCTTTTGGGGCCACTAATTGGTGCTACATTTTCCAAGACGATTTTCTATTTATTTACCTCTTCCTTCTACATAAAGCTCAATTATTTCTGACAATTGCTATTTTAATATTTGCTGAGTACAAACAGGGCTCGGGACACCAATAACTTGGCTGTCTCTTAATTCTCCATTTTATTTAAAAATGAGTTCCTGTGTGGCCCTTATCCCATATCACCAGTTGTAGCTTTCACCAATGCTACCTATTTTTTCTGTACAACTTTCAAATTGTCATTTTTCCCCTCAGTTTCCTGACTGTAGTTTGGTGATTACTCTCCACTTCACTCCTCCCTAGTCAACCCAACAGGCTGATTTAGTTCTGGTACCCCTACAGATACATAAACCCAACAACACATAAATCTGCTCTGAGTTTCAGCATCTGCCTTCTTTAGGTGATAAAAATAATATGTCTCCCTGGGTATGTGATTGATGGAACAAAGATTGCTTTTAGAAATCAACAAACCAATAAGCAGAAAAAAAATGAAACAAAACAAAGGCCTGTGTTTCTGCAAAGCAAGGTCAAGACAAAAATTTGATAAGAATTCTGCACACATGGAGTTAGACACCTTAGAGTCCAGGTGTCCTGGATGGAGGGACCCAAACCTGCCATTGCCTCAAGTTAAAGTCCACTAAGAGGCCAGGATGGTGATGGATAGCACCTCTACACTTGGTATACACATCCCTGGGGAGTGGGGACAGAAGATGATTTTCATATTTTTCATGTTAATCCAAAGGAGAACACTTTTTTTTTTTTTTTTTTTTGAGATGGAGTCTCGCTCTGTCGCCCAGGCTGGAGTGCAGTGGTGTGATCTCAGCTCACTGCAAGCTCCACCTCCTGGGTTCACGCCATTCTCCTGCCTCAGCCTCCCGAGTAGCTGGGACTACAGGCACCTGTCACCACACCCGGCTAATTTTTTGTATTTTTAGTAGAGATGGGGTTTCACTGTGTTAGCCAGGATGGTCTTGATCTCCTGACCCTGTGATCCGCTTGCCTCGGCCTCCCAAAGTGCTGGGATTACAGGTGTGAACCACTGCGCCCGGCCAGGATGACACATTTTTTAGCCAGAAGGCTAGACTAATGGGTTGGTTGCCCTATTGCAAATATGTATTTTCAGTAATATTTTCAGCACTGTCAGAGCACTGATGTTATACTGGACTCAACTTGCAGGAAGCATGTTCCCTGAATATGTGACATTTCTAAACTATAGACCTTTTATAATATAAAGAACTTGAGGGAGCGTGGTCAGGGGACCAGTTTTCCAGATCAGCCTAGTCCTCTGACATCTTAGCACTTCATTCACCCCTCCAGGTATGTTCCGTGGTCCAGCAGCATCCTGGTTACCTGGGAGTGTGTTAAAAATGCAGAATCCCAGGCCGGAGTACCAACCAGAATCTACAGATTAACAAGATTCCCAGGTGATTTGAATTTGAGAATTTAAGTTCAACTCAAAGTTTGAGAAACTTTGCCTATTGAAGGAAAATAAACACCCGATGGTCAGAGGTACTAGAACATTTAAATAATAGCTCAATTATTTAGTTGGTTTCTGGAGATGGAAGTTCTTTCCTTGTCATAATTGAAGCCCACTGCAGAGATTGTTTTTCTCATGTTGATATGGTTTGGCTCTGTGTCCCCACCCAAATCTCATGTTGAATTGTAATTCCCAATGTTGGGGGAGGTGACTGGATTATGGAGGTGGATTTCTCCCATGCTGTTCTCATGATAGTGAGTGAGTTCTCACTAGATCTGATGGTTTAAAAGGGTGTGGCACTCTGCCATTCACACACCGTCTCCTGCCACTACATCAGGAAGGTGCCTGCTTCCCCTTTGCCTTCCACCATGACTGTAAGTTTCCTGAGGCCTCCCAGTCATACTTCCTGTTAAGCCTGTGGAACTGTGAGTCGATTAAACTTCTTTTCTTCATAAATTATCCAGTCTCAGTGTGAGAACAGACTAACACACATGTCTTCATTGCCCATCTCATTCCCTGTTTGAGTGTGTCTGGAAATTTAACTTTGTGGAAAGTTCTCTTTAGGTAAAGGTGACTGGCCAACATGGGAAATGATGGACAGTTGAGGACAGCCTCATGTAGTTATTTCCTGGCTGGAAAACATCAATTAACATATTTCCCAAAACTGAAACAAAAAGTCGCTCCTTCAAATTATGTCAAATTATGTAAATAGACTGAAACAAAACTATAATGATTGCTTCTGATGAGAAGAGTCTAATGTGTTAAACACAGAAACAATTAACTTTTATGAAAATGGATTTGGTGAGAGAAGTCAGACATTTTACTTACCACAGAGTATTTAGAGACTTCCTCATGAATGGCATTCCTAGGGACTAGAGCAGTCACCCCTCACATATAATATCAAAGCCTTTCCGTGTTAGGTGGCTCAAGATCCTCATGATATAGCCTTGAAAACCAGGACACAGAGTCAGAAACAGAGTTTGCACAAGAGCCTAGGCTTCACATGGCTTGGTATAAGCCTCCTTTGTGCTCCTGCCGCCAGACCCCCAATGCCTGGGCCCCTACGATATATCCTCCAGACATGAGTATATCATTATTTTTCTGTTGAATTTCTTCAGTGTTCTTTTTTTCCTCCTAATATTATTTAAAGGCTTTGAAGACAGGAGAGGTGTCTTTTGCTTTATTCTAGCCTGGTGATTGGCACATAGTTAGAAACACAGTTCAGATCAATGGCTGCTGATGGCCAGAGGTAGGGAAACTAACGGCACATGGGCTCCAACGAAACTCTGGGCATAATGGGAAGGCTCTATATTTTGATTGACGTGGTGTTTAAATGAGATATAAGTTTGTTGGAACGCCTCTAACTGTACGCTTAAAATTGGTATCTTCTATTGTATGCAAGTTATACCTCAATAAAGTTTGTTTTAAAAGGTTAAAAAAAAAAGGAATACCACCACATATTAATTTTTTTGTCTCATAATGCATCATTAGAATTGTGTTGTCCCTGAGTATTCTGAACACAGTATGTGATACATCCCTTCAAGAGATAAGCTACTTGTCCATGAAATAAGCTGTAATATAAGTATTTTTAGAGTAAGAGGTTACCAGAGGTGAATGTACATTTTGTGGCCAGAGTTCTAAAAAGTATTGACCCAGTTAATTAAATAACATCTTCATTGCCTGAAAAAAAAAATCTGTCTCTTTTCTAAAATGCCTGAGGGAAGAAATTATATTCTGGGAGGATATGGTTGATTGGAAATACAGTGACCAAGAGAGTAGTTATCTTTCCTTAATTCTTAAGGAATCCATCATTGCAAAAGCAGCAGCATAAAGTTTAAAGGACTCATTCCAGTGCCTGTACGACTGAACTTACTGCAACAGTGGGGCTTTTTAATAATCACTGGAGCATTGAGATGAATCTTAGAAAATTTTGAACAGAAGAGATCCCTACCTCCACAAAAAGTCATTAGTAAATTGAAAAAAAAATTAGCTGTAAGAAAAGGAGCCACTTCCCTAATGATAGGACACAATGATAAAAGTCTAAGTAACATGACAAAAAGAGAACAAATATATTTATAATTAACACCATCTGGCACATAGCAGGTATTAAATAATAAATATTCATTGATTGATATCTAGAGCATACAAAATAGTTTCTCTGAGTATTCTGAGATGAGGAGACAACCGTTGACAACCAAATCTTTTCATTTCTAATCAAAGTGGTGCAAATACATAAATACATTTCCAAATGTAAATGGCGAATGAAGAAAATCTTATAAAACACTTTCTGTAAGAATACTAATTGGGGCATCAATAGAACCCATTCCAATGACCCAATGCACTGTCCCCTTTAAATTACAAGCATTTCTATTTCAACATATCCCTATCCATGCTGCATTAGCCTATAAGGACCAAAATTTCTCTGGCTACTCTTTAGGACTGACACTAGTTTCTCTTACTATTATTACTCTTTAGTGAATCATATTCTATTCACTACCGAGGGAAAAATTTTGCCTTTATCCTGCCAAAATTTTATGGCTGGCAGAGCCCATCTTCTATAACAAAGTAAATCTTCACTTCAAATTTGGATAGTAAAGAGAAAAGACAGCTGAGAAAATAAAACGGATTATTTTACTGAGTGCTTTCCCCTCATAGATGAAGACAATACTTTTGACAATGACCCATCTATGCTTGGGCTATTACTTTTGCTCACCACTGTAGAGTCTGCTACTACTGCATTATTTGTCTCTGTCAACTTAATCATTTAGCTAACATTAATGTGTTTGACAAATATTTATTGACATCTATTTTGTGCCAGACACTGTACAGAGTAGCTAACATGGCCTCATGCCTGTTAAGTCACAGTTACGGCTAGGCTTCCCCTTGTTGCCTGCACAGAGTTTTATTTCTTCTCTATGTTCTTCTCCTTCGAATATTTTCCCTGATAGCTGTTTTTGGGTGCTAGTTTAGTGGGTGGAGGTGTTACTAAACTATTAACAGATGATAAACACATTTCTAAGGATAGCAACTATTCTGGGCGAGGCACTCAAGGCTGAGTGTGAACAAAACAGACAAGGTGCTGCCCTCTTTGGGAATTTACAGACCAAGAGAGGAGGCAGCCATGAATTGTGGTAAGGACACTGGAGAAAATGACATGCCAGTGGTGGAGAACAAACGGGAGTGAGATGGAGGCAATGGGGGGAGGAATCTAGGAGCGCATCACTGAAGCTGCAATGGAAAGGATGGGAAGGAGGAAGTCATGTGAAGATCTAGGAGAGGAGCACTCCAGACAGGGAGAGTAGATGGACACAGGCCTTGAGGCTAGAAGGAAGATGACATCTTCTGGGATCTGAAAGGAAGTGGAATAAAGTGGGCAAGGGGTGAGAGGGATGGATGAACACACAGAGGAAGGCAGGGCCTTGCCAGTGGTGGTAAGGTATTTGGATTTTTTCTGAAATGCAAGAGAAGGCATGGAATTTCAAGCAGCATGGGAAGGTGTGTGGCCTGTTTTTTCAGAAGGTTGCTGTGGCTGCTGAGGGGAAGCACAGAGACCATGAAGGAGACCACTGCCATATTCCAAGAGAAGAATTATAGTGCCTCAGCTTCGGGGAGGGAGCCAGCAGTGAGGACGTTAAAGGGAACAGATTAGAAATATATTTGAAGGAATAAATCTCCTGGATTCCTGACTCATTGGATTAGGGGGTGGAGGAGATGGAAACAACAAGTATGACTCTCAAGCTCTGGCAATGAAATGGATGGTGGTCCCAGTAACTGATACGGTGGAGATGCATTAGAGAGGAGTGGGTGATGGTGAAAATGTCCATTGGTTATGTTAGGATTGACAATGTCTGAGCCTCTCCTCATAATCTAAAGGTTGTCGAGCTGCCCCTGCTTCAGCTCATCTTCTGCCCCTCCCTGCCTCATAATGAAAATAAGTGCTTTGCCAACACCCGGTTCTCCTACCACTTGGCAGTTCCACCCTCACACCTTATTCCCTCTGCTTAGAACACCCATTCTTCATCATGTGACCAACTCCTTCTCATTTTTTAAAACTAAACTTATGCATCGACTCCCTAAGGAAGTCTTCTTTGCCCCCCAGCCTGAGTTAAATACCACCCCATTAAGCTTCCAAACTTCTAAATGACTGTGTTGGCCCTGGAATCTGACAGACATGAGTTTGAATCCAGACTCTTCTACATTTCAGCCATGAAGTCCTGGAAAAATTACTTGACCTCTCTCCACTTCAGTGTCTCATCTGTAAAATGGGCATAATAGTATCTACTTCATTGACTGATGTAAGGAATAGATGACATAAACTAGGTGGTATGCCAGCACAGATCAGGGTTCTATACAAGCTAGCCCTCCTATTCCTGTCCACGTGTCTGTCTCCTCCACTGGGCCAGGCCTCCATGATAGCAGGGACTGTGCCCTTTTTTTTTTGTATCTGTGGATCCTAATGCAGTCCTGGGCATACAGGAGACAAAGTAAATATATAACAAATGAAATCCAGACTCCTTGGGATGGCACAAAATACCTTTACTCTCCCAGGAGCCCTCTCTGTCCTTCATCACCCCAGGCTCCTGTACACTCACTCCTCTGCCCCAACTCACCTTACTGTGACTTCTTACCCCCTAGAAGATTCTCACCTTAGACATCTTCTTCTGGGTTTCCTTATTGTCATTGTGTCTGCTACTTAAGGCCTTTCCCAGCCTGGCAACCTTTACTGTTACTCGTCTTTCAAAATAAAGAAAAATATAACCTACTCTTTGTTCCTGCACAATCTCTCCCTTACTGTATCCCTCAAGGATTTAACCTGGGTAGATATGTTTTATTATAATACTTCCTATTATATGAGAGTTACTTGTTATGTGTGTGTTTTCCCTTGTAGCCTGTGAGCTAAAAAGTACAGAGCCTGGTATCCATCTCTAAAACTTGTTCTTCAAACCATATGACACAAATAGCAGGTAGTTGTTTAAATAAATGTTTGAGGAAGTGAAGCGCACATGTCAAGGCCAAGTGAGGTAGAAAGAAATGCTTATCTGATTTTGACAATCAGAACCAGAGAGGAGGTCCTGAGGATGTCAGGGAGGGTGCCCACTTGTTGGGCCCCTTTGAAAAGGTGATATTTTGGGACTTTGGCATGACTGTGAAACTCAAGAGCAAGGATTAGTCTTAGAACTCATCTCCAACTCTTCCTCAAACCCACCTTCTCCTCCTTACAGGATCTAAATAAAGTTAACTCATCTCTTTTTCTTCTTCACCATTCTCTGGGCTTCCTGTATGATGCAGACAGTACATTTCTACATGGCCTGCCCTTCTGCATGAGTTTATATCTGGGGATGAAGCAGTTGGGATTTCTTTACTCTCCTCTTTGCTTCCACAGTTCCTACTGCCTAGAACATCCTTTCTTCTGCTCAAGTTCTGATCATTCTCTGCATGACCCGTATGACCTAACTCTGACCTGGAAATAAGAACTCATCACTTCTCACTCTTCATTACCAAGATATGTTACATATTCCTGTGTTAAATGACTTTTCATATCATATTATCATCTGTTAACAAGGCATGAATGCTATAAAAGCAGGGCTTATTTCCAATTTATCTTCATAAATTTCAGCACCTATTGAAATGCCTGGAACATACTGCAAGCACTTAATAAGCAATAGATAAATGGATGATTGATGATGGATGAATGGATGGATGGATGGATGGATGGATGGATGGATGGATGGATGGATGGACAGGGAGAATATAAAGCTTTGCACCCATACCACTACTAAGCTTTCTAAAAAGTCAGCATGACTTAAAAAAAAAAGAAAGAAAAAGAAAAAGGTTTATCACTAAAGAGGTCATAGGCTACAATTGACAAAAATTCTTGGCTCATATTGCTTATTTTTCAGCTCTGTTTTTCTCATTAAATCAACAGACTGATGTCATTGTGGTCACAACATGGCTGCAGCATCTTGTTCCAGCCATTACACAGAGACACAAGAGCCTCCAGAGACTAAAGGGCTATCTCCTCTAGGAGAGAGAAAACCTTTCCCAGAAGCCCGCAAGAGACATCCCCCAAGTCTCATTGGCCAGAACTGGAGTACATGCCTGATCACAACCACTCTCTGGCAAGGGGCCAGGTCTCACCAATAGGGATTTACTATTAAATGAGAGAAGAACCATGTGTGTAAGAGGTGAACACCTAAACAACATAGGGGTTCTGTTAGCCACAGGGAGGAAGAAAGGCTGCTGAGTAGGCCTCTGATCCCCAAGTCTAAGTTCCCAATCAGTTCTCTTAATTCCATATACACACCTAAGGTTGAATTTGAACTCTACTGCTCCTTCCTAGGCCTCTGTAGGGTCTGTAAAGGGTTGGGGATAGTGCTTCTGCTTAGCTATCAGCCCTCACTTCATTTCCTCTGTCTCTCAATTCTCTAGTGTCCAGCTCCATAGCTGCTCTCACCACCTTCTCACCAGCAGGCTCAGCCTCCTTACGTGTCCTCAACCATATTTCTGAGCCAGGAAGTGCTTGGCTGTACCCATCCCTTTCTAATATCAAGTATTCTTATTGTCAATATGATATTGAATGTAGCGCCCCGTGACAAACATGATTCTCTTAAGATGTGACAAAGTGACTCTTGCTATATTCCTGACCCAGGATATGTCCTGAAGGTCATTGCTTATCCTTTTTAATGCCTAAGTTGCAGTCACCCCTCTGTACTCATTGCCCTTTTCTGAACAAGTCCTACTATGTCTTTTTCCTACGTTATCTTTGAGCCAAATCATTCCTTTCTGAGTGGTAATATATCCCCATGATCTGTTTGCCTCTATCACTCTCCAACTGTCAACGGATGTGAGACATCACTTGAAATTGTGCTCCAATGACTCTTTAAGCACTTTTCTTGCCTGCCATCTGTTCAGCTACTGCAATATGTCCAGGAACTGCCTTGATGTCTTAGTCTGGTTCGCTCTCAGCACATGAACTGCCCAACAGAGTTTATTTACATGGCTTCTGTTCCTGAGGATTGGATCTGCTCCAGGAACCCTGTGTTGGCTAGTGACTAGGAACTGTCACTTGATGTTTATTGGAGCATGTGTCACTGATTCAGAGGATGAACTTGATGACAACAGAAGGCCCAGCTCTCACACCTCAACAGGTAAGCACATTGTGCCATGAATTTTAAATATTTTGCATTGTCTGGAATTTGGTGCCAGCTTATGAGTCTTTGTCAAAAATCCACAAATTCCTTAGTTTAGATTCCCAAGTCCTATTTAGTATTTATTCAGAAATGGTCTTACTTTGGGTTTAATCTATGATCTAATCATGGATAAAGTAAAGAGTCTACCAAGAGAAGTGGAGCAGCTCTTCATTACCCTTTCCCCACATGTCAGAGATACCTCAAATACCATTAGCAACCTGTTTCTCACAAATGAAAGTATGTGTTTATGGCCTTAACCTCAAAGAAAGAGCTTTCTACAATGTTGCCTTCAGTTGCACTTGTGACTGTCTCAATGAGACCCATGAGAATCTCAAGTGTGGATTTGAGGACAACCTCTGACCACTTTGACTTTAACTTCTCATTACAGAGCTATTGCTTAAACGTTTAATGTGCAATTTTACAATAGACAAATCCACTCTTCAGTAGAGTCCATCTAAATACTTTATTAACCTCCTTCCCAGCCACACCTCCTGGGATTCCAAGGCACTGTGGAGTTACCTTTTATAAAGGAGATTTTCTTTCTTACAGAAAATAATGGTGACCAGTTTGTGAACTCCAGAGAAATAAAACTTGGATCAGAGAAATAAAAGTGGTAAAATATAGCACGATTATCATTAGGGCAAATTCTGTCACAACATAAGACTGTCTTACTTTGAATATGCCAAGTGACTCTAACCAGTATTCTGAGTGGTGCAACTAAGGCCAAAAAGTCATCAAAACCATCAATGACCTGAGCATCTTTAGGTTATAAACATACTTTGCCTTATTCTCTACATGAATTGGCTGTTTGCATTTTTCCCAAGTAATTTCTTTCATGAACTATTATTACTTCTGTTTAGTTTCATCTCAGGTCAGTTTAGGCTTCAAAATTCTCAGATTTCATACTTTAAAATGGAAAAAGGTTAGAGAGAAAATGGCTTTTGAGTCTTTTCTCCAAAGCCTAGGTTTTGAGTGTCAAAGCAAAGGCCATAAAGGACCAGGTCACAATGCATAGATGCAGAAGAATAAGACTTCAGCCAAGCCAGGTATTCAAGACCTCTCACCCTCAGGCTCAAGTCCAGATCAGAGGCAGTTTTCCAGGCTAGAAGGGGAGAAGAAATGGGGGTAGGAGGAGGGTGAAGAGAAGATTTTACACATTGGTATGTCCCTGGGCTGGGGGTTGGGTGTGCAGATGGGAAGATACACATAGACTTGGAGCAATTTGAGAGCACAGGACTAATGAATTGTTTTCTAGGTAAACCCAAGCAAGGGAGCCCACCTCATTGAGGTCATAGGTGGGGCCTACCTTGGGAGAAGTACAGTAGAAAGAGGGGTGTGAGGTGCCCACACAGATGAGCCTGAGGCAACTTTTCCCATACACCCTCGTGTGACTCCTGGTAGAGAGACAGGCAAGACAGCCAGCATACCCAAGAGGGCTTGCTGTATACAAACCATGAGAACATGGTGGTCATCTGCTTGAATCAAGGATGAGAAAGTATCCAGGATGTAGATCTAGCCTTGAACTGTAGACAGAGGACAATGAGAGAACACATGCCCCCACTTCCCACCAATACTGCAACACCTAGAATGTAGATTATCCCCAATAAAAGGGAGAGAGAAACACTTTGAACAAACTGAAGATAACTTGAATTGACTTAGAAAATCTTGAGACTGGGCACAGTGGCTAATATCTATATTCCCAGCACTTTGGGACGCCAAGGTAGAAGGATTACTTGAAGCCAGGAGTTCAAGAACAGCCTGGGAAACATAGCAAGACCCTGTGTCTACAAAAAAACAGAAAAATTAGTTGGGTGTGGTGGTGCACACCTGTAGCCCTAGCTTCTCAGGAGGCTGAGACTGAGATGGAAGGATCACCTGAATTCAGGCATTTGAAGTTACAGTGAGCTATGATTGCACCACTGCACTCCAGCCTGGGCAACAGAGTGAGAACTGTCTCTAAAGCAAATAATAATAAAATAAAATAAAAGGAAAACCTTGAATTGAAACTAAGGAAGATTTTTGGTTTTTGCCACCAGGCATAATGGTGATTTGAGTTGAAAAATAAAGTTACATGACTTATACACCTGAGTTTGTTGACTGATTTATGTGTGTGTGTGTGTGTGTGTGTGTGTGTGTGTGTGTGTGTGTGTGTATAAAATTTACAGAAAAAGAAATACATGAAAACTCCTATTAAAATCTGGGTGGGGAGGTGATAGGTAAGTAGACTCTTGGCTGGGCATGGTGGCTCACACCTGTAATCCCAGCACTTTGGGAGGCTGAGGCGGGGGGATCATGAGGTCAGGAGATAGAGACCATCCTGGCCAACATAGTGAAACCCTGTCTCTACTAAAATACAAAAAATTAGCTGGGTGTTATGGCTGGTGCCTGTAGTCCCAGCTACTGGGGAGGCTGAGGCAGGGGAATTGTTTGAACCCGGGAGGCGGAGGTTGCAGTAAGCCAAGATTGCGCCATTGCACTCCAGCCTGGCAACAGAGCAAGACTCTGTCTCAAAAAAAAAAAAAAAAAAAAAAAGATAAGTAGACTCTTCTATAGAGAGATTCATCAATGTGTTCAAGGTCACAGAGGTGTCAGAGCTGAGAGGTGAACTAAGGTCAAATAACATGACCATGCTCTTTATTCTATCTACTCTTCCTCTCTAGATGGCTAAAGAAAATCCGAGGTAAGTGTCTTGTGGCTAAGGCATAATAAAGACAATCAGACTATAAATTGTGTTGTCACATGCACTTTGATTGAGATACATTGATTCAATCTGGCCATAGCCCAGTTGGATCCATTTAAGAAATGAGAATAATTAGCATACTCAGATTCAAACACTCACGGACTCCTCTAGGACACAGAATGCAAACCCTGACAAAATCAGCATTAATACATGAGACAGCCACACTTCCTGTCTTCTTGGTAAAATAAAAATGAAAATAAATTATCTTCTTTTTCTCTATTCCCAAAAGAGAAAGCAATCGTAGAGAATCAGCTATTTACCTAAATGAAAATCTTGCTAATGGTTAAAGCTTCTGCAATCAATAATGTGAAGCAGCCGAGTGAACAATAGACCCCTAAAGTCCTAAAATAAAAAGGACTCCTGCCCTTTGGGGAACTCTAGGAATTACTCAATAAAAAATATTTTGTTCAACTCCAGAATCCTAGATTTAAAAACTATACCATTAGTAAAATTAGTTTTGCATTAACACTTAAGTGAGCCTGGGAAAAGTAAGGTTGGAGATGAAGTCTTTTCCCATGGTCTGCCCAACAAAGCCCAGGGCAAAGAGTGCTGTGAGGCAATGTCCAGCACAGTACCTGGCATACATGAGCTCAGGAACTGCTGAATGAATGAATGAATAAATGAATGAAGCAATGAGCCAGATAAAAGCTAGAAGGAAAATAGGATTCTGTAAACTCATTCAAACCATAGGCTTCCTTTTGATTTCATGGTCATTTCATGAATGACTAATTTGATTTCTCAGGTATAATAATTCAGTGACTGGATAAACTGAGTGGATGCCTCACAAATACTGCCAACAGTATAACGTTAGTGTGTAAGATTATGGGGCTTTAGAGTAACGGAGACATGAATTCAGTCCTTGTTCTGCTATTTGCTACCCTGTGACATTGAGCAAGCTACTTAGCCTCTCTAAGCGTTAATTTCTTCAATGGTAATTGTAACTGGGCCATTTTCAGACTTTTTTTCAGCTTATCTGTTCTTTCCCATGTGTTGTAATTTCCTTATTTGAAAATAATGGCCATGAAATATCAAACAGTTATGGGTTTTGCAAACAACTTCCCATGTTATATTTAATGGAAATGCTCTTATAGAAATCCATACCCTTAACATCACACACAGGGGCCTATCATGGGGAGGGGGGAGGGGGGAGGGATTGCATTGGGAGTTATACCTGATGTAAATGACGAGTTGATGGGTGCAGCACAGCAACATGGCACAAGTATACATATGTAACAAACCTGCACGTTATGCACATGTACCCTACAACTTAAAGTATAATAATAATAAATAAATTAAAAAAAAAAAAAAAAAGAAATCCATACCCTTATATATATTGTGTTCTTTTTTTGGAACCTCCCATTTGGCTCATTGAATTTCTAACAATTCTTTAAAACCTATGTGTCTCTCTCTCTGGAAAGTTTGCTCTGTTCTTAACTCTCCACCTCCTCCTGACACTAAATTTAGTCTCCCCTTGTCCCACATTCTTCTTTGTACCTGCTGGTAATAATTCATCACCTACTTCCTTCTATCTATTTGTTTATATGTTTGTTTCTCTTCTAGAATGGGAGTTTTCTAAAAGTAAGAACCATGTCCTCTTTGCCTTTATATACTAGCATTGTGTTAAGTGTTAGATTATTCATTAAACAAACATTTATTAAGCATCTGCTACATGGCAAGCACTATTTTAGGCATTTGGATTCACGGATAAACAAGATAAAATCCTGACCTCCTAGAACTTATGCTTTAGTGAAAGCAGATGTTTAGTAAATGTTGAACAGGTACAGAGCACACACTCAATAGAGGGCTCTGTGGAAGTAACTACCCCTCCTTTCATTGTTTACCTAAATTTCTGGGGTATTTTTCTAAACAATAGTGAGAAGATTGGAGATGGAGAAATCTCTTTTCTATTTGTTCTTAGTTCTCATAATGTTCAAAATAAATGACTGCGGTAGGTAATATCACAAAAGACGAATATATCACAGTTCTGTGCTTCTGCATACGAAGGCGAGGGTAGTTAATTGGCTCATAATCAGTTCTTGAGCAAAGGGCTAACATGATAATGGGCCAGTAATGAGACGACCCTTCTGAGCTAGGCTGTCAGCTAATCACATCTGGTTTGTAAAGTATTAATCAGCTCTGAGTCAGTGGGTAGGGAACATTAAGAATGCGGTCACTTCCTAAATAAATTATTTCCCACTTACTCTGACAATCATAATTGGTGTATTTGAAAGAATTATTTTAACACACTAAGTAGAGCAAAGCTCTAATAATATTCTTTGATTAAAATACCTAGTTATAATATTTTATATTATTAAAGATTTATAGTAATAATAGTAGACTTCATGCCACATTAATAATGTCAAAGCAGTCACATGTTAAGATTTGTTCTGCAAGGAGCGTACTTTCTAGATCTCTTTTGTCATGAAAATAACATTTTCTGCTCCAGTATTTTAATTAGTCCTTTAACTGGAATTTTCTCTCTTGGCTCACTGAAAAATTAGCTCCTTTAATTGTTCTATTACTCGTTATGTTCCAGGTACACTCAGTGTGCTTCCTGTTAGTCATTTGCCTTTTCCAATTTTTACTATGATGTTCTCACAGGAATTGGAAGCATTTTTATTTTTGGAAGACAGCAGGTAGAATAATTAAGATTGAATCATAGAAATAAAGGCTTGATTCAGAATTCACTCAACACCTAAAATAAGAACCCATGTAATGAGAGTTAAAAAAAAAAAAAAACAAGAAAAAAAAAAAAAAAAAAAGAAAGAAACTCCCATGAATGGCAAAGCTGGAGAAGACTGTCCTGATAACACACGTTCATCTTGAGTTTCAAATATGTCCACAATAACGCTCTATGTACTTGGTTGGTATAGAAAACATATTTTCCTTATTAGCTTATTAGTTAATATTACAGGTTCTTCTAATATGCTATCCTATACTAATGTTTTATATGCAGCTACAAAAAACATGACTTTCTAGCATTTCTGTTGGTGGTTTGCTTAATTTTCTTTTAAATAAGAATTGTGTTATGGTAGAAAATTCAAAAGTATGAGAAAACTATGAAGCAAGACAGAATATCCAGTCTCAGTCACTCTCGCCCAAGACTTTACCATCATCATCAGCAGCAGCAAGAATGTATACCCTTACTAAATATGTAAAATGTGTCCACATGCTCTGTTAATATTTTACACACATTCTCTCATTTAAGCCCTATAAAATCCCTATGAGAATGTATGATGAATTTTTAAGTTTTTTACATATTAACATTTTATTCCATGCTTTTCCCTTTATTACAGGGGTTGGAAGACCAAAAACTACATTTCCTAGACTCTGTTACAACTTATGTGCTGCATGTAATTTATATTTTGCCATCTAGTGAGATGCTCTATCGCTAGACTCGGGAGACAGGAAGAAGTCAGAAGCCATTCTCCCTTCTGCGGTAGCAGACATGTGGGCCTTAACAGAAATTACTCTTACAATAGCCTCTGAATTCCCTTCCAGCCACATGCCACAGGGCTTAGGGCAGTACTGGATAGTAACAAGATTTCCTACAGTCCTTTGCCTCTGGATGAGATCTTTAATTCCCTCACTCTCCAGAACACCGGTATAAAATCTAGTGGCCACACTTTGACTTCCCCTCTAGCCCTTACAACAGTTTTGTAACCTCCTAAATATTATTACATCCTTTTCTGTTTGTGATACCTAGAGTGGATATGTTTCCCTGGTGAAACCCTTATTGTTATAGTTAAATAATAATAGTATTCCTGGGCTGTTTTTACTCCAGTAACCAATCCTCCAATTCTCTGAATACCAACTAGGTGTCCAACAATTAAATTCAATTCTGGTACTATCTACCTGGAGTTAGTGTCACATCCCACAGGGTAAAGGACCCAGTCCCACAAGACTGCCTCCATTATAGATGCCAGTTGCCAGACTCAGACCACCTGTAGTTCTGACCCACTGTCTAGAAATTGGAAGTCCCCAAGACCCACTTTTCAGATCAAACATTTTCTGGAATAGCTCACAGAATTTAGGAAAGTGCTTTACTTACAATGACTTGTTTATTATAAAAGATGCAGCTCAGGACCAGCCAAATGAAACAGATGCACGGGAGAAGGCATGTGCAGGTGTGGAGCTTTCACACCCCCTCTGGATATACCACCTTCCTAGTACATTGATGTGTTCTTCAGCCTGAAGCTCTCTGAACCCCACCTTTTAGGAGTTTTTATGGAGTCTCCAAGCCATAGGCTTGATTGGGTAAATCACTGGCCACTGGTGAATGAACTCAATCTCTAGCCCGTCTCTCTCCCCTCCCCTAGGGTTGAGTGGTATAAGGTGAGCCGTGAAGCTGAAAGTTCAAACCCTGTAATCTTGCCTTTGTCTTTCTGATGACCAGTCCCCACCCTGTAGCTCTCTTGGGGCCCAGCGAGTCACCTCATTAATGTAAATGCAAGTACACATGAAAGAGGATTGTTGTGAATAACAATGAGTTTGTCATCAGTCCCGTCACTCAGAAATGATTTTGTCATCACTCCTATCACTCAGAGAATGCCAAGGGTTTTAAGAGTTCTGTGCCAGACACCAGGGAAAAGACCAAGTATATATTTCCCATTATCCCATAACTTCCATATCATAGCGAAGGACACAAAGGGATTAAAAACTTAATTAAGACCACCTGGCTAGAAAGTGTTAGCACTGAGGTTTGTGTTATACATGCTAAAAATCTGAGATACTTTTCTATGAAAGAAAAAAATTACAACAAAGATGATGTTGATAATTGTCACTTATTTACAAAGTTAATACATTCTTACTAGTCTTACTTTATTTTATGATTAATAACCACAATAAAAATAAGGAAGTCCAAGGTCTAAATTTCATTTCAATTCATTTCATTTCATTTCTCCAACAATTTTATTTAGGCTTTTGCCTTCAGGCAATGATATTTTCTATAATAACATATTCAGGGTTAATCTATCCTTTTGCTTCCCTTAATCCACTGCCTGAACAACTAGACCAATGGTTCTCAGTGTGCTCTCTATACTCACAGCTTCAGTATCTGCTGGGAATTTGTTAGAAATGAAAACTCTCAGGCCCCACCTCAGACCTACTGAATTTGAAACTCTGAAAGTAAGCCCCAACAATTTATGCCTCAATAAACCCTTCAAGTTTGTTTGGTTGTTTTTATCACTGTCCACATTCATGTTGATATTTTGGTCCTATCCATGCTGTATCCAAGATGCTATTTCTCCATTGGGTTTCCATATGGTAAGTCAGAGCAAGAGCATTGCCATCAGGACTGTGTTATTAAAGATGCCAACAAAGTCCAACTTCTACTAAGAGATCCTGGGGATCTCCAGATTATGCCATTTGAAGAAGCTGCCAACTTGGTGAGAAGTGGAAAAGTGATGGATTAACTGTTGCTTCATGCAGCATAAAACTGTATGAGACTAAAGGAGGGAGAGAAGCATTGCTACTTTAGATAAAAAAATTAAGAGATATATATATGTATATACATAGCCAAATATTGTTTTGAAATGCCAAGAATGTCATAGGTTAGAGATCTGAAGCTGAAGTAGGACTTTCAATGAGCAATGCATTAGCTAGCATGTAAATGGACCCTGTGCATAAATTAATTCTGGATTTCTCAAATTACAGCCATTCTTCTGTTACTGTCAATTTTAATTAATATGGCTCAGTTTTAAAATTAAACATAGTGATATTTGTCCTAATAATGTTCTTGAAATCATAGTGTCAGTAGGCTAGATATATGTTTCTTCTAGTAAAATTAAAATACACACATATTTAATAAACTAGGTCCATTGACAACATCTTTCATACAATTGGTGATATGCTTTGATGAATGCAAGATTAATTTATTTAATAAATGATCATACCTCCCCATTGGGAAATTCCAGGAAAGAATGTAGACTGACAAGAGAATCTAACTGTATTATAAATGTATAAAACACCTCATTAAAGGGGGTAGGAGAAGAGCTGACCTAAAAGATTTTGGAAATGCAGTCTGTAAGACTAAAGCCAAAGGGAACTACACATTAAGTACTAAAGCCAAAGGGAACTACACATTAAGTACTAAAGCCAAAGGGAACTACACATTGTAGTTGATAAAGTAGCTTTCCACAGAGATACAGGTTAAAAATTCTGACACTACTGTTCATGTGTATTGGAGTTAAACAATTAAGTAAATGGCTCAGCAAGGGGAGGAGGCTAGAATGTAGATTAGAGTTGGAGACATCAGCTAGAACTCATGTTTAACTTAATATAGGTATAGATGCTTACATATAGAATGATTTATAGATATGTGTGTATATGCACATTAGTATACACACTTGTATTTCTTTCCTGTGTCATCTGAGAGGGTCTAAAAGAAACCACCCAAGATCCTGGTTTCTAATCTCATTCTCCAGTAAAAAGAATTAAGGCTCTTTGGAGAAATGGCTGTTCCTACCACTGGATAGGAAATATACAGCATAAGCCTGGAGCATCTTGTAGTGCCAGAAAGTAAGAAAGTGACTCTCCCCCCAAAAAATCACCCCATTATGTCAAAGGGGCACAGAAACCAATAGAAGGAACTACCAATGTCCAAAGCTAAAATAGCTAAAATACTTGGAGCAACAAAATAAATAACTTTGGATTATTAAACAAAATATAAAATAGATATCCATAAGTCCACACTGATGTAAATAAAGAATTGAATAAATCAATAAATGGATGGTAAGAGACAAATCTCTTTATGCAGAAGATGTTTCTGAAATGCAGATACTCCAGAAAGTTATGTAGGGGAACATAACTTGTCACTTCGTAAGTGTGGGTTATGCATAATGACTTCCTTACAAAGAGTACACTATGGAAAGAGGGAAAAATAGTAACTTTACAGTGGAGAAACCTGACAAACACTACCTTAGCCAAATGATCAAGGTCAACATCAACAGTCATCAATTATGCTGACAGTATATAGTCTTTGATATGATGTGATGAAAATGGCACTTTACCTTTGTGATCTTC
This sequence comes from Macaca fascicularis, assembly GCF_037993035.2. Classification (NCBI taxonomy): domain Eukaryota; kingdom Metazoa; phylum Chordata; class Mammalia; order Primates; family Cercopithecidae; genus Macaca; species Macaca fascicularis. The sequence continues at coordinate 46,559,720 of NC_088376.1, forward strand.
TCCGTAACCCATTGAAACCACCTTTGCAAAATTATGACTGAAACAGTGAAAGAGACCTAACTTAACTGACTCCATCTTTCTTCTAACCCCCAAGCTGCCCTTGTTCATTCCTTGGCATAGGCTGAGTTAACTTTGGGAGAAACTTAGCTTATACTTTATAGTTTAAACAAAGATGGTAACAGCCCTTTCTCAAAGCAGACCTCCTTCTTGCCTGGAGACTGGATTGCCTTTGTAGGACTAACATTAGCCACAAGATTAGAAATTATGGTTTAGGAGTCAAGCAGCTGGAGGCTACAAGATTCTGACCCTCCTTAAACTGCTCTTAAGATCAGTGCTTGAGATATTTTGCAGACCCTGCACTTGATGGATCAGCTGGCACCACCCAGAACAATAAACTGGCTCATTTGATCTTGGGGCTCTACCCAGGAACTGACTCAGCTCAAGAAGACAGCTCCAACTCCCTAGGATTTCATCTCTGACCAATCAGCACACCTGGCTCACTGGCTTCCCCCAACCCACCAAGTTATCCTTAAAAAACTCTGCTCTCCCAATGCTCAGGGAGACTGATTTGAGTAATAATAAAACTCCAGTCTCCCACACAGCCAACGCTGCGTGAATTACTCTTTCTCTACTGCAATTCCCCCGTCTTGATGAATTGGCTCTGTCTAGGCAGTAGGCAAGGTGAACCTCTTACACCATAACCCCGGTCTAATCATGACAAAAATGTCATACATATTTCACTAGAGGGCCATTCTACAATATATCTGACCAGTACTCCTAAAAATTATCAAAGTTATCAAAAACAGAAAATGTCTGAGAAACTGTCACAGCTAAGAGGAGTCTAAGGAGAAATGACAGCTAAATATAAGGTGATGTTCTGAATGGGATCCTGGGACAGAAAAAGAACACTAGGTAGGCCGGGCGCGGTGGCTCAAGCCTGTAATCCCAGCACTTTGGGAGGCCGAGACGGGTGGATCATGAGGTCAGGAGATCGAGACCATCCTGGCTAACAAGGTGAAACCCCATCTCTACTAAAAATACAAAAAATTAGCCGGGCGTGGTGGCGGGCGCCTGTAGTCCCAGCTACTCGGGAGGCTGAGGCAGGAGAATGGCGTGAACCCGGGAGCTGGAGCTTGCAGTGAGCTGAGATCGCGCCACTGCACTCCAGCCTGGGCCACAGAGCCAGACTCGGTCTCAAAAAAAAAAAAACAAAAAACAAAAAACAAAAAAAAAAAAAAAAAGAAAAAGAACACTAGGTAAAAACTAGGAAAGTCAAATAAACTATCAATTAATAATATACCAAAATTTAGTTTATAACTAAGTACAATATTGGTTCATTAGTTATAACAAATGTATCAAATCAGCATAAGATGTTAATAATAAGTGAAGCTGTGGGGTGTGGGAGGGTGCAATGGGGGGTTTGTTTGTAATGGAAACTCTTTGTACTATGTGCTCAATTTTTCCATAAATCTAAAACTGTTCTAAAACATAAAATATATTATTTAAAAATTAAATGTATTACACCTCTCCAAGGAAGCCTGATGCCTTGTTCCTAGAAGGTCCTCTTCTGATCATTTCAATATGACTGCTTTGGAGGGCTGTGCCAGTTTATGCCAGTTTATGTCAGTTTAGGAAAGTGACTAGGTGCTGAAATTTAGCCACTACTCCACTTCCAGAACCCCTGGCCCTGGTAACAGGCTCCACCAATAGGAAAGGGACATCTGTATTAGTCGGGGTTTTCACAGAGACAGACCAACAGGAAGGAAGGATGGATGGATAGATGGATAGATGGATAGATAGATGGATGGATGGACAGATGAATAGCTGGATGGATGGATGGATGGATAGATAGATAGATAGATAGATAGATAGATAGATAGATAGATAGACGAGAGCGGATTTATTAGGGGAACTGGCTCTGTCTGCAAGCTGGAGACCCTGGAATGCCCATATAATGGCTCTGTCCGAGTCCAAAAGCCTCAGAAATGGAAGCCAATAGGCAAAGGATAAAGGCCTGAGAACCCAGCAGGCCACTGGTGTAAGTCCTGGAGTCCAAAGGCCTAACAGCCTGGAGTTTTGATGTCCAAGAGTCGGGGAAGAGTGTCCCAACTTCAGGAGAGAGAGGAAATTGGGTTTCTGTTTTGTTTTGGTTTTTGGTTTTTGGTTCTGTCTGGGCCTCTGATTGGATTGTGCCTGCCCACAGTGAGAGTGGCAGTCTTCCCCACTCAGTCCGCTAACTCACATGCAAATCTCCTCTGGAAACACCCTCACAGACATGCCTAGAAATAATGCTTTATCTGTTCTCTAGGTATTCCTTAATCCCGTTAAGTTGACACCTAAAATGAATGATACAGAACCTTCGTGTGATCGCTATGTGCTAGCTGTGCACTAGTTTCTCACGGCATGCCTAATTATTTCAGGAATGAAGGCATGAGAGTGAGGAGAAGGCTATTTTTTTCTGCTGCACAATTCTTTGGATATGAATGCAAGTGAGAGATTCAGCTTAGTAACTCCTGACACTTTTAAGCCCCTAGAGGCAGAAGTTTGGAGCAAATGACCAAAATTCTACTTTTGTGATTCTATGGATGCAGGTGACAAGCAGCTAATAGGATTAATAGTATTAATACTAGCTAACATCAATTAAATATTTACAATGTCCCAGATACTGATAACACAGATTTCAAAGTAATTTTTAGGCTTGAACAGTCCAGAATTTTTAGTGCCCCCCAGCTTTAAAGAATTTTAAAGTAAAAAAAAAAAAAAAAATTCTTGATTTTGCTTTAAAGCCTAACTATGTGCCAGTTGCATCTCTTGCTTCTGGTGTCCTCAGACTTCCACTTTGCTGGTGGAAACTGCTGATACCCCTGTGCTCTTTAGAACCCTGGGCATATGGCCACTTCACACCCCTGTCAAAGACATCCCTCATGGTGCCTCTTGATTGGGAGACTGACTCTCTTAGAGGCTCTTAATTTTAGGACTCCAGGCTGTGTTAATTGGAGATGACAGTCACCCACACCTAGTTGTTTCCCATGCAGGTGTCCTTAACTCAAAACCGCTTCAGGCTGAAAACAGGATAATAAAATATCTCTCTCCTCACTGCCCCATCACTACTCAGCAGCCTGCCTAAGCCCTGCTTGTGATTCTCTCCTCAGTGAAAAAGCCTCCTGATTCCTTTTCTCTCTACCTTATCTAGATAATAACTAGAACTTACCATTCTTTGCTCTAATGGTTTTAACAGGCTTCAAAAATCTCCACTGGTCTAGTAGCTTTTTTAGTTAAAATAATTAAGTGAAAAACAGCTTTAAATGTTTCCTGAATTAGGCTAATGAATAATGATTAAATCTGATTAAGTGGAGAATCAGAGGAAAGAGGTGTGAGCCAGGGATAGCTCTTTATACTGGGTATTTACCATGCCAACATCCAGAAGTTTTTAACGAGGCAGGCATGAGATGATATTTATCTGAAGTGTGCGCACTAAGAGGACCTGCCTTGGATACGGTAGACAGCCCAGAATGCAGAGGTAGGCATTCATTTTTAAATCAGTCCAAGTCTAATGGCCAATTAAGGCCCATTTGTTCAACTTCACCATCCTCTTTTGTTGTTTACTGCTTCAACTTTGAATGCCAGAAGCTTTTTAAAAAGAGCTTGACCTTTGCACAAAGGAGCTTTTTCAATTTAACCTCTAATTTAATATGACTGACATATGAAATATACTAGTTTGATGTTCAGGCAATAACTCAAAGAAGAGAGAGATGAGGCTTGGAGACAAAACACAGCATAGAAACTGATAAACGAAAAATACTGATCACTGAGTAGTTTTTAAAAACCAAGATGTTTTTATAATAAACTTCTCTGATTGCAAAGCACTTGCAGATATTTTTATTGATGAAGCACAGCAGAAGTCTCCAGAGAAAGAAGGAAGAGACATTTTTGAATAACTAGTTTAAATTGTCACCACAATTTTATCTCTTGGGCTGTTCTCATTTTAAAGCAACACTATTTTTTAAAGTTCGTTTTTACTCCTGTGTCATAATTCTAGCTCAGCCTAGGAGTCTGGAAAGAACAGAACACTCATATCATCCTTTATGAAAACTTTACTGCTGTGCACTGTGACCTTTATGGGATTAAACTCTTAAGCCCACTTAAAATCGCAGGGTGCCAATGGTGCCAATGCCTACAACATTAAGGCCGCTGTGTATTTTTTGGAAATTCTGTTCATTAAGGTGCCAATCTTGAGCCATATAGGTTTTGAATTTTCGTATCATTCCAGGTGCCAAAGTTTATATCTATTGTGTGACAGGCACCGAGAATAAAATGTTGTAGAAGATTAACAAGGTCCTGCCTTAAAGAAATTGCATTTCAATGGAGGATGAAAGAAAATAAAAAGAAAAGATCACTTTGGAAATTGATAATTGCTGTGAATAAAAACATTGACTGGGAAAGCCTTTTGATAGGGTGGTCTGATGAGTTCCTTCTACAAGGGGAATACTGGAGCAGCAACCTTAATGAAAAGAAATAGTCAGGTTAAACAAGGAAAACTACAGGAGTAAAGGCCCTGAGGCAGGAATGAACTCTGAGTTTCCAGGAAGACAAAGAAGGCCAACGTGCCTGGAAAATGGTGAACATAGGCCAAAGTCAAAAGGCAGGCAGGATGTAGGTCATGTCCAGGCCAGTAGGCCATGGCTAGTAGACAGAATCTTATTTCCAATATGGTGGAAAACAATTGGAGGCAGAGAAGACATGCATGGATTTGGGGACAACAGTGTCAGCTGGAAGACCAGTGTGGAGGCTATTACAGAATTTCAGGCAAAAGATAATGGCAGCTTAAAGTAGAGTTGGGGAAGTTGGGGAGGACAAGCTGGCTGTCCATTTATTCGAATACTTACTGAGTGTCCCCTGAGTGTCACATACTTTCCTAGGTTCTCTTTTTTTCTCCATATGAAAGTTTATCTTGAACATTTCAGTCATAACCCTTACACAGCACTTAATACATTGTATTTTCATTTTCTTAATTGTTTGTTTCTATGTCTCTTTCACATGTTAAATTGTGAGTTCTCTGAGGACATGTATAGGATATAATTTATCTGTTTCCAAAACCTAGCCCAGTGCCTGGCATCTAGCAGTCTCTCAATAAATGTGTATGTGTTTTAGAGTTGAATTGAAAAGTTGAATTGAATTCAAGACTTTTATCTCACATTCTCAGGAAAAAAGCTTGCCATCAGGCCCTGCCGATTTGAATACATTTACCTTTTTTTTTAAAGTACTCAAATAATTTATTTTCAGTATGGTGTGGTTTGCTGCCTGCCTATCAAAGATAAAAATAGCACTGATTAATATAAACAAAATTAGAAAAATATTTGGCTAAAATGCCTTGCTTTCTCAGTCATTTGCTATCAGTTTTCCTCCTTAAACATAGAAAAAGGTGACAAAATAAAAACTTTTTTCTCATCACTGATGGTACTCTTCATAATGTCCAAGATGAAGATATTTCTCTCTTCATATTAAACCAGGTAATGAGTTTAATTGCTTTTCCCTCAAAAGTAACATATTTTTAAGCCTTTTTCCCCCTCAAATGCCATCATTTAAATCATCAGACAATGACAATGCTGTGGTTCGCTGAACAATGGGCCCACAAAGGTATCAGGTCCTAATCTCTGGAACCCATAAATGTTACCTTATATAAAAAGACGGACTGTGCAGTCCCGGCATGGTGACTCATGCCTATAATCCCAGCACTTTAGGAGGCCGAGGCAGGTGAATCATGAGGTCAGGAGTTTGAGACCAGCCTGGCCAACATGGTGAAACTCCATCTCTACTAAAAATACAAAAATTAGCTGGGTGTGGCGGCAGGTGCCTGTAATCCCAGTCACCTGGGAGACTGAGGCAGGAGAATCACTTGCAACTGAAAGGCGGGGGTTGCAGTGAGCTGAGATTGCACCACTGCACTCCAGCCTGGGCAACAAGAGTGAAACTCCATTTCAAAAAAAAAAAAAAAAGGGGGACTTTGCAGATGTGATTAGGTGAAAAATCTTGAGATAAGGAGATGATCCTGGATTATTCAGGAGGACCCTAAATGCAATCACATCTAACCTTATGACCTACAGGCAGAGAGAGACTTGAATACACCCACAGAGCATGAGATATGAAGGTGAAGCAAAGAGGGATTTAAGGATGTTGGCTTTGAAGACTGGAGTAATGCAGTAATAACCTGAGGAATGTCAGCAGCTACCAGAAGCTGGAAGAAGAAAACAAGAACAGGTTTTCTCCAAAAGCTTCTGGGGAAAAAGAAGCCCTGCTGATACCTTGGTTTGGTGATATTGACTTTGGTCTCCAGAACTGGAAAATCATATATTTCGATTGTTTTAAGCTTCCACATTTGTGGTAATTTGTTACAGCAGCTATGAGAAATGAATACAATCATGCTGTGCTTTCAGTTATTCATTTCTAGAATTCTCCATAGGGACCTGGCCTTCTGTCTATTTTCTTTCTTTTTTTAATTTTATTTCTTTTCTTTTTTGAGACAGAGTCTCGCTCTGTCGCCCAGGCTGGAGTGCAGTGGCCGGATCTCAGCTCACTGCAAGCTCCGCCTCCCGGGTTCATGCCATTCTCCTGCCTCAGCCTCCCAAGTAGCTGGGACTACAGGCATCCGCCACCTCGCCTAGCTAGTTTTTTGTATTTTTTGGTAGAGACGGGGTTTCACCGTGTTAGCCAGGATGGTCTTGATCTCCTGACCTCATGATCCACCCGTCTCGGCCTCCCAAAGTGTTGGGATTACAGACTTGAGCCACCGTGCCCGGCCCTTCTGTCTATTTTCTATATCTTCCCACGTTACCTCTCAGCTTGCTGGAAAGGCAGCACTGCCCTGAGCTTGGTGAAATGGCCACCTGCTGTACGCCTTGTATGTTATAGACCTCCTTAAGAACCTTGTCCAGTGGTCCTTTCCCCTCAGGGTAGGGAGCACTCCCATCTAGGCCACACTCCAGGCACTTGAGACCCTGAAATCTCCTGCTCTGATGGTCCCAAGACTGCTCCTGTGTCTCCATGGACCCCTTTCCTAAGTCTGTGATTGAGCCAGAGTGGATTGGCAGCTAGAGATCAGGGCATCTCAATCCCACTGCCTCTAAGTTAGTTGACACTGAACTTAGTTTCAAGAATTCTAAATTGAAGTAGCCTTCTCAGTCATTATGAATGCATATTTGTCAAGACAGATGTATAGAACATGTTTCTTTAGCTGTCTGGTGACTTGCCTTAGAACTTTAGATATTCAAGCCCATGATATGTGGACTCTGTTTGTGCTCTTATCCTGGGCCCCACAAATATAAGGGCCCTGTGGCTAGGTCTGGTCTCAGCCAAGCCAGCAAAACTGATGCCATCACCAAAGACACTCAAATTGCAACCCAGGAGATCTGATAGCTTGCCACAACTGTCCTCATTAAGATGCTTCAAGCCCAATGTCTGGACCTCAACTGGCTGCCCTCTGGACTTGGAAACTTGGTTTCCAACTATTAATATTTGATTTTCTTTTTCTTTTCATGAAAATTCCCCTCACTAAATGCCTGGCTGCTGCTCTGACCATCCAGCAAATATCCTCTGCTACCAAATGGTTCAGCTGACCCTTCGTGAACAAAAGGTAACTGAATGAGAAAATGGACTTACAATGTTCAAAGGAAAGAAGAATGTCATCTCTTCTTTCTTTGAACAGAGGAGGGACTGACAAAGAGTCTCTTTTCGACCAAGCTTTCTAACTGAACATCAAGTCTTTTTTTTTCTAGACCTTAATTTTGCTTCATGAATGATAGTAATAAAAGTGCAAATATAGACTACTGAAGAAAATATAAAGCATGTTAGAAGCATTATAAACACATGGTTTATATATTTGCATAATATTTTAAATTAATATTTATGAATGCTGATCACATCTTTTTACCTTCTTTGGAGCATTGCTATTGTGTTGTTAAGAACAAAAATAGCTATAGTATCATTCTTTATCATACAGGATCTAGATGTTTTCTTTCTCTACTCCTGTTTTCTTCCCTTGAGAAAAATGTATCCATGGTTAACATTAAGAAGAAAATTCGCTGTAAAATCAAAAACACAACAGTAATCTAAGAGAGTCACAACCCACTGGAAAAGGCCACAACATCGAACAGCTAAGCTAAAAATTCCATGTCTGGATACTTGGTTGAAATTCCCTCGCTCCCACTCAGCAAAGCATCCCTGGATGCCAAAGATTATGCATGCCACTTTATAAGGACTAACGTTGAATGCTTTTTAAATTCAAAATTAAAAAGCAAGTCATTCATAAACTTTAGTACTTCATCAGTACCACATCATTTGTGTCACATGTTAACGCTAGAGTTGCGGAGAATGGTTACTTGGGATAAAAGATTTCATCTTTAGTTGATTTCCAGGCCGAAGTGGCTCAATAGTTGATCTGCTTCTTACAATTCTCAGACAGTTTAAATTGCCTTTGAAATTCTCTTAATTGGTCCATGAGGTACAGCTATCCCGGTTTCAAGAGTATATTCCTATACGGAAATCCTTGGACACAATGAAGTTTGAGAACTGTGGGCTAGACTAAAATCAGGAACAAAAGGAAAGTCTATATGCAGATGTTTAGGCATTTAAATCACTGTGCCTTTTGGATATGATTAAACTCTAAAAGTGAGTAGGGGGAGAAATCTAAATTATGCAGGCTCTCCTGGAGATACTACTCCATTTTTTGTTATAAAGATTAAGCCTCTATGATCTTTATTTGCAAATAGGTTTATCATTGTAAAAATAAAAGCTCCTAGCAGACACAGAGAAAGAGACAGAGAGAAACAGACTCTAAAGTCAACTTCCTGGTTAAATGCATAAAGCCGTATTGTCTTGATTCAGCAGTTAAAAGTGGCCCTAAATTCGCATGGAAGAGGAAGACAACGCACCAAAGGGGCCTTACAATTCTAACTTCAGTTATAATCATTTATTTTGAACTTTGTTCTAACTTTCAGTGGAGCCTTTAATGACTTCAGTAAATGACAATGTGCTTGAATTTTCATTGGCATTTTCTATTGTCACAAGCTTTAAGTTTCTTCAGAGCCCCAATTCTCTTGCATTGTATTTTTTAATACCTGTAATCAAGGCCTTAGCCCAGGTCCTAAGCAAAGCTAACAAATAATTATCTTTCACAATAGAGCTAAAAACAGGAACCTAATTAATTAAAGCACTAATTGAACTTCCCATTACTGATACATTTGTTCCTGCTCTGACATAAACATTAATCAAATTCACTGAATAATTCAGCTCTCCATTTCCCTCACCTGTGTAGACAAACCTGCCTGCTATCCTGTAATGGTGAAAGATGAAAAAGTTTCATGATGTCATTTGCTAATATCTTTGTTAAGTGCTAATAGCTGATAATATTGTATAGTCAAATGGGAAGAGGGTACAGAGTAAAAACAAAATGTTGTTAAATATATACCTATATATGTACGCACATATATATCTTATATATTTATAACAAATATTTGTCACTTCTTTTAAAAAACAAACCCATGGAGGAAAGAACCTTTTGAAAAAATTTTAAAGTATTTCACAAGAACTTCTGCATTTTAATGAAGTGGATTATTTAGACTGCAACTGTATGGGGCAGTAGATTTCCTTTAATAATGTGATTAGATAAATACTTATATATTTTTAATCTGTCAAAATCCAAGCTTCCTGTTGAGTATCAATGCTGGCTCTCCCCTCTCCAGCTAGTAGAACCAGTTTTCGGGGCTGCTGGAGAAGATGCACATCAGATGCTGCTTCAAGGAGATAGGAAGTCATTGCTCACGGGCAGTTCTGTTTTGGAAGCCAGGCTACCTGGGACCACAGTTTGATATTGCAAGGCGAGTCAAGAGTGCAGCTCTTGCTCTTGTCTAAACAGGCTCACGCTGTGTGGAGAAAAGGTTGCAGACTCTCTGAGGGCATCGCCTTCTTTAAGTATCTCACCTTAAAACCACTAGGAGGAGGTTACCTGCAGATCCACCTAATTGTTGGTGGTGGATGATATGATGCCCAGCCTTCAACTCCCTTTGAAGATGTAGGATTTATTCCCCCTACTGTGGCAAAGACAGCCCTTAGCTGTGAACTTCCTATGGGGATTTCCTTGTTTGAAGGAAGCCATCTTTCCTGGAGGGCATGCTGCCTTCCAGAGACAACTTCCTCTGCACCCTCCTACCTCCCGCCGCTTCCTTCCACAGGTTTGATCCCCAAAGCACTCCCTAATCTGTGCACAAGAACCTCTGATTCAGAGTTGGCTTCCAAGGGAGCCTATCTGTGACAGGGATGACAGGAAGTAAATAGCATGACACTATTCAAGGTCAGGCAGACGTGGCATCAAGAGGCAAATGCTGAAAGGAAGTAAAAGAAAGCAATTGAGGGTACAGGGAGAAGTAGACCACAGTGAAGACTCAAATGAAATAGACAATGTTTGCCTTTCTCCTCAGCACTGAGTTGAGTGGAGTGTGATTCTGGGCCTGGGTCTGGGGTGTCCTCAGTGAGCCTGACTGGAAACCTGTTTAGGCCAACATGGCAGCTGGGGACAGGGAAGAACCAGGGTTGGGAGGAGAGGACTACTGTAATTGCCTCTCAGACACACATCAAACTCTTCAGAAACAGGTTCAGAGTTACTTCAAAGTAGACTTACTTCAAAGTGATGTTGAGAGATTTTTAAATAAACCACAGAGTTCTCGGAAATTTCCTCAGCTGCAGCAGCAGAGTGGGCACCACCCCTGTCCTTACATGGAAAGAAAATGAGATTCCAGAGATCTCTCTCATTAGCAGAGAGAACAGCAGTCCTCCTTTATCACTGATGATATGGAAACAAACTATTCACAGGCTTCTAGCTACATCTGGCCCCCATTCCACCTGTTTTGAATTCTCTTTTTTATCGTATTAGCCACAGGCAGCCTAGTGAGTCTCCAGATGAGACCGTAAGTTTTAGGCACCGTTGCTGATAAAGCTGAGATGATTTAACACAGGAGATGCTCACTGTGCTTTCCCGACCAGTGAATAAAGAAAAAACATAGCGGTCTCCATAGGTCTGCCCATCTCAAGGGAGGTAAGGGGGTGAGCATTGCAAGAAAGAAAGAAGGTAGGAGAAGGAGTATGACAGCAACTTAAAAGAATGAGTGTAGTTATAATACTTGGCGTGTTTTTGTCCCCAAAAGCCAGCTCAAGCCTGGCTGCCTGCACAGAGCCCCAACTCTTGAAAGGGTACCAGGAGAGCTATGTGAAAAGGTTTCTTTCTTTCTTTTTTTTTTTTTTAAGTTATCTGTTAGATGCTCTGAAAAGGGCTTTTTGTGCTGAGCTTAAGGCAGCTCAGTTTAGCAGTAGGTAGAACATTGTTAAAATGGATAAAAATGGGAGATAAGCTTTGCTCCCATAATCTGCTTCCAACGGATATGGAAAAGAAAAGAAGTGACTCCTTAGAGACATATTGTTGCTGCACTTATTGGGCTCAAAGGCCTTCCTTTGGAATTAATATTTACCTCCAATTACAATTTCCTGGCGTAAGGAGTCCCTACTGATGATCCTGTTCTGAAAATCTTTGATTTATTGAATGAGTAGGCAAATCCACTCACTTAGGTACCCCATCCCAGAAAGCAGTCAATGAAAAGATTAAATCAGAGCAGGAGGAATGTTTTATTTACACTTCTTTGAAGTTCAGACCTTCACTCCTTCCCTCTCCCTGTTCCCTGGGAGCAGAATGGCTCCAAGAAGTTTTGCTCTGCTTTTAGAAAGCTCACATCTGCCTCCAGGCTGTAGCTCTGCCTTATTGTATTTTATGACCTTTGGACAGCTTTTCTGCCTCCTTGAAATTGGGATTTGGCCTGCATGAAAGAAAAAAAGTGTAGATGTATCGCTTTGCTCACACTAAATGCATACAAGTTGGTGAATAGAGGACTAGCTGGACTTTGCAGAGACACCAAACATTGATTAAAAGCTCTGCTTTCTTTTCCCCATCCCCTATTTTTGCAAGGCATGCAGAGCTCCAGTCCCTTCTCTGGATGGATGAAAGAACAAGGTGGAATTTTATCCCAAGAGAGGAAAAGAGAGGAAGCCAACAGAGGTCTTTCCCCTTGCCTAACACAGCACAAGCATTTTATTCTTTCCTAGGATCCTTTAGGACACTCTGGCTATAGTAATTGAGTTTCAGCATGGTGGTTATCCAGAGGCTGCTGCAGGGAGGAATGCTGTGCTGTGCTGTAGCCGGCCAGGGCCTGATGACCCCTCACTGTAGGTGGTCGTGGCTGAGTGACTGAGCATGGAGGGGGCTTAGTCCTCTGGAGCTTTAATGCATGGCTAGCCCTAGTCTTTCTGGGATCACATGCATTACCAGTGCTGCCCAGAGGGATGTGTAATGCTAATAGATGTAAGAAAAAGTCTTCATATTAATGTTCTAATACTTTATATAGGAAGGGGAAGAAAAAGGGGATAAAGAAAAAAAACATTTTTAATAAAGAGAAAAAAAGTTCATTACATTTAACTCACAGAGACTGCCTGCCCACAGGGGACAGACCAACAATATGTGCAATTTTTCCCTACAATCAGGCATGTCTAGACATTTCAGGATTTCTCTTTCTCCTTCTAGAAGCCAGGAGAAGGGCTTGAGGCCCAGCCATCTCCAGAGTTTTGGATCGGCCTTTCAGAGATCACATCTAAGAGACTCTCCAGACAAAGGTATGGAGAAGAGACAACCAGCTGGTGCTACTAACCACCCGATTCCACAGCAGGGGAGAAGTGTGATAGAGGGAATGAAAAATATAGCAAAACATAACCACGGCAATGATGAAATAAGGAAAAGTGTTCTTGCAGCCATTCTCTGTTTCAGTAAAAGTCCCAATATGGTAACCCCAGGGTTAGGATATGATGCCTTGGGACTTTTATTCTGCTTTTATCCCTCTGAACAGGAGTCAGGTCTATGGCTGGGAAGCTCCTGTCAGTGAATATTTTCTATTCTTTCTTTGTTATGGTTTTCCTTTTCAAGCTCCCAAACAAGACTATTTTGCCAGGGGAGTATTTTCTTGTGTCTGAAAGGTTTCAGAGATTGTTTGTTTTGAAAAGCATCTGCAGAAAATAATTGGGGAATGTGTTAAACCTGCCATCAATTTGCTTTATTGATGTGAGAGCCTCGGTGGGCCCAAGTGCAGAATAGACATTTCCCCATGTGAGTGAGCTACTGAAAAGGCTGTGTTGCTGAAAAGGGCAAGTCCAACAGAGGCAGACGCTCAAGAGGAAAGGACAAGGGGAAAGCAGAGGGGTGGAAACGGAGCCAAAGTCCTGAGACAAAGCCCATGATGATAAAAACAAAAGCTTCTGGAGATGTTCAAAAGGAAAGCTGGTTATCACAGAAACTGCTCCAAAATTGATCTTTTCAGGCATTAAGCCACCTTCTCCATGTATGGTGAGGAGGAACGAGAGAGTGTGTATATCAAAAGAACCTCATTTGGGTGGCGGGATTCCCATCTGTTTAGTTTTAATAAAAGTCTCCCCCTGTCCCCTAACATAGCATTTATTTCTGCCATAGAGAAATCCAACCTTGCTTGACTTGGTTTATGGCACCCGGACAAATGGTAATTATCAGCCTGTAATTCCCTTGAGGGGAGTTGATGTTTCAATAAATTATAAGAGCTGAGCTTGAGTGGTTTATGGCACCATCAAAACCTTGATATGGACATATAATCTTATAACCACAACTTGCTAGGAAATAGGTGTTTGCACAATGGGTGATTTAGGAGTCTACAGCACCTCTCAGAGAGGAGGAGGCCTGCCAGGATGATCCCCAGCAGCCCCTATGCCAACTCTCAATGAAACCAAAGACACTTCCTATCTCAAAAGTATGCCAAGGTTTCTCCAAGTTGAACATATTTGGATGCGCACTGGTACACACATCTGTAAGACTTGGTGATCCCCCAAAATAGTTATGTGACCACAGGTGTTTTCTCAAATGCTTAACATGTTCACAGGCATCTCAGAGCAAGGAGGAGTTTCCCATATCACATCCAAGGACACAGAGAAAGAGGGGTGCCTAAATCTACATGCAACCATGATCACTGTCATTTCATATTAAAATTTATAAGATCTCCTGTTTTCAAAATGTGTTAGAGCCGTATTAGAAGCAAGAGGGGCACAAGATATTCCATAGATATTTATTGTGAGGCTCCATTGTGGCCACATAGAATTGTCCAGTTAAACAGTCAGGTGAAAGATAGAAATATGGCAGCATTGCTAAAAAGCACTGAAAACAAATATTATTTCTTTAATTTATTTATAACATATAGCCTCTGACTTCCAAAAGGATTTTGAAGTCACTTAGAATACACTGCCATGATATATATAGATACCAAACATATTGTATTATAAAATATATTCTATTGTATATATATGTACAAATAAATGTGTGTGTGTGTGTGTGTGTGTGTGTGTGTGTGTGTGTGTGAGATTTTTCAAATGTGTCAGAGGAAAATTGGAAGAGAATTGTGTTGGTGATCAAAAAGTATGTTAAAGCAACCTGGCTCTAAATTTCTCCTTAAACTTCTTGGAAAAAGAAAAGAAAAGAAGATAAACACTACATAATTCTTGGGCAAACTGAGGTTCCAGTAAGAAACTTGCTCAGTGTCATGCCTTAGGCAATGCAGTGGTGGCTCCAAGGAACAAGTCTCTAAAATACAGTGCCAGGTAAATTGCCATTTCTCACCAGTCAGGTCTTCCACCTCTCTGTACCCACACGATGTCAAACAAATCACTTTCATCCATAGACTGTTTCATAAAGAGAAAATATCTAGGGGCCTTTTTGTGCCTGTGGTCACAAAACATGAAGGTCACAATCCCATAACTAGACCTCAGGGTTCAGAAAAGAAAAGCTATTCTTCACCACAGTGGTAGTAACCAGGCTTTATAAATCCTTGAAATAAACCAATTACAGCTTTTGACCAGGCAAAGGCTTTAGCACAAAATGAGGGTTACATACCTGTATCATTTCCACACACTACCTAAATCTAGTGCCATGTTTTCAGTGTGCTTTCTAAAAAATATCTGTGCCCCAAGTTGCTTCACAAACTTTGGCATCAACATCCATTTGCCTTATAATCTTTGTCCTATGTATATTAAACATCTGAATATCAATGTCCAAAGAGTTTCAAAAGTACTTATTTTCAAATGTATTTATTGGTTTTCCACACCTGTGCATAACAGAATCCAGGGCACTCTGGAGAGAATGTTGTTTTGTTGGATAGATAATCTATTTTTATAGAAATAAATGCAGACAGGTTGAAAGTATTAATAGGAATAGTCACATTATAAAACTTCATACAATAAAATATGTTTAGACTTCAATATCAACTCAAGAGGTCTATCTCACCAAAGGTGTATGCTTCTTGTAATTTGACAATAAGAAGTACACAATCCATCCTTCGGTTTATCCAAAGAAGCACAGAGCTGAATTGAACGCCTAACTGAAGTGACAAATTAATCCTGGTAGTTCTACTCTTGTTAATTGATCTCTTAAATGCTTCCGTTTTTATTTTTAATTGTGCTGTTACTGTAAACTGCCTCAAAGCCTTTTAGAAAAGGCATAAGTCATGTATAAACAATTGTGTAAAATACAAATACTTTCTACAGGGGCTTAGGTAAATTGTAAGAGGAACCAATAAATTCATATCAGACAGAGTACAACAGAAATTGGAGAAGGACAGCGGAGCCTTCGATAGCTCAGTTGGTAGAGCGGAGGACTGTAGTGGATAGAAATTGGAGAAGGAAAGTTTCTTTGTGATGGCCCAGGAACTGCCCCTTGTAAACTATGGCAGAGATGATCCATAAAGCCAAACAATTCACAAATCAAACCAATACTAGGGGGAATTCAGGGTTTGCTTTTCATTTCAATAATGTAGATTTGTGACACATAAATCAAACTCACCAGGCAGATTCAAATGCCTTCAAGTTCCAAGTGGGTAACATAAATAAGTGATATGATTAATAACAACAGGCAAGTGGGAGCTGGGCATTATGGAGAAATGGAAAATGTGCCTCCCCACTATTTAAATTCAAATTTTTATAAAACATGCTTCAGGCCAAACAAAGCATATCTCCTGGCCACAGTCAATGGCTCAATGGCCATTTTGTGACTCCTGATCTAAATAATCAGTCTATTTCACTCCTCTAAATTTTCGCAACAGTGGAACTATTGGCATTTGGAGTACAACAATTTTTTTACTGGGCAGGACTTTCCTGCTCATTGCAAGTCAATGGATGTCTGGCTCTCCCAGGAACCAAAAACTGTAATATGCTTCAGACAACTAAAAATGTCACCTCTGCCAACATCTCAAACATGTGCCTGCTCCACCCACTTATCCAGGGTAAGAACTAGTGTGTCTAACTCATTGGCTAACTCATTCTATCTCTTAACATTTTCATGTTTCACCTTGTATTTTTGCTTCTTCATAATAAAGGTATAATATGATTTTTAGGATTTAAGAATAATGTATTAGGGGACCCTTTCCTTTGTCTTACGCTGGATTAGAATGGGGGGGAGTATGAAGAGGTTGGCAGGAAATGTTAAGATAATGAGATGAGGAGGAGGAGGAAAGATCAAAGGCAAGTCAATGCAGTCACTAGGTAAAGCAAACAGCCAGAAAAGTATGTGGGGAGGGAGGCTGATCCCATCATCTTTGTCATTGCTACCACCACACAGTTTTCCAAAGTTGTTCTCTTTCATCCTCTTCTAAGAACTTGGAACTTTCCCAGAATGCCCAATTTGAGAAACTCTACATTTTGTATCTTTGGCCTCTAAATAAAGGTAAAAATCCTGTCTTAATAGCTATCATTTATAACATTCATCTCTACATAATGAGGCCATTGCCAACTCATGGTCGATAGCCCACACTAACCCAAGGTTGCTGGTATGGATATAATTAGCTCCCTTAAATGAAAATCTTATGTAGAACAGATGTATTCTAAACTCCTTGTTCATTTACCAGCCAACCTAGTTAATATGCCTATTATATAGTGTTACACTCAGAAATAGAAATTACTTTAGAATGATCACATGTTATAATATTCTTAGTAAATCTGGCATCAATTCTCAAAATTGGGCTTTTCTTGTTTTCTTTTTTTGCATGGAGAGTTCTTGCTACCTATAGGACTTAATGGCTGTAGGCATTCCCCGTGATGGGGCAACGGCCCTCACATTTTTAAGGAAGGTGGGAAGGTCTCAGAGATTTGAAGACTTGAAGCTGTTTAGAGATAAAGTGGTTAACAGAGAAGAGAAAACCAGCCAAGATGGGGGTAATGGGGTGGGAATATGAGTGTCAGACAATTTCAAAATAGAGGATAGCTAGAGATAGGTGAAGCAGAGCAGAAGACTCAGATTGGGGGAAAGTCAGGAAGTGTAAATGATTCTAAGCTTGGTTTTGACAGAACAGTCAAGACTAGCAGGGGTGAGGGGAACGTGAAGGAGAAAGAGTCCTCTGAACCTTCCTCTAAGTCTTAGTATAAAGTGGGCGTTTGAATGTAATGTCTACACTTAATGACAAAAAAGGGAGGACTGCAAAATGAGAGGCTACTAACAAGTTTCTACAGCCTCAGAAATGGACTCGAGGTAACTGGATATTTTCTTTTAAAATAGCTGTACCTTTTAATAATGACAGTATCAAAACCAATATTTATTAGTTATGTTCTTGGCACTGTGCCGTCAACTTTACATGGATTCGCTGTTTCCATCTTCTCAACAATGCTATGGACACCCTCATTTTACAGCTGAAGAAACTAAGGAGGTAAGGGTTAAATAACTTGTCTGAAGTCTTGTGAGCGCTAAGGGAGAGAGAAAGGACTTACATGAAACTGTCTGATCACATTAGGCTCCCCAGCCTCCTTCCCCATCTAACACTGCTATTTCCTGGATGACAGACCTCTTGAGAGCTACCATGACATCCCCAAGAGTGGGCTTCAGAAGCCATGTGTGCCCTGTCTCCTCCCCAGATCAGAGTTGTTCAAATCAAGATGGGCACATGGCCCCAAGTCAGTCCACTCAGATTTGCCTCCTTAAGAATTTGGGATTAGTACAGAAATAACCAGTCAGTCAGTCTGATTGGTCTTATTTATTTATTTATTTATTCTTTTTTTGCTGAGAAACTGTCAATGTAGGTGCTATGCAATATCTACCTTATTATCTTCAAGTTTATTGAAAGGCAGAAGGAGAGAAACAAGTGGAAGGACGTAGAAAAGAGACAGAAACTGAGCCCTGTCTAAATTACTGATGGGTGTCCAGATCCTTTGTCTGGGTCCTGCCTGAGGTCGGCTCTTTTCCTGCCACCAGCTGCAGTGAGACATCCTCTATCCTCATAAGAAACACCCCATTTTTTTCAAGCTACCCTGATTTGGTATTTGTCACTTACAACGAGAGTCATAACTAAAATACCATACAGACCTCCAAGATGTGGTTTCTATCTCCCCATATTTATTTCACTATCCTAAGCACTTGTTTCTTTCAATAGCATTTTCTATTGTCCTACAATTGAGGGATGCTTTCCTAAATCCCACTGAGATTTAGGCTTAGAATAAAAACAATATTATAGGCACCAGCAGACATCCATCTTCTATTAGAAGGACTGGCAACAAAATAACCCAACCAAGCCCATTGAAAGTTGGATCTCCACACCCAAATCTCACACAGTTAATTGTGAGTATTCGTGGAGCACTTTCACATAGGAACTGAACAAATGGATAAACTCAGAGCCATACCTTCCTTTGAAATTCCCCAAATAGTTTACTATCTTGAGTTTGATAGTGTTATAAATATGGAGAATATAGTAAACATTGGCTTTATGGAAGTGGTTCAAAATAATCACCACCACCATCATATGTAACATCTAAATACACCTTTTCTTTGTAGAACGGTATTTGGGGTATTTTGATGGGCTACCAATTTCATTACAATAGAATTCAGTTGGAATCCTTAATAATTAAAATAGCCCCTGATGGAAGATTAACTTCTATATACCCTAATAAATCTTTGTAATGGGTTGCTTTAGTAGTGCGGTGATCACCAAAGCAATTTTCCCAAGAGAACTATGTTTTTATAAGGGAGATAGAGGCAATAAAACTACCTAGAATTATTTTCTGAAGTTTATCTGAGCTTGCCAGAGCAATTGATAGGCCTGTGTATGAACACAGAACAAGGAGATTGTCTTCTCCACTCTCCTCAATTTTCAGACGAAGATACTGAGGCCTGAAGAATAAGAGTCCCACAATATATGGCCAGTGTGGCACTGTCCTCTGATTCTGCTGATCTCCCTGATATAAAACTCTTTACATCCTACAACTTTGAGAAGACTGTGTAGCTGACTTTTACAGGTTTCATAACCTTAGAAGTTAAGCTTTTCATGGAAGAACTCAGATCAACTCAGACAAACAACGGGGAGCAACCAGTAGAATGCCAGACATTGGGAGGGGACCTTCCGGTCCAGGCTCTGCCATTCACTCAGGTGAGGCCTTTTGGCTCCATTTGTAAAAAAGAGGAGGGATGGAACTATTGGCTGTAAAGTTTTCATGACATCCTGGAGAGTCCTTATATGTCTATAGAAGAGCTAGCTAGTCCCACTGCTTAGGCTTTTGGTGGCAGCTTCTAGTGGCTCTCTTACTCAGTGTGCAGCACTGGAAATGCATATGTTCTTACGACCAAAGTAGTTCATGACCCTCTTCCTTCAGAATCCAGGTAACATGCATAAGAATCAACCCACAATGGCGTTCAAATATCCGTCTGTAATTATAGCAAGAGCCATTTAGTTCACAGCCTTAGAAATTTACATCCCTCTACTTTTTTCGTCTTGACTTTATCTTACTTACTAGACTATGAACAAAGGAATTTTGAGTTGACAGAATCCAATCATCTGAGTTAAGGTCTTTATAAACAAATCAGTTCAAATAATTGATGTGTTATTTTGTCACTGTGATTTTAAAGAAAAGCATAAGCCCCTTCCAGTTCTCTTTGATAATAAAATACCATCATGGATTTGTACACTCCTGGTTTCTGGTATCAATTCAGCTTCCTGTGATAGGTGTTACTAAAAACCTTAGAAGTACTTGTTTGTACATGCCAGATTTTCTTTAATATACCAACCAATAAGTAATTCTGCTCTGCAGTCTTTCAAAAAACGCTATGAAAAAATGAAGCAAAAAGAGAAAGAAAATGTTTGGATTTTTTTTTTTCACATTTCTTTTTGTCATAAACCATGGAATATGGCTCAGGATCTCCATCTAGTGGCATCTTTAAGGTGAGAACTCTGTTGTAAAATCTCTTAGCACTGGAAAGTTGGGGATGGGGCCATTAAATAAGACAAATATTTTTTTTTTCTGCACACACGCATTTATTGAGAGTCTAATATGATAAGTGTGTGTTGCTTCTTTTTAACTAAGAGAATCCATGTTTCCTGGGTTACTATTAATAGGTCAGTCTCTACTAAGGTCTCCAAACCATGAAAGACCATCATATGTCATTTTGCTTACAGGGATACCTGGGTTCTTCCTCCTTCTCTTTCCCAAGCTCATATTATAGAATTTAACTTGTTTTTTAAAAATCCACTCTGACAAGGTAAGGAAATGGAAAGGAAAAAAAACTCAGGAAAAGTCATTTTTCTTCTAGTTGTTAATTCTCATCAACAGTCTGATGGAGAAAGTTGTTGATGGTATGTAACATACGACGTGAGCTCTCTCAGGTATGTTAAAGAGTCATAATAAGTCATGCCCCCACTCATCTGCTTCTCAGGGTGAACACAGCCTATTTTTGTGCAGCAGACTGGAAAAATTTCAATGATAGCATGTCATTTTCCAGACAGAACATTTCTAATTATTTCTGTCCTTGGAATGTAATATATGCAATGCAAGTTACATTCCCACAAGAAGTGCCAACTACTGCCCTCAGAGTAACTTTTGGAAAACTGTTAGATGCACAATCACCACCTCATGTGGCCACCCCAGTGATCTAGAAAGGCTAAGAATTCCTTCCTCGAATTTTCTATCTTTTCTTCATTACATCTGGGTTTTGTTTGTTTGTTTGTTTTGAGGCAGGGTCTTGCTCTGTTGCCCAGGCTACAGTGCAGTGGTGTGATAATGGTTCATTTCAGCTTTGAACTCAAGTGATTCTCCTAGTCAGCCTCCCAAATAACAGGGACTACATACATGCACTACCATACCCAACTATTTTATTTATTTAATTATCTTTTGTAAAGATTGGATCTCACTATGTAGACCAGACTGGTTTCTAACTCCTGACCTCAAAAGATCCTCCCAGTGTGGCCTTCCAAAGGGCTGGGATTACAGGTGTGAGTCACCAGGCCTGGCCATGTCTGGTATTTTGTTTCATGTGTGTGAGTTCATCACTAGTTAAACCAGGAAACATTTCTTTCTTCTTTCTTTTCTTTTCTTCTCTTTTCTTTTCCTTTCTTTCTCTTTCTCTTTCTCTTTCTTTCTTCCCTCCCTCCCTTCCTTCCTCCCTTTCTCTCTCTCTCTCTCTCTCTTTCTTTCTTGACAGGGTTTCCCTACATTGCCCAGGCTGGTCTCAAACTCCTGGGCTCAAGGGATTCTCCTGCCTTGGCCTCCTAAAGTGCTAGGATTACAGGCTTGAGTCACTGCATCTAGCCAAGATTCCTATTTTCTAACTTCTTGGGTTCAGATCATATGAGTGTCACACTGTCAACATGCTACCTAGAAAAGATGGGGACCACTTTGAGTTCAGTAGGGATCTCTTGTTATATTTGTGCTGCTCATTAGGTTGTTTATTCATTCAATATATTTTGTAAATTAATGTTTATTAAACTGAATTAAATAACACATAATTTATAGACTAGTTGTCCTTTATTATAAAAGAAAGCATCAATTGTCAGGTGGCACTAAAGACTGCTCTCTGTGACAAATATAAATTTGTGATTGTTGATATAAGTGACCAATATAAATCTATGCCTCAAAATCACCCGGGCCCTGTACAGTCAAATTCAATATTACTTTCATGTCATAATTAAGTTTTTACTCAGGATATATGGTGAAATGATTGCATTAACAGCCACACCTCCTCACCCTTCCATCCTTTTGCCATGTACCTTTGCAGTGTTCTCTCTGACTGTAGCCTCAGGCATGTAGCCTGCTTTGGCCAATAAGATATTGGCCAAAATTTACAAGCCTAAAAAAGCCTTGTGAATTTCTGCTGTTTCTGTCACATCTCAGCCAAAACCATGGAAACACATCTGTCCAGGCAAACCTGCTAGAAGATGAGAGGCATGTGGCCCAGTCATTCATGTCATACCAGGCAAATATTAGGCACATGAATGAGACCAACTGATACAAGAAGAATCACCCAGCAGAGCAAAGCCTAAAGCCCTGACCTGCAGACTCTTGAGCTGTTATTGTCTTAAGCTACTGAGTTTTGTGGCGGTTTGTCAAGAAGCATTATTGAGACAATAGATACCTGACAGATGATGCATACTAAGTTTTGGAATAGCATATAGGTTCTGTTGGACAACAGTGAGCTGTAAACAAAGAAGAACTACAAGTTAAAATATAGGATAGATGGGAGTCAGAGAAAATGAAGGTGAGAAAGTGCCTCATATTGAGGATAAGTTGATATTTCAAGAAAGAAAATTTAAAAGGATGTGAAGTCAGACAACAAGGCCAGAATAAATATAAACATACTTAGCTAATATGTATGCAAGGAAGAAAGTCCTGATGTTGGAGGATGGCTACCACATAAGATCTACTCTCATCACACATTTAAATATTGGGAGGGGGGGCAATTGCTTTAAACATTAAGGGACTTCTACAACTGGGTCTGTTTTCTTAGCTATGGGTGGAAGGTAGACTGGAAAAGGTTTTTTGTTGTTGTTTTTGAGAAGCAGTCTTGCCGTGTCACCCAGCCTGGAGAGTAGTGGCCTGATCTTGGATCAGTGCAACTTCTATCTCCCGGGTTCAAGCGATTCTCCTGCCTCAGCCTTCTGAATAGTTGGAACTAAGGTGCCACCACCATGCCTGGCTAATTTTTAAAAAAATTTTCAGTAGAGACAGGGTTTCACTATGTGGGCCAGGCTGGTCTAGAACTCCTGACCTCAAGTAATCTGACTGACTTGGCCTCCCCAAGTGCTGGGATTACAGGCAGGAGCCACCATGCCCAGCCTTAGACTGCAAGAGTTCTAAAGTTCTTTCCACATGTCCCAAATATCATTCCAGTGTACTAATTTATTGTTTTGCAAATTTATTCTTAAAAAGTATGGTAGTCATGGCCACAATTGCTGTAAGCAATGGGAAAGCAGTGTCTGTATCATTAATACCACTATGATCTGAGTGTGCTTGAGCTAGAAATCATGAGAATTCTGCTAATTTTGTGGTTATGGTGTTTAGAACACATGTTTCACTCAGGAGGTATGCTCCTTGCCTGGATCTCTAGATATTTCTGCAGAGGATAGAATGAAGCAACTGAGGTTGGACTAGAGTAACATGTCTAACTTCCTGCATGTTATTCATGCCAGGGTGTCTTTGGGCAGGACTGGGCAACAAGAGCTTAGAAGATGAATTTCCCATACTGAATAAATGTATTTACCCATTCCCTATCATATATACAGATGAGATGGCACTGCCTTTCAGGTGATTTAGTTTGTGAAACAGAAAGAGTGTGTGTGTGTGTGTGTGTGTGTGTGTGTGTGTGTGTGTGTGTGTGTTTACAGAAAATTAACTGCAAGGGCAACATTAACTGTTTATTTTGGAGGGAGGGAGGATAATTTTGTCGACAAATGTCTTGTTAACCTCAACTAGAAAGCTCTCTCTGGACTGACGATGTGGAAGAGGCCCAAGATGGCCCAATAGGAATAGCTCCAGCCTCCAGCTCCCAGGGTGAACAACACAGAAGACGAGTGATTTCTGCATTTTCAACTGAGGTACCAGGTTCATCTCACTGGGTATGTCAGACAGTCAATGCTGGTCAGCGGGTGCAGCCCAACCAGTGAGAGCTGAAGCAGGGCAAGGCATTGCCTCATCTGGGAAGTGCAAGGGGGAAGGGAATTCCTTTTCCTAGCCAAGGGAAACTGAGACGCACAATAGCTGGAAAATCGGGTAACTCTCACCCTAATACTGCACTTTACCAAGGGTCTTAGCAAATGGCACACCAGGAGATTATATCCCACACCTGACCCGGAGTTTCCCATGCCCACGGAGCCTCCCTCATTGCTAGCACAGCAGTCTGAGATCTAACTGCAAGGTGGCAGTGAGGCTGGGGGAGGGGTGCCCACCATTGCTGAGGCTTAAGTAGGTAAACAAAGGCGCCAGGAAGCTCGAATTGGGTGAAGCCCACCGCAGCTCAAGGAGGCCTGCCTGCCTCTGTAGACTCCACCTCTGGGGACAGGGCATAGCTAAACAAAAAGCAGCAGAAACCTTGGCAGAGGTAAATGCCCCTGTCTGACAGCTTTGAAGAGAGCAGTGGTTCCCCAGCATGTCCGTTGAGATCTGAGAACGGACAGACTGCCTGCTCAAGTGGGTCCCTGACCCCTGAGTAGCCCAACTGGGAGACATCCCCCACTAGGTGCAGACCGACACTTCACGCCTCACACGTCAGGGTACACCTCTGAGACGAAGCTTCCAGAGCAAGAATCAGACAGCAACACTCGCCGTGCAGCAATATTCTATCTTCTGCAGCCTCCGCTGCTGATACCCAGGCAAACGGGGTCTGGAGTGGACCTCAAGCAAACTCCAGCAGACCTGCAGCTCAGGGTCCTGACTGTTAGAAGGAAAACTAACAAACAGAAAGGACACCCACACCAAAACTCCATCAGTACGTCACCACCATCAAAGACCAAAGGCAGATAAAACCCCAAAGATGGGGAAAAAGCAGAGCAGAAAAGCTGGAAATTCAAAAAATCAGAGCGCATCTCCACCTCCAAAGGAACGCAGCTCATCAACAGCAATGGAACAAAGCTGGAAGGAGAACGACTTTGATGAGTTGAGAGAAGAAGGCTTCAGATGATCAAACTTCTCAGAGCTAAAGGAGGAACTATGTAACCAGCGCAAAAAACTAAAAATGTTGAAAAAAGAAAGGATGAATGGATAACTAGAATAATCAATGCAGAGAAGGCCATAAAAGAACTGATATAGATGAAAACCATGACACAAGAACTACGTGACAAATGCATACGCTTCAGTAACTGACTCGATCAACTGGAAGAAAGAGTATCAGTGATTGAAGATCAAATGAATGAAATGAAGTGAGAAGAGAAGTGTAGAGAAAAAAGAGTAAAAAGAAATGAATAAAGCCTCCAAGAAATATAGGATTATTGAAAAGACCAAATCTATGTATGATTGGTGTGCCTGAAAGTGATGGGGAAAATGGAACCAAGTTGGAAAACACTCCACAGGATATCATCCAGGAGAACTTCACCAACCTAGTAAGGCAGGCCAACATTCAAATTCAGAAAATACAGAGAATGCCACAAAGATACTCCTTGAGAAGAGCAACTCCAAGACACATAATTGTCAGATTCACCAAAGTTGAAATGAAGGAAAAAATCTTAAGGGCAGCCAGAGAGAAATGTCGGGTTACCCACAAAGGGAAGCCCATCAGACTAACAGCAGATCTCTCAGCAGAAACTCTCCAAGCCAGAAGACAGTGGGGGCCAATTCAACATTCTTAAAGAAAAGAATTTTCAACCCAGAATTTCATATCCAGCCAAACTAAGTTTCATAAGTGAAGGAGAAATAAAATCCTTTACAGACAAGCAAATGCTTAGAGATTTTGTCACCACTAGGCCTGCCCTTCAAGAGATCCTGAAGGAAGCACTAAACATGGAAAGGAACAACCGATACCAGTCATTGCAAAAACATGCCAAAATGTAAAGACCATCAATACTAGGAAGAAACTGCATCAACTAATGAGCAAAATAACCAGCTAATATCATAATGACAGGATCAAATTCACACATAACAATATTAACCTTAAATGTAAATGGACTAAATGGTCCAATTAAAAGACACAGACAGGCAAATTGGATAAAGAGTCAAGACCTATCAGTCTGCTGTATTCAGGAGACCCATCTCACATGCAGAGACACACATAGGCTCAAAATAAAGGGACGGAGGATGATCTACCAAGCAAATGGAAAACAAAAAAAGCAGGGGTTACAATCTTAGTCTCTGATAAAACAGACTTTAAACCCTCAAAGATCAAAAGAGACAAAGAAGGCCATTACATAATGGTAAAGGGATCAATTCATCAGGAAGAGCTAACTATCCTAAATATATATGCACCCAATACAAGAGCACCCAGATTCATAAAACAAGTCCATAGAGACTTACAAAGAGACTTAGACTCCCATACAATAATAATGGGAGATTTTATCACCCCATTGTCAACATTAGACAGATCAACGACACAGAAAGTTAACAAGGATATCCAGGAATTGAACTCAACTCTGCACCAAGCGGACCTAATAGACATCTACAAAACTCTCCACCCCAAATCAACAGAATATACATTCTTCTCAGCACCACATAGCACTTATTCCAAAATTGACCACATAGTTGGAAGGAAAGCACTCCTCAGCAAATGTAAAAGAACAGAAATTATAACAAACTGTCTCTCAGACCACAGTGCAATCAAAATAGAACTCTAGACTAAGAAACTCAATGAAAACCACTCAACTACATGGAAACTGAACAACCTGCTCCTGAATGACTATATATATATAATATATATATATTGAAATGGTATATACTGAAATGAAGGCAGAAATAAAGATGTTCTTTGAAACCAATGAGAACAAAGATACAACATACCAGAATCTCTGGGACACATTTAAAGCAGTGTGTAGAGGGAAATTTATAGCACTAAACGCCCAGAAGAGAAAGCAGGAAAGATCTAAAATTGACACCCTAACATCACAATTAAAAGAACTAGAGAAGCAATAGCAAACACATTCAAAAGCTAGCAGAAGGCAAGAAATAACTAAGATCAGAGCAGAACTGAAGGAGATAGAGACATAAAAAACCCTCCAAAAAATCAATGAATCCAGGAGCTGGTTTTTTGAAAAGATCAACAAAATTGATAGACTGCTAGCAAGACTAATAAAGAAGAAAAGAGAGAAGAATCAAATAGACGCAATAAAAAATGATAGAGGGGATATCACCACCGAACCCACAGAAATACAAACTACCATCAGAGAATACTATAAACACCTCTATGCAAATAAACTAGAAAACCTAGAAGAAATGGATAATTTCCTGGACACTTACACTCTCCCAAGACTAAACCAGGAAGAAGTTGAATCCCTGAATAGACCAATAGCAGGCTCTGAAATTGAGGCAATATTTAATAGCCTACCAACCAAAAAAAGTACAAGACTGGACGGATTCACAGCCAAATCTACCAGAGGTACAAGGAGGAGCTGGTACCATTCCTTCTGAAACTATTCCAATCAATAGAAAAAGAGGGAATCCTCCCTAACTCATTTTATGAGGCCAACATCATCCTGATACCAAAGCCTGGCAGAGACACAACAAAAAAAGAGAATTTTAGACCAATATCCCTGATGAATATCGATGCAAAAATCCTCAATAAAATACTGGCAAACCGAATCCAGCAGCACATCAAAAAGCTTATCCACCATGATCAAGTGGGCTTCTTCCCTGGGATGCAAGTCTGGTTCAACATACGCAAGTTAATAAACATAATCCAGCATATAAACAGAACAAAAACAAAAACCACATGATTATCTCAATAGATGCAGAAAAGGCCTTTGACAAAATTCAACAGCCCTTCATGCTAAAAGCTCTCAATAAATTCAGAATTGATGGAATGTATCTCAAAATAATAAGAGCTATTTATGACAAACCCACAGCCAATATCACACTGAATGGGCAAAAAATGGAAGCATTCCCTTTGAAAACTGGCACAAGACAGGGATGCCCTCTCTCACCACTCCTGTTCAACATAGTGTTGGAAGTTCTGGCTAGGGCAATCAGGCAAGAGAAAGAAATCAAAGGTATTCAGTTAGGAAAAGAAGAAGTCAAATTGTCCCTGTTTGCAGATGACATGATTGTATATTTAGAAAACCCCATCACTGGCCGGGCGCGGTGGCTCAAGCCTGTAATCCCAGCACTTTGGGAGGCCGAGATGGGTGGATCATGAGGTCAGGAGATCGAGACCATCCTGGCTAACATGGTGAAACCCTGTCTCTACTAAAAATACAAAAAATTAGCCGGGCGAGGTGGCGGACGCCTGTAGTCCCAGCTGCTTGGGAGGCTGAGGCAGGAGAATGGCGTGAACCCAGGAGGCAGAGCTTGCAGTGAGCTGAGATCCGGCCACTGTACTCCAGCCTGGGCGGCAGAGCGAGAATCCATCTCAAAAAAATAAATAAATAAATAAGAAAACCCCATCGTCTCAGCCCAAAACCTCCTTAAGCTGATAAGCAACTTCAGCAAAGTCTCAGGATACAAAATCAATGTGCAAAAATCACAAGCATTCTTATATACCAGTAACAGACAAACAGAGAGCCAAATCATGAATGAACTCCCATTCACAATAGCTTCAAAGAGAATAAAATATCTAGGAATCCAACTTACAAGGGATGTAAAGGACCTCTTCAAGGACATCTACAAACCACTGCTCGGTGAAATAAAAGAGGACACAAACAAATGGAAGAACATACCATGCTCATGGATAGGAAGAATCAATATTGTGAAAATGGCCATACTGCCCAAGGTAATTTATAGATTCAATGCCATCCCCAATAAGCTACCAATGACTTTCTTCACAGAATTGGAAAAAACTGCTTTAAAGTTCATATGGAACGAAAAAACAGCCACATTGCCAAGACAATCCTAAACCAAATGAACACAGCTGGAGGCATCACACTACCTGACTTCAAACTATGCTACAAGGCTACAGTAACCAAAACAGCATGGTACTGGTACCAAAACAGAGATATAGACCAATGGAACAGAACAGAGTACTCAGAAATAATTCCACACATCTACAGTCATCTGTTCTTTGACCAAGCTGACAAAAACAAGAAATAGGGAAAGGATTCCCTATTTAATAAAGAGTGCTGGGAAAATTGGCTAGCCATACGTAGAAAGCTGAAACTGGATCCTTACCTTACTCCTTATATGAAAATTAATTCAAGATGGATTAGAGACTTAAATGTTAGACCTAAAACCATAAAAACCCTAGAATAAAACCTAGGTAATACCATTCAGGACATAGGCATGGGCAAGGACTTCATGTCTAAAACACCAAAAGCAACGGCAACAAAAGCCAAAATTGACAAATGGGATCTAATTAAACTAAAGAGCTTCTGCACAGCAAAAGAAACTACCATCAGAGTGAACAAGCAACCTGCAAAATGGGAGAAAATTTTTGCAATCTACCATCTGACAAAGGGCTAATATCCAGAACCTACAAAGAACTCAAACAACTTTACAAGAAAAAAACAAACAACCCCACCAAAAAGTGGGCAAAGGATATGAACAGACACTTCTCAGAAGAAGACATTCATACAGCCAACAGACACATGAAAAGACACATTATTGCAGCACTATTCACAATAGCAAAGACTTGGAATCAACCCAAATGTCCATCAGTGACAGACTGGATTAAGAAAATGTGGCACATATACACCATGGAATACTATGCAGCCATAAAAAAGGATGAGTTCGTGTCCTTTGGAGGGACATGGTTGCAGCTGGAAACCATCATTCTCAGCAAACTATTGCAAGAACAGAAAACCAAACACCACATGTTCTCACTCCTAGGTGGGAACTGAACAATGAGATCACTTGGACACAGGAAGGGGAACATCACACACCGGGGCCTATTGTGGGGAGGGGGTAAGGGGGAGGGATAGCATTAGGAGATATACCTAATGTAAATGACGAGTTAATGGGTGCAGCACACCAACATGGCACATGTATACATATGTAACAAACCTGCACGTTGTGCACATGTACCCTAGAAGTTGAAGTATAATAATAATAATAATAAAAAAAGAAAGCTCTCTCTGGCCGGTGACTCATCTCATTCTCATATACCTGTAGCATTACACCTATTGAAAAGAACACTGTAGACTCCCTGGTTTATATTATTGTGTGGTAAGGAACTTTTAGTACAGTCTTGTTTAAATGGAGGTACAACAGTTTAGAATTTCTTCAATAGCAAGTGGTTTGTCTATCCTTTACAACATGATTTTTTTAAGGTCCAATGCATGTTTAAAAATTGCCTATTTCCTTGAAGGAATGGCTATTCAGATGCCTAATTTCCAACCATCTTCATCACTTCATGCATTTCTATGATCTTTTTCCGTCTTATAACCTAATGATTATAAAGAGGAAGTTTAATGATTTAGAATTAACCATACAGGTAGTAATTATATCTCTCACTTCCTCAGAAGTTTTGTAATAATCAAAATATATTTTCTTGAAGAGAGCTGGTGTAAATGCTAATGCTTGCTCTGTTTGCTGTAAATTTTGGTCAAGGCAATTAAAGGTAAATAGATGACAGCTATTGACACGCTTTCCACAACCACTCCCTTTGCCCTTCCAGCTAGACTTTTCCATCTTTCTCACCACTTTCTTTTCCTTCTTATTCCTCACACTACCTCCTCTCCTCACTGTCACACAGGGCTCACTGACTGACTGCCGGACACCCAGGGTACACACATCAGGGCTCCTCACTCTCATTTATTCTCAGCGAGGGGGAACATTTCTACCTAAACATAATAATGATTTCTGTGATAATAAGTAATCAAAAGAATACCACATATTGAGGGGGCACTGCGTATCTGGCATTATTCTAAGAGTGTCATGTATATTAGTTTATTTAATCTTCACAACAACCTACCCTGTATTTTATGCCCAAGTTATAGATGTTAAGAAACATTGCTCTATTTTGTTTAAGGGATGAAAGCTTCATCTCTTGGCGTGAGATGTACCACATTTCCCTGTGCATGTGGCTGTAGTGATAGAATACTTATTACAAGGCATTGGAACTAGAGGGGATTTACCTCATATAAACATAGGCGGAAACTGTTAAGACATCAAAGAGTTATTTTAGAGAAAATAACTCCTAATTATGCATACAATAAGACACACAGATTCTGTATTGTATACTACTGTGATGTACAGTGCTATATGCATAATAAGTACCTAACAGGTGTTGAACAAATGACATGGCATATTAGTGTTCTGTGCATGTGCCTTCATTCAGCAAAATGTGGAGCCCATGCAGGGAAATGAGATTTCTTGGGAAAGTTTCCAATGCTGGCATCCTAATGCTATTTAATTTAAAACAAGATTAGACTCTTGCCACTGTGCAACAATGAATATAAATGTTTATGTTTTACCACTTTGACAAAATGTTTTATATTGACATATGAAGAGCAAAAATATAATCAGGTCTTTTAGTCTGCCATAAAAGGTTAAGCATGGCATAGTGTTTAAGAGCTTGTTTCTATTCAGGTTGCCCCATTTGCATTTGCTATCTTTGTGACTCCGGTCAGTTTATCTACCTTTTCTGTGCCTTAGTTTCCTAACTTGCATGGGGAGAAGAAACGACATAATGGTATTATCAGAATTAAAGGAGGTAAATGTATGTAAAATACTTGGCAAGTTATACATAGTATTATAGATAGTAAACATTATTACTACTCATAATTAAAAATGAAATAAGGAGCTGCCAAAGTAGATGCAAATAAAATTGTATTTTGTAATCTTAAAAATACATAAAGAGTTTCTCTAACCCTCACTACAATCTAAACTCACCTGGGACCCTGCTCTGGGAAAGCAGTATCTGCATCATATGTTTCTTATACCCAGAAATCTAACTTCTCTTTATTCCCCTTGATGGATTCATGTAATCTCTATCCATGTTAACATTAGCCAAAACAAGCCCGTAGTGAATTCAATTGCATAACCAGTCCAGTCTATTTAATGTTTTATTCTTCCGTCCCTAAAGTATTCCTCTGAAACAAAAGCAAAGCCAGAAGTAAATACAAGAAAACTTGAGAACTGTTTCTTTTCCACGCTGTTATAAATGTTGTCTTTTGCTATTTTCTAAAAGTAGCCCTGTGTCCCCCAAATTTCCAGGAAGCTATGCTAACTTGTAATGCCATGTGAGCTAAAGAATAAAAAGTCCATGCAAAAGTACAAGAATATAGCAGCAAGTTAGACCCAATACTGACCTGAAACATTAATATCCCAGGAAAAGGTCAATAAAGTACAGCAATTTGTATTAAAGAAGGGCATATGCTCTGACTGCTATTCAAAACCTTTTCTCCTCAGTGTGACTCAAGGATGGATGATGTTTACATGCAGAATACATTCCCTTTAGTGCAGAGGTAAAATAGGCCAAGGGATATGTGGAATCCCCAGGGAGTTAACTGCAACTGTGGTTCCTTTTTCTCTTATTCAAGAGACATGTATCTGAACGCAATAAGTATGAGTGCTTATAAATAGCCTGAAATTTATTCTAACTATATTAAAAATATGACTAATTCTCTTTCATTGATACTTTATCATTCATAATAAATTTCTTATACCATGTCATATTTTTTGAATAGGAGGACTCATCCTCATAAATATATGAATTCTCTACAAATTAATCTAGAAACATAATACAATCCCAATGAAAACACCTAGTTCTAGATGATCTGGGTGAAAGATTTAATGGGTAAATCCTAACTGAATACTGAAAATAAACAAGCAAGAATAGGAAGAAAAATTCTTGGAAAAAAGGAAGAGACAATAGCAATATTCCTATCAGATATTAAAACATATTTTACAGGCATAATAATTAAGATGGTAAGGTACTAGTGTTTAAAAAAGAAAGACAATCCATAAAATAGAATACAACTTTCATGAATGGACCAAAATAAATATGTGAAGATGGTATACAGCAGCAATATTTCAAACCAATGGGTAAGGGATGGATTATTCAACAAGTATTCCTAAAAGAATATCTGGGTAACCATCTTGTGTTGGGGGGAGCCTTGGGGAGGATAAGGTTAGAGCCTTACATCACAACTATCCTACCAGAAATTGGAGACAGATCAAATAATCCAAACATAAACAAACAGACAGATAAGTACTTGAGGAAAACAAGAGGAAAATGTTTAATTTTGATTCAGACTAGGAGAAGCCTTTCTGAGAAAGATCTAAACCCTGCAAAACAAAGGCTTGATAATGTCGGTTATATGAAAGAAAATATCCATGAAAAAAAAACTCTCCATAAACAAATGACAAACCAGGAAATATATTTGCAACTGTCATCACAAAGGACTAATCTCATTGATGTAAGAAGAGCTCCTGCAACCTAATAAGTAAAACACAAAAGACAAAAGATATGGAGAAGGCCATGCACCAAAAAGAAATACAGCTCTTAAACAAGCTTAAAGAAACCTAGATGACGGGTTGATGGGTGCAGCAAACCACCATGGTACATGTATACCTAAGTAACAAACATGCACATTCTGCACATGTATCCCGGAAGTTAAAGTAAAAAAAAAAAAAAAAAAAAGATGCTCAGATGCTCAGCCTTACAATAAGAGAAATGTAAGTAAAAACTACAATGAGAGATTATTTTCTACCTATCCAAATGACAAAGGTGAGATTAAACGGTCTGTAGGAGGGAAAGTGCCTCCCTGTAGTGTTCTACTTGGAGCCTTGATTCAGAGCACACAGTAACACGAAGAAGCGAGGGGGCCTCCTAACGGGCTTGAGTTGTAAGGCTGACGGGACCATCTGCAGGGAACAGGCAGGAGAGCGTTCTCTAAATAGAACCGACGTTCACTGGGTGCCAGCTCTTTAAGATGCAGTTATTCATTGTGATATTTATTTTCTTTTTGTGACATTTTAGGCAAGATCATGATTCAACTGTGTATAGTGTATGATGTTAACCAAAGAAGGAAGGTGCTAGAGTGATTAGATCAGATGAAGGCTGCCTTTCCAGATTAATAATATCTTATTAGTCACACACACCCACACATAGACACACACTCTGAAGTCACAGAGAGAAAGGTTAGAATCTCAAGTTCAAGTAGAGCTAAAGATACTGAATGGGGATTTATTCTCTACATTTAACTGTCCTGTTTCAGCCTAACTTGTCATTTAAACTGCAGGAAACAGCTTAATTATATCTGGGAATTTTACTGGAATTTGGAGTAGACTTGATTAATAAGACATGATTTCCTCCCTGCTCCTGCTGTTGTGTTGTCCCTCATCACCTTTCTTGCTGGGAAAGGAA
The DNA here is from genome assembly GCF_037993035.2 of Macaca fascicularis. Taxonomy (NCBI): domain Eukaryota; kingdom Metazoa; phylum Chordata; class Mammalia; order Primates; family Cercopithecidae; genus Macaca; species Macaca fascicularis. The sequence goes on from NC_088376.1 coordinate 46,594,008, forward strand.
TGGAGACCGCCCAGGCTCTTTTCTCCTCTTGTCATCACCTGGAGGCAGGAAGCAGAGGGCTTCACCTCCTCGTCTCATTTACCAGGGTGTAGAGAAGGGACCACATCTCATTCTTGAGTGGATGGAGAAGCAGAAGCCCCCTTTCCAGGCTTCCTCCAGGTTGAGCAGGAAGACAGAGGAGGAAATGCTCAGGACGGTCAGAAGGGCTGTTGAGCTGCAACTGGGCTTTAAGACTGGGCAGATGGGTACAAGACAGCCTCAGACCACCCCCAGAATATGTGTGTGTGTGTGTGTGTGTGTGTGTATGCGTGCACATTTGTGTGTGTATTGGACAATGGGAGAGGGGTGAGCAGAATGTTTCCCACAGCCTGAGAGTGGCACAGACATGCCCCAGCCTGCTGGCATCCCCAGTGCCACTTTGCTGCCAGGACAAGCAGGGTGTAGAAGTGAAGTGTGTGGACACATGCCTGAAATCCAGACCATATCACCTCTGTCAATCAGCAAACCCAGCTAACAACCAAGACCAGAGGACTCTGTCTCTGACTCCTTTGTGCTCCAAGGCCTCCAGAAATTGGACACGGTCCCAGGGAAAGAGACTTAGTTTCAGTTACCCAGCATAGTAAAGCATCAAAACAGAAAATAATTTTAGTTACAGAAAAAAGTAAGAAAAAATTTATTCTAGTACACGCAGGCTTGAGGATTAAAATGTATTCAAGTACAGATATTTTGGAAGGAAGGTTCTGGTTAGAAGGGCCTCAAATTCCAGGTTAAATCGTGTGTAATTCATCATGGAAGCCCAGAGACTCCATGGATGTTTCTGAGCATTTTCTCCGCCTAGATGAAGCACAAGCTGGTCCGGGAAGGAACTGTAGCCACTACCATGGCACTTAAACACTATTAGCTAAATACCGCAGACGCCTTTTCACCTTAAAGAAGAGACATGGCAGCTATTGTGAGGTGTGATTAATAAGCCCAGTGGTTGCCCCAAGTCCAGTTTGTGAAAAACAGGTCACGGAGCTGTGACTGGAAATGTTACAGACGCTACTGCCCCAAAGTCCCACCTGGATGATGCCAATTTCAGAAGCATCATGTCAGCTCTCCATTTCCATCTGCAGATTTCAGAGAACACTGATGACTTTTTAGAAAACATGGTAATTGGGTGGATTTTAACTATGTTAAAGGATGAAACTTTAAGTTATCACAGTTGGACACAGGGGAAAAGAAATAACCAAAATCAGAGCTGAACTGAATGAGATGCAAAATTCTATACAAAAGATCATTGTTGGAAATCATGGTGGAGCTGATAGTTTTGTTCAGCTTTTAAAACATTTTTTTGTGTGTGTACGCATTGTTCAAATTACTGGTCCCATTAGATCAATAATTATATTTTGCTAGAGGTTGCATATTAATCTTCATTGTAACTAGTGGTGCAGTGCTAAATGTTTAGTAAGTGGCTTTTTGGGAGGAAAAGCCCTGATTTGTAGCATTTGTAAATTTCCATGGAGTAAGTACTCACGCAATGGCCAATTTCAAGCTAGCAATGAGGTCTCTGGATGTGGAGTTGGGAAGAGATGCTCAATAGCACATTCTTACGTTGCATTTCCCCCATACAGCTACAATACATATACACAACCTCAAGAGCACGAATAATAATAAAATGTAGAAAAAATTGGGAAGCTATGAGTTTTTTGTATTTATTTTGTTTTTAATATAATTTATATATTGGCATGTTTATGTAATCTAATTTTTACTTTTTCTTTCTTTTTTCTTTTTTTTTTTTTTAAACAGAGTTTTGCGCTTGTTGCCCAGGCTGGAGTGCAATGGCACTATCTTGGCTCACTGCAACCTCTGCCTCCCGGGTTCAAGCAGTTCTCCTGCCCCAGCCTCCCAAGTAGCTGAGATTACAGGCATGCGTCACCATGCCCAGCTAATTTGGTATTTTTAGTAGAGATGGGGTTTCACCATGTTGGTCAGGCTGGTCTCAAACTCCTGACTTCAGGTGATCTGCCCGCCTCGGCCTCCCAAAATTCTGGGATTACAGGCATAAGCCACCACATCTGGCCCTAATTTTTAATAATGGTTGTGTTTGATGGCTCGTTCACAAAGTTCCTGAAACATTAACCATTAGGTCTCATGGGTGGTACAAGCCATTTCCAGTGTGAGGTTCATTGTATCCCTGGCTCTGGCATGGTGATTGCCACCAAGTAGGGGTTTTACAAATGTTGGTGAATTAATTCGTTCATTAGTTAATGAGTGACTATTAGAGCCTAAAATTTTTCAAATGCAAATGCAACAACAGACATGTTTATTTAACATCAAATAAGGGGGTAATTCCCACATTTAAAACAAAAAGCCAAAAAGGCATACAAGGCAAAAATTCTGTTCTATTGGCCTCAATAAATAATCAATGAACTACGTAAACATCTTACGTACTTATGCCACTACGTAGCATCCATATAACTGAAGAGTTGGATTTTAAACTCAGCAAGATATAATAACTGTGGGCCAACCATGTCACCTTTCGGTACTTGACTCAACTAAAAGTTAGTCTGGGAAAGGTGTGTGGGAGTCGCCTTTACTGGGCCCAGTGATACGTTTTATTTTTGAAGTTGAGTCAGGGCTTTCCAGGTGTTTGACTTATTATTATGCTACCTAACTTCATACAGGCACTGAGCATTGTTTAGGGACACAGGTTGAAGCCAAATGGCCTGGGTTCAAATCCCAGCGCTTCCCATTTGCCATGTGATCTTCGGGATGGCACTTACTTCTGGGCTTCAGTCTCCTCATAGGTAAACTGAAGACAACATCGCTGCCCACTTCTTAGGGTGTGTGTGAGGACTGACTGGATTCATACATGCAGAGTGCTTAGAGGATAAGACAGAGTAGCCTGTAAGCATTAGCTTTTACGTTATTACGCGTATCATGTACTATATCTTATAACAAGGAAAAAACTAAGATGATGTTGGAGAATCAAAAGTTGAACTATATAATTGTAATATCTTCTAATTCTAAACATTTTTATATTATACATATATTTGTTGGCCTATTCGGAACCTTTCAAATTGACCTGGCAGTATCTCTACAAGCCCACGTCCAGGCTGGGTGAAAATGCCCCAGTGCACTCCCCTGCCCCTTTGGGACCCTGTCTGCTTCACCTCAGCTGCTCGGTTGCCTCCTCCGTTCATTCTCTCCTCAGCTTTTCTGGCTTCTCTAATCCCACAGCAGTGCTCCACCACGGACCTTTGTCTTCACCTGGCATAGGAATAGGTAGCCTGAAGTTGGAGTTCCCAATCCCACTGCTGATTTTTGTAATGGACTCCAGGTCTCAAGCCTAACCCTAGAGAGAACTGTACCTCCTGGGATCAGTTAGATTAGAACCCCCTCTCTCAGGGGATCAAAAACCACATACTTAAAGCCTGAATATGCAAGTGTCAGTAGAACACAGATAGAATTTTAGCCCTGGGAAAACCTTAAAATATCAGAAAATGAAGAGGAAAAGGATTAGACTCAAATCAGAACGGATGAGATTAAATGAACCAATGCTTCTATAGTGTTTGGCACTTAGTAGGTATTCAGTAATTAATATCTTACCTGGGACTCAGGAAACTGAATAATAAATAGTTCACTTCTTTCAAGCCTCAATACTCATTTATTATCTCCAGGAAAAATTAAGAGGTTGAATTAGTTAATACCTAAGTCAACTCTGTCTGTAAAAGTTGTCATGTACTTTCTCTTAGATTGAAGTTTGATTATACCCAAAGCCATAAAGCCCTGACATGAGAAACGACAGTCTGAGTCAGTTTAACTGTTAAAATTGTGATTTATAAATTTTCCCACCAGAGGGCGCAATATAAAAGCCAATGGCTGCTGAGCTGCAGCTGGTGCACCATTTACCGGGTGCAATGGTTTCATTCTGTTGATTTTGGAACGGAACTTAACCTCCTAGGTGGTGATAGTTGCCCCCTCCTGTTTAACATCCATTTTAATATAATCCACACTTCATTCTTCACATGTTTAGGGTGTGCTTGACTCTGAAATCCGCAAATAATTTTACCAAAATGGCTTTTCACATCTGCTTATTGGAACAGACCTTTTTTTAAAGTTCCAACTTTCCTTTCCAGTAGGCAAAGAGATTGTTAACTTTGAAACAATCTTGAAATTTAAACTTACAATAACACACTGTGGTGCCTTTAAGAACCGTTAAAATCTGGCTTCAACTCTGCATGGGTGTTAGCGGTTAAAAAGCACTGGGAGGACTCGGGAAGGGGAACATCACACACCGGCGCCTATCACGGGGAGGGGGGAGGGGGGAGGGATTGCATTGGGAGTTATACCTGATGTAAATGACGAGTTGATGGGTGCTGACGAGTTGATGGGTGCAGCACACCAACATGGCACAAGTATACATATGTAACAAACCTGCATGTTATGCACATGTACCCTAGAACGTAAAGTATAATTAAAAAAATAAAAATAAATAAAAAGCACTGGGATAATTTTATCAATTGGTTTTGTGCTATGAGTCTGGCTTATATGCAAATCCTTGGGACACTGAAGAAACGTACGTGTTCTTTATCATGTTCTAAATAAAATATGTCACCCTCAAAATTTAAAAGTATATTCTTTGTATCTAAAATACCAGAGTTTTCTGGCCTAATTTATGATTGTTTTCTGCTTTCTCCAAATATGTGTTTATTTAAAATATTGGCAGTCTGGCAAGATTTTAACACATATAATAACAAACTGTGTACTATTCCTACTTTTAGAAAGGAATAGATAGAAAGGTCATTATTAACAGCACTCTCAATCTCTGGGTCAATGATAGAATTTTTCCTTCATCTTAAATCTTGTTAAGAGCATTTACCCCTAGGACTGTGATGTTCTTGATAGTGATTTAATGGACTGATACAGTGGAGTTATAGACTAGTGAGAAAATATTAAATCTAAACAGCGAAGCAGGTTATGAAAACAAACTCTAATGCACTATAAAATCAACTCTTTCATTCTAAGAAATATAATTTGTGATATTCTTTCCCCTTTTTTTGAAAGTGAGAGAGTGGGCAATATGCCATTCAAAATAAAAGCTATTTTTATAACTGTATAGAGAAGGATTTTATAAATTGTCTAATTGGAGAAAATGACTAAAACTGAAATTAACAAAATGAAAAAGACTCAAATATAATTAGGTATTAACTTAAAAATCAAGGAAACTCTATAAAGGCAGGTTATTTTACTAGAACAGAATTCTTTTCTACCATAAATAATGTTCTAAAGCAATATTTTATTTCCCCTTTGACACATGAATGTATTTCACATATAATCATGGTTGGAATATTGCTTTGATGGAGGAGAATGTATTCCTATATATGTTTATTTTATTTTATTTTATTTTTTTTTTTTTTTTGAGACGGAGTCTCGCTGTGTCTCCCAGGCTGGAGTGCAGTGGCGTGATCTCGGCTCACTGCAAGCTCCGCCTCCCGGGTTCACGCCATTCTCCCGCCTCAGCCTCCCAAGTAGCTGAGACTACAGGCGCCCGCCACCACGCCCGGCTAGTTTTTTGTATTTTTAGTAGAGACGGGGTTTCGCCATGTTAGCCAGGATAGTCTCGATCTCCTGACCTCGTGATCCACCCGCCTCGGCCTCCCAAAGTGCTGGGATTACAGGCTTGAGCCACCGCGCCCGGACTATATGTTTATTTTAAAAAGATTGTAAATTGTGAACACTTCCTATCACAAGAATTTCATGAATTCAATTAGGGGAATGGTATAATATATTCTCCATATAAAAATTATCTTTTGTGGAGGCAAATAATTTACATTTGGGAGCTGAATATCTATCTGATGAAAGATATGTTAATTTGGGTCTTAGGGAGAACAAATAGAGTCACTAAAGGGCATTTTGTGGCCTCTTTTCTGACCCCATTGTCTCTCAGAAATACCAGCCTGGTGTTGAAGTACCCACCACAGAGATTATGAATGAAACCCCGTTTTACCGGGCTCTTCCTAAAAATAGCCATTTTTATTTAAAACTGGACAATCAGAGTTACTCGAAGATCAGCTGCCTCAAACAAACTTAGTCCACATAGAATTTAAGACAGGAAGAAATGGAGGTAACCCAAATTCTAAGTATCAAACTCTCTCTTCTCCCTGACTCCAGTAAAATAAAATTTTGATCAAAGTTTGAGTCAGAATCTTTTTTTTTTAATGAAAAACTCCCTTCTAGAGAAAAAATGCCATCACTTAAAAATGTTTAAGTAATTTTCTGATTAACTTGCACAGAATGAAGATTTGTTCTGAGAAACTATTTACCTAGTGAACTATTTATGTACCTAGTGATCTATCTAATGAACTTTAAACTTTTTAAAGCCATAAACTAAAAATGATTTTCTAATTCCTCTCTTTTTCTAAATGAAATGCACCTACCATGAGGAAATCTTTGAATTGGCCTCCCTCAGCACTGTTTCTCAAACTCTCTCTGGTGAAGGGGCATTAATTAATTTATTAATTGTATCATTATTTCCAAACTATTGTCACTGATACTTTGTTTGTTGAGACAGAGTCTCGCTCTGTCACCCAGGCTGGAGTGCAGTGGTGTGATCTCCGTTCACTGCAACCTCAGCCTCCCGGGTTCAAGCAATTCTCCTGCCTTAGCCTCCTGAGTACCTGGGATTACAGGTACATGCCACCACACCTGGATAATTTTTGTATTTTTAGTAGAGATGGGGTTTCACCATGTTGGTCAGGCCGGTCTCGAAATTCTGACCTCGTGATCTGCCTGCTTTGGTCTCCGAAACTGCTGGGATTACAGGCATGAGCCCCGTGCCCAGCCCATCACTGATACTTTTATAAAATGCCAAAAAAAAAAAAAAAAAAAGAGAGAGATGCTGAATCAATGGCATTTTTACATTACAAGATATAAATGCAAATCTTTTATTATTAAATTTAACAGACACAGAATGACTTCAATCACTGTGAATGTTTTTAAATGCTTATTCTCAGGTTTTGTACTTATTCCTCCCAACCTGGGAACACCGAGCTCACAGACGAGCACTGGTCTACAGACAACGCTATCAGTAAGATTGTACTAATGGCCTTTTTCCCTTGTTGTTACAGTCTTGTAACAAAACTTTGATTTATGCTCCCAACTAAATTGTCTGAAGTGTATTAACACTACTCAAAATATGTTTCAACCATCTAAATAGCTATTAACTACTCAAAGTTTAACTGAAGTCCCATTTATTTTTCGGAATTTTAAAACAAGTATCTCACAGCAATTTCACTATGGCAAATAGTGGAGTTCTTTAATACGGGGGAATGAAAGCAAAGATGGTTTTCAGAACTGTGTATCAATGCCTAAGTACATCTCTTGTAATCTCAGACAACTAGAAGGCAAGGAGGAAGAAAAAAAAGGAGGGTTAGAAATCATCTGGAAACCATGTAAGAAAATATCTTTATAAGTAGCTGTATTTTCCTAATCAGATATATGGAAAACTAGTTAAATTTAGAAGGAAAAAGAGATAAACCTTTGGGGAGATTTATGTACCTTTTCTTCCAACAGGAAAACCAATTTCCTTACAAAAGGTTATTCACTGGAAGTAACCAAGCTAAACTGCACATCAATGGAAGTAATAGATCAGTTGAGTCTAAGAAAAGATTAGAGACCCAGCTCCTGAAGAGTATAATTTGGGCTGCAATTGAGTGAGTTAATGCTGGTTGACTTGCATGCTCTGTGTATGTAATTTTCTCTAGAGATTACCCACATTCAATTCTCCAAACTTCTGTGAACAGAGTGCTATTACCAATGTTAGATTCTTTCAATGACATGAAGTTATACCTCTAGTGTCCTAAACAATTTCACTGGATTTATAATAATTTCTGGATCTTGCTCAGGGATGTCTTATGGGGAAGCTTTCTATCCCAGCTGGATTAATGGGCAATTGAAATAATCTATGTTTAAAAATTCATATATTATACTGTTATTATTTATCACATCTATCATACGTCTCAAACTTTACTGTTGTTTTGAGTGATTAATAGGACAGTCAGCTTCAAGGGAGGGTAGGCCTCTTAACCTAGTATGAAAAGCATTTGTAGAGATCTAAGAATTAGAATAAATGATATTCTTTTCCATTTGACAAACATTAACTAATAGTATTTGAAAAAGTAATTTAACTTCTTTAATTCTCAGTTTGTTTTGTTTTGTTTTGTTTTTTGAGATGGAGTTTCACCCTGTTGCCCAGGCTGGTGTGAAGTGGCACAATCTCGGCTCACTGCAATCTCCTCCTCCTGGGTCCAAGCAATCCTCCTGCCTCAGCCTCTGGAGTAGCTGGGATTACAGGCATGCACCACCATGCCCGGCCAATTTTTGTATTTTTGTATTTTTAGTAGAGTCAGGGTTTCACCATGTTGGCTGCTCTCGAACTCCTGACCTCAGGTGATCTGTCCGCTTCGGCCTCCCAAAGTGCTGGGATTACAAGTGTGAGTCACCACACTCAGCCTAATCCTCAGTTTTAAAATGCATAAAGTATGATAATACCTGCCCCTGCCTATCTCACATAGTTGTAAAATGCAAATATGGTGAGCTATGTGAAAACACATTGTGAAGAGGGCAAAGATATATTTTGCCCATATTTCTAACATTAGAGTAGACTTCCTATGTATGCAGTAAGGCCTTGAAGTGAAATTATTTCCTAAAGCACGTGCTAACCACAATAAACACTTACATTCTTGCAAATGAGTCTCCATTTACTTTGTACTCTTAGAGGTAATGTTGACCTTTTCCTACACTCTCTATTTCTCTGTGCTGGGATAAGGCTGTAATCGTATTTAGCCCGGTGGCGCTCAGTGGATAACCTGTAAAATAATCAGGTTATTGATTTCTGTGGAGGGCTTAAATTTGTAACCTAGAATAGATATCTTTTTGCTGCAAATTAAGAGTAACACCTTCACAATCATGTAAGCAACTTATCTACATATGTTAGAAGACATAGATTTGCCTGGATAGAGAAGAGCCCAGTGAAGGAATGCCAAATTATAAAAAATCAATAGGAAAAACTAGACACATAGGCAAACCTGAAACGAACAGCATGTAAGACCAGATAGAACCAATTAGTAACAGGTGATGACATGACTGTTAGTATTTGGAGGGAAGAAGACACTGGCACATTACATGCAACCAAAAAATATAATGAAGATATTATGATCATAATGATGGAGAAAATTAGCTTCAGAAATAGAATTATGAATTGCAGTCAACTGGGGATTGATGATGCAAAAGGATCACTCATTAAAAGTTTTTATCCAATCATAGCTGTGTTTATAGTGTAGTTTGGACACTGAAAGAGGAAAAACAAACCTCAAGAGGGCTAATATCCATTCCGCAAAGTGGAAGATATAAGGTTAAACATGGGCAGTTAAGAAAGCATTGTCCTCATAACACATATTCTAAGGGATTTGAAAGGGAGCCACCATATGATGCTAATCAGAGGGTAAGTTTCTCAATGGCCGTCTAGTGTCTGCCTTCTACAGTGTTGGGGATGACTGGTTAACCAAGGTGCTGCCATGAAAACTGGCCAAGTGGACAGAGTCCTAGATTCACAGAGGGGCTGAGAATCTTCCATTTTCATCCAGTGTTGGAGCAATAGGGTCATATGAAATATCTGGTATATACTATTTGCTGTCAAAGAAAGACATTGTGTACAAAATTTATAATATAAACATTCTTTTTAAAATTAACATACTTTATATTTTTTAGTTGTTTTAGGCTTACAGAAAAATTAAGCAGAAAGTACTCAAAATACATCCCTATGTATGAAATTAAGAAGAAAGTATTAAAAACATGTCCCCATATATTCTCTCACCCCATTTCCTCTATTATTAACATCTTGCATTAATTAGTGTGGTACATGTGTTACAATTTATAAGCCAATATTGGTACATTATTACTAATTAAAGGCCATAGTTTACATTAGGGTTTACTATTTGCATTGTACATTCTATGTGGACACTCTTGCTTAAGAATGCTAAGTTTTTAATGTAAATTAACAAAATATTCTGTAAGAGTCTATTCTAGTAATAAAAATACCTATAAAATACCTTGCTAACCTCTTTAATATTCTAACGAAAAACTGGGAAATTGTTTCAATAAAAGAAAATTGGGGAAATTTTTATTATAGAAACAAATACCTATTCTCTTGATGAGAAAAATCTTTAAATGAGGAGTTAGGGGAGTAAATGAATTCAACACATATAAAGGGCACAGTAGTGGCTGGCACAAAGTAAATGCTCAATAAATGCAGGCAATTGTTATCATTGTAGTCAATATTTCTCATACGTTGCAGAACTTATTTGAGGAGGTAATATAGTATCCATGACAAGCTGAATAAAAGATTGAGTAAGCTACTTCACAAACCACTGTAACAGAGGTTCCAAGAAAAATCCAGTAAAATGAGAACAAATTCATATAGGTGTTGAAATCATGCTTACATTTTTAGAGGAAACACATGCAACCCCAGGGCAAATAGTTAAGAATTAGATGAAAATAAAGATTGTAGGAACCTATATAATCTAGCAGCAATGACCTTCAAGATTATAAGTATTCATCAATGCTAAGGCAATGATGTCATCATTCATGTTCATGGTTCTGTTGATAATGTAGCTTGCCTTTTGGAAACTTTCTCTACAGCTACCTCTCATGCAGTGGGAATTAGTAAGTATGGGTGAAATAGAGCAATAAAGCATCACAGAGCTGTAGTTAAGATTGACTTCTATTCCTTTTTATTGGGGCCATTTCATTTTAATGACATTAGAGTATAATTGCTAAATCAGGCTGAACACCTACCATACTGAAAGCGCTAAAATCCTTAGACCAGAACACTGGACATTTCTCACTGTGATGGTTCTAAGTGCCTAACAGTATTCTACCAATTATCTTCTATATGATTCACATACAACATTTGACCCAGATATGTACACAGACACAGCCATATAAATCTTGTGGATATGAATTATACAATTAATTGATTTGGTTTAGTTTCATTGATGCCTGGATAATATGGATTAAATGCTGGTTAAAATTATCTTCATTCCTATAGTCTGTCTGTACTAAATCCTAAGTAAGGTATTAAATCTCTCTACTAGGTTGGGAGTGCAGGATAGCAAATTTTAGTGTGCCTAGGAATTACCTAAGGCTCTTGCTAATATGCAGATAAAAATTCAGGAGCTCTGGGGTGAGGCTTGAAACTGCATTTCTAACAGGCTCCTGGTGCCACTGATGCTGTTGGTCCGAGGGCGCAACTTAAATTGCAAGAGTAAGTTTAGCTTACAAGCTCTGGAGTCAGTCACACTTTGGAAAAGTTGCCTAAGCAATTTGAGCCTCAGCTTTCTCACTTACAAAAAGGGCACAATAAGAATTACCTATCTCTACTGTTTATTGTGAAGATTAAGTGAGATAATGAATGCCGAATGGTCAGTTTAAGGCCAAGCACACCAAAAAAATGCACCTAAAGAGCTAGCTCTTGTTGTCACTTTTGTTATTTCTACTATCTCTTTGTCAGTGAAAGGATATGCATTTTATAAATCTTTTTATGAATTCATCGATTCATTTGACAATTAAAAGTTATTGATTAAAAGCAAAGAAATGATAACTAAGAGGCTAAACCTAGTAGGGAACATACAAAAGGATGGAAAGAAATGGTACGTGAGGCCCAAATTGTGATATATTTGACAATCAAAGCCAGAATGAACTTATGGCTGAAGCCAGAAATTTGATAGTTGCCCATGATGGCTTTAATTGCTCTAAATCTGATCCAAAGCCACATTCTGTCAGTTCCATCATTCAAACAGCTCTCAGATCCAACCAAGTAGCATCCAGGTTCAAACTTTCATAACCTCCTAATTGTTATATTGCTTCCTGCCTTGGCTACCTTATATCCATTTTCATTGTCTAGTCAGAACAACTGTTAAAAGTGTGTATCCCCTGTTTAGCATCCTACAACCTACAGAGTAGGATGCAGGCTATAGGATGTTAAACAGAAGATACGTGCTTTTGAAAGTCGAAACTGTAGAACACAGGTCTTAAGTACTGAGCTGTCACCGCCCTCCACTCCATCTTTATCTCTTACTCCCTCCTACCCATACTCTGGCCTCCTTGAACAACAGGCAACACAGAGGCTCTGCCTTGCTGCTGCCCTCCCACATGCCTTCCCTCTGCCTGGATACCTTCTCCCGTATCTTTGCCTGGTTCCCTCTTTTTGAAATAAACTTAAGGTCTCAGATGAGGAGTCATTTCCCCAGACCCTAAGTGTGGTCTCGCAGTCCTACCCTGGCACAGCGCTTATTGACTTATCATTTGATCAATAGGACAATAGGTAAAGTATGGAATATTCACATATTTGTATATTATCAACCTAAAGTGGATGAACTACAGCTAAAACTATAACATGGATGAATCTTATAAAAATCGTAAGTGGGGAAAAATGAAAATGGCTTAGCAACACAGAATATAACACTATTTTCATAAAGCTCTAAACCACATCAAAAAAATGTAATAAAATTCAGAATCAGATTTACCACTGGGGGTGGAAAGGAGAAGAGAATAGAGAGGAGCAAACGATTATGTTTGACAGTTTGGGTAATATTGTAGTTTATAGTTTGCTGAAAGATTCATGAATTTTCATTTTTAAGTTACTCTGCAAGGCCCAGGAAAGGTGTAATAAAGGCCATATGGCATAGCTCCTTAAACTTACCTCTCTTCAACTGTTTAAGAAAAGTAAATAAGATGCCAATATCAAGCTTTCACCATCCCCAAAGCTCCATCCTTTCCCAAAGCACCAGCACCAGCCAGACACACATAGATGCAAACCAGAGTTCACACAATTGCCATTGATAAGAAAAATGCAGCCACGGAAGAGATTCCCTCAGCAGAGATGTTGCTGCAATTACAGCTAATATGGCCACACCTCCACATTCTCTGCATCACTGGTGGTAAAAAGATCAACTGAAGTGATCAACTTAAATAAAACTTTCCCGTAGTTCCCCATTCCAGCTGATCTGAGGTCAAGTTTCCGTGAATACCCTTTGCTTTGGTACCATAAAAACTTAGTGAGTCATGCTCTCTATCTCCCTTTCTTTTAGGTTTATGTGTTTTCTCACACAAATTTTATACTCAAACAAAGAACATTATAAAATAGTGCTAAATAGACCACTTAAGTCAAAAGGGGAGGAATTCACTATATACTCGTTCTGGAATGTCAGGATGTCTAATGGAAGAGGCCAGTGAATTAGCCCTTTTATGGTTGACTTGATACTCTGGCATGTTTCATTTTTGTAGCCATAGGTTTCACATCAGGTTCCAAGCCCTATTTTCTTACAAATTTTTAATTTAAAATTTTTTTTTTTTTTTTTTTTTTAGAGAAGGGGGGTTTTACCATGTTGCCCTGGCTGGTCTCTAACTCCTGGGCTCAAGTGATCCACCTGCCTCAGCCTCACGAAGTGCTGGGATTACAGGCGTGAATCATGCAATCTCTTACCTTGATACCTCTGAAGATATTTGATAGTCCCTTCTTATGGTAGATTATTTGCAAAGATGGCAACTGTGATGGAATAAATGCTTGTGTCACCCCAAAATTATTATACTGAAATCCTAACACCCAAGCTGATTTTATTAGGAGGTAGGGCCTTTGGGAAGTAATTAGGTTATACGCCCTGGTGAATGAGATTAGTGCCCTTATAAAAAGGATGCCAGAGAACTCTCTCATCTTCTTTCCACCATGCGAAGATACGCTAGAAGTTGTTCATCTGCAGTTGTGAAAAGGGCCCTCACCAGAACCTTACCATACCAGCACCCTGATCTAAGGCTTCTAGACTCCAGAGCTGTGAGAAATAAATATCTATTGTTTATAGGACACCAGTCTATGGTAGTTTGTTATAGCAGCCTGAATTAAGACAGCTACAATCATCCTTCCCCTCCCTGTATGCCTACCCTTTTGCAATGTGACATTATTACACTTCCCAGCAAGAGGTGGAGCCTATTTCCCTATGTATTGAACCTCAACTGCCCTTGTAATAACTTGACCAATACAAGGTAGTGAGAGCAATGTTGTCTGGCTTCTGAGACTGGACCTCAAGAGGCCTTGCATTTCTGTCCCCACTCTCTTGGAATGCTGACTTGTGAGCACCATATGAAGAAGCCACTGGGGAATGAGAAGCTACATGAATTAAAGATGAACAATCCCACCTGTGCCCCCCAGAACAATCAGCCAACAGTCAGGACCAATCACCAGATAGGTGAGTGGGCCCATCTTAGACCATCCATCCCAGTCAAGGAACTGGATGACTGTGGTCACATGGGTGACCTCAGATGAGAACCACAGAACTGCCCAGCTGAGCCCAACCTAAATTGTTGAGCCACAGAATTGTGAGCTAATAAAACAATTGTCGTCTTAAGCCCATTAAGTTTTGGGGGTAGTTTGTGACATAGAAATAGACAACTGATGTACTCCCCTGATTTTGTTTTTACCTTTTATCTGAATGGAATTGATGTGTGTGATCATGTGTGTGTAGAAGCAGAGTCACATTTACGGTAACTTGGTTGGAACAAAGTCCATCAGATTTTGGTCAAATCAAGAAAAGAAAATGACTATGTCTGAGGGTATTGGAGAATAAAGGTGAGCTGAGTAATTCCAAGACTTGAATATTTCATTTAAAAGGAATCTCATATCTGGATTCCTTAGGATAGGTTGTTTAATAATAAGACTTCTCAGATAAATTCTCCTTCAGAATAGAGTCTTCTTCAATTATTCTTACACATTTTTCTTGTTATTAGGCATTTTTCTTTTTTACCACAACAATCTTACATATCATTTTTTAACATTTCCTAATTTGGAGTTAGTATTTGTTCCCCTTTTTTTATTCCCTCAGGACTTGCTTCATTTTTTTCTCTCTCCTGTACTGTTATTCTTATTGCAACATCTCCAAGGTTGTGATAGGCGGCTGGATTGGTGAATGATGCACGGGCTCACACAGCTCTGACGGCTTCACCTCTTTTACCTCTAAACTACATCTCTGAAGATCTCCACAGTCCTCTCCATTCTACCTTTTGTTTCTTTTTCCGAAACTTCACTCTCCTCTCTGCTGCCAGAAATGCAGCCCACGCATGCTGTGATATGCATATGAGAAACCACACTGCTATGCAGCTTGGGTTGTATTTGACAGATTAGAGATTATTTTGTCTTATTTGGCTCTGTCGGGGCAGCAGTATATTTATTTTTCCCTTTGACACCAGTGGCAGCTATTACTGTGCCCATTCAGAATCCAGAGAGTAAATGAATGCACAGAGGAAGCACGGGGCCTTCCAGCCTAAGTCAACACAGCCTCCCTAAGCTCCGCTGTTTTGCAGCTGGCTGAAAACGGAATCACAGAGAGCAGCAGCCCAGACATAGGCTCCAGGGGCAGTGAAGAAGGCATGGTTCAGAGAGAAGGGAAGGGAGAGGCGAGAAACAAGAAGAAGATGAAGACAGCTGGGAAAAGAGAACGAAAATACAGCGACTCTGCAGCTGATTAGAACTGACCAGGAATACTGGCGACATCACTCTTGGCACTTTTTCCTCTCTGCTGCTGCCTGCCAACCCGAGTTGTTCTTATTAAAACACACAGACAAAAACAACAGAAGAATCAGAGTTTCCCAGAAATGGAAGTAAGCAACATAATCAGAGTTTTATAAATCTACTAAATAGCTCCTTTCACTCATTGTCTCTCTTATTTTCTTTTTAATATAATGGATACATGCAAGAGAATATATAGAAGATATACGGTTATAAGTTGTAATAATATTTTGAATACCTAGAAACACACCCCAACCCACAAGCCAGAACATTATCAATCACTTCCCTTTATTTGTTTCTTTTCATTCCATTCTTTTGCCTCTCCCCCAGAAATAATCATACCACTGAATTTTGTTTTAATTCCCTTACTTACTACATACATGCATATATACCTTCACACCTCCATACATGCTTGCATGCTTAAACAGAATGGTTTAATCTTGGTCATCTGTGAACATTTTGAAAAGATACCATATCATATGTGATATTACAGGACTTGATTTGTTTATTTTACATTGTTTTTAAAATTTATCCATGTCATCATAGATGACTTTATTTCACTGTTTTTCACTGCTGTGTAATATTACGTCAATTTATCTACCTATTCTGTTAATAGAATCTGAGTGTTTCCCAGTTTTTGCTATTGTGAATAGTGTTGCTACAAATATCCTTATACATGTCTCCTCGTGCTCATATGTAAGCAGGTCCCTAAGAAAAATACTTAGAAATAGAGTTATAAGGTATACAAATATAAATAAATTATATAAGAATATATTTATAAATGTAAATATATAAAGAAATAGAGTTATAAGGTATACAAATATAAATGAATTATATAAGAATATATTTATAAATGTAAATATATATACTCATAAATATATGCATTGGAGTAAATTTATATGAAACAGTAAAGAACTACAGTAATAACAGACAAGGTACTCCTGAAGAAGAAGATCCTCTCTGTCTGATCCTATAAGACATACAGACTTATTATGAAGTTAAAATAATTGAAAGTATGGTATTGGTGCAGGGATAGATTACAAACCAATAAAATAAAATTAAAAGTCTAGAAACAGATACCACAATATGTTATAGAAGAGGTGTTGTAGATCCTGAGAAAAGGCACGGCTAGACAATAAGTGGTATTAGTGTAATTAGTTATCCATTGGAGGAAAAATAATTAATTGGATGTTAACTTTGTGTCGTATAGAAAAATCAGTTCCAGGAAATGAATTCACCGTAAAGGGCACAACTTTAAAACACTTTAGAAGAGAATATCTTTCTGACTTTGAGGTAGGGGAGCACTTATTAACAAAATACAAAAATTCCAACCACACAGGGAAATATTTATAAATTTGACTACATTAAAAATCAAGAACTTCTGTTCACTAAAAGACATCATGTATGGACCAGGCGCAGTGGCTCATGCCTGTAATCCAAAAACTTTGGGAGGCCGAGGTGGGTGGATCACCTGAGGTCAGGAATTCGAGACCAGCCTGGCCAACATGGTAAAACCCTGTGTCTACTAAAAGTATGAAATTAGCTGAGTGTGGTGGTGCATGCCTGTAAGTCCCAGCTACTTGGGAAGTTGAGGCAGAAGAATTGCTTGAACCTGGGAGGTGGAGGTTGCAGTGAGCCGAGATCATGCCACTGCACTCCAGCCTGGGCTACAGAGTGAGACTCCATCAAAAAAAAAAAAAAAAAAAGACATCATCTCTGATGATGCATACTTCATACATGTATAAACATGTATGAAGTATAAGAGACAAACTAAGAAAAAATATTTGCAAAATAAATGAGTATAGATTGTTATGAAGAACATATAAAGAACTCTGGCAAATTAATGAAAAGATGACAAAACAATAGAAAAATGGACAAAAAGCTTGAAAAGGTATGCAAAAATGTAAACAACTTTATTAACAATCAAGGAAATACAAAAGAAGATATAACAAAATGTGATTTCATACTTTCTAGATTGGCAAAAATTAAGAGGGAAAATTGATACCAGTACTTTGGAAAACAATTTGGCATATTTAAAAAAATAAATTTATTTCTTGACCCTAAAACTCAGCACATCCACTATTAGGTATATATACAGGATGGCCACCAAGTCTGGAAACACAGATAGGTACATAATAAGTAGTTTATTGTTATTACCTCACAGTACATGGCAAAATCATAGCATGCCTATCTCCATACTTTATGGCCACCCTGAGTGCATCCTAGAGAAGCCTTTAGTTCTAGCTAAACAAGAAGATAGGTAAAATTCTCACTGTCCTGACTTTCTCTTTGCCCAGGCTCTTGAAAAACATACTAGTTCTGTGCTTTTGTGGATTGTAGCTTCCTAGAGAATCTGATAAAATGGTGGAATCAATGCAGACTGTCTCCCATGAAAAATTCTCTGCTTCCCTGAAATCCTTCTATGTACCATTTCAGGGTCTCTTCCCTGGGTTAGAAACCCTGCTCTAAATCATTCTCTTTCCAGGGTTAGAGCTTAAGGAAAGCACTGAGGTACAGATTGGCCTCCATCTATGAAGACACATCCTCAGGTTTGGGTTCTAGACCAGTAAATGTGTCCCGTCATCCAGGTTTAGAACTCAGCATTTCCAGGCTACTGAGACTCACCATATCTCTCCTAGTTAAGAACAGGTTCCAGAACCTGTTCCAAGGGCACTTAGGTCTCAAGGTCCCCAGTTGAGCAGGCACAATGGCACACAAGAGGGCAGAGGGAGAACATCCACACAGCCCCCTCACTCCTATGCCTCACGGACAGATTGGGAGAGGTGCCAGGTACAGTCCTATGGTGTGTATATTCAAGAAGCCCAATAAGAAATCAATACTTCTCAAGAATGTGTATATGAATAATATAAACAACCTCATAATATTTATAAATCCACGTTTTCCTGAGTGAGTTACCGAGTCCAGCATTCTAGCTGATATGGTTTGGCTGTGTCCCTACTCAAAATCTCATGTTGAATAGTAATCTGAATTATAATCCCCATATGTTGGGAGAGGGACCTTGTGGGAGGTGATTAGATCATGGGGGTGGTACCCTATGCTATTCTCATGATAGTGAGTGAGTTCTCATGAGATCTAATGGTTTTATAAGGTGCTCTTCCCTGCTTTTCTCTCATTCTCTTTCTTGCCCCGCTGTGAAGAGGTGCTTTCTGCCATGGTTGTAAGTTTCCTGAGGCCTCCCCAGCCATGTGGAACTGTGAGTCAATTAAACCTCTTTTCTTTACAAATTACCCAGTCTCAGGTATTTCTTCACCAGAGCATGAGAATGGACTAATACATTAAGCAAGTAAAATAGATTCATACCATCCCTCCAACCACCTTCAGTAAGAAAAGACAGGTTTGATTTCCTGTTTGCAATTATATTCACAGACAATTCTGAAATATTTAGATTTTTCATAATTTCTAGCCATAATGATAAAGGTAAGAATCTGAAATTATTGAGGTCTTGGTTTGTCAGACAGATATAATTACTGACATATACTGCCCATTTCATGAAATACTGCAGGACACATGAAATGTCATTTTAGAAGGAGGAGAAGGACAAGGAGATTCTAAGAGCATGTGTTCTAGAGTCAGACTAGCTCTGAATTTACTACCACTTACTGTATAATCTTGGACAAGTCTCAACTGCAGCATCTTCATATGTAAAATGATGATAATAACAGTATTTACCTCATAGGGGTAGTATGAGATAAAATGAGATAATACATGTAAAAAGCATAAGTCACTGTCTGGCACATGGAAAGAAATTTTTTAAATGAGGTATTCTTAAAATTAATTTTCCATTCCTGATCATTTAATGTCCCTTTCTTCAAATAGTTTTGAAACTGTGGAATTTGTATTAATTCCTCATTAACAGAGAAACTAAGAGAATATAAATTTTGTTGCTCTTAAAAAGAAGCACTTCATAGATACTAATGAGTTCTTAGAACAAATGTATGTGCTGACAGTGAGCTTCAGCTAGGTTGTCATTGTGATATATTGACATGGTGTATATGGTGGAGACATAGAGTCAAAGATCAAATACTAGTCCCCCAAGATGGAAGACATGAATACAAATGTATTGCAAACACATGGACTTTTCTTTTTAGAAGGAGATGGATGTAAGATACTACTTCTCAAGTGATAAAGTGGGAGAGGGTACTAGAAAAGGTAGGTGAATTCTTTCAGAGCAATCCATCATTAAAATTAAAAAAGGTTTATTCGACTTTTTTGCCAGAAAGAATATTGTTAAACTTTCCCATGCAATATGAAAAATGGTTTACATCTAATTTCTGAAATGACATGAAATTAATAAAACTTAAAGACCTCGTTCATGCAAATAAACCCAATGATCTCCATTCCTGTAAAGTATCTGAGTCCAGCTAAAACCAATATTGCTTAGCTACAGAAGATCACAGCCCACTAGTTGAGTTTTATTTATGTTCCACAGTCTCTCTCCATGGCCTTCACATTCTCATACATTTTGGATGCTGGACTTCATGGCCTTTTGTCAGCTGACTCTAGCATTTTCATTCCCACAATCTCTGGCGCTGCTATACGAAACCTACTCTCCATCCTGGAACCTTGCACAGTGTTCCCGGCACCCACCAGAACTAATGCACTTAATGGCATGGAAAATCTGACTTCTTTATCCTTCTCCATGAAATGTCTGCCCGGGATCCACTTCCTCTATGAAATCATTCTTAAAGAGTTTGATCTAACTTCTGAATCCCTCCCCCTGCCCATTTCATGCAAGTCTGAGTATATCTGCATAAACTCAGGCCATCCCTTAAAAATGTGAATTCTTTTTGGATGGACTTCCCAAATAAAAATCTCCCATGTCTATGAGAATTCCTACTGGGATAATGAAGAAATGTGGTATGTTGATGAATGAATATTGATTGATTTATACAATTTCATTTTTTTGGTGCTAATATTCAACAAACAGAAGTAAAGCAGGTTTTAGCATTAAGAATTTGACTCTGGAGCCAAACGATTTAGTTACTAATCCCAGCTCTATTATTTACCACTGTGTTACTCTTTTTTAACCTCAGCTGTTTCATCTGTTAAATGAGGTTAATAAATAGTATCTACTTACTTAATAGGATTATTTTGAGGATTAAATGGGTAATCCATATAAAGTACTTTTTAAAAGGGCATGATTCGTATCAAGCACTCCATAAACTGTTGTTGTTCTTATCACCATTTATTTGTAAGGAAAATATAGCCAGTCATTTTCTACAGTTTGATTGCATCTCATATAATGGAAGTTACCAAGTTATGAAAGTGTCAGTTTGATCTGAATTTAAGCATGTGCCCTTTTCTTCAGAAGTTCTGAAATTATATATCAAGACTGGCAGCATAAAAGTAAATTCTTGTTTCTGATTATATGGATCCCAAAACAACTGGACTTGCCAATACTCTTCCCTCATTTTTGCCCATAAGACAAGTGTAAAGTCACCCATTACCTCCTAGGGGTCAAATCCAGTGGTACCACAATTCCTATCCCATTTGACCTCTCCTGTGTTAGGTTCTGTGGACCCTCCCTTTTCCTTTTCCTTTGACTTCCAGAACACATGCTGTGTTGGTTTTCTTTCGAGTCCAATACTCCTCGGTGCCTTGTGAGTGTCTCTTCTCTTTCTTCAAAATGCTGGTGTTCCCTAGATCTCTTTCCTTCTCGCTTCACGTACTTGCCCTGGGTGATGCCATATTCTCCCAAGCTTTCGCCAAGCTAATGACTCCACCTTTACCTTTTCTGCCACTAACTGAGTCCAGGCCCTTATCATTTCCAACCTGGCCCATGTAAATTACCTCTTAAATGGTACCCACTTTAAAATTTCTCCTTCACACAGCTACCAAAATGACCTTCCTAAAGTAGGAATCTGACTTTTCATCTTCAAGCTAAAACATTTCAATGATTTCCCTTACTTCACTAGATGAGGTTCTAAAATATTTAAGCTATCTTTCCCTTCTGTACTTTAATGACCCACAATAAGAAAGTAACTACAAATTTTTGTTGCTCAGATTATACCCAGTTCAAACTAAGAACACCGTTCTAAAATTTTTCTTAGGACTACTCTTTTATTCAAATGACTTTCCATTATAAGTTGTTGGACAACCAACAATTTAAAATCTTGTCTTAAAATAAATCAAAATAGGTTCTCAACCCCAGTAAATGAAAATCACTTGATCTCTTAAATTGAAATGTTTTAGATAAAGGCAGTTATATACCACACACACACACGCGCGCACACACACACACACAGTATATATTGGTGCTTTCTTAAAAAGAAGGATATCGAAAGATCTAAGAAAGAATTTAGATTTTTCATGATAGTGAAAGCATATAATATAAATAAATGCACTTAAATATACTTAAAACCAGTTGTACCAAAGAAATGAAGTAACAATAAAAACTTACTATTCTACAATTTGGTAGCATTGTCCAAGAGTTTAGAATTTGGATACATTATAAATTTCAAGACTCCATATTATAGAACCACTAAAATATATCTTTACTATTTTTTTTAAGCATATGAAAAGATATTCATTGTTTTTGGATAGAGTAGTTCAATATCATCAAGATAGTAGTTCTCCCAATTAAAACATTGTCATTGTTATTCTGGAGCTAGAGAGGTTAATACTAAAGTTTTTTTTTTTTTTTTTTTTTTTTTTTTTTGAGACGGAGTCTTGCTCTGTAGCCCGGGCTGGAGTGCAGTGGCCGGATCTCAGCTCACTGCAAGCTCCGCCTTCCGGGTTTACGCCATTCTCCTGCCTCAGCCTCCGGAGTAGCTGGGACTACAGGCGCCCGCCACCTCGCCCGGCTAGTTTTTTGTATTTTTAGTAGAGACGGAGTTTCACGGTGTTAGCCAGGATGGTCTCGATCTCCTGACCTCGTGATCCGCCCATCTCGGCCTCCCAAAGTGCTGGGATTACAGGCTTGAGCCACCGCGCCCGGCCTTTTTTTCTTTTTTTTAAAAATTATTTTTTATTATTATACTTTAAGTTCTAGGGTACATGTGCATAACGTGCAGGTTTGTTACATATGTATACTTGTGCCATGTTGCTGTGCTGCACCCATCAACTCGTCAGCACCCATCAACTCGTCATTTACATCAGGTATAACTCCCAATGCAATCCCTCCCCCCTCCCCCCTCCCCATTATAGGCCCCGGTGTGTGATGTTCCCCTTCCCGAGTCCAAGTGATCTCATTGTTCAGTTCCCACCTATGAGTGAGAACATGCGGTGTTTGGTTTTCTGTTCTTGCGATAGTTTGCTGAGAATGATGCAGCTGGAAACCATCATTCTCAGCAATATATCTTTACTATTAACCAATGAACATTTGTTGTGAGTTCACATGTCTCAGAACCCTCTCTCAATGTGTAGAAACAATGCATAGGGATGTATAGGAATTCAAGAGAAATTGCTAAAGGAAGAGAGAGTGAAGACCTGCTGGATCAGACGCAGAAGTTCTGAGTTCTGTCTTGACCAGTGCCCTGATTCTCAGAAAGAGTGAGCCAATTATTTAACTATTGAAGATGTCTCATCTTCAGAATGAGAGGCTGTAGTTACATAGATCTCTTAGGCCCCTGCAAAGTTTAGAAATGTGAATATTTAGCTATTGCATACTCACAGAACAAAAAAGCCCTCCTAGAACATGCTTTAAGAAGGGTCAAGTACCCTGTGTCTCTCAGGTCACTCACAGTTTAAAGACCACTTGTGTCCAGACTTAATGGGGCTCCCTAATCTATACACTTGCAAACCTCCCTTTTCGGGCACTAAAATCTTTAATTTTCTCACTGTCTTAAACCATTGTGAACATATTTATATAACATAGCCTGACTTGTTCTAGTCTCCACTCAACAGAAATTTAGCAGTGCATTCAACACAAAATCCCTCTGCTTGCAGGCACAAGTAAAGACACTGCCTGACACCCGGTTGGTCTTCAACTGACACACACTAGAAACTCCATAAGAGAAGGGGTGGAGGCATGAACCGTGTGTATTTTTAGCATCAGTTTCTTGTGTTGGGTTGTAACAGCTGTAGACAGTAAAAATCAAGGGTAGAGTTGACTGTATCAGAAAATTGAAGACATCTGCATCATCACAGTCATAGTATCTGGATATATTTTTTTTCTGCAGTGGAGCTTTAATGTATTGGATGGGATTATCAGAGGCTGGATTGCCTTCACCATTTGGGACCACATTTTGCTTTATGATGAGCTGCAAGCCAGAGTGTATAAAGTGTGACTTAGGGCTCAGTAGCATAATCAAGAAAATATAATGAAAAAGAGTCTGCGTTCTACAGGGTGTTAACTGAAAAGCTATCCCAGTATTAAGCAACTCTGTTGGTATTTGCACACATCTGTTTCAGACTGCTGTCTTGTAAACTTTCTTTTAGAAAGAAAACCCTTGGCATATAGTTAGTGCAATCCTGCCAAATACAGGTAAGGTCCCTCAATAGAAAACAAAAAAGAATGCAGTGAACATATCAGCATTATTCAAACTAAAAGAAGAATGCAATGCACTTCACATAACTCAAGGCAAGTGATCCACATTCCCTAAATCAGAAGTCCAGAATTCACAGAGAAAATCCAGCAATCCTCTAGTTTGCTTTGAAGTCTTGTGTTTGTCAGAAGCCTCGGAATTAATCCAGGAAAAAAATGTACAAATATGTGACATACTAAGAAAAAAAAGACAATTTTCCCAGCCAGCAAGAATCCCAGAAGTGTTAGATCCCTCACACAGATCACAGACCCCACAGCCACCTGCAACTTGAGCTCCGAATGTCACTTACCCTATGACGATGCAGGAGATGGCAGTTCCCAAGAAGGCATATGTTAAAATAGATCCTAAGTTTTGAAAAAAGTGTCTCTGGGGAGAAAAAAAAAAAAAAACACTTAATAGAGTACATCAGAATTTTTTCTTAGTACAATAGAAAATAAAAATAAATGTATGCAGTTCACAGATCCCTCACTGTTTAGGCAAATTTTGGTTTTGGAGCCTCATTCCTGGCCTTATTGTGCTAATAGGGACTTAACTGATTTTCACTGCAAAGGACTGGGGGGAAAGGGCAAGAAACAGAAAAAAAAAAAAAAAACCACTGGAAGATGAGTAGGTAGGGATGAGAGAGGCAATTCCCAGAACTGGCTGGACCTGACAGGGAAGGAAGGAACTGGGCAATGTCTATGCCAGAATCGGGGCAATAATGGAAGACACAGTTTTCATGAAGTTTCCTTGTGAATGCAACTCCTTTAGCATTAAAACAAACAAACAAACAAAACTATTCTAAGAGTTTTAAGTTGCCTTTTGATTTTACTGGATCTCTGACTTCTCTTATGTCTTCTAAATGTGATGAAAATAAACTTTAAAAATCTACAACAGCCTGCTCATGCCTGTCATTACAGCAATTTCGGAGGCTGAAGGAAGGAAGATCATTTGAGTACAGAAGGTCGAAGCTGCTTTGAGCCATAATTGTGCCTGGGCAAAAGAGGGAGACCGTGTCTCCAAAACAAAACAAAACAAAACAAATCCCCCAACTTACAGCAATTCACTTTATTTTAACGAGTGAGCCACAAAATGATGCTTAGTATTGGGACTGGCAATGAGGAAGGGTGACCTGAACAAATCCAGCCTTCTACATTTTTTCAACTGCTTGCTTAGGGAAAACTCCATTCCAAGTTTTTGAGTGGGATCTGAGGAGCCAGACTGAGAGCAAGAGGGAGCCTGGAGTACACACAAGAAAATCAGGTCTGTAGTGAACAAGCTGCCTGGTTGCTGAAAATGACTGGTCAAGGGGAGGAAAGCCCCAGGAATCTCCTAGAGTGGGAACTGAGCAGCAGAAGAGCAGTCACATCACCTCTGCCTCTCAAAAACCATGTAGGCTGGGGCCTCACTCTGTGGCTCAGGGGATGCCAGTACTTAAACTATTATGAGAATTACTAATGTACAAAATGTGCATAGTCAGGCTGTGCCCAAGTATTGTTAGACAAGTGCATAGAAACTGCAAAACTGGACTTTCCTCTCTATGAGCATCAACAGTATTCTTGAGTTTTCACTTGAAAGGATAAACCCAATGTTAATTAATAACCAAAGTCTTTGGTTACAATCATCCACAATAATGCTGTCCAATAGAAATATAATGCAAGCCACATATATAAAAATTTTTAAATTTTCTAGTAGCTACATTAAAATGTTTTTAAAAGATGAAATATGTTTTGATAATGTTTTGTTTAATCCAATCTATCCAAAATACTAACATTTCTACATGAAATCAATGGAAATATCTACATTCTTTTAATAAATACAAAGTATTTAAAATCCAGTGTGTATTTTACATTTAAAGAACATCTCGATTCAGATGAGTTGCATTTCAAGAGCTAAATAGTTACATGTGGCTAATGGCCTATATTCAACAGAGTAGGTTTAGAAGAAGTCTAGAATTCTAAGCATGTCAGGTTTGAATCTGCATCACAAATCTAAGATAATGATACTCTGAGCAAAAAGAGAAGCCCATAAAAATAACAGTTTCTCATTAGTGCTGGAAAAATTCTCTACTTAATGATAAAAGAAGAAAACGATCACTATATATTTACCTTCTTTAGACTATATCCTGCATGAAATATAATTGGTGGCAGTAAAACGTTGAAGAAGATTTCTGGATCAAATGTCATCTGCCAGAAAGGAAAAAAAAGGATAGTTAGAATGATGCGCCTTTGGGTCATTAAAAAAAAATGTTTCAAAAAACAGTTATAATTACTTTTGCTAAGCCTGTATGAGGCATATTAACTATTAATTTGGCAGAGATGACGGTAGGAAAAAATGCAAATTTGGAAATTCATAAATATAGTATAACTGTAGCTTCTAAATGTAAAATCTACATACTTCCACACTATAGCTAACAACAACAACAACAACAAAAACTCAGTGAAATCTCTTTGGGAAAAATGTCTTACTGTGATTAATTATCCATTTTCATATTTTACATATGTGTAGGCTTCTGATAAGGATTTATTTAAAGTTTTCCCCAAATAAAACATTTTTGGAAATTGGGTCTTCGCTTTCCCTATTTTGTCCCATTCCAAAATTTAAAACATTTTCCAGTCCATGGAAGAACACACTTGAACTTGAAGATGGAGTTTTCTAGTATTTGTTTATTGAGTTTTACTTAAATGTTAAAATAAACTTGGCCATAAAGCAAGTATGACTTGGTATGAAGTACAGTGAAATTGTCAGGCCTCTGAGCGCAAGTTAAGCCATCATATCCCCTGTGATCTGCACGTGTATGTCCAGATGGTCTGAAGCAAGTGAAGAATCACAAAAGAAGTGAAAATGGTCTGTTCCTGCCTTAACTGATGACATTACCTTGTGAAATTCCTTATCCTTGCTCATCCTGGCTCAAAAGCTCCCCCACTGAGCACCTTGTGTCCCCTGCCCCTAACCACCAGAGAACGACTTTGACTGTAATTTTCCACTACCTACCCAAATCCTATAAAACGGCCCCATCCCTATCTCCCTTCGCTGACTCTCTTTTCGGACTCAGCCCGCCTGCACCCGGGTGAAATAAACAGCCTTGTGGCTCACACAAAGCCTGTCTGGTGGTCTCTTCACAAGGACGCATGTGAAATTTGATGCTGTGACCCAGATTGGGGGACCTCCCTTGGGAGATCAATCGCCTGTCCTCCTGCTCTTTGCTCTATGAAAAAGGTCCACCTGCGGCCTCTGGTCCTCAGACTAACCAGCCCAAGGAACATCTCACCAATTTTAAATGGGGTAAGCAGCCTTTCTTTACCCTCTTCTCCAACATCTCTCACTATCCCTCAACCTCTTTCTCCTTTCAATCTTGGCGCCACACTTCAATCTCTCCCTTCTCTTAATTTCAGTTCCTTTCCTTTTCTGGTAGAGACAAAAGAGACACATTTTATGCATGGACCCAAAACTCTGGTGCTGGTCACGGACTCGGGAAGACAGTCTTCCCTTGGGGTTTAATCACTATGGGGATGCCTGCTTGATTATTCACCCACATTCCATTGATGTCCAATCACTGCAGGGATGCCTGCCTTGGTCATTCACCCACACTCCCTTGGTGGCAAGTCAATTACGGGGACACCTGCTTTGGCTGCTCACCCACATAGCAGCCCAGTGCTGTTCCCCACCCCCTTCTCCGTGTTTCTACCCTTCTCTTTAAACTTGCCTCTTTCACTATAGGAAACCCTCCACCCTCCATTCCTCCTTCTTCTCCCTTAGCCTGTGTTCTCAAGAACTTAAAACCTCTTCAACTCTTGCCTCATCTAAAATCTAAGCATCTTATTTTCTTCTGCAATACCGCTTGACCCCAGTACAAACTCGACAGTGGTTCCAAGCAGCCAGAAAATGGCACTTTCAATTTTTCCATCCTACAAGATCTAGATAATTCTTGTCGTAAACTGGGCAAACAGTCTGTGGTGCCTGACGTCCAGGTATTCTTTTACATATCGGTCCCTCCCTAGTCTCTGTTCCCAACGCAACTCATCCCAAATCTTGCTCCTTTCCCTCCTGCCTGTCCCCTCAGTCCCAACCCCAAGTGTTGCTGCGTCTTTCCAACATTCCTTTTCTACAGACCCATCTGACCTCTCCCCTCCTCCCCAGGCTGCTCCTCGCCAGGCGGAGCCAGGTCCCAATTCTTCCTCAGCCTCCACTTCTCCACCCTATAATCCTTTTATCACCTCCCCTCCTCACACCTGCTCCGGCTTACGGTTTCGTTCTGCCACTAGCCCTCTCCCACCTGCCCAGCAATTTCCTCTTAAAAAGGTGACTGGAGTTAAAGGCATAGTGAAGGTTAATGCTCCTTTTTCTTTATCTGACCTCTCCCAAATCAGTTAGCATTTAGACTCTTTTTCATCAAATATAAAAACCCAGCCCAATCCATGGCCTGTTTGGCAACAACCCTTAGACACTTTACTGCCCTAGGCCTACAGGGGCCAGAAGGCCGTCTTATTCTCAATATGTATTTTATTACCCAGTCCTCTACCAACATTAAATAAAGCTCCAAAAATTAAATTCTGGTCCTGGAACCCCACAATAGGACTTAATTAACCTCGCCTTCAAGGTGTACAATAGTAGAGTAAAGGCAGCCAAGTAGCAATGTATTTCTGAGTTTGCAATTCCTTACCTCCACTGTGAGACAAACCCCAGCCACATCTGCAGCACACGAGAACTCCAAATGCCTTAACCGCAGCTGCCAGAGGTTCCTCCAGAACCTCCTCCCCTAGGAGCTTGCTACAAGTGCCAGAAATCTGGCTACCGGGCCAAGGAATGCCAGCAGCCCGGGATTCCTCCTAAGCTGTGCCCCATCTGTGTGGGACCCCACTGGAAATTGGACTGTTCAACTCACCTGGCAGCCACTCCCAGAGCCCCTGGAACTCTGGCCCAAGACTCTCTGGCTGACTCCTTCCCAGATCTTCTTGGCTCAGCGGCTGAAGATTGACGCTGCCCAATCACCTCGGAAGCCCCCTAGACCATCATGGATGCCGAGCTTTGGGTAACTCTCACAGTGGAGGGTAAGTTTGTCCCCTTCTTAATCAATACAGAGGCTACCCACTCCACATTACCTTCTTTTCAAGGGCCTGTTTCCTTTGCCCCTGTAACTGTTGTGGGTATTGACGGCCAGGCTTCTAAATCTCTTAAAACTCCCCAACTCTGGTGCAAACTTAGACAATACTCTTTTAAGCACTCCTTTTTAGTTATCCCCACCTGCCCAGCTCCCTTATTAGGTTGAGACATCTTAACTAAATTATCTGCTTCCCTGACTATTCCTGGGCTACAGCCACACCTCTTTGCTGCCTGTTCCCCAGTTCAAAGCCTCCTTCGCATCCTCTGCTTGTATCTCCTCACCTTAACCCACAGGTATGGAACACCTCTACTCCCTCCTTGGTGATCAATTATGCACCCCTTATCATCCCATTAAAACCTAATCACCCTTACCCTGCTCAACACCAATATCCCATCCCACAGCATGCTTTAAAAGGAGTAAAGCCTGTTATCACTGGCCTGTTACAGCATGGCCTTTTAAAGCCTAAAAAGTCTCCTTACGATTTCCCCATTTTACCTGTCCAAAAAGTGGACAAGTCTTACAAGTTAGTTCAGGATCTGCACCTTATCAACCAAATTATTTTACTTATCTACCTGTGGTGACAAACCCATATACTCTTTTGTCCTCAATACCTTCCTCCACAACTCACTATTCCACTCTTGATCTTAAAGATGCTTTTTTCACTATTCCCCTGCACCCCTCATCCCAGCCTCTCTTTGCTTTTACCTGGACTGACCCTGACACTCATCAGTTCCAGCAGCTTACCTGGGCTGTGCTGTCGCAAGGCTTGAGGGACAGCCCTCATTACTTCAGCCAAGCTCTTTCTCATGATTTACTTTCTTTCCACCCCTCTGCTTCTCACCTTATTCAATATATTGATGACCTTCTACTTTGTAGCCCCTCCTTTGAATCTTCCCAGTGAGACACCCTCCTGCTCCTTCAACATTTATTCTCCAAAGGATATCAGGTATCCCCCCCAAGCTCAAATTTCTTCTCCATCTGTTACCTACGTTGGCGTAATTCTTCATAAAAACACATGTGTTCTCACTGCCGATCGTGTCTGACTGATCTCTCAAACCACAATCCCTACAAAACAATGACTCCTTTCCTTCTTAGGCATGGTTGGATACTTTTGCCTTTCAATACCTGGTTTTGCCATCCTAACAAAACCATTATATAAACTCACAAAAGGAAACCTAGCTGACCCCATAGATCCTAAATCCTTTCCCCACTCCTTTTTCCATTCCTTGAAGACAGCTTTAGAGACTGCTCCCACACTAGCTCTCCCTAACTCATCCCAACCCTTTTCATTACACACAGCCAAAGTGCAGGACTGTGCAGCCAGAATTCTTACACAACGACCGGGACCGCGCCCTGAAGCCTTTTTGTCCAAACAATTTGACCTTCCTGTTTTAGGTTGGCTATTATGTCTCCATGCAGTGGCTGCCACCACCCTAATATTTTTAGAGGCCCTCAAAAATCACAAACTATGCTCAACTCACTCTCTACAGCTCTCATAACTTCCAAAATCTATTTTCTTCCTCACACCTGACACATGTACTTTCTGCTCACTGGCTCCTTCAGCTATACTCACTCTTTGTTGAGTCTCCCACAATTACCATTGTTCCTGGCCCGGACTTCAATCCGGCCTCCCACATTATTCTGGATACCATGCCTGACCCCCATGACTCTATCTGTCTGATACACCTGACATTCACCCCATTTCTCCATATTTCCTTCTTTCTTGTTCCTCACCCTGATCACATTTGACTTATTGACGCAGCTCCACCAGGCATCATCGCCACTCGCCAGCAAAGGCAGGCTATGCTATAGTATCTTCCACATCTATCATTGAGGCTACCGCTCTGCCCCGCACCACTAACTCTCAGCAAGCTGAACTCATTGCCTTAACTTGGGCCCTCACTCTTGCAAAGGGACTATGCATCAATATTTATACTGACTCTAAATATGCCTTCCATATCCTGCACCACCATGTTGTTATATATGTTGAAAGAGGTTTCCTCACTACACAAGGGTCCTCCATCATTAATGCCTTTTTAATAAAAACTCTTCTCGAGGCTGCTTTACTTCCAAAGGAAGCTGGAGTCATTCACTGCAAGGGCCATCAAAAAGGCATCAGATCCCATTGCTCTAGGCAACACTTATGCTGATAAGGTTGCTAAAGATGCAGCTAGCATTCCAACTTTTGTCCCTCACAGCCAGTTTTTCTCCTTCTCATCAGTCACTCCCACCTACATCCCCACTGAAACTTCCACCTATCAGTCTCTTCCCACACAAGGCAAATGGTTCTTAGACCAAGGAAAGTATCTCCTTCCAGCCTCACAGGCCCATTCTATTCTGTCGTCACTTCATAACCTCTTCCATGTAGGTTACAAGCCGCTAGCCCACCTCTTAGAACCTCTCATTTCCTTTCCATCATGGAAATCTATCCTCAAGGAAATCACTTCTCAGTGTTACATCTACTACCCCTCAGGGATTGTTCAGGGCCCCTCCCTTCCCTACACATCAAGCTTGGGGATTTGACCCTGTCCAGGACTGGCAAATTGACTTTGCTCACATGCCCTGAGTCAGGAAACTAAAATACCTCTTAGTCTGGGTAGACACTTTCACTGGATGGGTAGAGGCCTTTCCCACAGGGTCTGAGAAGGCCACCGCGGTCATTTCTTCCCTTCTGTTAGGCGTAATTCCTCAGTTTGGCCTTCCCACTTCTATACAGTCTGATAATGGATCGGCCTTTACTAGTCAAATCACCCAAGCAGTTTCTCAGGCTCTTGGTATTCAGTGGAACCTTTATATCCCTTACCGTCCTCAATCTTCAGGAAAGGTAGAATGGACTAATGGTCTTTAAAAGACACACCTCACCAAGCTCAGCCTCCAACTTAAAAAGGACTGGACAGTACTTTTACCTCTTGCCCTTCTCAGAATTAGAGCCTGTCCTTCAGATGCTACAGGGTACAGTCCATTTGAACTTTTATATGGACGCACTTTCTTGCTCGGCCCCAACCTCATCCCAGACACCAGCCCTCTAGGCAACTATCTTCCAGTCCCCCAGCAGGCTAGACAGGAAATTCGCCAGGCTACTAATCTCCTCTTGCCTACTCCAGATTCCCAGCCATATGAAGACAGCCTAGCTGGAATCTCAGTTCTTGTTAAGAATCTGACCCCTCAAACTCTACAACTTCAATGGACTGGACCCTACTTAGTCATCTATAGTACCCCAACTGCTGTCTGCCTGCAGGATCCTCCCCACTGGGTTCACCATTCCAGAATAAAACTGTATCCGTCAGCCAGCCAGCCTAATCTCTCCTCTTCCTCCTGGAAGTCGCAAGTACTCTCACCTACTTCCCGTAAACTCACTCGCATTTCTGAAGAACAGTAATAACCCTTATGAGCTTAATACATCCCTTTATTCTATTAGATCTGTTCATCCTTACTCTACTTTTTGCAACAGGGCTTTACGTAGTCACCCCTACTACTTGGACTGAGCCCCAAAAATGAGTCATCTCTACTATCTTCTGTCTAGTCATACTCCTATTCATCATTCTCAACTACTCATAAATGCCCTACTATTGCTTATACTGCCGGTTTACACTATTTCTCCCAGCCATCATAGCTGTTATCTCCTGGTGCTATCCCCAAACCACCACTCTTAACTCCTTCTTAGAGTGGACAGATTATCTTTGCTGGTAGGGCACCCTCCAATACTTTCACCATGATGAAATTCTATTATTTACTTTTATACTCACTCTTGTTCTCATTTCCATCCTTATGCCACCCTCTACATCTCCCCAACTATCTTCACCACGCTATCAACCTTACCCACTCTCTCCTAGCCGTTTCTAATCCCTCCTTAGTGAACAATTGCTGGCTTTGCATTTCCCTTTCTTCCAGTGCCTACACAGCTGTCCCTGCCTTACATACAGACTGGGCAACATCTCCTGTCTCCCTACACCTCTGAGCTTCCTTTAACAGCCCTCACCTTTACCCTCCTGAAGAACTCATTTACTTTCTAGACAGGTCCAGCAAGACCTCCCCAGACATTTCACATCAGCAAGCTGCCACCCTCCTCTGCACTTAAAAAGCCTTTCTCCTTATATCAACTCTACTCCTCCCATATTTGGACCCCTCACAACACAAACTACTATTCCTGTGGCCATTCCTTTATGTACCTCTTGGCAAAGACCCACTGGAATTCCTCTGGGTAATGTTTCACCTTCTCAATGTTCCTTCACTCTTCATCTCCAAAGCCCAACTACACACATCACTGAAACAATTGGAGCCTTCTAGCTCCGTATTACAGATAAGCCTTCTATCAATACTGGCAAACTTAAAGATATTAGCAATAATTATTGCTTAGGAAGACACCCTGTATTTCATTCTGTCTTTGGGTACCTGCCCCTTGAATGTCAGACTCTCCTCCCAGGCCCTCTTCTTGTTTACTTATACGCTAGCATCACAGACATATCACAAACTATCAGTCCTCCAAGCCCAAGTTGACTCTTTAGCTGCAGTTGTCCTTCAAAACCACCAAAGCCTTGACTTACTCACTGCTAAAAGGGAAGACTCTGTAAGTTTTTAAATGCAGAGTGTTGTTTTTACCTAAATCAATCTGGCCTGGTATATGACAACATAAAAAAACTCAAGGACAGAGCCCAAATACTCACCAACCAAGCAAATAATTATGCTGAATCCCCTTGGGCACTCTCGAATTGGATGTCCTGGGTCCTCCCAATCCTTAGTCCTTTAATACCTATTTTTCTCTTTCTTTTATTAGGACCTTGTATCTTCCCTTTAGTTTCTCAATTCATCCAAAACCATATCCAGGCCATCATCAATCATTGTATATGACAATTGCTCCTACTAACAAACCCACAATATCACCCCTTGCCACAAAATCCTCCTTCAATTTGACCTTTCCTACTCTAGGTTCCCATGCTGCCCCTAATCCCGCTCCAAGCAGCCCTGAGAAACATCACTCCATGCCACCCCCCAAAAAAATTTTTACTGTCCCAACACTTCAATACTGTTTTATGTTATTTTTCCTATTAATATAAGAAGGCAGGACTGTCAGGCCTCTGAGCCCAAGCTAAGCCATCATATCCCCTGTGACCTGCACGTATATACATCCGGATGGCCCCAAGTAAGGGAAGAATCACAAAAGAAGTGAAAATGGCTGGTTCCTGTCTTAACTGATGATATTCCACCACAAAAGAAGTGAAAATGGCCTGTTCCTGCCTTAACTGATGACATTACCTTGTGAAATTCTTTATCCTGGCTCAAAAGCTCCCCCACTGAGCACCTTGTGTCTTCTGCCCCCACCCGCCAGAGAACAACCCCCTTTTGACTGTAATTTTCCACTACCTACCCAAATCCTATAAAATGGCCCCATCCCTATCTTCCTTTGCTGACTCTCTTTTCGGACTCAGCCCGCCTACACCCAGGTGATTAAAAAGCTTTATTGAGCACACAAAGCCTGTTTGGTGGTCTCTTCACAGGGACGCGAGTGAAAGAAATGATGTGGAAATTCGTGAATCCAATATCTATCTGCCCTTTGCTGGGAAATCTGAAAATAAAAACTCACTTGATCTCTAAAACTTTCCTGGACTTATTCTCTTATTTCCCTATTTCTCTTTATCCTTTATTCTTTTCCCTCCCTCTTCCCACATCCCCTACCCCCCGCCCCCCACCCGCACACACAGGCATTCATTATTTTACCACTAAGGGCTTCTTACCATTAGACTCCTCATCAAAATCAAATGTATGAGTTTCACAACTCTAATTCACAATTTTCTTCCCCTTTTATGCCTGAATTCTTACTCATCTCTCAATCTGCTTCTCAAATGTTACTTCCCCGTGATATCTGCCTGATTTGCCATTCCAAACCAGCCACTCTCTGTTCTGTGCTTTTTCAGCACTTTGGCCCCTCTTTTGTGGCATCTGTGTTTCATCGCATACTTTGATGATTATTGGTTTGTATTTGACTGTTTCTCCACTATATTGGGATTGTATCAAGGATCACAGTGATGCCTTAGTCTGCATTGCCTTCTCCTCTGCCAGTGCCTAGCACAATGCTCAGTATATATTTGCTCAACTGGAAAAAAAGAAAACAACTTATTTTTGAGAGTCAAATGTATTAAAATAGAATGAATTATACCCATATCACAGGTAAGGATTTTTAAATTAAAAATTTTAAAAAGCCAAAGGACAAATTTTGCATATTTTCACTCATTTCTGTAGCTAAAAGTTGAAACAATTGAAGTCATGGAGAGAAAGTGTAAGTAGAATGATGGTTACCAGAGGCTGGGAAGGGTATTATGGGGTGGGGGTGGGGGGCAAGTGGGGATTATGAATGGGTACAAAACATAGTTACATAGAATGAATAAGATCTAGTATTTGAGAGCACAACAAGGTACTTACAGTCAACAATAACTTACTGTACATTTAAAAATAACTAAAAGAGTATGCTTGGAATGGGTATAGCACAAAGAAATAATAAATGCTTGAGGAGATGGATACCTTCACCACTGAAAATT
The DNA here is from genome assembly GCF_037993035.2 of Macaca fascicularis. Taxonomy (NCBI): domain Eukaryota; kingdom Metazoa; phylum Chordata; class Mammalia; order Primates; family Cercopithecidae; genus Macaca; species Macaca fascicularis. The sequence goes on from NC_088376.1 coordinate 46,629,732, forward strand.
TTAAAAGCCTCTCTTGGCTTCATGTTTTACCCTGGGCCTGGTTGGGTATTGTCAGAGCCTCCCTTCACCCTTCCTCATACTGGCTCTCTGAGGAAGTGAAATTTGAACTGAGATCCAAAGGCAGAAAAGTGACAAAAACAGGAGATGAGTGGAGGAAAGAGGATCCCAGCCAGAGCATAACACGCACAGAGATCTGAGGCAGAAAACAGTTGTGTGTAGGCTGGACGCAGTGGCTCTTGCCTGTAATCCCAGCACTTTGGGAGGCTAAGGAGTGTGGATCACTTGAGGTCACAAGTTCAAGACCAGCCTGGCCAACATGGTGAAACCCCGTCTCTACTAAAAATACAAAAATCAGCCGGGCGTGGTGGCTCATGCCTGTGATCCCAGCTACTTGAGAGGCTGAGGCAGGATAATCGCTTGATCCCCTGGGGAGGCGGAGATTGCAGTGAGCCGAGATGGCGCCACTGCACTCCAGTCTGGGCAACAGAATGAGACTCTGTCTTTAAAAAAAAGAAAAATAAAAGAAAACAGCTGCTGTGTTCAGAAACCCAAAGGCCAGAGGGGCTGGATGGAGTGGGCAAAGGCCACAGCATGGGGCAATGGGGCTGAAGAAAAACAAGGTGGAATTGGGCAGCACTAGGAGTTGGTCCCAAATGGAGAAGGTGCCGGTAGAGGGCTGGGCGGGGATGAGAAAACACCTCCATGCTTTAAGAAAGTCACTTGGGTGGCTGCTGCAGAATCGCAGTGAGAGAGGATGGTGGCCTGGAGTTGGGGAGAGAAGGCAGTACCCAAGTATATTGGGGAGGCAGAACGAGCAGTCAACAAGTTAGGTGTTGGGGATAACAGGAAAGGGAGAAATGACTTGTAGGTTTTTTGCTTAGGTAGTAAGAAAGCCTAAAGGTCAAATGCCTGCTAAATCATAGCTGCTCATTAAACGTTGGTTTCCTTTCACTAGCACATATTCCACATGTCTAGAAAAATTATATTACTTACATTATGAATCAGACATGATTAAACTCCAGCCATTTCTTTTGTTATACTGGCTCATTCAGAAACCTGAGTAAAAAAACTCTGGACTGCAACAATCAACTCAGAAGCTGAAAACGATGATCTCTGCTCATCATATATTTAAAACCAACGTATTACATTAATTTCTTTTCAGAAAATCAATCTAATTCTACTAGGTTTTGTATTTTATAATTGATTCTGGGCTCTTAGTACATTTGACTTTTGGTGTACAAAGCTTGTAATTATCTTTCGAAGAGAAGCACCAATGTTTTGATTCTGTTTTTACCTCACAGACCTCTGGCTTTTAATATATGAAAACTGAGGCACTAAAGAGAAAAACAAATCATTTTATTTCATGATCTAGGTTCCTTCTGTTATGTAAATTACTTGGAGTAGTGTTTAAGGGCATGGACACTCAGAGCCAAGCTTCCTGGGTTCAAATCCTAAGCTCCTTGACTTGGACAGCTATTTAACCTCTCTGTCCTTCAGTTTTCTCATCTTTACAATAGACATAATAGTGTGGTACCTAATTCTAAGATGTTATAAGAATTAAATGAATTAATATTTGTAAAGCCCTCCAAACATTGCCTGACATCTAGTAAGCACATTTTATTTATTACAAAAGAAAATAAAATATTTGAATGAGTATGTTCAAATTATAGCATTTGAAGAAACTGCCCTATTGGCAGAAACTCCTAAGGGTTACACAACTGTGCAAAATTTGAGGAAAGATCTTATTTTTTCATCTAAGTTCATTCCCTTTCTAAGAGTATCAGGAACACCATTATTGATCTATTTTTATGAGGATTCTTTGAGAATCTATCAATGCATATTTGAAAGCTTTTAGCATAGAGATGTATTTCTGAATGCTTGAGGGATGAAGCAGTGCAGCTGTGATCATCTGGAAGACAGAAACACAGTGGCACAACCTCCTGGACAGAAAATCCCTTGCCTCAGCAGTTTTTCTGCAAAAATCGGGTTAATCACTCAACCAGAACATTTCAATAATGAGAATGCCCCATTCCCTGCATGCAGGTTAACTAATATGCTATTGAATTATATTTTCTGGAGCAGCCAGATGAAACTGGCAGGCTGAGAATGGCATGCAGCATGCGAGGATTTATTTGTGTATACAAAACAGATTTGTGTTCTTTTCAGACTTGCTGTAAGCTTAGGAACTGCTAAATCAGAGTTCTGGGAGTAAGTCCAAACCTAGACAATTTCTCAGAAATGGCTGGATCTGCTGCTGTACTAACCTCCAGATGGGAATTCCACATGTCATTCTCTCCAGACTTTGTGTTCAAATCATGGCCTTGGAGGTGGGGCTGTTTTTAAGGCCCAAACAGTTAAACAGAAATTATTGTAACACGGGGAGAAAAAATCCAAGCAAGGGATGGGTGAGAAGAGCCGAAAGCTAACAATATTCCAGCTTAAGCCTTTCATAAGTCTAAGATACAAATCTTATGGACAAGCACTACCTACTAGAACTTTTTGTGATGGTGGAAATGTTCTTTCCTTGTACTATACAATATGGTGGCCACTAGCCACATGAGCCGTTGAGCACTTGAACAGTAGCTAGTGCAACTGAGGGACTGAATTTCTAATTTTAACACTGGTGGCTAGCGGCAATTGGAGAGTACATTTACTAGAATTTAAAATTTACACCATTTCCTTTTTAGACGTTCTGTCATACTACACAAGGTGTGACTAATTTGGAGCAACAGACTTCCAACTCCGAGATGGAAACATTATGTATGTCTTATGAAAGCAGTGAGATTTTTAAATATTAAAATTCAATTATTAATATGGGAGAGAAAAATAATATGTTCACAAGGATGCAGCATATTTTAAACATTATCTCATATGTGCACCAGCATTTGGCTAGCAATGGCCCAGACATATATTTACAGAGATAATCAACTTGAACACTTCCCAGAGTAGAAAGGATATGTACCAAGTTAATTTCCAAGTTCATCAGAAGGTTATAGATACAAAATTCTTTTTAGGTCTGAGTATTAAGGAATCCATTGACTCAAGATGACTTATCTGGGAAGAAATATCAGTGTTCCACTGAACTACTAAATAAATAATCAGTAAAACAACCATCCTAGTGAGAGATTGTGATTTATATAGTATATTCCTTCCAAAGAGGTCTTTTAAAAACATTGTTTCATCAATTCTGACAACATTCTCAAGTGGTAGCTGGCAAATGCAATTATCCCCATTTTCCAGAGACAGGAGAATAAATTAATGGCTTACCCAGTGTCAATCAATAAGACAGGACTATCACTGGGAATTGGATATATATGCATGGACAAACGAAATGTGTGCTTTCCAAGGAAACATGAGGCTAACATAACAATTTTAAGCAAGATTTAGGAGTGTTTAAGAGAAGCTGGAACTAAGAAGTAGGCTTCTGCTATTTTGCAATTGCTGATTTTTTTTTTTTTTTTTGGAAAAGTAAAAGTGGTTAACAATAACGTGTTAATCATCTTCAATGCTTTATTCATTAAAAATTTAACAATCCTCTTTTTGCTGCAAAGCACTTGAAGATATATTATAGAGAGACTGACTCCATGAAGGTTATAGTCCAAGGAAGGAAAGACACTGTGTAATTGCATCTTAGGCCCTGGGATAAGCCGTAATTCAGAGTTTTCTATGACAGCGACACCATTCTGGGCTTGCTGATCCCCCAGGAAACTTTGATGTTGAAGCAGCATATGAGTTGGATTTTGAAAAATGGGTAAGAGTCTATTTGTGGGGCGCTGACATGCAGAACCATGCTCTCCTGCCTGCCCTGGGGGCAGTGGGCCAGAGTTCCCCAAACCACAGAGAACACCAGTAGCTTCCTGGGGTTTCAGTTACAGTTGGTAGCAAGGAATTTAAAATATTAAAATAGGCCGGGCGCGGTGGCTCAAGCCTGTAATCCCAGTACTTTGGGAGGCCGAGACGGGTGGATCACGAGGTCACAAGATCAAGACCATCCTGGCTAACACGGTGAAACCCCGTCTCTACTAAAAAATACAAAAAAAAAAAAAACTAGCCGGGCGAGGTGGCGGGCGCCTGTAGTCCCAGCTACTCGGGAGGCTGAGGCAGGAGAATGGCGTGAACCCGGGAGGCGGAGCTTGCAGTGAGCTGAGATCCGGCCACTGCACTCCAGCCTGAGCGACAGAGCGAGACTCCGTCTCAAAAAAAAAAAATTAAAATAAAATAAAAAAGTAAAAAATAAAATAAAATATTAAAATAAATGCAGATATGTGAAAAAGTGAAACTAAAAATCTGTATCCATTTTTAATACAAATAGAAGACTTCAAAGGAAACATCTTGGCTCAGGCAGCTTTGGGTCACACCTAGGGACAGCTCAAGTGTGTGCATTTCTTTTCCTCTGCCTTAAGTTATGCTTTGGTTTGGAAGAACCAGAGTGAGAGAAAAAAGAAAACTCTCAGAATACCTAATGAAAATATACCACCTACTAATTAGATGACCTTGGTCTATTTACTTAACCTGTCTGAGCCTCAGTTTCCTTATTTGTACTATGGGCATGAAAATGCTTACTTGCTAGAGTTGCTTCTGAGAATTATATGTAATAATGAATTTAAAGGGTTCTGCTTGGTACCCAGCCCTATTTTTCAAGAAGTGTTCACTGGCCTGGCACACCTGTAATCCCAGCACTTTGGGAGACCGACATGGGTGGATCATTTGAGGCCAGGAGTTCCAGACCAGCCTGGCCAACATGGCAAAAAACCGAAACAAAAAACAACAAAAAACAAAAAACCAAAAAAATTAGCCGGGCATGGTGGCACATGCCTGTAATCCCAGCTACTCTGGAGTCTAAGGCACAAGAGTCTCATGAACCCAGGAGGCAGAGGTTATAGTGAGCCAGGATTGCATCACTGCACTCCAGGTTGGGTGACAGAGAGAGATCTTGTCTCAAAAAAAAAAAAAAAAAGAAAGAAATTAAAAAAAAAAAGAAGTAAAGAAGTGTTCACGAGATCTGAATCTAAATGAAATAAAATATTGAAGCAATGGCTTGAGAATATGAGGCACAAGGAACACTTGGGGAACAGAAATAGACAACACTGGGTTCCTAAGGAATAGAGGGGAAGGGAAAGTCCAACAGGAGGATACAACCAAGATTGTGGGCCTCTCTCAGATCCACTGGATTTAAACTATATTTACTCAAACTTGTTGACAAAATATTGTACACAAGCAGAATTAAATAATAAAATGGCTGTTGGGAATAAAATTTGTATTACTCCTAAGAAGGGTAATTTGGTAATAGGTATCAAAATAGTAACTGTTGATACCATTTGATTCAGTAACACCTCACCTGAGAATTTATCCTGCAGATATGCTTGCGCATGTGTGGAATAATACAATTACAAGAGTATTTATTGCAGATGAAATAATGGAAAAAAACAAAACATTGAGGATGATTGGACCATGGACTAGTTAAATAAATTATGATATAATTCATAAAATGCACCTGTTAGAAAAGCTGAGGAAACTGCTTGCATATGAAATAATGTGACTGTGCTCTAAAATGTATTGTCAAGTCAAAAGAGCAAGGTGCAGAATGGCAGGTCTGGCATGTGTTACAGAAATCTCTATGACTTTACAACATCCATTTCCTTTTTGTCCTGGTCAGACATGTAGACTACATTTCCTTGTAGTCAGGTGGGACCATATGACTGAGTTCAGGCCAACTGAATATGGATGGAAATAATATTTATCACTTCCTAGTCCCTAAAATCCCCCAGATTTTCCATGCTTTCTTTCCTTCCTTCCTTTTTCAGCTCACGTAGAGCATCCAGCAGCAGTTATGAATCCCTAGAGACTAACAGAGACACTAGATTAAAGGAAGTGAGATCCATGAATGACTCCAGGAGAGGAACCCAGTGCCCCATCATTGACCCAAAAAGCCACACTGGATTGAGACATGCACAAGAAATAAACATTTACTACATTAAGCTGCTGAGATTTGATAGTATTTTATTAAAGTATTTGGCCTATCTTGTGATTTGTGTATTTTTTTTAAAGAAGGACATGAAATATTTACCTGTGTATAGAAAGAGTAACTATTGGTTGCTTTGGGGAAGGCTGGGGAGAGCTTGGTGGCAGGAAGGGCGTTTGGCAAAAGAATTTTCTGTGTGTACCAAGTAAGGGGCAAGGGGTGACCTTCTTTGTGCTGGTTTCAAATCTATAAATACAGAGGTGACCACTGCTGGGAGCAGTACATGCCAGAATTTTCCCCAATATGATACAAACAGAAAATGATAATATTGGGTCAATGAGGCTAAATTGGAAGGATATTAGGGTTCTGACGAAGGTGCTCATGGCTGAAGAGGACAAGTCTGGGGCTCTGCTAATCCTTGATCCAAGGATGGAAAGATCCATATCTCGTGACACACCTGTAATCCATCAGCACACCAGCCTGGGAGTACTGGAAAGGCTTCAATCCCCCAATCCTGGTCCCAACTTTAATTCACCCCTTTTTAGGGAATAGAGAGTGACTAGTCTGATTGGTGAGTTGGAGAAGAGGAATTAAGTGTGTGCCTCTCAGCCTTCTCCTCTGTTCACACTGGAATAAGCCCGCTTGATGAGTGAATCCCCACTCTCTTCCTCCCATCCTCAAGCTTTATAAGAGCAGAGCCCAGCATGGAGGACAATTCTGTCCAGCTGGGTCTCTCTGGGTGTGTAAGTCTTTCTAATTCTGGTGTAAAGGTGAGCAAGGCATCCCTAGACCAAGCCCCATTATTTTGCATTTTGCTTTTGATCCCCATCTTTCTGATTCCTGAATCTATTTATCCACTGGCTACAACATGAGCCGGCAAAAGAGACAACAATGAATGAAACTTCAAGATTCTCACATACTCTTTTGTACCCTTTGAACATCAGGTCATGTGAATGTATTACCTAGTCAAAAATATATATATTTTTAAAGAAGATGTCCGTGCAGATTAGTTTGCAGAGACCTCAAGATTGTCCCGGATGAAGGGAAACCATTGCCAGGCTGCAGTCACCAGAACGAGCACAAGGTAATGATAGTGGGAATGAAGGTGGCTGTGATAGAATGGAAAGAAAGAAACAAGACCAGGAGACATCCATTCACTCAACATGTGTTTTCTTAAAATAAGCCAGGCACATGGCAGGGAGGACTAGCAGGGTTTGTGGGTAAAATAGAGGTAAAAATAGAAAACTCCATAAGGAACCTATGTTTCTGTACCTGGGTGAGTGACTGAGAATATGACTGAGGAGGAGCTGACTCACCAGGAGTAAGAGGGTCAGAAAGGCTGAAGGCCCATGGAGACTTCTGCTCACTAAGTTGGAGGTGCCTGTACGCCGCTTGGAAGTATGTACCTGGTGGCAAAGTCAGGGCCAAGGAGAAATGATCCAGAATCATCGGTATGGAAAAAATGAGTTGATGAGCATAGATGGGATATCTGGGAAGTGAGTGCCATAAAAAAGAGCCAAGGATCAAAGACAGAATGCTGGGAGGGGACGCAGTGGCCCCACCAGGGAGAGAGACAACAATCAGAGACAGGAGGAGAATGAAACCCAGGGCTGCAGAAAGCCAGAAAGAGGTGGAGGATGAGAAGGAGCTGCCACTCTCTCATGCAGTGCTGCTAGGCTTAGCAATACAAACACAGGATACTGAGTGAAATTGGAACTTCAGATAAACATCAAACACTCTTTCAGAATAATTTCATAATATTGCATTTGAGTCATAATTTTCCCCAATCATTGACTATGTATCTGAAATTCAATAAACAGAAAGAGATGTAAGAATGCAACCGCCCAAAGTGGACCTGTTTTTGCACCTGGCTCAGAGAATGGATGGGGAGGAACCGACTCCACCTTCCCTGCTCTGATGTCAGCCGCTGAAAAAAGGAGTTTAAGGACCAAGGGAAAATCCTTTGGGTTTCATAATTAGGAAGTGGTTTTTGATCATTTCTGACTGACTTACACCAAGAAGTGGGTACAGGAGGTTAAGGAAAAAATGAGTGATGGCAAGGTGGGCTCTGGGCCTTTCACAGGGCAGGCTGAGCAGTGGCTTTTTCAGGAACCTGATAAATGGCTCTTGGATGAACAGGAGTAACAACGGAGAGGGGAAATAAAAGGACAAAGGCCACAAAAGGGGAGGAAGGAGGTAGGAGAGGACATCAGGAAACAGAGTGGTAAGGGCCAAAATAATGAAGATGTGCTACGTTAAGAAAATTAAAGAGGTGATAAGAGCAGCAAAATTAATAAATGAATGCTTTTAAAATGGGGAGAAATTTTACTCAAGACATTCAAATCTGTGGATAGGGCAAGTTAGGGGATGGTTTCATAGTAAAAAGCATTCTTCCATTTCTCCAGGTGCTTGCTGAAGAGCCCTCAGACGTGGCAGGCACTTGTCAAAGAAATGGGACATACCTCGTGCAGACTAACAGCCAGTGCATTGACAGCTAGGCCATTAGAGGGAGAAGCTGCCTTAGAGGTCACCTAGTTGGGGAGAAGGGTGGCAGTAATGGAAAGTGGGGACAACTGCCCCCTCCATTCCTGTCTTAGCAGTTTTGACTTCACCTGCTTGACACACTGTGAAGTCCTTTCTTTGTTAGATTTTCTTTGAATGAAGGGCTTTTTGCCATTTGGAAAAGAAAAGGTTTAAAACCCTGACTTAGTATCAGCTGGGTGCGGTAGCCCACATCTGTAATCCCAGCTCTTTGGGAGGCTGATGTGGGCAGATCATGAGGTCAAGAGATGGAGACCATCCTGGCCAACATGGTGAAATCCTGTCTCTACTAAAAGTACAAAAAAATTATCCCAGCATGGTGGCACAGCCTGTAGTCCCAGCTACTCGGGAGGCTGAGACAGAAGAATCGCTTGAACCTGGGAGGTGGAGGTTACAGTGAGCCGAGATCGCGCCACTGCACTCCAGCCTGGCAACAGAGCAAGACTCCATCTCAAAGACAAACAAACAAACAAAAAACAACAAAACAAAAATCCTGACCTAATATAATCCTCCAGAGAGATGGAGAGACATGTGTAAGGTCCAACTTGTTCAGAGGCAGCACCAAGCTTGGAAATTCTAAACCAGAGACGTTTTTCTCTTATTTTATGTATGTGCTTAACTTCACCTCAAACAAGTTTTAAATGATATGCTAGAGTTGAAGTTCCTCCTCTTCTCACCCAGCCCTGGAAATAAGCAGTGCCCTGACATCAGTGCCCTTTCCTTCCATTACTGTATTTATGTATTTCATATGTGTGTGGTCATAAACCATAATTAGTATTGCTTGTGTGTTTTTACTTTATTATATTTGAGATAGGGTCTTGCTTTGTTGCCCAGGCTGGAGTACAGTGGTGCAATCATAGCTCACTGCAACCTGGAACTCGTGGGCTCAAGTGATCCTTCCATCTAAGCCTCCCAAGTAGCTAGGACCCCCAGGTGCATACCACCACAGCCACCTAATTTTAAAATATTTTTGTATATTTATTTTAAAATTGTGTCATAAATACCCTTTTACATTTATTGAATATAAAAGGCATCCTCTTGCCTTTTGCATTCAACATAGTTTTTAAGATTTATGTATATTAATATACAAGTGAATCTCATCCACTCACTTAAACTGCTGTGTAATGTTCTATGAGATGAATATATCATGATTTGATTTTTTTCCCTTCTCTTGTTACCATTACTAGAAATGCTGCAATGTATATTCTTGTACTTAAGTCTGTGTATACATGTGAGAGTTTCTCCAGAAGTGAAAATACCTAGAAGTGGGCCTGCTGGGGTATGAGGTATATAAACCTTCAACTTTAGTAGGTATCACCAAATTAGAGGGGCTATACCAATTTATACTCCCACAGTAAAGTATAAGAGTATTTCCCCAGATTTTAGCCAATATTTAGTATTGACAAATTTCTAATTTTTGGCAATCTGGTAAGTATGAAATGATATCACATGATCATTTACTTAAAATTTTTCATTACTAATTAAAGGAACATATATTCCTCATTTATTGGCCTTTGTGGTATCTCTTTAGTGAATTTTCTGATCTCTTTTACTCAGTATTAGTTTTTCTTATTGATTAATTCTTAATGTAATCTGGTTACTATTCTGCTTTGGTTATTTAGATTTCATATACATTCTTCTATTCTCATGATCTCCTTAAGCTTTTAAACTTTGTCTTTTAACTTTGTTGATAGTATCTTTTTCATGCAAAAGTTTATTTTAATGTAGTAAAATTTATTCCATTTTTACTTTATTATTTATGCTTTTGGTGATATCTTTAAAAATATTTTCCTATCCTGATGTCATATATATATTTTCTCCTAAAGTTGTATAGTTTGATTTTTACTTAAGTCTCTAATCCATCTCAGATTTATTTGCAATAAGATGTAAGATAGATATCTAATTCTTTTTCTTCCATATTGACAGCCAATTGTCCTAGGAAAATTCATAGGTATTTGGTAATTAATCCTTTTCCCGTTGATTTCAGTTGGCTCTTCTGCCACTTTCCAGCGCTTTTTCAAAGACCCAGAAGATATTTATTCTAATAAATATTTTATAGCTGTTATCTGATAGTTATTTAATGTTTAATAGCCTATTTAATGTTTCAAAATATAGGAAAATCTTTATACAGATAGGTATTCACTGAAGTATTTTTTATATTAGTGAAAATTTAGAAACAACTACAAAATCAAGCACATTTCCACCCATTACAGTCAATTTTTAAAAGTCTGAGAGAAGGTTTAGGTTATGATAACAAGTAAGTAAAGCAAGTTACAAAGCTTTAGCGACCATCTGATTTAAGCTACACAGAAAAAAATATGTAAAGTGACTGACGGAAATTTACCAAAATTTATAGTGATTGCATAATATTGTGGGATTATTTTAATTCTTTCAGGTAAAATACTTTCTTGTCATTCTAAAGGAATATCTTGTAAAGTTACCATTTATGAAGTTATTCTACAAATATGGAGTTATTAATGAAAATCAATATATTTTAAAAATTATCTTTTAAAGATCAAGGGATAATAAAAGCTGAAAATAGAATATAAGAAAAAGTTAAGACCTGGAGACTCAGACTTGTTATAATTTTTTTTTTTTTTTTTTTTTTGAGACAGAGTCTCGCTCTGTTGCCCAGGCTGGAGTGCAATGGCTTGATCTTGGTTCACTGCAACCTCTGCCTCACAGGATCAAATGGTTCTCCTACCTCAGCCTTCTGAGCAGCTGGGATTACAGGCACGCACCACTATGCTCAGATGATTTTTGTTTTAGTAGAGACTGGGTTTCACCATATTGGCCAGGCTGGTCATGAACTCCTGACCTCAAGTGATCCACCCGCCTCAGCCTCCCAAAGTGCTCGGACTGCAGGTGTGAGCCACCACGTGCCCAGCCATGATTTTTAAGTGTGATAAAATATCTGAAAAAGCCTAATACAGAATCAGGCAGGTGAGCAATAAACACTCATTGAATGTCCAAACCTATTGAGTTATTTTCATTCTTTTCAAAAATTACTGGAAGTCTGTGGCAAATCCCTCCAACTAGAAAACTTAGTATTATGCATGTTAACAGTTAAAAAATGGAGGATTGGCCAGGCGTGGTAGCTCAGGCCTGTAATCTCAGCATTTTGGGAAGCCAAGGTGGGTGGATCACCTGAGGTCAGGAGTTCAAGACTAGCCTGACCAACATAGAGAAACCCCATCTCTGCTAAAAATACAAAAAATTAGCTGGGCATGGTTGCACATGCCTGTAATCCCAGCTACTCAGGAGGCTGAGGTAGGAGAATGGCTTGAACCCATTAGGCGGAGGTTGCAGTGAGCCGAGATAGCGCCATTGCACTCCAGCCTGGGTAACAAGAGTGAAACTCTGTCTCAAAAAAAAAAAAAAAAAAGAGGATGATCACTGAAATATATACATTTTCATTGAAATTCATAGAAGCAAAACTAAATTACAGAGGAACAGTGAAGGGAGAACAATGCAGAGAAAAATAACAAGTTATCATTGAGAATTGGTGAGAGTAGAATACCACAAAGCTATAATTACTTTTCAAGTCATTAAAATGCTAGAAGTTAGAAATGTCCCATTGTGAACATTATACAAGCAAAAATGACAGATATAAACACTGTTATTTCATTGGAGGTAGGCAGTGCCTATGACTTCATGCAAAATTAAGTGGTGAATTAAGACCAAAACATTTACATAATTCTAAACATTTAACTTGGCAGCATGGAGTTGTAGAAAGGACATTGAACTTGGAGTCAGAAGCCCTGGTCCGAATCCTAGTTCTGTTGTAAATCAAACTTGGCCAAATCACTTAAGCTTCCAGAACTTTGGTTTCCTTCTCTGTAATGTGGGTCATATCTGTTTGTTTTATGGAATAATGGTGAGACTGAATGGACAATGCAACAGGAGAAGCCTTTGTAAATAAAAAATTTCCATGGAAAAGAAAATACACTGTCACTATTATAACTTGTGTGGGGCTGAAGTTTAGGATTTGACTTCCTCACATATAACCTGGTACATTTACTATTTGCCAATTAATAATAATAGTAAGTAATAAAAAAAATCTTTCCATAAGGCTGTTACAGTTTTAAAGTTTCCTTCATACACACTGTCTCTTTTGTTTCTTTACAACACCCTTTGAGTTAAGTATGCACACCTCATTTTTACAGAGGTGGAACCAGGCTCAGAGTTAAGGCCTTAGCTGTTTACAAGGTATGTCATTTGCCCTAGGTTACCTACCTTGTAAATAGCCAAGGTCTTGACTCAAATCATAGCTTCTAATTGCAAGTCCATTGCTTTGCTGATAACAACAATAACAAGTAACAGTTAATATACTTTGAGCACTTACTATGAGCCAGACACTATTCTAAGCGCTTCACATGAAATTTCTCATTTGCAATTCACAATAGCCCTACAAAGTAGTTAGGAAATTGAAGCATAGGATGGTTAATTATCTTACCTAAGATCACACAGCTGGTAAGTGGCATTTGATCCATGTTATATGGCTCCAGAGATTGGCCTTTTAACTTCAGTATCCCATCTCCTACTCATAAGTGGGTTCAGGTCACCCACTCAACTGCTGAATTTGTTCTCATTGGATGCAAATACATCGAGGACATCTAAATTTTCTAGATCATTGCCATGGCAACAAACCACCAATGGCTAGAAACTCTCCTATGCTTTGCATAAGATTCTTGATGCACAAACTCACCTTTGCTATCTCTGTGACTCTTTGCTAAGGTCAACACCATATATCCTGGGTTTCCTACCCTTGGACATAGATGCCCAGACTCCAGGCCTTCTCGTTTTCTGCACACTTGAATTGGCTGCTGCTGGTCCCTTGTAAGTCTGCCATTCATGTGGGGGTTGCTCTACCACCCCTCACTAGCTGTGGTATTGACATAATAATGTGACTTCACTCTAAGACTGACATGATACCAGATGCATGAGAGAAGAGCCTGGTCCTGCATCTCACCAAGAGCTACTCATTCCTCAGGTGTCAGGAGCCATGCATCCAAAACAATTGAAACTTTGCACATCAACAATGATATCTTTTTTTCTTTTTTTCCAATCTAGAATAGATCTTAATATTGGCTATTTTTTTTTTATTACAGGCAAAAGAAACTGCTTTCTATCACTTCAGAATATACAGGAGCATCTCAATCCTAGAGTTTCTTTCTTTGCCTTACTTTTTTTTTTTTTTTTTTTTTTTGAGTTTGCAGTATCTTTTTCAGACCTTAGCTTTGAAGTGTGTATACAACTTCCCCCATCACATGACCTCACCAGGGAGCAACAGGCCTGGGGAAGCTGGACTGGCAAGGGCTGAGTCAGCAAGGACCACAGTCACAGCAGGCACCCTTGAGGGGACTGGGGTAAAGCAGGAAGCTGTGTGTGCTGAAATCAGCAGAAAGCACGATTTAAAATTAAATTGATGCACATTTTTAAAATGCATTTAAGCACCATTTTAAATGGTACGATAAAAAGCAACACCAAACTTTCTCCATCATGCCCTCCTCAGACTTCTTACTCCAAGGGGAAATCCATGCCCACTAAGGACAGATGTTATGGAAGGAGAAAAGGAAGTAGACTAATAGTTATAACTTGCCTAATTTTAAACATAACTTTTCTCTTTAGTTCTGAAAGTAACTCTCTAAAGTAGTATCAATAATCCCTGCTTTATTGATAAGAAAAAATATGCTCAGAGAAATTAACCTACCAAAGATTTCAGTGCTAGGAGTGGCAGAGATGAGATTCAATTAGGTCTAATTGTAGAACCTTATGCACTTCGCCATGTGATCTTAGAGGCAGTCAGAGTTTGAGCTGAAAATGTGATGCTCTAACAGTAAAATTTTAAGACAATTGTCAAGTAGGAAAGGACTTTTTGGGGAGGTGAAAAATGAAGTGTTTAGATATTTCCAATTCTCCTAAAAATGAAATTAGGTAAGCCTGTATGTAGTGATGGGCTTGTAAACCATCTGTCTGGAGAAAAACAAAAACAAAACCTCACAAGCCCTGATCTGTAGCATTTGCCAATTTCTGTGGTATAAATACTCCTATCATGGCCCATTTCAAGTTTTTGACAGGCTCACAAAATTGTTGAATATTTAATAATCAGTTCTCAAAAGCTGGGACAAGCCTGCTCCAGCACTCCACTGCAGGCATTTTACTCCAACTATGTGTTAACTCATCATCTAGGTACTGTTCTCAGGTGTAAAATCTAGATAAAGCTTCCCAGCCTATGGGGGGTCAGTGAGCCTGGTGCTGTGCTGTGCCACCCTGACTCCCCTTCGATGAAGGTTGTGTTGCCCCTGCTGCAGGGAGCACTGTCAGTCCCTTCAGGGATTGCCAAGACTGCAGAGAAGCACCTCACCCATGGTCACGCCCTTTCCAGAGTGACCCACACAAAAGAACAGAGCAATTTGGTGTTTTAGAGGCCTAGCCTTCTGAGTCCAACTGAGAATGACTTTGAAGGCTCATTCTAGCTCCACAGCTTCCCAAGGAGGCAGCCACAATCGTTGGGCCTGCATCTCAGCTGTATTTCTCTCTCTACCCACTCAGGCTTCCCTCCTCTTCTACTGAAAGTGTCAGTCTCAAGGGTACTTGATAAACGTCCTGCTCACTACACACTACCTCAGGGTCCGCTGCTCCTCTGGGAACCCATTATGTGACAGTTAGAAAGAAAGATGAAGACCACCTGAATTTGCAGGACATTCTTGCTCCACGCACCCCAACCTGGGGCGGAACGTGATAAATCAGAGCCCATTTAGCCCTGTGATCAGAAATGGATGTGAAGGGAGCAGCTGGGAGACTCCATAACTCCGGGCAAGCTTAAAAGGCAACAAGAGACAACCAGATGAATGTGCAGCTTCAGTAGGTCCCGTCCCCTCCTGTGCCCAGTTGTCTGTGGAGCCTACCTCAGGCTGTATCTGCTACTAACCAGGAGCTTCCTAATGGCCTCAGGAGAGAACAGGGAAATGCAGGTGGGTGGAGCTTTAAATAACTACTCACTGGAGACCAGGAATGATAAATGTGCACTCTTGCCACAGTGTAATATTTTAGAAAGAACAAAGCAATGGGGAAAAGAATTGAATGATCTATTGCAAACATTATTTACTCAGACGTAAAGTACAATGGGAAATTCGTTTTTTCCCTTCCACTCTCTCTCTGTTTTCTGTTCTTTGCTCAGCCTCCTTTTCTCTCCCTCTCTCCCTGTCTTGAATCTCTCTCTGCCTCCTCCCATCCCTAAGCAATTATTTGGAGAGCAGACTTTTTAGCAGTTCAGTCCTCTGAGTAGTAAACAACCATCACAGAGCACACAGAATTCACCCTGAAGAGAAATCTGAGGTAGATGCTTGGTTACAAAATAGTCAGCAATTAAGACAGGACAGAGTAGCAGTGAAAAGGAGCTACTGACAAGCAGAGAATGATAGATACCTGGTTACATCATCCATTCATTTATCAAGATCCACAGAGAATTCACCATTTGCCGGGAATCGTGGAATAAATGTGACCACAAAACAGACCTAGCCTCTGCCATCCTGGAGCCCACAGTCTAGTGAGAATATAGATAAGTGACATTGAGAAGACAGACATGAATCAAAACATTATAGAAACGCCTGTAATCCCAGCACTTTGGGAGGCCGAGACCGGCGGATCATGAGGTCAGGAGATCCAGACCATCCTGGGTAACACGGTGAAACCCCGTCTCTACTGAAAAAACAAAAAACAAAAAAACTAGCCGGGCGAGGTGGCGGGCGCCTGTAGTCCCAGCTACTCCGGAGGCTGAGGCAGGAGAATGGCCTGAACCCGGGAGGCGGAGCTTGCAGTGAGCTGAGATGCGGCCACTGCACTCCAGTCTGGGCGGCAGAGCGAGACTCCGTCTCAAAAAAAAAAAAAAAAAAAAAATATATATATATATATATAAAATAGAAGCAAATATTAGCAACTCAGCTAAAATGCAGTGGGGAATGACAGGTGGAGCTATGAGACTGCAGACTTATGAGACAAAAGACCTGGATACTGTAGTATAGTAGTATGGGGACATTTGGGGTGAAGATGAGTGTTCTCCCAGAGCTAATCAGCCCCTATGAACATCCTCACGTCAGGCCAACCAGGCCATACTGGTGCTGCAAGACTAAGAATACAGGATTTAAGATTTCAGAAAAGGGCCGGGTGCGGTAGCTCACGCCTGTAATCCCAGCACTTTGGGAGGCTGAGGTAGGCAGATCACAAGGTCAGGAGATCGAGACCATCCTGGCTAACATGGTGAAACCCTGTCTCTACTAAGAATAAAAAAAATTAGCCAGGCGCAGTGGCGGGCGCCTGTAGTCCCAGCTACTCGGGAGGCTGAGGCAGGAGAATGGCGTGAACCCGGGAGGCAGAGCTTGCAGTGAGCCGAGATCACGCCACTGCACTCCAGGCTGGGCGACAGAGGGAAACTCTGTCTCAAAAAAAAAATAAAAAAAGATTTCAGAAAAGACACAAAGAATAAATGCTTGAGGGGATGGCTACCCCATCCTCCATGATGTGATTACTTCACATTGCATGCCTGTATCAAAACATCTTATGTAACCCATAAACACATATACCTACTATGTACCCACAAAAATAAAAAATAAAAATTTAAAATAAAACTTTAAAATAAAAATTAAAAGTTAAAAAAGATTTCAGAAAAGAGTGGAATTTTTAAAGATAGTTATCAAAAATATTTAATAGTTACAATAAAAATAAAATTTTAACAAAATATAAGATATTATATCGGTCTCTAAAATGAGGTGTCCATATCCTAGAGAATGGAAAGGATGATTTTGGTGTGCAAAGGACATACTGTAACTTCTGTTTATATTTCATTTTATTTCTTCCTTTTAAAAAATTCTAGTTTGATATTTGCTTTATAATGTATAGAGTATATTGATACAGTAGTACTTACATCCAACTTGTAAATAAAAAGGCATATCGGTACATATGCTCAAAGGCATTTTACTGGTGGAGTGCATAATCAAAAGTTTGGAAGTTAGTATTTGCATGGTGCATTCTGAAGGCAAGCTTTCAAAAGTGGCCATGGTACCTCATGGCACCTCATGCCCCTCGGAGCAGAGCATCCTTGTGTTTCTAGATTTCCAATCCCTATGCCAGGCTGATCGCTCTCTTCTTCTCTGCCCTTCTCTACTACAAAAATATTTTTTTTTCTAAAACCTTTTATGTATAAAAAATGATCTTGGAATATTCATGAATAAAATGGCAAAGAGCTGGCAGGAAACAAAAACAAAAACGAAAACAAACAAACAAAAAACTGCCTTTCAGAAAGCAGCAGGCACTTACTGTTACTTAGTTTTGTCCTCTGCTTTGAAATTCCCTTCTTCCAGATTTCTGCATGGCATAGTCCCCACCTCATTAGGTCTCAGCTCCGACTTCACCTCAGTGAGGCCTTCTCCACAGGACGTATCTGAAGACCCTTTGCTCCGAACCTTCTAATTTTGCTAACTTCTCTTCATAGCACTTGCCTCCACTTAGCTCTGGATTACAAATGCTTGTGCTGAACTTCCTTTGTCTATCCCCCTCCAGGAAGCTAAACCCCATGAGTACAGGGACCTTGTTTTGTTCACTGCCATACTTGCAACACCTAAAACCAATGCCTGGAAAATGGCAAGTGCTCAATACATAAATATTTTTTGAATGACTAAAGGAATGAAGAAAATCTGTGTTGTTCAATGACTAAATCAAAATCAAGTGGAATGTTTAGAGTCTTTAAATACATTTCTGAGGTCATCTCACAGGCCAACTTTTTGCCAAAAAAGTTGAATGAAAGTGGAAGAAAACAGCTAAAGCAAATAAATTTTTAGTTTGTTTATTAACAGCAAATCTCTTAAATAAGGTTTAGGATGAAAGGAGCTACATCCGCCCAAATAGCCTCCCATTTACTGCCAGACTTGACATTCTCTGGAACCATCTCACATGGTAAGAGCCAAGACATGTCATGATAGAGAAACACAAATCATGAAGCCCCATTCTCTGTGGAAAGGAAGAATAATTGATAGTATCCTACAAATGCTTCTCCAAACCCCCAATGCTGATTTATCATCATGAAGCTTGTTTTCTCTCAGTGTGCCTAGAAAAGTTTTTTAAAAAGTTTCTTTTCAGTCCTTTCTTTATCCTCCCCAAGAGTGTCTTAGTGTTAAGCGTACATATTTATCTCTTGGCCCAGTGACTCTCTCTGCTCAAGCTATTCCTGTTACAGGAAGAGGTTTGCCCCTGGCCTTATTGAAGCTCAAGTAAAGGAAAAGACTAGAAAATGCAAATGTAGTTTACAAATAAATATATAAGAATTAAAACTGAATGATGAAAAATCAAAATCACCATCAGGAAAAGTTAGTGAGAAAAAAAGGACTTTGATTTATTTATTTAAAGCTAAAACAAATTAATCTATTCATTTAATGCTTCAGAAACAAAATTACTTTAAAAGTCTTATGGTTAGCTGTTTCTATAAGGGCTTCATTAAAATATCTCTAAAATATGTAGTATTATCAACACAATTGAAATGAGCTCTGATGACCTATTTGCAGCTTGACAATTTTCTTTATTGAAAGAATAGAAAGAACAGATTGCTCGGCAGTGTAACTTACTTCAAAATAACTTCCTTCACCAAGCGATAGTGTCTACTTGTCACACAGGAAGTGAAGACTTGGCAAAATTTTCGCTGGGTGGTTTCCTTTGACTTTTTACATTACAGTCAACTTATTTATGAGTGATAGGAAGCGTAAATTTAACTGTGTTGACAACTTTTTGATAATTTACTGCATCTGCAAGACCTTTCCAGCCAAATGGCCCACTGACCTTTCCAACTGAGTATTATAAACACCTAACATGCTAAATCAATGATGAATAAATTAATGATGAAATAGATCGATTCATTCATTCCAGTTTAAAACCATACTTGTGGCCAGACACTGTGGCTCACACCTATAATCCCAGCACTTTGGGAGGCCGAGGCAGGCAGATCACTGGAGGTCAGGAGTTGGAGACCAGCCTGGCCAACATTGTGAAACCCCATCTCTACTAAGAATACAAAAAGTAGCTGGGTGTTGTGGCACACACCTATAGTCCCAGGTACTTGGGAGGCTAGGGCACGAGAATTGCTGGAACCTAGGAGGCAGAGGTTGCAGTGAGCTGGGATCGTGCCACTGTACTGCAGCCTGGGTGACAGAGCAAGACTCGTCTTTAAAATTTAAAAAAAAAAAAAAACCCACCATATTTGTGATTTGTGATTTTCTCCAACAAATCAAATAAAATCCTTCTTCTAACTTTTAACTTCCACATTTTTGCCTCACCACCCTTCTGTGAACCCACATGACCAGGGTAGCAGAGGAAGCTGTTTTTCCTCTTCTGCTGACTAGTTGGGCCAAGCCCTTCACAACCTTCCTTCCTTGTTTTTCTTGCATCTACCTCTTGGTTACCATCCAAGTCTAGGCTTCACCTGTCTCTTTGCTTTCACTCTCTACCCTGTACACAGCAGGCACACTGTCCCTTTGCTTTTGTCAACGTTACACTGTTCCTCTGACTACAAATAGAGAGGGCATTACTCAACCTGTCATTCAGGGGCTTCCAAATCAAGGTCTGCCTTCATTTTCGGTCCTAGGTTTCACTGGTCTTCTACACTTCAACAAATTGGAAATGCTTTTTTTTTTTTTTTCCCCTGGAATACTGTCTACCTCTTTTCCCACAACCACAACATGCTTTTCCTTCTGCATGGAATGCCTCCCCACCCCCCCCCCCACACCACACATACCCCTATCACCAGAGTCAATCAACTGCCCTTCTTTGAAGTCTTTCCTCTTACCCCTAATAAGAGACCATATTGTCCTGTTCTGGGTACCTGTGGTTCTTGTCCCACTTTTTTGATACCTGCCTTTAGTGTTACTCATTCATTTATTCATATGCTATGTTTTTCTCTGATTTACTACTAAACTCCTTGAGACCACATCTTATTTCAGAATTGAATTTGATAGAACTCGGTTCATGTGTGTTGAAAGAATAAATGAGTGAAAGTATGGGAGAGAAAGTTATTTTATCATCTTCTCTTCAAAAGCAGGTTTTGAACTTCCTATTGACATAACATTCAGAAATATTTGGTAGACATTTTGGTATTCCTAAATATTACATAACAAATTAATGCTTGCAAAACTATCATGTAATAGGATATAGGCCCTAAAGGACTACAACCAGTTGCAGGTATCTTGTATACACAGAACAATTTGACAAATGGGGTTAGAAACATTGGCTGAGTAGATACAGAGCAACATGGTCTAGTTTTATCCTCTTAGAAGGTTGTTTTGAATTCATCAGCTGCTCATGACATATAGAAGAATACTGTTTTCACCAATCTTTAAGTGAAAATATTTTTCTTTTCTACATTTTTATCTATGTTGAGCATGAACACAACAAGTTTGGCATATGGTGTTTCCTGAAATTTTTATATGTTTAAACATGGCATAAAATCACAGTGCATTGCTGTTTATATAAATGCCAACAGCTCTCGTATATTTCCAGTTTTATACCTTCTTATTGGAAGGAACTCACAGAGCCATCAAACGAGTTCTGTCTCTAAGCACATCAATGCCTAACCATCCCAGAAATACGCAGGCTCTTATAAAACCTTCTAAGAGGTGATTACACAGCATAAGAATTCATTCCAGCCTCTCCAAATTCTGAAGTCAGAAATTTCATCCAAGACACTAAACTACATTTTTTCTAAGAGTAAAACCCATTTTCAAATCATGTAACTTTTAGAAACAAAGGCCAAATACTCCCTTTAAAATACATCACAAAGGAAAAGGACCCAGTGGGGCCACACTAATGACTTCTGTGACTCTGCTGAGCTGGACCTCTTCCTCAACTCTGACTTCCCTGCACTCTTCCCAGCACTGGTCATCTCCTTCCACCTGTCTAACGGTGAGACACCCTAGGTCTCAGCCCCAGGTGCCCTGCCCTTTTCTGTCCATGTGGCCTCTCAGAGAGCCTGTCCAGTAGTGTGGGGTACAATTATTTACTTAGGACTCAGAATTAAGTAGTATAGTCCAAGTTCTATCTCTGCTCTAACCAGTAGTGGGACCCTGAACTCACCATGTATTTTCTCTAGACATTAATGTATTTTCCACATATGCACAGCTAAGCTTAAAGAATGTGTCAGGTGTCTACAAACATTAAGCATCCAGGACACTACAGTTCTACCAACTCCAAGAATGATAATTTCCAAATGCTGTGTATTTCTCTAGCCATATATGCTCTGCCAAGATCTCAGACTCATTCAATTATTTATTCATCACTGTTTAGCAGTTATTAGGCATGGGGCACCAGGACAGGCTTTGGGGATACATTGGTCAGTAAAAGAGGTATGGTTCCTGCCTTTGTGAAGTTTACAGTCTAGTGGACAATAAGCAATGTAAGAATGCTAATAAACAAAAAGTAAGCAAATACATGTATAATTTCAGATGGTGTCAAATACTATGAAATAAGAGAGAAAGAGACAGGCATGCACTGACTCCTCCCGCCAACACATACCCACACACACACAGACACACACACACACACACACACACACACACAGAGAGAGAGAGAGAGAGAGAGAGAGAGAGAGAGAGAGAGAAGGGAGGGAGGATACAGTGTGAGAAAATGGTAGGGGCAAGCCCTCTCTGAAGAGATGGTATTTCAAGCCAAAACTCTAGGAATGTGAAGGTGGCTGATATTCAAAGGGTAGAAATGAGGCCATTTTAGGTAAAAGGAAAGACAGGTACAGAGGTCCTGAAGCAAAAAAGTTCTTGTTGTGCTGAGTGAACAAAATAAAAGGAGCTGGTACATCTGCATCAGTGGATGTGAAGTAAAGAAGAACAAAAGCAGCATCTTCCTCCTCACCATTTCACCTGAACTCGAAGTAGGACTTAAATCCCTAACTCATTTGCCCATTAGCATCACCTTAGTGATCTTCTAAAAATTCCCAAACTCTTGATACTCCCTAAATCAGCCAAATGACAAGCCCAGAGGCAGAACACAGTCATTAGTATGTTTTGAAGCTTCCCAATGATTCCAAAGTGCAGACAGTTTGGGAACCACTGACTTAAATTGATTTTAGTGCTTAATTTCTTGTTTTGCCCATCTATAAAATGATGAGGTTCAATTTAATGAGATCGGGTCTCTTTCTTGCTCTAAATTAGGGGATATGTATGTGCAGATCCAGGGCATTTTCACCCACCCCTTCCTCAAGTCTTTCCTCCCCAAACTTTTACCCTCGAACCTCATATTCTTTCATCCAGGCTTAAAATCCTGGAATCTTAGGCTCTTCTCTTCACACTGTTCCTACAGATCAAGCAGGCTCTGTTGATCCAAAGCAGCCAGGCTTTTCATGAAGCCCTCTTCAATTCTTACCTGGATACTCACTTACTGCTGTCTCACCTTCCAATGCACCCTGCCCTGATGGCCTTTCTGAGTTCAATCCCTACTGTCTACCCAAAGCCCTTCTCAAGTGCCATCTCCCCAAGAAGCCTATGTAATAAGCTCAAGTATCTACAACAACGAATCTGTAAAGTTTCACAGTCCTCATAATTCATGTGATACAATTTAGGACTGAATTATATAGAAATATCCATTATATATTGGTTTTATCTCCCCAAATGAATGTTAAATGAGTTAATAAAATAAATACACATTTTATTAATTCCTGGCATATATTAAGCATTCAAACATTATTTAATAGTAGCAATGGTAGCATTATTTTCGGAGGTAGTGGAAGTGGCAGTGACACTGGCAGTGTTAGTGCAGTGACAGTAGTACTAATAGTAGTAGTATTGGTAGTAACGATGGTACAATGTAAAGGCCCCACATTAGCCAGGCACTTTATTATACATCACCTCATTTAAACATTAAAACAATCCTGCAGAATAGGTTTTAAGCTCCTCACTTCACAAATAAGAAAGTTGGGGATTTGGAAGCTTAAGAAACTCACAGAAGGGGGATGGAAGATCTGTCTAACCCTAATTTTGTTTAACCATTACTCAATGTTCCCTCCTTATAAGCCTCCCAAAAGAGAATTCTCAGTAAGGAAGACAGGCTATGGGTTGTTCAGTTTTGCAGATTAACTAGCGTCCCCCAGCATTGGCACATAAGCAACAAATGCGCATTGTGACACACTCCAGATATTTATAAACAAAATCCCTTAAAGTCATGTAATATAGTAAGTATGCCAGTAGATGCCCCTTTCTATACCGGCAATGAGAGGAGGACTTAGTCAGGTTGCTGAGTCACCTATTCCCATCTCCAGATGCCATGACTGACAAGTTCTTCTAGAAACTACTTGAGCCACTCAAGGTCAAGTAAACATTTTATGTACCGAACTTGCAGAGCTCATAATCCACTCACTGAAAACACCAAGAGGGCTCCAGCAACTTAGACATTTTCTCCATCTCTTGCCTTAATTTTTCAAAAGCAAACATTTGGCTCTGGATGCTGATGAAGGAATAAATATGTCAATAATTCAATAACAAAATTTCTGATCAGACATTTATTGGCAGTCCTGTTCAAGAACATAATTGCTACAGCAACAAGGATAATTATCAGCCTTTGGTGGAAGGAGAGATGTCAACCTGTTTGAAGAAATAGTGCTGTATAGAAATGCAGATAAAAATGTGTGGGAGAGTGAGGAGAGAAATAATTTCTGTCCAGGTACTAACCAAAGGTAAAACTCAAGAATGTATTTTAATTTAAATCCTATGTTGCTAACAAGTTTAAAAAATATTTATTTTAAAAGAGATAATTTTTATGATTATATAAACAGAAACACATGGGAGAGATAATCCAAAACAAATAATCCAAAAGCAGTGGCAGAGCTAGAAGTTGCTCCTCTTTATTTCAGAAATACATTATATAATTTTCTTTTTTTGTGCTTCACTTTACTTTGCAAAGTCTGATTTAGGCTAATATTATAATTAGTTTGACTTTCCTGAGCCCTCACCAAGTACCAGGGGAAGTTAATCTAAAAATGTGCTAGTGGAAGATAATATGAAAACAATTATTATAAATTAGTCATCTTGACTGAGAAAAAGGGCAGGCCAAGTACCTCCCCTTCTGCCCCAAACCTCTTAAAATGGAAAAAAAAAAAAAAAAAAAAAGTTGTGTTTGAACATAAAAACTAAGTACATATGGGATAAAAGTGAAACAATAGACTTCCATAATGTCAGAAAATTCTCAGCTCCGATCTGAAAAAAAATCTCAAATAAATGATGTGAGATCCTGGTTCCTAGTACACACTTGTTAAACAGAAATTCACTTATTCCAAGGACTGATCCAGGGTGTACACGGCACCACAAAAGGTAACCTCATCTGATTTCTGACCCAGATTCCTGAGAGCAGAAGAAAGTTTTCCTTCCAGTAACTGAAGCAGTTCACAAATTTGCAATTATGAAACTATTTTTAAAAGATGAATCATTTCACAATTTTTTCTACCTAAGATTCCCTAACCAAACTGATAGAGTCATGATTTCTTGAGACTGACTGCATGTCAGTGTATTTATAAATAGCCAAGTGGCCAGTGTTTTGTGTTGGTAGCCAAAAGCCAGTCATCCTAGGTTTCAAGGTTTGCGAGTGAAAATATTTTTATTTCTACTCCATTTTCCTTTTGGCTTAAGAAAGATTTGAACTGCACATTCAGCTAGCAATATGTACAACGGTGCTTAAAACACATGTGTGAAAACTTGAGTCAAATATCAGGAAAGGCAGAGTTGATGAATGTTATTTTCTTCTAACCAAATATAACTGTGGCTTGCAGAAAAAGAAAAAAAGAAAACCTTTCTTTCCTAACCTCTAGGAAAAAAAATACAGACAACTCAGCTTGTAATAAGAGTTTAACTCAGGGTTTGACTCCTTAGTCAATTAATGTCTCCAATAGAGTGGTGTTAAAATAGGCATATATGTGTGTGTGAATGCATTATATATAAAGTATAAAGGCTCAAATATGATGCAATTATTTATACTGTAAAACAAAAATATAATACCAACAGGATCCTTACCTTTTCAAGTATAGCATTGCCTTGATGAGGACTGATGTTGTGTTGACTTATTTCTCTTTTGTATTTATATTCATAAACTTGGTCAGTGATATTAACCAGCAGAGTTGATGGACTGAAAGTTAGTTTTACACAGTCATAGACAGTTCCACTTTCTATATCAGTTGGTGCTGTAGCATATCGTAAAATTAGTCCCATTATGAGGCCTAAAAAAAAACAAAAAAAAAAGAATAAATAATGGTACTGGAGGAAGGCAATCTAAAATGCCAGTATTGGAAACCTACATGATTTGGAACCTTCAGAAGTGACAGGAGAAAGTGTTGGCTTATTGCCTGGTTTAGAAAAGTGTTCACTTTTGCATGGGTACCAGTTCAACATAATATAGTGTTAAAACATTTGTAGTGGACTATTGCTTGAATACCCAGCATATCTTCCCATTTTTTTTCTTCCTAGTGGACCTACCAATTTTGGAGAGAAAAGACACCTAACTCCTTCTATCCATCCAAATCCTTCAAGAAAACCTTTGCTCTGTGGTAGACACTGAGTCATCTAATCAGTTAGGAGATGGAATTCCCCTGGGAGTGTTTCTGGTCCACAGACCAGCACAAATCTCAGTTATCCCCATCAGACTTTATTATGTCATACCCCATGGTTGGGGGGAGAGGTGTTCTTGTTCTCTCTCTCAGGACATGACCAAGGCAATATAGTTCTTTTTTTTTTTTTTTTTTTCTGCTGGCAGGTATCTGTGACCATAAGTAGATCCAGTCCAAGAATGTAGCCAATATACTGAGGAGGGTAGGACTAAGACACTGGCAGAAGACAGAGCCTAGGTGTTGAAGGACATCACAGAGCCACTAGATCAAGCAGCCTGCCCTAGAGCTATCCTAACTCTAAACTTCTTGCTGTGTGATATAATACATTCTCTAATTTCTTGATTCTAATTGAATCAAGTTTCTGGTTACTTGTAGCCAAATGCATTCTAGTGATACCACATTCCTTTTCATAAACAATTCAACCTGAGTGACAGTCCTTGACTTTTAAGTTTTTAAACTCTGGTAAGATGCTCATGGCAATCTGATAACTGTGGGCTTTTTAAATGTGGATTTATTAACAAGCAACAAAGAAACATCAGAAGCCTAAACTCTGTCAATTTAAAATTAGGACTGATGTATGTGTTTTGGGATGAATGATCCAGAGTTCACTCTTTAAAACATCTAATTTTGGAGATTTTACCTCTCTTATGAATCTAGTCATTTAATAACCTTTTATTTCTTCAGTAAAACATTTTTGGGGTGCATATTGTGTACCAGACATTTATAGGTATAAAATAAGAATACAGGCCCAGTCTTACAGGAGCTCGTTTGTATAAGTGAAGATTCATGAGCAAAGAATTATAATACAACATGACATGTGCTATGACCGCTGGGAAGCACTCTGTGATACATGAGTATAGACAGGAGGTACTCTGAAGCCCTTTGAATTATGCAAAGCTTGAGACGAATCTTAAAAGGTTGCATAGATTTGTCCAGATGAGCTGAATCGGAATGAGTAGGGATCCAGTTTGCACGTGTGGGTACCAGCACATAAGAGCAGAGACAGCTGAGAGTTCACTGGGATGCTCTCCCTGTGTGTAGACCAGTATCTGTGCTCTCCCTGTGTGTAGACCAGGATCTATGCTCTCCCTGTGTGCAGAGTTGCTATTGGCAAGTGGTTGTTCAGCCACGGGCTATGCTTCCTGATTGTCTTGCATCTGGCTGGTTCTTACCAGTGGAAAAATGTTGGGGTACTGTGTAAGAAATCACTAGTGATAACCTTACAAACACAATGCATATATACAGAAAGGCGTAAGAAATCTGGTACATTTAGGGAGTCACTAGTGATGTAAAAAGAATAGCGAGAAAGAGAGACAGAGAGAGACTCTAGACCTAGACCGTAGGCAGAGCCAGGTCATAAGGAGGCTCCTCTCTCCTGCTGAGAGGTTTTGATTTTTAACCCAATGGTAATGGAGAACTACTGAAAGATTTTAGGCAGGGGGAGTAAAACAATCAGACTTTCATGTAACCACCAACACTTTGGCAACAATGTTGAGAACTAATCAGTGAGAGATGAGAATGCAAACAGATTTCTTTCAAGATTATTTTTATTTTATTATTCCTGCTTCAGTGTTTGGCTGACTCCTCTAGAGTAATTAGAAAAATTGTATCCTAATCTCTGGGAGCAAGAGAAAATAAGTGATAGATATGTAACCCTCACTGAGTGCTTGATCCACCACAGCACAGTAGAAAACCTTCAATGCTCAGTGTTGAATGACGACAATAAAACTAGTCAGGAGCAAGAAGGGAAGATAGATCATCTACACTCTATATGGCTTAGGGTGCTTGCATAAGAACATCACTTTTTCAACACATTTTGCCTAGAAAGGATTTAATTCCTAAAAGTTGTTCAGCGAGTACCACAAATGACACCATTACTGCTCTTTCTACTTCTACAAAGAAGGGAAGTGCAAGATACTATCCGCATGGGGCCTAAATGGAAAGAACCCATATTAATGTCATTTGAAATTGCCAGTGGGTGAGCCATTTGTTTTCTGTTTTACAAAATGCTTTCAATGAAACAACAAGAAATAAACAGGAAGTGTCCACTACTACTTCCCAAGCAGAGAAAGCAAGTCTTCGTCATAATAGTGACTGCCTGGTACCTAGAGTGGTTAAATTCATGCAAGACCTCCAAACCTAAATGGCCCTGACTATCCCTCTGCACCAGCTCTGGCCTCATCCTTCGAGAAGAAGCACATTGAAGTGAACGGAGGAAGCTGCTTGCCACCGTTGTGGCGGAGGTGACCAGATGTAATATTCATGAAAACGCACCTCTTGGATAGATCTCCCACTCTGAGGAGGCAATTGGCCAGTGGTCTCAGCTTCTGTGCTCTGGAATCCATCACCACTTTCACACTGAGGTCAGACTCCCAGCTGACGACTGAACACAGCAGGGATACTAAGGCAGGGAGATGGGGACTCCTCTGAAGGGCAACCATGGCTCAGGGACCCATCATTAATCTTGCCAAACTCTTCTTAGAATTGCACCACAGCCTAAAGATTTCCTACCCAGCTTTCCTTCCTTTCCTCGCTTCACAGGATTGGGTCTGCCTCAAAACCTGACGTCTGTCCTGGCATCCTCATGCTCACTCCCCACATTCTCTAAAGGAATGAAAATCTTTTGTACAATGAATCTCTTTCCAGCATCTGCTTCTTGGAGGACCCAAATTAACACACTTGCCAAAAGCCTTCAGCTCTCCTTTTCCCCAGACCTCAAGGGTTGAGAAGAAACAACGTCTTGCCAGATGTTAAGAGCCAGTGGGAAGATCTCAGCCTCCTAGCACATCTGGTTAAAAAACCCATGCACTCATTTGTGCACCCTTGCTGCAGTAGCGGCAGCTGGAAAATCCTTATTTGTCAGAGGCTACTTACCCATAGAGCCTCATAATGCTTTTTATAGCGAAACATCTACTCAGTGTTTTGCCATATGCTGACAGAAATATGGAGTGTTGAATTAATGTACACTGACACAATATTGTATATGAGTAGGTGACAGATAAAGTAGGACTGCTAGTAGAAAGAAAATGTTCATGAGAGTGGGTTGTTTTTATACCACACAAAGATACAAGATTAAGAAAGCAGAAATCATTTGTTCGCAGAAGAAGAAAAGAGGAGATTGGCTGCCATGGCTTATGAACAGTACACAAGCACCACTCTTGTTGGTAAACCATGAAAGCAGGCCCCTTCTTGCTGGAGAAGAAAAGAAGCCAGCCTGCCCCTGCAAAGGGATACCCACCCAGTCCATGTGCAAACAGCCCTGGTCCCAGGTCGCGGGTCCCACATACACGACACTTCTCTGAGATCTGTCCCCTGGCCAGTTGGTGGCATCTCCTTCTCTAGGAAGGAACTCTAGTCTAGATGCATCCTGTGCTCCTTCAAGTCTGGGCGTCTGGATACCTAGGGTGACAGCAGGGTGCACCTGTGCTTTCATGAACCCTGACTTCTCTCCACAGCATACAAGTCCCACAGAAAGCATGGACAATAGACTTCATTCCTAAAGCACTCACTATCCTAAAATGTCCCTCTTAAGTCCCACCTGTGAGCACCAGAACCCCGATAAAGTCTGTGCTCATTGAGGTCCTTCATCTTTGCATTCTGACAGCATTTATTGTTTGAACCACACACTTTAGAGGCCAGCTTTATAAAGACATATTATTCAGTGCCGCTTTACAGATCTTGGCTTTTTCTCCCCAACTAGACAATGAGACTGTTTAAGGTAGAGGCACTGTGCTATTCTTTATCTTTTTTTCTCTAGAAAAGCCAAGCACTTTGGGCAGAATTGTAGCCCAACTTTCTCCAAGTCCACAAGCTCCCCTGAAGTCAAGAAGAAAAGGATCCTCCGAGTTTATGTAGTCAGTCAGTTACCAACATTTTGAGTGTCACAAAGAAGGAACATCACACCAAAAGCTGTGATGTCCCTGTCCTTGCAGAGTGTTCAACATAACTCTTATATAGCACATGCATGGCATACAGTTGATAGCATGATGTTTGTGAGAGAAGAAAGAAGAGAGGGGACAGAAGGAGGAAACAGCCTCAGGAGCACTCAAACCAAGAAACATTAGAAAGATGAGACTTATCTTCCTGAACTGACTCTCATTTTATTATCCACATTGAAAATAAGAGAAAAACACCAGTCCCTTACTCTATTATTCTCTTATTACCTGTTCAGGCTGCAGACACCCAAGGCATTGCTCTAGGGCTTGTAGGAGTTGTTATAAAAATGAATAAAATATGATTTTGTCCTTATGTTAACCTACCAGCCCCTTCCCTTCTGCCAAATCCTGCCATCCTAATTTCCAGTAAGAATAAGGTATAACAAGTATTTACTAATTTTTTTATATGAAGTCTGCATTTCATAACCAATTTTCCTTGCATCTTATTGATGGTCATTCTACATGATGCTGAAGCATTTTCTTAAAGTGGCTTTTCTTAGAGAAATAAAAGATAGGGACTTATTTTTTAAAAAGCTCAAAGTAGATTTCAGAATGTTTTTTAAAACGCAAAAGTGTTTTAAGGGGATTTTAATCTCTTTGGCTGTGTTCAGCACTATAATTGTGTCCAGACACCATCACAGAGTTCCCTGCTGCTTGGCACAACTCTGGCCAGATCGCTTTAGACTCCATTCCTATAGGAGTTGGGCTTCCCCAGAGTTGCACAATGCAGCAAGCACAACTATATACATGTGCCTACTTAGACTGTTACAAAGGTCTATATTTAAGTGCTACATGATGTTGGAAGAATTTAGGAGTCTAAAGCAAATGTAGTTAACACATGAAGATTGTAGGGGAACTGAGTTTTGCAGTTCTTTTGCTCTCACTGCATTGAGTGGCTACCAAGAATAATCTAGATTAATGAGGCATTGCCAATTCCCTAAAATAAGAAGATATAACCTTAAACTATGTAATATTATATAACATCATATTTCAGCCTGGTAAGTGTATCAGGTCCTATTGATTGCCAGCCCAATGTCTATCCTTGTTTACCCCACAAAGCCCTGGTTTATTTGCTGTCCACCCCTCCACACATAGCCATATGCTTAGGGGAAGTTGAACTCACTCCTGCTCCAGGGATGTTCTCACTCTCCCTGCTGATAACTGGTTCTGGAATGGGTATGTGACCCTATTCCTGTCAATAAGAAGTGAAGGGAATTTGCTAGGGAGCTTCTTAGAAAGGGTTTCACATCCTACAATAGAGACACAGAAGAGATGAACTCTCTTCTTTTCCAGTATATTACTGGGCCCGGTTAGGACACCAGGCACTGCCGTAGCCACTTCACTGCCAGCCTGATGTTGAAGTCAGCACTGAAGGTAGAAAAACAGAAAAAAGGAAAGAAACTGGGTTTTTGATGACAAAAGTAGGTGCTGAATCAAATAGCTTTGAAGACTACTTTTCTCTGGACTTCCAGTTATGGCAGATAATAAATGTCTTTATTGCTTAATTCTGTTTCTCTCAGGGTTTCTGTTACTTGAAACTGAATGCATCTTAACAGATAGAAAAGCCATTGGTTTTCCTCTCACAAAGCAATGTACAAAGTTTTAACGGACCCTAAAGAAAAGACCAACTAACCCCACCCACTACAGTATTGGAAAAACTTAATAGAAGAGGTTCTCAAGGATGTGTAAGAGTTCACCAATTAGAGAAGAGGGTATGACATTTTAGGGAGAGGTATACAGAAATCAAGGAGCCCAGTGTCAATGATGCATATCAAGCAGTTTGGGATGGGCACTTAGGGCAGCGCAGGCAAAGGGCCTTGGCACAACAGAGGACTGCCGAGTGTTTAGGAGGGAGAGGTGGTCAGCAAGGTGGTCTTGAGGAAAAACCGAGTGAGTTTCTTGTAGGGAGGCAGATTTGCTCTGTTTTAGAGCAGAGGAAACAGCATTTAGAGATAATTATTTGAAGAGAGAAAAGAGAATTGAGGGACAGAGAAGACACCGAGAGGAAGTTAACATTATATTTAGTTTATATTTACATAAGGGACAATTTAGAACATCTGAGTGGAGGAATTTCAAGATGAAAGGCATAATGCTCAAGGAGGAATGTTCTTTACCATCGTTAGAACTTTGTACAATGCAAGACTTTAAGGCAAGGAATCTGTGACATTATTATTTCAGTCACTCAGATTAAAAAATTATGAACTAGGAATTCAAATGTGAGCATAAAGAAGAAGGAAATAATCTGAAAAATAATCTAAGGAAACAAAATCAGTGATCAACATTTAACTGTAAGATAGTATTCACAAAGATCATATTTTAACTGCATCTACAAAATTTTTAACTTTTTATTTGATGTTTATCCCTTCCCATTTTAGAAAAGTCTTTTAGAATACGAATTTAGAGAGATAATATGGTTTTGAACTTCAAATACCTAAATGCATTTCCTAATGTTTTCCTTTTTAGCAATTTAGTTTTGCTCTGAGATTAGTCAGGGATGGAACAAAAAGTAACAACATATAATGCCTTCTGTTTTTGGTGAGGGAGTTTGTTCTTTCTCTGTTCTCCCACCAACTTTTTAAATTCAAAAAACTAAGGAAAGTATAGGTCTTACTAAAAAGTCACAATTTATTGCTCTGTGCTAGCTCACCATCAATTTGTTTTGGTGAAGAGTCCCAGAATGATTTCAGAACAGATCTGGGGCACCTTCCAATTAAGAGAACCTTATTAAATTCCAAAGTAGAAAGTAGTCCATGAAGCTAATTCACCTTGTGATGCCTTGTTCAAAGTTTCCCTCTCCTCACAGGATAGAGTCACATGAAAACTGCCAGAAAGTTCCAACCATCAGATCCTCCATCAGAGTGGGGTGTCTAATGTCCACAATCCATCCTTGATTCACAACAACACACACACACACAAGCACATGCATGCACACATATATAACACACATGTACACACACATGCACATACATAGACACAACACACATGCAAGTACATACAAACACACACATACACAAATACACAAAGTACACACTTCACAAAACTCCGGGATTTCTAACAGTATAATAGATAACTTTTCTTTAGAACCTATCTCAGCCATCAGCTTATATATAGCTAACACCCTTCCTTGCAATCATCTTAGGAAGTTGACAGAAGAAACGTAGAGACAGAGATGTCTAACTAGATGTATACTGAATAAACAAATGATTTCTTACTTTGTAATGTTTATACAACACAGTTTATTTTTTTCTCAAACCAGAGGTGGAGACATTACAAAGTGTTGTAGACAGTGAAACAAAGACGCTTTAGTAAAGGGAGATGGTCTTCCGACCCTCCCCCTTTCACCATAGGAGAGTAAAGGGATAAGAAAGAAATAAGAGAAAACAGGAAATGAAACTAGGAACAACATTTTAATTTTATTTTCCTAGCAAAGTAGTTCTCAAACTTCACTGCATCAGAACCTCCTGGAAAGTTTGTTAAAACACAGTTTGCTGGATCCCACCCCGGAGTTTCTGATTCCCTACATCTGGGCTGGGAACGACATATTTGCATTTCTAACAAGTTCTCCGGTGGTGCTGATGGTGCTGGACAGGAAACACACTGAGAAGCATTGTCCTATGAGACAACAGTTCCTACCAACATGAGTCCTCACAGTCCTGAAATTCTATCAAAATTCATATCATCTTGGGCTCATGCACACAGGTTTCAGAGCTTGGAAAACCCAGAAGCATAGTTAATGGTTCTACCTTCAGTCTCTTCCAAAAATTAAATTCAGTTTAACTAACATATGATGAAAGCCTGTTTTGCATGATTCATATACATTCACAGTCCCTTCTCAAACTATTTATAGTACCTGTCCCACCCGTTGTTTCAACCATAGGCATTTAAAACCAGAAACAACATGAACTTGCAACATGACTATCCCTCAAGCTGGGACAATGTTTCCAGGTAGGCTTGGAATATTTCAACTCCAGCTACTTAATATGGATGTATTTTCACAGTATTGCTCCCATTCTGTTTCCCACAGTGGGCTTTTCGCTATAGACAGTGGAACATTTCTGAGGCTTCCAGGTAGAGGAGAAACTTAACTACTTTGCCCTGAATCATTCCCTACCCTGACTTCATGGGACAGTTACACATCAAGAGCAGACTTGGACGAGAGAACGACTGTAGCCAGATTTTGAGAGTGCTCGCTTTCAAAAGAGTGTTCTTGCCAACTCTTCTGGGCAGAGTTGGTTAAGTCGTAAGTTTTCTGAGTTTCTGTTTCCTTATATGCAAACTAAAGATGATCTTGCCTGTTCAGCATGGTTGTTGTGAGGATTAGTGATAATGTATATAGTTACATATCTCAACCTCTATCTCTCTTCTGTAAACCTCCTAAGGTATCATCATCTGGGACAGAGCAGTTAATTAAAAAACAGCAATTATTCTAGGACTACATAAGCGATAGAGGTGAAGGAACAGAGGTTATATGTTCTGAATTTGAAGTACAGCCCTGTTGATTATCAGCAAGTTACTTTCTGTCTCTCAGTGTTGGTTTCCTCATCTGTAACATGAAAATAACACTCCCTCCTACACACACACACACACACAAACACACCCACATTTTAGATAGCAGATGACCATATGAAGCCAAACTACTAAAGTTTGAGACCTAGCCCTGGCATTCA
Organism: Macaca fascicularis; assembly: GCF_037993035.2. Lineage (NCBI taxonomy): Eukaryota > Metazoa > Chordata > Mammalia > Primates > Cercopithecidae > Macaca > Macaca fascicularis. Next base: position 46,664,478 of record NC_088376.1, read on the forward strand.
GTAGATGTGCAACTTTGGGCAAGTTACTTAATGTTTTAGTACCTCAGTTTTCCTACCTAAAAAAATGGTTGTTGTGAGGATTAAATGAGTTAATATATGTAAAGTGCTTATAACAGCATAGTTTATATCAGGAATGCTATTTGTGTTAGCTATTTTTATTTTCGTATATCAACTTTTTGACATAACAGATGTTTAACAAACATCTATTTTAGATGTTTAGTAAACATCAGCTCTCCATATCCCCACCTCGTTAACTATATAACATTAATTCAATTTAGATTGTCTACAATATCTACATAAATAATTTGAATCATAAATCTATTTTCTTGATATGCACATTCATTAGCCTTTCAAACACTGAGGGGGGAAACCTTTGAGGCACCACAGTAGTTCACAGTACAGTTTCATCTATAGCTTCTTTGAGATTCAGAATATATAGTTTATTCATTTATTTAGTTTATTCAAAATATAGAGGCTATTATTTATTTATTTATTTTTGATACAGAGTCTTCCTCTGTCACCTAGGTTGGAGTGCAATGGTGCAAGCTCAGCTCACTGCAACCTCCGCATCCTGAGTTCAAGCAGTTCTCCTGCCTCAGCCTCCCAAGTAGCTCAGATTATAGGCGCCCGCCACCATGCCTGGTTAATTTTTGTATTTTTTGGTAGAGACAGAGTTTCACCATGTTGGTCAGGCTGCTCTCGAACTCCTGACCTCAGGTGGTCCACCCGCCTCAGTCTCCCAAAGTGCTGGGATTACAGGAGTGAGCCACAGCACCTGACCTGGCTATTTTCTTAAAATCAACTTTTAAAAACATGCAGGGTGCAGGCCAGGCGCCGTGGCTCACTCCTGTAATCACAGCACTTTGGGAGGCCAAAGTAGGCGAATCACGAGGTCAGGAGATCTAGACCATCCTGGCTAACACGGTGAAACCCCATCTCTACTAAAAATACAAAAAATTAGCCAGGCGTGGTGGCAGGCGCCTGTAGTCGCAGCTATTCAGGAGGCTGAGGCAGGAAAATGGCTTGAACCTGGGAGGCGGAGCTGGCAGTGAGCCGAGATCGTGCCACTGCACTCCAGTCTGGGTGACAGAGTGAGACTCCGTCTCAAAAAAAAAAAAAATAAATAAATAAATAAACAAACAAACAAACAAATAAACATACAGACTGCAGTATGCCTTTCATTCTTCCATTATTTTACCTTTCTCTGGCAAATGTATTAACACAAGGAAAACATTGCACAAATCTCTGAAGTTCCTTAAAAATCAAGTTTTTTACACCAAAAGGGAGAAGAAGTTTGGTATGCTGGGCTCCTAATCCTGATTACCTTTCCTGCAGAGCCCTTCAAATTAAACCAGAGCTACTCTTGTTTTCATAAAAAATGCATCTGCAAACTGTGGAATACGTAGCCAGTCCTCACTATTCTGGTGGTTTAACTTGTTCTCCTCACCTTTCTGACAGGAACTCAACAGAATTTACTGAGCACTCCTTGCAAAATCAGAGCAGAAGCAGGAAGTACTAACAGTGCTGAAATAACACTCACTAAAATCCCGTCTGAGAGAAAGGACTGGGTATCATTATAGACTGCCATGTTCTGGAAGGAAAGCTTCTGGTTTGGGCTGCAGTGGTGGAAAGATGCCTGATGGTTGAACTCAGTCTTGGCCTGAATTTTGAAGGACTTTTGCAGCTGGAAGGGAGATGTATGATAGCTGTTCCTTTCTTCCCCATTTTACAGATGAGAAAACTAAGGCCAGATGTACATCATTTGCCCAAGATAATGCATCTAGCTACTGAAAAAAAAAATCATCAAGATTAAGAAACTTAAATCTCCAGGGTAGCACATCAATGTTTTCTCTATAAAACATGCCACAGTGAAATAAGTAGAGGCTTGGAAGGACCTTCAGCCAGCGGGAAGGGGGTGAAATAGCAGGAAGCATCTCCCATAGGCCTGGCGTCAGGGAGGCTGGACTGTCCTGGAAGAGGGTAAAATGGATCAGGACGGTGTAGCCACACATGTCCAACAACCCAATTTAATCCTGAGGAACCTGCAGGGAGTGCTAGGAAGAAATTAATGCCTGCAGAAGATTTTTCAGAGAATATAATTTTTCAAACCTTGATGATTCACTATGTAATTGTATTTTCTTTAAATCTTGAAAAACTTGCTGTTGAGTGAATTAAATTGATCCTATTTAACTGTTAAGCACATTCCTAAAGAATCAGAAAACGCTTCAATATGGAATAGTTTAATGAATTCAAAATGTAAATTTTGTGCCTTGAAATTTGTTATTTGCCCACTAAACAGTGGCCACAGTTTTTACATGAATTCAGAGACTAACTTCTATGGGAAGGCTAGGAAATCAAAGGCAGAAATCTAAGAGGTTTAAATTGCTCCGTCCCTAAGCTCAGATCCCAGACCTCAAATGCACAGGATTATAAATGTCCTGTAAAGTATGGCAGCCCCCAGTGATATATAATGGAATTCTTAATGCTATCAGTGAGCAAGGAGCAAATTTCTTTTAAGAGCACTGAACAGGGGATACAGGCCCTAAGTGAGCGGTACTAAGTGCACCAGCTGCTGTCAATCAATATTTTAACCACTAATTGTCATTTATGCTTTCAGTCCAATGTAAATGAATATCATTATGGCTTATATTTTAAACTAGTTATGGATTCTAATCCTTCAATTTTGAAATGAGAACCATCGAATATCATAATAGATTACCCATTACTGTTCCTGGTGAAGCAAAAATATGGTTATAAAGCTGCCACTAATTTTTTATAAGCTTCCTATGACTCTTAATAACAAGAAAAAATATTTTTTATATAATGGATTATTTATACTATTTGGAGTACCATATGTATCTCTGATTGACACAGAGTCTAGCCAAATGCCACACAATTTTTCTTGGTCTCTACAACTCTTCATATGATATTTTAAGGTTAACAACTTGAAAATTATTTCTAACAATAAATATAAAAGAACATTAAACATTCTGCTTGATAACTTTTCTCTGCATTTTTTAAACTGCTCACTTTCTAAGCCCCTGGTATCTAGAATTTTTAAATTGGACTCTCAGGGACATTGATAAAATAGACTGAACATCTATTGAGTCTTCTAAAGAACATTTGACACATGTCAAAGGAATACTGGCAGAAATGCAGATGGCAGAATAGGCTGAAGTATTATAGGAAATTTGATGCTGGGGAAAAACATTTATCACTCTCGATACAGGACAAGTGATACATTATACAAATAGAGCAAGAGCAGTACTCGGTGGAGTAGGGGAGTTGCTAGCCAAATTCATTGATAAGCATTACATGCAGGTCCACTAAATCTTACACCATGTTTCATTACAAGCATAACAAGCATATGTGTGTGTAGCATGGAGATGACTGTCACAGTCTACTCTCAAATGTTCACATCCTTAAGAATAAGAAATTTTAAAAGTTTTTACATCCTTTCTTCTTTTCTTTTCTTTTCTTCCTTTCCTTTCCTTTCCTTCCTTCTTTCTTTCTTTCCCTCTTTCTTTCTTTCGACAGGGTCTTACTCTGTCACCTAGGCTCAAGTGAAGGCTGGAGTGAAGTAGCACAGTCATAGCTCAAAAAGCTTAAGTTTTAAACATAGTTTTGTTTCTTTTCTTCCCCATTGGTTATCAGCTTATCAGCATGCCCCCTGTTCTTGCAAAAGCTATGAGTTTAATCCTCTAACGGAAAAGGGAATTTGTACAGTGTGGGATGCTGAAAATTCACTCTTTTAGACCTCCTGGAAAAGAGAATCTGGCTAATCCTGAAAGCTTAACCATATGAGGATGCATCCAAATCCCAGAGACACATCCTTTCTCCAGGAAAATTATTGCAATAATTTACTTATTTTTAAATATCTTAGCATCTCTTAGTAAAGAGATGGAGGTTGAATCCCACCTCAACAGCTAACTATGTGACTTTCATCTGTCTGTCTTCATTTCTTTGTCTGCAAAATGAGAATGCTGGATTTATGATCTTTGAGGCTCCTTCCCCATCTATGAATTCCAAGTTCATTTATAACTGTTGGACAATTAATTCACTTGGCATCTCCTTTCCCCTATCATTAAAAGTGTTTACTAGAGTATCCCATCGTCTTCTTCTGGTGTAGTTTCAGACTATTTTATTACATTACTGACAGAAAGTTCCTAATAAGCATTTAAGATATAACACTTAGGACATCCCTGAAGAAGAAATGTGACAAGTCATGAATGCCACCCATATGGAGTACTTTCAGAAAACATAGGGAGAGTTCTTTCAGGTGAACGTGAACCTTAGTAAGACACACAGAGGAGTGAAGGCACATGGACCAGCCATGAGTGGCTATTCAGTTTTGGAAAGTCCCTTCACTTCTCCGGGATTCAGCTTGTTTCTCTGTAAAATAAAGGGGACAGAGAAGGTAACCTCTAAAATTCTGTGACATCCTAACAATTACGATTCTATGCCAAGAAAAAGTTAAACATCACTAAAATATGTCTTTTCATTGATTTATGTAGTTCAAGATAACTGAAAGATACTCAAAATTTCTAGTAATAGAATACATACACATATACATAGCTTCATAATTTTTATAATCCTTTTACATTGCACTGGTTCAGAAGTTGCTTTCAATAACTTTTACATTTAAAAACTCATGAAAGAAGAATAGGAATCAGAGAACCCAACTTAATTCCACTCATAAACTTTAAGCCTTATCTGCCTTAAGAACAGCAATTTAGAGAAATGCTACCTCAACAGCAGTGGTCAATGAACTATTATTTTATGATTTCAAGCACAATTTAAAAATATTTCAGAGAGTTTTTCACGATTAAAGGTAATCTGGAATTTTTCAGGTTCAGAAATAAGAGTTACTGTTTGTATTGTGAATGCAAAATATGTCTGAATTTTAGTAGGTTATCAAAACTTTTACAAAAATAATATCCCCACCATTGAACTTGGTACACGAGTCATAGTTCAATCAAATTCAGGGACGTGAAGAAATCTTTCCCTCTAATAAAGGTTGCCAATCTATTAAATCTGGGTAGTTTTGCTAAAGCACATATGTCCCTTTAATATGATATCAAGAATTACATTGTTTCTGGTGTCTCAGATTCTATTCCACATCCTTGCAGATTACTTATTAGTCAAGTCAAGAGAAAAATTCTGTTCACGATGGAGATAGGCAAATGACAGGAACCTAGGGCTTCATATCTGATGGCATCATTTCCTTTTTGTTTGCTATTTCTCTCCCACCTGATTGTGACTTTTTTCTCTTAAATGAGAGTTTTCTTGAATCCACTAAGACCCTCAATACTGGCTGGGAATGGTGGCTCATGCCCATAATGCCAGCATTTTGGGAAGCCAAGGTCAGAGGATCTCTTTAGGCCAGGAGTTGGAGACCAGCCTGGGCAACATAGTGAGACTAAATTTTAAAAAATAAATAAAACAATACAGCAAAAAATTTTTAAAAGACCCTCAATACCAAGGAATTTAACTCTGTGCTCTGAATGGATCAGCATATCAGCCTCCTGAGCCTGAAACTTCCACCTTATAGCTCAAGTATCTCACAGTGGGATCCACTTAAGGCTTAGGATTCCTTATGTTCTCAAATCATGACTATACACTGTTAATATCAGGACATCACAAGATTAGCTTATATAATGTGCATTGATCTTGTACCCTGAATCTCAGGCTTAGGAAAGGGTTTCAGGATTTCCAAAATTGCTATAAATTATAGCAATGCCTTGCCTGTTGCCATTGTATTCAAACTTCCTATCCATTATCAGGCTGAGATAAGAGCAGTGAAGTCAACTATTTCATCAGTAACACCAGTTTATTAATAAAAACTGTTGTCTTTCATTTTACTTTAAAAGATGAGAGTACAGACTAGATAATCTCTGTTGGACTTTATTAAACTTTCTGAAAGGAATAATATGGTAAGTTGCCCAGAAAGAGCAATACTGTAGGTGTTAAATATTTTTCCACACCTTGGCCTCCAATAAATAAATGAAAGATACATAACAAATAACACTAGCAAAGATAATTATAAATTAGAACATCTGAAATCAGGCTAAGAAGTAAAAAGTACCGCATAAAGAAACTCGTTTATTTAAAACTTTTTATTACAAGAAAATTAAACGTTGTTCATATAAATAAAAAGGACTTGGACACTATATTCTCATAAGAGGGGTGGGGTTAGTTTCTGCAAGTTTTCTTTTTGAAATTAGTTGATATAAGAGGATTTACTCCAGACATTTTGAAGTGATGTTTTTTCTAGAACTTTGTAATGTTCATCAGCGCAGCCAGTGAGAGAAGGCTGCTCTTTGTGACTGCAGAGCCATCACTTCCCAACATCATTACAAAAACAAACAGCTCGCCCTCGATTCCCCACATGACAATGGACCCGCATCTGTCAACAGACTTGCATTATGTGCCGTGTGAGAACATGACTATGACATTTGCTCTCGTGACATGGCAAATTTCGGCGGCTTGTCTGGAAAGAGATTAGCAATCATTAAGCTGCAGCACCTTTCATCAAGCTAATGACATTTCAATCAGCACATTTTCTCCAGTTTCGGTACTTTGCTATCTGAGCACAAGTCTCTAATTACGCTCAAGCAACAAGTTTCACATCAATCTCCCAATTTATGCACTCACCATACACCATTGCTCCTCCAGTTTCATGCAAGAAGCGGAATCGATGATTTTTAAATAACCAGATTGTCAAAATGGTAAGGATGAGCAAAAAATTGAAGACAAGCAGCTCCACCGCTCCCTGATGTTGAAACTGATACTCATCTTTTTCTGACATAATCCTTGACTGTCTCTCCATTCTCCAGTCTTCTTGGGATTCCTTAGATAAAAACCTGGATAAGGGCTATTTTATCAAGATTTGCCTAAGACAGTCTGACTGCCTGAGAATTTCAGAAGAAACACTGCCACTTTAGCTGCTACTTCACAAGCATTCTGCCCTGGCTTAGTATTCAGATGGCTTCTAGTTACAACTTCCTGTTTCTCTCTTAAAGCAGCCCTGTCTCTTTTCAAATTCCAGAGTGTGTGGTTTCATCACTGACTCTTAATGCCTTTAAATGATTCATCTCATGAAAATATCTTTCATACTGGACAAATCTGCAAGCAATGATTCTAAGATCTTGAATCATGGTCTTCTTGTTCCAAACAAGTCTTCTTAAGCTGCATAAATATGAACCGTAGATTAATAATAAAAAAGGTAGACTTGCACAAGCAACGTTTTCTAAGTTCCAAAAGCCAATTCCTGATTCAACTTCACCTAAATGTAAGATCTTTCCTCTCTAACCAAAACCTGCCAAAGTGATGGGGATTGATAGCACAGTTATCAATCAGCCTCTGTGCACTAAATGGATCAGCATATTAGCCTCCTGAAAAGATACTACACTGCTTAGCCTCAAACTTCTGCCTCATAGCTCAAGTATCTCACTATGGGATTCACTTAAGGCACAGAGTTTCTTATGTTCTCAAATCATGACTATACATTGTTTAAGCAAACCTAAAGTGATTTCATAGGATTTTTTTTATTGCTGTAGTTGTTGAGAAGCAAGAAAGGATTTAGTATATGACTCTGTTTGGCTTTATATAACTGATAGCTGCAGAACAGCATTTAAACTCTAAATCAATTGTTTTTCTTTTAACAAGAGAAAACAATGAAAGCAAAAGACAAATAAAATTCCATCTCCATCTCTACAACTGTACTGTTTGGATGTGTTGAGACAAAAAAGAAAAAAAACAAAACACATAACTTTGAAAGAGAAACTCACATAGCCATCCTCAGCAATGCTGCATGCATGGATTTCTCTTTGTAGGGTTCCTGGTCTAGGCATCCAGGACCCACAGAAATCTGCAACAGATCACAACGTCCTCTGTCCTGTGGCAAAACAATGTTGCTCACTGAGAAATGGTTCTGCCACCAGAAATGAAAGCTCTGTATTCACAGGATTCTGACCATAATAGTGATGATTCTTCAGATCATCTTCCATGTGGCAGGTTGCTTCTGTTTAATTTCATGTTTTTCTACTTTAAAATAGTTCAAGATAATACCATGGGTTCTGCAACTTTTTTCCCCCCTTTTCTTTCTTTTTTCTTAGCAAATGTTATGACTTGCTTGCTTTTAACACTTGATCCCATAACACATTTGGATATATCCTGGGGTTAAGTGATTTTCTTTTTCATTTTACCATATCATTGGAATTTAGGAGTATTAATCACCTATTATCCCCATTTTGACAGAATAAATACTCAATTTATACAATGTGATTTCTTATTGAGTAGGCTGAGCCCAAACGCATCCTGAAACAATTTTTGTCACTAAAAGCTAAAGGTCAAGCATATAATATTATTGGGAGCTAACTACCTCCTCAACAAACAGTTTCACCATGAGAGTAAATCTGTCAACCCCTTAATACAAAACTCTGCTGTTTCAGCATCTTTGCTTTGTGCAACTTTTGAAGCTTATTTCCTCTCTGAGTTTAACTTAGCAGAGGGTATTTATGTGTGCTGCAGATGTTCTTCTAACACGCTACCCTTTTTGGCAGGAATATCTGTGATGACTAATATTCATACTGTTTTGAAACCTGTCAGCTAATGCTTGCAAGCATTGCATGGAGCTTTGCTAGCAGGTTCTACCTTTATAATTTTGCAACTCCACAGGTTCAGTCGAGTTGTCAGATATACAAGATAACACAAATTCAAAACCTAGAAACTTCCTGTCTTTTTGTTTTTTGTCATTATGGAATTACTTTGGTTTTCTTTTATCACAGTTATTCCATCTGAGTAGAATAAACATTTTCTGGTTGACCTGTGACATCCAGTTTCACTCTTTTACCCAATGAAACAACTTGACAAAAGATTAATGGCCCATACAATGTTTTGATTGGCTTTTACATCTTTTTAAAAGTTTTAGGTTTCATGTCAACACATTCAAATCAGTATATTTAACATTTAAAAAAAATCATATGGCTTCTTGCAGGAAACACTTGTAAGATCTGGCACACTGGGCCCTTCTTACATGGCCACAATCTGTTGGGGCTGAGTGGTTGCCTGCTGCATTTGCAGCCAGCTTGCCACAAGTCCATTCATCCCTCTTCTTTCATTCGTGGTCCCTGTGTGACTCCTGCAGATGTTTGAATGTATCACCCCTGCTTTATTCCAGGCATGGAGTACATTCACTATTTCATTGTTCATTCCTGATGCTGCTTCACACTGGGGGGAAAAGCTTAAAGGAAAGGGGTCTCAGGAAATGTCTCCAATTCCTCCACCCAGAAAAGGAATTCAGTTCTTCCTATTTTGTGTTTTCTTTTTAGAATATCATTTTTTAATTTTGCTGTACCAATATAAGTGAGAAAATAAAATAGAAACATGTAACAATAGAGAGTCTACTATGGACCAGAAAATATGCCAAGGAATTTAATTTAGTCTAATTTAATATGCAGAAAATACTCACCCTTCTCCTGGTGAGTAATTTAAGGCTCAGGGAGAGTTGGCAACATAGCCAAGGTCACACAGCCTTTAGCAGTTAAATTACATGTGGGGTATATTGGCCTAGATGGCTTTTCAGCCAGGGTGGTCAACTCATCCTAGCTTATCAGGGACTTTCCTGGTCTGCTACTGAAAGTTGTGCATCCCAGGAAACCCCCTCACTCACAGACAAACAAGGGAAGTTGGTCACTCTAACAGCCAAAGTTCCTCAAATTCTCAGATCCTGTACTGTCAATAATCACTATTTTTCATGAGATTCCTGAAGGAGATATTCACAGAAAAAAGAATATCAGTTAAAAATTACATGTTGTTTTATGACCTGGTAACCAGAATCCTTAGTTCCAGGTTCTCAGGTGAAATTGGGATGGACTCAAAACTTAGGCACAAGGACCAAAGAGGAATTCTTGACAGTCCCTAAATCTCAATATTAATACCTGCTGGCCACTGCAAGATACAACATGCAAGTGACAAACAGCAAAGAGAAAGAACAGGATGGCCCAGCCTGTTGCAGTCAGTGTGCCCTGTCTCAGCTTGCCTATCCAGCCACAATGAAAGAAAGAACTGAAGAGTGGAACCTCCCAGGCCAGTGTAACTTTGCATGGTGCGGTAATCGCACCCACTAGTGAATGGGACCCAATCAACTTTACAGAATCTATCCAATCACTTCTGCGCTCCTGGTTCTTGTAAGAGGTCATTGAAGATTGTGGGGTCAGAGTATCGAGAAGCTAAGTTTGCCTTGGGTAGGGAGAGATACTGAGAAGTCCCCTCTCCAGCTCCCTGGAGCTCCACAATGCCATCTTAGTTCTCTCTCAGCCCTTAGGATTAACAGAGAATGCTTAAGACAACACAGGCCCTGGGTTATAGGAAAATTCCACTGTCTCTTTCATGTGGCCTTTCCCTTACTATTTATCCATCTTTGAGACCAGTGAAATGGAAGTTTCATATTTTGCCCCACCCTACTCCAAGCTTCTGAAATGGGCCAGGACAGGACTGTAATTAAGTTTGTTTGAAAGCCACACAATGTCCCCATCCAAAAATCTATCCCCTATCCTATTTTCAAGCTCATCATAGACCTATCTTAGCTGTCCCTACCTGAAAAAAGTCACATGTTAGCATAAATTGCCCCTAAATTTGAGTAATATGGACCCCTCCCATTAGTATATTTCCATAGCGAAATGAAAGTTCAAAAATTTCACAGGTAATTAAATCCCATAATAAACACTTAGACAATATTAAGTCCACCCCAAGTTCACTGTTCAATGCTGGGTTTCTTTTCTTCAGCCTTTACGAAGTCTGGTCTGTGGGATCCAGGGTCATGAACCCAGGATGTGACCCCAACTCCATGTTCTTTCCACTGCTCTTCATTACAGTGGGAAGGTGAGATTAAAAATCATTGAAAACGAGTGAAATCAGAGAATTTGTATCATTTTATCAAACAATGCAAGTGTAGAAACGTGTGTGGCATGAATAGGGGATCCTTTCCTTCTTCTACCCAACAGGTGCATTCCAGCCATGCTCTGAGGAGGGAAAAATGGGTGAAGACCTCACTGTTTTTCTCTGTGAACTGTTATCTCTGTGTTGATTCTTGATGCTTAGAAGTCCATCACTCAGTGATGACCGGAGCAAAGGGGAATCTTCTTCCACCTGCACTAGAGGCTATTTGGCTGGCCTTGCCCCACCAAACACGTACTGGATGTTATTTAGGCATTTTTGCATTGAAGAGTCCCAAAACTGTATACAGCCAGGTTGAGGCAAATCTGATAGAATACCTGTGATCCAGTCATGTCATCCCTATGTTATCAAAGAGGGGACCGTCGTACAGCTGAAGCCTGGGGAATGAGGAGGGTCCCAGATGCAAATCCCTTGACTCCCAACTCAGCCCCTCTTCACCCTGTTTCCTGCAATCCCCCCATTTTGTCCTCAGCTTTCTGTCCACAGCACATCATCTCTTTTCCTTTAGAAATGGTACCTCTTCAATAGAAATAATAAACTCCAGTCTATAGGTCCCCTCTTCTGTCTTGCACATCTTGGAAGGCCCATCATGAGAAAAAAAATTCACTCACTGGCTTCTTGTTTTGTTCAGTCGCTGGTTCTGCATAAGGCAGAGGTAATGCAGGCTCATCACAGTGGTTGGAACCTACTCCTAACCCAAGATAAAGACTTCAAGGATGAAAAGAAGTGTGAGCTCTGGAGCCAAGGTCAAGAAGGAAAAGATGGAGACATGCTACTCCATGCTACAACTTGTTTTAGCACAAAATTTCTGAAATAAGAGCTGAGAAAATTCATTTCTTTCATCTCCCATTCAGTGTCCACTTGATAAATTTGCATTCTTCTTAGGCTATAACTGCTACTCTATGTCTTACAAAGTAATAACTCTGACCTCACTAGCTAAAATACACTGTGTGTTAAATTATAAAATTTTTATATAAACAAAGAAAGCCATCATGCCCCTCACCTCTCCGTGATCTCTACATTTTTCTCTAAAGAGAAAAAGAGACTTAGGAGAGAAGACAGAGCTCCAGATTAGGAGAAGTTGAATACGCTTGGAAATATTTTCTGAAATGAAGTATGTCAAAATCAAGCAGATTTGGACAGTTTCACTTCTTAGTTTTTCCCATATCAATTCAAAATCTAGCCTTTGAGGCAGCCTTTGTTAGAGGGTGTCTCTGTTTGAGTTACCTCACAGCAGACCTTGAGACAAGGACTTACAGGTAGTTTATTTAGGAAAGGATCCAAGGAATCCCAGGTGAAAAAGTTTGCACAAAGACTAGAAAATACCATTTTTCAAAAATACAATTTTAATTTGCATTGAAGCCTCATTCATTCTTCATTTCATTCAATTCTGTATATGGTCTATGCACTTTGAAACTTTTATAATTTATAGCTATGCTCAAAGTAATCCTTAAGTAGCACACAAGATGAATTTTATTTATGCTTAAGCCAACTAAATTACATAACAAATTCTATGACAAACACTTTGGTTCTCTTAGATAAGAAGGTAAATCATGTTCCATGGCCAGCAGAGTTAAAACCACATGTCACTTGTGCAGAGAAAATTCAATTTACTTTGAATACAATTTTCTGATGGTAATATTATATCTAAAGTATAAGTTTTAAGTTAAAAGTTTAAAACTACTCTGAGACTCTTTGAAGACTATAACTTGGTGTATCACACACGAACACATACACTATGCCCTACCCTACCACCCAAGGTCTTCCTCCAAATGAATTTTAAATCAACAACAGGTGGTTACGTATTCATTTAAATCTAGACCAACAGGTTTAATGGATGTCACAGGACAATGTGATTTTACTTCTATAAAAATGTCCTGCATTGCTGTGGAAAAAAAAAAAACAAATTCACAAAGCAAGATAGAGCAAACAATGACAATTTTTTGGTTACACCATATGTAGCTTCAAGAATGTTTCTTTGTTGGCTAGGCTAAATATGAATTCCCAAATAATGACACTTATACTATCCAGTCAGAAGCTCCAGTATCTAAGTAACGACTTTCATTTCTAAACTCTAGGTGTGGAAAAGAACTGTTTCTCAGAATATAATCAGAACCTATAAATCTCAGTTAAATCTGTAACAGAAACATTGTGTTCTAGCAGCTGTTGGACAGACTCTTCCAGATTCCCAGGTTCCTCAACAAAATCACTAAAAAGATGATTAATTATGAATATTTGCTTATCCTTTGAATCCTTGCTAAAAAGGTAATTTAAAAAGTTTTTCACCAGGGTATTTGGGCTTCAAAATTGAGGGACTATAAATAACATACAGTTTTTAAATGTTAAAGGAATAATCTTTCTGGAAAAAAAAAATGTCTTCCTAGCTTCTTACTTAAGCCATGTCCTTCATGGCACTATCTGAGAATTGTTGAAATGGGAAAAAGCAGAACCAATTAATTATCAGCAGTTTAAGATTCAAACAGTATTGGATTCCACCAAAATCTACTCTTAAAACTAGATTTATTTCTAAGTGAAAAAAACCAAAATTTTTTTGTTAGAGATTCAACAGCCAAAACCTCAGGCGTCTCCCTTCCACCATGGTAACCAAAAGACAATACACACAAAATATACAGCTGACAAGAACAGGGTACACCAAGAATGTAAGACTTTTGGTGAACTTTGTTGGATAACGTGGCTTAGACCAGAGGCTTCCCACATCTCACTTCAATCTATAGGAAAGCCAAGGACAGCATACTCCGAGACAGGCTTGCTGGGGTAAAATCTATCTGCACAGTGGAATCTACTTCCAAGTACTCAACCTCTCTAAAGAAGGGTTGCCTTTTGCAGAGACAGCAGCTAGAAAGGGAATCTTAGGGCTCCTCCTCCCACCCCTCAAGCTTCTGGGCTCATTTTGACTGATCAGAGAGAGAAAAGGATCAACCTTCTCTGCACCTGAGCCCAGAAAACTTACCTCTAGTAAGGCGTGGCCTAGCCAATGTGGTGCTTGGATCACCCACTGACCATCCCTGTTCCAAGGGATTAAGAGTGGGATATACTTTCTATGACTCTTCCAAGAGGTCAGAAGTGGAGGTAGAAGTTTCCTCCTTCGTGGACCACTGTGGAAATGTAGGGATAGAAGCAGAAGGGCCCCCTGTATTTTTAGGTTTTTTCGGGGGAGGGGATTTTGTTTTGTTTTATTTGCCGTTGTCCCAGGATTACTGAAAAAATTACAGCATTGCAGACAGATTCAAACAGCTCCCCGAGGCATTTTGAAATTTATCGCAACTGTAGGCTGAGTGACCTGTAGGTTGAACAGACTGACAAAGTTCAAAACCTTCCTCATTTCCTTAGTGTCAGGGTCTACTTCAATGGTCTCCTGATCCGTGGCTGAGATCTCGGGAACATAATTGTCTTTCCTTTCTCTTTCCTTCTCCTGCAGCTTGATGGAGATACCTCTCACTGGGTCCTTCTGAATCCGCTTCATCAGATGCATGACATAGCCTACTATCTTGTTGCAGAGCTTCTTGCTGAGGATAATGGTGGTCTCCTCGCACGCACGTTTGTTCGTGCAGAAGTTTTTGCCCAGGGGTGTGTAGTACTGGTCTGTGAAGACCTGGGTGGCCTTCTTCGTGATTTTGGTGCAAATGTGGTCATGTGAGCGAAGGACTCCCTGTTAACTCTCCCGATGTCTTTTTTCTTTAAACCTGTTGGAGCAGGGCTGGCGCACTCGGGAGAGCAAATCTGCATTGTGTCTGAGCAGGCCTGCTCCTGTGTTAATGTGGATGTGTGTTTTGTATCCTCCTAGGGCTAGTGTGTAGAGTGGCCTAAATGTTGCACTTGAAGGCTGTAAGGAGAATACGAACTCAGTGAAATTGCCTTAACTTCACCCCATACCAAAGGATTAATATTTCCTCCTATACAGTTTTTTTTAATTGTGTTGATCACAAGTTGTGTTTAACCAGTTCAGCAAAAAGTATGCCATTTTAAAAAATACTCAAAAAATATATTGTAGATACACTATTCAAACACCTAATTTGAATGTTATTTGATTATTAAATTGTGAGAAAAAGCTCTAAAGTTCGAAATCAAATTCCCCTTCCTTCTGTAAGCTAAATTTGGAATTTTTCTGACTTTGCTTTCTAATTTTGTTGGATTGGGCTCAGTCTCATGGTGCCAGATTTTCTTCACCAGCTGTGATGTTTGGGGCCATCTTTGGAGCACTAGAATATCTATAGAGTCTTCAGCAACAATAAAGTTGAATGAACCTAACTACAGATTACTCACACTGAGCCAAAAAACAGGAAGCATGAGCAAATCCCATGCCCCTAGAGTAGCTGTCCTAAACCAAATTATCTGTTCCTAGTATTGCAAATAGTACAATTTGGGGAAAGGCAAGAACATGAAGAAATGCAAAGTTATAGATATGATATTTTCTGTTTCAGGCTGACCAATATCGACATCAACTGGGCATTTGGTCCAGAGGTCATTATGAAAGAATTTAAACCCACAAGAAAGAAATTGTCCATTTATTGTAACATTGAGCTCCCTGTGCCAGTGGGGAAATCACTTGTATGTACTGTCCTGCCATTAGAGAGTGGCACTTAAAATACTTCCTTCTAAAATTTTAAAATGTGCCAACTTGACACTTCTGGTCCTCCAGTTTTATGCAAGGCTTTGTCAGTCCCCTCTGTGTTCATCTAGTGTGTTTAAAGCCTTTTCAGGCCGGGCGCGGTGGCTCAAGCCTGTAATCCCAGCACTTTGGGAGGCCGAGACCGGCGGATCACGAGGTCAGGAGATCGAGACCATCCTGGCTAACACGGTGAAACCCCGTCTCTACTAAAAAAAAATACAAAAAACTAGCCGGGCGAGGTGGCGGCACCTGTAGTCCCAGCTACTTGGGAGGCTGAGGCAGGAGAATGGCGTGAACCCAGGAGGCGGAGCTTGCAGTGAGCTGAGATCCGGCCATTGCACTCCAGCCTGGGCGACAGAGCGAGACTCCGTCTCAAAAAAAAAAAAAAAAAAAAAAAGCCTTTTCATTATTTATTAGTGAAATGATATAACATCTGGACCTTTAACATATTCCCTCATAAAATCTTGTGAGATAAAGTTAAAACGGAAGTAATGACAATTTTATGGTTGCTGGGGTTACATGATGGGAACGTATGGTATTTTTCTCTCTACTTTTGTGAGTGGTTGAAATTTTTCATAATACGATTTTTTATGTATTTTTATTTCCCTCTTGATTTTCACACTTGGGGGATCCAGTTCCTCCCTGGGCTTGAATGCTGCCTAGTAATGTATCTTCCATTCCCTCTTTAAGCACATTCATGATATGCATTCTGTGAAATCCCACCCTCTTTCCCTTCTCTGTTTTTCCTTATTGAGTAGAATTCCAAAAGGGTTTTAGCCTTGCACTGCAGCAGCTTTGGTCCTGGAGTTCCTTTCATCTGGGAACTCTGTTTTATGGATAAAGTTCTCTCTCATTACCCTAGTGGCCTCATTTGGAGGATTACCCTCAGCAAAGCCCTAACTAAAGCCACTGCGGATATTTCTAAGTAGGAATCATTATGCTCTTTTTTCTTTATCTTTTTTACTTCATTGTTTTCTCTACCCATATATTTTTCTATATTATCATTTACATAATTCAAACTTTTTTTATTTCAATAGTTTATGAGATACAGGCGTTTTTCGGTTACATGGATAAGTTCTTTAGTGGTGATTTCTGAGATTTTAGTGAACCCGTCACCCGAGCAGTGTACACTGAACACAGTGTATAAACTTTTATCCCTCATTCCCATCCCAATCTTCCCCTCTGGGGTCCCCAAAGTCCATTATATCATTTTATGCCTTTACATCCTCATAGCTTAGCTCCTACTTACAAGTGAGAATATATAATATTTGGTTTGCCATTCCTGAGTTACTTCACTTAAAATAATGCCCTCCAGCTCTATCTGAGTTGCTGCAAAAGACATTATTTCATTTTGCTTTATGGCTGAGAAGTATTCCATGGTGTGTATATATTACATTTTCTTTATCGATTTGTTGGTTGATGGGCACTTAGTTTGGTTCCATATCTTTGCAATTTAGAATTGTGCTGCTATAAACATGCATGTGCATGTATCTTTTTTGTATAATGACTTCTTTTCCATTGGGTGGACACCCAGTAGTGGGATTGTTGGATCGAATGGTAGAGCTACTTTTAATTCTTTAAAGAATTTCCACACTGTTTTCCATAGTGGTTGTACTCATTTACACTAATACAATGTAAATTACACCAGCAGTATAAAAGTGTTCCCTTTTCACCACAACCATACCAACATCTATTGTTTTTTGAGTTTTTAATAATGGCCATTCTTGCAGGAATCAGGTGGTATCTCATCGTGATTTTAATTTGCATTTCCCTGAGGGTTAGTCCTGTTGAGCATTTTTTCATATATTTATTAGCCGTTTGTATATATTCTTTTGAGAAATGTCTATTTATATCCTTTGCTTACCTCTTGATGGGATTATTTGTTTTATTCCTTGCTGATTTGTTTGGGTTCTTTGTAGATTCTGGATATTAGTCCTTTTTTTGGATGCCTAGTTTGCAAATATTTTCTCTCACTCTGTGGGCTGTATGTTTGCTCTGCTGATTATTCTTTTGCTATGCAGAAGCTTGTTAGTTTAATTAATCACATTTATTTATTTTTGTTTTTGTTGCATTTGCTTTTGGGGTTTTAGTCATGAATTGTTTGTGTAAGCCAATGTCCAGAAAAGTTATTCCAATGTTATCTTCCAGAATTTGTATGGTTTCAGGTCTTAGATTTATGTCTTTGATCTATCTTGAGTTAATTTTTGCATAAGATGAAAGATGGGGATCCAGTTTCATCTTACCATATGTGGCTTGCCAGTTTTCCTAGCACCATTCATTGAATAGGGTGTCCTTTTCCAAATTTATGTTTGTGTATGCTTTGTCAAATATCAGTTGGCTGTACATTTTTGGCTTTATTTCTGGGTTCTGTATTCTGTATTATTGGTCTGTGTGACTCTTTTTATACTAGTACCATGGTGTTTTTGTAACTATAGCCTTGTAGTATAGCTTGAAGACGGGTAATGTGATGCTTCCAGATTTGTTCTTTTTGCTTAGTATAGCTTTGGCTATGTGGCTTTTTTTTGGTTCCATGTGAATTTTAGGATTTTTTTTTCTAGGTCTGTGAAGAATGATGACAAAAACAAAAATAAATAAATGTGACAGTATTTTGATGGGAATTGCATTGAATCTGTAGATTGCCTTAAGAAATAAGATCATTTTCACAATATTGATTCTTCCCATCCATGAGTATGCGACGTGTTTCCATTTGTTTGTGTCATCTATGATTTCTTTCAGCAGTGCTTTGTAGTTTTCCTTGTAGAGATCTTTCACCTACTCAATTAAGTATATTCCTAAATATTTTATTGTTTTGCAGCCATTGTAAAAGGGAGTGAGTTCTTGATTTGATTCTCAGCTTGGTCATTGTTGGTGTATGGCAGTGCTACTGATTTGTGTGCACTGATTTTGTATCCTGAAATTTTAGCAAATTTGTTTATCAGATCTAGGAGACTATTGGGTGAGTCTTTAGGGTTTTCTATGTATATGGTCATATCATCAGTGAACAGTGACAATTTGACTTCCTCTTTTCCAATTTGGATGCCCTTTATTTTCTCTTTTCTGATGTTCTGGCTAGGACTTTCAGTACTCTGTTGAATAGAAGTAGTAAAAGTGGACATACTTGTCTTATCCAGTTCTTAGGGGGAATGCTTTCAGTTTTTCCCCTTTCAGTATGATACTGGCTATGGATTTGTCATATATGGCTTTTATGATTACTTTGAGGTAAGTCTCTTCTATGCCTATTTTGCTTAGGGCTTTTATCATAAAGTAATTCTGAATTTTTTCAAATGCTTTTTCTGTGTCTATTGAGATAATCATATGGTTTTTGTTTTTAATTCTGTTTATGCGATGTATGACATTTATTGATTTGTGTATGTTAAACCATCCCTGCATTCCTGGGATGAAACCCACTTGATTATGGTGTATTATCATTTTGATGTGCTGTTGGATTTGGTTAACTTGTATTCTATTGAGGATTTTTGCATCTGGGTTCATCAGTGATATTGGTCTGTAGTTTTTTGTTTTTTTTTTTTCTTTTGAGACAGAGTCTTGCTCTGTCACCCAGGCTGGAGTGCAGTGGCATGATCTTGGCTCACTGCAATCTCTGCCTCCTGGGTTCAAGCGATTCTCCTGGCTCAGACTCCCAAGTAGCTGGGATTACAGGCACCCACCACGATACCTGGCTAATTTTTATATTTTTAGTAGAGACAGAGTTTCACCATGTTGTCCAGGCTAGTCTTGAACTTCTGACCTCAGGTGATCCACCCACCCCAGTCTCCAAAAGTGCTGGGATTATTACAGGCATGAGCCACTGCGTCTGGCTGGTTTGTAGTTTTCTTTTGTTTTTTTTTTTTATGTCATTTATTAGTTTTGGTATTAGGATGATACTAGCTTCATAGAATAATTTAGGGAGAATATACTCTTTCTCTATTTTCTGGAATAGTTTCAGTAGGACTGATACCAGTTCTTCATTGAATGTCTGGTAGAAATCAGCTGTGAATCCGTCTGATTCTGAACATTTTTGTTGACAGTTTTTTTTATTACTGATTTAGTCTTGCTGCTTGTTATTGGTCTGTTCAGGATTTCTATTTCTTTCTGAAAATCTAGGAGAGTTGTATATTTCCAGGAATTTGTCCATTTCATTTAGATTTTCTAGTTTGTGTGCATAAAGGTGTTTATAGTAGTCTTGAATTATTATATTGTTTGTATTTCTGTGGTACTGGTTGTAATATCTTCAGTTTCATTTCTAACTGAGCTTATTTGGACCTTCCATTATGATTTCTTTCATGTGATTTTCCCCAAAACCTTTCCTTTTCCTGACTTTTGAATTTCCAAGCCTTATAACCTTTTTCTCACATCATCAGCAGTAGAACTATTCTCTCAGCTACATGTTTACCTGCGGCAATGGAATACGCCCTAATGTTGTATTTCCTTCTGCTCTTCCACGGATTCTGCAGGATCAGCAGAGCCTTGCTTTCTTCCTCCTCCTCCTGTGTAGCACTGATTGCTGGACCAGAATTCCTCTCCTCTTTTTTCTTTAGAACCAGACAATTTTCCTGGAGTCTCCCATATGAAATCATTGAGTTCTGAGTCAGTCAATTGCATCAGTTGTTCAAATGCATCCAGTCGCCATCACCAACCCAAGTTGGAAAATTCTGTCTATAAGCTACCCTCCATCAGCCCAACAGCTAACCCTGGCCTGGAGTTGATCTCCTTTGCACCTACTATGCTACCCTTTACTGTGCTTCACTTCCCTAAACCTTTGCACAGAGTCCTAACTCTATGTGTTTCCCGGAAATCATCCCCCAAACCATGGCCATAGTTTTGCCACCTGAAATGACTGTGTCACCTCCAAACTCATCTAAGGATGTTTAGTGTATTCTCTGCTAATCTTCTCAGCCCTTCTATAACAAATGTCCAATGTTTCTGAAATCACCCCATGCAGCTCTTCCATGAAGTTTTCCAACTGCTCTCTTATTCTTGCAACTCTAAGAGGACACCTCTCAAAACGCTAGAAAACAAATGACAAAGTTTCCTCAACAAATAAATTAGAAAAAGAAAGCGGGGAGCTGGAGGCAGTTAATAAATAAAAAGAATTTTAAGGGACATATCAACCAAATGTAATGTGGTAGTTTTCTTTCTGATCTTGATTCAAACAAACCATATATTTATATGGTATTTATAAACAATGGTGAAATTACAGTTGGGTGGTGGGCACACTAGAAGCTCAGACTCTACCACTGAATAATATATGCAAATAAGAAATCTGTACTTGTGCCCCCAAATCTACAAACATTAAAAAGAGAATATGTTATTTTTAAAATGGTGAAATTAGAAAACTAGCTAGATATATAATATGAAGAGATATTATTAATATTTTAGATGTAAAATGATATTGTGGTTAAACTTTTAAAAATTCTTATTTCTTTGAGATAATATAGATGAAATCATATAATGTCTAGGATTAATTTTAAAATACTGCAGCAGGTGCTGGGATTTGGAGGAGGAGGGGGGAGGTACACAGGAAATAAGAATAGCCGTATGTTGATAACTGCTGGAGTGGAGAGATGGGCACATGGAGAGTCATTATATTACTCTCCCTTCTTTTGTGTATGTTTGGAAATTTCCATAATCAAAAGTTTTTGAAAAATAAGAAGAATAAAAGAAAAGACAAACACCCTCTCTCAATAGTTTGCTCTCTCTGGGCTCTCACTGGAGGAATTAACCTAGTGAGCTCTCATGATCTTGCCTCCTTTATTTGATTTTTATAAGCCCCCCTGCCCTAACACTCCTTAAAAAGATAACAGCTAAAATATTTCTCATTTTTTAGTCTCACCTTTTTTTTTTTTTTAATTCAATCTGTCTCTAGAGGAGAAAACTGTTTATCCACCCTATCTTATTTCTCAATGTGCATACCTTTATTTTGCTTTCATTTTTTTTCATTGTTGTTCTGATTGCAAGACCAAACCTTTTTTCAAGGTTTTCTTTCCCCAATATGTCACTATGCAAACCAAATTCTTAATGACAGGGAGTTTTCAATGGAAAATCTTAAATGGTCCCTCTAAACTTTTGGTCCATAATGAGGGTGGGTTGCTTTGCTTCTGCTTAAAGAATGTGTCATATGCCCTATAGGAGAAAATCTGTATTGTTGTTTATCTATTCCCTTGCCCTTCTGTGGTTGAAGGTTCAGTAGGGGTCTCTAAAATTCTCACCCATGAGCAGACTTTACAACATACACAGTTTAGAACCAATTTAAGACTTGGTGATAGAAGTAGGGTATTTTCAGGACCCTATGTAGGTATAGAAGATGTGATAGAAGTAGGTTATTTCCAAGACCCTATGCAGGAGCCTCCCAAGCCCAAGAGACCATTTAGATCTTGATGTCATTTACAGAATGATAAAGAAATCTGAATTTGGATTAACTAATCTGGAGATGCTGCTTTCAGCCTGACCCTGACAACCTGAAGGTCAGCATGAACACAGAGTATTCTGTGCCCCATGGGAAACTCAATTCCCTTTGCAAGTCTGGCTGAGAAACACTGTATGGGGAAAAAGACACTATGGAAGTAATAATTATTCTTTTCACAAAACCCTAAAAAAACTTTACATAGTGAAGTCCATCTGTTTTGAGGTGGCACTTAACTGGAGCCTTTCTGGGCTCTGATGTACCAGCTGTGGCTATGTTACAAGCCACTGTGAACTGCCCCAGCCCAAGCTGGCCTATATCAAGATCCTCATTCTCCCTGGGTTGCCCTTTGCTGCCCAAGCGTCCATCCTGTGATTTCCCAGCCTGCATTTTCGAGATCTAGCAGCTCTAAAATTCTCTCCCACTTCTTTCCAAGATGTTGACTGATGAAGTAAACACTCAAAGGACAGATAGCCAACTGTATCAATGGCTTAGCAGGGCTTCTGCTAAAGAAGGGAGAATGTTGCTTAGACACAAAGTTTTTTTAGATCCAGAATCTGCACATTCACACTGGGTGTATATCCAAGCCTGCATATAAGACCCTGAGTCCACTCACCCAGCTGGTTGCACAGACTTACTGTACTCTGTCTTCAGCAGGGACTTCTGACTACGGAAGACACTGTCTAGGTGGATTTACTTCATGGTGACAAAAGAGGAGACAAGCCTGTTTGCACCTAAAAGCTCAGGGAGTCAAAGAAAGAGAAAAAGATGGCACTTTCCACTGTTAAGAGCATAGTCCTCTAGTGTACACCATGGCCCAAAAGTAGCACACTCTGTTCAGAGGGGATGGGAGAGAGGCCCAAGCTTCCTCGCCAGGACTATTCCAAGAGGACAGAAGTGTTGGTGAATGTGTCCTTCTTTCTGGGCCAACCTGGGATCATGTGAAGAAGAGAAAATATTTTTCTCTACAACTCTTAAGTTTGAGGTTTCAAAATTGGAAATACTACATTGAAAAGTTTAGAACTTCAACCAGGTCATCTTATTATAGAAAGTTATACATTTCAGAAGTTTTTCCTTCAAAATGCCACAGAGCTCTTTGATTTTACTATTGATATAGTAGATCACTTTGCATATTAATGCTTCTAATAATTGTTTCTGAACTCTAAAAACTTTATCCTTGAAATACAGTTTTATATTTAAACACATCTGCAATAATAATGTTTACACATAGAAACACTCTACTGTTTTTCAAATATTGTTCTTCTCAAAGTGATGTATCTGGATCAGCAACATCAGCCTCACCTGGAAACTTGTTAAAATGCAGATTCTTTCACCCCGGACCCACTGTGTCAGAAGCTCTGGTGCTGTAGAGACTAGAAATCTGTGTTTAACAAGTCCTCTGGATGATCCTGATGCTCATTAAAGATTGAGGATTGCTTGCCTAAGAGATGACTTGATAGATGTCTCAATCGATACAGTAATAAATGACTCACGTCATAAAGTAAATGGAGCCAATACACAAACAAAAAAGTACTAAAGGCTGGTTTAAAAATAAATAGTGTTAAAAGATAAACTTCAGTACGTTAAACTTTTAAATAATTTATTTGGGCTGATGGGAATTCATCAATTTGGCAGCACCAAACTGAGAGTGGTTTAGGCTCCACCAAAGGGGCTTAAGGTGAAAGCTTTTTTTCTCTTTCTTGAGATGGAGTCTCACTCTGTCACCCAGACTGGAGAGCAGTGGTACAATCTCGGCTCACTGCAACCTCTGCCTCCTGGGTTCAAGTGATTCTCCTATCTCAGCCTCCAGAGTAGCTGGGATTACAGGCAGGTGCCATCATGCCTGGCTAACTTTTTGTATTTTTAGTAGAGACGGTGTTTCACCATGTTAGCCAGGATGGTCTCGATCTTCTGACCTCATGATCCCCCCACCTAGGCTTCCCAAAGTGCTGGGATTACAGGCATGAGCCACCATGCCCGGCCCAGGTGAAAGCTTTTATAAAGTGTTTACATAAGGCAGACAATGAAAATGTTTGGTTAATGTGCAAAGTCCCTAGTTAGAGGTTAGTTGGCAGTTTCTGATTGGTTAAGCTTAAGTTTCATTTTATTGTTTACATTAAGTTCCTTTCAGGTTGTTTATGTAAGAACTCAAGGCATTGAAGTTGTCTCAGCCTAATGGATTCCCAATTTTTCTTTAAACAATAATAAAATAACTGGTACCTAATGTCACATGTAAATAAGTACTATACATACCAAAGCCTCAAGATAACAATTAACTCAGTGATCAATGAATCAGATTCCAATGTGTTCTTCTTTAAGAAGGAGTTGTGCGTAGCCACTGCCATATTTTTTCTGTCTTCTTTCTTTTCCTTTCCTTTTTTTTTTTTCTGTGCAGAAAGATAGTAAACATCCTGCTCATTCTTACAGGCATTGCATCACTTCTATTCCCAAGGGTTCAGCATCAACCTGTCTCTGCAGTATCTGACAGAACTGGCTTCTTCTCTCCTCCTTCATAGTTTATCTGATTTCTCCCTCCCCTTTATATCCTCCTCAAAGGGCATCACTGTTTTGAAATAATATTGATTGTGGTTCTGCATACAGTGCCACTAAAAGCTCTGACACAACAGACACAAAGATGATTATTATCCAGATATTTAGAATAACAAATAGTATTTTTAATCCTCTATCTTTTCTTTTCTCCTCTTTTATTCTCAGAAGCTCCTCTAAGATACATTTTTTCTTTCCTTCCTGTATCCAGTTCTAGTACAACCATCTGATCCCAGGTCCCTACTGAAGTCTTTTGAATCCTATGCTTATCCCGTTCTCATCTTTCTTCCCTGTATTTTATCTTATTTTCTTCCTGATTTTATTTTCTGCTTCCCTTCTCCTTGATTTTTTTTCTCACTCCTCTGTACACTCCATTAGATCCTTTTCCTTTCCCTGATGCTTTCTCTTCTTCACCCTTCTTTCATCTTATATCCCCCTTCAGCTCAGTTTCAGTCAACAGAGGCTGAGTGGATCTGCAGTTGAGCCACCTGGAAGGCAGGTGGACACACTAAGGAGACCTTGGGACATGGAAGACACTTGGTACCCTGAGGCTGAAGGGCTCAATCTTTCGCTGGCTACTCCTGGCAATGCAATATTTAGAAGCCAGGATGGGTCTGACATTTATGTTCTGTGCATGTTTCCTCAGGAGGTTGCCCAGTTTGACTCTGCCAATTTCGAGTTCTCGGTTTCTTTGGCCTCATTTTCCTCCTGCCTCAACCCTACAGCACTCATGGAATATCTGCTATATGAAACAGGCAAGATTGTAACCCCTGTTGCAATTGTAACCTTCACTCCCTTGTTCTTACCAGTATAACACTAGAGCAGAAGAGATAATAAATAAAATAGGCATATACGACAACCTTTAAATCCGCAGGTGACAGAGGTTTAAACACCTCACAAAATTCCCATTCTCCCAAGGTGTGCCCTGTTCCCATATACTCACAGGCTCCAGCTAGAAATCCAGAGGGCATGTCAGAATTCCACCTTTCCAGTTTTCTGGAAAGTGCATTTCTGGGCAGCTGTGTGCTCCTTGTGACGAATAAGAATTTCTCAAAAATTTCTTTCCCCTTTATGGTGGATTTCTGTTCAGGAACGCCCTTGTTTTTTGCTAAGCACCACCCTCTTTAGCTCTCAAATTCAGCTGTGCCCCCTTTAATGTCCAGTGACCACTGTTGCCCTTAATATCAGACCAGACCCAAGCATGCTGTTGGTTATTTCTTAAGGATCTTCCTGTGGTATTTTACAAAATGTACTTGAAATAGGCCCTGCCAGGCACTTGATAACAAGTCAAGAGGAAAGAGCTAAGCAATAATCATTTAAATCCCAGCAGGAGCCGGTGGAGCAGTACTATCCTGAAAGTCAAACCACCTTTACTGCCACTGCAATCAGGTTAGATGTTCAGTCAGCTTGTATCGTATTTATCTCATGTACCATCTCTTAGTTGTGTCCAATGTTTTATGGATTTTTCAGACCATAATAATGACTAACATTGTTGATGTTGTACTCTTTCATTCAATTTGCCCAACCACCCAATTTAGTGGGCATTATTATTGTGCCCATTTACTACATAAGGAAACTAAACGTAGAGAGAGGAGGCAACTTGGTTAAGGAACCATGGGTAGGAAGTAGTAGAGCTGGCACAGGAAATCTTTAAATTGGCCTTCTCTGGATTTGAAAATAAAAATAGTAATATAGTCTAATTAAGAGCTTTTTCTATCTCTGTTTCAGCTGCTTTTTCTTTTTTCTCTCATTGATCTCATATCATGTAAATCATATTCAGAATTTCAATAAAAGACTTGGAAATGTATAAATTTTTAAAAAATTACATCATTAATTAAAGGTCAAATTTCTGTTTCATCATGTGAAACACAATTAAAATTGAGAGAACATTTTCCTGGGTTGAAGGTGATGGAAGATTCTGAGCACCACACTTCTAAATAAAGTTTTGGCCATAAATAAATCTTTGCTTCATTTTTAAAGGGTGATTGAGAACTTACTTCCTGTTTAAGCAGGTAGATATTTCCCTCTTTCTCTCTTTCTCTCTCTCTCTCTCTTTTTTTTTTTTTTTTTTTTTTTTTTTTTTTTTTTTTTTTTTTTAGATGGAGTCTCTCTCCGTCTCCCAGGCTGGAGTGCAGTGGCACGATCTCGGCTCACTGCAGCCTCCGCCTCCCGGGTTCAAGTGATTCTTCTGCCTCAGCCTCCCAAGTAACTGGTACTACAGACGTGCCCCAACATGCCTGGTTAATTTTTGTATTTTAAGTAGAGACGGGGTTTCACCATGTTGGCCAGGCTGGTCTGGAACTCCCAACCTCGTGATCCTCCTGCCTCAGCCTCCCAAAGTGCTGGGATTACAGGTGTGAGCTATCGTGCCCGCCTGATATTTCTCTTTATTTTTGCTTCTGTTTCAGAGCTACTCTTTTACTGCTTATTACCAGATACATCAGTAAAACAAGAGTTACTCTGACATGATTTATTTTATGCCAGGATTGGGTGATATTCTTGGTGTACAAATAGACGAGTTCACTAACGATAGAATATATTCTTTCCTTGTCCACTTCTAATGTTGGGCATAAAGGCATTTTATTCACATAAGGAATCCTGTATGGTTAGCTTGACTTGATTTTGAATATACATGTAAGGTAAAATTTTTAAGAATTCTTAGAGCTTCTGTGGGCTGTGTCATGGCCTGCATATCAAATTTACATGAGAAAGCCAATTACACACTGGACTGTTCAATTCTTTGATTTTTAGTTCCGAGTCTGCCACAGGTGGATGGTGTCTCAAAGAGAGTCTTTGAAAAACGTTGTTTTCACTTCTTCCCTTGTAAAATGAGATTTTACATTCTTCTAGGGAAATTCTGAGGATTAAGTATCAAATGATGGCAAAGCACTTTGAAAGTACTAAATGGGGTTATTAATAATTTAAGAAAGAAGCAAGCCTTCATCTGAGTTGTTGAAAGGAATATGTGGCATATTTATTTCAACCATTTATCATTTCATTGAAACTTCCTGTACCTTAAGCTTGAACTCCTGAGACAAACATCTGATTCCTTTTAAAACAGAACTTTAAAATGAGTTCTCTTTTTATAGTATTCGAAGTACTTTCATACCAGTTATCTTGTTGGGTTCCTACAAAAATTCCGGGAGATATAAATAACATATTTTGTGGAAATGAAGTTGCAGCAAATAGGATACCTTACAAACACTTGCTTAAACAAACAGGGGTTTATTATTCTCACTTAAGGAAGAGTCTGGGGCAGAGTCCCAGGGGTGTCCTCAAAGATCCAGTCTCCTTCTATCTCTTCCCTCTGCTTTCTTTAGTGAATGGGCTTGTTATCTCAGGTTATCAAAATGGCTGCTAGAGGTCCAGATATCATATTTATTTTCAAGGTAGGAGGAATGGAAGGAGAGAAACTCCACTAACCACATCTATTCCTTTATAAGGAAAGCAAAACTTTTTCCAGAAGCTGCCTCAAACAGAGTTCCTCTAGAACTGGATTATCTGACCAAGACAAAAGAAGTGAGGGCAGTGAGTGTATGGCTTTCTAGGCTCTGTGGAGGAAGGTGGCAAGAAAAAGCGTGGTTGTGAACCTTTTTGGAGAAGCCCAGTGCTAGTGCTGATGAAGGATGAGAGGCATTAAAAAGTCAGTTTTTCAAGGTGCACAGCAGAGGACATTAAAACAGATCTGAATCTCTCTGATGAAGCAGAAATATCAAACAGTAACTCACAAAAACTACTGATATTTTTAAAGAGTGACCACGTTGAGGGCTAGTCTGGGTGCTCTTACCAGATGACTCCATTGCACCCCATAACAGTGCTACAGCAAAAGAATGACTTTTCCCCTTATAGACATGATAAACCCTGTTTGCTGTTGTTTTAAGGAAACATTCTTTATCAGCATTCTAACACCTCAGCTGGCTGCTTCCATTCTTACTCTACTGCACTATATAAAGAGAAGCTCTGGAAGTTCACACTGAATAAATTGGGAAAACGAGTCACTTGATAAAGGACTGCCATGAGGAAGACAACTTTTGTGACTCCCTGTTTGAATCAGACAGAATTTGGGTACAAAAAAAATAAAAAATAAAAAGAGCTGAAAGGATGGAATTCAGGGAATTGGGTGCTTATGCAATCGCTGGAGGGGCTGCATGTGTGGAGTCCAGAAATGATTCCCAGTCACCATCAGAGAACAGTTCTGCCAAGGGAGCTGCTACCTTTGACACATTCAGACATGTAGGATTTCAGGAGATACATTTTTGGTTGGTTGACATCAAAATGACTATTAATGCTTGTGATCCAGGGATCAGGGAGCTGCAGCCACTGCCTTCACACCCCATCACAGCTGCCTCTTCAACACACACAAAATTAGTGAGCAGATGCTGGGCTTCTGCTCCAGGAAAACCCAGAGTCCTGACAACCATATTTGCCAGTAGGAAGAGTCAAAGCAACAGGAAAATGGCCCCACCACACATCTACCTTAAATACTCTGTATAAATGCACCTGATTGGAAAACCTACTGTGTATTCAGAACACTAGCTTCATGGGAGTTTGGGAAAGCTAGGTTTTAGTTCACTGGCCTTTGCAGGATTCTAGGCACCCTTGCAGGAGGTTGGAAATGATGCTGAGTGCACCTACCATTTATATAACATTTCTGTCTCTTTCAAATATGGACAGAAACAGGAACCAAAGTGTTAGCAATAGAAAGGAGTTTTCCATTAGCATATAGCTTTTGGCGGTCTTGCTCGCAATGTCTGAATTTACCTTGGCTATAAATTCTAGAGACAAAAGCTTAATTTAGAATAAATCTCACAGGATATCAGATCTGGTGTTTGGTATACAAAAATAACAGTTGTTATTCACTGAAGACTTCCTGTGTGCCAGATACTGAAATGAGTGTTTTGAATGTAATTTATTAAAACTCACAATAACCCTATATGACAGGAACTGTTATTAGAGCCAATGTTCAGATGAGGAAATTGAGGCACAGAAATATAATTTGCTCAACATCATAAAGATACCAGTGGTACAGCCACATTTAGCAATCTGGCTCCAAAGTCCAGGCTCCGAACACTTACAGTATGTTGCTGCTCCACAAACATAAAACCACTGGACGAATTTGCCCTTCACAATTTTTCTTTCAATTTACTATTAATGTCCTTGGTAGTGCCATAATTAATGGATCTTGATGACTTTTATAGGAATAATCTGAGATGATACTGTTATAAAAATTTTGTTCAACTAATTCTATTTGACACTAATTTCTAAATATTCAGATTAAAAAATAAAATTAAAGTTGCATTTTGCTTGACAATCTCCTTGAGATTTAAATTCACACCAAAAGCAATTTATTATTTTGGCAAAATTCCTTCAAAGTTAGAAGTGGAGACTACTCGTTTTATAATTTCCCCTTCTCACAAAATAGTACTAATTCTCAGGAGGAGCTCCCAGGGGCCAAGGGAGAAGGACTGGAAAGAAACTGATGGAGGGAGAGCAAATCCTGCAAATGACCAACTGCAGATTCTAGCTGGGGCCAGCTGCATCCCTGACTCTACTTTATCTCAGGAAGGCATCACAAGGATCTTCTCAAAAATAACCAAAATTTTTTCTTTGGTCTAGTTATTTATCACTGTATAGCAACAAACCATCATAAAACATAGTGGCCTAAAACAACATATCATTTATTTTGTTTGTAAATCTGCAGTTTGGGCAGAGCTAGGAAAGGACGGGTCATTTCTGCTCTGGTCAGCACCAGCTGGGTGGCCTGAAAGTTATCTGTGTGAAGGCTGGTTCATTCCCAAGTCTGGTGGTTGATGCTGGCTGTCAGCTGGGGCCTAAGCTGGGGTGGTGCAGGAGCACCTACCCCAAATCTTTCAGTGGGGCTGCATGGCTTCCTCACAACATGGTAGCTGAGTTCCAAGGACAAGCAGTTGAGGGCAGGTGAGAGGAAGACAGTTGGGGCAGCTATGTTACTTGTAATGACTTTACCCTTGAAATTCAAATAGTCACTTCCACATGGTCCCAAGCCTAGCCAGATTCAAGGGGAGTGTCAGTGTCACCTTGTAAGAAGAGCATGTGGGATGTGATATATTGATATACTTATCTTTGGAAATTTTGATCTGCCATACTCTGTTTAAGGAGATACAAATTGTGTTTCTTAAAAATAAAAATGTCTGCTCCTTACAAACAAGAGTGTTTTTAAGTTTTTAAATGGATAGTACATTTGTAGTTCAAAATTCAAACATATACACAAGTGTGTGTGTCTGTGTGTGTGTGTGTAGATAGATAGAAATATAATGGAAAGTTTCACTCCCTCCTTACCCCCAGTCCTCCAGTTTCCCTCTGTGAGGGTGGCATATGCTATCACTTTCTTGCGTGTCCTTCCAGAGGTAGCTTTTGCTTCTATAAGCAAATACTGTGCATATACATAGACCTCTCCTCCACCCATTCCATGTAAATGGTATCTTTCTCTTTGGTATTTTTTTCCACTTAACAATTATAAATCATTATATCTATCTATCATCTATCCATCTCTTCAGTCTTTTTAAGGCTGCTACCTGTTCCAATGTGGGGATGTACCATAATTTAGTAACTTATCGATAAACATTTAAAGCTGTTTCCAATAAAGTGCTATTACAAACAATACTGCAGTAAATAATGTTCCACATCTGCCACTTGGCATGTGTGTGAATATATTTATAGGATAAATTTCCTGGAAGTGTAACTTATAGGTCGACAACTATATGCATGGACAATTTTGTTCAATTTTTCCAAATCTCAGCATTAATTTTGATAGTGTCTGTTTTGCAACATGTTCCCTAGCACAATGAGTTATCAGACTTTTTGACCTTTGTCAGTGTGCCGGGTGAAAAAAGAATGGTTTACCGGGGTAATGTGCATTTCTCTTATGAATGGTGCTGAGCATCTATGTTGAGACCTTTATATTTCCTTTTCTTTGAATTGTCCGCTCATATTCTTTGCCCTTTAAAGAGTTATTTGACTAGCAATGACTTCATTTTTATCATTATTAACAATATCATTATTGTTTTGCTTCTTTGCTATGAACTGGTTCTGGCCCACTATCACACATCTGCAACCACTGCCCTATGCATCACTCAGTGGAGAAGTCAGAAGGAAGGACAGAGAAAGGACCTACAATGGGAAGGACTTTACAACAATGGACATCAGAGTAGAAGAAATTTCTTTAAGAGAGTTTTTTTTTAAAAAAACTTGTTTCATGATTCAATTGTTAAAATACCTCTGAGTGAGCCATTCACTCAGAGTGGCATAGGGAAAGTGGTTCTGCATTTTTAGTAACTTCAATAAAGGAGATATCAAATACATGCCATATATTCAAAGGAGAAAGAAGACCATTAAATGCCAACTTAGATGAACTTTTGTAGGGACCAACCCTACGGGGCTTAGCGGGTGTTCTCCCTGTGTGTGGAGATGAGAGATTGTAATAAATAAAGACACAAGACAAGGAGATAAAGAGAAAACTGTTGGGCCAAGGGGACCACTACCACCAAGACATGGAGACCGGTAGTGGCCCCGAACAGCTGGGTGCACTGATATTTATTGTATACAAGACAAGGGGGGCAGGGTAAGGAGGGTGAATCTTCTAAGTGATTGATAAGGTGAAGTAAGTCACGCGATCATAGGACAGTGGGCCCTTCCCTTTTAGATAGCCAGAGCAGAGGGAGAAGGCAGCATACTTCAGGGTTTTCTTTTATGTACTTATAAGAAAGATTAAAGACTTTCAGACTTTCACTATTTTTTTTTATCATTATCTACTACGAACTTCAAAGAGGAACCAGGAGTACGGGAGGAACATGAAAATGGAGAAGGAGCGTGACCATTGAAGCACAGCACCACAGGGAGGGGTTTAGGCCTCCGGATGACTGTGGGCAGGCCTGGATAATATCATCTTCCATAAGAAGCTGGTGGAGTAGAGTGTTCCCTGACTCTTCCAAGGAAAGGAGACTCCTTGCTAAGTAATGTGTGTCTTCCCAGACACAGGCATTACCGCTTGACCAAGGAGCCCTCAAGCGGCCCTTATGCGGGCGTGACAGAGGGCTCTCCTCTTGCCTTCTATGTCACTTCTCACAATGTCCCTTCAGTATCTGACCCTATACCTGACGGTTATTCCTAGGTTATATTAGTAATGAAACAAAGAGTCATATTAAAAGCTAATGATTAATAATGTTTATAATGACTGATAAGTGTCCATGATCATCTCTGTATCTAATTTGTATTATGACTATTTTTATTTTAACTATTTTCTTTATTATACTGAAACAGTTCGTGCCTTCATTCTTTTGACTCAGCATCTAGGTAATCATTCGCCCACAAACTTCCAAACTCTAGAACTTTGTATCTAGGAAAAATGAGATTTCTTGAGGGGTTGTTCCTCCCCTTAGTTGAGCCTTTCCAGGTAAGGCAGAATGGATTGTGGATTGTCTGTTGACTCAACTTTTAGGCAAAATTGTTTTGATTAAAATTATAATGGTAACAATACCTGACTGGGCCGGGCGCGGTGGCTCAAGCCTGTAATCCCAGCACTTTGGGAGGCCGAGATGGGCGGATCATGAGGTCAGGAGATCGAGACCATCCTGGCTAACACCGTGAAGCCCCGTCTCTACTAAAAACTACAAAAAACTAGCCGGGCGAGGTGGCGGGCGCCTGTAGTCCCAGCTACTCGGGAGGCTGAGGCAGGAGAATGGCGTGAACCCAGGAGGCAGAGCTTGCAGTGAGCTGAGATCCAGCCACTGTACTCCAGCCTGGGCGACAGAGCCAGACTCTGTCTCAAAAAAGAAAAAAAAAAAAATACCTGACTGAAAAATGATTCTTCTGGTTATTTTTTTCTATTGTAACACCATCTGTGGATTTTTATTTGTTTGCTTGTTCATTTTTATTCACCTTAGAATGTTCCCAAGCTAAAAATACGTTATTTAACTATAGAATAGGGCCAGGCACAGTGGCTCACGCCTGTAATCCCAACACTTTGGGAGGCCAAGGGGCAGATCACTTGAGTACAGGAGTTCGAGACCAGCCTGGCCAACATGATGAAACCACGTCTCTACTAAAAATATAAAGAAATTATGTGGGCTAGGCACAATAGCTCATGCCTCTAATCCCAACATTTTGGGAGGCCGAGGTGGGTGGATCACCTGAGGTCAGGAGTTCGAGACCAGCCTGACAAACATATGGTGAAACCCCATCTCCACTAAAAATACAAAAAATTAGCCAGGCATGGTGGATGGTGGCAGGCACCTGTAGTCCCAGCTACTCAGGAGGTTGGGGCAGAAGAATCGCTTGAACCTGGGAGGCAGAGGTTGCAGGGAGTCGAGATCGTGCCACTGCATTCCAGCCTGAGCAACAGAATGAGACTCTGTCTCAAAAAAAAAAAAAAAAAAATTACCCGGACATGGTGGCATGAGCCTGTAGTTCCAGCTACTCAGGAGGCCGAGGCCCAAAAATCACTTGAACCCAGGAGGCGGAGGCTGCAGTGAGCCAAGATTGCACCACTGCACTCCAACCTGGGTGACAGAGCAAGATTCTGTCTCAAAATAATAATAATCATTGTTATAGAATAGGATTCTCTGGGTTTCTCATCATCTGCTAAATATCTAGTTTGGCATGGGGGTCTCATCCAGCTGCAGTTTGGGGGATGCCTTGTGGCAATGAACCTGAACATGGGAGGAAAAGGGGAAGGGGAAGGTTATTGTCAACTAAGAGCAAATTGCTGGTAAGGTTCATGATGCAACTGCTTTGCAACTGCTTTGGATGCGGCCAACTTTGGATTTTTCTGATACTGGGGACAGTGGGACAGACTAGGAAGTGGACTCCATGGCAAACACAAAGAGAAAAAAAAGAGCATTTTTCCCATTATTTCAAGCCTTTCCTGTTGACCTTATAAATAGTCCAAGTAACTAACTGAACTCCCTCCCACTTCCTTGCTCTGCCATGTTCTGAGGAAGTGCTTACAAGGCAAAGATACCCAAATAAACCTCAAACTGGGTTGTCTATATTTGCCTGTGTTTGTGTTTTATAATCTTGCTGCTCCAATTGCCTAGGGGTGGTGGAAGGTAGGAGAAACCCAACCTTCTTGTATATGTCTTAGTCTGGAAATAGAAATAGCAGCACAGAGTTTTTACAGAGTTCAAAATGTGAGTCTGAACCCTTTGATATAAAAAGAAAGTGTTGATTATTTCTCTGTACATGAGGAAAACATTTTCTGGATCGAGATACACAGGCAAAATGAAAGCTAGCAACTAAGACTCATTATTATCTCTATATAGCCTCCTGACTCCCGCAGATAAATGAAACTGCAAGTATTTTTCTGCATGCTATATAACACGACATTCTTTTGGGGTAATGAGAACATTCCTATTAGAAATAAGAGGTTCAGTTCTGCAGAAAATGCTGATGCTGTCACTGGCCTTCTAGGGGCTCTCTTTCTGGGTTGTTCCTCCCACTCTCACTTGTAACACACAAGCTAACTGTAGCTACGATGTCCGCTTTTGATACTTAAGCCTTTACTTCCACCCGTGTGGAGTTTATGTAAGGACACTTTGAAACTCAAGACCCTTCCAAATGCCAACTTTGAACATGAAAACTTAGGCACCCATAGTTCTGGAGTGTGTATGGCAGAGCCTGGGAGAGGAAAGCCCTGAGACAGGAAGGGGTGCTACCAGACGGGGAGGGCTCCCTGCCAGCACCAATCAGTCAGGGTTAAAGAGTGTAAGGAGGCCAGGCGCGGTGGCTCACGCCTTTAATCCCACCACTTTGGGAGGCTGAGGCAGGTGGATCACGAGGTCAGGAGATCGAGACCATCCTGATTAACACAGTGAACCTCTGTCTCCACGAAAAATACAAAAAACTAGCCGGGCGTGGTGGCGGGCGCCTGTAGTCCCAGCTACTCAGGAGGCTGAGGCAGGAGAATGGCGGGAACCTGGGAGGCGGAGCTTGCAGTGAGCCGAGATCACGCGGCTGCACTCCAGCCTGGGCGACAGAGCGAGACTCTGTCTCAAAACAAACAAACAAAAAAAAGAGTGTAAGGATCAGGAAAATGTGATGACATATCACCAATGTTCTTTCTGTGTAATGCAGGTGGCTTCTCTTCTTCTTCAGCTACATACCGTAAAGACCAACCCAGGAAAGCAAAAAAGTGGTAACATCTGAAGTTAAGACTTGTTTGGACTTTTTCCCAAGTTCCTAGCAAGATATTTTTTCTCCTCATAACTAACTTGTGTTAAAGATTTTCTTGATTATCCAAAAGCTATGTTTTTATACATTAAGGTCCAAAGCTTGAAGATCAAAGGGAGGAGAAAGGACAGAGCTCTTTCAAGGGCTGTTCCTCCGGCCCCTGAAAGAGCCTCCTGAAAGTCTTAGGGAGGGCAATATAACAAAATACCATACACTGGGTGGCTTCAACAACAGAAATTTATTTCTCACTGTTCTAGAGGCTGGGACTTCCAAGATCAAGGTGACAAGAGATTTGGTGTCTGGTGAGGGGGTGCTTCCTGGTGCATAGTCATCTTTGCTATGACTTTTCCATGGTGTGTGCTCATGGAAAGCTGTCTCTTCCTCCTCCTCCTCCTCCTCCCCCACCCCCTCCTCTCCCTCCCCTTCCTCCTCCTCCTCCTCCTCCATCATGAGGGCCTCAGCCTTAAGACCTAATATAAACCTAATTACCTCCTAAAGACCCCACCTCCAAGTATTATCACACTGGGGCTAGAACCATAACTTATGAATTTGAGGGGAATGTAAACATTCAGCTCATGGGAAGAAGGCTCTGGAAAGTTTGGGTCAGTCATTGTGAAAAGTTCCCTTGTTTCCCTGTAAGAAGCCTGGGAAAACGGCAAGCCTCTCATTCCTGCTTCCAGCCCAGCCTGGGAAAGGCAAAATAGCCATGGGTGGGGAGCCTAGGTACAGGTAGATGAGAACACACTCAAAGGGTCTGATCACTCCAGTAGCCTGTGGAGAAGCTGCCAAGAGTTCCTGGACCCTTGAGGAAGAGATCCAGAGGAGACTGGAGCTCAAATGAGAATGCTTGGGGGTCTTGACAACTGGGAGCAGTAGCAAGATCCATGGACATTCTGACCTTGAGACTTACAGGCTGTGGACAAGATGCTTGGACTTTCTAAGTCTCCATTTTCTTATCTATACTTACCTCACAGAGCTGGCATGAAAATTACATGAGCTAGGACACCTCAAGGTGTTAGAACAATGATCTTGCACATAGCACATGCTCAATGAAAGCTAGTTGTTATAAACATCAATTGCAAATACTGCCCCAAACACCAAGTGAGACGAGGTTCACTCCCATGGTTCACAGAACAGGACCCAAGTGACCAAGAGGCCAAGAGCCACTGTGGCTGATGTGGCAAGTGGCAAAATGAAGTGACATAGGAAACCAGGGCCAGCAAAGACCAAATGGCACTTCTCTGGAGCCAACTTGTAAATGCTGTTCACCTGATTTATGTCAATCAGAGAAAGACGAGATGGAAAAACCAAAAGTAACACAGAAGAATTACCCCAAACATACTATTTTAAGCTACACCAGATAGAGACCCCTTTAGTTGACAGCTCAAGCATTTTCTGTCAAGTGGCATGAGAAAAGGTAGTGTGAAATGTGACCCATGATGGTAAATAAAGAAAGTTCCTTTTTACACACATCTGAGCCATAGAAATGAACTTAAATCTTGCTAAATGGATATCTGGCCTTGCTTTGTAAGGCAATGAATTGAATTTTACGCATGTTTGATTCCTGTTCACCCATCTGTTGGTCCACATCTGTCAGTGGAAGTGCTAATGACCATGAGCATTCATGGAGCGGAAGTTTCCCTGTGAACTACAATGAGTTTTAAGACAAATTATATATACTTTTCTGATTCTAAAGACAATAAAATGTGATATTTAAATAAAATATAAATATGAAAATTTAAATCACTACTTACTCTACCAATGAGAATTTTAGCCAAAGTTAACATTGTAAGGATTTACTGCTTTTATTTATGCATACATTTTATATATTATAATCATATGATATCTAAGATATTGCTTTTTCCTTTTCTACTTAGCATTGTATCATGAACATTTTTCTAGGACTAAAGTAAAAATTGGTTTGAACTCATTGTTTTAATTTTTAATTTTTTAAATTTGACATAACAATGGTACATATTTACAGGGTACATAGTGATGCTTCAATACATATAATGTACAGTAAATAGATCAGGGTGATGAGCATATTCATCATCTCGAACATTTGTCATTTCTTTGTCTTGGAAACATTCAATATCCTCCATCTATGTAAAACTATATAATATTGTTAAATATAGTCAACTGACAGTTGTATAGAAGAGTAGAACTTACTCTTCCTACCCAGCTGTAATTTGATAACCATTAACAAATCTCTTCCTATCCTCCCCCTTCTCCTTCCCATTGTCAGCCTTTAGTATTCTCTGTTCTACTATTATTGTTATTATTATTATTTTTTTTTTGAGAGAGAGTCTCACTCTGTCACCTAGGCTGGAGTGCAGTGGCAGGATCTCGGCTCACTGCAAGCTCCACCTCCCAGGTTCACACTATTCTCCTGCCTCAGCCTCCCGAGTAGCTGAGACTATAGGCACCCACCACCACGTCCGGCTAATTGTTTGCATTTTTAGTAGAGACAGGGTTTCACCATGTTAGCCAGGATGGTCTCGATCTCCTGATGTTGTGATCTGCCCGCCTCAGCCTCCCAAAGTGCTGGGATTACAGGCATGAGTCCTCTGTTCTACTCTTTACTGGAACTGTATATTAAGTGGAATAAGCCGGGAAAAGAAAGGTAAACACAACATGTTCTCATCTGAATGTGGAAGATAAAAAACTTGATCACATGGAAATCATTTTAATGCCTGTTTAATATTCCATTATGTGAGTAAATCAAAATGTATTAAACTTTTCCTCTATTAAAATGTAAAATTTGAACTCCTGACCTCGTGATCCACCCGTGTGGGGCAATCCCAGCTATTCAGGAGGCTGAGGCAGAGAATTGCTTGAACCAAAGAGGCAGAGGTTGCAGTGAGCCGAGATCACGCTACTCTACTCCAGCCTGGGTGACAGAGTGAGACTCCATCTCAAAAAAAGAAAAAAAGTAAAATTTATTACACTATTTCCCTAAGTGTTAGACATTTAGTTTTTTTTCAGTTTTTTATTATGATTAATAATGCTGTAATAAACACCTTTTAGCTATATCAATTGGCATGCCATATTCTGGATTTCTAGAATTGAAAGTACTAGGTTTTAAAAAGATATATACTTCATATATTCTACACTCTTAATTTCAAATTGTTTCCCAAAAATGTTGACTAAATTTATACTTCTTCAAGAGTATGAGAACGTCCTTATCAACTAGCCAGTGATGAATATTATCCTTTCTTCAAAAAAAAAAAAAAAACTCTCGGCTGGGCGTGATGGCTTACGACTGTAATCCCAGCACTTTGGGAGGCCGACACGGTCGGATCACCTGA
The DNA here is from genome assembly GCF_037993035.2 of Macaca fascicularis. Lineage (NCBI taxonomy): Eukaryota > Metazoa > Chordata > Mammalia > Primates > Cercopithecidae > Macaca > Macaca fascicularis. The sequence continues at coordinate 46,703,530 of NC_088376.1, forward strand.
GGTCAGGAGTTCAAGACCAGCCTGACCATTACGGTGAAACCCCGTCTCTACTAAAAATACAAAAATTAGCCTGGCATGATGGCAGGCGCCTGTAGTCCCAGCTACTCGGGAGGCTGAGGCGGGAGAATTGCTTGAACCCAGGAGGCAGAGGTTGCAGTGAGCAACAGAGTGAGACTCTATCTCATTAAAAAAAAAAAAAAAAAAAAAAACAGTCGTCCATCCACTAATTCATTCATTCAACAAAAACTTAACACATGCCTACTCTGTGCTAGGCACTGTTCTAAGTGTGGGTTTATAACCAAAAACAGAGCCCCTGCCCTTACAAATGAACAGGATATAAATAAAGTCAGAAATACCGCTGGCACCAGATGGGATGGGGCTTTCTGTGCCAGGGTGTATAGGGACTTCAGTTTTACTCTAAATGTAATGAAAATCCATAAAGAAAGTCTAAATAGAGCAATGGCATGATCTTGTTAAATTTTTAAAGGATCATTCTAACTGTTGGGTGGTGAGTAGAACATAGGAAGGCAAAAGAGGTGTCCATTATTCTAAATCCCTATGCTTCCAGGACAGAAAATTGGTAAGTGTGGCTTGGACAGGAAAAGTGGAGGGCAGACAGTGAGATGTGGATTCTAGATTATTACTTGTGAAAGTATTTTTAAATATAATTATGTTTATTAGCCTCTTATTTTGTTGGAAGTATATTTCTAGTCTTTTTACTTCTATATTTGCATATGATTTTTGACATGCAGAAATTTAACTTTTCTACAATATATATCAAATCTATTATTTTCATGCTTCATAATCCTCTTTTGCCTAGAAATTTTGTTGTGGTTTTATGAAACATGATATTAAAACTCCAATACTTTCCATCACAGTGTTTTCTGAGGCCTGAAAAAGCTGTGATTTTTTTTAAAGGTGGCAAGTACTCCCACATCCAAAGAGGGGTGCCTCTGCAGCACCAGAGAAAGAGTGACAGATACCTCCATGTAGCACGTAGAAAAAGGCATAAAAATATTGACTACAAAAAAGCCAAGGGACAGTGGGTTTCTCTGAAGAGAGTTGTGGTGGTGGGCCCCACACTACACTGAAGGGAGGATTTGGGGCTCTTCACTCTGGGAGCATGGTGTGTGTTTTCACGGGCTACTGTGTACCATGTCTGACTCAAGCCACCCCTCAGTAGTCTGTGGGGACACAGTGGCTGAAGTGACCCATGGCAGCAGAGAGCTGCAATCAGGAAGTGCCAGTGGGTCAGAGTGCTTATTTCCAGGGGCCAGATATGGACAGTAGGAGTGGTGAGGAGGTCAGACTTGTGTTGTTTAAAAGGGATCTTCTATGGTGACCAGCCATCCTGGTTTGCCCAGGACTCTCCCAGTTTTAATCTGAAAGGCTCACATCCTGGGAAACTCTTCAGTCTCAGACAAACCAGGGTGGTTCACCGTCCTATACCTTGTGGGAGGAGCTGAGCAAAAAGAGGCAGGGCAACCTTTATGAGGAAAAAGGCTGAGGCAAGAGACAAGAACTAGCCAATGGAGAAGCTCTGCCCCTCAAGGGATCTGCAACGGAAGGGGCCCAGTAGGGAAATCTTAGGGTACCCCCCACCCCCATGAATGCCTGCATAATAAAGAGCCAGCTTTAAACATCTGTGACAGCCAGGAAACCAAAGCCAACATACATCAGTGCCTGTCAGTTACATCTTTCTGACCCTTACCACTCCTACTTTTATGACTAAATAAAATAAATCCATGTGACTGAAGGGACTTTTATTACCTAGAAATGGTTGGCTAAATGTTGGGACCTACCTTCCAGGACAGTACCCAAGTACACAAAAGAAAGGAGTCAACATGGCAGGTTTGCAGAGATGGCCATGAGAAAGCATGGAAAGGACTGACGCCCCTGTCTCTTTTGATGCCACCGTCACAATGTGATGCAGGGAATGTGAGGGCCTCACTAGATTCTTCCCCAGGAGCCAGTTTTCATGGGTCCATTTGCCAAGTTTTAACCCTTCTTTTCTAAGTTTGCATATTAAGTTCTGTTTAGGGCTACCTTTCATTCTCTGTTGATTCCTCTGGAAAGATTTCATTTTCATTATTGGAGGTTTGTACTGTGTGGTTATATGTTTACTCTTCAAGATACCCTTTAGAAAAATTTCAAAAATTCTCAAGGCTCAGTCCATTAGGGTTTCAATTGAGATAATATTAAACACATTAATCTGAGGAGGCTTAACGTTTTAAAAAGTCTTTCTAGACTGTCTGGGTTGGATAGCTTTGCCACTTGCAAGCTATGTGGCCACAGGCAAGATATGTAACTTTAAAGCTCAGTTTCCTCATTTATAAAATGAGGTGAATAGTCATACTTATTTCAGAGGGTTGTGGTGACGATAAAAATGAGTTAATAAATGTAAAACACTTGGAGAGTGTCTAGCATGTCATAAATGCTATGCATTTGTTCTTCTTATTACCCAGGGACATGTTCTATATTTATATATGGTTGATTTATACAGGATCAATTTATCTCAGGCAGAACTATGCTTCTCAGATTTTCCTCCTCTATATGGTTCTGGTTAGGGTTGGCCACAAGAGAAATTTATGCAAGATTAGGAGGGTGGAAATGAAGCAGTGGCTGGATTCACAGCTACTCTAGTTCATGCAGAATCTCCTCCTTCAGTTTCTCCAAAGCTAGGCTGGGTTCATGTGGTGCATTCCCCATGGTGAAGGTGCCAGTTTATCCTGCATCTCATCCATGTCATTGAGGCTGGAGGTGATGAAAGATGCAGGTTCCATTTTGTCCCTATTCTCCCCAAATTAAGACCATCTTTCTTTTCAATGTGCCAGCTCCACTGACGTGACACCAGCACCAGATGCAGAAACAACAAGCATTGACTTCTCTACTGGTTTCCACAATTGGATAAATCTCTTACTCTACAGCGCTCAATGGTTCTCCTTCACTGACAGAACCCTGACTGATATTATATGTCTCTCCATTTATTCCATTTTAAAAATACTTCTTAGTAAGATGTTACAGTTTTTATCATGTATGCTCTGCACATTTCTTGATAGGATAATTGGCTATTTTATGTCTTTTGTGACTTTGGAAATTGTATCCTTTGTTTTCTTTATCAGGTCTTCTAATAGGTAAACTTAGAAAAATTATTTACTTTGAAATATTTTATCTTGTATATGACCACTGTAGCAAACTCTCTTATCAATTCTAGAAGTTTTTCAGGTGCTCTTTACATCCATTAGGAAAGGAAAAAGTACTGGAAGTGCAATGCTGCAGCCCTTCCCTTTACTTAGGCATGTCTCAGTCTGCCCCGTAACAAGCCATTTTTGTTCCCCTTCCATTCTTCCTCCCTTTCCACCCTGGCAGCTCTGGATACCAGAAAGTGTTTCTCTCTTCCTGGTTCTTCAGCAAAAACTTCAAGCTTTTCTCAGTTGTCCTTGGAAAGATGATGTTTGTGAAACTCATCCATACTAATCTACTGCTGAGAAATAAAAAGAAAACAACTGTTCTCCCGACTCCCAATTTCTCCCTGCTTTACCATAGCCTTCGGGATGGGTTATCCACCTCAGCCCACATGATAAGTAAAGCTCTTAATGTTTCACCTCAACCAGTGATGATCAGATCATATTACAGACTGGAAATGTAAATGACCCAGAATCTGAATGAATTCGCCTCTGGTGAAATTTCAGCCCCGCAGAAAATTGGGTCTGGCTTCACTCTGAAAATCTAGCACAGAGCCAACAGAAGCTAAGAAAACTGAAAGAGAGGGCCAAGATTAAGTAAGCAAATCATAAACACTTAGAAAAGGAATAATTTTCCCCAGTCCCTGAGACTATTAAAAATTCACTTCTAAATGACCAGAACATAACACCATTGCTTACATAAAAAGGACTACTTTTCATCCACAGTTCTTAGCTGAATCACTGGTATTTAACACGCAACACAAATCATACTTTAAAATGCTGTAAGAAAAGAAAAATACATTGTTATGCTTAATGAAAATACTGTGCTTGCTCTAAAATAGACAGAAGAAAAAAAGCTTTCTATTCACTGGGATCTTGGACCAAATCTGATATTGTATGGGCTATAGGCTAAGAATGTTTTTATATTTCTCAATCTTCGAAAAAAACCAAATGAAAGATAATATTTTGTGACTTATGAAAATTAAGTGAAATTCAAATTTTAGTGTCCATAAAGAAACTTTTATTAGAACACAGTCACCTTTTTTATTTCTACTGTCTATGCCTGGTTTCACATCACCAGTTGAGTAATTGCAACAGAGAGCATCCTAAAACACTTAATCATCAGCTGGGCATGGTGCTGCACACCTGCGGTCCTAGCTACTTAAGAGGCTGAGGCAGGAGAATCACTTGAACTCAGGAGTTGGAGTCCAGCATGGGCAACATAGCAAGTCCTTGTCTCTAAGATAAAAAAATAAATAAAATACTACCTGGACCTTTGCAAAAAACAGTTTGCTAACCTCTGGGTAAATCAGAGTGTTTCAACCTTGGTACTATCAATATTTTGGACCACTCTCTACTCCTTCCCTTATAAAACAGGTCTCCAGACACTGCTGAATATCTCCTGGGGAGCACAAGTCCTCCTAATTGAGGCTATGAGGACAATTCAGGTTGGCAGGGTAAGAAAGAACACGGAAACTGAAGAGGGGAGAGGAGGGAGGGGAGGGGAGGAAAAGGAGTATATGGGCCCTGGGCCTTATTTCTTTAGGTTCCAGATAGCTCTGCACTGAAAGAGGATTCACGCTGGAAAGAAGCTTTTTTCCTCAGTGTTTTCTCTGGGTTAATCTGTTGAAACTTTCCTGACCTCAGCCTTCCTGACTTTATGCTTGCTTTGATCCTAAAGACCAGCTTCCTAGCTGTCCCTAGGATTTCCAGCTCGAGTTTAGTCTGGGATGTAGATACGTCTGGTGTTTCTGGAAGTTGTAGGTGGGCTCAGTAGCAGCGTGTTGGCCTGAGGTTTCTGAGGGAGAACTTATTCTGAGAGAAATAGGTGCCAAACCCAAGAGCTCAGCCCAGGAACATCTGAAAGGAGAGAAGGCTATGAGTACAGTGAGCTGTCTGCCATGTACATTTGTCTCTAGATCCAGTCCCAGTGAAGCTGGGGAATCATGCCACTAAAATAAACCTGGAAGAGCTATTGCTCTAAAACACCATAAGACAGCAAGCATTTTTTCTATTAAAAAAAAATGTTAAACATTGAAAAGTGTTTTTCTGTTTTGATTTCCAGAAAGTTAAAGATACAACTCTCATACAAATAGAGTGAGCAGGTGTCAAATATTTATCTGATTTAGTGATGAAGGAAGCCACAGAATGAGAAGCTAGCTCAAAGCAGAACATGAAAACCTAATACAGTTGATCCTTATTGTTTATAGATTTTGTGCTTCAGAGAATACTCCATGTTTGTATTTTCTTGCTAAAATGTATTTGTAAACCCAAAATCAAGACTCACAGCACTTTCGCAGTCACATGCAGAGTTCCTGCAGACCTGTATATGTCATGTGCCGAGCAGCAAAATGTTTGGGTCACCCAACACACAAGTTCCCAGCTGGATGAATAAGATAATGAGCATTGACTCTATATACATTCAGAGAAAACAAGAATGATGGACTAAAATTGCACAGCTAGATTTTTTTTAGAGCTGGTCAATGATTATTAGGACAATACAACTTCTGTACTAGACAGAACTTATTAGCTACTTGTCAATCTTCTCTAAATTTGCACCCCACTTTGCAGAGTCTAAGGCGTAATCAATGTAAAGCCAAACAAAGTTAAAATCACGTAGAGCATCAGATGACTCTTAATCAGGCTTAGTAGACAATGTTGTAGTACAGGGCTTCTCAACTTTGGTAGTATTGACATTTGGGGCCCGTAACTGTTGTGGGGGGCTGTCCTGTATGTTGTATGATATTCTGCAGCAACCCTGGCCTCTACCCACTAGGTGTCAGTAGCACCTCCTCTCCCAATTGTAACAATTAAACGTGTCTCCAAATATAGCCAAATGACCTCTGCAAGACAAAATTGCCCCTGTTTAAGAACCACTAGTCTAGCGTGATTTTAAAAGAAGTTTTTGATGATTTTTCTTGATTTACTCAGATCCGTTCTGGCTGCTATAACAAAATACCATAAACAAGATCACATATAAAAAACAAAATTTGGCCGGGCGCGGTGGCTCAAGCCTGTAATCCCAGCACTTTGGGAGGCCGAGATGGGCGGATCACGAGGTCAGGAGATCGAGACCATCCTGGCTAACACGGTGAAACCCCGTCTCTACTAAGAAATACAAAAAATAGCCGGGCGAGGTGGCAGCGCCTGTAGTCCCAGCTACTCGGGAGGCTGAGGCCGGAGAATGGCGTGAACCCGGGAGGCGGAGCTTGCAGTGAGCTGAGATCCGGCCACTGCACTCCAGCCTGGGCTACAGAGCGAGACTCCGTCTCAAAAAAAAAAAAAAAACAAAACAAAACAAAACAAAATTTATTTCTCACAGTTCTGGAAGCTGGGAAGTCTGAAATCAAGGTGTCAGCAGATTTGGCATCACTGAGGGCTCATTTCCTGATTCACAGATGGCACCTTCTAACTGTGTCCTCACATGGAAGCAACATCACAGCAGCCTTCTGGAGTCCCTTTTATATAGAATGGAGCACTAATCCCATTCTACAGAACATCATCCTCATCATCAATCACTTCTGAGAGGCCCCAACTCCTAATAGCATCACATTGGTGATGAGTTTTCAACATACGAATTTGGTGAGGGGGACACAAACATTCAAATTATAGCACTCTGAGAAAGGAAAAGAAAGGTATCCTTTTCCCACATTTGCAAGCATATAGGTTTGAAATCTTCTGCACATGTATCATAATTTGTAGTTATATATATGTGTATATATATATCTGTGTGTGTGTGTGTGTATATATGTGTGTGTTTGTATACATATATATACATATACACTTCACTTGTTTATTTTCTGTCTTGCCCACAGTGGGAGAACAAAGCACAGTGCCAGGAACACAGAAGGCATTCAATAATCATTTCCAGTAGGAAGTCATAAAGCTTGACAGCTTCAGGATCGCAGCCTAGGGTGAAGTGTGGGGACTGGGGAGGGGAGCTGCCTGAGGACAGACTGTCCTGCTGAAGCTTATTGCTGCCCACAGGTGACATCTCCCTGTAATCTGCCAGAAGGACTGAGGGGCTGCAATTTATAAGGGATGAGACCCTGAATGAGAAGGAGAGGAGAGATCCAGTTGGAAACCTATCTCCATTTGTACGCATGGGCTGCTAAGGGCTGGGGAATTAGGTGATACTGACATCAGCCAGTGAGGAATTGTCCCAAGGGTGGCTCAGTGAAGATAGCCTGGCCATTAAGGAACTAGGAGGTGGAGGCAGAACAGGCACAACTCCTGACTCCTCTACCGATTAGCTGAACCTCTCTGAGCCTCAGTTTCTCTACCTATAAAATGGGGATAACAATAGGATGACCCTCATAGCACTACTGGGGTGATTAAATGAGAAATATATGTACGACTTCTAGCACAGTGTCTAAGAACACCCTACATTTTAACCAAAAAGGCAGAACCTGAAACCACAGTGAATAGAGGCTGACTATTCAGCTGACTTGGAAGTCCCTCCAGTACATTGTATTCTTTTTCTGCTGTTAAGAGTTTGGGGGTCCAGTGATACATTTACAGCAGCAAAATCTGCTACTTTCGGCCAGGCACGGTGGCTCACACTTGTAATCCCAGCACTTCGGGAGGCTGAGGCGGGCGGATCATGAGGTCAGGAGATCGAGACCATCCTGGCGAACACGGTGAAACCCTGTCTCTACTAAAAATACAAAAAAATTAGCTGGGCGTGGTGGCAGGCGCCTGTAGTCCCAGCTTCTAGGGAGGCTAAGACAGGAGAATGGCGTGAACTCGGGAGGCAGCAGAGCTTGCAGTGAGCGGAGATCTCCTCACTGCATTCCAGCCTGGGCGAGACAGTGAGACTCTGTCTCAAAAAAAAAAAAAAAAAAAAAAAAAAAAAAAAAAAATCTGCTACTTTCACTAGTTTATTTTGAAATGTGAAGAAATACCAGTACCCAGTATGCAGTTATATTCAGAAACTTGTTTATTTTAATAGTTACTAAAAATGTATTGAACCCAATCTATGAAAGTAGAGAAACAATAATACAATGTTGCCTTTTTGAAGAGGTCCTACATATTGTATTTCTTTTATATCATACCTAATACAGCCATACAATGTGTGTCCTAAAAGAGTTCATATATGTACAGAAACTGAGGAGTTGTGGTCTCCACATAGGTGACATAAAGTTTAGCCCAAGACTAATCTTATCTGGTCCTATATCAAATAGTCATGTGGTCTGTATACAGCAAGATATAAATTAATGATCCAACGTGAAAACTGTACTTTTATAATGGAGACATCTTCCACTTTCATTCGCAGTGGTAGTCCTACTGTTAATACCTGATAAGAATTTAAATCAACTTTTTCCATTGCCATCTCCTCTAAATGTAATGACCATCTCCTTCCCTGTTTCTGTGAAAAATGACCAGAAAGTAACTCAGAAGACACACTTGGCTACACTTAGAGTTTCAGTCAATAAAGAGCCAACCAAAGTCCAAATAAAGTGTAATTTTGAACGGCACAGGCAAAAGCATTATATGCCACACTCTAGATATTTTGGAGATTTCCCTGATACATGCTTTCCAAAAAACACTTTATTTGGGTATGTGCATGGAAACTGGAAATTTTTTTTGTTTATAATGTTTGGATAGAAAATATTTCTGATTTAGAACACTTATTTTGAAAAATATTTTAATACGTCCTTTTGTTTGGGAGATTTAGGGAACAGTAATAATTTTTGCAAAAGGTTTCTGTCTGTTGTTTAAATGTCAAAGTGTCTGTAGAAGCGCTAATGCAGTAGAGTGTAGTCCTGAGATTCAGAGCAAATAGAGCTCTGCTGAAGCAGAGTGCAGCCCATCTCCCTGGTAACCTCAGGACATCTGTGCATTCTGGGTTCAGACGGGAGGAGGCTCAGGGTCATGAGCACAACTTCTGGAAAAAGTTCCTTCTGCCCCAGTGTTCTTCCAGATCTAAATCATGTGGGCTACCAAAGTGACCTTTGGAGGTACTTTAAAATAATTTACAAGTATACAGAAGGGTTAATGCCCTAAGAAATTCCTGGCTAGCAATGTGTGAAGCACATAGCAAGTTTACCCTACAGACTCAGGTGTGCAAGAATGTCATGTTTATTTAAAGCAAATTCAATTTTAGTTTATGTCTTGATTTGTCAGAGTTTTTGGGAAATTCAATCTCAGGATTATTAGGCCTTCCTATCAGGTCTGGGGTGGTTCTGGCAATCTTATAGAGAGAAGAATGGTTCAAAGGTGTAAGAAGCATTCAGGAGTTTGATCACTCTGTGTTACTTACGTGCATTAGTAAAAGCTATATGGTCGCTGAAGGTCAGGGGTGCTGCTCCTGCTTCGGTCAACGTATGAGATTCTGATGATATTCATTTTCTGTTATCTTCCAGGATACCCAAGAGGCCTCAGGTCCTCATAGATCTCTGCCCCTTTCTCCTCTGGGGAGACTGTTTTGCTTTCTTATGCTGCTTCTGAAGTACCCTCAGAACACTCTTGCCCTGATGAGCCTTTATCACAGTGGTTCTCTAAGAGTGATCCGGAGCCCAGCAGCAGCAGCACCTGGGAGCTTTTTAGAAATGTAAATCATCAGGCCCTACCCCTGACTGGCTAAATCAGAATCTCTAAGGGCCCAGAAATCAGTGTTTTAACAAACCCTGTAGGTGATTCTCATGCAAAGCTAAATTTTGAGAAAAACTGACCTATCACAATCCTGTCAATTAACTCAGAGTTTTGAAGATGAAAGTATTAGGCAACTTCTGTTTTCAGCCTTCAATATAGCACTCTCAGCTCTACTCAAGGCAAGGGAAAGGAGAGGCCTGGCCGTATTCAGAAAATAGACACTAAATATAAAACATAAGCATGTTTCATTCTTTCTAACTTTTCTGTAACAGGAAAACAAAAACACAAATTAATATCTCAATAAATATTTTAATAAATTATCCTGCCACATAAGGGTTAACTTTACCAATAACAGGTTTCTGAAATAGCAAGTTCCAAGCACGAGATGTGGTAGCAGTGTACTGGCTTGGAATTAGGGGTTAGGAGTGAGACCAGGAAAGCAGGATAAAAGGTGAAAGAAAGGTGCTACATCAAGTATAGGGAAGAAAGATGAGGTTTCCCTGGACCAGTGTCAACTCTTAGAGGAGCTGGTCATCCTAACTTTTGTCTCCAAAAGTGAGGTCTCAGAATGGTTTTCAAGCGGTGATTGTAAAAATGTGCTGACCTACGCTGTTGAACCAACGCATGTGTGAAGCATAAGGAGTCCTGATTGCCCTGAGAGGCTGTGACAGAGCACTAGCTGTCTATGGGTTTTCACTATTTTCTTTTCTCCAGTAGAGTCCAGTTGTACCTGGTCATGTGGCCACTTAGCTAGAGACTAACATTTCCTAGGCCCCTTTGAATCTAGACGTAACCAGTGGAGTGTGAACAGAAGTCATGTGTATGTCACTTCCAGGCCTGCACCTTAAAACATGGCACATGAAACCTGCTTTGCACTTTTCCTCCCATGAGGCGGAACAGTGAGGTGCTTGTGACCCATCTTTGACCATACAAATGAGGGCCTCAACCTAGAGTTGAAGCAAGAGAAATGGAACCTGGGTCTCTGAATGGCATGTGAGGCAGAGGAGCCCACCTACCTGTCCTGGATCATTAGGTGAGAGACATAATCTTCCTTAATCTACTGATCTGTTGAGTTCTTTGTTATAGTAACATGTTTTCATGTAACCAATACAAAAACCAAGGGCCCATGTAGGGAATTGAAACCACACTTATAATTCACTGAAGGCCAAATAGCACCAAAGCCCCACAGCACCTGGCACTCAGGAGGTGCTCCATAAATATTAAATAGTTACTAAATGAATGAGTATGGCACCACTAGGAACTGTTGAGGCAAGAGATACCCCATTGTTCCATAAAAAAATCTGCCTGAAACTACATCTAAGTAGTGTGTTACAGTTTACCATGAGAAGAGCAAGCAGCTCACTAATACAGTAACAGTGGGTTAAAATCAAATGGGAATTTTTGTGTGTACAATGTAGAAATGATTGTTAATTACAGAGAAGTCATTTTAGTGTTTTGTGGATGGTAATCACAGTCACCATCATTTTCTAAAACAAAAGACTTACACATGCACAGACATATGCAGACAGGTAAATTTTTTTTTTAACAAATTTGATGAGACATCATGCTTGCTATGTTGTACATAGTCCATAAGAAACTGAAAACCCATTGCTACAATATGCAGAATGAATACAAAGTAGCTTTTTACTTAATCTGTAAAAGGCTTTTTTTTTTTTAACATATGGCATGACTCCAACTCCATTTGCTGAACATTTTTGAGGGCCTACTATGTGAGAGGTATTGTATTAAATACAATGAGGAATTGAAAGATACCAACAAAAAATATGAATAAAGATTTAGGAGGGAGAGGGTGTTACAAAACACAGATATTTAGATTTCCAAGAAATGGCTATTAATTGTATTTGTACAGTCCTGGCTCTGTTGAAACTCTCTGTGGTGTCTCTGTTTAATGCCTATTGCATATGTCGTTCTGAGGTTTAAATGAAATAACATACATAAAGCACACGGTACATTGAGTAACCCCCAGCAAATGCTAGTTTCTTTGTTCATACCCTGTAATGAACAAAACAATAAAACACGTTTTTCCCAGTGTTTTAAAGTTTTGAAATAATTATCAAATGTTTTCATTGATGATTTATTCTGGAGCCATAAAAAATATTTTCTGCCTGTCACAAGCCCCTATATATACATAAATATGCTCACACACACCCACATCCAGAGCAAGCAAAGAGTATTATTGCATTTTGCAAGCCAAAGGATAATGGGCTATGAAAGAGATCAATTCTACTCTAGTTAGTTAAGCTGAAAGCTGGTTTATTGGAAAGAAGACCAGTAGCTTAAAAATCAATAGAGAACTAAAAAATAAACACTCATTTCCATTTTCCCCTAGCAGTGGGGGCAATTGTTACAATGTCGCTGCTGGCATGGTCACCCTGGAATACCAGATGTGTGCTTAAAAATCTTCATTGGTTTCCTTGACTATCTATTAGTACCAGACCCTATTTCTGTACCATCTCAGAGCCGCTGAACCCTCATATCTTCAGGCTTGTGCCACTCGCCTGGCTTTCCAGGCAGGCAATTCAAGAGAAATGGCTCATGCAATTCCTGTGGTACGAAAAGCTCCACTGCCAACTGTCAGGCCTCTGAACCCAAGCCAAGCCATCGCATCCCCTGTGACTTGCACGAATATGCCCAGATGGCCGGAAGTAACTGAAGAATCACAAAAGAAGTGCAAATGCCCTGCCCCGCCTTAACTGATGACATTCCACCACAAAAGAAGTGAAAATGGCCGGTCCTTACCTTAAGCGATGACATTATCTTGTGAAATTCCTTTTCCTGGCTCATCCTGGCTCAAAAACCTCCCCCACTGAGCACCTTGTGACCCCCACTCCTTCCCGCCAGAGAACAAGCCCCCTTTAACTGTAATTTTCCTTTACCTACCCAAATCCTATAAAACGGTCCCACCCTTATCTCCCTTAGCTGACTCTCTTTTCCGACTCAGTCCGCCTACACCCAGGTGATTAAAAAGCTTTATTGCTCACACAAAGCCTGTTTGGTGGTCTCTTCACATGGACATGCATGACATTTTGGTGCCGTGACTCGGATCAGGGGACCTCCCTTGGGAGATCAATCCCCTGTCCTCCTGCTCTTTGCTCCGTGAGAAAGATCCACTTATGACCTCTGGTCCTCAGATCAACCAGCCCAAGGAATATCTCACCAGTTTTAAATCGGGTAAGCGCCCCCTTTTTACTCTCTTCTGCACCTCTCTCACTATCCCTCAACGTCTTTCTCCTTTCAATCTTGGCACCACCCTTCAATCTCTCCCTTCTCTTAATTTCAATTCCTTTCATATTCTGGTAGAGACAAAGGAGACACGTTTTATCCATGGACCCAAAACGCCCAGGCTGGTCACGGACTGGTGAAGGCAGCCTTAGCTTGGTATTTAATCATTGCAGGGACGCCTCTCTCATTACTCACCCATGTTTCAGAGGTGTCTGACCACGCTGCAGGGATGCCTGCCTTGGTCCTTCACCCTAAGAGGCAAGTCTCACTTTTCTGGGGGAGGGGCAAGCACCCCAACCTCTTATTTTTGTGCTCCGACCTCTTATTTGTGCCCCGACCTCTTATTTTTATGCCCCAACCTCTTATTTTTGCACCCCAACCTCTTTTGTGCCCCGACCTTTTATTTTTGCACCCAATCCCTTAGTTCCACGCCCTGACCCCTTTCCCGCTTTTCTGGAGGGCAAGAACCCCCGAACTCCTTCTCTCCATATCTCTACTCTTTCTTTTATCTGGGCTTGCCTCCTTCACTATGGGCAACCTTCCACCATCCATTCCTCCTTCTTCTCCCTTAGCCTGTGTTCTCAAGAACTTAAAACCTCTTCAACTCACACCTAACCTAAAACCTAAATACCTTATTCTACAATGCCGCTTAACCCCAATACAAGCTCGACAGTAGTTCCAAATAGCCAGAAAGCGGCACTTTCGATTTTTCCATCCTACAAGATCTTAATAATTCTTGTCGTAAAATGGGCAAACTGTCTGAGGTCCCTGATGTCCAGGCATTTTTTTATACATTGGTCACTCCCTAGTCTCTGTTCCCAATGCAACTCATCCCAAATCTTCCTTCTTTCCCTCCCTCCTGTCCCCTCAGTCCCAACCCCAAGCATCGCCGACTCTTTCTAATCTTCCTTTTCTACAGACCTATCTGACCTCTTCCCTCCTCGCCAGGCCGAGCTAGGTCCCAATTTTTCCTCACCGTCCACTCTCCCACCCTGTAATCCTTTTATCACCTTCCCTCCTCACACCCAGTCTGGCTTACAGTTTCATTCCGTGACTAGCCCTCCCTGACCTGCCCAGCAATTTCCTCTTAAAAAAGTGGCTAGAGCCAAAGGCATAGTCAAGATTAATGCTCCTTTTTCTTTATGCTACCCCTCCTAAATCAGTTAGCATTTAGGTTCTTTTTCATCAAATATAAAAAACTTAGCCCAGTTCATGGCCTGTTTAGCAACAACCCTGAGACGATTTTCAGCCCTAGACCCTGAAAGGTCAGAGGCTGTCTTATTCTTAACATGTTTTATTTTATTACCCAATCTGCTCCCAACATTAAATAAAGCTCCAAAAATTAAATTCCAGCCCTCAAACCCCACAATAGGACTTAATGATCCTCATCTTCAAGGTGTACAATAATAGAGTAGAGGCAGCCAAGTAGCAACTTATTTCTGAGTTGCAATTCCTTGCCTCCACTGTGAGACAAACCCCAGCCACATCTCCAGCACACAACTCCAAACGCCTGAACTGCAGCTGCCAGGGGTTCCTCCAGAACCTCCTCCCCCAGAGGCTTGCTACAAGTGCCGGAAATCTGGCTACTGGGCCAAGGAATGCCCGCAGCCTGGGATTCCTCCTAAGCCGTGTCTCATCTGTGCGGGATCCCACTGGAAATTGAACTGTTCATCTCGCCCGGCAGCCACTCCCAGAGCCCCTGGAGCTCTGGCCCAAGGCTGACTGACTCCTTTCCAGAACTTCTCGGCTTAGCGGCTGAAGATGGACGCTGCCCCATCTCCTTGGAAGCCTCCTGGACCATCACAGACGCTTTGGGTAACACTTACAGTGGAGGGTAGGTCCGTCCCCTTCTTAATCAATACGAAGGCTAGTCATTCCACATTACCTTCTTTTCAAGGGCCTGTTTCCCTCGCCTCCATAACTGTTGTGGGTATTGACGGCCAGGCTTCTAAACCTCTTAAAACTCCCCAACTCTGGGGCCAATTTCGACAACATTCTTTTTTAGTTATCCCCACCTGCCCAGCTCCCTTATTAGGTCAAGACATTTTGACTAAATTATCTGCTTCCCTGAGTATTCCTAGGCTACAGCTACACCTCATTGCCGCCTTTTCCCCCAGTTCAAGGCCTCCTTCACATCCTCCCCTCGTATCCCCCCACCTTAACCCACAAGTATAGGATACCTCTACTCCCTCCTTGGTGACTGATCAGTCACCCTTTACCATCTCATTAAAACCTAATCACCCTTACCCCACTCAACACCAATATCCCATCCCGCAGCATGCTTTAAAAGCATTAAAGCCTGTTATCACTCGCCTGCTACAACATGGCCTTTTAAAGCCTATAAACTCACCTTACAATTCCCCCATTTTACCTGTCCTAAAACCAGACAAGGCTTACAGGTTAGTTCACGATCTGCATCTTATCAACCAAATTGTCTTGCCTATCCACCCCATAGTGCCAAACCCATATACTCTCCTATCCTCAATACCTCCCTCCACAACCCATTATTCTGTTCTAGATCTCAAACATGCTTTCTTTACTATTCCTTTACACCCTTCATCCCAGCCTCTCTTCGCTTTCACTTGGACTGACCCTGACACCCATCAGACTCAGCAAATTACCTGGGCTGTACTGCCACAAGGCCTCACGGACAGCCCCATTACTTCAGTCAAGCCCAAATTTCTTCCTCATCTGTTACCTATCTCGACATAATTCTCATAAACACACACTTACTCTCCCTGCTGATCGTGTCCGGCTAATCTTCCAAGCCCCAATCCCTTCTACAAAACAACAACTCTTTTCCTTCCTAGGCATGGTTAGTGCGGACAGCATTCTCACACAAGAGCCGGGACCGCGTCCTATAGCCTTTCTGTCCAAATGACCTTACTGTTTTCGCCTAGCCCTCATGTCTGCACGCAGCGGCTGCCACTGCTTTAATACTGTTAGAGGCCCTAAAAATCACAAACTATGCTCAACTCTCTACAGTTCTCATAACTTCCCAAATCTATTTTCTTCCCCCTACCATTGCTCAGGACCATGCTTATGCTGATAAGGCAGCTAAAAAAGCAGCTAGCATTCCAACTTCTATCCCTCACGGCAGTTTTTCTCCTTCACATCAGCCACTCCCACCTACTCCCCCGCTGAAACTTCCACCTATGAAGTAGGAGATCAGGCCCCCCGGGGCAGAGTTGGGTTTTGCATGGTCAGTATCTTGTCACTATGTCTTCTTTGTCAAGAAGCCAAAGCAGTTTGAGGGTTAGAACAACCTGTTTATAGGTACACAGAGCCTTGCCCAGAAGCTGCCACTAAGACAGATCCCATGCTCTCCGAAGGGACATGTCTCATATAACTAAGCCAGCAAATTGTGTCTGCTTGAGAGCTGTGGGTAGCCTAGTGATGCACCACTTTGTATTTTCCTTCTCCCCTTTCCTTCCCTTTTCTTCCTTCTGTCTCACTTTCCTTTTCCCTCTTACTTTCACTTCCTTGGAATTGCACATCCTCAATAAAAACATGGCATCTAAGCTTTTTTTGCCCAGGCGTTGTTTCCTGGGGAACATGTGCTAAGTTAGTGTCATATCTCTAAATTTTAAACTTCTGGGCTGGAGCAGTCAGTTGGCTGATACTGGGCTACAAGCCACATCCTTACTGCCAGGGAACTGGGAAAATGAACATCTGACTCACTTATGATGCTATGAAGAGAGGTGGAGTCCTGCCTCTCATCTATTTGGATTAACCCCAAGTAAGAACAGTGTTTGGATTTTGAACAGGCACAATGGTGACAAATGTTCCCTCTGAATCCACTTGGCTTTAGCGGCTCTCTTCCTGCTCCTGGGTTTCTCTGGGTGGAGTGTCTCCCTCTATGCAGTGTCACCCCAGGGTATTTCCTCCACTTCCATCTCCTAACCCTGCCAAGTCAGTCTTCAGCTGTTGTAGACCCTTTGTTCTAGTGTGCTTGTTTTTCCCATGTTTCCCATTAGAAAACATGTTCCATATTGCCTCATTCTTCCTAGCATCCCCATCCCAGAATGTAAAATTTAATTCTCTTTTGCATTTCACAGCCCACAGGCCAACGAGCCGACTCTCACACTTAGCCCTCGCACTGGTCCCTTGTGTGGTTTTGGCATTGCAGTTCTTTGCTTCCCGCAAAGTAAGAGGGGATAGTTTCAGATACAAACAGAAAATGCTGGATATTTTATATCTTTTAAGTAGAGAAAGATTAAAGTCAGAACCAGCAGGAATCTAATTCTTTGGATTTGAACGAAGTGACTAGACATCTCGGCCTTTCTTTTGTAAAGAAGTATCTGGGGAAAGGTCTTGGACTGGCTTCAAAGGGGATTTTCCTGTAACTGTAGATGTCCTGAACTATAGCTCTAGCAGTCTATTTTGCAGCCTAGTCTGGGGAAAATGTACACATTATGCAACTGTTTAAAGATATCAATCATTCAGGTAAACAGAAATGATAATGTTCTTGGTCAGCCCTCACCTGCCAAGATTAGGAGGCTCACTCTCAAATCGTACTCAGGATCTTCGGGACATGTTAATGTTTTGCATTTTGTCTCTCTCATTAACACAGATAATGTGTCTGGTTATGTAGATTCTGTAATGCACAAGGGCACCACATATAAGGGGCATCATTTCCATTATAGACACCATAGATTTATTGTAACAATTTTCTGGCAGATGGGACTGAAGAGTTTTGTTTTAACAAATTAATATACCAAATCCATTTCCCGGCAGAGGTAAGTAAAAAGTTACCTTTGAAGAAGAATGGGCACTTTTCCTAGTTCTTGTAAGAATGTTGTAAGAGGTAGAAAGAGCTCTTTCTGTCACTCCTTCAGCCCAGATGAGTGGACATCATGAGATGCCCTGACTGCTCCTAAGCTGCTTTGTCCTAAGAGTAAACAATGTCATTCACATATTTCCCCAAAGTTCAACCGAAACCAGCTAGAGTGCTTAATGCAACTGAAGGCTTGGAGCTTACAGAGGGGAATTAAAATACAAGAAAGGAAGAAGCAAATATCTTTATATTTCAACTCTCTTTCCTTCCCTTGGTCAGGTCTGCTGCCCATTTGTCTCTTTAGCCCCCAGGGGGATGCCAGGTTTTAGAGATCAGCTTACTGCCTGTACCCATAAGTGTCTTTAACTATGTCACAAGGGAGGGGAACATTATCTCCTTATCCCAACCTATCTCCAGCATGATGCCCCTTGAATGCCATGATAATCTCTGCAACAATGCCACTCTGATGAAAATGAAGAGACTCTACTGCACTTGCTAATGTAGCTCAGCTTAGCTTTTTTATATCCTGGCTTGGACATTCTGAAATTTGATTTGTCTTTACCTTTGCATAACAAAAGGGCCATTAATATATTTTCACAAAATAAAATTTAGGCTACTTCTTAGCCAAAACAACAAAAACTTGTCTACATCTCTAGCAGTCACTCCTTCAGAATTACTGGGGTTCAGTCCTTGAAGCCTCTTACTACACATTTAACCAGTATTTAAGGAGCTCCTTTTAGGAGCCAGACCCAGGGCTAAGCACTAAGAATATCAGTCAGAAGCAGGTGTGGCCCAGATTACCTTCCAGCTTGGAGAAAGTGGCAGGTAAATAAATAGGTTCAAGAAATTGGCAAAGGGGTGACCAAGCAAGTATGTAGAGGTTATAGTTGTAGCATGAGGAAATGGTTCTTTTCAACCATTGGGTTGAAAGCAAAGGATTATAAAATCTTCAAAAATGAGGAAGTTATAAGCAGTTGGCATGGTAAATAAGAGGCAAAGGATATTCCTGTTAGAAGAGCATACGCAGATGTCGTCAGAAAACCCCAAGCAGCGAGGAATGTCTTAGTATAGAAAGGTGGGGAAGTATCTACCAAGAGACAGAATGAAAACCCTAAGATGTTTCCAGATGAGAAAGGGCCTTTTATGTTGTACCAAGAAGTTTTGACCTCAAAAGAACTGAGATGAAATATTTGAATAATAAGAGAGCTATGATTTTATCCCTGCTATGTGAAGAATTGAGATGGTCAAGGCACCAATTCCTAGACTGCCATGGTGGTCCAGGTGAAAAATTACCACTACACGGAGCAGCCCCAGAGCATTTCAGAAGCCGAAATAAATGGATACAGAACATGTTAAGAATTGGGGATCAATAGAATTTGATGACTGGTGGTCCAAGTGAAGGAGAGGGAGATGTGAATGTGGTAGCATCCTGGGTTTGTGGGGAGTGGAGGGCTTTTTTGCAGTATTTTTCTGGGAGAGGAAACACATAGAGAAGCTATGCATGGAGTGGGGTTTGTGGGGAGCTTTCGATAAAATTAGAGTAGTTCAGGTTCTAAAAGTTTTATCATTTCCATGTCTTATGCACCTGAATCCCTCTGGGCATGCCACATTTTCTGCCTAAGGAACCCTCAATAAAACCTTCACAAGGCCTTGAGAGTTGGGACAGGGAATGGTTCCAGGCTTTACCTTTCTACTTCAGACAGGACAACACCCCCTGCATTTATTCCTTCAATTCCAAATTCTCTTGCTTGTTGTCTTCACTGGCCCACCTCACCACAAGCGACGGACTGGAAATCCAGTTTCCATCCTTTACATCCACACACTCCCAATACATCACCAGGAAAATCCCAGTAAAGAGTGAATATGCAGTATTGAACTCTAGAATAAATCAAGTCACATAGTAGAGAAAGTGTAAGTGATATGGATCCATCTAGCTATAGAAACCCTGGTTTTCACTTTGGAGTCAATTACCACCTCCGCAGACATGTCAAGACAGGCAGATAACAGTTAGAACCTATTGTTGCTCAAGCTTGGAGATCAAAAGAAAATAAGCAGAGAAAAAAATATCAAGGAAAACCCCAAAACCTCCCCTGCTGTAGAAATTTTCTTGTGGAGAGGTTAAAAATTTCCTTTGTCAGCTGGCCGCGGTGGCTCACGCCTATAATCCCAGAGCTTTGGGAGGCGGAGGCGGGTGGATCACGAGGTCAGGAGATTGAGACCGTCCTGGCTAACACGGTGAAACCCCGTCTGTACTAAAAATACAAAAATTAGCCGGGCGTGCTGGCGGATGCCTGTAGTCCCAGCTACTCGAGAGGCTGAGGCAGGAGAATAGCGTGAACCCGGGAGGCGGAGCTTGCAGTGGGCCAAGATCGTCCCACTGCACTGCAGCCTGGGTGACAGAGCGGGACTCCCACTCAAAAAACAAACAAAAAAAATTTTTCCTTTGTCTTGGGGTAAAATGTATTCAGAAATTTTATCTTACAGCTTGCAAAGTCATTGCTATTTCCTTTTTGCTTTTTTTTTTTTTTTTTTTTTTTAAATGTTTAAGTTTAGGTGTACCTGTGCATTTCTTTAACAATACAGTTCATCTGAGTTGGTTTAGACATTCTCATTAAAAAAAAAAAAAAAAGTTCCAGCAGGGGTCTCTCTTTGCACATGGTACAAAAAAATTCTTAACAGTCACAGTGCAATATTTTTATTTTGCTTATCCATCTTACAATGTAAATGGATGTGATTGCAAAATATGTCAAACTCTTTTCTTATATTATTAGAAAATCACTGAAAAGACATTAAGTTTCATATTATGATCTGGGAGGTGATTAAACAGGTGTGTTCCCTATGTGATAAATCAACAAGTAGCAAATTTATAATTTAGGTACTTTTATGTTTACATGTTTTACTTTAAAAAGCTTGTTTTTAAGGGTATAGTTCCTAACTTTACTCCTAATCATGTTTCTTTGATTTTTTCATTTCAATTCTCATGTATCTAGAACATTGGGAATTTTGGCCATTTTATTTATGTATTTCATTGAGTTTTATACATATTTTACAAATGATGCTTGGTATGTATGTTTGTAGAGAAATAGAAAAAAAAATTAAAAACATAGCCACAATATTTTTTAAAAACACATATTTTAAACTGAGGATTATCCAGTAAAAGGTTTGTACTGGTTTTTGAATCGTGAACTCTCAGAAAGAGGCAGTCATTGTTGGCACCCAAGTTTATGGGATGGATCCCAAAGGTCAGAGAGATGATGGTTCTGTGATGAGATCTGTGGCTTGGTCTGTACTTCTGATGAAAGCAGGTCAGCAGTGCCTCTGGCTGAACACGTGGGCCTTCCTAAAGAGGTTTCCTCATCCAGGCTGTCAACCAGTGGACTTATTCTTAGCAGAAGAAACAATGACCTCAAACCACCCCTTGCCGTGTTAGCAAATCACACCCAAAATACAGTGAAAGAAATGCCTGTCATTTAAAAAAAAAAAAAAATCCTATTATAGGCGGGGTGCAGTGGCTCATGCCTGTAATCCCAGCACTTTGGGAAGCCGAGGTGGGAGGATCATGAGGCCAAGAGATCGAGACCATCCTAGCTAACACGGTGAAACCTTGTCTCTACTAAAAATACAAAAAAAAAAAAAGAAAAGAAATTGGCCAGGCATGGTGGCGGCCACCTGTTACTCGGGAGGCTGAGGCAGGATAATGGCGTGAACCTGAGAGGCAGAGCCAGCAGTCAGCTGAGATCACAACACTACACTCCAGCCTGGGAGACAGAAAGAGGCTCCGCCTAAAAAAAAAAAAAAATCCTATTATAATTCGTGGGACCAGATTTCTGCAAAGCACCCAGACTGCTGGTTTTATTTCTATGCTTTAATCTCGAACTTGTGTTATTTTTCTCTTGACTATTTATGACTGCACCTATAATTTCTATTTTCATTCCTTTTGAAATCTCTTATGAAAATCATTTTTTAATTATACAAATGAAGTATTGACATTTTAGTGGCATCTTTTAGTAAAAAATATATTTTCCCTTCCCAAAAAGTTAATATTGGGCCATAAAAACTTCAGTCCTGTCTAACTGATAATAAAACATAGAAAATATCAAGTGAAGATGTTTTATTCCAAATGACATTGCCACTTACTTTTTAATAGTATTAGAGTAATTCCCTTAATTGTTTCATGGAAAAAAATCCATTAAGATCCTTTAATGAAGAAAACATATATTTGTAATGGACCAAATGGCAATGTGCCCTTGTCTGAAGCAATTACACTGTCCAATAAAGGAAGACTCACATTCAAATGTGGTACTTTTGAACACCAAATATTACAAGAATTCCTAGTCAGCAGGATGCTATTCCAAAAGCACTCCACAAATGGTTTTCCCCTTTCTTACTATCTTGTGGCCTCATTCTAAATATCTCTTCAATACTTCTATTAGCATTCTAGAGAGTTTCAACATAGACTTTAACATTCCATGCTTATCTGACCCTGGGCTATTAAAATTGGTAAACATTATGAATCTTCTCATTTGAACATGGCTTTGACTATTCTGTTTCCGCGTTTCTTCCTGCCTTGCTCTTTCTTAATGCGAGCCACGTCTCTGCCCTCTGTTTGGCTTATTGTTTCCCTTCTCTCTTGTTTGTTCAGCTTCTGTACAATCATTTCTCTTTGCTCTGGCCCTTGCTCTAGCCTCGTGTTCATTTCAGCCTCCGCCTTTGTTCCTTTTCAAACGTCTTTGATTCCAGTTGACAGTTTAAGATTTTTTTTTCTTTTACTTTCCAGAGGCTCCTGTTGCCATAGTGATACTTGATTACGAAGGCCATGACTGCTTCCATTGGCACTCTGGTTGCTATAACAATGCCAGTTAGCTGAGAATTCTGTGGAAACTTGTGAGAAGGATGCTAGTTCACACCTTTCTGTGGGACAGCTTGCCAGGAAACGTTTCTTATTTAATGGTTATTCCTAGTACTAAAACTTAAGTCTGTAAACTTAAGGGCAGCTCATTCTTCAGTAACTGAAAAACAGAGACACCAATATTTACTCTTTACACCATGTAAAATTCCTCTTCTTCCCTCACTTTGCTTGCCCTCTGTTCCTAATCTATTAATTTTTTTTTTTTGCATTAAAAATATGTTTGCTATGGACTGAATTGTGTCCTCCCAAAATTCATATGTTTAAGTCTTAATCCTCAATGTGATGGTTTTTGAAGATAGGGCTTTTAGGAAGTAATCAAGGTTAGATGAAGCCATTAGGGTAGGGACCTAGTCTGATAGGTTTGGTGGCCTTATAAGAAGAGGATACATGTTTTCAGTTATAAGTGGGAGCTAAACATTGAGTACACATGGATGCAAAGAAGGGAGCAATGCATACCTAGGCCTACTTGAGAGTAGAGGGCAGGAGGATGGAAATACTGCCTATTGGGTAATATGCTTATTACCGGTGTGATAAGATAATGTGTACACCAACCCCCTACAGCACACAATTTATTTATAGAACCAATTTGCACATGTACCCCCTGAAACTAAAATAAAAGTGAAACAAAAAAGAGGGCACTGCAAGAAAGCAGCTGCCTACAAGCCAAGAAGAAAACCCTAACTAGGAACCGAATCAGACGGCATCTTGGTCTCGGACTTCCCAGCCTTCAAAAGTATGAGGAAATACATTTCTGTTGTTTAAGCCACCTATTCTATGGTATTTACGACAGCACAAAATGACTAATATGATACCCTAATATTATTTAACATTAATAGCTCTTAAGTGCTTTTGATTTTAGAGATATCAATTTCTGGGAATATACCCAAGTAAGAGAACCACAGAGTATTGCAATGTGCATTATCAGTCTTTTGTCTTTGAATACTAGATGAACCAGGAGATAAAAATGGACACATTTAGCCAGGCACCGTTGCTCAAACCTGTAATCCCAGCACTTTAGGAGGCCGAGGCAGGCAGATCACCCGAGGTCGGGAGTTTAAGACCAGCCTGACCAACATGGAGAAACCCCATCTTAAATCCAAATTAGTCAGGCTTGGTGGCACATGCCTGTAATCCCAGCTTCTTGGGAGGCTGAGGCAGGAGAATTGCTTGAACACAGGAGGCAGAGGTTGTGGTGAGCTGAGATCGCCCCATCGCACAAAACAAAACAAAACAAAAACCAATGGAACCAAATGGATACATTGATTGAATTTTTGTGATCCTTTTTGTTGTTACAGCTTTTTTAATCTCAAAAATATTAAGAAATATGTAACTATTTCCATCTTTATAGATAGTATAACTCGCCCATGAAAAGCTGTACAAAATTTTTCTTTTGTTGCAATTGTGTTACCTCCCTAGGTTGTTAAGTTAGACAGCTTGCAATCATTCACACTAGTCCTCCCATTTGTGCCACTCACATGAAGAAAGTGAGCAGCCACAGCATCAAAGCTTGCTCAGGACTAACATAAAAAGACCTTTTTAGTGACACATGTTCTATTATTCAAAGTGCCAGATGAAGGTCAGTAACTGACCATGCACAACCAGAAAGGAAGAATACAAACTTGACATGTTTCAAAGTGTGTTAAAGATATCAAAACACAGAATTTTGCTAATGTGTTATTGGATCAATTTATTCATCGGTTCCTACATTTGCCTCCACCAAAAGTGTCAATCAAGATAACATTAATTTATTGGAGCAGATGTGAGGCACCACAATATTTTTTAAAAAGTTTCAATATTCTATATTCCCAGGGCATACGTTTCCAGAAAATTAAAGGTGTAACTATTCTGGAATTGTTTAATGATTTCTAGAGAATTTCAGGTAAAATGATGTTGCTTGTAGAGTGATATGAAAAGCAGTTTGTGGTTATTATAATTGTTCTAATTGTGCTACAAAACTAGTTTCTTTTATCATAGAACAAGAGCCCCTCTGTTATTATTAATAACAATACCAACTTCCTATTATGTACCAGGCACTATATTAAGTAAGTGATACCTATTATCTTTCCCCCTCACCCCCCACCGAGAGGGAGTCTTGCTCTGTCACACAGGCTGGAGTGCAGTGGTGTGATCTCAGCTCACTGCAACCTCCACCTCCTGGGTTCAAGTGATTCTCCTGCCTCACCTCAGGAGTAGCTGGGATTACAAGCGTGTACCACCACACCTGGCTAATTTTTGTATTTTTAGTAGAGATGTGGTTTCACCATGTTGGCCAGGCTGGTCTCAAACTCCTAACATCAGATGATCTGCCCGCCTCAGCCTCCCAAAGTGCTGGGATTACAGCTGTGAGCCACCACACTTGGCCAGACACCTATTATCTTTAATTCTCACTATAGACTTGAAAGCTAAGAAACTAGTAGATGGGGAAATTGAAGCTCTGAGAATTAAGGTAACTTGCCTAACTTGGTCACATTTGCAATATTTCCCTTCAGGCTCAGGAAAGTAAACTGACACCACAGCCCAAAACATGATCAGTCAAAGAAGCATACCAGGAACCCTACGGTTGGCCCTATATTCAGTTGCATACATTCTGGAATCACAATAACTAAATCCAACTAACTGAACAATTGTTACAAATTAACATTATCTTTAATTTGGCTTGTTGGTGGTTTATTTCTTATACTATCTAGGCATCCTTCCCCACTTAATGAACCAGGTAGAATGTGGCTGAAGAATGCAAATAAGATTTATGAAACATTAAGTTATTTTTAGATTAGGTTTAATTATTTAAGGAAACTTCAAACTGGAAATGTAGAAACTTTGATCTCTGCTGCGGCTCTGAGTGACTGAATTGCTGAAAGTGTGTGTGTGTGTGTGTGTGTGTGTGTGTGTGGAGGAAAAAATAGCAAATGAGCAAGAATAGGAGCAGAGTGACTCAAGAGGAATCAGATCTGTTGCTGTATTTTGTAATTTCATTAGTCATTTTATGAGTAACGGATTAGAAATTATTGCAATATATAACCACAACCAATTTGAGGACATCTGCATATTACTAATTGACATATAATATAAATAAATGGCCCTTCTGAGTGTTGTGACTTTGCATACACTGTGGTTTCTGGGAACCCCAAGGTATAAATGATTCTGTCTAATACCTGGGTTTCTTAGACCAAACCTTTCATGTTTCTTAAGGGGGAAAAAACCCTCATCAATAAAATTTTCTTCAAAGAACTATCTTTTCTTTGAACATGCTCATGTCATACTGAGTTTCTCCATAGAAATAAGAGGATTCTCAAATTTCTAAGAGATGCTCTCACTGAAAGGATGGTAGAGATTGGAATTTTGGAGATAATATGGAGAAAGGCCAGACTAACCCAGTGGGAAATGAACCAATGTTTTGTAGATTATTGGGCTATTCATCACCTGGTCATTGTTCCCTCTGCTCTAGCTACTTTCATGAACTAACCCCAGAAAGCAAGAAACAGAGGGTGTCTTCTTAGTGCTTAAGTCTTGGGTCATCCAGAGTGCATCCCTCAGGTTACTGTTTAGAATACAGGAGCACTTGCAATAAGAAGCAATAACCCTCCTTGAATTATCCCTAGAAATTAGCAAATTGGGAAGTGCTATGGGTATAGTATGGTAAGAAAAGGAATAGGTGAAGAATCAAGAGGCCTGCTTTCTTATCCCAGCTTTCTCATTCTAGGAACAATTTTGAGCCAACTAGTTATTATTTCTGGGCTTTAGCTCCTTCTAAAAATGTAGGGGTGTTTCAGGTAAAGCTTTGACAGTGTCTCCATTACTAATACTATGGCTAATAACTGAAAAATAAACAGTCTGCATTTCTGCTCCTCAGAGAAGGATGATGTACACTTGTCCCCTGGGGACAGGAAACCGTAAAGCATTCAAGGGAGGAATGGCAACTGACTGTGTAAATGAGCTTCTGGTTCCTTGACTACAGGATCCTGATGCTTTGGACTGTTAAAGATCTTTCTTAATAACTTATTTACACCCCCTTGTTGCAAAAAGTATTTGAGGTGACTTAGATAACTAACAAATTAAAATAATTTGAAGTAATTGGACTAAGAGGAAAATGAACTTAGTCCAAGAACAGCACATCAAATATAAAGAGGTGGAAAATTGGATTCTAATCTTCCTGTAGGTGAATTAAAAAGAATAGTCAACTACAAAACTCATTGTATCTCTAAGTACTGTGTGTGGAAATGCTCGCTGTAGCGTAAGTGGAGGTGAGGTACTTTGGACAGTTATTCCTAGAATTGAAGTAAGAGATTGTATTAGTTCATTCTTACATTACTATAAATAAATACTGGAGACTGGGTAGTTTATTGTAAAAAGAGGTTTAATTGGCTCATCGTTCTGCAGGCTGTGCAGGAAGCATAGTGGCATCTGCTTCTGGGGAAGCCTCAGAAAGCTTCCAATCATGGTGGAAGGCATAGGGTGAGCAGGCATCTCAAGTGGTGTGAGCAGGAGCAAGGGAGTGAGAGGGGAAGCGCTACACTTTTACATGACCAGATCTTACAAGAACTCACTATCATGAGGATGATACCAAGAGGGATGGTGCTAAACTATTCATGAGCAATCCACCCCCATGATCTAATCACCTCACACTAGACTCCACCTCCAACCTTGGGAAATACAATTCAACATGAGATTTGAGTGGGGACACATATACAAACTATATCAGAGATGTTTCTCATGGTTTCTTACAAAGGAGAGATATGTGATATGTCATAGTGGTTTTCAACTGGGATATGTATAGAAGAGGTCCTTGTTAATATACAGAATTATATGTTAGCATATAGAATCATAATCCTAAGCGACAGTCTCAGGCTTATGATTCAGTAGCTTTGCATGTGTGCATTTGACAAGAGCCTCAATTATTATTATTATTATTTTTTTGAGATAGAGTCTCACTCTGTTGCCCAGGCTTGAGTGCAATGGCACGATCTCCACTCACTGCAAACTCTGCCTCCCAGGTTCAAGCGATTCTCATGCCTCCCAAGTACCTGGGACTACAGGAGCATGCCACCACACCTAGCTAATTTTTGTATTTTTAAGAGAGACGGGGTTTTGCCATGTTGGCCAGGCTGGTCTCAAACTCCTGGCCTCAAGTGGTCTGCCCACCATAGCCTCCCAAAGTGTTGGGATTACAGGTGTGAACCACCACGCCTGGCCAAGAACTTCAGATGCTTTTGATGTAGTCAAATCCATGGACATGCTTTGGGGAAACCACTCCTCCAAAAAAGATGATGTTGAGTTTCAAGGGATATTTTTTCAATGCATTCTTCAATAGAAGCAGATGACATAATGGCAAAAAACAATTAAATTAAACTTTATGTGGTCAAAAAGAATATACAGTCTGGGTACACAGCTCTCTGGGGTTCACGTTTGATCCTATGTTAAAATATAAAATATCAAGAAGGATTAAAATATAGGTAACTCGTTATTTTGAGTTTAAAGGTACTCCCTTTATAATAAAAGGAGGCTGGTAGCAAACAACTGCATTATTAGATAGAGTTCATTGAATATCATGTGGAAAAGTGTCTTTTATTTTGGTTCAGGTTGATTAATCCAAGCCCTACATACTTAATAGGGGAACTGAGATTTAGGATTGGCTTCTTGACTCTCATTTGTCTGCAGTTCCTGAAACACTTGAAGCCGAATTTTTAAATTGTCAAAGTATCTCTATGTGGCCACCCCTCTGAGGTTGGAATTTGGCAAGCAAACTCTTTGTTTTTGATTCTTTCTCTTGGTCCTCCCCCTTCCTGCCATCCCTTGGTCATTTGGTCATTTTCACTGTTGGTTTGCCTCAATTACCACTTTTTTTGTGTGTGTGGCAACTTTATTGAGGTATAATTTACATGCCATAAAGTCAGCCTGTTTAAAGCATAAAATTCTTTTTTTTTTTTTTTTTTTTTGGAGACAGTCTTGCTCTGTCTCCCAGGCTGGGGTGCAGTGGCGTGATCTTGGCTCACTGCAACCTGATGGGGATCTCACCACGTTGCCCAAGCTGGTCTCAAACTCCTGAGCTCAGGACATCTGTCTACCTCAGCCTCCCAAAGTGCCAGGATTACAGACATGAACCATCACACCCTGCCTAAAACATACATTTCTATGGCTTTCAGTATATTCAGACTTGTGCAACCATTGCCACAATAAATTTTAGAGCATTTTCATCACCTCAACTCCTCCTAAAACCTATATACTTCTCAGCTATCACAATTGGTTAACTGCCCCTTCCCTCCAATGCCAGGACACCACTAGTTTATTTTCCGCCTCTACAAATCTGCATATTCTTGACATTGCATATAAATGTGATCATATAATGTGGACTTCACTTTCTTTTGTGGAGTCTCCCTTCTTCTAACTCTTTTTCAGCCTCTGGTGCTAGTTGGTCTTTTTAAAATTTATTTATTTGTATATATTCATAGGGTACAAGTGCAATTTTGCTGCATTGATATATTGCATTGTGATGAAATCAGGACCTTCAGTGTATCTATCACTGGAGCAAAAGACATTGCAGCACTAGGCAGCTAGTTGGTCTTAAATTAGAGCACTAGGAATGGAAAAAGTTTCCAATCCTATTTTAGGAGATATCTGAAAGGTAATTACAATCTCTGTTTAGAAATTTTCTTTATTTTTCCTTCTTTTGGCATTTCTTTTAGTCTGTTTTATTAAAAGGCCTTATCTATGATTATCACCTCAGGAGGCGACTGGGTTCAGGAAAGGTAATGGAGGCACAGGAGAAAAAAATAAAACCTCTGTGTCACAGGGATGATGATGATGATTATTAACGAATAAATTTTATTATTTAGAGAAGCTTTAGGTTTAGAGGAAAATTGAGCAGAAGGTATGGAGATTTCCCATATAGCCCCTGTCCCCACACATGTGCAACCTCCCCTACTACCTACATCCTGAACCACAGTGGTGGTGCAATTTGTACAATTGATAAACTTACCGTAACACATCATTATCACCCAAAATCCATAGTTGAAATTTCAGTTCATTCTTGATATTGTACATTCTATGAGTTTTGGCAAATGCACAGTGGCATGTATCAACCATTGTAGCATAATACGGTAGCATACAGAATAGATTTATTGCCCTTCCTTACAGCAGAAGTTTTTAATTTTAATGAAGTCCAGCTCAATTATTTCTTTCATGAATCATGCCTTTGGTGTTTTATATAAAAAGCCGTTGCCATACTCAAGGTTACTTAGGTTTTCTTCTGTTATTTTCTAGAAGTTTTATAGTTTTGTGTTTTATGTTTATGTCTATGAACCACTTTGAGGTTTTTTTTTTGTTTGTTCGTTCGTTTGTTTGTTTTTTTTTTTTTTGAAAAGGGTATAAATTCTGTGTCTAGAGTCTTTTTTTTTTTTTTTTTTTTTTTTTTTTTTGCATGCCAATATCCAGTTGTTCCATCATCGTTTTTAAAAAGACTATTTTTGGTCCATTGTACTGCTTTCACTCTTTGCCAAAGATCAGTTGGTGATACTTATATGGGTTTATTTCTGGGTTTTCTGTTCCATTTGATCTGTTCTATTGATCTAGCTGTCTATTCTTTCACGAATACCACATTATCTTGCTTACTGTAGCTTTATAGTAAGTCCTGAAGTTGGATAG
This sequence comes from Macaca fascicularis, assembly GCF_037993035.2. NCBI lineage: Eukaryota > Metazoa > Chordata > Mammalia > Primates > Cercopithecidae > Macaca > Macaca fascicularis. Next base: position 46,733,876 of record NC_088376.1, read on the forward strand.
TGTCAGTCCTCTGACTTTGTTTCTGCCTTCAATATTAAGTTGGCTTTCTGGGTTTTTTTTTTTTTTTTTTTTTTTTTGCCCCTCCATATAAACTTTAGAATGAGTTTGTTAATATTTACAAAATAACTTACCAGAATTTTGATGGGATTAAATTGAATCTACAGATCAAGTTGAAAATAATTGATATCTTGACAATATTACATCTTTCTATCCATGAACATGGAGTATCTCTCCATTTATTTAATTCTTCTTTAATATCTTTCATGAGAGGTTTATAGTTTTTCACACATAATTATAAAATTATAAATATAAAGAAGTATAACATGCAACTTATAATTTAAAAATAATTAATATAATTATAAAATAATATATTTTTAATTATTCTGTTTGATTTATACCTAAGTATAAATTTTTGGGTGCCAATGTAAATGATAATGTGTATTTAGTTTCAAATTCCACTTGTAATTTTTGCCCATAAATAGAAAAGCAATTGACTTTAATATGTTAACTTTATCCTGCAACCTTGCTATAATTGCTTATTAGTTCCAAGAGTTTTTTACAGATTCCTTCAGATTTCCTATAGAGATGATCGTGTAATCTACATACAAGATGGTTGTATTTCTCCCTTCCCAATCTAAATACTTTTTACTTCATTTTCTTGTCTGTCTTAATTAGCTAGTACTTCCAGTATGATGCTGAAAAGCAGTGGCAAAAACAAACAAACAAACAAAAAAACTTTGTTTTGTTTCTGATCTTACAGAAGAGCTTCAAGTTCTCACCGTTACATATGACGTTGGCTATAGTTTTTAAGTTTTTTTGTAGTTTTTAGGTTTTTTGTGTTTTTTTTTTTATGTTCTTTATCAAGTTGAAGAATTGCCCTTTAACCTAACTTGCTAAAACTTTTTGTCATAAATGGGTGTGGATTTTGATAGATGCTTTTTCTGCATCTATGTATATTGTCAAATGATTTTTCTTCTTTAGTCTGTTAATGTGATGAATTAAATTAATTGATTTGTCAATGTTGAAACAGTCTTAGATACCTAGGGAAAAATAAATCCCAGTTGGCTGTTATGTATAATGTTTTATATTCATTCTTGGTCAATGTACTAATATTTTATTGGAGGTTTTTGCATTGATGTTGCTGAGAGATATTAGTCTGTAGTTTTCATTTCCTATAATATCTTTGGGTTTGGTAGTACGTTAATGCTGCCCCATAGAAGGAATTAGAAAGTATTTCCTTTGTTTCTCTGTTCTGAAGGAGATTGTAGAGAATTTCGAGCAATTTTAAAAAGTATTGCCTTTGTTTCTCTGTTTGAAGGAGACTGTAGAGAAATTGGTGTAATTTTTTCTTAAATTTTTGGTAGGAGTCACTGATGAAATCATCTGGACCAAATTTTTCAGTTTTGGAAAGTTATTAATTATTGATTCAATGTCTTTAATAGATATACAGCTATTCAGATTATCTATTTCTGCCTGTGTGAATTTTCACAATTGTGTCTTTCAAGGATTTGGTTCATTTAATCTAGGCTATCAAATTTGTAGGCATAGAGTTGTTCATAATATTCCTTCATTATCTTTTTAGTGTCTATGAGGTCTGTAGTGATATCTCCTATTTATAATATTTGTAATTTGTCTCATCTCTTCTTTTTTTTTTTTTTTAGTTAGCCTGGCTAGAGGTTTGTCAATTTTATTTATCTTTTCAAGAAACTATCTTTTGTTTGTTGATGTTCCTAATCTATATCATCTTTTGAATTTTATTCATTTCTGCTCTAATTTTTATTACTTCTCTGCTTACCTTGAATTGTATTTGCTCTTCTTTTTCTAGTTCCCTAAGGTAGAAGCCAAGATTGTGGATTTTAAATTTTCCTTCTTTTCTAACATACACTTTTTTTTTTTTTTTGAGACAGAGTCTCGCTCTGTCACCGAGGCTGGGGTGCAGTGGTGCGATCTCGGCTCACTGCAAGCTCAGGTTCCCGGGTTCACGCCATTCTTCTGCCTGAGCCTCCCAAGTAGCTGGGACTACAGGTGCCCACCACCATGCCCAGCTAATTTTCTGTATTTTTTGATAGAGATGGTGTTTCACCATGTTAATCAGGATGGTCTCGATCTCCTGACCTCATGATCCGCCCACCTCGGCCTCCCAAAGTTCTGGGATTACAGGTGTGAGCCACCGTGCCTGGCCTCTAACATATACATTTAATGATAAATATTTCCCTGTAAGCACTACTTTCATTGCGTACCTCAAATTTTGATGAGTTGTGTTTTCATTTTCATTTATTTCAAAATATTGAAAAAATTTCTCCTGAGATTTATTTGACCAATATGTTATTTAGAAGTGTGTAGCTTAACCTCCAAGTACTTTTGTATTTTTCAGCTATTGCTCTGTTATTGATTTCTAGTTTAATTTCACCGTAGGCTGAGAGCAGACATTGTATCATTTGATTAATATCTACCATATTTTTATTGTTTCTATTAGTTTCTCTTATTTTTCTACTTTGTCTTTCAGACTATTTCTGCCTTTTGTGGGTTTTACTAGGCATATATGTCTTCTTTTTTACATGTCAATTATATCCTTTTAAAAGTAGTTGCCCTAGAGTTTGTAATAAAAATGTACAACTAATCCAAGTTCACTTTCAAATAATATTATAACATTTCACGGATAGTGCAAATAACTTGTAATTACAAAATATTCCTAATTCTTCTCTCCTGTCTCCTCTTTGTTGCTATTCATTTTAATACAAAATTGAATACATTGTTGCTATTTTTTTGCTATTATTTTGAAAAAACTTATTTGTTAGTTCGATCAAGAATAAAAACAATGAATGTATCACATTCATTTTACCTTCACTTGTTCATTCTCCAGTGCTCTTCCTTTCTTAATATAGATTTGAGTTTCTGACCTACATTATTTTCCTTCTCTCTGAAGAACTTACTTTAACATTTCTTGCAAGGCATGTCTATTAACAACAAATTGTCTCAATTTTTGTTTGTCTGGGTCTTTATTTCCTCTTCACTTGTGAAGAAAAATTCTGCAGCTACAGAATTTTTGGTTGATAGTTTTCTTCTCTCAATGCTTTTAAATATTTCACTTTCATACAGATGATTTATTCTACATTCCTTTTGTTTATTTAGTTTCTGGGGGGAAGTCTAATGTAATTCTTATCTTTCTTCCTCTATAGGTAAGGTTTTTCCCCATCTAGCTTCTTTCAAGAATTTTTTTTTTTTTTTTTTTTTTTGGAGGTGTGGAGCAAGATAGCAGAATAGAAGCCTACACTGTTCATCCCCACTGCTGGAACACCAAATGTAACAACTATCTGCACACAGCAAAGCACTGTCACAAGACCCCAAAATCAGGTGAGCAATCACAGTACCTGCTTTTAACTTTCTTTCTTTCTTTTTTTTTTTTTTTTGTGAGACAGAGTCTCACTCTGTCACCCAGGCTGGAGTGCAATGGCATGATCTCGGCTCACTGCCACCTCCACCTCCCAGGTTCAAGCGATTCTCCTGCCTCAGCCTCCTGAGTAGTTAGGATTACAGGCATGCACCACCACACCCAGCTAATTTTTGTATGCCTAGTAGAGATGAGGTTTCACCACGTTGGTCAGGCTGGTCTCAAACTCCCGACCTCATGATATGCCTCCTTGGCCTCCCAAAGCTTTTAATTTTCTATTGTGGAAAGAGATATCAAGAAGGGCAGGAGACTTGAATTGCTGATGCAAGGAGGACTTTATCTTGAGTTGGATACCAACTCAACCACAGTAGGATAGGGTACTGGGCAGAGTCATGACCCCCTGATTCCAGGCCCTAGCTCCTGGATATAATTTACATACACCCTGGGCCAAAAGGGAACCTGCTGCTTTGAAGGGAAGGACCTAGTCCTGGCAGGATTCATCACTTGCTGACTAAAGAGCCCTTGGCCGTTGAATACCCATCAGTAGTACCCAGGGAGTATGCCATGGGCCTTGGTCTCTGAGACATGCTGGCTTCAGGAGAAACTCAGTACATTCTCAGCTGTGGTGGCTATGATTAAAGACTCCTTTTGTTTGAGAAAAGCAGAAGGAAAAGTAAAGGGGACTTTGTCCTGCATCCTAGGAGCCAGCTAGGCCACGGTGGGGTAGAGTAACACACAGGCTCTCGGGGTCACCAAGTCCAGGCCTAGGCTTTTGGACAGCATTTCTGGACATGCCATGGGAAGAGGGGAGCACACAACTCTAAAGGGTGAGTCCGAGGCTTAGCAACATTTACCACAAACCACATGGATACTGGCAGTGGCCTGGCAGAACTTCCTGTTGATGAGTGGTGGCAGTCACAGGGAGAGGCTTTTCTACCTGTGGTAAGGGAAGGGAAGAGTGAGAAGGTCTTTATATGGTGGTTTGAGTGCCAGATAAGCTGCTGTAGAATAGAACATTAGGTAAATTTCTAAGGTTTTTTCTCCAACCCTGCCACCCAGGCAGCATCTCTGGACATGCCTAGGGCCTGGGGAACTCACCACCCTAAGCAGCATCTCTGGACATGCCTAGGGCCTGGGGAACTCACCACCCTAAAGGGAAGGGCTTTGGAAAAGGGTCAGTGCTGTGCTAACCCAGCAAGCTCCCAGTGGTGGTGGCCACAAGAGTGCCTGCATCACCACACCCCCAGTTCCAGGTGGCTCAGCACCGAGAGAGGTACTCCATATGATTAGGAGAAAGAACAAGAGTCTCTGCTTGGCAATCCAAAGAATTCTTACGGATCTTATCCAAGACCATGAAGGCAGTACCTCTATGCATCTGCAAAAGCTACAGCATTATTGGGCTTGGAGCCCAAGTCCCTTTGAATACCTGCAAAGCCTTCCAAAGAAGGACAGGCACAAATAAGCCCAGACGTGAAGATTGCAATAAAGTAACCCTTTGATGACCAGACACTGAAGAACATTTACAAACATGAACACCATTCAGGAAAACATGAAATCACCAAATGAACTAAAGAAGTCACTGGGGACCAATCCTGGAGAAACAGGGATATATGACTTTTCAGACAGATGACTGAAAATAGATCTGTTGAAGAAACTCAAATTCAAAATAACAGAGAAGGAATTCAGATCAGATAAATTTAAATAAAATATTGAAATAATTAAAAAGAATTAAGCAGAAATTCTAGAGCTGAAAATGTAATTGAACTGCTAAAAAAGCAAGTCTTTTAGTAGCAGAAATGATTAAGCAAAAGAATTAATGAGCTCAAAGACAGGCTATCTGAAAATACATCATTAGAGGAGACAAAATAAAAAATAATATAAAACAATAAGGCACACCTACAAGATCTAGAAAACAGTCTCAAAAGCACAAATCTAAGAGCTATTGGCCTTAAAGAGGAGGTAAAGAAGGAGACAGGGGTAGAAAGTTTATTCAAAGATAATAACTTCCCAAACTTAGAGAAAGATATCAACATTAAAGTGCAGAGAGGTTATAGAACACCAAGCAGATTTAACCCAAAGAAGACTAACTTTAGGCATTCAATAATCAAACTCCTAAAGGTTAAGGATAAAGAAAGGACCCTGAAAGCAGCAAGAGAAAAGAAACAAATAACATAAAATCGAACTCCCATACATCTGGCAGCAGACTTCTCAGTGGAAACCTTACAGACTAGGAGAGTAACATGACATATTTAAATTGCTGAAAGAAAAAACTGTTACCCTAGAACAGTATATCTGGCAAAAATATTCTTTAAGTATGAAGGAGAAATAAAGACTTTCCTAGACAAACAAAAGCTGAGGGATTTCATCAACACCAGACCTGTCTTATAAGAAATCCTAAAGGGAGTACTTCAATCTGAAAGAAAAGAACTCTAATGAGCAAGAATAAATCATCTAAAGATACAAAACTCATTGGTAATAGTATTCATGCAGCAAAACACAAATTAGTATAACACTGTAATTATGGTGTGTTAACATCTCTTGACTTCATTAGAAATACTAAGAGACGAACCTATCAAAAATAATAACTACAACAACTTTCTAAGACATAAACAGTACAATAAGTCAAAGAAAAACAACAAAAAGTTAAAAATCAGTGGAAGAACTGAAAATGTAGAGTTTTTATTCATTTTCTTTTGGCATATTTGTTTACACAATCAGTGGTAAGTTGTCATCAGTTTAAAATAATGAGTAATAAGATTGTATTTGCAAGCCTCATGGTAATCTAAAACTGAAAAACATCTAATGGATACACAAAAAATAAAAAGCAAAAAATTAAAGCACACTACCAAAGAAAATCACCTTACTAAAAGGAAGACAGGAAGAAAGGAAAGACTGCAAAATAGCAAGAAAACAGATAACAAAATAAAAGGAACAAGCCCCTACTTATCCATAATAACATTGAATGTAAATGGACTAAACTCTTCAATCAAAAGATACAGAATGGCTGAATAGTTGAAAAACAAACCCCAATGATCTCTTGCCTACAAGAAACACCCTTCACCATATAAAGATACACAGATAATGAAAATAAAGAGATGGAAAAAGATATTCTATGTCAATGAAAACCAAAAAAGAACAGGAATAGCTCTACTTCTACCAGAAAATAATAGATTTCAAGAAAAACTGTAAGAAGAGACAAAGGACAAAAAGGTCATTGATAAAGGAGTCAATTAGCTAGAGGATATAATGATTGTAAATATATATGCACCCAACACTAGAGTACCTAGATATATAAAGCAATTATTATTAGAACTAAAGAGGGAGATATGCCCCAATATAATAATAGCTGGAGACTTCAATAGCTCACTTTTAGCATGGGATAGATTTCCCAGATAGAAAATCAACAAAGAAATGTAGGACTTCATCAGCACTATAAACCAAGTGGACCTAATAAATATTTACAGAACATTTTGTCCGATGACTGCAGAATACACATTTGTCTCCTCAGCACATGAATCATTCTCAAAAACAGACCATATGTTAGGTCACAAAATAAGTCTTAAAACATTCCAAATTTGAAATAATATCTAACATCTTCTCTGACCAAAATGGGACAAAACTAGAAATCAATAAAAAGAGGAATTTTGGAAAATATACAAACATATGAAAATTAAATAATATGCTCCTTAATGACCAGTGGGCCAATGAAGAAATTAAAAAAAAATTGAAGAAATTCTTGAAATAAATGATAATGGAAACACAACATACCCAACTGTATGGGGTACAACAAAAGTAGTAATAAGATGGAAATTTATAGCTATAAGTGACTATATCAAAAAAGTAAACCTTCAAATAAATAACCTAACGATGCATTTCAATGGCCTAGAAAAGCAAGAGCAAACTCAACCCAAAATTAGTAGAAGAAAAGAAATAATAAAGACTACAGCAGAAACAAATGAATTTGAAATGAAAAAACAATATAAAAGATCAATGAAACAGAAAGTTGGTTTTTGAAATGATAAAGAAAATTGACAAACCTTTAAGCAAATGAAGAAAAAAGAGAGAAGGCCCAAATAAATAAAATCAGAGATGAAATAGGAGACTTTATAACTGATACTACAGAAATTCATAGAACCATTAGTGGCTACTATGAGCAACTGTATGCCAATAAATTGGAAAATCCAGAAGAAATGGATAAATTCCTGGATGCATACAACCTACCAAAACTGCCATGAAGAAATTCAAAACCTAAACAGACCAATAGCAAATAATGAGATTGAAGCTGTAATAAAAAGTCTTGCAGCAAAGAAAAGTCAAGGACCCAGTGGCTTTACTGTTGAATTCTATCAAAAATTTAAAGAACTAATACCAACCTACTCAAACTATTCTGAAAAATAGAGGAGGAGGGAATACTTCCAAACCCATTCTCTGAGGCCAGTATTGCCTTGATACTAAAACCAAAGATGCATCAAAGAAAGAAGACTACAGGCCAATATCTCTAATGTATATTGTTTCAAAAATCTTCAACAAAACACTAGCAAACCAAATTCAGCAATACATTAAAAAGATATTTCATCATGACCAAGAGGGATTTATCCCAAGGATGAAAGGTTAATTCAACATATGCAAATCAATCAATGTGATACCCCATGTCAAAGGAATGAAAGACAAAAACTGTATGATTGATTTCAAGAAAGCATTTAATAAAGTTTAGTATCTCTTCATAATAAAATCCTCAAAAAACTGTGTATAGAATAAACCTATCTCAACAGAATAAAAGCCATATATGACAGACCCACAGCTAGTATAATACTGAATGGAAAAACTGAAGGCCTATCCTCTAAATCTGGAGTATGACAAGGATGACCACTTTTACCACTGTTATTCAACATAGCACTGGAAGTCCTAGCTAGAGTAAACAGATAAGAGGAAATGAGGAAGTCAAATTATGCTTGTTTTCAGATGATATAATCTTATATTTGAAAAAACCTAAAGACTCCACACAAAAAACGATTAGAACTCATAAACAAATTCAGTAAAGTTACAGGATACAAAATCAACATACAAAAATCCACAGAATTTTACGTGTTAACAGAGAGCAATCTGAAAATAATCCCATTTACAATAGCCACACATAAAATTACCTAGGAATCAACTTAGCCAAAGAAGTGAAAGATCTCTACAGTGAAAACTATGAAACATTTAAGAAATGGAGGAGGTCACTAAAGAATGGAAAAATATTCCATGTTCATGGATTAGAAGAATCAATGTTGTTAAAATGTCCATACCACCCAAGGCAATCTACAGATTCAATGCAACCTCTATCAAAATACCAATGACATCTTCACAGAATTTTTTTAATCCTAAAATTTATAAAGAATCACAAACAAACAAACAAACAAACAAACAAAAAAAACAGAATAACCAAAGCTATCTTGAGCAAAAAGAACAGAACTGGAAGAATCTCATTATCTGACTTTAAATTATACTACAAAACTATAGTAACCAAAATAGCATGGTGCTGGAATAAAGATACATAGGCCAATGGAACAGAGTAGAGAATTCAGAAGAAAAATTCACACACCTACGGTGAATTCATTTTCAACAAAAGTGTCAAGGACATACACTGGGGGAAAAGACAGTCTCTTCGATAACTGGGGCTGGGAAAACTGGATACCCATATGTAGGAGAATGAAACTAGAGTACTATCTCTCACCTTACACAAAAATGAAATCAAAATGGATTAAAGACTTAAATCTGAGACCTCAAACTATGAAACTATTACAAGAAAGCATTGGGGAAACTCTCCAGGACATTGGTGTGGGCAAAAATTTCTTGAGTAATACCCCACGAGCACAGGCAACAAAAGCAAAAATTGACAGATGGTATCACAGCAAGTTAAAAACCTTCTGCATGGCAAAGGAAACAATCAACAAAGTAAACTCATCAAACTACTCATCTGACAAGGAATTAATAACCGAATATATAAGGAGCTCAAACGACTGTACAGGAAAATATCTAATAATTGGATTTAAAAATGGACCAAAGATTTGAATAGATATTTCTCAAAAGAAGACGTACAAATGGCAAACAGGCATAACAAAAGGTCCTCAATACCATTGATCATCAGAGAAATGAACATCAAAACTAAAATGAGATATGATTTCACCCTCATTAAAATGGCTTTTATACAAAAGACAGGCAATAACAAATGCTGGTGAGTATGTGAAGAAAAGGGAATACTGTTGGTAGGAATGTAAATTACTAAAACCACTATAAAGAAAAGTTAGGTGGTTCCTCAAAAAAAAAAAAAAAAGAAAAAGAAAAATAGAGCTACCACATGTTCCAGCAATCCCACTGCTGGGTATATACCCAAAATAAAGGAAATCAGTATGTCAAAAGAGATATTTGTACTCTCATGTTTATTGCAGCACTGTTCATAATAGGTATGATTTGGAAGCAACCTAAGTGTCCATCAACAGATGAATGGATAAAGAAAATGTGGTACTTATACACAATGGAATACTAGTCAACCATAAAAAGAATGAGATCCTGTCATTTGCAACAACATGGACAAACCTGGAGGTCATTAGGTCAAGTGGAATAAGTCAGGCACAGAAAAACAAACATCACACGTTCTCACTTATTTGTGGGATCTAAAAATCAAAACAATAAAACATTTGGAGATAGAGAGTAGAAGAATGGTTACCAGAGGCTGGGAATAATAGCGGAGGAAGGGGACTGGAAAGATGCTTGGATGGTTAATGGGTTTAAAAGTTTAAAAGAATAGTAAGACTTAGTATTTAATAGCATGACAGGGTGACTATGTCAATAATAATTTAATTGTATATTCTATTTTACTTTTTGAGACAGGGTCTTGCTCTGTTAAACAGCCCAGGCTAGAGTGCAGTGACATGATCACAGCTTACTGCCATTTCAAGCTCTCAGGCTCAAGCCATCCTCCTACCTCAGTCTCCCAATTAGATGGGACCACAGGCGTGTGCCACCATGCTCATCTAATTTTTGTATTTTTTTATAGAGACGTGGTCTTTCTATGTGGCCCAGCCTGGTCTTGAACTCCTGGGATCAAATGATCTGCCTGCCTCAGCCTCCCAAATTTCTGGGATTACAGGTGTGATATACCACACCAAGCCTAGCTGTACAATTAAAAACAACTAAAAGGCTTGAGGGGATGGATACCCAATTTTCCATGGTGTGATTATTATGCATTGCATGCCTGTAACAATATCTAATGTACCTAGTAAGTATACACATCTACTATAATATAGAAATATTAAAGATTTTTTGGCTTTGATTTTCTGAAATTTGTATAAGACTAACAAATGCATTTTTGTTTTTGTTCCTTTATTCATTTGCATTTATCCTATTTGGTGTTCTCTGCGCTTCCTGGATCTGTAGTTTGTTCTCTGACATTAATTTGAGGAAATTCTCAGTAATTATTGCTTCTAAATACTGCTGTTTCTCTTTTACATCTCCTTCTTGTATTTCCATTACACATATGCTACATCTTTTGTAGTTGTTCCACCGTTCTTGGCCAATCCGGTCCGGTTTTTTTTTTTCCCCAGTCTTTTTTCTACATGGATATTCTGTTTTGGGTTCTTTTTTCAGTCTTTTTTTCAATTTTTGGGTTTCTATTGTCATATCCTCAAGTTCTGAATAGTTTTTCCTTAGCCATGCCCAGTTCACTAATGAAATCATCAAAATAATTCATTTCTATTACAGCTTTTTTTTTTTGCTCTCATTTTATTCTTAGAATTTTCATCTGTCTAATTATATTATTCATCTGTTCTTGTATGATGTCTACCTCTTCCATCAAAGTCCTTAGTACACTAATCATAGTTTAAAAAAATACATGGACAAATAATTGTAACATTACTGTCAGATCTGACTGTGGTTTTTATGCTTGTTTAGTCTCTCCAAAGTGTGCACTTTGCCTTTTAGTATGCTTTATAAATTTTTGTTGAAAGGTAGACATGATATACTAGGTAAAAGGAATGGGCATAAATAGGCCTTTAGTGATGTAGTGATGGGACATTTGTTGGAGGGGAAGTGTTCAATTGTCTTATCATTAAGTCTCATTCTTTTAGTGAACCTGTGTCTGGACTGTGAACTTCACCAGTACTTCTCGGTTTTTTCCCATCTTAGAGGGTACAGGAGTTTCATCTTTCCCTTCCCTTCCCTCAGGTAATGCTCTGATAAAACCTCAACAAATGTGGCTCTGGTAACGTTAGTTCTCCTAAGGACAGGTATTGTTAAGAACAGACTGTTATGGCATATCTCAAAATTGTAACTTTTCCCTTCTTGCCAAACCATGAGGATACTTTTCTTCAAAATTTACTGTGAGAATCTAGTGGAGATCCTGGAAGTAAAACTCACAGAAATGTGGGGCCCCTGAAGTTTTTCTCTCTCAGACTTGCCCATGCCGAGCTTCCAGTAATGCATCAATTACAGCTTAAGTTTTTCTACACCAGCACTGGTTCCTGTGGCAGTTTCTGCTCAGGGGTTCCTGCTGTAGTATGTTGTGATTCTCTACATCTGCCTCTCTCCCCAATTCTCAGAGCAGCAATTTGCCCTGTGACTTCACTTCTCTGATGGGTCCAAGAAGAGTTGCTGACTTTTTCAGTTTGTTTAGGTTTTAGTTGTTTTTAGGACAAAGTAGCAACTTTTAAGTTCTTCACATGTTGAACTATAAGTTAGAAATTCCTGATGAAATTTATTAGAAGTACATTTTTAGTAAGGGCTGAGCCACAAAATTCAAGGTTATATGGCCAAAGTCGTACTTCATTGGCAGTATCTGTTCTACTAAATATTTATTTATTCAACGTGTATCTATTGAGTCCCCCCTAAGTTGTATATTGAGGTCTCTGCAATTTCTGGAGTTACTGGCCATACGACAGAGGACCAGATATGATCATCAAACTCAAGGAGTTAGAGGGAGGCAAGATAGAAGAAAACATGTAATTGCTATTTGAAAAAGAGCAAGTCGTTCCAAACCTGATCTGAGCAAGAATATATCTAGTATAATGTAACTCATGACATTCTTTTGAGGACTGATTAATGCTTAAATAATTTTCTTATAAATTTTAATCGATAAAAATGTGTTCTGGGAAATTAAGTGATTTGCCACCCGGATGACTGTCAGTTAAAAGCCTGGTGATCTTTAAAGAAATATTCTTTTCTTTTTGTATCTGCTTCAACAATAATTATCTAACGATTCTTGGTAACAACACAATTTCTTACCAAGAAAGAATCTTTAAGTTGCTCTACTCTATCACAGACCTTGTTTTCCTGGAAGCAAAGTTATAATGAAATTTTGACACATGCTCATAATGAAATTGGCTGAACGCCCTTTTTTAACATTGCAGTGGAAATTACTGAGTTGTGATAAAAGTCAGTAAAATGATATGGGGAGTACTTGAGTTTCAGAGGTATGGTGGGTAGGTGTGGAGGTGAGGAAGTATTCATCTAGAAGTGATATCTAAGCTGAGTAGAATGAGAAGAAGAAAGGGCAGTGAGGGATGAGGTAGCAACAGTCTGAGGAGGTAGGGAGTAGCAAACAAAAAGGACCTACAAGAGGAAAGGCAATACCTGTGTAGCAGGCCTGTGGCAAACTTGCCCATGTCCCTGGAGCCTGAACTCTTCCTAGTTCTCCAGCAGTGCACTTCCACCTGCCTGCATCTGCATCTCTACTGGAGGGCTTTCCCCAGGTGGCAGAGGCCACTTTCCTTCTCCTGTAAAATGCTGGTAAAATGCATGAGAGAAATGACACCCTAAGTATAGCCCTCCCTCCATGCCTGGCATAGTTGATTTGTAAATACCAGGTCCTTTTCCCCACAAGTGGGAAAATTCTTAGTGAGTTTTATAATGTTTCCCACTGTTTCCCCACAGGATTTAGTGCCAGCCATCCACTGTGAGTTCTGACTTTCTTTTCCTGTGTTGCGTCACCACTTCCTACCAGTGTTTTCCGTACTTCCCAAATAAAGTACTTGCACTCCAGTCCTTCACAGGGTCTGCTCTGGGGAGCTCAGGCTGAGCAGCCTATTGGGGGTATTGCCAGCAGCTAAGTAACAGAGTGAACCTATAATATGCAAAGAGGCAAAAAGTAAGGTTGGGCCAGAATATGCAGGGCCATATTTAGCACATAAAAATACAGAATGCCTAGTTAATTTATTTTCAGATAAAAAAACAAATTTTTAGTATATGTGCCCCATGTAATACTTGGGATATGCTTATACTTAAAAAAAATGCCTTATTTATCTGCAATTTAACTGCATGTCCTGTATTTTATTTGTTGTCAAATAAAATATAAGACATGCATTTTATTTTTATTTCTAGGACTTATTTTTATTTCTAGCTCTTATTTTATGAGACCTAGAAAGAATATGGCTTTATCTGCAGGACAGTTTGGCTCCAGGATGGAACATAGATTTGAGCAAAGTAGAGAGACCCATGAGGAGGTATTACCATTGCCCAGAGGCAAGGCCTGGGCCTGGGGCAGGTAGGAGGATGGGAGAAGTGGACAGAAGGGATAAAGGCATTTGGAAAGCTATCTGCAGCTCTCAGACTAGCTGTCAAGGCAACAGAACTATCTCATTGGATAGAATGGTAGGAGGCTGCCAGAAATGAGTTCAAGATGTCCTGAAAATGCATGATGGTTTAAAGAAAGACACCAAGTCTAGTAGTGAAGGTAATCCCTTCCCCACCTCCGCAAAGCGCTCACAGCCATGGAGTGAAGCACACTTTCTTTTTTTTTTTTTTTTTTAATTTTTTTTTTAAATTTATTATTATTATACTTTAAGTTGTAGGGTACATGTGCATAACGTGCAGGTTTGTTACATATGTATAGTTGTGCCATGTTGCTGTGCTGCACCCATCAACTCATCATTTACATCAGGTATAACTCCCAATGCAATCCCTCCCCCCTCCCCCCTCCCCATGATAGGCCCCGGTGTGTGATGTTCCCCTTCCTGAGTCCAAGTGACCTCATTGTTCAGTTCCCACCTATGAGTGAGAACATGCAGTGTTTGGTTTTCTGTTCTTGTGATAGTTTGCTAAGAATGATGGTTTCCAGCTGCATCCATGTCCCTACAAAGGACACAAACTCATCCTTTTTTATGGCTGCATAGTATTCCATGGTGTATATGTGCCACATTTTCTTAATCCAATCTGTCACTGATGGACATTTGGGTTGATTCCAAGTCTTTGCTATTGTGAATAGTGCTGCAATAAACATACGTGTGCTTGTGATATGAACAGACATTTCTCAAAAGAAGCACACTTTCTTAGGCCCAAACATCTAGTGCTCTGAATCAGACTGCAGGACTGGCTTTGAATCTGAACGCTCCTCCCAAGCTGCTCTCATGTCTTGTGTTACAATGAGCTCAGCTCAGCCCTATCCCCAAATGGGCTCCTCACCAAAGCCTCAGAAAGGGCAGACATGGTGTTTGATGAATTACCAACTGTGCATGGCAAGGGGCACTAGGAAAAGCAAATTCTCTCATAGTTCACTTTTTGTCTTCTTCTTCTTTTTGCCTGAGATGGACTTTGCCCTATTAGTCTCCATCTATGATATATTAGAGTTCTTTAGAGGGACAAAATGGAATATACATATATACATGTGTATTTTCTTAGTGCAAATATATACGTGCACAAACATGATTTTAACAAAAGAAAGAGGAAATACTCATGACAATTATAGTACCCGTTTCTGCAGCTAGTCACGTGATTGTAGCTGGTATTGATGACTACCTTCTTCTACTGCCCATTTTGTATTCCCTTTGCCTTCAGCAAGCACCTCAGCAGGTCGTGGTTTTTTTCCTGGTGGAATGATCCAAACCTTCATTCCTGAAGGGTCTGGGCTATGTGTAGTCCTACCTAGATTGGGCTGTTGCAGTTTCCCACTGACCTTAAATACAGGGCATGGTAATACTAAGAGATGCCCTAATGGATCTCCTGTATTCCATGCATACTCTTCCTTACCTCCATTGTGGAGTAGTAGACTGGTTTCTTCTTGATAGTCTGGGTCAATCACCCCAGCCAACACTAACTCCCTTTTTAGCCTGTTAACTTAAAGGCAGGAGGAGCTGAAAGTGTCCAGGTGGCAATCTTAACTCCCAGCTTAATGCAATCGTTGTTGTGTCTCCTGGTGGCAGTGTTCCTCCCTCTAGAACTAAGACCTCTAGGCTAGCAGAAAGAAATGTTGTGGGAACAGGAAGTAAAAATTTTGCTAGTGGATCACTTCCACTTCCACCTCTTGATTCTTGGACCTATGAATCCTGGCTACAGAAGAAACAGTGCCATATATTGGATGCTGATTCAGAGCATACATGGCCTTCTGGAGAACTTTGCTGTGAAAAGTATTGTCACTTAGTTGGCACTATAATTGTGACTTCAAAAGGCCATTCTACCATTCTGTCAACCCAGCTGCTTCAGGATGATGGGGAACATGGTAAGACCAGTGAATTCCATGAGTATGAGCCCACTGCCACACTTCTTAGCTGTAAAGTGAGTGCCTCAGTCAGAGGCAATGTTCTATGGAATACTATGACGGTAGATAAGGCATTCCATGGGTCCACAGATGGTATTCATGGCAGAAGCATTGCCTGCAGGATAGGCAAACCCATATCTGAAGTGTCTGTTCTAGTGGGGACAACCCTCTGTCCTTTCTATGATGGAAGAGGTCCAATATAATCAACCCACCACCAAGTAGCTGGTTGATCATCCCAGGGAATGGTGCCATATCGAGGGCTCAGTGTTGGTCTCTGCTGCTGGCAAATTGGGCACTGAGCAGTGGCTGTAGCCAGGTCAGCCTTGGTGAGTGGATGTCCATGTTGCTGAGTCCATGTGTATCCTCCATCCCTGCTACCATGGCCACTTTGCTCAGGGGCCCATTGGGTGATGACAGGGGTGACTGGGGAAAGAGGTTGAGTGGTGTCCACAGAATGGGTCATCCTATCCATTTGATTATTAAAATCCTCCTCTGCTGAGGTCATCCGTTGGTGCACCCTGACATGGGATACAAATATCTTTGCAGTTTTTGACCACTCAGAGAGGTCCATCCACATACCTCTTCCCCAAATTTCTTTGTCACCAATTTTCCAATCATGCTTCCTCCAAGTCCCTGACCATCCAGCCAAACCATTGGCTATAGCCCATGAGTCAGTACCTAATCACACATCTGGCCATTTCTCCTTCCATGCAAAGTGCACAACCACATGCACTGTTCAAAGTTCTGCCCACTGGGAAGATTTCCCTTCACTGCTGTCCTTCAGGAATGTCCTAGAAAGGGGCTATAGTGCTGCATCTGTCCGCTTTCGGGTGGTGCCTGAATATCATGCAGAACCATCTGTGAAACAGGCTCTAGTTTTATGTTCCTCTGTTGACTGATCATAGGGAACTCTCCATGAGGCCATCAGTGCAGGCTGAGGGAGAGAAGGCAGGGTAACAGGAGTGGAGACATGGGCATTTGAACTACTTCCTCATGTAACTTACTTGTGCCTTCAGGACCTGCTCGAGCCTGATCAAGTATATACCACTTCCATTTGATGATAGAATACTGCTGTGCATGACCCACTTTACGGCTAGATGGGTCAGAAAGCACCCAGTTCATGATAGGCAGTTCAGGTCCCATGGTGACTTGATGACCCACAGTCAGACATTCAGTTTCCACCAAAGCCCAGTAACAGGCCAAGAGCTGTCTCTCGAAAGGAGAGCAGTTATCTGCAGAGGATGGCAGAGGCTTGCTCCAAAATCCTAGAGGCTTCTGCTATGATTCACCTATGAGAACCTGCCAAAGGCTCCAAACAGGATCCCTATCTGCCACTCACACCTCACGCACCACTGGATTTACTGGGTCATATGGCCCAAGTGGCAGAGCAGCTTGCACAGCAGCCTGGACCTGTTGCAGAGCCTTCTCTTGTTCTGGACCCCACTCAAAACTAGCAGCCTTTCGGGTCAGTTGATAAATGGGCTGGAGTAACACACCCAAATAAGGAATGTGTTGCCTCCAATATCCAAACAGGCCCACTAGGTGTTGTGCCTCTTTCTTGGTTATAGGAGGGGATAAATGCAGCAACTTATCTTTCACCTTAGAAGGAATATCTCTACGGGTCCCACACCACTGGACCCCTGGAAATTTCACTGAGATAGAAAGTTCCTATATTTTAGTTGGATTTATTTCCCATCCTCTGGCACACAAATGTCTCACCAATAAGTCCAATGTGTTTGCTACTTCTTGCTCACTGGATCTAATCAGCATAATACCATCAATGTAATGGACCAGTGTGATATTCTGCAGAAGTGAAAAGTGATCAAGGTCTCTCTGAATAAGATTATGACACAAAAAGAGTTGATATACCCCTGAGGTAGGACAGTAAAGTGATATTGCTGGCCTTCCCAGCTGAAGGCAAATTGCTTGTGCTTATGGACAGGAATGGAGAAAAAGGCATTTGCTAAGTCAATGGCTGCACACCAGGTACCAGGAGATGTGTTAATATGCCCAAGCAATGAAACCACGTCTGGTACAGCAGCTGCAATTGGAGTCACCACTTGGTTAAGCTTATGATAATCCACTATCATTCTCCAAGATCCATTTGTTTTTTGCACAGGCCAAATGGCAGAGTTGAATGGGGATGTGGTGTGAATCACCACCCCTGCATCTTTCAAGTCCTTAATGGCGGTGCTAATCTCTGCAATCCCTTTACGGATGTGATATTGTATTTGATGTACTATTTTTCTAGGTAGAGGCAGCCTCAATGGCTTCCATTTGGCCTTTTCCACCATAGTAACCCTAACTCTACCAGTCAGCCAGTGTGGGGGTTCTGCCAGATGCTAAGTACGTCTATGTCAATTACGCATTCTGGCACTGGGGATATGATCACAGGATGTGTCCAGGTACCTGCTGGACCCACTGTAAGTCGGACCTGAGCCAAATTCCTCAGAGCGGTATCACCAAAAATCCATTCTCATTGTGGAGATGAAATAGAAAGCATGTTTGGTATCACACGGCCTTCTCTCTGTGAAGAGCTCTTCAGTTTCATTTCAACTTTCATGAAGGAAATTCTATACCTGTGGGAATCCACTTCAAAAACAACAGACTAAAAAAGAAAAGAGAAATGAAATCCATTATACCAATGGTAGCTTCTCTCTTCTGTTTTGCTCTGTTTCTTCAATTTGTAAAATGCATGCCAAAGACCATTAGGGAATATAATTTGAATTGCTTCACTCCAAAGTTAAAGTGTTGAGAGGAAAAAAAAGAGAAAAACTGCAGCAAAATGGAAACAGGCCTTCTTTCATTTTCTAACACCCGAAATTGACTCTCACTTTCATTTCTGAAGTTGCATTAAGCTTTTTCCTCAAATTAAATTATAAATACTTGTATCTGATGCTAAAAAGGAACATGCATGAGTGGTTATCTAGAAGTCCCATGTTTCCTGCCCACATTCACATACACACACAGGCACAGTAGTGTGTTTTGCTGTAAAAGCCATGCTTTGCACCCCACGTCCAGCACCACTGGCAGTGGTCAAGTGGGCACCCCAGGGTCTATGAGTCTACTCTGTGCCAAGGATCATTTTGTTTATTTAAATATAGTAAATAACCAACTTTCAAATGTGGGAGGACAGAACAATGGTACAGACCTCTGGCCACAGAAGCTTTGGGATCTATTCCCTGTAGTTAAGTGCTTCTTTCTGTGACTGTTTCCCATACCAATGTTGCATACCAAGTATGAGTACCTAGGAGTACTGCTCTTCTCACCCTTGCTGTTATTGAGTATATAAAAATTGGACTGATCTAAAATGTTAATGCTGAAAAGCTGAGGTGGCCCTCACTGACAGCCAGCAGCCTTTGTGTGTTGGTATTGGTAAGTTGGCCAGAACTGGCATCTATAGTCATAATTCCTATAATCGTACACTTTATACACTCAATATTTTCCTTAAGCAATTCATTATATTTCAGCTGCCTGTGGGCTCTGCATACTGCTAAGATGTCAAATATCACCAGAAAACTTATGAATATTATAATGAACAGCCAGATGTCATCTGAACCAGTCTCACCTGATGAGGAAAGTTCTATAGTTATATCTCTCAAATGTGTCAACCAGACTTTCTTCAATGCTATAGTGTCAGGAATTTTGCTGCTTTCTGAAAGAACCTACTATGTTGTTACATGGCTCTAAACAAGGATGTTTCTATTTCTGTTTCTTTTGTTTTCTAAACTGAACTAAAATCTGTCCTATAACATCTAGGCTCTCCCCTTAGTTCCACCATCTTGGACAGAATCCAATAAGTGATTCTGCTGATGAAAACTTGCCCAGAGCAAAGTGGTTCTTTCTCAAAGTGTGCATCTCACCTCTCCCTGAACTCATCTCTCTCCTCTCTCTGGATACAGCCGCCCCACCTGATCTTCACACTGAAATCCTATGTGAGATTTCATTTTCAGAATGGGCTCTTGTGTTTCATTCAAAGAGAACCCTGTCTAATCCCATAAGGCACACAGAGAGTGTCCTACCCTGGGCAATCTGTGGACACATGCAGTGAGTGCTTACTCTTCAGGAAGCCTGATGTGATAAACTTAACCTGGTCTATTCCCACAAGCTAACTTACATAAATTAAATCAAGAGAAAGAGAACAAAAGTGTAAGATGCTTTATAGCTTGCTTTTTGTTGGGTAATTGACTTTCCATGATTGTGACTTTATAAATTTAGTGGAGAGTAAAGGAAGCTGGCCTGTCATTGCACCAGATGAGAACGGGAAAGATGGACATGAAGTCCTCATTTTCTGTTACCCTTTTTGCTTATAAAGAGACAGCTCACCTCAAGGGGAAAGAAAAAGTGACCAGGTTGTATTGCAGAGTCTGACATGGATGACTCCCTTTGAATATCTCCTTCCTAAGATGGTTTTTTTTCATTCCTGAAATACATAAAGTAAGGTCTCACCTGTCAGGGCTGAGAAACCAGTACAGGTAATATCTGTTACCTCAGTTTTTCTTGAGTAGAAAATGAAGCAACTTCATTCAGAAACTTGACTAATAACTATCTCTTGGCATTTTGAATGTTTTATTCACTGCCATATAAAAAGAATCTATTCATTTAGTTGAGGCCTGGAAGAAAACAAAGTCTTCTATTCTGCTAATATATTCTAGAAGAAGGAGAAGAAGAAAAAGCATGAGAAGAGGAGAAGTAGGTGGATGAGGAGAAGGAAAAGGAAAAGAAGATGAAGAAAGCAGACAGGGAAGGGGAAGAACAGGGGAATGGAAAGGAAGGGAAAATTTCCAGTTCTTTGGATCTGACAGCTAAACCACTTCAGTTGCCTATTAGGCATGAGTGGTCTGTTTGACTGTAGCCCTGCCTAGATAATGAGCAAATAACAATATTAGTCACATCTACCCCTTGTGTCTCACGATGTCTGCTACATTCTGGGGTTTCACTATCCTTGGAATGGGTCCCTCTAGGCTTTGTAGCCTTCCACTGTGGGATTTCTTAGAGGGCCTCGGTGAGGAAGTAAACCAGGGCATGATCTCTATGTGTCCTCAGCCAGACCTCAAAGCTGTGAGAGGTGACAGCATGCTGGCAGCCCTTGCTCACTCTCGGCTCCTCCTCAGCCTCAGCACCCACTCTGGCTGCACTTGAGGAGCCCCTCAGCCAACTACTGCACTGTGGGAGCCCCTCTCTGGTTTGGCTGAGGTTGGAGCCAGCTCCCTCTGCTTGCAGGGAGGTGTGGAGGGAGAGGCGCGGGCAGGAACCGAGACTGCACAAGGTGCTTACGGGCCAGCGCGAGTTCCGGGTGGGCACAAGCTCGGCAGACCCTCCATTCAGAGCAGCTGGCACTGCCAGCCCTGGGCAGTAAGGGGCTTAGCACCCGGGCCAGCAGCTGCGGAGGGTGTGCTGGGTCCCACAGCAGTACTGACCCGCTCGCACCATGCTTGAATTCTCACCAGGCCTCTCGCCAGGCCTCAGCCGCCACCCCTCCCTGCAAGGCAGGGCTCAGGAGCTGCAGCCCACCATGCCCGAGGCCCCTGCCCCACTCCCAGCCTCCCTGATGGGCACCTCCCCCTGCTCTATGGCACCCGGTCCCAGCAACTGCCCAAGGGCTGAGGAGTGCAGGCAAGTGGCATGGGACTGACCGGCAGCTCTGCCCACACCCCAGCATAGCATCCACTAGGCAAAGCCAGTTGGGATCCTGAGTTGGGTGGGGACTTGGAGAACTTTCATGTCTAGCTAGAGATTGTAAATGTACCAATCAGTACTCTGTGTCTAGCTCAAGGTTTGTAGATACACCAATCAGCACCCTGTCAAAACGGACCAATCAGCTCTCTGTAAAACGGACCAATCAGCTCTCTGTAAAATGGACCAATCAGCAGGATGTGGGTGGGGCCAGATAAGGGAATAAAAGCAGACTGTCCAAGTCAGCAGCAGCAACCCACTTGGGTCCCTGTCCATGCTGTGGAAGCTTTGTTGTTTCACTCTTTACAGTAAATCTTGCTGCTGCTCACTCTTTGTGTCCACGCTGCCTTCATGAGCAGTAACACTCACCACTAAGGTCTGCAGCTTCACTCCTGAAGCCAGTGAGACCATGAACCCACCAGGAGGGATGAACAACTCCAGACACGCTACTTTTAAGAACTGTAATACTCACTGCAAAGGTCTACAGCTTCACTCCTGAAGTCAGTGAGACCATGAACCCACCAGAAGGAAGAAACTCCGGACACACCATCTTCAAGAACTGTAACACTCACTGTGAGGGTCTGCAGTTTCATTCTTGAAGTCAGCGAGACCAAGAACCCACCAACTCTGGATGCATTTTGGCGACCACGAAGGGACTATTGTCTATCACCAAGCAGTGAGACTATAGCCAAGCAGTGAGTACCATCGGACCCCTTTCACTTGCTGTTCTGTCCTATTTTTCCTTAGAATTCGGGGGCTAAATAGCAGGTACCTGTTGGCCAGTTAAAAGCAACTAGCATGGCTGCCGGACTAAAGACATGGGTGTCAGGCTTTCTGGGAAAGGGCTCTCTAACAACCCCCGACTTTTTGAAGTTGGGAGCATTGGTTTGCCTGGAACCAGCTTCCACTTTTCCTGTACTTCTGGACTGAGCTGAGGGTTGACAGGAAAGCCATGCAGCTCCGGGGTCCTGACAAGTTGGTTGACCTTGTGGCCATGAGCAGAACTCTCAAAGGCATGTCACCCAAGCTACACTTGCCCATCTCTCCTATCTATCCTGACCCTTGCCCCCTGGGTCCTAATGCCTAGCAAACAAAGTTCCTCTTACCACTCTTCTCTGAGGCTAGTCCCTCTTTTAAAAATCACTCCCTGTCTCTGGTGTTTTTCTAGCTTCTCCTATAAGAATGACTTCTAGTATAAACTCCAGGACTCTGTTATCTACTTTAGGCACGTGGGCTCACCAATCAGAAGGACATAATTTTTGCCCAAAGTCCCATTGCAGGGGGTACTATCTGGAATTTTAGGATCCCTCCTCGGACTAGCAGGCCTAACAAAAGCTATTCCTGAAGCTAGAATATAGGGAGCCTCAGAAATTGTATCCTTCCTATTCATATGAGGACAAAAGGTGTCACTCTTCCAACACTGGAGATCCCTTTCCTCCCTCAGGGTATGGCCCTCCACTTCATTTTTGGGGCATAACATCTCTATAAGACATGGGTAAGATCCCAATACTAACAGGAGAATGCTTAGGACTCTAAAAGGTTTTTGAGAATGTGTCAGTAAGGGCCACTAAATCTGATTTTTCTCGGTTCTCCTTGTGGTCTAGGAGGACAGGTAAGGGTGCAGGTTTTCGAGAATGCGTTGGTAAGGGCCACTAAATCCAACCTTCCTCAGTCCTCCTTGTGGTCTGGGAGGAAAACTAGTGTTTCTGCTACTGCATCGGTGAGCGCAACTATTCCGATCAGCAGGGTCCAGAGACCATTGCAGGTTCTTGGGCAGGGGTTGTTTCTGCTGCTGCATCGGTGAGTGCAACTATTCCAATCAGCAGGGTCCAGGGACCATTGCAGGTACTTGGGCAGGGGGAAAAACAAAACAAACCAAAACTGCAGGTGGTTTTGTCTTTCAGATGGGAAACACTCAGGCATCAACAGGCTCACCCTTGAAATGCATCCTAAGCCATTGGGACCAATTTGACCTGCAACCCCTAAAAAAGAGGTGTCTCATTTTTTTCTGCACTATGGCTTGGCCCCAATATTCTTTCTCTGGTAGGGAAAAATGGCCACCTGAGGGAAGTACAAATTACAATACTATCCTGCAGCTTGACCTTTTCTGTAAGAGGGAAGGCAAATGGAGTGATACCTTATGTCCAAGCTTTCTTTTCATTGAGGGAGAATACACAACTATGCAAAGAGCTTACAATTTATATCCCACAGGAGGACCTCTCAGCTTACCCCCATATCCTAGCCTCCCTATAGCTCCTCTTCCTATTATTGATAATCCTCCTCTAATCTCCCCTGCCCAGAAGGAAATAAGTAAAGAAATCTCCAAATGACCACAAAAACCCCCAGGCTATCGGTTATGTCCCCTTCAAGCTGTAGGGGGAGGGAAATTTGGCCCAGCCTGGGTACATGTCCCCTTCTCCCTCTCTGATTTAAAGCAGATCAAGGTAGATCTGGGGAAGTTTTCAGATGATCCTGACAAGTACACAGATGTCCTACAGGGTCTAGGGCAAACCTTTGACCTCTCTTGGAGAGATGTCATGCTACTGTTAGATCAAACCCTTTAATGAAAAGAATGCGGCTTTAGCTGCAGCCCAAGAGTTTGGAGATACTTCGTATCTTAGTCAAGTAAATGATAGAATGACAGCCAAAGAAAGGGACAAATTCTCTACCGGTCACCAAGCCGTCCCCAGTATGGACCCCCCCCGGGACCTTGACTCAGATCATGGGGACTGGAGTCGTAAACATCTGTTGACCTGTGTTCTAGAAGGACTAAGGAGAATTAGCAAAAAGCTGATGAATTATTCAACAATGTCCACCATAACTCAGGGAAAGGAAGAAAATCCTTCTGCCTTCCTCGAGTGACTACGGGAGACCTTAAGAAAAATATACTCCCCTGTTACCCAAATCACTTGAGGGTCAATTGATTCTAAAAGATAAGTTTATTACCCAATCAGCTGCAGATATCAGGAGAAAGCTCCAAAAGCAAGCCCTGGGTCCTGAACAAAATTTGGAGGCATTATTAAACCTGGCAATCTCGGTGTTCTATAATAGGGATCAAGAGGAACAGGCCCAAAAGGAAAAGCGAGACCAGAGAAAGGCTGCAGACTTAGTCATGGCCCTCAGACAAACCAACCTTGGTGGTTCAGAGAGGACAGAAAATGGAGCAGGCTAATCACCTGGTAGGTCTTGTTACCAGTGTGGTTTGCAAGGACACATTAAAAAAGATTGTCCTATAAGAAACAAGCTTCCCCCTCATCCATGTCCACTATGTCAAGGCAATCACTGGAAGGTGCACTGCCCCAGAGGATGAAGGTTCTCTGGGTCAGAAGCCCCCAACCAGATGATCCAACAACAGGACTGAGGGTGCCTGAGGCAAGTGCCAGCTCATGTCATCACCCTCATGGAGCCCTGGGTACGCTTAACTATTGAGGGCCAGGAAATTGACTTCCTCCTGGACACTGGCACAGCCTTCTCAGTGTTAATCTCCTATACTGGACAATTGTCCTAAAGGTCCATTACCATCCAAGGAATCCTGGGACAGCCTGTAACCAGGTATTTCTTCCACCTCCTCAGTTATAATTGAGAGACTTTGCTCTTTTCACATGCCTTTCTTGTTATGCCTGAAAGTCCCACACCCTTATTAGGGAGGGATATATTAGCCAAAGCTGGACCTATTATCTACATGAATAAGGGGAACAAGTTACCCATTTGTTGTCTCCTACTTGAAAGGGAATCAACCCTGAAGTCTGGGCATTGGAAGGACAATTTGGAAGGGCAAAAAATGCCTGCCCAGTCCAAATCAGGTTGAAAGACCCCACCACTTTTCCTTATCAAAGGCAATATCCCTTAAGGCCTGAAGGTCATAAATGATTACAGGATATTGTTAAACATTTAAAAGCTCAAGTCTTAGTAAGAAAATGCAGCAGTCCTTGCAACACCCCAATTCTAGGAGTACAAAAACTGAATGGTCAGTGGAGACTAGTGCAAAATCTTAGACTCATCAATGAGGCAGTAATTCCTCTGTATCCAGTTGTACCCAACCCCTATACTCTGCTCTCTCAAATATCAGAGGAAGCAGAATGGTTCATGGTTCTGGACCTGAAGGATGCCTTCTTCTGAATTCCCCGCCACTCTGACTCCCAGTTTCTCTTTGCCTTTGAGGATCCCACAGACCACATGTCCCAACTTATGTGGATGGTCTTGCCCCAAAGGTTTAGGGATAGCCCTCATCTGTTTCGTCAGGCACTGGCCCAAGATCTAGGCCACTTCTCAAGTCTAGGCACCCTGGTCCTTCAGTATGTGGATGATTTACTTTTGGCTACCAGTTTGGAAGCCTCGTGCCAGCAGTCTACTCTAGATCTCTTGAACTCTCTAGTTAATCAAGGGTACAAGGTGTCTAGGTCAAAGGCCCAGCTTTGCCTACAGCAGGTCAAATATCTAGACCTAATCTTAGCCAGAGGGACCAGGGCCCTCAGCAAGGAACGAATACAGCCTAAACTGGCTTATCCTCACTCTAAGACATTTAAACAGTCACAGGGGTTCCTTGGAATTACCGACTTTTGCTGACTATGGATCCCTGGATACAGCAAGATAGCCAGGCCCCTCTATACTCTAATCAAGGAAACCCAGAGGGCAAATACTCATCTAGTAGAATGGGAACCAGAGGCAGAAACAGCCTTCAAAACCTTAAAGCAGGCCCTAGTACAAGCTCCAGCTTTAAGCCTTCCGACAGGACAAAACTTCTCTTTATATGTTACAGAGAGAGCAGGGATAGCTCTTGGAGTCCTTACTCAGACTTATGGGACAACCACACAACCAGTGGCATACCTAAGTAAGCAAATTGATGTAGTAGCAAAAGGCTGTCCTCACTGTTTAAGGGTAGTTGCGGTGGTGGCTGTCTTAGTGTCAGAGGTTATCAAAATAATACAAGGAAAGTATCTCACTTTCTGTACTACTCATGATGTAAATGGCTTACTAGGTGCCAAAGGAAGTTTATGGACACCAGACATAAACAAGGAGTAGCACCAGGTGCTACTCCTTGAGGGACTGGTGCTTCAAATATGTATGTGCGTGGCCCTCAACCCTGCCACTTTTCTCCCAGAGGATGGGGAACCAATTGAGCCTGCCAACAAATTATAGTCCAGACTTATGCCACCCAAGGTGATCTCTTATAAGTCCCCTTAGCTAATCCCGACCTTAACCTATATACCGATGGAAGTTCATTTGTGGAGAATGGAATACGAAGGGCAGGTTATGCCATAGTTAGTGATATAACCATACTTGAAAGTAAGCCTCTTTCCCCAGGGACCAGCACCCAGTTAGCAGAACTAGTGGCCCTTACCCAAGGCTTAGAACTGGGAAAGGGAAAAAGAATAAATGTGTATACAGATAGCAAGTATGCTTATCTAATCCTACATGCCCATGCTGCAATATGGAAAGAAAGGGAGTTCCTAACCTCTGGCGGAACCCCCATTAAATACCACAAGGAAATTATAGAGTTATTGCACGCAGTGTAAAAACCCAAGGAGGTGGCAGTCTTACACTGCCAAAGCCATCAGAAAGGTGAAGGAGAAAAGGCAGAAAGAAACCATTGGGCAGATGCTGAGGCCAAAATTACTGCCAGGTGGAACCCTCCATTAGAAATACCTATGGAAAGACCCTAGGTATGGAACAACCCCCTCCAAGAGACTAAGCCCCAGTATTCCCCAACTGAAACAGGATGGGGACAGAAGTGGCATAGTTTTCTCCCCTTGGGGTGGTTAATGACAGAAGAAAGAAAGAGAGAGACAAAGTCAGAGAGAGAGAGAGGAAGTGACAGAGAGACAAAGCAAAGAAGAAGTCAAAGAGAAAGACAGAGAGATGGAGGTAGTAAAGAAAAAACAGTGTACCCTGTTCCTTTAAAAGCCAGGGTAAAGTTTTGTCTACCCAGCCAAGGTATATTCTTCTTATGTGGAATATTGACCTATGTCTGCCTCCCCACTGAGCCATACAACTAGTACCCCTACTTATAGGGTTAGGAATGGCTACTGCTATAGGAACCAGAAGAGCTGGCTTATCTATTTCATTATCCTACTACCACACACTCTCAAAGGATTTCTCAGACAGTTTGCAAGAAATAACGAAATCTATCCTTACTTTACAATCCCAAATAGACTCTTTAGCAGCAGTGACTCTCCAAAATCGCGAAGGCCTAGACCTCCCCACTGCTGAGAAAGGACGACTCTTTACCTTCTTAGGGGAAGAGTGTTGTTTTTACACTAACCAGTCAGGGATAGTATGAGATGCCACCCGGTGTTTATAGGGAAAGGCTTCTGAAATCAGACAATGCCTTTCAAAGTCTTATACCAACCTCTGCAGTTGGGCAACATGGCTTCTCCCCTTTCTAGGTCCCACGGCAGCCATCTTGCTATTACTCACCTTTGGGCCCTGTATTTTTAACCTTCTTGTCAAATTTGTTTCCTCTAGAATCGAGGCCATTAAGCTACAGATGGTCTTACAAATGGAACCCCAAATGAGGTCAACTAACAACTTCTACCGAGGACCCCTGGACTGACCCGCTGGCACTTTCCCTGGCCTAGAGAGCTCTGCTCTGGAGAACACTACAACTGCAGGACCCCTTTATCACCCCTATCCAGCAGGAAGTAGCTAGAATGGTCATCGGTCAAATTCCCAACAGCAGTTTGGGTGTCCTGTTTAGAGGGGGGATTGAGAGGTGACAGCATGCTGGCAGTCCTCGCTTGCTCTTGGCACCTCCTTGACCTTGGCACCCACTCTGGTCACACTTGAGGAGCCCTTTAGTCCACTGCTGCACTGTGGGAGCCCCTCTCTGGGCTGGCCGAGGCTGGAGCCGGCTCCCTCTGCTTGCAGGGAGGTGTGGAGGGAGAGGTGTGGGTGGGAACTGAGGCTGCACAAGGCAGTTGTGGGCCAGCATGAGTTCTGGGTGGACTCAGCAGACCCCGCACTCAGAGCAGCTGGCGCTGCCGTACCCGGGCAGTAAGGGGCTTAGCACCCGGGGCCAGCAGCTGCAGAGGGTGCGCCGGGTCCCACAGCAGTGCCAGCCCACCTGCACCAAGCTCAAATTCTCGCCAGGTCTCAGCCACCTCCCCAAAGGGCAGGGCTCAAGACCTGTAGCCCGCCATGCCCGAGCCTCCCAGATGGGCACCGCCCCCTGCTCTGCGGTGCCCTGTCCCATCGACTGCTCAAGGGCTGAGGAGTGTGGATACGCAGTGCAGGACTGATGGGCAGCTCTGCCTTTGGTTCTGGCGTGGCATCCATTAGGAGAAGCCAGCTGGGCTCCTGAGTCGGGTGGGGACTTGGAGAACTTTTGTATCTGGCTAGAGGATTGTAAATGCACCGATCAGCACTCTTTGTCTAGCTCAAGGTTTGTAAATGCACCAATCAGTGCTCTGTGTCTAGCTCAAGGTTTGTAAATGCACCAATCAGCACCCTGTCAAAATGGACCAATCAGCTCTCTCTAAAACAGACCAATCAGCAGGATGTGGGTGGGGCCAGATAAGGGAATAAAAGCAGACTGTCCAAGCCAGCAGCTGCAACCCACTCAGGTCCCCTTCCACGCTGTGGAAGCTTTGTTCTTTTGCTCTTTACAATAAATCTTGCTGCTGCTCACTCTTTGCGTCCACGCTGCCTTAATGAGCTGTAACACTCACCATGAAGGTCTGCAGCTTCACTCCTGAAGCCAGTGAGACCATGAACCCACCAGGAGGGAGGAAGAACTCCAGACGCACTGCCTTTAAGAGCTGTAGCGCTCACTGCGAAGGTCTACAGCTTCACTCCTGAAGTCAGTGAGACCATGAACCCACCAGAAGCAAGAAACTCCAGACACATCCGAACATCAGAAGGAACAAACTCTGGACACACCATCTTTAAGAACTGTAACACTCACCACCAGGGTCCGTGGCTTCATTTTTAAAGTCAGCAAGACCCAGAACCCACTAATTCTGGACACAGTTGGATCCCCCTTCTTTTTCTTGAACCTTTAACTAAACTCAATCTCGTGGTACCACTTGACTCAGAATCTAATATGGTGCCCCCTAGTATTATTAAGAACTACACTAATCAGCCTGGCTCCTCTTGGGCCAGAACTCCCTGCATCTCCCTGGTATAAATAAAAATAAATGCTGCTCCTCTGTGCCTGGGTTCAGATTTGCTGACATGACTGTCAGCCCTTCTAAGCCAGGAGTTCAAGACACACAGTTGATATGGATTAAATATGTCCCTCCCAAATTCGTAGGCTGAATTCCTAACCCTTATGTGACAGTATTTGGAGATAAGTCTTTTATAAAATTAAGGTTAAATAAAGTGATACATAAGGATCTATCCTGATCCAGTAGAGTTAGCTTCCTTATAAGATGAGACATCAGAATTTTCTTGCTCTCTCTCCATGATGTTAGGACATGGTAAGAAGGTGGCCATCTGCAGGCCAGAAAGAATCCTCACTAGAGACTGAAGATGCCATATCTTGATCTTTGACTTTCCAGCTTCCAGGACTATGAGAAAATAAATTTCTGTCATTTAAGCTATGTAATCTACAGTATTTTGTTACGGAAGCCCAAACAGGGTAAGACAATAGATGAGTAAAACATGTGCCTGTCTCACAGTTTTCCAAAGAATATATAAAAATAACATTGGTTTCCAAGTGTCTATCAATGGACACTTTATAAAGGGTTTTCACAGCCATTATTAAATTAGATCTTAACTGCCGATCCAAGTGGTATATTAAGGTATTAATTTTACAAAGGGAAAAAGATGGAAAGTGATTTGCACAGTATCATCCTGGGAGTCAAAGTCTGAGCTTGTACTCAGATCACTGTTCTTTGCATAACACTAAGTTGCTCTCATAAGTCGACCTTCACATTGTGATACCTTTTGCAAATCTGATAAGGTTTCAATGTCTTCACACAAACATCTACCAAAGTGTTTAAAGGGGGAATTTTTAGTCATGCTTTCTAACCTAAAGGTGACAGATGGTTTTCACCTTGTAGTGACTGCTTGGCATTGGCTGCCAATCCTTTGTATTGACAAAGATTTTGAGATCATGCAACAAACAGTACCTAGATCAACTAACAATGTCTGTCACAAGCACAGGAAGTAGAGTGTACAGCTTGAGAACTTAGGAATACTGATGCTACTCCAACCCTCAGGATGAAAAGGGATGTTTGTGGGTGAACAAAAATAACCTTCCAGTGTGAGGAATAAAAATATTATAAATAAGGTTGGTCAAGGACAATTTTTTTCTCTCTTAGAATTCTTACTTAATTCTCTCTGGTAGCATCTCTGACTTTTCATTCTTCTCTGTTGTTGAGAAAAGTTAGGACTTCAAAATGAAATTCCAGAAGAAATTCCTCCCATGAAGCTTTATATAGAAGATAATGAGTGTTTGAGGGAACAAAGTCTTTAAGATTTTTACTGTAAATGCAGAAGCAGATTTCATGAAGGACTGATAAGGGGGAAAACTGGTTCTCAATAACATTCCCAGCAACTGTTTCATAACTGGTAGGACAATTGCACATGTAATCAGAAAGTATACAACTTTGATTACAGTGGATTATACCAAGATACATAATAATTCTACTATGATTATATGTCAGCAGTTAGGCCTCAAAGTCTTTTTTTAGAAAATAATGACTACAAGTTTTACAGGAATAGATCCATGATAACAAGAGACATAAGGAACATGGTAAGAACCCTTTGTGATTGAGGAAGTGGTATCCTGCCCCTCTCCACTCCTCCATTTTAAGTGGAGACAAATTCTTATTGCAGAAGACAGTAAACCACAAAGCACATTCAGCTTTTAATTTGAATTCTTATCATTCAGTTTTGCATAAACTAGACTTATGCTTTCAAAACAGATACATCCCTAAGATTATTTAAGATGTAAAGTAGCTTAAATAAGACTGGCTAATTTGGCAATAGTTACTGGCAGACATAACTTCACATAATTGCTTTTCTTACCTAAAGCTTATAAAATGCCACTTTCATTTACCAAAAATGATGAAGGCTTTCTTATTATGGAAACCAGATATATATTTCTATATCTCGATATAAATAAATATAGATATAGACATGTAGATATATAGAGATACAGATATAGAGATATAGAAATATAGATATAGATATAGATATATAGATATATGACATCATTTTATGATACAATTAGAATGTTTTAATTTCTCATGCTTTTTTTTTTTTTTTAAGTTACGGTTCTAGAAGTTAATGCTTTTTCCATTAACTTTTAAAGGCAATTTTTCTAAAGATCTTGCCTGAG
Organism: Macaca fascicularis; assembly: GCF_037993035.2. Lineage (NCBI taxonomy): Eukaryota > Metazoa > Chordata > Mammalia > Primates > Cercopithecidae > Macaca > Macaca fascicularis. The sequence continues at coordinate 46,765,736 of NC_088376.1, forward strand.
CCGCCTTCTACCTAGGTGCTGTGATCCACATGTTCTCTACACCTAATATTTATGAACCTGAGAAAAGCTCCCTGATAAAGTAAATAATGCGGTTGAATTTCTAACATGGCTCTTTTAAAATGAAGGCAATAACTACAAAATTGTGTGCAAAGAAATCTAGCAAGCTTGTGGCTCTAGCATAAGCATGGAGATTTCATGTAAAAATGAAGGAAGATTCAAATCAATTGTTATCTCAGTGACAGGTTTGTCTTCACTAAAAACATGATGCTTTACCCTTATTTCATAAAATACTTATTTCGAAATAAACAATTGGTTACTCAAATATTCCTTATTTGAAAATAGAGCTCAAAAGATAAGAGAATTAATCTGAATTATAAAAATACACAAATGCCTCAAATTAATTTTTTAAGTCATAGAATTGGACACAAAATACTCCATTGTACTTATAGAAGATGTTAAATTTTTGATACAAGTTATCGGACTGAGAATAATACTATCTTAACTTTATGAGACGCTTTAGTGCTCCCAACTCCCACCTGCTTGTGGCCCAAGAATCCCAAAGCTGAAGAACATGGAGTCCAACGTTCGAGGGCAGATAGCATCCAGCGTGGAGAAAGATGAAGTCCAGAAAAAGACTCAGCAAGTCTGCTCTTCCCAACTTCTGCCTGCTTTATTCTATTGCACTGGCAGCTGATTAGATGGTACCCACCCAGACTGAGGGTGGGTCTGCATCTCCCAATCACAGACTCAAATGTTAATCTCCTTTGGCAACACACTCACAGACACACCCAGGAACAATACTTTGCATCCTTCAATCCAATCAAGTTGACACTCAGTATTAACCACCACACACAAGTTAATTTCTTTCTAACTAGCTCCAAGTGTAGCATTTTTAATCCAAGCAGGCTGCTTTTACCAAAATTTTAGACAATGCCAAAACGAACACTTATTTATGTTCTCCATGATGTAACCACTTATTACTTTTTCAAGTGACCTTTAAGTTTTATTTTCAGTGACATTCAACACTTGCAATTGAACAGTTGTGGTTGGGGAATAATGACTATAGCTGGGTTAAATTTATTTGCCTCCTTTTTTGTAACCAATTATCTTGGGTAACCTTTATAAACAACTGAAACTAACATTGATTGAGGCTGTTTCAGAAAGCTTCCCCAAACAGTTTTTCTGTTGTTCAACATGAAACTATTAAAAGAATGCCCTATAACATGAGACTTTAAGATCGCTATTTTTTTTTTTGAGGAATAAATAATTTTAAGGAAGAAACTGAAACTCACATGTTATGTTCTAGCATATAGGCAATTGTCTCTTAACTTTCTTACTAGGATGAATTGTGATGTCAGTTGTTAAAATTTTTCTTATTACACATAGAAAATTATACCATTTATTCTTGATAACAGTACAAATATTAACCCTATGCTACAGGTGAAAAAACTACAGTTCCAAGAAATGAAATGACTTAGCTAGCATCATATCACCAGGAAATAAAAGAATTGAGTCAAGTCCATCCAAATGAGTTTCCTTAGAATAAAAGCAAAATACAATAACCTGAGTAATGACCTGAGATTAAGAAGAATGTTTATCTAGCAATCAATTCTGTAATACCAAAAATAAATTCAATCCTAAGTATTATTTCATTACCAAACATTTTCAAATATCCCTTGGAATTCTTGTCAAACCCTTTCTCTTTTTACTTGTGATAGGGTAATTTACTATCAAACTCAAGGGTTTAAATAATCATTTTCTCTCAATATGTTATTCTTATATTTAAATAATTTGTGCCTATGCCAAAATAAAAATAGCAATTCAATACTTACTTTTTAAAACAAAAATGATACATCATTTCAAAGACTTTCTAAGGCTATTTTTGTTCCTACAAGTGTACTGAGGTAGAGGATTTTATTCTCCAGAATCTCAGGGGGACTGTTTACTAAGAGAACACTCAGAAACAACTGCTTTTCTCAGAAGAAGTGTAGGTCAGAATTTGGGTAGATTTTGAAAGTGGTAGAACCTGAGCTAAAGACTATGAAATGCAAGGGGTGTCGATGAGAGGATCATTTGCAAAAACATGGGGGTGAAGAGAGAGACTGACTTTAAAACAGCTGTTTCAAGTGTGAAAACTTGGAGCACAGCTTTATGTCGATGTTGTATGATGCAGTCTGAGATTACTGTGCCACCCCTTTAGGAAATTGCAAAGCAAATGCCCACCTTGTTCTTCAAGTCTTTTGTAGTTTATTTGGTGGTTATTTTGTGCAGAGGTAGACGTCTGACTTTGTGTTTTGTGTAAAAATTCTTTTTGGGTTAAGAGAAAGAGAACATAGAAGTAGCTAGCTAGGTTCTTGAAATGGAGGCTGGCTGGAGCTCACTGAACTGCGAAATCCTGGCTTTTGGTCAACCTTTTAATATTGAAAAATGCTTTCAATATTAAGCCTTTTTATATTAAAACCTTTTACTGTTGAAAAATGAGGACTTTTTCTATCTTCACACAGGAGTGATAAGACCTGAGCAAGTTTCTTGGTTCCTAAAGTGAATCTCAGCTAAAAGACACAAGAACAAGAACTCCCCGTCATGGTTTAGAATGCCTACATTTCTACTATGGTCATCTTCTCAGCCTGAATTCAAACATCATCAGAAGCCACTTGATTAGTTCACCTTAAGAACCATTATCAAGGGAATCAGAAAGGACCTAAGCCCATTTAATTAGTACATGTGCCCATGTAAGCAACCAAATCAGAAGGAGGCCCTTGTTGGGATGGAATCCTATCAAGCAGAGACACTAACTTAAACTTCTCCATAAGAATGGTCTTGATTAAAACAAAAACAAAAACCAAAAAAACCCCTTAAATGTCCATTGGTTATACTCCCTGAATCTGTAGATATACCAGAACTCATCTGAAATGAAATACTCTGAAGTCCAACTACTACATAGGTGCTCTTTGACTGAGCATCACCCCCATTATTGGCATAATTTTTCATTGACCATGATGATTCAGTCAGACTTGGAATTGCCAAGACTATTCTCTTTCCATTGACTTCACATACCTAAGGGATTATACTCTCTGCTTTGATCTTCAAGTTTGTTAACAATCTTATATCCTTCATTTCCTACACCTTGCTGAGACCCAAACTGCAGGTTTCTGAGAAAATACTACAATTCCTTCCAAAATAACAGGGCTATAATTTCTGTGTAAGAAGCTATGCAGTTACTCATTCCTTTTCAAAAGAATTCCTCCTAAATTTTTATTTCTCCTTATGCTTAATTTTAATTTTAGAAACCTAGGTAAACTTAGAGATATACAGTCTTGTTAAAAAGTAAAATGACATTTATTCTTGAAAGCTGAGGTTCTGAACATTAGTAGTAAAAGATATGTCTTTTGTGAGTCTTCCTGTAACACCTCTTTTTGCTCCCTTTCAACATTTTTAGATTCGATAGCAAACATTTTCCCTAACCTCTTGTTCATTAAGTCCAAATGGAATTCAAGCATATCAACTATGTACTTATATTGTTTATTTTTGTTTTTATTTTTGTTTTTGTTCTACACTAAAGCTAAAAAAAAATAGGGGAATGCATTTCAGAAGTCTCTGTACTTTCTGAGATAATACAGTATTACAGCAAACACTAAGTTTATGTGTCAAAAAAAAACCCCAAAAAACAACTCACAAAAACAAACAGGTATAGGAAACATCATCGACTCTATTTGTGAATTGGGTCTATTTCTATAGCATTCCAAAATGTAAATAATGCATGGAGTCCTTCTCTACCCATTCTTATTAATTATTAATTCACAAGTATTTACTGAGCATCTCTATTCTATGTCAAGCACTATATTACATACCAGCCACAAGAGAGAACAAGCTTACAGTTAGAGTTAAATGTTTACAAATCTACAAACTCTTTTTTTTTACATTTAACATTAGTTTACTAAGAGTTGCATGATAATCAACAAGACATATGATGCAGAGAATTATATTGTACTCAGAATGTGATTTGACTAAATATTGTTTTCATTTTTAGTTATATATTTTAATATTATTGAGCTTACTTCTTATATTTACTATTAATCAGGTTACAATTTGACATTTTTATCACTTCCTGGTCAATGCTAGAATCTTACTTTTTTCAATTTTAGTCAGGACAGAAGGATTTATTAACATTTATGAGACCTGAGCACCGAGATAAATATTGTTGGAGAAATGAGTTACAGTTACTACCCTCAAGGAACTTATTATATTTTTGGGATGATAACATACTTAAACAGCTAGACACCAAGATGTAAGCTGTGGTCAACGAAATATGCAAAGTTAAATACTCACATTTATCTTTTTTGATAAAATTACAGATCTTTACTGAAAAACATTAAAAAATAGAAAGACATATGCTCATCACAGATAAGAAAATGTCACTTCTCCCAAAATTGCTGTATGACGTCAAAGCAATTCCTATCAAAATTCCAACAGGCTTTGTTGTTTCTGTTTTAATATTTTTTGACCTTATTGAGGTAAAATTGACAAATAGGAATTGTACACATTTTTTTCTTTTTTGAGACGGAGTCTCACTCTGTCGCCATGCTGGAGTGCAGTGGCGCGATCTCGACTCACTGCAACCTCCACCTCTCAGTTTCAAGCAATTCTCCTGCCTCAGCCTCCCAAGGAGCTGGGACTACAGGTGCACACCACCACGCCCAGATAATTTTTGTATTTTCAGTAGAGATGGGGTTTCACCATGTTGGCCAGGATGGTCTCAATCTCTTGACTTCGTGATCCGCCCGCCTCAGCCTTCGAAAGTGCTGGGATTACAGGTGTGAGCCACCGTGCCCAGCCAGGAATTATATACATTTAAGATACACACTTGCTGCTCTGATATATTGTGAAATGATCACCATAATCAAGCTGATTAACAAATTTATGATCCTCACATAATAACTATTTTTCTTTCTTTCATCCTTCCTTTCTCTCTCTCTTTTTTCTCTCTCCCTTTTTCTTCCTTTTTCAGTGAGAGCACTTATGATCTACTCTTTAGCTAATTTCAAGTATACAATACAGTATTGTTCACTGTAGTCACCATGCTGTATATTAGCTATGCAGAACCCATTCATCTTGCACAATCAAAACTTTGTACGCTTTCATCAACATCTCCCTATGTTCCCCTACACAACCACTATGGAGAACAGTTTGCAGGTTCCTTGAAAAACTAAAACTTGAGCTGACATGTGATATTCCACATTTTTCTTATTCATTCATCTATCGGTGGGCATTTAGGTTGCTTTCATATCTTGGCAATTACGAATAATGCTGCAATGAACATAGAAATGCAGCTATCTCTTTGAAATACTGAGTGGGAGAAAATTTTTGCCATCTGTCCATCTGACAGAGGTATAATATCCAGAATCTACAAGGAACTTAAACAAATGTACAAGAAAAAAACAACCCACCCCATTTAAAAGTAGACAAAGGACATAAACAGACTCTTCTGAAAAGACATTCATGCAGCCAACAAACATATGAAAAAAAGCTAAACATCACTCATCATTAGAGACATGCAAATCAAAACCACAATGAGATACCATCTCATGCCAGTTAGAATGGCCATTATTAAAAAGTCAAGAAACAAGAGATGCTCGTGAGGTTGCAGAGAAATAGGAACGCTTTTACGCTGTTGGTGGGAATGTAAATTAGCACAACCATTGTGAAAGACAGTGTGGCGATTCTTCAAAGATCCAGAACCCAAAATACCATTTGAACTAGCAATCCCATTACCAGGTATACACCTAAAGGAATATAAATAATTCTATTACAAAGATACATGCATGTATATGTTCATTGCAGCACTATTCACAATAGCAAAGACATGGAATCAACCTAAATGCCCATCAAGGATGTGGTACATATACACCATGGAATACTATGCAGCCCTCAAAAGGAACAAGATCAGGTCCTTTGCAGGGACATGGATGGAGCTGGAAGCCATTATCCTCACCAAAGTAACAGAAAACCAAACACCTCATGTTCTCACTTATAAGTGAGAGCTGAACAATGAGAACACATGGACGCAGGGAGAAGAACAACACACACTGGGGCCTATCAGGGAATGGGGGTGGGGGAGGAAGAACTTTCGAAAAAATAGCTAATGCCTGTTGAGCTTAATACCTAGGTGATGGGTTAGTAGTTGCAGCAAACCACTATGGCACACTTTTACCTATGTAACAAACCTGCACATCCTGTACATGTACCCCAGAACTTAAAATAGAAATAAAAATTAAAAAGAAAAACTGATTTCATTTCCTTTGGGCACATACCCAAAAGTGGGATTGCTGGATTATATGGAAATGAAAAAATTAATAAATATGTGGGAGCTAAACCACATAATCTTGAAGAACCTTTGGGTCGAGGAGGATATCAAAAGGATTTTTTAAAAAAATTCAAGAAAAATGAGAAAACAAAAATACCATATACCAAAACTAATGTGTTGCACCAAAAGTAGCACCAAGAGGGATGCTTATAACAATAAATACCTACATTAAAAAAGAAGGAAGGTCTCAAATAAGCAACCCAATTTACAAGGTTCAGTTCTTTGTACCTCAAGTAACTGAAAAGTCTAAAATTATCAGAAAAAAAAAAGCAGAAAATAGAAAGGAAATAAAAAAATAGAAAATGATAAGAAAAAAATCAATAAAATTATGAGTTTTTAAAAAAAAAATGACAAAAATCAACAAATCTTTAGCTAGAGAGAAGACTCGAATAAATAATCAGAAATGAAAGAGAAGACATTATAATGAATGCCTCAGAAATTAAATGGATCATAAAGGACTATTATGAACACTTATATGGCAACCAATTGGATAACCTAGAATAAATGGATAATTTTCTAGAAACACAAAACCTATCATCATTCAGTCAAGAAATAGGAAGCCTGAACAGACCGCTAACAAATACTGAGATTGAATCAGTAATAAAAATTTCCCAAAGAAAATCCCAGAACCAGACATCTTCATGGGTGAATTCCATCAAACATTTCAAAAAGAATTAATCCAATCCTTTTTAAACTCCTAAACTCCTCCAAAAAATAGGAGGGATATTTCCAAACTCATTTTATGACGTTAGCATTATGCTGATACCAAAGCCAGATAAAGTTACCATAGGAAAAAGAAAAACCTTACAGGTTAATATCCCTATGAACATAGATAGAAAAAACTTAAGTAAAATACTAACAAAATTAATTTGACAGCACACTAAAAGGATTATACAGCATGACCAAGTATAATTTATCCCTGGGATGCATGGATGGTTTAACATTCAAATCAATCAATGTGGTACATTAAGAGAATAAGAGATAAAAACCAGGTGAACATATTAAAAGATACAGAAAAAGCATTTGACAAAATTTAATACCCATTCATGATTAAAACACAACAAAACAGGTATAGAAGAAACTAACATAGGAAAGGTCATATATGAAATAACTGCAGCTACCATCATAATCAATGGGGGAAAAGTAAAGGTTTTCCTCTAAGATCTGGTACAGAGCAAAGATGCCCACTCTAGCTGCTTCTATTCAACATAGCACTGAGAGTCCTAGCCAGAACATATTAGAGATGAAAAAAGAAAAGTCATCCAAAGAAAGAAGGAAGTAAAATTATCTGTTTGCAGATGATATGATCATATATGCAGAAAACCTTAAAGACTCAACAATACATCAAAATGTTAGAACGAATGAATTCACTGAAGTTTTATGATACAAAATCAACATACAAAAATCAGTGGTATTCCTATATACTAACAACAAGACATCTGAAAACCAAATTAAGAAAAACAATCCCATTTACAACAGCAACAGAACGAACGAAATATTTAGAAGCGAAAGACTTGTATACTGAAAACTAAAACATTGATGCAGGCAACTGAAGATGACACAGATAAATGAAAAAACCTCCCTGTGTTCATAGATTAGAAGAATTAAGCTGGGAGTGATGGCTTGTGCCTGTAAACCTAGCTATTTAGGAGACTAAAGCAGCAGGATGCTTGAGGCCACGAGTTCTGGGTAAGCCTGGGCAACACAGCAAGATCCCATCTCAATAATACTAAATTTAAAAATTAGCTGGTCATTGTTGCATGTGCCTTTATTTCCAGCTGCTAGGAAGGCTGAGGTAGAAACATCACTTGAGCCCAAGAATTCAAGACTGTAATCTAAAAATAACAAATGAAAAAAGGATTAATATTATAAAAATGTCCATACTACCCAAAGTGATCCACAGATTGAATGCAATACCTATCAAAGTCCCAATGGCATTCTTTATAGTGAGAAAAAAAATTAAAATTCGTATGGAACTACAGAATACCTCAAATAGCCAACGCCATTTTGAGCAAGAACAAGGCTAGAAATATCACATTTTCTGATTTCAAAATACATTACAAAGCTACAAAACAGTATACTGGCTTAAAAACAGACATACAGTCCAACAGAATAGAATTGAGCTTAGAAATAAATCCATATATTTATGGTGAACTGATCTTTGATAAAGATGCCAAGAAATGCATAATCAAGGAAAGGATAGTTTCTTCAATAAATGGTATTGGGAAAACTAGATATCCACATGTAAAATAATGACATTGGAGCCTTATCTCCTGTCATATACAAAAATGAACTCAAAATATATTAAAATCTGTAAGACCTGAAACTGCAAAACTAGAAGAAAAGACAGGGGAAAATCTTCTTGGCACTGGTCTTGACAATTTTTTGGTTAGGTTACCAAAAGCACAAGCAACAAAAGCAAAAATAGACCAGTGGGATTGCATCAAACTGAAAATCTTTTGTACAGCAAAGGAAGCAATCAAGTGAAAACTAAAGCTAAAGAATGAAGGAACGTATTTGCAAACCATATATCTGATAAAGGGTTAATATCCAAAATACGCAAGGGACTCAACTAAATAGCAAAAGAACAAATAATCCAATTAAAAAATGGACAAAGGATTGGAGTAAACATTTCTAAGAAGACATACAAATGACCAACAGATATTTTAAAAGGAGCTACACATTGCTAATCATCAGGAAAATGTACAACTAAAACCACCATTACATGTCACATCATATTTTGTAGAATTACTATTATCAAAAATACAAAAATAATTGTTGATTAGAATGTGGGGAAAAGAGAATGCTTGTACACTGTTGATATGAATGTAAATTGGTACAGCCATTATGAAAAATACTATAAAGTTTCCTCAAAGTTTAAAATAGATCTACAAAGTTTTTAAATTGCGCAATGCTATTAGGAAATTCAATTGTGCACCAGCATACCCATTAAATATAACTTATCTACAAATTACATACACGTATGTCTATACTAATATCTTACATATTATGGGAATTCATAAAAATAGCCATTTTAAATGAGTGAACTTTTAAAAAAATTAACAAGAAACATATGTTCTAATATTTTCTTCGCGCATCACACTAAATCCATTTGCATAGCAACTGAGGTGTGTGCACAGTACTTTGAAGACTACTAAACCTGTTCACCAATGTTTAATGCATTTGACCTTAATATTTAAATAATGAATTTGTAAAGTGAAAGCATGCTCATTGAGCTATTTTACTGATGAATAAATATTTTTCAAAATGCATTGTGAATTTAATAAATACATGTCCATGTAGGAAAACAACTTAAGAAATATGTTTCCTCAAACTTCAATTTCCCTGAAACAAAATTATGTTATGATTTTATATTGGTAAATGAAATAATATATGGCATGAAATAAGCATCCAAGTTTGGTATTTTAATGGAGAATATAAATATAAGTTTTAGCTGGGCATGAAGCTGGACTATATTTTCTTTGTGTATGGACAAAAACTCGTATTGAAATTCTGGAGGAACATCATATTCCATACAATTAACTAGATAAGGGTAATTACTATCCCTGGAAATTAATGATTTCTTAAGGTAAATTTAAAAAATGAAAAGTTAGAGGAATTCTGTAACTCCATCTCATTTTGCTACAGTTTTTTTTGGCAGCAAAAGTGTATCTTTTTAGTCCTACCATAACAAAATCCTGCATCTCAGAGATTATAATGTTGTGGCTATGTTTATGTCACTGATTTTCATACAACTGTTTCAATATATAGAAAATTTGAGAATTTAAAAATAGAAGGGAAAAGTAATATATGGTATAATCTTTACAATCTTTATAATATGTAATATTATATATAATATAATCTTATAATCTTTATAAGTTCTGAGTATAAAATTCAGTGTTGGGAGTCAACTCAAAACATTTTGTTGTATTTTTCACTTTTTTTTGACTCTCCACCAGCACCCACTGCTCAAAACACAAAGACTATTTAAGATGTCAACCCTTTCACATACAATTATTGAGTGTCTATAAATTCCTAGGCACTGAGGCAATTCAAGTAGAAGTACCAACCTTTTCCACAGAGACTTTGCAATCTAAATGAGGAGACTAGACCACTTATTTTTAAAAAATGTAAAACACTTAAACATTATTTTATTATTGAATTATCTAATGAAAAAATAAGAGAATACATAATATATATTATATAGATAATATATGGATACAATATATATGATAATCACATATAGTGGTATGCTGGTAAATGTTTAAGAACTGATGCTCTAGGAAAAAGAAAAGCCTTGTATCTTTTGCCAATTTCTGTAATGTAAATACTTTTATCATGGCCCAACATCAAGGTACTAATGTGAAATCAAGTGGTTTACAAAATTCCTTAAATTTTAAAAACCTGCTCTCATGATCTGGTACACGCCAGTTCCAGAACACCACCACTTAAATGTCTAGTGAGATTAGAAATTAATTCTACGGAATTTGCAGAATAATTCACTTTATTAAGCTTCTACTAAAAGCAAGTACTGTGTTCAGTATTAGAAACAAAAAGATGATTATAGTCTCTGCCTTCAGATTTTATAGTCTAGTAGGAATGCGACTGGAAAAGTAAATCACTAACTGTAAACGTTACCATTAAGTATTACAATAAGGGAAACATAAAGGAGGTAGCAAGTCACTAGGTAATGGATTCAAAAAGCTTCCCAGTGGTGATACTTGAGTTTGATGTTGGACACGGGTAGGAAGTACTTATTGTCAAGCAGTATTGGTGACCTGACTTTGGCAGACCTAACACTTAGGTTAGGCAAAAGCTGTGTTTACAGACATTTTGGAGAATGTCTTATTATTCTTATTTCCTTATAAATCTTTTCAAAGACAAGCATTTGAAGTAATAAGTATCCATATTCAAATCAATTTATAAATGCCAAAAAACTGAGTGAAATAGTGTCTTTTTTGCTAGAGATCAAAATAAAACATCTTAATACCTTATGCCAGCATGTATTAGTCTGTTGTCATGCTGCTGATAAAGACATATCTGAGACTGGGTAATTTATAAAGAAAAGAGGTTTAGCTGACTCACAGTTCCACATGGCTGGGGAGTCTTCAAAATCATGGCAGAAGGCAAATGAGAAGCAAAGTCACATCTTACATGGTGACAGGCAAGAGGGCTTGTGCAGGGGAACTCCCATTTATAAAACCATCAGATCTCATGAGACTTATTCACTACCATGAGAACAGTATGGGGGAAACCGCCCCCATGATTCAATTATCTCCACCTGGCCCCATCTTTGACACATGGGGGTTATTACAATTCAAGGTGAGATCTGGGTGGGGACACAGCAAAACCGTATCACAGCATATACCAAAGTAACTTCCATGGAATGTTAATATCACATTCAAATCAAGATTTCTTGGGTAAGTAAACTTGAAAATATTTAATGAGGAAAATCAATAGGCTACTGCAATTCTTCCCAGGGCATTATATCTGCTCCTGTGCATTGTGATCTTTTCAGAGCGGGCTATATGTACAAGATCTTCTACAGAGACTCATAGAATTAGTGTTCTAAGAAGCAAACTTCAGGAAGAAGTCCAAATGGCTCATTAACATAATTTTAAAATATATATTTTTTTCAAGAGCAGAGTCTTTGTAGACACATAGTCAAATCAGTAACATCTGTAATTGTCTTTAAGAAAACATGAAAAAAATCACTACACCTGAGTTCCATTTTATAATTTTTCAATTATATCATGGGTAATGCAACACCTGAGAATCCAGAGAAATTTTAAAATTTCTCTAGAACACTAAAGTATTATCAAACGTGAGCAGACATTATACCACTTATTTTTGAAGCTATAATGCTATTTGGTGAGGGAATAAAACAAAATTATGCCCCAAATGTTGGTTCACTGACAGCATCAAGGTTGACCTTACGGACAATTATCTCCATGGTAAGTCTCCAGAATGGCTCTTCTGCCCTCACTTTCTGCAGAGCAGCTTTAGGTCCCACCTTTATAAATTCTTTTCTTACTTTTTAAGGCATTTCTTGGAGGCTCCTAAAAAAAGAAAGTTCTACCCTGAGGATTAGTTAACACTTAGTAGACTTATCAGATGTTTTCTAAATGAGAATCAGCAGGCAACTTGTCCTGGAGAAATAGAGAAGCAATAAGCTTTAGTTTGGAAGAGAGGAGAAAGATTTGTGCACAGTACAAGATTCCCTCAGGAGACAGCAGTCCAGTTTTGGCAAACAGTGAAGAATCTGTGTCTGGATAAAGCATCCTCAAAGTTGAAGTTTCTCTATCCTCCTGGCTTCTCATCTCCTACTGATGCCAACCAAAACTCAAGGGTGATACAGTCTAAGGTCAGCCTTCCAGGAGACAGTGGCGAGTGAAAAAGGGAGAGTAGGGAGGTAGGAGCAAATGAAGCATAAGCAGCATATCTTCAAAGTCAATTAGATTGTGATTGATGCCACCATTTTGAAATTTTCTCTCCCTTATAGATTATGGCAAATGTTTACTGATTACCCAAAATAAAGTATGTCTGATATCTTCAGTATTTTATACTGGGCCAAACAAATGCAGCTCATGACTGGCTGCTTGCTTTTGTAAATGAAGTTTTATTGGCATCCAGCCACACCTGTCTACTTTACAAAGGCAAAGGTGAGTAGTTTCAAGAAGACTATGTGTCCTACAAAGTCTAAAATATTTGCTATCTTGTCTTTGACAGAAAACGATTGCTAATCCCTGGTTTAGACAGACTCTTTTTTCTTCTATTCTAATTTACCAGAATGTTTTGGAAGTGACTTAAAGTTTATATTTTTTGAATTGGATTTGTTTTTGAAACAATTCAGAATGTTTTACACTAAAAGTCAAATTATTGTTAAGTTTGTAATAGTGAGGCTAGCACATGCAGCTGAAAAGTGGCAAAATAAAATGTTTTGAAAATATCTTTTTTTTAAGACCACAACATCTGGATGTTTCCCAAGAGATACAGAACACCACCTGATTAAATCATTTATATTTAGGCAGGTGCATTTTATAAACACTTTACCTAAAAACAAAGCCTTACAGGTAAAAATAGCAATTTCATGTAACATCTTTGTAAAAAATATTTCTAATTTAAAATATAAGCTTTCTTGCTCTTTTAAAGTACACCAAGAGGTACAAACAAGTAGACAACTCTGTCAGAGATATTGGAAAATTTAAAGAATTTGATATTATCTTTTTTCTTTTCTTTCTTTGGTGACACAATCTTTGCATTTTAATTATGTGAATGATAGAAGAAATGATTGTGATGTTTTACACAAGGCCTCAAAACTCAGAATAAACAATGTATTTTCATTTATTATATAGTAGAGTATCAGCCAAGTGGTATGAGTAGTGTTCTGAGTACTTAAGTTGAAATAAAACATATTTCTTGGTCTTTCAATGTCAGTTCTCTTAATGTCAGAATGGTGTTTGGTTCAATATATCATTAGAGCCAAATAGATTAATTTGAAAGGATCTGGGGCTTTGGACCCAACTGGGGCTTGACTGTTGGTCCAACTACTTTCTAGCTTGTCTGAACCTAAATTTCCACCCAATAAAATAGAGATAATATTGGATAATACTTTTCTTGGAGTGGTGGTATGTATAGTGCCTGAAAAAGAATAATGAAATAACTCTTACTTATCAACTGTGTGCCAACCACTAAGCTCAGTGTCATATACTTTACTGTTATTATACCTAATTCACAGATGAGTTAGTTGAGGTGTTAACTTCCAGTTTACAAAGAGCAGCTCCTGATTGTCTAGTGCCTACTGCATGCTGGGATAGGGGAAATTGTATATATTTTCTCATATACCATGCAATGCCAGGAGGTAGATGCTATTATCATCTCCAGTTTACAAATGAGAACATTAAGATTTAAAGAGGTTAAATAGTTTGCCAAAGTTACACAGCTAGTAAGAGGCAGAACTAGGATCAGAATCCAGGAAGATAAATTCCCAGGTCCTTTGCCTTTAACTTTTACTATACTCCTCAGTAAGGCATAGGTATTGTTGTTGTTGTTTTTATTATTATTACTATTATTATTATTGCCACAGGTATCAGTTAAACAAAAATCTATGCGCTAAAAACCACAGTGAAGTATATGTTTGAAATTTGACAAACATATTTAGGGAACCAAATAGTTTTAAGTATAATCTCTTGAATTGAGAGCATCCAACTTGGTACTGAATTGCAAAGTAGATATGAAGACAACTTCTAAAAGTCAAAACAGCACTAAACACTCCACCTCTGGATCCACTTCCCTAAGCCTTCAAATAACAAAATTTGAAATTTTTTATTTCAAAGTTATGTTTGCGTTTACATCAAACATCTTAAATAGTATGTGCTGCTGAGAACTGACAAAGCCCAAAGCTATTATGGGCCTTGTCAATTTTCAAGCGCTGAAAAAGTAAGGTGTAGTAATGTTTATGAAAGAACATGATGCCAGATGTACTTAATGTCAGAAAAATCAGTTTGAGTTCCTGTGTTCTTGTAACCTCACTGCAGATTGTCAGCCCAAGTGATATGAGAAAATATATAGCTTGCCTGACTCCCTTTACCCAAATAGTCGATATTATGGAATAGATGGATTAGAATTTCTATTTGAATAGACATCTTTTTCTCTTCTGATTTTTTATTTACATGGCTGCTAAAATTTCTGTAAATAAATTACATATAGCAGGAAAATTGCTGAAGAACTTTGGTTTTTATTACATTTGGACAAGTTTTGAAGAAAATGTCTTCAAATAATAAAATACAGTGTTCAAAAAAAAATCAAATATTTGTTGACCATTCTAAGCAAGCCACTTTGCAAATTCTGCAGGAAGCATAAGACTAGTCCATACCTTGCAACCTGGAAAGAAAATGCTAGAAATGCAAATAGTTAAGGACTAGTCTTTCTTTTTTGTTTTGCATTCTCATGATTCCATTCTTTCTATACTCATAATGTACCATAATTGACCCTTTGTGTCACCCACTCATTGGAGAATTTCTGAACATGTGAGCATGCCACCTGGTGGTAGATAAGTATTTATCAGGCATTTGCAAAAGATCGATTGAAACTTTTTGGGTCCTTTAAGAAAAAAGCAGTATTCTGAGGCTTCTGCTTGCATTATTAATGATTCAACTGATTTGTTCCAATAGTTTTATTTTTTCAGCATCACAGTCAGGTCTTATTCATTATTACCATGTGAATGTTGTTTTAGCAGGTCAGTATAATGAGCTTAAAATAACTAAGGTAAAGTTCTATAGCCTGGGGGATTCCTGTCTTTCTCACTTTGCCTAGGAGCATAATGAGAACTGAAGATATAGTATCTGCAATGCAGTTCCTGATTCAGAGGTCATGTTGAGAGTGGATTTCATAGGTCTTAAAAGCACTGAAATTTCCTTTTTTTTTTTTTTTTTTTTGCCATTTTAGAGTATTAGATTTGACAATTCAAAACCAGATTCTGAAGAATTTAAATTCCAAATTAATCTGGAAAATTCATAATGCACAAGAACTCATTTTTATGATTACTACATTAAAAGCTTTAAAAGGCAAAATTAAATTTATTCCTAAGTGTAGACATTTTCATAGTAGCTTTGTATTGTTGAAGACAGAAGAGATTAAATTAATACTTCTACAATATACCACAGTATATTGTTTAAAATCTATAATAACATGCTGATTTTTAGAAGAGAACCTTAGCTGTTCCCTCATCAGTATGTAGAGTTGCCAGATAAAATACAGAATGTCCAGTCAAATAATCACAGACAAATAGTATAGTTTTTAGTATAAGTATGACCCATGCAATATTTGAGATATATGTTACTAAAGAGAGTTCCTTGTTTATTTAAATTCCAGATTTACCTGGGAGTCTTGTATTTTTATTTGCTAAATCCGGCATCTGTATCAGTAGGCTAATGTCTTTGAATGGTTTTTCAAGTAGTGCTCATGAGGTAAACTGGCATACAACACTTTTTACATTCACTCACTCACTCATTTATTTATTTAGTAGGTATCTAAATACCTTTCATACTGGTGTTAGCATCAAGAATAGTTTTCCACAAACCCCATACTTCATAGAACACATCTGTGATTCTCCATCTTGTAATCTCAGTATTCTCAATCTATTGTAATCATTTGGGAAACTTTAAAAAAAAGTTAATTGTGCCCCAATTGGATCTCTCAAATATTCTGAATTACTTGTTCTCGAGTTTTGCCTACTCATCAGACTTTTATAACCTCCCCAGGTGATTCTAATGTGTGGCCACAGTTGCAAGCCACTTGCTGTAGATGAAGACAAATTAGGTTTTCTTAGGCCTTATCTTTGCAGAGCCTGCACCTGCCACCAGATGTGCCAATTAATGCTTGTTTCACTGAGCAGATCAACTCTTTTCAGAGAAGCAAATTGGCTTACAATTTTAGCCGATTGAAATTTTTCCAAAGCAAAATAACTCTTTATTAAGCTAGCATTACACATTTTAAAATTAAACCATTTTGCCTCAATTTTAGAACTACGAATTATTTAAATAAATGCATTCATCCATTTACTCAAAAATACTTATTTCTATCCAAGCACTGGGCACCGTACCAGGCACTGGGGATGGAGCCATGGAAAACACAAAGCTCCTATTCCTGTAGGAGGGACAATTCATATGAACACAGAAAATAAATACTTGTAAGAAAGAAAATTAATAAAGGGGTAAAAAGGAATTGAGTGGTGGAGAGCACTGCATTTTAAATAAAGCAATCAGAAAAAAAGCTTCATAGAGGACACTTGACAGATACATGAATGAGGTGAAGAACTGAATCATGCAAACATCTCCAGAGACAGGTAAAAGAAATAGCAAGTGGAAAGGCCTTGAGACTTGAGCCAGCTAGGTGTGTTCCTAGTAAGAGTTGGAAGGACAGCATGGCTAAGCCAGTGTTAGGGGGACAGCAGTACAAGATGAAGCCAGAATGGTATGTAGGCCCTTAGGCCAAGGTAAGGACATTGAGTCATATTCCAGATGTGATGGGAAACCATTCAAAAGTTTTGAGTTGTGGAGTAACAGGTATGTTCTAATTTACATAATAAATATATCACTCTGGCTTCCATCTAGAGACTTGGTGCTAGGTAATGGTTGGGTAAAAGCAGGCAGACATTTAGGAGACAACTTCAGTAGGTCAGGTGAGAGGTAACAGTAACTTGGATTAGGGTGGTAGCAGTCAAAGTTTCAAGAAGTGCCTGGACTTAGAATAGACTTTGAAAGTGTACAGCAGTACTTGCTGATAGGTTGAATGTGGATGTGAAGGAAAGAAGAAATAAGAATGTTTTCATTGTATCCATCTTCTAAGATGGCGATGACAAGCTGACACACGAGTTCTAGTAGGGCTATGTTAAATTAAAGTTGCATAATGATCATCCTAGTGGGCAGGACCATTTGGCAGATATGTATATCTGGAGTTCAGAGAAGCAATCAGGGCTGCAGAAATAAATTTAGATCATCGGCTATACAAACAGGAGTGGTTTTTTTTCTCTCTCTCAAGTTTAACATAAATTGGACTGTTTTTAAACAAAGTGGGACAGTCATTTCCTTTCACAGTGAATTACCTTCTCTAGGAGTTATACCTATGACCTCTAAATTATACTAGCACTTGATAATATAATTACAATTATTTACTACAGAAAATGTACATAAGAGAAACAATTGTCCCCTACAAATTTTAAAATGTTATTGGCAGGCACAGGTAAAGCAACTATGAAAAGTATATTGGATGACGCATGAGGTCTTTTTAGACTATAATGAGAAAGGTCTTCTTATGACAAAGAAATGATCATTTTCAGCTATAACTGTGTTTTCTCTTAAAATGGTTTTATCCCATATTTTAATTTGCAAACAATACAAAAGTATTTTTAGTAAATAAATTATGAATAAAAATTAATTTTTATGTGATTCTATTTTAAAAATTAGTTCATAAAAGTAGCATTATTTTTGATAGCTTCAATGGAGAATTTTAATACATCAAGTATATTCTATTACAATAGTCACAAGAGGATATTCAGTTTGTAAAATTGTTGAAAAGCTGAGTTACAGTAGAAAAAAACAGAACTTTAATTTTCAAATTTGCCACTAAACTGTTGCGTGATTGAAGACAAATTGTTTAACTTCCCTGAACCTCAATTTCTTTATTTGTAAAAAGGCAATCTATCTCAAAAGTCTCCTGTGATGATAAGTGAAATAATCTTGTAAAGGCATTTTATAAACACCAAATTATATATGGCAGAAAGATACAATAAATCAAGGAATACTGTCCGCATTCTTCTCTATTAGTAAATGTCATGTATCTCGTACTCAAGAACTCATGGCAAATGGCAATGATGCTACCCTCACTAGGATACATTTGTGGAAAAGTATTTTAAACTAAAGAGCATGAAGTCTAAAAGTCTTATCTGTTTTCTTTTTTGTAATTGTTTCTTTTTTTCCCCCTCTGTATCCACTCATTTCGTCATTTACTTATTTTTTCTTCTTTTTTTTTTTATTATACTTTCAGTTCTAGGGTACATGTACAAAATGTGCAGGTTTGTTACATATGTATACATGTGCCATTGGTGTGCTGCACCCATTAACTCGTCATTTACATTAGGTATATCTCTTAATGCTACCTCTCCCCCCACCCCCTCCCCACAATAGGACCCTTCTGTGTCCAAGTGATCTCATTGTTCAGTTCCCACCTATGAATGAGAACATGCGGTATTTGGTTTTCTGTTCTTGCGATAGTTTGCTGAGAATGATGGTTTCCAGCTGCATCCATGTCTCTATAAAGGACATGAACTCATCCTTTTTTATGGCTGCATAGTATTCCATGGTGTATATGTGCCACATTTTCTTAATCCAGTCTGTCACTGATGGACATTTGGGTTGATTCCAAGTCTTTGCTATTGTGAATTGTGCTGCAATAAACATACATGTGCATGGGTCTTTATAGCAGCATGACTTATAATCCTTTGGGCATATCCCCAGTAACGAGATGGCTGGGTCAAATGGTATTTCTAGTTCTAGATCCTTGAGGAATCGCCACACTGTTTCCCACAATGGTTGAACTACTTTACAGTCCCACCAACAGTGTAAAAGTGTTCCTATTTCTCCACATCCTCTCCAGCACCTGTTGTTTCCTGATTTTTTTAATGATTGCCATTCTAACTGGTGTGAGATGGTATCTCATTGTGGTTTTGATTTGCATTTCTCTGATGGCCAGTGATGATGAGCATTTTTTCATGTGTCTGTTGGCTGTATGAATGTCTTCTTTTGAGAAGTGTCTGTTCATATCCTTTGCCCACTTTTTGATGGGGCTGTTTGTTTTTTTCTTGTAAAATTGTTTGAGTTCTTTGTAGGTTCTGGATATTAGCCCTTTGTCAGATGAGTAGATTGCAAAATTTGCAAAAATTTTCTCCCATTCTGTAGGTTGCCTGTTCACTCTGATGGTAGTTTCTTTTGCTGTGCAGAAACTCTTTAGTTTAATTAGATCCCGTTTGTCAATTCTGGCTTTTTTGCCATTGCTTTTGGTATTTTAGTCATGAAGTCCTTGTCCATGCCTATGTCCTGAATGGTATTGCCTAGGTTTTCTTCTAGGGTTTTTATGGTTTTTGGTCTAACATTTAAGTCTCTAATCCATCTTGAATTAATTTTCGTATAAGGAGTAAGGAAAGGATCCAGTTTCAGCTTTCTACTGATGGCTAGCCAATTTTCCCAGCACTATTTATTAAATAGCGAATCCTTTCCCCATTTCTTGTTTTTCTCAGGTTTGTCAAAGATCAGATGGCTGTAGATGTGTGGTATTATTTCTGAGTACTCTGTTCTGTTCCATTGGTCTATATCTCTGTTTTGGTACCAGTACCATGCTGTTTTGGTGACTGTAGCCTTGTAGTATAGTTTGAAGTCAGGTAGTGTGATGCCTCCAGCTTTGTTCATTTGGCTTAGGATTGTCTGGGCAATGCAGGGTCTTTTTTGGTTCCATATGAACTTTAAAGCAGTTTTTTCCAATTCTGTGAAGAGAGTCATTGGTAGCTTAATGGGGATGGCATTGAATCTGTAAATTACCTTGGGCAGTATGGCCATGTTCACAATATTGGTTCTTCCTATCCATGAGCATGGTATGTTCTTCCATTTGTCTGTGTCCTCTTTTATTTCACAGAGCAGTGGTTTGTAGTTCTCCTTGAAGAGGTCCTTTACATCCCTTGTAAGTTGGATTCCTAGGTATTTTATTCTCTTTGAAGCTATTGTGAATGGGATTTCTTTCGTGATTTGGCTCTCTGTTTGTCTGTTACTGGTGTATAAGAATGCTTGTGATTTTTGCACATTGATTTTGTATCCTGAGATTTTGCTGAAGTTGTTTATCAGCTTAAGGAGATTTTGGGCTGAGGTAGTGGGGTTTTCTAAACATACAATCATGTCATTTACAAACAGGGACAATTTGACTTCTTCTTTTCCTAACTGAATACCCTTGATTTCTTTCTCTTGCCTGATTGCCCTAGCCAGAACTTCCAACACTATGTTAAATAGGAGTGGTGAGAGAGGGCATCCCTGTCTTGGGCCGGTTTTCAAAGGGAATGCTTTCAGTTTTTGCCCATTCAGTATGATATGGCTGTGGGTTTGTCATAAATAGCTCTTATTATTTTGAGATACGTTCCATCAATACCGAGTTTATTCAGAGATTTTAGCATGAAGGGCTGTTGAATTTTGTCAAAGGCCTTTTCTGCATCTATTGATATAATCATGTGGTTTTTGTCTTTGGTTCCGTTTATATGCTGGATTACATTTATTGATTTGCGTATGTTGAACCAGCCTTGCATCCCAGGGATGAAGCCCACTTGATCACGGTGGATAAGCTTTTTGATGTGCTGCTGGATTTGGTTTGCCAGTATTTTATTGAGGATTTTTGCATCGATGTTCATCAGGGATATTGGTCTAAAATTCTCTTTTTTTGTTGTGTCTCTGCCAGGCTTTGGTATCAGGATGATGTTGGCCTCGTAAAATGAGTTAGGGAGGATTCCCTCTTTTTCTATTGATTGGAATAGTTTCAGAAGGAATGGTACCAACTCCTCCTTGTACCTCTGGTAGAATTCAGCTGTGAATCCGTCTGGTCCTGGACTTTTTTGGTTGCTAGGTTATTAATTATTACCTCAATTTCAGAGCCTGCTATTGGTCTATTCAGGGATTCAACTTCTTCCTGGTTTAGTCTTCGGAGAGTGTAAGTGTCCAGGAAATTATCCATTTCTTCTAGGTTTTCTAGTTTATTTGCATAGAGGTGTTTATAGTATTCTGTGATGGCAGTTTGTATTTCTGTGGTGTCGGTGGTGATATCCCCTTTATCATTTTTTATTGCATCTATTTGATTCTTCTCTCTTTTCTTCTTTATTAGTCTTGCTAGCAGTCTATCAATTTTGTTGATCTTTTCAAAAAACCAGCTCCTGGATTCACTGATTTTTTGGAGGGTTTTTTGTGTCTCTATCTCCTTCAGTTCTGCTCTGATCTTAGTTATTCCTTGCCTTCTGCTAGCTTTTGAATGTGTTTGCTCTTGCTTCTCTAGTTCTTTTAATTGTGATGTTAGGGTGTAAATTTTAGATCTTTCCTGCTTTCTCTTGTGGGCATTTAGTGCTAGAAATTTCCCTCTACACACTGCTTTAAATGGGTCCCAGAGATTCTGGTATGTTGTGTCTTTGTTCTCATTGGTTTCAAAGAACATCTTTATTTCTGCCTCCATTTCGTTATGTACCCAGTAGTCATTCAGGAGCAGGTTGTCCAGTTTCCATGTAGTTGAGTGGTTTTGATTGAGTTTCTTAGTTCTGAGTTCTAGTTTGATTGCCCTGTGGTCTGAGAGACAGTTTGTTATAATTTCTGTTCTTTTACATTTGCTGAGGAGTGCTTTCCTTCCAACTATGTGGTCAATTTTGGAATAAGTGTGATGTGGTGCTGAGAAGAATGTATATTCTCTTGCTTTGGGGTGGAGAGTTCTGTAGATGTCTATTAGGTCCGCTTGGTGCAGAGTTGAGTTCAATTCCTGGATACCCCTGTTAACTTTCTGTCTTGTTGATCTGTCTAATGTTGACAGCGGGGTGTTAAAGTCTCCCATTATTATAGTATGGGAGTCTAAGTCCTTTTGTAAGTCTCTCAGGGCTTGCTTTATGAATCTCTGTGCTCCTGTATTGGGTGCATATATATTTAGCATAGTTAGTTCTTCCTGATGAATTGATCCCTTTACCATTATGTAATGGCCTTCTTTGTCTCTTTTGATCTTTGATGGTTTAAAGTCTATTTTATCAGAGACTAGGAATGCAACCCCTGCTTCTTTTGTTTTCCATTTGCTTGGTAGATCTTCCTCCATCCCTTTATTTTGAGCCTGTGTGTATCTCTGCATGTGAGATGGGTCTCCTGAATATAGCAAACTGATGGGTCTTGACTCTTTATCCAATTTGCCAGTCTGTGTCTTTTAATTGGAGCATTTAGTCCATTTACATTTAAGGTTAATATTGCTATGTGTGAACTTGATCCTGTCATTATCATATTAGCTCGTTATTTTGCTCGCTAGTTGATGCAGTTTCTTCCTAGCATCAATCGACTTTACATTTTGACATGTTTTTGCAATGGCTGGTACCTGTTGTTCCTTTCCATGTTTAGTGCTTCCTTCAGGATCTCTTGTAAGGCAGGCCTGGTTCTGACAAAATCTCTCAGCATTTGCTTGTCTGTAAAGGATTTTATTTTTCCTTCACTTATGAAACTTAGTTTGGCTGGATATGAAATTCTGGGTTTAAAATTCTTTTCTTTAAGAATGTTGAATATTGGCCCCCACTGTCTTCTGGCTTGGAGAGTTTCTGCCGAGAGATCTGCTGTTAGTCTGATGGGCTTCCCTTTGTGGGTAACCCAACCTTTCTCTCTGACTGCCCTTAACATTTTTTCCTTCATTTCAACTTTGGTGAATCTGACAATTATGTGTCTTGGAGTTGCTCTTCTCGAGGAGTATCTTTGTGGAGTTTTCTGTATTTCCTGAATTTGAATGTTGGCCTGCCTTACTAGGTTGGGGAAGTTCTCCTGGATGATATCCTACAGAGTGTTTTCCATCTTGGTTCCATTTTCCCCATCACTTTCAGGCACACCCATCAGACGTAGATTTGGTCTTTTCACATAATCCCATATTTCTTGGAGGCTTTTTTCATTTCTTTTTACTCTTTTTCTCTACACTTCTCTTCTCGCTTCATTTCATTCATTTGATTTTCAATGGCTGATACTCTTTCTTCCAGTTGATTGAGTCAGTTACTGAAGTTTGTGCATTTGTCACATAGTTCTCGTGTTGTCGTTTTCATCTCTATCAGTTCTTTTAAGGTCTTCTCTGCATTGATTATTCTAGTTATCCATTCATCCATTCTTTTTTCAAGGTTTTTAGTTTCTTTGCACTGGTTATGTTGTTCCTCTGTTAGCTCTGAGAAGTTTGATTGACTGAAGCCTTCTTCTCTCAACTTGTCAAAGTCATTGTCCGTCCAACTTTGTTCTGTTGCTGGCGATGAGCTGTGTTCCTTTGGAGGGGAAGATGCGCTCTGATTTTTTGAATTTCCAGCTTTTCTGCTCTGCTTTTTCCCCATCTTTGTGGTTTTATCTGCCTTTGGTCTTTGATGATGGTGACATACTGATGGGGTTTTGGTGTGGGTATATTTTCTGTTTGTTAGTTTTCCTTCTAACAGTCAGGATCCTCAACTGTAGGTGTGTTGGAGTTTGCTTGAGGCCCACTCCAGACCCTGTTTGCCTGGGTATCAGCAGCGGAGGCTGCAGAAGATAGAATATTGCTGAACAGCAAGTGTTGCTGTCTGATTCTTGCTCTGGAAGCTTTGTCTCAGGGGTGTACCCTGCCGTGTGAGGTGTGAAGTGTCGTTCTGCACCTAGTGGAGAATGTCTCCCAGTTAGGCTACTCAGGGGTCAGGGACCCACTTCAGCAGGCAGTCTGTCTGTTCTCAGATCTCAACCTCCATGCTGGGAGATCCACTGCTCTCCTCAAAGCTGTCAGACAGTGGAATTTACCTCTGCTGAGGTTTCTGCTGCTTTTTGTTTAGCTATGCCGTGTCCCCAGAGTAGTCGTCTACAGAGGCAGGCAGGCCTCCCTGAGCTGTGGTGGGCTCCACCCAATTCTAGTTTCCCTGAGGCTTTGTTTACCTACTTAAGCCTCAGCAATGGCAGGTACCCCTCCCCCAGCCTCACTGCAGCCTTGCAGTTAGATCTCAGACTGCTGTGCTAGCAATGAGGGAGGCTCCATGGGCGTGGGACCCTCTGGGCCAGGTGTGGGATATAATCTCCTCGTGTGTCATTTGCTAAGACCCTTGGTAAAGCGCAGTATTAGGGTGGGAGTTACCCAATTTCCCAGGTGTTGTGTGTCTCAATTTCCTTTGGCTAGGGAAAGGAATTCCCTTCCCCCTTGCGCTTCCCAGGTGGGGCGATGCCTCGCCCTGCTTCAGCTCTCACTGGTTGGGCTGCACCTGCAGAGCAGCACCAACTGTCTGACATGCCCCAGGGAGATGAACCTGCTACCTCAGTTGAAAGTGCAGAAATCACCCGTCGCTCACACTGGGAGCTGCAGGCTGGAGCTGTTCCTATTTGGCCATCTTGGGCACGCCCCCTTTTGTAATTGTTTCTCTGATGATGATAGTTTATTATTTATTTTTGAGCTGTTAATGTGGTTGGTTTTATACTTTTTTCTCTCTCATGGAGAAATAACATGTGTATTTGAGATGGATAGACTGAAAATTAACCACTGACTGATGGGAGAAATAAAATAACTATAAAGACATCTGATAAGGCACAAATAAACTGCAACTCAAGTCTCTTTTAAATTCAACAGTATAAACAACCAAATCATACATTTATATTAGTAACTGTGATATGTTTATGGCTGACAGGTTTTCTTTTGAGAGTTAATTTTAACTAGTCAGTAAAGTTCTATTGTTGGTCAACATTTAGAATACAGAAACAGTTGCATTGAACAGTAATAGTGTTAATTCCCATTTCTACCCCTTGTTTCCTGGAGCTGTGAATCCTGGCTATGGAAGAAAAAGACACCATATATTGGAAACTGATTTAGATACAAACATCTTCCTAGACAGAAGTGGCACCAGTTACTTCTAGTGATACACTAGCAAGATTTTTGCTTCCCTTTCTGCAGTAGACCATTTGTGTTGCTGTGGCAGAATACCACTGACTGGGTAATTTACAAAGAATAGATATTTATATTTCACAGTTCTGGAAGCTGAGAAATCCAAGATCAGCACACAGACAGGTTCAGTTGTTTGGTGAGGGCTGCTTTCTGTTTTCATGATGATACCATGTTGCTGCATTTTCTGGAGGGAGGAATACTGTGTTCTGACATAGCAGAAGGTAGAAGAGCAAGAGGGACAAACTCCTTTCTTGAAGCTCTTTCATACAGGCACCTAATCCTATTTATGAGGGAGGAGCCCTCATGGCCCAATTACCTCTTAAAGATCCCACCACCTAATACTATCACTTGGCAATGCCTGTGTCTTGGAGGGGACATATTGAAAGCATAGCAATTCCTGCACCTTATGCTTTGCTGGTCCAGAGTTTTGAGTTTCAAAGGGAGGAATGCTTCTAACAGGAGATACAAGGAGAGAACCACGTGAAGACACAAAGGACTGGAGTGATGCATCTACAAGCCAAAGAATGCCAAAGATTGCTGACAAACCACCAAAAGCTAGGAAGTGGTAAGGGAGGATTTCCCTACAAGTTTCAGAAAGAGAGTAGAAGCCTGCCAACACCTTGGTTTGAGGTATCTCCAAAACTCTGAGAAAATAGATTTCTGGGTAATTTTTTTGATGCCACCTAGTTTGTGACATTTTATTAAGACAGCCTAGGAAACTAATATAGCTACTATTTCAATAAAGTCCACGGATGTAAACAAGGCATATTATTTGTTTAGGAAGATTTACTGTTTGTGGGGATTTATTGGAAAAGGGGCTATGTCTACTGTCTTCCAGAAGCAGTTACGAGGGGCAGAAAGGCAAATATGAATCAGATAGTACAATCTTTAAGTAAAAAAAATGTCATGAAAACAGAAAGCAGCCCTCACCAAACAACTGAACCTGCCTGTGCGCTAATCTTGGACTTCTCAGTAGCTCTCTGCAATAAAGCACATTTTTTCCACTTTAAGACAACTACAGGGTGATTCTAGATAGAGAATTATACAGACACATAAACCTGGAGAATATGAGCTAGTGTTACAAGTGTAACAAGGGAGGCTTTAACATCCAATAATGTACTTTCAAACTTTACCAGAGCCACAGGCCTAAAAGACAAAGGAGGTTATTATGTTACCCAAACTCCTAAAACAGTATTTGATTTGGTCAAGGTAGTACAGGCACTCCAGACAGATGGGGGAGGAGGCAGGGAGAATTTTAAATAATCCCATAAGGAAACTCTTAAAGAAGTATAACATCCATCATTTTGTCAACAGTGATTTCGTTAAGCTTGAGATTTCAGAGCAGTTCAATAGAACTTTGAAATCTAAAGTGTGGCGTTATTTAAATGCTTACAGCACATTTTAATACATTGATATAATTCAGCACTTTATCACTAGTTACAACCACCAATCTGAAAAAATATGTATAAATGCCATAGCCACAAATTCTTTAGATGTTTAAGAGAAAAACCAGAAAACCTCATTTTATGGGGAAGAAAAAAAAAAAAAAAACTATGTCAAAAGTGGGTTCAAGAAACAACAATAAGTGAGATATATTTAGTAACAGAAAGTGGTAATCAGGAGTTAGCAACCAGTTTATAATTAAAATACCATGAGGATACAAAGATTAGCTGTGTTTTTATCCAGAAGAACAAGAAACAATAACCCTAAGTCAAAAGCCAGTACACAGTATTGAAAAACAAATTGTCCAAAGGGAGAAGATTGGAATGAGATTATTATCAAATGATTGGGCTGACTTAAAAATATTAATAGTTGGAAGGTGCTGGTGATTCAGGATTACTACACGGTAGAAGGTAGGTGAATGGAAATGTTTTCTATTTGAACTACCCAGCAATACTTCAGTATTACCTTTTACCTGAAGTTTAAGGATATATGATAAGTGGGATTTGAGCATACTCAGGCCTCAGAAACTAGAAAATTACCCATGAAGAAGCTACCTTCTGGTATAAAAGGCTATGCCCTCTAGAGAAATAAATATAAGTTATCAACTAGATATATTCATATTTAGAAAAGAACAAATTAGTTCAAGCTATCTCCTATGGTCTCTCAGAAATTTTTGTATACTGATTTTAGCTTGTCAAGAAAGTGGAAGATCTCATGAAACATTTTATTGCCAAAACTGGAAGTGGGTATATCACTTCCACCACATTACTTTGGCCAGAATCCAGTAACAAGAACATATTCTTATTGCAATTTTGGTAGCTAGTGTTGCTGTTTGCTACTGTTTAGTGACTTTTTTTCTTTTAGGATTTTAGAAATTACAATTTTTTTCTAGGATTATAAATTTTTTTTCTACAGGGCTTTTGTTTCTTTTATTTTACATCTGTATCTCCTCTCTTCCACAGTGAGAATTCTGGTTCTCAAGGTCACAGAAAATGATAGATTTAGAATACAATTATTCATTTGCTTTATCCAATTTTATAATACAACAGGCTTAAGATAACACTATTAATAGCATAACTACAATTATGATTATTGAATGTTAAACAAAAGTGGTTTTTCATATGTTTTAGCTATTCTTCACCACTCCTCCATTTAAAAAATATTCTCTACTCTTTCAGATCATATAGCTATTACATACTATAATCTCTCCTTTTAGCTTTTATTTCTTCTTACTTCTAAAAGTAACTGTATTTTTAATGCTCTTTTCCAGTCCTTGGATAGCTCTGTCAAGTCGTTTTGGATGTCCAAGGCTTGCTGTCTGGCAGATTCCCTAGGAAGTGCTCATGGGAAAAATGGTTTCTGAGTTCATGTTCTACAGTTTGACTCTGTCATTTATACTTGAGATTAGTTTTGCTGGATATAAAATCCTTGGTTCAAATTTTCTTTTGTTGAGTATCTTAAGAAAATTAAGACTATTTGATAATATTGATGTCCTTGCACAACATGTGCTATTTTCCTCTGCATTCTTAAAGAATTATTTTTTCTTTAAAGTCTAGTAATTTTTCTAGGATATGTATTGGTTCTGTTTTTTCCTGGATTGTTATTCTCAGAGAAGAGTGTGATCTTTTAATGTGTATTTCACAATGGTATTTTCAGCAAGTTTTAAATCATTGTTCTATTCCCTAGATTTTTTTGGGGGAGGGTGGGGACTTATATAGGTACATTGTATCTTCTTACCTTCAATCTTTGTCATTCTCTCTCAAATCCTTTTTCCTTCTTCATCTTGTATTTGGTTTTTAAAAATCCCCCCTTTTATTATTCCTTAGGAATTATTTGTTGTGTTTGGTGGACATACGTGTGTGCACATATGTTTTATTTTATATTTTTTCTGGTTAATTCATTAATCCTTTCTTTTGTGAGCTGTAATCGGCTCATTTCTGAATTTTTCTAATTCTGATTTAATGTTGTTTTTAACGTCTCATATTGTTTTCTCAACATCATTTCATTCATTTTAAAATGATTTTCATATGTCGAGTATATCTTTCTAGTGTGGCTTCATTGTCTACAGGGTTATTCTGTTTTTATGGCCATCTTTTCTTGTAGTTACTTGCATGGTATTTCACTTCAGTAGTTTTTGTGTGTTCATTTTTGTGTGCATTTAAAAGAATCACATAGCATTTTTAGAGTTGGAAAATACTTATCTGAAATGAAAAATATACTGAATGGGATTAACAGCAGAATAGATACTAAAGAAGAAAAGACTGGTGAATGTGAAGGCATAGCAATACAATCTATCCAAAATGAAACATAAAAATAAATTAAGAAAAAAAATCAACAGTGTTAGTGGCCTGTGGGAAAATTTCAAAAAGGCTATGTTATGTGTAATTGGAATCACAGGAAGAGATAGGGGAAAACATTTAAAGAAATATTGGGTAAAAAAATGTCCAAATTTGACAAAAGTAGAAACCTACATATTCAAGAAGCTCAATACCTCCCAAATAGAAATGTGAAGAAAACCACACCAAAGCACATAATAATAATATTGCTGAAAATCAGTAATAAAGAAAAAAAATTTAATGCAGAGAAAAAGGGTACATAACATGCAGAGGAATAAAGCTAGGAATGACATCAGACTTCTCAAAACTAAGCAAGGCAGAAGACAATGAAAGAAAATCTTGTTTTGAAAAAAGTCAACCTACAATTTTACATCTAGAGAAAATATCTTTCAAAACTTGAGGTGATATGCTTTATCAGACTAAAAACTTGAGAAATAGCATCACTAATAGACTGCATTACCAGAAATTGTAAAGGAAGAAATAGAAAAGAAAAATGTCCAAGATGGACATTAAATGAGGAGCATGGGAAATAGATGTATCATTGATTTAAAAAGGGAGATAAGAAGAATTGCTGTTTCAAACTGCATCTGCATTATGTCTAATGATGCCAAAAAAAATAAAAATAAGATTCAGATATAAGAGAGTCCTCTGACTCATAGAAGGAAGTAATTTACTCATATAAACTGGGTATAATGTAAATAAGAAATAAAAAATATGAGAAAAGGTATATTTTCCTTGCCCCCATCTTATTGTGTCTCATGTAAGAAACCTTTTCAGATAAGTTATACTTTCATTTTGAGATCATAGTTTTATGAAAAAGAAATTGAATATTTAAACAGAGATAAGCTCCTTAAACCAAAAATTATTATGGCATTTGAAATTATAAGTGAAAAAGCTACTGAAACATTTTACAGGATGAATTATTGTATAGCATTGGCTAGAGTGCAACAAAATACTAAACCATATACAAATTACAGTGTTAAATGCCTGCTGGAAGAAAAGTCACTGAAAGTAATCAGGAAAGCTCCATTTTCCAAACATAGTAACTTTTTGAATGAAAGATTTAATTACAAAGATGAAGACTGTATTGATGTCTATAGAATTGTAATTGTTTCTAAAAATGCACAGGTCTACAGATTTTGCTGGACATGCTCTTTTGCTTGCATTTGTCTAGTATCAGCACCAAGTAATCATCAAATATCTTTTATTTGAATATTTGGCATTAAATGCAAGTTGCACTAAAATATTAACATGTTAAATAAATATTTTGAACATCATAATTTATTTTAGAACTCCTGTGTTGACATTTGCATCAATGGTTCAAAAACAATAGTGAGTAAAACTGCTAGCATGCATCCAGTCATTGTATTTTTCCTTGAACGTAACAGCTATTTAAAAACAAAACAACAGTTTAATTTGAAAATGCCTTTTAAAAGCTTACTAAGATCTACTGGTCATGCACAGTTGCTAATGCCTTCAATCCCAACACTTTGGGAGGCTGAGGGGGGAGGATTCCTTGAGACCAGGAATTCAAGACCCAGCCTTGGCAACATAGCAAGACCCTGTCTGTACAAAAAAAAAAAAAAAAAAAAAGAAATAGCCGGGCATGGTGTTCCATGCCTGTAATCTCAGCTACTGAGGAGATTGAGGTGGGAGGATCACTTGAACTCAGGAGTTTGAGGCTGCAGTGAACCATGATTGTAGCACTGTACTCCAGCTTAGGTGACAGAATGAGACACAGAAAAATAAATATTCATTTTATTGAGTGCACATTCTTTTAACATTTTGTGTGAATGGCAAATATGAATAATATTGAAGTACAATATCTTCAGGAAAAGCATTTGTGTAATTCTTTGAGTTGCAATCTCAAATAGGGGCTTTTTTCATAGTTTTAGTTGAAACAATAAGTATGATTATTTATTCTGAGTATTTAAGATATTTTCTTGAACAGAAATGAAGTCTATTACCGCAAGGAAAATAATGAAAACAATTTGATGACAGTGTTAAAAAATCAAACCACAGCTAACTCTTCTCTTTAGAGATCTAGATTTGCCAGACCTGAAATTTACACCGTGTGTGTGTGTGTAGAGCGGAGGATGGTGGTGGTGGTGGTGGTTCATATTTAAGAGAAAAAATACAAAATAAATACAAAATTAGGTTTAAAGTATTTATTTAGAATAAGAAAACATCAGTGAGGTAATTCAGATGCCTTTCTTCTGAGGTCTCTTTGGGCAATTTAACCAGGCATGTTTACACAGAAATGCTTCTGACTGAAACCTGGCTTCCATTCTGTACCTAGGACTCATTACTACTCCCAGAAACTCCCTGCACTTACAGGGTCTCGTGAAAGTGAGGGGACCTGAAATTGAAATTTTATCAGGTGCAAAGTAAATCACGCTGACTGTTTCCATTAGAATATGTTTCTCATGATATTATCTGATAGATGTAAATTTAACTAATGAAGTTTTTAAAACCTGTGAACTGCTTAATTTTTACAAACTGAAAACACCTGCATAACTAATATAACGCTCAAGAAGCAGAACTTGAATGGCATCCCAGAAACTCTTTGTGCACCCTCCACTCACTTCATGCCTCCTGTATCGCCAAAGATAACTGCTATCCTCATTTCAAATTACTGATTTTGTACTTTATACAAATGGAATCACAAGGTATTCTATTGTGTCTGACTTTTTCTTAACATTTTGAGATTCATCCATATTTTATAGTGGTAGACCATTTTCATTGTATTGTATTCCACTGTGTGGAATATTATTGTCTTTATTAATGAACATTTGCATAGTCTCCAGTTTTTTGCTATTATGAAGAGTGTTCTATGAACATTCTAATTTATGTCTGTTGGCAAATGGATGCATCCATTTTCTCGTGGGTAAACACTTAGAAGTGGAATTGCTGAGCCATGGGATATGCATATATTCACCTTTAGTAGATACTGCCAAACAGTTGTCCAAAGTGGTTGTACCAATTCAGACTCCCACCAGCAGTGTATGAGAGGTGTGATTGCTCCACATCTCTGCCTACTCTGTTACTGTCCATCTATTTCATTTTAGCCATTTTGCTAGGTATGCCATAGTATTACATTATCATTTTAATCTACATTAGGCTGATAACTAAAGAAGCTGAGACTTGGATATCTTCTTTTCTGAAGTGCCTTTAAAAATCTTTCACCTGTTGTTTACCTCCTGGACCCTCTAATTGGGTTTCTTATTAATTTATATTAGTGTTTTATATAGTCTGGAAGATACCAGTCCTTTGTCAAATATATTTATTGGAAATACTTTCTTTCACTCTTGTGAGTTGCCTAATCATTCTTTTAATGCCTAATAAATCTATCAACCTTTAATACAGGCCAGTTGCTCATGTAAAAAATTTTTATGGTTATTTTGTCTTTGCTTACATATAGTAAAGGATTGAGCTTGTCCAAAGAAAGCTATGGCCCTTATCCCAGCAGGTAATCTGCAAACCCTTGGAATGTCCTGCTTCATGAGAGTATCTTTGTTTACCTGGATGCCTTGGTCCATGCCAGTTGTTAGTTCATTCTTGTACTGCTATAAAGACATAACTAAGACTCGGTAATTTATAAAGATGAGAGGTTTAATTAGCTTACGGTTCTGCAGGCTTTACAAGAAGCATGATGCTGACATCTGCTCAGCTTCTGGTGAAGCCTCAGGGAGATTTCAATCACGGTAGAAGGAGAAGAGGGAGCAGAACCATCACATGGGAAAGCAGGAGCAAGCGAGAGTGGCTGGGGGGTGCCACACACTTTTAAATGACCAGATCTTGCGAGAACTATTGCAAAGACAGCACCTAGCCATGAGGGATCTGTCCCCTTGACTAAACACCTCCCATCGGGCTCACCTCCAGCACTGACGATTACAATTCAACGTGAGATTTGCGTAGGGACAAATACCCAAACTGCATCACCAGTCTATGCTAACACCGTTACTTATGGTTGGGACCTTGGGTCATGTGGTACCACATTGACCTCTGGAGATGCTGGCAGCTCCAAGGTCAGCAATGTGAGAAGTGAGTCATAATTACGCCATTGATACCCTCCCCACACCCACCTCCAGTCCTCTAAAAACAATGGACACCAAGGTTTGGTTGAGCTTCCCTGGTTCCATTGCCATAAGGTTCCATTACATCTTTGCTAGAAGTAAGCACTGTTCACGCAACTCCACTGGAAGACAACTGGAAGCTCTGTCTGTTCTCTCCTGGACCCTGCCCTATATGCTTCCTTCTATTTAATTTTAATCTATAACCTTTTGATATAGCAAACTATGAGTATAATAACTTTGCTGAGTTCTGTTTGTCTAGTGAATTACTGAACCTGAGGGGGGTTTTGGGGAACTGCTGCCTATCAAAGGTCATGCAAATGTCCTCGTTTTAAGGCTTTGTTGTAATGCACATTTGGTTATGCCATCACTCTAGAATCACTTTTTGTGCACAATGTGGTATATGAATTACAAGTCAAGATACATTTTTTTCCTTATGTGACATTCATTTCATCTTGCATCATTCATTGAAAAGACTACCTTTTCTCACTACATTGATGTCACTTTTGCCATAAATCAGCTGATCTGTATGTTTTTATATTATTTTCTATTGTTACATTAGTTCATCTTACTGTTTTGAACAAATATGTCTCAATTACTAATTCTTTATAATGGTACTTCAAATCCATTAAATCCTCCAGCTTTGCTCTCCTTCAAAATTGGCCTGGCTATTTGTGGCCTTTTGTATATCTATGTAAACTTTAAGCTTGTCTTTTTTTTTTTTTTTTTTTAAGACCAGGTCATGCTTTGTCACCTAGGTTGGAGTGCATGGCACGATTTTGGCTCACTGCAATCTCTCTGCCTCCCAGGCTCAAGCAATCGTTCCACATCAGCCTTCTCAGTAGCTGGGACTACAGACAGGTGCCACTATCCTTTGCTACTTTTTTTTTTCTAGAGACTGCGTCTTACTATATTGCCCAAGCTGGTCTTGAACTCCTGAGCTCAAGCGATCTGCCCCCCTTGACCTCCCAAAGTCCTGGGATTACAGGCGTGAGCCATTGTGCCCAGCCAGCTTGTCAATATAAATATTTTAATCTCCTGGAATTTTGATGAGGGTTATATTGAATTGTAAATTAACATTTTTACATCTGATATCTTTACAGTATTAAATCCAGTAATCCTTGAACACAGTATATACTTTCACTTATTTAGATATTTAATTTCTCTCAATACTGACCTGTAGTTTTCAGTGTAGAGATGTTGTACATTCTTCCTTCAGTTTATTCCTAGGTATCTGAAAGGTTTAAAAATGATGCTATTGTAATTTATAATATAATTTTTTGTATGTTAAACCCAAAAGAAACTACTGCGGTAGTTAATCGTGATGACTATTAACAGCAATTTTCCTAATTGCAAAGACAACATTAAAAAAGCAATTTTATTTCTATATGCCAACAACAAATAGAAAAATTATAAAAAAGATAGGCTGTTTTATTTGAAAAATATTTTTCTTTTAATACATGAGTTAGAAGGATCTGTGGAATTTGAAAGTAATTTTTTGTTTGAGGCCGGGTCTTGCTCTGTCACCTAGTCTAGAGTACAGTGGTAGGAACATGGCTCACTTGCAGCCTCGACCTCCTGGGCTCAAGTGATCCTCCCACCTCAACCTCCCAAGTAGCTGGGAGTACTGGTGCGCGCCATCATGCCTGGCTAATTTGTGTGTGTGTGTATGTGTGTGTGTGTGTGTATTTTTTGTTGAGACAGGGTTTCAGCATGTTGCCCAGGTTGGTCTTAAACTCCTGGGCTCAAGTGATCTGCCTGCCTTGGTCTCCCAAAGAGCTGGGATTATAGGCATCAGGCACCATGCCTGGAGGAAAGTAATTTTTAAAATAATTATTTTCTTAGAATTTTCCCCGAAATGTCCTTTGCAATCTATTTCCAGTGTTATGTGGAAAAACAATGTAAAAATGTAATTCATTGGTAGTCATTTTGGTAGGAAGATACATTCCAAAAAATGGATAGACACACATGTTAACTATCGAATGATGTAATGATTTTTATAGAGTTCAACGTTCCTTTTAGAACTCCAATAAC
Source organism: Macaca fascicularis (assembly GCF_037993035.2). NCBI lineage: Eukaryota > Metazoa > Chordata > Mammalia > Primates > Cercopithecidae > Macaca > Macaca fascicularis. The sequence goes on from NC_088376.1 coordinate 46,801,174, forward strand.
TGTGTTTATTTAATCTGCTTACTGATGACTGCAATTAGGGGTCACTTTATCTTAGAATAATTAAATATATTATGACATCACAGTTTAATCCATTAAATTGTTACTTTCAGTTTGCCAACAAGTTCTTATGGTCTGGTTATCTTATGATTAAATCAGCACAAAATATATTTCACGGCCGGGCGCGGTGGCTTACGCCTGTAATCCCAGCACTTTGGGAGGCCGAGGCGGGCGGATCACGAGGTCAGGAGATCGAGACCATCCTGGCTAACACGGTGAAACCCCGTCTCTACTAAAAATGCAAAAAATTAGCTGGGCGAGGCGGCGGGCGCCTGTAGTCCCAGCTACTCGGGAGGCTGAGGCAGGAGAATGGCGTGAACCCGGGAGGCGGAGCTTGCAGTGAGCCAAGATCGCGCCATTGCACTCCAGCCTGGGCGACTAAGCGAGACTCTGTCTCAAAAAAAAAAAAAAAATATATATATATATATATATTTCACTTATTTATAATTATTCAAGTTTTATTTTCTAAGTAGCAGGCAAATCTTCAAGGAAACCTAATTATAACAAAACAATATGTCATATTTCTATTTCAATTGATGTAAATTTTAATTCCTGATTTCTCAAAAAATAATTAGAGCTTTACCATTTCCCAAATATAAAAAGAAAAATGTCCTGGATATCAATCTACAGAAAGGCATGAAGCTGCAAAGGGCAGAGGAGTAGGAGATGATATGTCAAATCAAATAGACCAGTGTATCAATTATAGCTCAAAGATGGAGACTCTCTTGGGTGAACCCATAATTCTACTAGCCATACTCTTTGATTAGACTACACTGGATAATAAGACATCTCTGTAATTAGTTCCCTAAACTTAGATATCTTAATTATTTGCCTACAGAGTTTTATAAGTCCTTTTGTAATAAGAAAACAAAATGGACATTTCTGGACTGTATCATTTTGAACATTAAATACACATTGTATTTGATATCCAAGTGTAACACTTACCTGGCCTCTCTCTCCCAGCTGTGGCTGACCTTTAAAACTGGCACGGTCATTACATTGAAGACTATAGCAGCTCTTTTACCTATACAAGTGGTTTCCACAAAAGGAGCCTGTTAAAAAAAAACTGAGTCAGAAACAAGGCAGCACTTCTGGTATCCAGAAGGATGCTTTTGCTCTGAACAGGCAGCTGCTCTTCTCCAAGATCTCTGGCATGCTTGCCCACAGAGACGAGCTGTGTAGCATCCATCATCCAAAAAGGTGGCAGGAACACCATTTGCACAAGTCAGAATGAGGAAAGGTAGGAGACTTAGGAGGTGAGGCTTGAGAGAAAAACAGTTGACAAAGCAGCAGCAAAATTCTCCTAGTATACACAGCCTATTCTCCTGAGGGGAGTCATATAGATGCAAAGACATCTATAGCTACAGGAATTTTTTGTTTGTGCTCTTTTAATATTTACTTTTATCTCACTATTTGTCACAAACACGTAATGAACATTGGTATGCATATATCTGCCTCCTCCACTGGACTCTGAGAACCCACATGCCTAGAATCTTGTACATGGTTGGAACTAAATAAACCACACTTTCAGATGTATGCCAAGCTTTAAAATAGACGATTGTAATGTTTATACCTACATACATGACTTTTCAAAAGATCTTAACAAGTGGGTACGTAAGTCCCCTCTCAGTGATGTGTTAATTTTTTAAATATTTGTAAATATTGTGTTCTGTGCTGAAACAAACTGGAAAAAAACAAGTTTTAAAAATTTACTGAGCAAAACGAAAATGTGCCTCTCTACTAACCTAGCCAATGTGGAAAACTCTATAACACTGCAAATTATTTGGAATTAATATAAATCATGAATTATAATATTACAGTTGCATTTGGGCTAATTTGCATTATTCTGACAAGGTCAGAAAATTATATGATTCAATTATTTCAAGCAAAATCATGGTTTTGGTGCATATGTTTGACAATTCTATTTTTACAACTAATGAAGCCAACTGTCTGATACAAAATCTGTCCTAGAAAATACCTATGTGGAGAGTTATGGATTTAAAATACAATAAAATGTTTTAAAAATTTGATTAAAATGCTAAACGGCTTAAAAAAAAAACCCTGTTAACAAAACCGGTCCTTAAGGTACATCTCCTAACACATAAATCAGGAAATTGAAACATAAATGGACACTGAAGAATATGGACACGTGAACTGTACTGGCATCTTCCTCATCCTTTTCCTCTCAGTCTCCCCCATCTCAGTACACGGTGCTAGGACCCGAATGGTTGTGTCAGTTGCACCTCCACCCCCTTGTGCCATAATTCTTATGTTGAGGCCTAATCCTCAATGTGATGGTATCTGGAGGTGAGTCCTTTGGGAGATGACTTATAGTCTTGTAAGAGACCCCAGAGTGATTCCCTTGTCCCTTCTGCCATGCGAAGACAGCAGAAACATTTATGAATGAGGAAAATACCCAACACAAAATTTGCAAGCACCTTGATCATGGGCTTGCCTCCAAAACTGTGAGAAAGAAATTTCTGTTGTTTATAAGCCACTACTCTAAAATATTTTTGTTCCAGCAGCCCCAAAGGGCTTAGACAAATGGTAATTCTTACAATAGTTTAAGACAAAAACCATGCTGTGATACCTGATGCTTGCCTTTCTCTCACATTAAAATCTTGAGTAAACTTTGTTAGCTCTGTGTTCACAATACATCAGAATGTGCTAGTTTTTTTTTTTTTTTTTTTTTTTAAACTAGTTAATACCCATCATTTCTAGTTTGGATTATTACAATAATAGTTAATCTGAAAGTGTTTATTCCTTCAATTGTTCATCTACCCACTACTGGAACAAACCACTTAAACCAGACACTGTTCTGGGTTCTTTAGTACACAGGAAACTGTCTTTTTGGACTCTACAAAACAAATACCTCTTATCCATCCTGAATCTTACTATAGTGCACTGTCCCAGGACATGAGTGCCAGAGCACTAAATATACTTAATATGAGAAAATAATTCTAATACCCAAGTAAAAAATCATTTTCCAAGATGGGCTTCCAATGCTTTGCTTCTAAATCCAACTAACTTGGAAAACCTAATTGGTATGTATAATAATACATATCAATAATATTCTGATGATTGATCACCATTGGTAAATGATTCTAGTCAAAAAGAATAAAAAGAAATGAATGAAATTCCTATATAAACTTTTTTTTCAACATAAATGAAGACGTTTTGGCCTTTACATGTCTAAAAGTGAAGAGAGAAAACTGATGTTAGACTTTGACTCTAGCAATAAATAATATTTGTTCATGAAAATCTAATTTAAAAAAATGCCCAAGCTAATTAAGAAATACATTTCAATAAAATGTTACTTTTTGTATTTATTTATTCAAATTGGGATATTTATGTTATTTTGATCAGCTGAACACTAATAATAGTTGTAATGATACAAAAAATTCCTATGTTAACATTTAGAAGATTATGATCACAGGATATGCACAAAATTTAAATACAGTTGTCTGTTGGTATATACCTGGGATTGGTTCCAGGGTCTCCCGTCTACCAAAATCCTCTCATACACAAGTTCTGCAGTCAGTCCTGCAGAACCTGCTTACAGTAAAAGTCAGCTGTCCTTGGGTTTCATATACAGCAAATACTATATTTTTGATCCTCATTCGGTTGAAAAAAATCTGTGTGTAAGTACAATTCAAACCTGTGTTGTTCAAGAGACAACAGTATACACATATTTTTTTTTGCTGCAGGAAAGGATAACCAATAAGGCTTATGCCTAAAACCGTACTACATAGAATTCTTGTCAGTCAGGGTTTCTCAACAGCTCACTATTGAGATGTTGAGTGGGTTATTTTCTTATTGTTGGGGGTTGTCTTTTGCAATGTAGGATATTTTGCAGCATCCTTGGCATGTTCCCACTAGACAACAGTGGCATCCCATTCCCTAGTTTATGAAACCAAAAATGTCTCCAGACATTGCCAACTGTCCCCTGGGAGGCAACAGTCCCTTGCTGAGAACCACTGCTGTAGAGAATAGAATAGTCATACAATGTAAAACTTTGACTATCAAAATGGATTTTAGTATCAAATTACTATGGTATTTAATTCCATTTGATAACATTTAAAACAGTGATAGTTATTGTAAAATATTTTACAGTGCACTGGAAATTACATTATTTACCATTATTTAAAATAATGGTCAAGAACTTTAAATGATCCACTGGTTGAAAGCATCCTGTAGTTTATGGGAAAGGTGAGTAACGCACATTAACCTTCACTTAAGAGTTTTTTTTTTTGGAAATTGAGTTTTGCTCTGTCGTCCAGGCTGGAGTGCAGTGGCACGATCTCAGCTCACTGCAGCCTCCGCTTCCTGGGTTCAAACAATTCTCCTGCCTCAGCCTCCCGAGTAGCTGGGACTACAGGCGTGCACCACCATGCCTGGCTAATTTTTGTATTTTTAGTAGAGACAGGGTTTTACCATGTTAGCCAGGATGGTCTTGATCTCCTGAGCTCGTGATTCGCCTGCCTCGGCCTCCCAAAGTGCTGGGATTACAGGTGTGAGCCACTGCACCCGGCCCCAATTAAGAGATCTTTTGCAAACCCTAATATGGCACTTTAGAACACTATACGTTTATCTTATATAGTTCTAAGACTTTTTTCCTTTTGATGAATATATTAAGTTCTTGAAAACTATCTTTCTTGATAAACGTCTAGAAAATTTAACTGAAAAGATCAGTTTTTAAACAAATGTTAACTACTTAGATGCAAAGCAAACATTTTTCAAAATTCAAATTGCGTAGACTAGTAACCGCGTTTTATTTCCATGTTTCAAGCGATGTCTATACAATTCCAAGCATCTGGAGGCTGAGAATAGTTTAGGAACTCCAAAGACCGATTCCATACAAAGAAGCAGTACAGGTACCTCCTTAATCCTGTTACTAGTTACCTAAATAGTGTCACTATGCCCCGGTGCTCTCAGCTTAATCAGTTTAATGGCAACTTATGTAGTACTTTTATTGTTTTAAACCAATTCTACATGGATTGTCTAGTATTAATCGAACAAATTCATGAGGCAGATAGAAAAGATGTCAGAAAGAAAAAAATTGTAGTTAAGTAATAACTCCCTTTGTTTACAATTCAGCAGCAGCAGCAGCAGCCTCACAGCTGAACTACAGCACAGGTCTCCAGAACCATCACCAAATTCCTTTTCCTAAGAATATCTCACTTGAGCTTTTAACTCTGTATTATATGGAGTTTGGGAATATTTGAAAGCAAGTTAAATAAAATTCCCACCAAAGGTAGCATAAGGCACTAGGTAGAAGCAGCCAAACTTAAGTACAGTAAGTCAATTTCTACAAAGCTTTGAAGATTTCAATTTGTGTCTGTATTCAATGCAAATCGTTACAAAATCACGTGTTTTGAATTTATTAAATTTCTCAAAGTTTTTCAAAATCTGAGTTCTAAGAAATTTTTTTTTGTAACAAATACCTGTTACAATCAAACAATACTGAAAGCATTGGTATAGATGTTTCTTATTCACCTGCTGTAAAGAGTTGATCTATACATGCCAGTGACCATGGTCTTCTAAAAGCACTGTTCAATCCCTAAAATTAACTCAGTTAAGACTCAGATGTTTTAATAACCTATCGGGAACCACCTGTCCCTCAGACTAAAAATCACTTCTCATTTTAACTATTCTAGCACTAAAAGTGAAAAGCATGATAATAATGTAATCACTGGCGCTACCTAAACAGTCTGGGTCCCCTAAAACTTATCCCTAAACACAGTGCTTTCGTGCGGCATCTGCACCTTACTTTCACAGTCTGGGGTGACTGAGTCAACGTAACCGTGCGGAGCGCCAAGCAGCCCCGGGTCCCCAGGGCTACCGCCAGGGCAACGCTTCGCGGCCCGCCGCCTCAGAGGCGGCGCCGGGAAATCCGCCTCGCGGAGAGGAACCGCAGTGCTCCGGGGCCTGGCTGTGGCAGCCAGCGGGGAGCAGAGGCAAGCCTGGCAAGCTCTTTCCGGCTTCTTCGTGGCGCTTGAGGCAGACGTCCTGGCGACACCAGGCCGCGTCGGTTCCCCTTCATCCTATTTTTCCCTTTAAGACGTTGGCTTGAGAACTTTTTTCTGTGCCCACTCAAGAAAATTTTAAATGCTTTTACACACACAACCCCAAAGATGAAGCTCCAACCAGCCAGCCACCACTCGCGCCTTTCCTACCGTCTCCCCGCAGGCCCCACCCCCTACCGTGAGGCGCACGAGCTGCGGGGAACACAAGCTCGGTCGGGCACTCCCAGGCCTCGCCCCGCCCCCAGGCGCGCAAGCAACCCATATAAGGCGGGGGAGGCAATCGCGCCAGCTCTGCCTCCGCCTCGCGCGCCCTTCGGAGGAAAGGAACTGCAATAGACTTCCTCAGTTCATTTCTTCTTATTCCCTCCTCCCTTAAAGGGCCGTTTCCACAATGGTAAAAGGAAGGCACCAGTAAACCACAATAATCATAAAAGATGACTGTAACTAAGAGTCTTTCTGAAACTAGAAACCGCGAGTTCAGGCCCAGACCTCGAGAACCCGAGCTTCGCCCTCACTGAACCGCCCCCACAGCCGCTCCCGCGAGCCCGCGCTTACGCTTTCCGGGCGGCGCGCAACGCGCTAGCTCCGCCCCCTGGCCCCGCCCCCGGCCCCCCTTCTCGGTCTCAGGAGAGCCGACGCGCACAAGCAGGGGTGTGCGGCTCTGGGACGTGCGTTCCCGCTTGTGGGTGTGAGACATCCCAGCTCCTCTTCCCCTTCCGTGAGTCCCTCCTTTCCTCGCAGACCCCACTCGTCGTGGCTGGCTGCCGCCGCAGCTCTCGTGCCAAGCCGGCAGTGCGCGTGCGCGCGGGCACGGGCGCGCGGCCGTCGGGCCCCCGCGCTCCCTCCCCCTCCCGCTCCTCTATAACTTGGCTGGCGTGGAGGAGGCGCCGCCGGAGTCGGAGGGCGGGGAGCTAGGAGGAGGGAGCTCGAGAGTTGTGGAGACTACTGACTAGGAGAAGTCGCAGCCCGCTCAGGCCCGCGTCTTCCCGCTCCCCGTCTTCCTCTCTCACACACCTACTCCGCCCTCCACCCCAGCCCCCGCGCTCGCTCCTTCTCTCGCCCGGGGTTCCTGCCGGTAGCTCTCCGGGTCTTGGCGCGGCGGGGGCGCCCCGGGGGTGCCCTCGCCCTCCCGTTGCGGGCGGGCGGGCGGTATGTGGCGCCTGGTGCCCCCGAAGCTGGGCCGCCTGTCCCGCTCCCTGAAGCTGGCGGCGCTGGGCAGCCTGTTGGTGCTGATGGTGTTGCACTCGCCGTCGCTGCTCGCCTCTTGGCAGCGCAACGAGCTGACCGACCGGCGCTTCCTGCAGCTCAATAAGTGCCCGGCGTGCTTTGGCACGAGCTGGTGCCGCCGCTTCCTCAACGGGCAGGTGGTGTTCGAGGCGTGGGGCCGTTTGCGCCTGCTGGACTTCCTCAACGTGAAGAACGTGTACTTCGCGCAGTACGGCGAGCCCCGCGAGGGCGGCCGCCGCCGAGTGGTGCTCAAGCGCCTTGGCTCGCAGCGCGAGCTGGCGCAGCTCGACCAGAGCATCTGCAAGCGGGCCACCGGCCGGCCCCGCTGCGACCTGCTGCAAGCCATGCCCCGGACCGAGTTCGCGCGCCTCAACGGCGACGTGCGTCTGCTCACGCCCGAGGCGGTGGAGGGCTGGTCGGACCTGGTGCACTGCCCCTCGCAGCGCCTTCTCGACCGCCTGGTGCGCCGCTACGCGGAGACCAAGGACTCGGGCAGCTTCCTGCTCCGCAACCTGAAGGACTCGGAGCGCATGCAGCTGCTGCTGACCCTGGCCTTCAACCCCGAGCCGCTGGTGCTACAGGTAGGCGCGGAGCCAGGGCGGGGGGCGTCCTGGGAGGGGCCGCGCGTGGGAACCGGAGTCGGGAGAAGTGGCTCCGCCCGCGCTCGCCGCCAGTTCGGACTCGGCCAGGCTGGGCCGGGTGCAGGCTTGGGAAGGGGCGGCTCCGGGGGAGCCCCGGGGCTGTGTAGGGAGGCCGAGGGCGACTCGGCTGATGGAGAGTATGCTCTTGTCACCTAGATTCGGGCGCATTTCGGATTTGACTGCGGATCCTTCAACGCCAGAGGGAGTGCGTCTCTTAACGCTCCCCAAAATGTCTCTGCCGCGAGTTTCCTTCCGCTCGCTTCCCTGCCTTTCTGCTTTTATCTGCCGGGGCTTGCAGGTCCGCGGCGCAGGCTGTTCACGAGCCCTTGGACCCTTTCTTAGTTCCTCTGAAGTGTTTTACACCGCGTTCGCTCTTCTTTTCTGGCGCTGGTGGCTGGCCTAACTTCGGTCTCAGAGTCTTTGTTTTCCCTCATTTACCTGGCAGTCATTTGGACAGCTAATTCGGGGACAAGTTGGGGAGGATGAAGTCGGAGAATGGGACAGTGGCCGGGGTGGGGTTAATCCGTGAGCCGAGCTTTGGGTGGGATTAGAATCAGAGAAACAGGAAAAGTAAGGCAGCGTCGGACTTGGCTGGGAGGGCTTAAGGCCAGAAGGACATTTTCATCCTGATCCTGTGACCTGCCCTGTTCATCTGGTAATCTAGTTGAAGGGAGGTGAAATAGTAGGCCAGAGCGAGTATCAGGGAAGGAGATTCTTGCCTTTCACCAATTGCGTTATTTGCTTTCGTCTGATTTTATTCTGAAAAGTAATGTGTCTTTTAGGGGAATAGGATGGAATCTCTTTACTGGTGACATCAAAAAGAGAACAAAAAACAAAAACACTGTTTACTTTCGGAGTATTTACTTGTTTCTGCACATTCCCACCCGGCTTCAGTGCGGTGTCCTTGAACAGTGATTACAGCTGTGGGGTTGTGGTTTCTCTTGCTGTCTACAGGAAAAGTTACCGTGCTCCTTTCCATGACAAGAGAAAAAAATGATTTAAAGTTCACAAGTAATTTTGGTATACTTCACATTCTTTCTGGGTTTTTAAGAATGTCACTGAGGGCTGGAGGGTTTGTACAGGGTGTTTTTTTTGTTGTTGTTTGTTTTTTTTTAATCTAAAATGCATGAATAGGAAAGTGCAGATTTATTTATATTACTTTCTTTTCTCAAGCTCCACACTATCCATTTTAGCCAAAAGAAACCAGCTTCGTTTGATTAGTTCAGCCAAATAATGTAAAACAAATATTTTGCCTCAAATGAAACTTTAGTGTGGGTCTTAATAAATTTCAGGACATCAGAGGCTATGTGTATTGGGTTAATTTTAAAGTCAGAGTGTATTTTAAATACTGCTGTATCTCCTAACTGAATGGATGCATAAAACTGGTTAAACTTTCCATGAAATTTTCTTTATTCAGTAGTTTCCAAACTAGTCAGTCTCTAAAGGTTTAGCCTATATCTATGATGTACATACACTTGAACTGAAGTTTCTCATTAAGCTATCTTTAAAAAAAGAAAAAAAGCCTTGTTTATATTAACAAGGTTGGTTCATGGAGATTGTTAGCAATTTGCTGAAGTAGATACCTGGACAAATTCTCTGAGACCCAAAAATTTAGCAAGAAGCTATCTTAGTGTAATATACATTTACTATACTTAAAATGCTGGCGTCCCTACTGAAAGATTTTTTTATTAGGTAATTTTGAATAGTGGTGTACTAGTAACAACTAATAGTAGAATTGATATTTTAAGAACATTGTGTAGCCAGTTCTTTGTAAGTGTAGTCATAGCATTGAATTTGAGAAACTTTGGCATCTGATTTTACGCTAAGGTAAATTTGTGCTTTGTGCAGGAAGGTTTTATATTTTTTTAAGTTTGAACTTATCATGGCATTCTCAGTTTACTTTGTAGTTGAGATAAAGTGTGCTTTTATCTTGTTTTCTGTTTAACTTTTCCCTCAAACGTACTCTTTATCTCTTCTCATCTTTAGTGATGAAACAGCCTTTTTTGAAAATGCCCAATTATTTTCTTATATATGACACATAACGGCACAATTGCTCTGAGTGGGTAAATAGATGGGCCATAGGATAACAATTTGTTTTTAGTATGTGATGAAACATGTCTCAACATTTTAGAGTGTGAGATTTGTAAATTACATTTTAAATTTACACAACCCAGTTCCCGGCAATAGTACTAATACTAATATATGTATTATAATTATAGCTAATTACGTGTGGTGTAGTATAATTTAGGGGTCTTTAGTACCAACCAGTCATATAGGCATGTTATTTTTTTAAAACTGGATTAACAAGCAAGTAGAGGAAGAAGATATTTTTAAGTAAAAGTCTTCGTAGAGCTGCTGCTTTCTTTGTAGAATCACTTGATCTTTGGTAAAAGCTAGTGAATTTACAAGTCTGAACAATATACTTGAGGACTGATGATTGTATAAAACCACCAAAATGGAAGGTATCTCAACATTCTGTGGTCAAGTACAAAGGTTGCTGTACAGTAAGTCAAATTATGATGTTCATTACCTTTGTTAGCTAGGAAACTACATTTTTAGTATTTATACAGGTTTCTATAAAACTGTTTATAGCTGTTTACAGTAATATTGGGATATTAATTGATACTTATAGAAAAACTCAGATTTGGCTGTTTATTACTTCATGTATTAAAAAAAAATTTTTTTAAGAGTACAAATGTTTTACAGCTTTAAGAGGAACTCACTTTTTTCCTCCAGGAGAGGGAGCTACTTGTCGAATTTTTGGACAGCTGGTGACAAACTAGATTTTTCTTACATTGTCCAGAAATTAACAACTTTAGGGGAAAAAAAGTCTTCGAACTGACTTCATCAAAGTATTCTTAACAAAACTTCCAGTATATTAAGAATGCTTCAGAATAAGCATGTAAAAATTTCTTTTGATAAGGTGGTTAAGAACTGAAAAATACTTATGAATTTAATCCATTAAACTCACCTCTTCTGATTTGGAAAAAAACAGTAAAATTTGAAGTTGCTATTATGTCTTGAAAGGAGAGGTGAAAGATACTAAGTGTCTGTAAGATGTGTACACACATACCTTATCTATGTAAGGCTGTATAGATTTGTAATATAAATTTCCCTATATAAAATGGCTTGAGAGTACGGCTTTCTTCCTATTGTTGGATAGTTTCACTAGTTTACAACAGTTTACCCATAGAATTATTGTCTTCAAAAAAATGTTTATAAACATCAAGCAACAAGAGAATGCTAGTAGTACCTTTATCTTTTGTTCTAATACTCTCTTTTCATCTTCACATTTTTACTTTACTAAGAGGTGTATTTTAGTGCCAAGTATACTGTAATCCTATGGAGAAAAATGGGGGAGAGGAACTTTGTTGATTTTTATATTGTGTAGATAGGAGTCTTGGAGTATTCAAAAATTGAGTTATTGAAGTTATTGGCAAGACGACAAGTTATGGTTGATAACTTTTCTATCAGTATTTGTATTTCACCTATTGAACTTACAGAAAGAGAGAAAGAGAAATGCTGTCTGGATTTCTTGAAGTTCAGACAGAGTCTCTGACTTTATAACCTGGATGTAGTGAAGATGGTCTTGTTTGTAGGAAATGGAGAAAGTTCTTTGTTAAGGGGGAAGAGCTGGGAGTTTTACTATTTGTGGAACTTCATTTGCTTTACATTTTCTGAATCATAATTTTAGTAGGATTTACTTTATTTTTATAGTATGTGACTATCATTAAGCTATGGCTTTTAAGCTTGTTTTTCTGTTCTTGTAAATGCTGTAATACATGCAAAATACTTCACGTAGTATCTGACAAATTGTAAGCATTCCATGAATGTTAGATATTAAATAAAGTAAAGGTAATTGTAACTGCCTGGTGCATTTGATCAGCTGTTTTGAAGCTCATGTGGGGTATGGATCACCTTAAAAATAACAGTGATTTTGAATATCAACCATACTTTAGTTATACTGATTTTTGTCCATTTTTACTTTATTTTTTTTTTTTGTAGAAAACCTTCAATGAATGTTTTTGCCCTTAAAAGTAATTTATATAGGGAACAACATTTTTTTTAAGTTCACTGGTAACAATAGAGTTTTTGAAGTAAACAAATAGATTATTTAGCTAATGGTACTTTAGAAAAGTTGATAGATTTTTACTGTTGGACTCACTCTCCTCTTTATAGAATGAAGCTATTGGATTAGCTCCTTTCAGCCCCAACATTCTGGGGCTTCCAAACTCTTGACTTGAGAAATTTGGGGTTTTTTTTGTTGTTGTTTTCTTTTGAACTTGACTTTAACGAGTGGGTTTAATTAAGCTCTTCTGAAAGGGGATTGGGAGTTGGATGCTGTCTTTCAAGCCTTTTTTCTCACCCCCTACACACATGAAATCAGATTAAACCAAAACCAAAACCAAAACCTTCCTTTAAGGGGAAATATGTGGAGTTAAGGGTAGCTAAGGATCTTGTGAGGCAATAGTGTGCAAGATCTTTTCTTTTCAAACAACAGCTTAAGGAACCACCTACTTCTCCTTCACTGGCTGTTTCTTTAGTTACTGTCTTCCTAGATTTCGGCTTCAAAACACATTGGAGATGGTTCCTAGTAGAGCAGTTTTTAATCTAATGAATTTTGTAAGTTTTTGGACTTTTTGTGGCTTTTCATCTGAGAGTCCATTAAACAAAAATAATAAAAAAATTCTGTGTACCTCAAGTCCAAAAAGGGGGTGGGGACTTTTATTTTACAAAGACCCTAGAAACGGACAATCACTCTTAAGAAAGCATCACTTCCGAATCAGTAGAGCAAAGTCATTTGGCATCCTGGTCTAGTTTCTGGACGTATCCATATCTTTTGACCATTCTGAATTTTGTTCTTTATATACGTTTGTCTAGTCTTTGAACTATTCTTTATATTTCCATTGCATAGGTTAGCACATATTCTTCACACATGTTGGGAAATAGAAGGCTTGTTTTTATAGGTCTTCTGGACATGGGTGTCCAGCTTCCCAGGGGATTGTCAAACTGGTTTTTATTCTGTTTTTCTGGTTTGTGGTCTCTGGCTTACTTCCTATTTTTCTGTCATTGCTGCTGACTCTTCACAGAATGCTGACTTTTTCTTTCTTCACTTTCACTCATTACCTATACGTTAAATCATGGCCTTATAATTTAAATCTTGCATTTTTCTAATACACTTGATGAACTTTAGTAAATGGTTGTAAAATGACTGAAAATTATTAGTGTAAGGTGAGGTTAGTATAAGGTGATAGGAAGTTGTCTGTGAAATTCTTGGGAACTTTTTGAATTTATAACCAAAAGAACTGAATTTGTCTGTTCATTTTACAATCTGTGACAAGGCATTTGGATTGAAAAGATGGAAAAACGGCCCTAGGAAACAAGTAGCTTACTATGTAGGAGGTAGGTACACAAGTGACTAATTAATATACAATCCATGTAATGTAATAAGCCCTATACAAAAGGTGTATATATACACTGTCACATGACTCAAGGAGGGACATCTCATTGTATATTGATAGGAATGGTACCAGGGAATGTTTCAGAGATTTTGCCAATAGATGGAGGTGGAGAGTGGGAGGAAGGGTGGAGGAGACAGTATTGATAGAGCATCCGGTTCACATTCTGTATTACCACAAAGTTGTTGGATGGTATTGAGCAAGTCACTTAATGTTTCAGATTCTAAGTTTTTTTCACCAGTAAAATGGGGTTGTTAATACTTACCTAACAGGATTGTTTTAAAGATTAAAGGAGAAAGGATTATTCAAGTAATATCTGTTAAATGTTTTCAGCTGTAAAGCTTTTTACAGTGTATTATGTCTTTGAAAATCAGCTTATTCCATTTTTAGTCAGCTATAATAGTTAAAAGTTCTTTAGTACATTATGCTGATATCTGTCTTAGAAATGTAAAAATCCTACTTTTCTTATTGCAGACATTGAAATGTCACCGTCCTTATATATACATACATCATATGTACCTATTCAGGCTATAATTTTTTAAGAATAGCAGTTTAAAAGGGGGTTAAGGATTTGTCTCATATGAAGTATACTGAATAGAATGAATATGTTAGGAAAGAGGGTTTAGATAAGGATTAAGAAATAAAAAGCAAATAGTTTCTTTTTTTCCTCTGTAAATCATTATTATAGTTTAATAATTCTATTTAGTACATTTGTAAATGGTAGTACAAAAAAACAGGTTAAGTCTGGAACTTAGACTCAGACAGAATCTTAAAATATTTGTAATCTGAAGTAAGTATGATGCTTCAGTGTCTTCTTTGTATTTTTTCTTTAATGCTTTTTTTGAGGTTTAACTCTGAAGTGAAAAGATCTGACAGTAATTATGTGGAATTGGTCAATAGCGCCAGGAACTGATCTGTACACCCTTGGGACACAGTAAGGGTCAGTTGACACTAGTAAACTTACGCATTTTTAAAACCTGTGAACAAGTGATTTTTTTTTTTTTTTTTTTTGGTGGGGGCAGCATTTCTTAAGCAATTGATTCTAAAAGATAATGTATTTCTGTTAAATTTAGTTTTTTAAAAATGTGTTTTGACATCAGTTTCCAATTTTAGATACAGCTGTTGGAGATGATATTCAGTAAAATAACACAACTTTACTATTTCCAAGGCATTGCTTAATATCGTTGGAATTTGAGGTGGGTGGAAAATGGCATTCAGAAAATTATTTCATGAAATAAATGGGACATATGCTAGGACTTTAAAATCTTGAAATTGTTAAGCTTCTACAGTATTTGCCATGGATTTTGGCTGCTATTTAGCAGTATAAATTAAGAAGCTAAGATCTTAGAGAAATTTTAGCAAAAATTCAGTAACCATTAAATCATCCCAGTAATTTTACTATATCTCCCCTCCAGACAGTTCACCAAACTGTGAACACATTAGTGTGTCACCAGTACAGTTGACTAATCTTTATGAACAGCTGTTACAACATGTGTGTTACTACAATGTGATTTCATTCAAATTTGGGCTTTAAAAAATAATTTTAAAACTTAAGTTAGCTCTTTCTTTCTTTTCTGTCTTTTGATGGTGTCTCTCTTTGTCACCCAGGCCAAAGTGCAGTAGCATGGTCTCAGTTCACTGTAACCTCTGCCTCCCGGGTTCAAGCAATTCCTGCCTCAGCCGCTGGGATTACAGGTGCACACCACCACGCCTGGCTAATTTTTGTATTTTTAGTAGAGATGAGTTTCACTATGTTGGCCAGGCTGGTCTTGAACACCTGACCTCAGGTGATCTGCCCTCTTCGGCCTCCTAAAGTGCTGGGATTACAGGTGTGAGCCACCGTGCCTGGCCCCTTTAAACGTTTTCTATCCTTTTGATGACATATACTTTGTAAGAGTATTTTCAAGCTTAAACTTTTTAATTTTTTTGTAGAAATGCCAGTTATGTAGAAAATCGATATTCACATTTTAGATTGTATGTTTTATTAATAGTTTTTTTGAAGTTAGTTTATTTATACTAAGAACTTTCAACTTTAACAAAAATCAGTCTTGCATGGTAACACATCTCTTGGTCTGTATTTGTTTTCTCTCTTAAGGCCAACTGCAAAGCTATGTTCCTTTTAGTGGAATCTTATGAGGTAATGAAGTATTATAAAATATTTTATATTGTATAAAAGGAATTTTGATCTTTTAATTTTAGTATATAATGTTTTTGGTCATGTAGGAGAAAAAAGAATGCAAGCACTTTTAAGTAGACTCTATTTTAATCTATTAGTCTTATGTCATTTATTGTTTGTAAGTAAATAAATAAAACCAAAATGTATTCGTTTATGTATCTTTACTCATATATTCCATGTCTACCTTTTTCATGACTGTGTTATAACATGATAGAGTGAAATGGCCTTATTAACCTGGCAGGATGATGAATATTGATCAAAGGGTATTATTGTGATATTTTAAAGACTTGTTTTTTAGAATAAATATACCACAGCATACTGTTTGATTTCAGTATGTAAGATAATCTTGAACATTAAGATTTTGACGTGTGTTTGTTTTTGCATGACATACATATAGACCACGCTGTAAAGCCTGTTTTGAAGATTTCTGTTTGATTCTGTAAGTCCCAACATGATCTGGTCCTTGCTTCACTTTCCAGATTCCATTACCTCAAGTCATTTCTCCATTCATTTCACTGCAGCTGCTTTGGTCTTTTATTCATTTCTGAGAAGATTTTCATGTGCCTAAACTGCCCCATCTCCAGTCTGCTTAATATTAAACTCTTCCTTTAGGTCTCAGCCTAGGTGTAGATCACTTAGGGTAAATAGTCAATCTTACATTATTTTTCCAGCATAATGGCTTCTGGAATGCTGCTATGTAATATATAACCTGTTACCTTTATAAAATCTGAAAAATTCTTAAACAGATGGTAAATAAGCAAAAACAAAAACAGAAACAAAAAACCCAAAAAAGCCACCCCAAACTAATAAAGTTTAACTTCAACAGAAGGCTATTGGCTTGAGGGGGGTTGTATTAATCTATCTTTTGAATCTATTTTGACTCTTGCAAAGGTAATTATAGCTTGACCTAAATTTGCTTCTTACTACCTGTGTGACTTTAGGTAAATCATTTAACACTGTACTAATAAGATTGCATGGGATTTACAATTGAGGTACTGTTAAACTCTAAATTTCTTTGATTTTACATTTTTTATTGATCACATAAAATACTTGATTTTGATCTTGGTAGATTATAGGTTATTTCAGCATTTGGAATTTGTTTTGTGCTTATCAGTAATAAATAAAAAGCCAGTTAAAATACTGTGTTTATGTGTGTACATGTTTCCAGTTTTTAAATTTCTTGCACTTTTAGTGCTTGTGGATGCTGTCTACATTTCTTATAGCATCAGTGGTTTTAAAGGTTTAGTGACTAGTCTATATATTTCATTATGAATTAGAAATTACTAGAGCTCAGTAAAGATGTTTCTCTAATTTAGTGATTCTTCACTCTATTTGGAAGGGGGTTCATTATTTGTAGATGCCGTTTTAGTAGGTGTTCAGTAGGTGCATGAAAATAAGCATATCTCTTGATGAATGTCTGGAATTGTTATTAAAAAATTTTAAATAGAGAAAGGTCAGGTTACCCACAAAGGGAAGCCTGTCAGACTAACAGCAGATCTCTCTGCAGAAAGCCTATAAGCCAGAAGAGAGTGGGGGCCAATATTCCACATTCTTAAAGAAAAGAATTTTCAACCCAGAATTTCATATCCAGCCAAAGTAAGCTTCATAAGCGCAGGAGAAATAAAATCCTTTCCAGACAAGCAAATGCTGAGAGATTTTGTCACTACCAGGTTTGCCTTACAAGAGCTCCTGAAGGAAGCACTAAATATAGAAAGGAAATACCAGTATGAGCCATTGCAAAAACATACCAAATTGTAAAGATAATTGACACTGTGAAGAAACAGCTTCAATTAACGGGCAAAATAACTAGCTAGCATCATAATGATAGGATCAAATTCACACATAACAATATTAATCTTATATGTACATTGTGTAAATGCCCCAATTAAAAGACACAGACTGGCAAATGGGATAGAGTTAGAACCCACCAGTGTACTATATTCAGGAGAACCATCTCACATGCAAAGACACACACAGGCCCGAAATAAAGGGGTGGAGAAACATTTGCCAAACAAATGGAAAGCCAAAAAAACAAAACAAAACAAAAAAACCAGGGGTTGCAATCCTAGTCTCTGATAAAACAGACTTTAAACCAACAAAGATCATAAAAGACAAAGAAGGGCATTTCATAATGGTAAAGGGATCAATGCAATAAGAAGAGCTAACTATATATACTTGCACCTAATACTAGGAACACACAGATTCATAAAGTTAGTTTTTAGAGACCTACAAAGAGACTTAGACTCCCACACAATAAAAGTGGGAGACTTTAACACCCCACTGTCAATATTAGACAGATAAACGACCAGAAAATTAGCAAAGATATTCAGGACTTGAACTCAGCTCTGGACCAAGCAGACCTGATACACATCTACAGAACTCTCCACCCCAAATCAACAGAATACACATTCTTCTCAGCACCATATTGCACTTATTCTAAAATTGACCACAAAATTGGAAGTAAAACACTCCTCTGCAAATGCAAAAGAATGAAAATCTTAACAAACAGTCTCTCAGACCACAGTGCAATCAAAGTAGAATTCGGGATTAAGAAACTCACTCAAAGCCACACAACTACGTGGAAACTGAATAACCTGCTCCAGAATGACTACTGGGTAAATAATGAAATTAAGGCAGAAGTAAATAAGTTATTTGAAACCAGTGAGAACAAAGATACAACATACCAGAATCTCTGGGACACAGCTAAAGCAATGTTTAGAGGGAAATTTATAGCATTAAAGGCCCACAGGAGAAAACGAGAAAGGTGTAAAATCGACATCGTAACATTGCAATTAAAAGAACTGGAGAAGCAACAACAAACAAATTCAAAAGCTAGCAGAAGACACGAAATCACTAAAATCAGAGCAGAACTGAAGGAGATAGAGACACGGAAAACCCTTCAAAAAATCGATGAATCCAGGAGCTGGTTTTTTGAAAATATTAAAAAAAATAGACCGCTAGAACTACCATCAGAGAATACCATAAACACCTCTACGCAAACTAGAAAGTCTAGAAGAAATGGATAAATACCTGGACACATATACCCTCCCAAGATGAAATCAGGAAGAAGCCGAATCCCTGAATAGACCAATAACAAGTTCTGAAATTGAGGCGTGATTAATAGCCTACCAACCAAAAAAAGCCCAGGACCAGATGGATTCACAGCCGAATTCTACCAGCGGTACAAAGAGGACTTGGTACCATTTCTTCTAAAACCATTCCAAACAATAGGAAAAGAGGGACTCCTCCCTATTTTATGAGGCCAGTATCATCCTAATATCAAAACCTGGCAGAGACACAACAAAACAAGAAAATTTCAGGCCAGTATTCCTGGGCCAATATTCCTGATGAATAACAATGTGAAAATCCTCAATAAAATACAGGCAAACTGAATCCAGCAGCACATCAAAAAGCTTATCCACCATGGTCAAGTGGGCTTCATCCCTGGGATGCAAGGCTGGTTCAACATATGCAAATCAATAAATATAATCCATCACATAAACAGAGCCAATGACAAAAATCACATGATTATCTCAATAGATGAAGAAAAGGCGTTTGATAAAATTCAACACCCCTTCATGCTAAAAACTCTCGATAAACTTGGTATTGATGGAAGGTATCTCAAAATAATAAGAGCTATTTATACAAACCCACAGTCAATATTATACTGAATGGGCAAAAACTGGAAGCATTCCCTTTGAAAACTGGCACACGACAAGGATGCCCTCTCTCACCATTCTATTCAACATAGTATCGGAAGTTCTGGCTAGGGCGATCAGGCAAGAGAAAGAAATAAAGGGTGTTCAAATAGGAATAAAGGAAGTCAAATTGTCTGTGTTTGCAGATGACATGATTGTATATTTAGAAAACCCCATCGTCTCAACCCAAAATCTCCTTAAGCTGATAATCAACTTCAGCGAAGTCTCAGGATACAAAATCAAAATCAATGTGCAAAAATCACAGGCATTCCTATACACCAATAATAGCCAAATCATGAGTGAACTCCCATTCACAATTGCTACAAGGAGAATAAAATACCTAAGAGTACAACTTGCAAGGTATGTGAAGGACCTCTTCAAGGAGAAGTAACAAACCACTGGTCAAGGAAATCAGAGAGGATACAAACAAATGGAAAAACATTCCGTGCTTGTGGATAGGAAAAACCAGTATCATGAAAATGGCCATACTGCTCAAAGTAATTTATAGATTCAGTGCTATCCCCATCAAGCTACCTTTGACTTTTTTCACAGAATTAGAAAAAAACTGCTTTAAATTTCATGTGGAACCAAAAAGGAGCCCGTAGAGCCAAGATAATGCTAAGTAAAAAGAACAAAGCTGGATGCATCATGCTACCTGACTTCAAACTATATTATAAGGCTACAGTAACTAAAACAGCATGGTACTGGTACCAAAACAGATATATCGACCAATGGAACAGAACAGAAGCCTCAGAAATAACACCACACATCTGCAACCATCTGATCTTTTGACAAACCTGACAAAAATAAGTAATGGGTAAAGGATTCCCTATTTAATCAATGGTGTTGGGAAAACTGGCTAGCCATATGCAGAAAACTGAAACTGCACCCCTTCGTTACATCTTATAAAAAAGTTAACTCAAGATGGATTAAAGACTTAAACATAAGACCTAAAACTGTAAAAACCCTAGAAGAAAACCTAGGTAATACCATTCAGGACATAGGCATGGTCAAAGATTTCATGACTAAAACACCAAAAGCAATGGCAACAAATGCCAAAATTGACAAATGGGATCGAACTAAACTAAAGAGCTTCTGCACAGCAAAAGAAACTATCATCAGAGTGAACAGGCAGCCTACAGAGTGGGAGAAAATTTCTGTAATCTATCCATCTGACAAAGGGCTAATATCCAGAATCTACAAGGAAAAACAAATTTACAAGAATAAAACAACCCCATCAAAAAGTGGGTGAAGGATATGAACAGACCCTTCTCAAAAGAAGACATTTATGGCCGGGCATGGTGGCTCCTGCCTGTAATCCCAGCACTTTGGAAGGCTGAGGCGGGTGGATCATGAGGTCAAGAGATTGAGACCATCCTGGCCAAACTGGTGAAACCCTGTCTCACTAAAAATACAAAAGTTAGCTGGGCATGGGTGCACATGCCCTACAAAGACTTGGAACCAACTCAGTCAATGCCCATCAATGATAGACTGGATAAAGAAAATGTGGCACATATACACCATAGAATACTATGCAGCCATAAAAAGGATGTGTTCATGTCCTTTGCAGGGACAGGGATGAAGCTGGAAACCATCATTCTCAGCAAACAACACAGGAACAGAAAACCAAACACCGCATGTTCTGACTTATAAGTGGGAGTTGAACAATGAGAACACATGGACACAGGGAGGGGAACATCACCCATCAGGGCCTGTCAGGGGGTACGGGGCTGGGGGAGGGGGATAGCATTAGGAGAAATACCTAATGTAGACTACAAGTTGATGGATGCAGCAAACCACCATGGCACGTGTATACCTATATAACAAACCTGCACGTTCTGCACATGTATCCCAGAACTTTATAATAATAAAAGTGTAAATACTTAGGTAAATAATTCCTTACTACATAGTGTTGAATGTGCAACGTACCTTTCATATCTTTTTTTCTTTGATCCTTAGATTGCCCTGATGAATATGGTGATACAAATATTCCAGTTTTACAGAGGAAAAAACCAAAGCTCAGAAAAGTTACTGCTTTGCCATCGTTATAGCTAGTGAGATGTAGGGGTGGAAGGGACTTCACAATCTAGCATTGTAATTTAAGATTCATTTTTCTACTTATATACTATATTGGCCGTTAAATATGGAAATTTTATGAAATATTGTATTCCTATAAAGAGTATAAAGTATCCAAATTTTCCAGTCTTTAATATTGATTACATACATTACATATCACCTTCTCTTAAGGCAACGTTAGTAGTTTTGTTTCTGAAATCTTGGCTTTCAGATACTGTCAGTATGTGCAATATTGTTATTAGTATTATTTGAGTTGTATGCTATCCGAGAAGTAGGTTGTGGTTTTGTAACCAAATTTTAAAAAGATGCCTAGACGTGATTTATATTACACTTCAAATTCAAAACAAATTTTGCTTTAAAAATTAAAAGTGAAAGCATTTAATATTTTTTCAGCTCTTAGCAGTTAACCTTGCTGCTTTTCTAAAGACATCTTCTTTAGTTATTACCAACTTAATTTTTAAAAAAAATACAGTTATAGAAAAGTAAATATATAATTGTTTTGGGCCTTTGTACAACCGTTAACTAATATTTACTTTAAAAAATTCTACGTTTTACACTTAATGTCATATATTCAATCCTGATTAAAAGCCTAGCAAAATTAAGTGACGTGCCTCCAATCCTGAGTTAGGACTGATATCATTCTAAATTTAAATGTTCCTTTTTTCATTTGAAAAGTATTTGTACATTTTGTTCAGTTGTAAATAATTTATTAAAATCACATTTTATTGTATTACTTTAAACTATATGCTTGTGCTAGACAATCTGAAAAATCTGATTTTAAATTTTTTTTTAAATAGAAAAATGTAGACCTTAGCAGTAAACTTTCTATCCTACCTAATGTGTTTTATGCACTGTGGGAGTTTGGTAATCAGGAATAAGTTATTTTCTGACTGCTTGATAAGTTTAACAAATCCAAGTTCTAACGTATATAAATTTTGTCTCTCAAACTCTGCTTGACCATGGTAATTTGGTTCTAAGCCCGAATTACATTAATCGCAAATTACAAATTTTTGGCTTTCCTTGAGGATTTTGTTTGGACTACAGTGTGTTCAATATAATTGTATTATCAGTAATGAAATCTGACTTTTGATTAGACAATGAAAAATTCTTACCATCTGAGCAAATGGTGTGAATTCATTTATTAAAGTTCTTCCGAAAGATTTGGTAGCAAACTATATGAAAGAACTATAGTGCTCTTCTTAAAATGAGGCATAACAGAATTTCAGTTAACATTGTCAGAAAGCACTCTATGAATATAAAGTTGCTCAATGTGACATTTACTTATATATGTTACCCTCTTCTATGGGGAACTTGGGTAATGAAGTGTAGTTTTGACTGCCGTTTGTCAGTTGGAAAGGTTCCAAAAACAAGGAAGCATTTGTACATGTGCAGATGTTGGCCCGGTTCCTCATTTCTCCTGTTGTCAAAGACCATTTTATTTTCACAAAGATATGTTTGTATCTGTTCTACAATATGGCATGTGAATAGTATACCAGTAGTGTATGGAGGAGTTTTTTGTTTTACTTTTTGCATGACAAAACTGTGTAATCTTACATATTTCTTATTTTAGTGCTTTCATTTTTATGTCAGGGTCTTTATACCTGAATGTTTCTGGGAAATAGTTAAATCTTTTGTAATTGTCTAACAAAAATTTCAAGGTCATGGAGGTATTTTAAGTTAGGGGAATCGCTGAGAATGCTGTTTGGTTCCTCAACAG
This sequence comes from Macaca fascicularis, assembly GCF_037993035.2. Lineage (NCBI taxonomy): Eukaryota > Metazoa > Chordata > Mammalia > Primates > Cercopithecidae > Macaca > Macaca fascicularis. The sequence goes on from NC_088376.1 coordinate 46,824,251, forward strand.
TTTTTGTATTGCACATTGGACACAAGTAATCTCTTTTTCTAATTGGACACAAGTAATCTCTTTTTCTAATTCCCAAAATAAATTTTAAAATTATCAGGCAAGGCACAAAATTAGATATGTGTTTACCTCTAATTTCTAAAGAACCAGTACCTATGACCTCCTAACTAAAATGGAATCAATTAAATTACTTTGATTAATGATTCATATATATCTAAGTTTTTCATTTACATAATTAGGATTTCATCACAAAGCTGCAATATTAAAACTTAAGAGAAAAACGTTACATACCCAAAGAACAAGTACAGATATTGTGCATTGTTATAGTTGAAAGGGAGCAATTGAAATTGGTAATTCTGGATAAAGTATAATTCTCGATTTGTTTTTTGTTTTAAAGTTGATAAAATTTTAATGCAAGGATATTGAGTTGTGACAGTTTTATAAAGCTCAGGGCAAAATTAATATTGCCTGTTTTCCTAAGAGATACAAGAATAGGAGCCTGATTTTGGGGTCACTAAGTGTATGTAGATTGTTCAGTTTGTAGCAATAGAGTATTGATATAGGCATGCCTTGGAGATATTAAGAGTTTAGTTCCAGACCACCTCAATAAAGCAAACATCATGATAAAGTGAGTCATGTGAATTTCTTGGTTTCCCAGTGCATATAAAAGTTCGGTTTACATTACACTGTAGTCTACTAAGTATGTAAGCATTATGTCTAAAAAACATATAGATACTTTAGTTAAGAATACTTTTTATTTTTGGCTAAAGAATGTTAATGATCATCTGAGCCAAATCTTCAGTGAGTTGTAATCTGTTTGCTGGTGGAGGGTCTTGCCTCAGTGTTGATGGCTGCTGACTGATCAGGGTGGCTATGACAGTTATTTCTTAAAATAAAATGACAAATGTAGTTTGCTGCATCAGTCGACTCTTCCTTTCACGAAGGATTTTTCTGTAGCTTGCCATGTTTTTCATAGCATTTTACCCACTGTAGAATTTCAAAATTGGAGTCAGTACTCTCAAACTCTACTGCTCTTTGTCAGCTAGGTTTATGTCATATTCTAAGGCCTTTGTTGTCATTTCACTAATATTCACAGCATCTTCACCAGGAGTAGATTCCATCTCAAGAAACCACTTTCTTTGCTCATCCATAAGAATCAACTCCTCTTCTTTTCAAGTTTGATCGTGAGATTTCAGTAATTTAGCGTCCACATCTTCAGACTCCACTTGTAATTGTGGTTCTCTTGCTATTTTCACTCTATCTGTAGTTACTGCCTCCACTACAGTCTTGAGCCCCTCAAAGTTATCCATGGGATTTGGAATCAACTACTTCCAAACTCTGTTAATGTTGATATTTTGACCTCCTCCCATGAATCACAGATACACTTAATAGCATCTCGATTGGCAAATTATTTTCAGAAGATTTTCAATTTATTCTTCCAAGATCCATTAGAGGAATTACTATGTATTGCAGTGATAGCCTTACAAAATATTATTTCTTAAATCATAAGACATGAAAGTTGAAATTACTCCTTGATCTGTGGGCTGCAGAATGGATGTTGTTAGCAGGCGTGAAAACAACATGAATCTCCTTGCACACCCCCATCAGAGCTTTTGAGTAGCTAGGTGCATTGTCAGTGAGCAATAATGTTTCAAAAGGAATCTTTTTTTCTGAGCAGTAGATCTCAATGGTGGGCTTAAAATATTTAGTAAAGGATGCTGTAAACCATTGTGCTGTCATGCAGTCTTTCTTGTTACATATATAGAGTGAAGGCAAATCAATTTAGCATCATTCTTAAGGATTCTGGGATTTTTGGAATGGTAAACAATTATTGTTTTCAACTTAAAGTCACCAGCTGCATTAACCCCTAACAAGAGAGTCTGCCTTTGCTTTGAAGCTTTGAAGCCAGGCATTGACTTCTTGGATCTAGTTGTGAAAGTCCTAGGGAGCATTTTCTTCCAATAAAAGGCTGTTTGATCTACATTGAAAATCTGTTGATTAGTCACTTTCATCAGTTATCTTAGCTAGATCTTCTGGATAACTTGCTGTGGTTTCTATATCAGCACTTGCTGCTTCTCTTTGTACTTTTATATTATGGTGATGAATTCGTTCCTTAAACTGCATTAACCAACCTCTGCTAGCTTTAGGCTTTTCTTCTGAACTCTGAGCCTTCATAGAATTGAGGAGAGTTGGGTTCTCGTTCTGGATTAGGTATTGGCTTAAGGGAATGTTGTGACTGATTTGATCTTTCACCCAGATCACTAAAATGTTCTCCCTATTAGCAATAAGGCTGTTTTGCTTTCTTAACATTTGTGTGTTCACTGGCGTAGCACTTCTGATTTCTTTTGATAATATTTCCCTTGCATTCACAGCTTGGCTGTTTGGGTTAAGAAGCCTAGCTTTCTGCCTATCTCAGTTTTAGATGTGCCTTCTTCACTATGCCTATTGTTTCTAGTTTTTGATTTCAAATGAGAGACCTGCAACTCTTTTCATTTGCTTACTTAGAGGCCATAGTAGGATTAATAGGCTTATTTTCAGTATTGTTGGGTCTCAGGGAACAGGGAGGCCCGAGAAGAGGGAAGAGTTGGGGGAACGGCTGGTTGGTGGATCAGTCACAACACACACATTTATTGATTCCTTTTTTTCTCCAATGTTCATTTTCTAATATGTATTTTAGCAGTGGAAAGTACCTTAGATAAAGCCTATTATTTTACTTAAGGTGAAAATGAATGTTCATGGCCATGGAACACTTTTCTTTTGATTTAGGATGATAATCCTCCCAGTAGTTTTAAAATCCATTAGAAAACCTTGCTAAGATGAGAATAATTTTGAGGCTGGGCCAAGGAGAACAGAAAATATGGCTGGGAAAGGGAAACAAGATAAACTTGGACCAGATGTGCTCAGAATGGAGGTTGCATTAATAGGATATCGGTTTGTCCCTTCCAAACCTTTGGATGTAGGGTAAAAGACACCTCTCAAGAATCTTTCCCTGAATTCCACCCCACCTGCTTCCTGACTAGGTAAGGCCCCTGCTAAATGCTCCCCTGGGACCTGCACCGCTGCTTAGTAACTAACACTTTTCATATTCGTATTTGTTTGGTGTCTGCATGCTCTTCTAAAATAAAAGCCCATGGCTAAATGGAGACTGTTTGGTTCACCCTTAATTGCCACCATAACACAGTTCCTGATGCCTGGTAAATAACTGCTGGTTAATAGGCTGCAGTGCTATCGGTTTAAATAAAAGGATTGGTTGACTACATTTACACAAGTGAAGAAGATAAGGGAAAGCATAAATACTTTCAGATTTGGTAATAAAGACAGTATCTTCCCTCTTATTGATCAATGTGGTTCTTAGATTTTGATAAGCAAGACTTGTCATCCTATTTCAGCTTTATAGTGTAAAGTTCTCTATTTAAATATTTTTCAGGTCCATAGTACTGGTATGAATTAGGAAAAAATGAATTTAATCTCTAATAAACTGTCAAATGTAGTAAGAAAATCCAAAGTCATTCCTAGTAGCAATTTCTACTGAAAGGATCTGAGGATAGACCTAGGATATATTCATCAGAATCTCTTGTAATATTAAGATAATTCTTTTGTAGAGTTTTCCGTCTGATGAAGGTTGGCCATTTGCAAAGTATCTTGGAGCTTGTGGAAGAATGGTGGCTGTAAATTATGTTGGAGAAGAACTGTGGAGTTACTTTAATGCTCCATGGGAGAAACGAGTTGACCTCGCTTGGCAATTAATGGAAATAGCAGAACAGCTTACAAACAATGACTTTGAATTTGCACTCTACCTCCTGGACGTCAGCTTTGACAATTTTGCAGTTGGTCCTAGAGATGGGAAGGTAATCATTGTGGATGCTGAAAATGTTTTGGTTGCTGACAAAAGATTAATTAGACAAAGTAAGTATATAGTTTTTAGATTTTTTTCTACTCATTTTTTCCTATGTCAATATAATGTTTATACTTATATGAAATGAGCCTTGAATTTCCTCCTTAGATGGCAACTTTACACGTCTTTCTTTGCTTTATATAACCACTGTCAATAAACGAATACAGATACTCTTTGACTTACTAGGGTGTTACATCTTGATAAACCCAGTCTACGTTGAAAATATTGTTATTTGAAATACATCTAACATATAGGGCATCATAGCTTAGCCTCGCCTACCTTAAACATACTGAGAGCACTTACATTAGCCTACAGTTGGGAGAAATTGCATAAAGTAAAACTTATTTTATAATAAACTGTTGAATATAATTATATTCAAGTAATATGTTGAATTCTGTACTGAAAGTGAAAAACAGAATGGTCGTATGGGTTCTTGAAATATGGTTTGTACTTTATTTAACTATTTTGGTGATTCCTGGCACTGCAGCTGTGAGTTTGGTTTGATATTCTGATTATTACATCTCACCCAAAACTTTGCTCTCCGTTTGTTTTTGAGTTCTTCACAGGATAGATGGATAGTGTCTGAAGTGTTTTGAAAATTAAATGCCATGGAAGTTTTAAAGCGTCAGGGACAAAGCCTGTAGGTCTAGAACCAATTCAGTTAGAAAAACCAAAGGGTGAGGGTTTTATATTTTTTAATCCCTTCTTTCCCCCTGATAAAAGTAATATGAATATCTTTTGACAAAGGCTGAAAATTTGTGGCACCTGGGGAAAAGTTTACGTGACAGCCATATATTAGGTTGACATTTACTTTTTGCATGATCTTAGCATGATCCTATTAAATACTTGATTTTCCCACCCCTTTGTTCAGATTTTATACTTACCAGACTATTTTCTGATTATTTATTGACTTGCCCCGTAGATCCTCCTATGGGAGGTGAACATCCTGCTGAAATATTCTACTCTCTATTTACCTCTTCCTACATTTGTGAATATTGTAGCAGCGTATACTATGCTTTCTTTTTTAAAGTGTACACAAGCAGGTGGTTTTTATTATATTCATAGAGTGCAATTTTCCTAAGCTTAAAAAATTATTTCAGTGTTTATAAAAATAATTTTTTTATAATTCATTTTATGCAGACATTCCTGGAATAATTATTACTAATTCCTGACCTTAGATGAATCCAACCATATAGCTTCTGTATTCTTGCATTTCATACAGTGAGCATTGCTCTAGTGCTACTTTAAGTGTGGTCATTTCTTTTCAAATGTCTCATGGGTCCTCTAAGTAGCCACTTTGCAAAAGCCTCTGTCTATTCATTCACTCCCTTTTCTTTCCACTTTCTAGTAAATTACCTTTATTTTATTTCTTCACAGGGAAATTGAGATTTTGCTGTGGCAAATCCCTCAGTGTCCTTTATTGTCTAAACCTCATTAAAACAACACACATTGGTCTTTCTTTTTCAGATAGATTCTTCTTTGAGAATTTGTTACATCAGTTACCTTCTTCAGTGTCCCACCTCCTTCCTTTAATATCCAACGTTTCTTTTGCCTCCCTATAAAAAGTATATATAAGATTCTCTTCTGCTTCTCCTTGCTTGTCCACTGTTTTATTTAAAAGTATTTATTGCCTTTCTGCTTCCTCAGCCTCTGTTCATTCCTTAGTCCATTAAAACCTGACATAGACCTCTGCCTTGCCATTAGCAACCACCTAATTGGCAAATTTGTGAAGTGATTTTGACTAGTATCAACTTCTTGAAGTTTTTTCCTCCTTTGGAATAGTAACCCTAAAAAAACATTAATCTTACTACTCCTTTGCCTAAATGGTTTTAATGACTTCCCATTGTTCTTGAAGTACAATCCAAACACCTTACCAGGGCATAATCTGTAATCTGTGTGACTTGGCCCTCTTCTGATTGTTTTTTTTCTTTTTTTTTCTTTTTTGAGACAGGCTCTCTGTCACCCAGGCTGAAGTGCAGTGGCATGATCACGGCTCAGTGCAGCCTCGACCTCCCTGACTCAAGTGATCCTCCTGCCTCAGCCTCCCAAGTAGCTGGGACTACAGGCATACACCACCATGCCTGGCTAATTTTTTTATTTTTTGTAAAGGTGGGATCTTGCTGTGTTGCCCAGACTGGTCTCAAACTTGTGGGCTCAAGCAGTCCTCCCACCTTCGCCTCTCAAAGTGCTGGGATTACAAATGTGAGCCCACCCCGCCCAGCCTTATGTATGTATGTATTTTTTTTTTTTTTTTTTTTTTGAGACGGAGTCTCCCTGTGTCTCCCAGGCTGGAGTGCAGTGGCGTGATCTCGGCTCACTGCAAGCTCCGCCTCCCGGGTTCACGCCATTCTCCCGCCTCAGCCTCCCAAGTAGCTGAGACTACAGGCACCCGTCACCACGCCCGGCTAATTTTTTGTATTTTTAGTAGAGACGGGGTTTCACCATGTTAGCCAGGATAGCCTCAATCTCCTGACCTCGTGATCCACCCGCCTCGGCCTCCCAAAGTGCTGGGATTACAGGCTTGAGCCACCGCGCCCGGCCATATGTATGTATTTTTCGAGTGTTTCATTTTTAATACCCCTCTGTCTATTGCCCTCAGTGCTTCTGCTACAATGGTCTTTTGTTTTCCTGAATGAATTGGCCCACTTCTGGGTATTCCCATATGCAGTTTCCTCTTCCAAAAATGTCTCTTCCTTCCATATACAGCTAGCTATTTGTTTTTCAAGCCTTGGCTCCTTCAAGTACGTGTGTGCTTATGTGTTCTCAATATGCCTATTATCCCTCTTATCTCAAACTCATGTGTCAAGTCTAGTTCTAGTTGCACATATGACATGCCCACCTGATACCTTATAGCTCCTTTATATTTATGTTGTCTATATATAAAATATTGACACTATTATGCAATTGTACATACCTTGTCATCCAATTAGAACCTTAAACTTTACCCATATACTTACTTATTTTTACCTGAAATGTTTCCCCAATCTAGCTTTTCATTCTGGGCCCTCTATAGTTGCTGTCATGGTCTTAATCCTTCCAGTCTTCAGGCCACAGTTATCTTTCTATAAAATAAATTATGGTCATGATTACACAAGTTACGACCTATTTCTCTAGCATCACCTGTATCTCCTTGCCAACTACCTTTCTCACACTGTAGCCACAGTGAACTTATTGCCTCGTCAACCAAATGGACCAATCTCTTAAGTCCATGCCTTTGCATATACTGTGTCCTGAACCTAGAGTGCTATTTTTCCTAGTTTCTTTTCAGATTTGTTACTTTTAAGACCTAAATCAGATGTTCTCCTTTTTGCAGTCTTCTACAGCCCCAGGGATAAGTGCGAATTCCCCACTATTCCTGTAGCATTGTGTCATTTTCTTTATGGCACTTTCTGTGTACCATAGAAAGTCACTAGACTAAACCTGTAAGTGGTAGGGACCTTTTTGAATCTTTCTGCCTAGCGTTGGTGGGCTCTCAGTGAATGTTTGTATGAATTTATATATTTAAATGTTTAAAGTTATAATATACTTTTACCTAAAAGTGTAGAACAAATACTATTAATTAGTGAAATATTCTATTTTTGGAAGCAATGAAAACTATTTAAAACATTTTTTTTCTACTTCTGCTTTTCCTCCTTTCACAGATAAACCTGAAAATTGGGATGTATGGTATGAAAGCAAGTTTGATGACTGTGATAAGGAGGCTTGCTTATCATTTTCAAAAGAAATTCTTTGTGCTCGTGCCACTGTGGACCACAATTACTATGCTGTTTGTCAGAACCTCTTATCCAGACATGCCACCTGGCGTGGCACTTCTGGAGGACTCCTTCATGATCCACCAAGTGAAATTGCCAAAGATGGCCGGCTCGAGGCCTTGCTGGATGAGTGTGCCAACCCAAAGAAGCGCTATGGCAGATTCCAGGCTGCAAAAGAACTGCGTGAATACCTAGCACAATTAAGTAACAACGTGAGGTAGTCTATGGTGACCTTTTCTTTTTTCCTTCATTTAAACAGCACTGGCTAAAACTAAACCACCAAAAAACTATCTGAAAAAATGAAATTTGGAAGTGTTACATTCAGAGGATGATAAACTTGCACTGATAGATCTTAATGTTAACATCCATCAAAATAAGACATTACTTCAAAAATCACATGATGCTTCTGCAAATAAGTATGTTCTTATACTTTGGAGGCTTGAGCTGTCATCAGCTGCTCCCCACTACACCGGAATGCTTGAGTGGATTAATGAATATTGTTAAGCTATTGGAAATGAGTCTGATAGTACATTGACTTGTGTATCAAAGGGTACTTGGTACTTAGTTTGCATTTACTATCATGATTTTGTGAATCTCTTGCATTTACTTTGAATGTCAAGTCAGATTGGCCTGTTTTATAGGCCGCTTTTTCCTTCTGATGTGTAGGGTTTTTTCCCATTTTTGTTTTTCTTTTAAATTAAATTTTGAAAATTCAGGTTACTGTAGGTGTTCATTTAAATTTTTACTAGTTCTCATTCAGTGCTATTTGGTACATATTTACTGTTAGGGCAGGATTCCCAGGTTTACTGTGTGTGTGTTTTTTTTAAAGAAAGCTAAATATTATATTATGTAAATACTTCTTTTCACCACCTTCTATAGTTTCACCATTGCATGGTATCATTTCAGGTTATTTAACAGTTACATCCCTCTATGCCAATAATTACAAGTATACACTAAACATGAAGTTTGGCATATGTTGCAAAATGTCATTTATCTTTTACTAAAGACTTTAAGAAGAATATACTGGAATCTGTATCTTGATGTTAATTTTGATTCAGAAAAAAAATACAACCCAGTATCTAAAAAGTGTTAACTAGTCCAAGATAGTAATGCATATGCCAAAGAAATCTTACAGCTAGTCTCATGTTTAGAATTTAAAATAGAATTGGTCACCTACTTATTCTTACCACCGTACTTCCAGTTTTCTAGCTCTGTCATTATTAAATTCAGATCTTCCTGATGATTCTTTCTGTTGAAAGTTAAACTACTGCTTTTAAGTAATTTAAAGTTATCCTACCTTTTACTAGTAGGTAGTTTTGCAAAAGTAACATGGTAGCCATTGTTTGAATTTAATTGGGCATCATAACCTTTTATTTGTTGAGGAACTAATCATTATTACTGTAAAGCAGACAAGTTAGCCAGTCAGCCCACTTTGGTCTTCTTTACCTAATGGTTAAACATCAAAACATCAAATTTAATTATTTGCATAGAAATGTGTGGGCTCTTTAAAAAATGTTACGGTATGTAAGTTGACTATCACTAACAGGTAATATTTTTCTGTTTGAAGTTGTTACTTTTGTTTACAGCAAAATTTGATGTAGTGTGCAGTAGTGAGCTCTAGACTGATCTTTTTCTAAATCAGAAAGTGATTAAAGTATGCACAACCAAAGCCACGTTTTTCTTTTTCATTTATTCAGCAACTATTTATTAAGCATCAACTCAGTGCCAGGCACGTTACTAGCTGCTACATACTGTCTGAACATGACATATGGTTAAGTAACTTTACAATTATTATCAAATACTTCAATGTACATATTTCTTAAGTTGAAATAGCATTAACTAGGATAATGCATTCATGTTATTTTATTGTCTTGTGATAGAAATTCAACTTGTACCATCTAAAACTAGGTTGCTATAAAAATAGGAGGATGAAGTCAATAAAGTTAATTCCAGTTTAAAAAGTGGAAGGAAAAGGTAAGAGCTCTCCATTATAAAATAGTTGCATTATGTTAATTTTTACATATTAGTGCATTGCATATATCAACTGGCCCTCAATGAAACATTTAAGTGCTTGGAATTTTACTAAACTGACTCTTTTGCAACTTTGGGAGATTTTTGAGGGGAGTAGCTAAAATTGCCAAACACCTCTTACTCAAAACTTCAAATAAAATACACATTTTGAAAAGGGAGCACCTTTTATATTTGATAAGTTTTCATTATAAACCTTACAATACCAGTCACAAAGAGGTTGTCTGTCTATGGTTTAGCAAACATTTGCTTTTCTTTTTGGAAATGTGATTGCAATTGCAGAACAGAAAGTGAGAAAACACTGCCAGCAGTGATTGCTACTTGAGGTAGTTTTTAATAACTACCATTTCCCCTCCATGAAATTATGTGAAATTTATTTTATCTTTGGGAAAAGTTGAGAAGATAGTAAAAGAATTAGGAATTTAAAATTACAGGGAAAAATATGTAAGTGAAAAGCAATAAATATTTTGTTCACTTTGCTATCAAGAAGTTCACTATCAGATATTTATTATATGGCAGCAATTTATATTTTTAATCATTGCCCATTAATAGACGCAGTAAAATATTTTTGAATCAGACATTTGGGGTTTGTATGTGCATTAAAATTGTCTTTTGTACTGTAAGTTACTGTTAATTTGAATATTTTATCAAACTGTCTCCCTGTGCCTTTATAATATGAAGTTGTTTCTACAACTTTTAATGATCTTAATAAAGAATACTTTAAGAATGACACTTTTCAGACTATTTCTTAATTTCAGATATTCACATTTTCTTGAGTGGAAAGTTTGAGTAGATAAGTTACTAGTTTCCTCTTGCATGCACTTTAATTAGAATTTTGAGGGAACTACTGATTGGTTGTACACCGGGCTTTAAGGTTGTGTGTGTTTCCTTTTTCTGTAGTAGTGAGTTTTTAAAAAATTTTTACCACTAAAATGGAATTAAAAAAAAAAAAAAACCTCATTACGGAAATTTTCAAATGTATGCAAGAGAATAACATAATGAACAGTAGTATAACTATCATTACACTAACTTCAAAAGTTAAAAACATGTGGCCAAACTAGTTTCATCTCTAAACTACTTGCTTCCAGCTTATTTTGAAGCACATCTGAGATGTATCATTAGATTTATATTAGGCATTTTCTCCTAGTAAAACACAATACTGTTTTTTTTTTTTTTTTTTGAGACTGAGTCTCGCTTTGTCACCCAGGCTGGAGTGCAGTGGCACGATCTCGGCTCACGGCAACCTCTGCTTCCTGGGTTCAAGCAATTCTTGTACCTCAGCCTCCTGAGTAGCTGGGATTACAGGCGCGCCCACCACCACGCCCGGCTAATTTTTATATTTTTTGTAGAGACGGGTTTCTCCATGTTGGCCAGGCTGGTCTCAAACTCTTTACCTCAAGTGATCTGCCTGCCTAGGCCTCCCAAAGTGCTGGGATTACAGGCGTGAGCCACTGCTCTGGTCTTACAATATTATTTTACATCTAAAAAATTACAGTACAAACTCAGTATCACCAAAGGAGGAAAACTTAAACACCATTGTTTTTCTCAGAAACACTGGATCCACTACAGGGATTCTGAACCACTGGCTGTATAGACGGAGTAATTTCCTGATCAGTAAGAGTAATAACTGAAATTGATTCCAACATGCTATTATAAATATGTAAACCTATGCATTCAAAATGCTACTAAAACCAGCAACCACAAACAGCAAACTACCTCGATAACCTTTGAAAGGATATTGAAAAAATCATTCTGAAAACTGCTAACTTGGAGAAGAAGAAACATTTATCCTGCCTTACCTCAGGATGATCAAATTATGAAGGGAAAATTTTGTTGACTACATAGAATTATTGCAATTAACAAATGCAGAAGAAGTGTTAGAATATCGCTGTTTTTCAATTCTGTTAAATTGACAAATCTAAGCAATGATCATCAATGGCTTCAGAGAGTATTAGTTGAAAAGCTGATGAGAAACCTTGTAAGGATAGATGAGAATGGCAATACCTGAACCCACTGGTCAATCTTACAGTAATGTGCCTTCTGATAAGACTCAGCAGGTACCCAGCACCACCTATGAAGTGTTTGGGCAAAGTACAAAACCCCTGAATCGAATCAAGCTCCTACACCTATCTGTAAATGGAGAGTGAACAGCACAAAGGAACACATTAAAGAACCACCATGGGGGCGCAGTCAACAAAATTCTGAACAGGCAATTCTACAGGATAAATGACTCGGTTTTCTTTAACAAGTTGTAGGGAAAAGGAGGGAGGGACTTTTACAAGATTTAAGAAACACAAAAATGCAAGTGTTACCTTTGTATACTTATTTGAATAAATCAACTTTTTGAAAAAGTTGAAATTTGAACAACTGAACAATAAGGTGAATGTCTTGGGTAAGCTCATCCATTTTAATTTTGCATCTTGACATGTCAAAAAACCACGAAGTACCTACTTTATATTAAGTAACTCATAGTTTACTAATTTATATTGTTAACTGTAAGTCTAAATTTTGGATAAGAATATTTAGTAGGGTTCCTTTTTTTCCCCCCAAAGATTATTTGCCCCTAGTCACAAAAATAGGTAGTAGCAGAGCTGGAGTTCAGTGTTCTGATTGATTTTTTGATTGACTTCAACAATTTTTCTACTGCCCAAGTTCTTCAGCTTGAAGTCCTAGAAGTATATAGTTGAAGGCAAAATCATACAATTGTAAAGAAAAAAAATAATTTCTTCAATTATTATAAATTAGGGGAAGGGAAGATTTGGGAAGACAAGAAGAGGTAGAAGAATCAAGTGACATACAAGATAAAAAGAGTTAGAGGGAGGGGTGAAGAGGGTAGAAAATGAGAGAATTAACATCTCATGGAAAGAAAGGGTAAGATCTTGTTCCCTTTGACCTCAAAACTTGAGGCTTCTCACATATGTATACAGATGATTTAGATTACTCTTCTCAACATGGATCTACTAATGTATTCTATCTCTAGGGATCTACCTCGGCCTTTTCTTTCCCCTTATCTATGAATATTGTTGAAACTGCAGGCCATGCCTTGTACCCTAAATTCTAAGAGTATAGACTTGTAAAAAAAAAATAAAAACTACCTTTTAAAGTGACGGATGATTAAAAATATGCTTGACAGTTATTCAATCAGGCTTGTTATTTTGTTAATTTTAGCCTGCCTTTTCTGTCTGTATATCAGATGTCTATGTAACTTAGTATATTGAAAGAGGTCACCTATAGGCTATTAGATGAAGATAGGAGTAGCAGATGCAGTGTTCTTTTAGTATTTCATTTTAATCCTGGAACAAAACCAATAGTGCTCCAGTATCATTAAGTGAACTAATTTATTTATTTTTTGTACTTGAAGTCATTGATTACTAGTTTTAGTTTCTTGTCATGTTTTCATTTTTTTTTAAAGCTACTCTAATTATACTCAACCGTATCCTAAGGACTCCATGTAAATTGTCCTTCTATTTTTTGAAGAATCACTTAGTAATATTTTTGGGTGGGAGGAGTGGTAAGGAAAACATACCCACTCTCACTTATTTTCTGAGACTTACCTTAAAAGGTGTGTTTTCAATAGTGTCATCAGCAATTCAGAAAGGCAACATTTTAGAGTTGGTTTTTAAAACAATGCCTATATATTTATAGTATTACTATTGATTGAGTTTCTTTTTTTTTTTTTTTGGTCTCATTTGGACACTGTATATTTCTGTGGTTCTTTAATATTATGACTTTCTGACAAATTAGTTTCAAATATTTGGGGAAGGAGAATCAGATTACAGGCAGGTTTTGGTCATACAAACCTAAATAGATTGGTGTACTCTTTGTGAGATGTAATGCAAGTTTTGAGGCTATTTCTCTATCTCCCTCTAGCAGCATTTTTTAGTCATTGCTGTCATTAAAACCATAAATAGAAATCTCAAACAGTTGACACTCATTTATTTTCAAGGGAGAGAATATTTCTCTGATGCCATTTAATAAAAGGCAGTTAAAAAGAGGAAACAGACATCTTTGAACTACTTAAAATGAATACTTAGATGTTTCTGAGAGGGAGAATTTGAATTTCTTCTTTGACATTTGCCACTTGTGTTCCTAGACAAATCATTTAACATCTGTGAGACAGTTGTTCACACAGAATTTTCTCTTTGACCCTACTACAAGGTCACTGGACAGATGGGGTAATGTATAGGAAAGCACTTTGTAAGCTGTGAAGTACTATACAAGAATAGTTTAATAATATATAAACATTGATGGTTTGCCTAGAGAGAAAGAAGGGACTTCATTCAAGAATTAAATAATTGATTTCTTGCTAGCTGGCCGGGCACAGCCACCAATGACTTCTACCTCTTTGTAACTCAAGACTGTAAACTAGTTTTAGCAGGGGAGAGACATTCAGCATATACTTTTAGAAAACTTCCTGTGATTTAGATGAATTTGCCAAAGATATGATTTGGCGTGAAGATTTTAAGTTTCCAATTCTTAGCATTTCATAGGATAAGCATTTATAATTAGCTGGGGGAAAAATACATTTTGAGGGGAGGAGACTGTTCAAGACTATTAATTAGTATTGTCAAATTATTCTTGAAGTTAACTATCTTTTGTTGAAATATCAAAAGTAAGGAAAAATGTTACCATAAGTAACTATTTATGTTGTTATAAATTTATATACATATGAAGTATATATAAATTTATATTAAGTTATACTTAAGTATATTTATATAGTTATGTTAAATAAGTTACAGTATTTGAAACCAGTAAGTCTAACTTACATCTTGACATCCTCAAAAGAGAAAACACAATAGAAACTAACATGGCAAAATGTGCAAGCTCATTAAAAATCAAATAATGGGTCACTCCATCTCTACCCTCATCATTGGAAGGAAACAGTACCAGTAAAAATGGTAGAGAATCAGATTGAGTGTTCCTCCTTGACTTAGCAGAACATGTGTCTCCAGCAAGGAGATGGTGGAGGGACCAGGGGTGCTATAAGGCAAAGAGAGAAATCCTATGGTGGATCCAGACACTTCTTTGCCCTTTTGGATGCCTATGCCAAACAAAACTCCAAAAGAAAAATAGGCTGAAGTTGGCCTGTGGGTCATAATTTGCCAACCTGCGTTCTAAAGTATTGTATAGTATTTGTACATAAAAATATGCCATACTTCATTTAATCATTTCTCTGGTTAATGTCCAACTTTTCACTATTAAACATGCTGTTATGAATATCATTATGCAAATAACCCTGCACATGTATGAATACTACTTCTGCAAGAAGTGAGATTTGCAGGTCAAAATGTGCATATTTTTTTCAAATTTTTATTTTGGGTTCAGGAGTATATGTGCAGGTCTGTTTATAGGTAAACTTGTGTCACGGGTTTGTTGCACAGATTATTTTGTGACCCAGGTACTAAGTATAGTACCCAATAGTTATTTTTTCTGCTCCTCTTTCACCCTTCTCCCTCAGGCCCCAATGTCTCTTGTTTCCCCCTTTTTGTCCATGTGTTCTCATAATTTAACTCCCACTTTTAAGTGAGAACATGGAGTACTTGATTTTCTGTTCCTGCGTTAGTTTGCTAAAGATAATGGCCTCCATCCATGTTTCTGCAAAGGACATGATTTCATTCTTTTTTATGGCTGCATAGTATTTCATGGTGTGTACCACGTTTTCTTTATTCAGTCTACCATTGATGGACATTTAGGTTGATTCTATGTCTTGCCTATTTTGAGTAGTGCTGCGATGAACATAGACATGCATGTGTCTTTATGATAAAATGGTTTATATTCCTGCAGGTGTATACCCAGTAATGGTATCACTGAGTTCAACAGTGGTTCTGTTTTCAGCTCTTTCAGGAACTGCCACACTGCTTTCCAAAGTGGTTGAACCAGTGAACAGTAGTTCTGTTTTCAGCTCTTTGAGGAATTGCCACACTGCTTTCCATAATGGTTGACCCAGTGTACACTCTCACCAACTGTGTAAGCGTTCCCTTTGCTTCGCAACCTCACCAGCATCTGTTATTTTTGACTTTTTAGTAATAGGCATTCTGACTGGGGTGAAATGGTATCTCCTTGTGGTTTTGATTTGCATTTCTCCAATGATAAGTGATACTGAGCTTTTTTTTTTTCTATGCTTGTTGACTGCATGTATTTCTTCTTTTGAAAAGTGTCTGTTCATGTCCTTTGCCCACTTTTAAATGTTTTTTTTTCTTGTAAATTTAAGTTCCTTATAGATACTTTTGTCAGATGCATAGTTTGCGAAAGTATTCTCACATTCTGTAGATTATCGTTTTTACTCTGTTGGTAGTTTCTTTTGCTGTGCAGAAGCCCTTTCATTTAATTAGATCCCATTTGTCAACTTTTGCTTTAGTTGCAATTAGGTGTGCATATTTAATCATGTAAACTTCCAAATTCTCCTTCGAAGATCTTTGACAACTTCGACTCCCAAAACAGTGTATGAGAATGGGCTTCTTATAGGCCGTGCCAACACTGGCTATTTTACTTGATTTATTTTTATAAATATTACCAATATTACCTGTAAAACAGGTAACTTTGCAACTACTTAGTTTGCAACTACTTAATTTGTTCATGAGGCTCAAAGGAACTAATAACATCCCTTTACTTTCCTACTTGATTTAGAATAAGAAACAGATGTAGGAAGTAAGAAGCTAGGGAATATCATCTATGCTGATGTTAAAGCTGTTAGCGTAGTTTATATACAAGGTAACATAGTTTTCCTAATACTGTGTCCCAAAATTAATCCTCTCTGCTTTTGTCACAGAGTGGGGAAACCACAGACCTGCCATTGGCAATCACCCCTTGAGAAACATACATGAAGAAGCAGAGAATTTGTGATTCATGAGACAGCCATCCTGAAAGGGAAGAGAAAGTGACTGACTGCACATGCCTAGTTCCTTTTCTCAAATTCACCCATTAGATGAGTCATTGGTGAAGGGGAAAATACAGATTGAGAGTCCTCCTTGTAGGAGGTCCTTACACGGGGAAACTTGAGAAGTAGAAATTCAGTATCTTCCCCTAATCTTAGCTCCAAACTTCATGATGCTCACCATCTCTCCCATGAGTTTGATGGCCATGTAAATTTTTGTGAACTGCTTGTTTTATCTTTTGCCCATCCTAAAAGCAGTTGTGGTGAGTTCTTATCACTTAGAATTTTTATTTTATACTTATAAAAAAAGCGAATTTAAACTTTTTGTGTTTATTTAGAAGAGAAAATAAAAGTGAAAACAAAATGATTAAGGTATTTGCAAAACATTCTATGTTGAGTTCACCTACTGTCTTGACTCACTTTTATGTTTTCTGTCTCACGTAATGATGTTGCCATTATGGCAAAAACAGCAATTACTTTTGCACCAACCTAATACAACGAGGGGGCATCAATTATGTTCATAATGTTGTGTAACCATCACCACTATCTATTTCCAATATATTTTATCCAAAACAGAAACTCTGTATCCAGTAAGCAATAATTACCCATTTTTCCTTGTTCTAGCCCCTGATAATTTCTAATCTTTCTGTCTGTATGAATTTGCCTAGTCTAGATATTTCATGTGAGTGAACTCATACATTTTTCCTTTTGTGCCTGGCTTCTCTTGTTTAGCATAATGTACCATATTTGTTTATCTACTTATCTGTTAATAGATACTTGGTTTGTTTCTACCTTTAGGCTATTGTGAACAATGCCACAGTGAATCCTGGTGTATAGGTTATCTGTTTGAGTTCCTGTTTTCAATTCCCTGGGAGTGGAATTGCTAGGTTGTATGATAATAGTACATTTAACTTTTTGAGGAGCCCCTAAACTGTCACACATCTTTTATCTCTAAGATATGATTAATACTGTGGGGATGAGTAGAAAGTTGTCCACCCTTGTTGCAGTGCCAGTAAGGAAGTGGCATTGACTGTGAGCAAATTGGGAGTGACCCATCTCTCAACAGTATCCATGCAGGTTTGTCTTACAGTTGCAAGAGCTGCCAGAGGTTCTTCAATTACATCTTTAGAAACAAAGACACTGTTGTAAGTAACTCTAAGGAGTAGGCCTATGCCCAGAGATACTGAACAATTCATTTTTTAAAGGTTTGAAATGGTAGGTGGGAAAGCATTAAATGGCTGCTTGAGGAAGGGAGAGAGATTGAGAAACCACAGGCATCATTTGGGGCTTGTAAAGGGCAGAGGCCAGTATGAGGAGGTGGAGAGAGAAGGAACAATTACTTTAGATGTATTAGCGTCAATATACCCATATAACAAACCTGCACATTTACCCTCAAATCTAAAATAAAAGTTGAAATTATAAAAAATAAAGAATACCACTCCTCACAAGCACACTCTAAGTGACAGACATTGTGCTACGTACTTTAAAGCAAGATAGGTATGCTATTTTCACTTTACATATAAAGAAACTATGGATATAGAGATTAAATGACTTGTCCAAGGCCACAGAGCCAGTAAGTTGCCAAGATGGTATTTGAATTTAGGGTTCTCTGGTTCTTCATGTGCCCAAGCCCTTTTCACAGTGCCACACAAACCCTGCAAGTTCCAGTAATGGAATTTGTTTTTGACCACCACTCTCTGTGTGCAGTTGTTTTGGGAAGAGTGAGTCCTCTCTTTTCACTTTCAGGTTTGCACTGGGACTGGCCATTGTTCTGCTGTGAGACTGCCCAGAGTGTGTTTTTCCTTTAGTGTGTCCGGTTTCTGGTTAGTGAAGCATAAAGCTTCATTCCCAAGCTCAAACTGAGCCTTTGCACTGCTGTTATTTTACTTTCTTCTAACCTTCTCTGTCTACTTTTGGCGTGCTTCAGTGTATGAGGTATGTCTGCTGAGCTTGGAAGTTCTTCCTCATCAACAAAATTGCAACTCTGCTTCATAAGGAGGCCCTGTGTTTTCACTGGAAGAAAAAAAAAATGGCATACAGGGGTGCCTTCCTAAAGTGCCAACATACCCCACCCCTACCCTATCAACAGATTCTCCATTTCCCTTTTTAATTTATTTTTCATTTTAAGAAATGTTGTCTCCTAGATGCTATATCAAGGGGACTTCTATCTCTGGGTTGCAACTAACTACAGGGGTCTGCAGATCTGTTGTTTCTCTTTTCCCTGCTACTCTGAGAGTTACATTTGCACAGTGCAAACACCCTATTACTTATTTATTGATAAATTGATTGTCATAACGTTCTACAGTACACTGCTGCCTCACAATGATTTCTCCTCAAGAACCTGCATTTATTTTCTACTATCCCAAATTTACTCTCTGTTCTCTCAAGACTGTTAGAAGTCAGGAGCACCAGGGTGAGGAGCAGTAGCAAGGAGCCTGAATTGAGTGCACACTCATAGGGCTTCAGGACACAGAGAGAGTATCTTAGAGGATGCTAACTCAACAACCAGGCTGAGGTGCTGGGTAATAGTTCACAGAATTAGAAAACTTAAACATCTGTCTAAGGGAATGGTTAAAAAAAAAAAAAGGATGGTCCCTTCATGCAGTAAAATACTATGTTACTATCTGCCACTTAAAATGATAATGCAAATATATATTTATTCACTTAGAAATAGGAGTGTATACAGGTTTTGTGGGACCTGAAGTTTACATAATTTAGAAACTATCTTTAAAAAAATAGGTTCTGATACTTGGAAAAAGCCTATGCCAATGTGGGACTTTGAAGATTAAGCTTCATAAATATGCTTCATGAAGAAAGTAGGTTCCTGAACAGCATGTAAAATTTTGTTCTTAGTTTGTTTTTTTTGGATTGTTTTTGTTTTTGAGACAGAGTCTCACTCTTTCTTTTGCCCAGGCTGGAGTGCAGTGGTGTGATCTCGGCTCACTGCAACCTCTGCCCGCTACAGGATCAATGATTCTCCTGCCTCAGCCTCCCAAGTAGCTGGGATTACAGGGACGTGCCACCATGCCCTGCTAATTTTTGTATTTTTAGTAGAGATGGGGTTTCACCATGTTCGGCAGGCTGGTCTTGAACTCCTGACCTTAGGTGATCCACCCGCCTGGGCTTCCCAAAGTGCTAGGATTACAGGCGTGAGCCACCACACTTGTCCCCTGTTCTAAGTTTTAAATGTATACATAAATAAAATATGTGTATATATTTATATCAGAAGAGCCTAATTGGCTACGTAGAGGACTGTCAGCTAAGGTTATCTGTTGTATTTGTACTTTTGGTGTATTTATTTTCGTTTTGTCTCTGCAATGTAGTGATTAAACATGTGTGTTATGTTTGTGCCTGTTTGCATTTTGAATGTGCTTACCAACCTAACTACTGTGTTTATGTACATTTAGTGTTTAGTCTTACAGTTTCCAGTCAAAATAGTACTTTCCAAGGTGACTTACATCAGCACCTTTTCTTTAAATGCCAGTTGATATTATTTGGAGCTGGCACTCAAAATATGACTGAGGAAACATACACTAAAGACATAGTAGTTGATTGTTTGTAAAGATAGAAGGCCCAATAATTCCTCCCATCTTATGTCATACACAGGTTCCTTTGCAATGTGACTGTTCTCGCATCAAAAGGTAGATTCAATTTTCTCACCCCTTGAATCTGAGACTGGATTTGTTGCTTGCTTGGGCAGATGGAATGTGCCAGAATGGCGAGACTGGTGGACCTAAGCCTCCAGAAGCCTGGCAGTTTTTGCTGTTGCCTGCTTGGCACACTGCTGCCCCTGAGAAGGAGCCTGAGGACACTCCTTGGAGACATGTGGCTCAGCCAACAGGCAGCATCTACTGCCAGATTATGTCCGTGAGGCCATCGTAGACCATCTTGTGTTAGCTGAACCAACTAATACCTACAGCCACATGACTGACCCCAGGCAAAACCCACAGAACTGCCCAGCTGAGGCAGCCTAAATTGCTAACCCACTGAACTGTGAGCGTATAAAATGGTGGTTGATTTATGCTTCTATCTCTGTCTTTAAGATTTGGTGTAGCAGTATATGAATGATCCTGGCACTAACCCAGCCTGGGCATTTTTTCATGTTCAAGGAGGGTCTTATAACTTACCCCACACAAGTTTTTAGAATATTTCCAATAAGGCTATAGATCAGCTAACTTAAAACTGTTGCAGGTCACATGATAAACAATGCTACTATTTCTTTATACAAATATGAAGTCAAACAATTTTGAAAATTTCATGTTGAATGTATTTCAAATATGAATTTCAAGCAGATTTATATTTGAAAATATCTTGTTTAATTTCACCCACTTTATTTTGTTGAGACATTTAAATCTTACATGATTTTCATAAAGATTCCTGATGCTGGATCTTTAGAATATCAGAAGATAGCCAGAGGTTCCATTTGTAAGTGGCTAGATAGAACTTCCACCTCGTAGCATTTCCTCAACCATCATGACCCCTATTTGGCTTTTTTTGTAAATTTAATTTTAATTTTTTTATTCAGCTTTAAAATCAGAAACTTTCTTGCTGGGTGTAGTGGCTCACCCTGAAGTGCTGTAACTGCAGCACTTTGGGAGGCTGAAGTGAGCAGATCACTTGAGCCCAGGGTTCCAGATCAGCCTGGGCAACACGATGGAACCCCATCTCTACAGGAAATACAAAAATTAGCTGGGCACATGGCACACACCTCTAGTCCCAGCACCTCCTCAGGAGTCTGAGGCAGGAGGGATTATCTGAGCCCAGAGGGTCCAGGCTGCAGTGAGCTCTGATGGTTCCACCGCATTCCAGCCTGGGCGACAGAACATGACATTGTCTCTAAAAAATTAATTGAATTGAAAAAACCAAGAAACTTTCTACACTTTCTGATTACCCTCATCTCTCTCTCTCTATTTTTTGCTTTCTCTTGTCTCAATTTGTATCTGGATTATTATGTATTTGTTTCTGCACCTTTTCACTTGATGCTTTTGCTCTTTCTTTCCAGTATCAGCCTGGTCAGCTGGGACCTGCTATGTCAGGTCAGCTAGGACAGTGCTGACACAGAACTTGTTAAGAAAGACATCCCCTTCTCTCCAGTCTTGCGGATTATCTTTTGGTACTAAAATCACGTTCTCTGACACATAGACTGCCTCTGTCTGTAAAGGACCACCAAAATCCAGGCAATACCTGGATTAAGAACAATACTTAAACCCATGGCAAGGCAGCCATAGAAAGAAATGGGTATGTTACTCTTCAGTGGAAATAATTCAATAACATTGAGGGATTACAGCAGAAACTCTTTTTAAAAATACGTAACTAATTCTGCTCTTTTCAAAATTAGAACTGGACAAGGATGTGAGAAGTTTAGTCCAATAGTTTTTGAAATTATTATGGGCAGAGGTAAATTTGTATGCAAACAAAAACTGCTATGAATTCCCAATAGATATGGCAGTTAAATACCGACCTACTCTGACTGATTGGTAGCCATCACCTTGTGCATCCCTATGGCGTTCCCCAAAATAGGCACTTTCTCAGAACTGTATTACTTTGAAAAACACAGTTTAAAAAAAATTCACTGAATCTCGTTCGTCATTTGGTACCTAAGAAAGCAGATCAGGAATGGTGAAGGTCAGTCTACTCAGGCAATTTGGGCGTTGATGGTAGTACCTGGCCTTGAACCTTGGTATCCTGCTTCAGTTCAGGGCTTTTTCACATACATCCTAGTTCTCATTCAATCTCCTCTCACTCAGTAATATTTCATAATTTAAATCTTATTACCAGTATTCGAGGATCTCTTCATTTTACGCATTTTGTTTTGTTAAGATTTATTTAAAATGGATATGCTTTTTATATCTATCATAGTGGGATGATGTATATTAAAAAGGTATAGTGAATAAAAGAAGTAGGTGAGAAAATACTTAAAACTGTAAATATTGAATTTATCTTTCTTTTTTTTTTGAGTTGGAGTCTCGCTCTGTAGGTCAGGCTGGAGTGCTGTGGCATGATCTCAGCTCACTGAAACCTCTGCCTCCCAGGTTCAAGCCGATTTTCCTGCCTCAGTTTTCCAAGTAGCTGGGACTACAGGTGCCCACCACCACACCCGGCTAATTTTTGTATTTTTAGTAGAGATGGGGTTTCGCCATGTTGCCTAGGCTGGCCTCGAACTCCTGGCTTCAAGTAATCCACCTGCCTCAGCCTCCCAAAGTGCTGGGATTACAGGCATGAGCCACCATGCCCGGCCACATTTATCTCATTTTTAATGGTAGCCATAATAAAAAATCTAAGTTGGAAGATATTAAATTTCTCACTTGATTCTTTTTCTTTTCTTGGGATGCATACTTTTCCCAAGTACAGATATTTCAGTGGGAAATGATTTGTCCATTCTTAACTGGATTCATAAAGCTAAGCTCTGAATTCTAACTATGCTGTTACATTTTGAAAATTTAGATGAATGTTGGCAATCATGGGGAACATTGTTAAGCTCTGTAGATCTTTAGCAATGCTTTAGTTCCAAAAAGCTATCCAGGCTGTCAAAAACGTATCTAGGTAATTTGGTCCCTGAAGAAAAAGTAATTCGTGTCATGTCTTTGGAAGAAGAAACCCTTTCTTTTGCTGTTAAGTAAACAGTTTAGTTGTTTGATCCCACTTAAAATTCTCAGAAATTCTTTCTTCAAAGTATTTTTACCAAACTAATACTGTTTCGGTTAAGAAGCATTTACTTGCTGCCTTTTTTGGTATGTTTTATGGGAATAAAAAAGGGTCTTTATAAAAACTATGAATTCAAGCAGTTTTTTTATATTCTTCATGTATGATTTTAATAAGTATTCTAAATCGAAAGTTTGCCAACAGCTAAAAGTAATGTTCATATCTGTTTCATGTTTCCTTTTAAAATACTCTTAAGTCACATGTTAGGAAATAACTCATTTTGATGAGATTACCTTGAGTTTACATGTCCTCTCATTATATTCAGTGCTACTTGCAAGAAATTTTATGTCTGCTTATTTTTTAGCTTTTTTCAAATTTTTGGCAAGATTTCTTTTCTGTGTGTGATTTTTGTTTTTTCTTGACAAGTTTCTGACAACTTGATGTTTAAAAAATATATGTCTGTGATGTGATCTTCAATACTTGCCTTCACCATTTTATTTTTTGACACTAAAAAGTTAGCTTGTACCAGGCCTTGAGCTAAACAAAATGTATTCTCATACGTGTTGCCACATTTTGAGAGGCCGCTCTCCCTTTGTAGGGCATTTCTATTCGTGGATGAATGTACCTAGAGTTACGTATGTGAGATACAGAGAAAAGGAGTTGTGGCCACAGGAAATCATCCTTTATCAACTTAGCACTTGTCTTCAACAAGACCAAGAAGAAATGTTCAGCCTGTGACCAAATAAGAGACTGTTGAAAAATCATTCTTAAAAGAGGAAAAAGCATAATCTGAAAATGTGAGACATAGTCGTTAATTTTTTTTATCTGTTTACATTTCAAGTCCTCAGGAAACCAAGTTCACTTTTACCACTATAAAGTGATTTGTGCTGTCTTATCATAACTAAGCATTAGTCCATTAATTAACATTACATTTTAGGTGGAATTTCTTAATTGTTGAGCTCTTTTCTGAAGAGTATAGGAGTATATTTCATAACAATTCAAATGCCTCATATACTTGTTCCCTTGCATTGGCACTAGTATCAAGTGATTATATAGATTGCATTGTCTAATATGGAAGCCATTAGCCACAGGAGGCTAATTAAAATTACTTAAAATTAAATAAATAAAAAATTCAGTGCTTCAGTTACTCTAGCCACATTTTGAATGCTCAGAAGCCACAGTGGCTTGGGCTACTACTGTATTGAATAGTACAGATGTAGAACATATGTCCATGTTATTTTCCTGACGTGGTTGAGTAATTAAGTAAAATATATTTTAGAAGAAAGCAATTTTGTACTTTAAAGTATAACACATTTAGAGCTCAGCTTGGAAACTCCGTTTCCCTCTGTAACTTGGAAAATATTTAATACAAAGTGACTGACAGATATAGGTATCTTTAAACAAAACTTCAGATCAGCTATTCTTTCATAAACTTTGCGTTTCCTTTTCTTTGATTTGCTATTGAAAATATTTTTCCACTTAAAATGTATTTTAATCACATTATTAAAAATGAAGAAATACTTGGATTTCCCCCTTTCTCCTCTGAGCAGCCGCCTTATAAATAATTGTGCATATCCGGTCAGTAGTGACATTGGTTGAATGAAAAAGAATGTTTAGGACATTTCTGTGATTTCTGTTGAGAAAAAAACATTTATTTGTGTGCTTTTCTCTGCAAAATGCAAGGATTTTGTCAAACCTTTGACAAAAATTTCCACTGTAATTTCCATATGTACTCTGTGGACTTAAAAGAACTCCTTCTCATCTTTTGCTTTATACAGAAATGTTCCATATTTAAGTACTCTCTGTACCCACCTTTTAGCTCCTTTGCTGTCTCTCCAAAGCTGAGTCACCATAAATAATCTCGTTGTCTCTGAGGCTAGGTGAAGCCTGGAGGACAGTATAAGAAAACGCTTCATTCTTAAGGTTGAATTAGCTCGTTAGATTTCAGAATCAGATATTCTTTGCTGAGAGCTACTGCAATGTCTACCTAAATGTCTTCATCTTGGACAATGGGTGTACCAAGGTCACGATGGCTGCAACCGCAAGGCAAAGACTGTGTTTATTTCTTTTAAACATGATTTGGCAAAGAAGATTTAAATGCTGTTGCTTGTCTATGATAACACAAGTGGTGCCTATACAGTAAATATAAGGATATACATTGTCAGAGCATATTTAAGCATTTTAAGGATTTTTCTTTAACCTAAATCTTTAAAGATTCACTTTGTGTGCTAGATCATAATTCAGATTATTGAGTTTTAATATTTAGGGCATTTATGAAGTTTTAGCAAAAAGAGGTGTGACTTGTATGCGACGGTATTTATATTTGAGCTCTCTCCTTACCAATAATGAACTGAATAATCTTGGTAAAATCACTCCGTTTCTTTGGTTTTTAACTTTCTGCTCTTAAAAGGAAGCAGGGTTAAGTAGGTTTAAATTATTCTTAAGGACAATTTCAGTTTCCTATAATTTCAAGTTGATATGTTGAATGTGGTCTTTAAAATATATTTACATATTATAATTTAAGAGGTGTATTAATTTTCAAAGATCTCTGTTCTAAAATAGTAGTTATTACATCATTGGATAAGTCATAGTGAAAAAGTCATTAAAAATTGTTAAATATTTAAAAATATTATTTCAATAAATATCTATTCCCTTAAGAAACTTGCAGTCTATGAGGGTGATAGGAAGTGAACATTCATAAATATAGTGTGATACAAGATGATCCATATTAAAATTTTACATGAGGATTAGATATGTTTTGTAAACTGTAATGGGTTGTGGCAGATTTTGTGAGAAATGTGTTAGTACAAAAAGTAAGACCAATGGATAAAGTTCTTCTTAGATCTGTTTTCCCATATTCTCGTGAGCGATTTTAGTACCTAAATGAAATATATTTGCTTTCATAGATGTGTGTGTGTGTGTGTGTGTGTAGTTTGTTGGGGTGGGGTGTGGCACTGATGGAGATAAGTGTAAAGGATAATCTTGTTGCTATGTAAGTGTTATTGCTAGAATTTAGTAAGGCTTTTTAAATTATTATTTATAGGAGCTGTTTATAAAGCTTTATAAAATTGTATTTCCTTTGCATATTCTTAAAGTCTCTAAATAGCTATGTGTTCAGTTAGATCCCGAACTCATTACTAATCCTGTCATTTTTTTTAAAGTATTTGCAAGACACAATTATATTCACATTTGAAATAGAAAATACATTTTCCCCTGTGGAAAAGGTGCATTAAATATGACTATACCTCTTTCTAGATTTATTTTTCTCGATGGCACTTTTTATCACCTGATGTACTGTATTTTTTAGTACTATATATTTTATTTGCTTATTGTCACTGCTTTTTCCCTCCCTTTCTTGGTGTGTCACCTCCATGAAGGTGGGGGTTTCATTATATTTATCTTTATTTCATTTGTATTTATCACTATTTTAACCCCAATGACTGGAATATTGCCCCACAAAGACACTCAAGAAATATCTGTTGAGTGAATGAATGAGAGTGCATTTCAGAACTTTAAAAGACTATGTTTTACTGTTTTGTATTTAAAAGCAAGCCCCAAACATACAGTAACTCTCATTATCTAGCAAGCATATAACCACAAGGTGCAAACCAAGAAATGTATACTAATTGCATTTTATTCTTATGATAGAAAATCAAACACATTAACAATTTGGGGGATAAGACAGAATGATCATTACTTTATAATATAAAGTTGTATTTAAAGTCCAGTCAAAAAAAGTATTGTTTGAATGAAGCATTCTAATATTCTCTCTAGGGAATTAAAAGAAATAATTTGGGATACACAAAGCCTCACTTGAAAAACTTCATCCTTTTGAAATGCTGTTCTGGAGAGATTTTTAAGATCTTGAAATGGCCTTTACAGTAAAAAAGGGGTGCACAGAAT
The DNA here is from genome assembly GCF_037993035.2 of Macaca fascicularis. Taxonomy (NCBI): domain Eukaryota; kingdom Metazoa; phylum Chordata; class Mammalia; order Primates; family Cercopithecidae; genus Macaca; species Macaca fascicularis. The sequence goes on from NC_088376.1 coordinate 46,851,342, forward strand.
AGCTTTGATGTAAATTATATTTTATTATTCTTTTTTTCTCACATTTCTTCTCCTGATCCAATCAACAAAGGTCAAGTAGATAGATTTGCATAATACAAATATTGCTGGGATCTTAGCCCAGTGTGTCCAGAGCATTTCAAAGAGAATGGGGTAAATGGCTAGTGGGCTGGTCTAATACTTTGAAAATAAACAATCTCATTTAGATATATGAAGTGATTATGTTAGACAGAAAATTAAATGGGCTGGCCTAATGCTTTAAAATAGTAGTGCCATTTCAATATATGGAGTGCCATTTCAATATATAGGCTAAATTATCCCATTACAGGCACATTATGGATTGTGAACACCAAAATATGAACACTGCACATCTCTAGTATTTTAAAAAAATATACAGATGCTCCTCTACTTATGATGGGGTTATGTTCCAATAAAGTGAGTAAGCTGAAAATATTATAAGTCAAAAATGCATTTAATACACTTGGCCTGTTGAACATTATAGCTCAGTTGAGCTTACTGTAAATGTGCTTAGAACACTTACATTAACCTACAGTTGGGCAAAATCATCTATCACAAAGCCTGTTTTATAATAAAAAAGTACTGAATAAAGTGCTGAATATTTCATGTAATTTACTGAATACTGTAATGAAAGTGAAAAACAATGGTTGTATGAGTATGGGTCTGCTGAATGCATGTCACTTTTGCACCATTGGAAAGTGGAAAAATCATATGTTGAATGATTACAAGTCAGGGACTGTCTGTATTTGAAATTAGGGTTTCCATTAGACAACAGTTGCCTAATCGTGGTTTGTTATTTTTTTAATTAAAAAAAAATTTGTTGGCATAATTAAATCAAATGTAGATGGATTACTAAAATTACCTTAAAAAGAGTAACAAAGGATCATTTGTTCAGCTAGGGAAGAGACTTAAAGTCTGAATCTTTCCAACAATTTTTGGTTCCCAACAATTTTTAATTCTATTGAAATTGTTCTGTATACATAGGAAAGATGATGGCTACTATTAACACAGAATTTGTTTTCTCAGGAGACCTTTTTCTCACTAGGAATAGATTCTAACTTGTTTTTTGTAAAATAGTTTCCAATGTCTCCTTTCCTGAAAAGTTTTATTGTCAATTCCTGATTTTGCTTTTATTGTGTATTTACTTGTACATGGGATTATAATTGATGGATTCTACAATATCCACTAAATACACTGAACTAAATTAACAAGGGGGAAGGAAAATGTGACATTTCTTTCACATATTACTGATCCAATAATAGAGCCTTGACACTTTTCTGCAATAGAATTCTTCATTTGGTATTTGCAATAATATTAAGGCAAATATAAGAAAGTTTTAAAAAATATTTATAGAGGAAAAAAACAATAATATTCTAATATCAAAGTGAACATTAAGAAAAATATGTGGGGGGTGATTCCAAGATGGCCAAATAGAAATAGCTCCAGGCTACAGCTCCCAGCATGAGCAACACAGAAGACGGGTGATTTCTGCATTTCCAATTGAGGTACTACTGGGTTCATCTCACTGGGGTGTGTTGGACAGTGGGTGCGGGACAGTGGGTGCAGCCCACCGAGCGAGAGCCGAAGCAGGGCAAGGCATCGCCTCACCCAGGAAGCACAAGGGGTAAGGGAATTTCCCAAGGGAAACCATGACACACAACACCTGGAAAATCAAGTCACTCCCATGCTAATACTGCGCTTTTCCAAGGGTCTTAGCAAATGGCACACCAGGAGATTATATCCCGTACCTGGCTCAGGGTCCCACACCCCAGGGGCCTCCCTCCTTGCTAGCACAGCAGTCTGAGTCTGCTGCAAGGCGGCAGCAAGGCTGGGGGAGGGGCGCCCGCCATTGTTGAGGCTTGAATAGGTCAACAAAGTGGCCTGGAAGCTCGAACTGGGTGGAGCCCACCACAGCTCAAGGAGGCTTGCCTGCCTCTGTAGACTCCACCTCGGGACAGGGCATAGCCAAACAAAAGGCAGCAGAAACTTTTGCAGATTTAAATGTCCCTGTCTGACAGCTTTGAAGAGAGTAGTGGTTCTCTCAGCATGCAGTTTGAGATCTGAGAACAGACAGACTGCCTCCTCAAGTGGGTCCCTGACCCCCAAGTAGCTTAACTGGGAGGCACACCCCAGTAGGGGCAGACTGACACCTCACATGGCCGGGTGCCCCTCTGAGATGAAGCTTCTAGAGGAACGTTCTGGCAGCAACATTTGCTGTTCAGCAATATTCACTGTTCTGCAGCCTCCGCTGCTAATACCCAGGCAAACAGGGTCTGGAGTGGACCTCGAGCAAACTCCAACAGACCTGCCGCTGAGGGTCCTGACTGTTAGAAGGAAACTAACAGAAAGGACATCCACACCAAAACCCCATCTGTATGCCACCATTATCAAAGACCAAAGGTAGATAAAACCACAAAGATGGGGAAAAAACAGAGCAGAAAAGCTGAAAATTCTAAAAATCAGAGTGTCTCTCCCCCTACAAAGGAATGCAGCTCCTCACACAATGGAACAAAGCTGGATGGAGAATGACTTTGACGAGTTGAGAGAAGAAGGCTTCAGATGATCAAACATCTCCCAGCTAAAGGAGGAAGTTCGAACCCATCACAAAGAGGCTAAAAACCTTGAAAAAAGATTAGACAAATGGCTAACTAGAATAACCAATGTAGAGAAGTCCTTAAATGACCTGATAGAGCTGAAAACCATGGCATGAGAACCACATGACAAATGCACAAGCTTCAGTAACTGATTCGATCAACTGGAAGAAAGGGTATCAGTGATAGAAGATCAAAGGAATGAAATGAAACAAGAAGAGAAGTTTAGAGAAAAAAGAGTAAAAAGAAACAAACAAAACCTTCAAGAAATATGGGACTATGTGAAAAGACCAAATCTAAGTCTGATTGGTGTACCTGAAAGTGACAAGGAGAATAGAACCAAGTCAGAAAACACTCTGCAGGATATTATCCAGGAGAACTTGCCCAGCCTAGCAAGGCAAGCCAACATTCAAATTCAGGAAATACAGAGAACTCCACAAAGATACTCCTCGAGAAGAGCAACTCCAAGACACATAATTGTCAGGTTCACCAAAGTTGAAATGAAGGAAAAAATGTTAAGGGCAGCCAGAGAGAAAAGTCAGGTTACCTACAAAGGGAAGCCCATCAGACTAACAGCAGATCTCTCGGCAGAAACTCTACAAGCCAGAAGAGAGAGGGGGCCAATATTCAACATTCTTAAAGAAAAGAATTTTCAACCCAGAATTTGATATCCAGCCAAACTAAGTTTCATAAGTGAAGGAAAAATAAAATCCTTTACAGACAAGCAAATGCTGAGAGATTTTGTCAGCACCAGGCCTGCCCTACAAGAGGTCCTGAAGGAAGCACCAAAATGGAAAGGAACAACCAGTACCAGCCAGTGCAAAAACATGCCAAAATGTAAAGACCATTGATGCTGGGAAGAAACTGCATCAACTAATGAGCAAAATAACCAACTAACATCATAATGACAGGATCAAATTCACACATAACCATATTAACCTTAAATGTAAATGGACTAAATGCTCCAATTAAAAGACACAGACTGGCAAATTGGATAAAGAGTCAAGACCCATCAGTGTGCTGTGCTCAGGAGACCCATCTCATGTGCAGAGACACACATAGGCTCAAAATAAAGGGATGGAGGAAGATCTACCAAGCAAATGGAAAACAAAAAAAGGCAGGGGTTGTAATCCCAGTCTCTGATAAAACAGACTTTAAACCAACAAAGATCAAGAGACAAAGAAGGCCATTACATAATGATAAAGGGATCAATTCAATAAGAAGAGCTAACTATCTTAAATATGTATGTACCCAATACAAGAACACCCAGATTCATAAAGCAAGTCCTTAGAGACTTACAAAGAGACTTAGACTCCTACACAATAATAATGGGAGACTTTAACACCCCACTGTCAACATTAGACAGATCAACAAGACAGAAAGTTAACAACGATATCCAGGAATTGAACTCAGCTCTGCACCAAGTGGACCTAATAGACATCTACAGAACTCTCCACCCCAAATCAACAGAATATACATTCTTCTCAGCACCACATTGCACTTATTCCAATACTGACCACATAGTTGGAAGTAAAGCACTTGTCAGCAAATGGGAAAGAACAGAAATTATAACAAACTGTCTCTCAGACCACCGTGCAATCATATTAGAACTCAGGGTTAAGAAACTCACTCAAAACCTCTCGACTACATGGAAACTGAACAACCTGATCCTGAATGACTACTGGGTACATAACGAAATGAAGGCAGAAATAAAGATGTTCTTTGAAACCAATGAGAACAAAGATACAACATACCAGAATCTCTGGGACACATTTAAAGTGGTGTGTAGAGGGAAATTTATAGCACTAAATGCCCACAAGAGAAAGCTGGAAAGACCTAAGATTGACACCCTAACATCACATTTAAAAGAACTAGAGAAACAAGAGCAAACACATTCAAAAGCTAGTAGAAGGCAAGAAATAACTAAGATCAGAGCAGAACTGAAGGAGATAGAGACACAAAAAACCCTCCAAAAAATCAATGAATCCAGGAGCTGGTTTTTTGAAAGGATCAAAAAAATTGATAGACTGCTAGCAAGACCAATAAAGAAGAAAAGAGAGAAGAATCAAATAGATGCAATAAAAAATAATAAAGGGGATATCACCACCGACCCCACAGAAATACGAACTACCATCAGAGAATACTATAAATACCTCTATGCAAATAAACTAGAAAACCTAGAAGAAATGGATAAATTCCTGGACACTTACAGTCTCCCCAACTAAAGCAGGAAGAAGTTGAATCCCTGAATAGACTAGTAACAGGCTCTGAAATTGAGGCAATAATTAGTAACCTACCAACGAAAAAAAGTCCAGGGTCAGACGGATTCACAGCTGAATTCTACCAGAGGTACAAGAAGGACCTGGTACCATTCCTTCTGAAACTATTCCAATCAATAGAAAAAGAGGGAATCCTCCCTAACTCATTTTATGAGGCCAACATCATCCTGATACCAAACCCTGGCAGAGACACAAGAAAAAAAGAGAATTTTAGACCACTATCCCTGATGAACATTGATGCAAAAATCCTCAATAAAATACTGGCAAACCGAATCCAGCAGCACATCAAAAAGCTTATCCACCATGATCAAGTGGGCTTCATCCCTGGGATGCAAGGCTGGTTCCACATATGCAAATCAATAAACATAATCCAGCATATAAACAGAACCAAAGACAAAAACCACATGATTATCTCAATAGATGTAGAAAAGGCCTTTGACAAAATTCAACAGTGCTTCATGCTAAAGACTCTCAATTCGGTATTGATTGAACATATCTCAAAATAATAACTATTTATGACAAACCCACAGCCAATATCATACGGAATGGGCAAAAACTGGAAGCATTCCCTTCGAAAACTGGCACAAGACAGGGATGCCCTCTCCCACCACTCCTATTCAACATAGTGTTGGAAGTTCTGGCCTGGGCAATCAGGCAGGAGAAATAAATAAAGGGTATTCAGTTAGGAAAAGAAGAAGTCAAATTGTCTCTGCAAATGACATGATTGCATATTTAGAAAACCCCATCATCTGAGCCCAAAATCTCCTTAAGCTGATAAGTAACTTCAGCAAAGTCTCAGGATACAGAATCAATGTGCAAAAATCACAGGCATTCTTATACACCAATAACAGACAAACAGAGAGCCAAATCATGAGTGAACTCTCATTCACAATAGCTTCAAAGAGAATAAAATACCTAGGAAGTCAACTTAAAAGGGATGTGAAGGATCTCTTCAAGGAGAACTACAAACCACTGCTCAATGAAATAAAAGAATCCACAAAACAAATGGAAGAACATTCCATGCTCATGGATAGGAAGAATCAATATCGTGAAAATGGCTATACTGCCCAAGGTAATTTATAGATTCAATGCCATCTACATTAAGCTACCAATGACTTTCTTCACAGAATTGGAAAAAACTGCTTTAAAGTTCATATGGAACCAAAAAAGACCCTGCATTGCCAAGACAATCCTAAGCCAAAGGAACAAAGCTGGAGGCATCATGCTACCTGACTTCAAACTATACTACAAGGCTACGGTAATCAAAACAGCATGGTACTGGTACCAAAACAGAGATATAGACCAATGGAAGAGAACAGAGCCCTCAGAAATAATACCGCACATCTACAACCATCTGATATTTGACAAACCTGACAAAAACAAGAAATAGGGAAAGGATTCCATATTTAATAAATGGCACTGGGAAAACTGGCTAGCTACATGTAGAAAGCTGAAACTGGATCGCTTCTTACACCTTATACAAAAATTAATTCAAGATGGATTAGAGACTTAAATGTTAGACCTAATACCATAAAAACCCTAGAAGAAAACCTAGGCAATACCATTCAGGACACAGGCATGGGCAAGGACTTCACGTCTAAAACACCAAAAGCAATGGCAACAAAAGCCAAAATTGACAAATGGGATCTAATTAAACTAAAGAGCTTCTGCACAGCAAAAGAAATTACCATCAGAGTGAACGGGCAACCTACAGAATGGAAGAAAATTTTTGCAATCTACTCATCTGACAAAGGGCTAATATCCAGAACCTAAAAAGAACTCAAACAAATTTACGAGAAAACAACAACCCCATCAAAAAGTGGGTGAAGGATATGAACAGACACTTCTCAAAAGAAAACATTTATGCAGCCAACAGACACATGGAAAAATGTTCATCATCACTCTCCATCAGAGAAATGCAAATCAAAACCACAATGAGATACCATCTCACACCAGTTAGAATGGTGATCATTAAAAAGTCAGGAAACAACAGGTGCTGGAGAGGATGTGGAGAAATAGGAACACTTTTACACCGTCGGTGGGACTGTAAACTTGTTCAACCATTGTGGAAGACAGTGCGGCGATTCCTCAAGGATCTAAAACTAGAAATACCATTTGACCCAGCCATCCCATTACTGGGTATATACCAAAAGGATTATAAATCATGCTACTATGAAGACATATGCACACGTATGTTTATTGTGGCACTATTCGCAATAGCAAAGACTTGGATTCAACCCAAATGTCCATCAATAACAGACTGGATTAAGAAAATGTGGCACATATACACCATGGAATACTATGCAGCCATAAAAAAGGATGAGTTCATGTCCTTTGTAGGGACATGGATGCAGCTGGAAACCATCATTCTCAGCAAACTATTGCAAGAACAGAAAACCAAACACTGCGTGTTCTCACTCATAGGTGGAAATTGAACAATGAGAACCCTTGGACACAGAAAGGGGAACATCACACACCGGGGCCTGTCGTGGAGTTGGGGGAGCAGTGAGGGATAGCATTAGGAGATATACCTAATGTAACTAACGAGTTAATAGGTGCAGCACACCAACATGGCACATGTATACATATGTAACAAATCTGCACGTTGTGGACATGTACCCTAGAACTTAAAGTATAATTAAAAAATAAAAAGATATGCAAACATAATAAAACCAAGAGCATGGACACATTATTATCAACAGGCAAAGTCAGTAGATGAAAGATGTGGTATAACAGTTGGACAATTTGAAGGCTAGATGCTGCCAATATCATATTTGAAAAAGAATATAAGCCACCAGCATTAAGAAATGACAGGCTGTATAGTGAAACTTCTTCACAATCAGAAAGAAACTACATGAGAAAGCTGCCCAAGTGTGGTTACTCATCATTATATTAAATTACTGGGTGCATAATTCAGAACTGGCATTAAATAGAAATCCATGATAGAGGAAAAATTGAAGTGCATTATGGGTAATATACTTTGATTGAAAGTAACAGAGAGTAACTCAAACTAGATTGTGTTTGTAATGTAAGTATTATTAGTGCCTCATACTCCAACATTAGAAAGATGACCAGGCTTCAAGAAGAAGTGAAGCCAGGAGTCAGAAAGCGTCAGTTTCTTTCTCTCCATTTCTTGTTTCAACTTCTTGCAAGTGTACTTTTAACACAGAGCTAACTCCTGACTGGGAAGACACCCGAAGGCAATTTCTACATAGACTTATAGGATAAAGCAAATGGAGTTCATAGAGTGTTGGTTACTAGCAGAAGGTTGGGCCTGGAGTGGGGACCTCTTCTAATAAGAAACCTTAGGCCTTGTACTTAATACAGCAGGTAAGAAAGTCAGTGTCCATGAAATCTGATGTCTAGGAGGCCAGAGGCTTCAGGATGGAATTGGGGGAGTATAGGACCTTACTTTGACCTTACTTCTCTTTTAAGTGGGAGAAGATTCTTACCTGGGCTCCTCATGTGCCTTGTATTCAATGTCAGCTCAAATGTCACATACTCAGAGAGGCCTTTTATGACTACCCTATTTAACCCCCACATCACATATAAAGCACTCTTTCATAATTACTCTGTTTTGTCTCCTTTACAAGCACTTATTTTTCTGGAATTACCTTGTTTCTTTGCTTATTATTTGTTCTCACTTTCCTCTGCCTTTCATGATGTCAGAGGTCTTTTCCAACTTGTTTTTTGGGTCTAATAGCTAGCACAATGCCTAGGAAATTTCAGGAACACAATAAATACCTGTTCAGTGGATGACTAGGAGCACGGATTGCTATTGTAGAATTGGATCTAAGATCAGGAAGTAATTCCAGGACTTGGAGATTGCGTGGTGCCTTGATGTTCTAGAACTGAGTGAAAATTTTTCTAGTCCTATCATAGGGAGAATCTCCCCTGCCATGTTTCTGGGGCCTAAAAGTACTTAATTATTACATCTGTGTTTCAGTGAAGTTGGGAAATCAAGACTTAGCCAGTTTGTGATCATATCTCAGTATAGAACAGGGGATTATGTGCTCAGAGTATAGAGGGCCCTTGGGCACATCTATGCTCTATAAAGAAAGGCTCAGCTACCTCTGACAGATTATTGTTACACATCTATTGACTGCCTCCCGGATTCAAGGGAAGACAAATGGGACTATTGGTTAAGGAAGAAGTGGCTGCAGCTATTATTCTGGGTTTCTAATAGGAATGTGTTTTGTCATTGTTGGTCGTGGTAGTTAATGAAGCAGAAATTTAAGTCATCTCCCTATATTTGAAGGATCTGAATTAGATTCTATGAACAGACAGTATATCTGCCTTTAAGCCTGAGTGTTGGTATTAGGACATAAGTTTTTTCTCGTAAAGTTTATCAACATGTCTGATGTCATGAAAGTCAAACAAGGTAATATAAATATACAGTTTTCTTTATTTTTTTCTTCCTTTTGGACTCTTTCTGAGGAAGTAACTTTATAAAAAGATGGAAATGAGTCTTAATTTAAACAGAAGGTGTTTCTTCAAGAAGAAAGTCAGAGTGAAGTTTGGAAGAAGTCAGAGAAGCTAGTTAGTTGTGAGCATTAACATTTTTAGTAGAACTTCAAAGCAAATGGTACGTTCTGGTAACACTGCATTGGAAATGCACTGCAACCTGAGTCCCAGCTACTCAGGAGGCTGAGATAGCAGAATCACTTGAACCCAGGAGGCAAAGGTTGCAGTGAGCCAAGATCGTGCCACTACACTCCAGCTGGGGTGACAGAGTGAGACTCCATCTCAAAAAAACAAAAAAACAAACAAACAAACAAAAAAAAAAAAAAAAGAGAAGAAAAGAAAAGAAAAAGAAATGCATCCGTCTACGTAACTTGAAAATCATTTTTTTTTCTGAAATGGTAATTTCTTTGTTTTGCTCTAAGAATAAACTTGTTTTTACAGAGCCAGAATGTATTGCTCTCTAAAGATCAAGTTTTAGCAATCTTAGACTAAACAAATGAGCTTAACTTTAAGAACTTGTGGCTTTCACCACAGCTTCTTCTCCCTGTACTTATGAGTTCATTATTTATACTCTATTCTGGGGAAAATGAAGCAATGCAAGTAAAGACTGCTTATTCTAGAATACATTAGGAAAGGGGAGATTTTAGTATGTGTTCCTCCTAAGTCCTCTTAGAAGAATTTGCACTTTAGGATCATGCACACTTCCCAGGGCTGGTGTGAAAACACACTGAAAGCATTCAGGTCTTCACAGAGATATGTCAGGTACTAATCTCAGCTCTACACCCTCAGTTCCAAATTTCTATTGAAAGTGTGCTGGGTGAATCTCATTGACCTTTCAGAAAAGCCCAATGCCTATACAGAGAAGTAGGATGTAAGTATCCTAGACCCCTTTTCCTAATAATACATTTCACTAAGGTTGAGGTATTCTGCTAGTTGGTTGATGATGGGGACTAAAGAGGCAAGAAAGTTCATCGGTGGTGATTGCTAGAATGCCAGATCCAACTGAAGGGAGAGAAGAATAGGCAGAGCTGGGTTTCTTCTTCCTTGACTATACAATTTCCATATTTGGATTCCTTCAAGATCTTTTCACCAGCTTTCTACTTCCAGCTAAGATAGAATAATGGAGATTGAACTTACCCTCTTGTCAAAAACAAAAAAGAAAACAAAGCAAAATATAGAAACAATGGTTTTTAAGGCACTGGACATCAGGCAATGATACAACTGTGCTGAAAAAGAAAGCTTAAGAATATTTATAGGAATATAAAACTATACAGACCCCAAAACTATAAAATTCACAATATTTGGCATCCAATCAACAACTAGTAGTCATTCCAAGAAACAAGAAGATATGAGTCATAATGAGAAATAATGATCAATGGAAACTGACCCAAAATTGGGTCAAGATAAGGACATCAAAACAGTTATTATAACTATATTCCATATCTTCAAAAAGCTAAGTAAAATATCTTTAAAAAAATCAAATCAGACTTCAGGAGAGGAGACTTATAATGGCTAAAATATTAAAATATAATAAATAGGATAAATAACAGATTAGACATTACAGAAAAAAAAGATCAGTACACTTGAAGACATATGATAAAATTCACCCAAAGTGAACAATAGAGAAAAAAAAAGAGCATGAGTGAAGTTGGGATAAATTCATGCAGCTTTATATGCATGTAATTAGAGTCTCTAAAGGGAGAATAGAAAATATCTAAATAAATAATGGCTAAAAATGTTCCATATTTTTTGACATTTTAAACCCACAGATTCAGTAAACACAATGAATTCCATACACAAGAAACCTGGACAAAAGTACAAGGCTAATCACAATTAAATTACCTAAGAGGAGTGATAAAAGGAATACTTTAAAAACAACCAAAGGAGACAAGAAAAAAATGCCATAGATAAATAAAAATAAATGGACAACAGATTTATTTGTATGAATCAATGCAGAATATATATGTCTGCTCCAGTATGGAGGGTTTTGCTGGCTTTGCTTGCTGCTTTGCCTTCTTTGACACTACTCCAAAGGGGATGTTGGAGCACCTCATTACCGCCTCACAAAGCAGGGTGTCCCAGGCTCCCTACTTAACGTTTGCTGGCATGGCACAGTTTTTTTTTGTTTGTTTGTTTGTTTCCATGGTGTTTGGTTGGAGCATAGTGATAGTTGTTTAACGTGTTCTGTCTTGCCAGGTTTCTCCCCTCTTGATCCTTTGGGTGAGGAAGGCAGGCTTTTTGTTTGTTTGCACCCATTGGTGTTTCTGGATCATTGGCTTCTTCAAACTGCAAATTCGTGATATATAGGAAAAAAGAAAACCTGTAGAACTCACCAATTTGTTGTTCTTTGGGTCCTGAGTTCCCTAGGCAGTCTGCCTTCTCTTCACCTCTCAGGGTCTTTTATATTTGCTTTATATAAAATGCATAGGGTTTTTAGCTGTATGTCATTGGACAAACATGAAAGGTACATTTACTTCATTTTCTAGAAGCAAAAGTCTTGACAACTCGTTGTTAACAAAATTGCAAACTTAAATCAGTGAAGAGCAATAGTCTTCTCAAAAATGTTGCTGGAACATTTGGGAATCCACATGCAAAAAAATAAACTCGTTCCATAACTCACACCACGTAATAAAATTACCTGGAAATGTATTGTAGATTAAAGTGTAAAACCTAAAACTATAAATTTTTAGCAGAATACATAAGACAAAATATATGTGGCCTAGGCTATTTAAAAATTGTTTAGATATAATACCGAAAGCACAATTCAGGAAAGAACAGACTGATCTATTGTGCTTCTTAAAATGGTTTCTTTTCAAAAGTTACTGTCATGAGAAAAAAAAGACAAGCCACAGAAATAGAGAAAATATTTGTACAGCATATATCTGGTGAAGGACTTTTATCCAAAACATTTTAAAAATGCTCAAAACTCTGTAAGAGAACAAGCAACTCAAAAAAAAAAAAATGGGCAAAGGATTTGAAAAGACGATTCACAAAGGAAACATACAAATGAAAAATAAGCACATAAAAAGGCACTTGTCATCATTATTCATTGGGAAAATAAGAATTAAATTGCAGTGAATACAATTATGTACATATTAGACTGGTTAAAATTAAAAAGACTGACCATAGCAATTGTTGATGACAAACTGGAACTCTTGTATGCCTGATGTTCACAATATAAAATTGTACAATCACTTTGGCAAACAGTGATAATTTTTTATAAAGTTAAATATGTTGTATGATTCAACTCTTCCACGTCTTTGTATTTACTTAAGAGAAATAAGGCTTATGTGAATACAAACAACCTGTACACAAATGCTTATAGAAACTTGATTTGTAATAGTCAAAAACTGAAAACTACTCAAATATCCACTAACAACTGAATTGATAAATTGTGGTGTAGCCATACAATGGAATAGTACTCTGCTATGAAAGGAATAAACTAAAACATGCAACGAAATGGGTAAATCTTAAAATAATTTCATAGTTGCAGAAGCCAGCAAAAGAAAAAAAAATACTGTTAATACTGTTGTGGGTTGAATTGTGTTTCACAAAAAAAGATGCTGAAGTTCTGATTCCATTACATGTGAATATGACCTTACTTTGTAATAGCATCTTTGCAGTTTTATTAATAATTAAGTTAAAACTATGTCATGATAGGTTAGAATGGGCCCTAGGTCTAATGACTATTATCTTTATAGGAAGAGGGTGATTTGAAGACACAGAGGAGATAGAAGGAAAAAGGCTGTGTGAAGACAGAGTCAGTAATTAGAGTTAGGCTGCCATAAGGCAAGGAATGCCAAGGATTACTGGCAACCACCAGAAGCCAGAAGAGGCAAGGAAGGATCGATACTTCCCTAGAGCCTTTAGAAGTAGCAGAGTCCTGCTGACACCTTTCCTTCAGACTTCTAGTCTCCAGAAGAGCGAGAGAGTACATTTCTGTTATTTCAATTCACCCAACTTGTGATACTTTTAAAACCCTAGCCCCAGGAAACCATTGCAAGTAGGTACCATATGATTTCATTTATAGACAAATTTTAGACAATGACTGAAAGCAGATTAGTGGTTGCCTGGGGACAGGGGTGAGGAGAGGCAGGTAGGGAGCAGAAGGAGAGATTTCAAAAGGATATGAAGAAACATGATGTTCGTGGATATATTTATTATATCTTGCTTGTGATGATGGTTTCATACGTGTGTACACATCAAAACTTAACAAGCTTTATACTTCAAGTAGGTGCAGTTTATTGTATGTTGATTGTACTGTCATTAAAAAGAAAAAGATCTCATCGCTGTGATTTTCAGGACTGCCTTTTTCTGACTTATTGAAGTCAGTCATGAATTCTCATAGATGGCAGAGTATACATAAGGGGTTGTAAAGTAATGCCATGTAAGCTAGATTTGGCATGAAGTCCTATTGGCTGGCCCTATTGTATTTTAAAAATCAGGGGCCAGTCGTGGTGGCTTATGCCTGGGGCTTTGGGAGGCCCAGGTGAGAGGATCACTTGAGGCCAAGAATTTGAGGCCACACTGAGCTGTGATCATGCCACTGCACTGCATCCTAGGTGACAGAGCAAGAACTTGTCTGTAAAAAATAAATAAATACATAAATAAAATCAGGAGATTTCACATAAGATTTTATTATTCTTGATGCTTTAAAAAAGTAATCAACTCTAACCACACTGAATCCTCCTTCCTGTACGGCAACAACTGGCTGTTGCTGGGTAGCCGTTGCCACCTTAAATTGTGCATGCATTTTCCAGTTTTCCTCAGTCCCTGCCTGTTACCTGCCTCTCCTTATAGACATTTGAGTTACATGACTGCTTTCTGCTCTTAAGTTCATAAGGAGAAAGAAACCGATTTTCATTTACCAGGCTGCTTCAGTTACTGTACAGTTTGTATTTCACATTGTTATTTAGAGTAGTGTCAGTTTTCTTTACTCCTTTCTTGCCCTTCCTTCAGATCCAACTTGCAAAACAGGTACCCTTGTGTCAGCTTGCATAGCTACATATGGTTATCAGTGACTTTGAAATGATCAGTTATAAGGGCTTGATTAAATACTTCTTTTTCCATAGGCGATTCTTGTATCTGTCTATATCCATCATAATAAAAAAAACAATCTAAAATAAGCTCTATAAATAAAAATTCATATAAATGTTAAGCATAATTTATCTAATTCAAATTAAACTCCTAAAATTGTACTGAAAATGGAATTTATTTTATGTCTCTTTGTTTAAAAATTACTGTCTTGACTCATATTGGACATTAAGCCCTCAATGGAATTTATGATTTGGAATTAATGGTATTGCTCTCTAATGCTGCAGTTATCACACCCTTCGCTTTCCCACAGGAACACAGGACCTAAAGCCTGTGAAGATGAGGTTCTTGCATTTGCTTTGCAGTCTTTTTTTTCTTTATATGTTCACTGTAAAATATGTGCCAAGAATGGACAATATAAGAATATATAATACTTGGAAAATAATTCCCCTTTGTCATTTTAATTTAGTGTTGAGACTTTCATTTCTATCAGCTGGAAAAAGTGAAAACTAATCTTTTTTAATAATGTTCTTCAAATTGCATTTTTGTGGTGTTTCAACAGTTCACTTGCATCAAGCTATCCATATTAAGCATTTGTAAAACTTTTATATAAATTTTCTAATAAAATATTATTAACTGCAAATTTCTATTTCTAAAACATTTTACTTTTTATTTAGAGAATTGGTTATGTCCCTGGGAAACTCCACTCAGAAGAAAAGTCTACAGTAAATCTTTGTAACCACTGTTGTAGTTCTAAGGGATTTGTTGGGGGTTGAAAGTGACTGAAAATTGTAGTGGCTTTGAAAGCTTAGATTCACATAAAAACCTGCACATGGATGTTTTTAGCAACTTTATTCATAGTTGCCCAAACTTGGAAGAAACAAAGATGTCCTTCAATAGGAGAATGAATACATAAATGGTAGTACATCCAGACAATGGAATATTACTCAGTGCTAAAAGAAAATGAGCTATTATCCCATGAGAAGAGAAGGAAACTTAAATGCATACTACTAAGTGAAATAAGCATATCTGAAAAGGCTACATGTTATGATTCCAACTATGTGACATCCTGGGAAAGGTAAAACTATGGATATAGTAAAAATATCAGTGTTTGCGAGCGGTTAAGAGGATGGGAAGGATGAATAAGCAGAGCATAGAAGATTTTTAGGGAAGTAAAAATACTCTATGATACTACAATAGTGGATGCATGTCATTTGCCATTTGTCCAAACCGACAGAATGTACAACATCAAGAGTGAACCCTAATGTAAACTATGGCCTGTGGGTTATAGTGATGTTGATGTAGGGTCATCGATTTTAACAAATGTACCATTGTGTTGTGGGATGTGAATAGCTTCGGAGGCTGTGCATGTGTAGGGACAGGGGTATTATATAGGAACTTTGTACTTTCTGCTCAATTTCACTGCGAATCTAAAATTGATCTAAAAATAAAGTTTATTAATTAAAAAATTGCTGGTAAGCAATTGGGATTAAGAAACTATTTGAGATATTGAAAATAACATGACTTTTGGAATAAAACAGTCATTATTTGAATCTTGACTCCACCAATTTCTAGTCTAACAGCTATGAAATGTAAATTTGCTGGGCATTAGTTTTCTCATGAATAAAATGAGCGAGTAATATTCACCTTGCAGGATTTTTATGAGGAGTAGACTGAGATAACTTCCAACAAACTCAACAAATGGCAGCAGTTATTATTTATAATACATTTCAAGTCTGGGGCCAGGAAATTGATCCTCCATATCAGTGGGAGACGAAGGAGATATGCCCATTGCTGTCTGACCCCCAGGGGTTGGAGCCTTATGAAGTGAATAGATAAAACTACACGCTTTTCAAAAGAGCAGTGTACAGCAGACAGAAAAAAAGATTAAAGCTGGCTAGTGTCAAGTATACGGTTTTAAATGTTTAGCTTTTACTCTAGCAGTGAAAACGTGAGATCACCTTAGATAAATCGATGCTCTTTTTTTTTTTTTTGGAGACGGAGTCTTGCTCTGTTGCCCAGGCTGGAGTGCAGTGGCCGGATCTCAGCTCACTGCAAGCTCTGCCTCCTGGGTTCACGCCATTCTCCTGCCTCAGCCTCCCGAGTAGCTGGGACTACAGGCACCCGCCACCTCGCCCGGCTAGTTTTTTGTATTTTTTAGTAGAGACGGGGTTTCACCGTGTTAGCCAGGATGGCCTCAATCTCCTGACCTCGTGATCCGCCCGTCTCGGCCTCCCAAAGTGCTGAAATTGATGCTCTTTAAAGAAATGCCACACATACCCCCACCCCTGAAAAAGCATTGGAAATTATACATGGAAAGCCTTTATTTCTTAATGAATTTTCCCTTCGAATATTAGAAAGTTGACTAATATTTCCAAAACTAGAGGAAAGAAGAATACATACATGAAAAAAGTTACTGGAGGTCCCAGTGTATTAGACCCTGATCACTAATCTTATTGAGAAATTAAACTTGCAAGTAGGCAAATAAATGGAAATCAATAACAGGGAAAATATTAGGAGAAATATAAAAAGAGAAAAACAAAGGCAATTGTGGGAGTAGGTAACCATAAGAACTGTCAAATAGCTTCTTTTCCATTTTCTCCGTTACTCCACACCAAAGTTTCCCACTTAAAAACCAAAAATAGTATCAAGTGGCAGAGCTTGTTAGTCTGCCATAGCATCCATTCTTTCCTTTCCTCTTTGTAACAGGCCCCTCCCTCCCTCACTGCATCTCCTTTCTTTGTTATTATATTCTCTTTCCCCCTCCTAGCCCATGGAATTCAGGAAAAAAAAGACCTTTCTCCCGATTCTAGGCATCGATATCACAGACCTAAGATGATTCCTGTTTGGGCCAATGAGACAGGAGAGAAGGTTTGCTAAGGGCTTCTGAGAAAGAAATTTTCTTGCTCTGAAAAAAGACCCACTGAAGGAGACACGGTCTCTTCACCTTGTCACTGTGGAGTTGCAGATGAAAAGCTCAGAATTGCCGCAGTTACTTTTCCACCATAGGAAAGTTAATCTATGAACAAAATTAATACACAATAGAGGTCTTAGTGGAGGCATTTACAGAAAAACTGGGCTAGAGTTATTGGCTTGTTCAAAGCCTACATTATGCCCTCCTCCGAATTTCTAGATATTTGAGCCAATACAGATTCTCCTCTGAGTCAGCTGATATCAGTTTATTATTCGCAGCTGAAAGCTAATATCAACCAACTAATGAACCATTAAAAAATGGTTATTTCTGACATGTTGGCTTTTACTGACATTGTGTACAAAAATGTTAACAAAGATATGGGAAAACCTTGATGATCATGGCACAGGATAAAAGAAACTCAGGAATTTGATACCCTGGGAAAAGAGTTCTAAAGGGGCAGCTGGCTTGCCATGTGAAGCTAACACTGGATGATTAAGCCCTTACACTAATGTCCTTTTAATTTACTTTTTATTTGGACAGTTTCGTGAATTGTTATGTGACCTTCTACATATCTGGGTTAGAGACATAGCAGAAACACCATAAATAACTACGTAAGAGAGCTGGAATAGACTCAGAGGAACTTAATCATATCATGGATAATGGAAGCTGAGTAATACTGACAAGTATAGCAAAGTTGAAGGCATATAATTTGGTATAAATGGGTTTAATGCAATGTCGAATCTAGATGCAATAAAATTTTAAGACCAGGCTTATTAACAGATATTTTTAAAAGGATGGAATGTGTTATGAAATTGTGGAGATAGAATCACACTGATATTTTCCATGATATGAAAACAACCTGTCTTGATTTTTCAATACACAAGTAATTTCCAGCATACAGGAGACAGCACACATTCTGTAATTATCCTGAATTGACTTTAGCCTGCTTTGAATTTTACTTGTAAATCTTCTTAATGGGAATAGGATTAGAATGTCGTTGATGTAGAATCAATGATATATGTCATTTGTGACGCAATAAGTATATATCTGTTGAATAAATAAATGAATAAATTAATTAATGAAGATTATATTCACCCCTGTTTCAATGATTACTTAAGCTACTGGCCTATTTAAGGAGCATCTAGATAGTTAAGATGGTGGATTCTACAAACCACTCTTGAAACTCTTCACATTTCTTTATTTCCGACTTCACTCTACACTTTATTTCTGAGTTCATCTTTCCAGGTACCTGTAGAACATTTTCATATGCATGTCCCACAAGCAGCGCAAATGTAAATATCCCAAATTAAACCTACTTGTCATTGTGATCTTCCTCCCATCTCCTCACTCCACTTTTCAGTTGGTGGTATAACTTTCCCCCAGTCACTAAGGAATACATTCTTCATCATCACTGACTTTTTCCTCTTTACCATGTGTCTTAATTAGCCATGGAGTCCTGTTTATTATTCTTTACAGTGCTCCTCCTTCCTAGTCTCATGACTATAGCCATCGCTCACTCATTGTTGTAGACATGTAACCCTTTTTTTCAGATTCTATTTACCCCCAATTTAAACCACCCTATGTACTTTCCCATACTTTAATCTTTCTAAAACATTGTTTTCACTATTGCTTTCTTTGGCTTGAGGACTCACAGGAATTGGATATTGCTTGAAGTTTGAAATCCAGTTGTATTAGACTATTATTCAAGTCTTTTATCATTGTTCTAATATTACACAAAAGTTGTCTTTTAAATATTATCAGAATACACTTTCTGCTATAACTAGATTGGTTTCTGCCATGTACAGACATGTTCCCAGTGCCACACCTTTGCTTATGTTGTCTCTGCCAGAGATGTTCATTTTCAAACCCTTATAAAATTCAATCCTTTCCCATGTTCTTTTATCTTTACCCTAACTCTTAACCCAGATACCCATGCCATGCTTTCTTTCAGGTCCAGCTAAATCTTATTTCTGTGTATATTTCTGACTATCTCAGTTCATAATTATTCTTCTCTGAAGAAGCATACTCCCAAGCCTAAATTGTCTGGTGTTGTTTCAAGTTGTTTGAAGTTATAAAATTAGATGTCAATATTATGCAGCTTTAACAGGAATGAGCCTTTGGTCCCATCTCTGGCTGGACCCAGGCAGTGGGGAGCCCTGAAGGCATGATTCCAATTGTAATATAGCTTAGTGGTTATCTACTAACTATGATTGTCCTCTTTGTGGCTTCCCCAATAGGGATTTCTCTAATGGAAAATGGTAATTAAATATTGACTTAAAAAATCCTTTCTTATACTTAAGTGCATTGTAGTTGTATAATCTACTCTGTGATTGGAAAATTCTTCAAGACAATTTAATAATATGTAGAAAAAAAATAGTACTATGTGGCCTGTTAAAAAAAACACAGAGGCTGGGCGCGGTGGCTCACACCTGTAATCCCAGAACTTTGGGAGGCCAAGGCGGGCGGATCACAAGGTCAGGAGTTCGAGACCAGCCTGGCCGATATGGTGAAACCCCGTCTCTACTAAAAATACAAAAATTAGCCGGGGTGATGGTGGACGCCTGTAGTCCCAGCTACTCAGGAGACTGAGGCAGGAGAATCGCTTGAATCTGGGAGGCGGAGGTTGTAGTGAGCCGAGATTGGGACACTGCACTCCAGCCTGGGAGACAGAGTGAGACTCCGTCTCAAAAAAAAATAAAAAATAAAAAAAACACAGAGTACAAATTCATATATAATAATTTTGAGTATGTAAAAACATATGTACTCAAAAAAAAGACTAGAATATTAGTATTAGAAGTGGTCATTTTGGGTGGTAATACTGTTAGTGACTTGCTATCATATAAAATACTTTTTAGTGCTTCTCAAAATGTCTGCAATAAACAAGAATTACTTTTATAATAATAAAGAATAAAGAGTAAATTTAATTTTCAAATACATATTTTAAGTTATCTTCCTTTTCCAGGCACTCAGTGCAAGCTGTCAGTGGATCTACCATTCTGGGATCTGGAGGATGGTGGCTCTCTTCTCACACTTCCCCTAGGCAGTGCCCCAGTAGAGACTCTGTGTGCAGGTTCCAACCCCACATTTCCCTTCCTCACTGCCCTAGCAGAGGTTCCCCATGAGGGCTCTGTTCCTGCAGCAAACTTTCACCTGGACGTCCAGGAGTTTCCATACATCCTTTGAAATCTAGGTGGAGGTTCCCAAACCTCAATTCTTGACTCCTGTGTACTCGCAGGCTCAACACCACGTGGAAGCTGCCAAGGTTTGAGGACTGCACCCTCTGAAACTATAGGCCAAGCTGTACCTTGGTCCCTTTTAGCAATGGCTGGAGCAGCCGGGATGCAGGGCACCAAGTCCCTGTGCTACACACAGCATGGGTACCCTGGGCCTGGCCCAGTAAACCATTTTTTCCTCCTAGGTTTCCAGGTCTGTGATGGGAAGGGCCACTGTGAAGACTTAGGACATGCCCTGGAGGCATTTTCCCCATTGTCTTGGGGATTAACATTGGGGTCCTTGTTACTTACGCAAATTTTTGCAGCAAGCTTGAATTTCTCCTGAAAAAAAAAAAAAAAAAAAAAAGGATTTTCCTTTTCTACTGCATTGTTAGGCTGCAAATTTTCTGACTTTTATGCTCTGTTTCCCTTTTAAAATGGAATGCTTTTAATAGCAACAAAATCAACTTTGGAATTCTTTGCTGCTTAGAAATTTCTTCAGCCAGATACCCTAAATCATCTATCTTGAGTTCAAAAAGTTCCACAGATCTCTAGGGTAGGGGAAAAAATGCTGCCAGTCTCTTTGCTAAAACATAACAAGAGTCACCTCCAGTTCCCAACAAGTTCCTCATCTTCATCTGTGACCACCTTGGCCTGGACCTTATTGTTAATATCACTATCAGCATTTTTATAACAGCCATTCAAGAAGTCTCTAGGAGGTTCCAAAGTTTCCCACATTTTCCTGTCTTCTTCCAAGCCCTTTAAACTCTTCTAACCTCTGCCTGATACCCAGTTCCAAAGTTGTTTCCACATTTTTGGGTATCTTTTCCACAACACTCCCACCTAGTATTAATCCGTTTTCACACTGCTGATAAAGACATACCTGACCCTGGGAAGAAAAAGAGGTTTAATTGGACTCACAGTTCTACCTGGCTGGGGAGGCCTCAGAATTATGGTGGGAGGCAAAAAACACTTCTTACATGGTGGCAGCAAGAGAAAAATGAGGAACAAGCAAAAGCAGAAACCCTTGATAAACCCATCGGATCTCATGAGACTTATTCACTATCATGAGAATAGCACAGGAAAGACTGGCCCCATGATTCAATTACCTCCCCCTGGGTCCGTACCACAACACGTGGGCATTCTGGGAGATAAATGTGAAACTGAGATTTGGGTGGGGACACAGCCAAATAACATTGCTCAGTCTATTTAAAAAAAAAAATTTTTTTTTTTTTTTTTTTTTTTTAAGATTCAGGGTCTTGCAATATTGTGCAGGTAGGTTTCAAACTCGTAGCCCCAAGTGATCCCTCCACCTCAGCCTTCCAAAAATCTGGGATTTCAGATGTTAGCCACCTACCCTGGTCTATTGCTGTTCTTTATCTTGGGTTCTTAGGTATCCCAGCAATCTCACTTCTAATAATCTACCTCAAAGATTCATAGGCAAAAAGTTAAAAGACATTTACATGCTATTTATTGCAAAATTATATGCAGTAAATGACTAGGAAAAAATGTCAATGCCCATCAGTTGGGACTGATTGACAAAACTATATTATATTCATACTGAAAATCCTGTTCAAATGTTTAAGGAAATGAGGAATACCTCTGTATACTTCTATGTAGCAATATTTGGGATATATTGTTCAGTTAAAAAAAAAACATAATGCAGACAACGCCATGCTTAATATCAACTATTTATACAATAATCTTTCCTCCTTCATTCATTCAACAAATATACATTTCTTTGTATCATTAATGACATAGTACATGTATTTTACACCAATGGCATTCTCATCACATTCCCATTAGGAAGATTTACAAGTGAAATTCAAAGACTTGGTGTTATCTTTGATTTTTCTTTTCTTTCCTTGCCAGCCCCTTTATAAGTTGAATCCATAGGCAAAAATTCTGTCAATCCTATATGCGAAATACATTCCAAATCCTGTGACTTCTCACCATCTTCTCAACTATCCTCCCACCTAACTGTTATCTCTCATCTAAGTATAGCAAAACCTGTTTTCTACTTCTTATGTCCACTCTTGCATCATGAAAGCCTATTCTCCATAGAAGAGTCAACATGGTCATTTTAATCCAACTTCTTAAAATCTCCAATGGTTACATAACACATTCAGAATAAAATCTAAACTCTTGACTACGGCCTATGAGACTTGCTCTGGGTCCTCTTATTCTATCACTTATATCTTTATTAACTATAATTAGGCTACAAAATCTGGTCCTGCAATCTGGCAAGCTGTCTTGCTCAGAAACTTTGCTATTCCTTCTGCTTTGAATTCTCCCCTCTTAGATCTTCACCGGATTGATTCTTTATCATTCCCATATTGCTTAAATGTCCTTTCTTCAGCAGGGCTTCTCAAACCACCTTATATTAAATATCCTTGATCTTATTTCAGTTCTGCTCAGTCCCTTTTCTGTTGGTTTTTTTTTGTTTTCAGAGTGATTTTTCCATCTCTGAAGTTATACTAAATTACTAAATTATATTTGTCTCCCTAACTAGAAGGTATGCTTCTGGAGAGCCGACAGGGTCTTTCTCTTGTTGATCACCAAATTCCTGGTTCCTAGCATGTGATAGGAACTCAGTAAATACTTGCTGAGAAAATGAATGTATCTTTATAAAATGAGACTGAGTAACTTACAGATGCTAAATGGGGAAGTGGGAAAGGGGAAATGGAGTGAAAGTAAGAAGTGGTACTGCCACGTAAATTTTCACAGCTGAGAGTAATAGTGAACATCTTTGTGTTGTTTTACATCACCACCATCTGGATTTGCCAGCAACATTGCTCTCTGGAGCCCATGTCATTTTTCCCGTGTTTCCAGAGTGCTCCCAGGGCATCCATGTGTGTGTGTGTGTGTGTGTGTGTGTGCACGCACGTGAGCATGTGTGTGTAGGCAGGCTTCTCCAATAGACATGAAGAATAATGGACTGACAGTTTTTACTACTGCTGCTTCCCTTTCCACAAGTAAGATGTTAGTGGCTAAACCTGGTGCTGCATTCATGAACACCACAGAGGCTCAGCAACAGGAGATGGGCAGAGTGGTGTTGGGCCCAACAGCAGGGTCTGAGAGCTAGTTGAATGGCCTGTGTGACTTGTAACTCATTCCATGCTTCATCGTTCCATGTCAACAATGGTCCAGGCAGTATGCCATCAGGAACTGCTGGGTGTCCCCCAACTTCTTATCAACTTTTTTGTTTGTTTGTTTTAGACAGAGTCTCACTCTGTACCCAGGCTGGAGTGCAATGGTGTGATCTCGGCTCACTGCAACCTCCATTTCCTTGGTTAAATTGATTCTTGTGCCTCAGTCTGCTGAGTAGCTCGTACTGCAGGCGTACACCACCACACCTGGCTAATTTTTGTGTTTTAAGTAGAGACGAGGTTCCTCCATGTTGCCCAGGCTCGTCTTGGCCTCAAGTGCTCTACCTGCCTCGGCCTCCCAAAGTGTTGGGATTACCGGCGTGATTTACCATGCCCAACCTTTTTCAACTTTTATTCCTCTTATTCTGATATTATATCCATGGGGAAATTGTGGAAATGTATCTATCTATCCATCCATCCATCTATCACCTATCTAGATATGTATCTATCTATCTATATCTATCTACCTAATATCTATCTAATAGGTAGATGATATAGGCATAAGGCATATCTAGACAGATAGATAGATGATAGATAGATAGATAGATAGATAGATAGATAGATGACAGATAGATAGATAGGTAGATAGATAGATAGACAGATAGATAGAGGGATAAGGCATGTAAGTATTTGGGACTTTGATAAAATAAGCACTCCGAATCTTAACTATTATGATGTTTAGACATCTGAATATCAGTGTGATCACTTCATTCTTTCTAGCTAAGTGGTTATATCACATGCAAGATCAAGATGTTGTGACGTAAACTGTTTTCTTCTCTGTTGCACTGGAGAATTTTCCACTCCCCTGCTGCTCACCCTTGATATCCCCTTTCCTTTCTCCTGTTGTAGCCTTTGTCAACAGGAGTACTTAAATGCAACTAGTTATAAGTCTCAGTTTTATTTGAGAGACTGATCACATTTGCTATAAAAAAAAAATTTTGATATGTTACATAAAAGACACCATGACTAGGCCCAAATGAAAATTTCATATACAAATTTTGCAATAGTAATAATTATTATTACATTTTCATTCACAATTACCCTAAAAATAACTCTGAATATTTTAATGTAAATAATGAGCTCAAAAAAATCAAGGAAGTTGTGCATTTGAAATACCACATTTGATCAGATCATATTTGCTTTAAAATGTTTTTAAAATAAAATTGATATAGTATTTTTATCTAGATTTCAATGGAGTGGAAAAAAATATACTCCTAAGTGTTCTACAAAAGTTATTGAATTAAGGCCCAGATACCTGCTTTTTCGGAAACAATTAAAAAATAGGAATAAATGGAAGATCACAAGTTATTCTTTAGGATTTATCAAACAGGAAGACAATTAAATGCAATAAATATTATTTTACTTTGAATAACTAAAGTTTAAAAAGGATGTAACAGAAACAACTTTAAAAAAATGGTAGCTTTGTTTTGCTTATATTATTAAAATTTAAAACACATAAAAAGTAGAGGGAATACTACAAAAAACTCCTGTATATCTACCAGTTAGATTTATAGTTATTAAAACTTTTGCCATACTTACTTCATCTATTTTTTTCTGAAGTTTTAAAAATTAAATTATGGACAACATGACATTTCATCTCTAAATTCTTCAAAGTACATCTCTTTAAAAATAAGGACAATTTTCCAAATAACTATAATTCTATTATCACAATTAAAAATATAATAATAATTGCCTTATTCTCTCTACTGAGCTCATAGTCAAATTTTCCACGTTATTAAAAAATGCCTTCTACAATTGTAGTTGTTGGGACCAGGATCCTCATGAGGGACACACATTGCATTTATTTGTGATGTCTCCTGTATGTTTTAATTTAGAACACTCCCTTGTCCTCCCTTCCTCCTTTTTCCATCTTAATGATATTAACTTGTTAATGTGACTGGGCCAATTGTGTTATGGAACAGCCTGCTTTTTGAATTTGTTTGTTTCTTGGTGGTGCTGTTTTAACTTGTTCTATCACATTTTTCTATAAACCAGAAGCTCAATCTTTAAGGTTGATTATATTCAGGTTGAATATTTATTCAAATATTCAGCATTGAATTAATGCTTTATGAGTAATGTCACCTACTTTGTGTGGCATCCTATTCTGAGATGCGTGATGTCCAGCTGTCTCTCCACTGTTATGCCAAGACTGACCCCTGAGTCAAGGTGGTCCCAGACAGATACTTCTCAAAGCCACATTCTTCCCATCCAATCAACAGTCTCTACAGTGATGCTGTGGCACCACTCATTAGCTAGATTTTAAGAATGATTACTTTTTTTGAAAATAGACATCTTTATATAAGCTCATATTTAAATATGCTTAATTTTGAAAAGCCCCTAGAGTATGTGAAAAAAGTCCTTGACTTTGAAATACGGCCATCTAACATCAACTTTCTTTAGTGGGTAATAGAAACACTGTCTTAGACTAATCACTTTAACAAATTAATTTTTCCTGAAGTATAAGCTCAAAATTCTTTTAAAACTTTCTTTCCTGTTCCACTAAATACAAATACTGACATGTTTCATTCATGCTGCAAAAACTATGACAGCTTTTGCTGTGTAGGCACTCAGGGGTCCCAACACTGTATCTTTTCTGGGGCTCTCAGGACATGGAACATAAGTGTGCTTTGTGTGCTTTGCTGTACTTCTCAAACTGTGCCTTCTGCCAGTCAAAACTGACCAATCCTGCTGTGCCAGGCTCTTGTGTCAGTTCCTGGGCTTTTGCCAGTCCCTAAACCTGGCAATAGGATTTGTGTTACAAACCTTGTGTTGTTACACTTCTGCTCACTTTTAAATCCTGGGCAAATACATTACTCCTTAATGTTTCTTTGGGAGGGTACTTAAACATTTCTTGTGAATTTTGAACTCTGGGCACATGGACTTGCTGATATATTTTTATAAAAGCTGACATAATTTATGCAATTTAAATAAAGATTTAAATAAGTGATTTTAATTAAAATTGTCCATTTGCTGTGTTTGTCATTGGGCATCATTTACCTATTTAATGGAATATACACTAGATTCATTGGTAGTTTAGCAACATTTCAGAATGGAATCTAGAATGTGGCTCTTGAATTCATAACACTTTTAGTAACATTATTCTTGGAAATTGTTATATACTTAGAGTAAGCGGGAGAGTAGATCGATCACTTAGTATTTAACTTAGTAGATATAAATCTCAGGATACTTTCTCCTTGTGTTATTTTTGTATTAAAGAAAATATTCTCTTATAAAGATAGATTACTGAAAAAATGCAAGAGTGAGAAATACTAAAAAGGTGGACAAATGAGTAGGTAGAAATAGAAACTGATTTACTTTTCACAGTTAGGAGTAATCTGCTTTCATTTTTAGTTGCCGCCTTTGACTAGAAAAGATGATATAGTGTATGTTCTCCCAACTGTTACGTAAAGTTTTATTTTTTCCATGAGTTCTTAAGCTAGAAGCCAAAACAATGTTTTTCTGGGCCTAAGAGCATTGCTTGATCTTCCAAAGCCTATTTCATGGTCTGCTAGATTCTAATGGAGGTGGTTGGTAATGAGATAATATTTATTTATATAGAAAATAAATTTACAACAGAGTGCAAAAAGCATGTAAGCAAGCAGCACCAGCTTTTAAAAATTCATAGTGAAACCATATGAATGTTTCTAGTTTCTCCAAGAGAACACTTTCTCCACACACATGATAAATTCTTCAGGCACATACCTATAAACATATGTATGTTTCAAACTCATAGGGACATGAGTACTTCAGGGTTTCCTGGTGGGTGTTTCCTGCCATCTAATTAAAGCTGTGGCATTCTTATTATCCCCAGAACTATTCATCAGCTTGCTGCCTTCCTTGAAATAAAGAGGAAATGTTAAATTTTTCTTTGCTTAAAGTAAGTCCTATGTACCAGTTAAGTGATTTATACATTTCACCATCTAAGAACAGTAAAAGAAACTTCTATAGTGTTTTTTGGTGACCTTGATAGCTGATGTCTTAACATTGCCGACTGACAATGTGCAGCAGGCTTCTTGCTCAAAGCTCTGCAGTAATTTATTGCTGCATTGCAGATTACAGTTTAATTCCTTAAAAAAAATGAGCATTCTGGGGTCCTCAATGATGTTTGGGCTACAGAATCCAAAGCCACAGTCTGCTGTATCTAGGAAGAATCATTCATATAGATAGAACTTAATGTGATTCATAAATATTCTTTATGCCAGAAAATGTAAGTGTGTTACCTTGATTAGTGAAAACTCTGGGAATTAATCTCCTTTATAATGAAGTTGGCAGAGTTAAAACTGTGGGAAGCAAAGCTTTGTATGTGGCTAGGTTTGACAGGTGTCTCTACACAGCTTCTACTTGTTCTGCTTAAATAGACAGGGCTGCAATGAGCAAACTTGTGAGGCTTTCAAAATATACCTCACCTCTTTTTGCCTCATCCACCTTAGGCTAGTTCCTTCCTATTCTCTTCTAGTAGAAGAGATTCTAGTAACTCCTAGTTGACCATGGGGAGACAGAATACTCTTTGGTGAGCAGGTCACAAAGCATTAATCTGTGCCCTGCATTTGCTGTGTTTGGACAGCAAAATTGTTTTGTTTGCTCACACCTGGTTTTTCTGTTTGCTTTGCTTTAATAAAGTAGTTACCAACATTTGAAAAAAGGGTTTTTACATAAAAATTGAGATCAACATCCATTTTGAAATATATGAAGCTCTTGCAATATTTGTAATGATCCAGACTTTTCCTTGGTCACACCCAGCTGAAGCTAGGTAATGTTCTGTCCCCTGCAGACAAGACATGTCCTCTACAGTTACACATCTCTTCCTTTTTTTCCCTCCTCAGTGGCTTCACTCAGTTTTGTCACTAGCTAGCCCCTGTGAGCATTTGAGTCTTTGACTGTTGAGTGAGCTTTTGACTATTGAGTGTGTTTAATAAATGTCTTACCCTGAATAGCACTATGTCTTACAAACTTAAGTTTTATACCTGTTCATTTCAATTGCGAAGGGAAAGATTTGGTTTTCTCTTAAAATAATACCAGACCTTGGGAAGGAAGTGTGGAAGAGAAGCTCTCAAGGCTAGGAAAGTGAAATTGAGTTACTGCTATTAAAAATGAGAGGGGAGAGATGATGCATCAATTTTTTCCCCCAGCATATTCCTCCAACACACCCTCCATACCTCTGTGTCCCTGATGGCAACTACAGGAGTGGCTGGAGCTACATCAAACTGTGTTCATTGAGTGTCTTACTGAAACCTATGCTGCCCTGCCCTTCAACAGGTCAGTTTGTGACCCTTCTCCAACCAACCACTATTCAAACCTTCCACCTGTCTTGACCATAGAGTTAATATTGTATTTCTTCACTAATATCCTTTAGTGTGGTTTCTCTTCATTTACTTATATGCTAAATCTTAAGAGGCATATTTTATCTTTTCCCCCAGATTTGGTGCTATTTCCTTTAGTATTTTGTCGTATTTTCATGCCACATGTCATATTTTTTTACTCTCCTACATGGAGTTTTGAGGCTAACACCTCAATCTTTTGTATTTTCTCTGTCTTGCTTATGAAATGCCTGACGGACAAGTGTGTCACATTCTCTTCATTAATAGAGGTATTACAGCAAGTGAGTGTTAATGTCCCACTGGAAATAAGCCTGCAGGAATGCTCATATTTTCAACAGGCTTTATTTGTTGAATTTGTCCCTAGTGCATTCTTTCAGAGTAAAGTAAGAAAAATACATTTCTTATGCCTGACATTTGGGTCTTATTGTTTTTGTTCACAGTTGTATACGCTACTACCTAAGGCTGCTTTGTAACATTTCTTATACTAGAAACCTGTTGGTCATAAAATTCTCACTCTGGGCACCTCCATTGGGTCTCAAGTTGGGCCTGCTGGCTGAACAATGGATGTAGACAGGGACCAACCCTGGTGCATTTCTCCAGCTCTAATCAAGGTGGAATCCTCTATGTTGTGTTTCATTTTACCCCATCTGGGGCTTGTGATAATGGGATTTTACTATCAATATTTCTTGGGGGTGTTGGTGGTATAAAAAGAATGTCCAGAGAGGGAGGATATTTCTTTTTCATGTGATCTTAGAGACAAAGGCTTAGTTATTGAAGTATGTCCAGATAAGCGTCCAGATAAGTTCAGAGACTGGAATGTAAACTGAAAGATAAGGAAAACTGAGTCACCAGAGAGAGGGCATTGGATGAGGGGCAGAGGAATAGTATGAGCTTTAAGCAAAAACCTTGATGGAAGTTCAAGGGGGTGTTCTTTTAATGAATCCACTTTTCCTTCTTATTTTACCTACTTCCTAAGTATGTAAGCATTTCCAAGCACTCTATCCACAGCAATACCTTTAGTGGAGAACTGATCCAACCAGAGTATTTGGTCCCAAGGGTTCTGAGGAACCCACTTAAATAAAATTTTCAATAGTATGGATTGCAGCCATTAAATATATAATTACATTTAGAAGTCATTATGACACTAATACAAATGCAACAAAGTAAAATTTAATTTTTTGGCTGAATTTCCTTAACCTGTGGATACAGTATTACATTCCTGGTATAGCATTGTTGTATCTAACAAAGAAATTAACTAATAAAATCAGCACAAAGGCAACATTTCAGTCAAAATTGCCTTTCAACATCCTTTAAATGTCCATAAAATAAAGTATATATAGCTTTGTATGTCTAGGACTATACACTAATTCTTATGCATATCGAGTTTGAAACTCTCTGAGTTAGATTAAATGAAAAAATAAAAGAAACTTCTATATGGAAATATCTGAACCTTAAAACGACTCAGGTTTTACACTAAATCTAAAGTTCCTGTAAGTGAATTAGAGATAGGGGAGATTTTAAACAGTTCCTATCTGCCTGCAGATTTACTCCATTCTGCTTTGACATCAAATATCTGTAATAGATCATATTTTAAAAGATTTGCCATAGTCGTGATGATTAAGTGAAATAATATGGGTACAACAATTGAACTTCTTTTCCACTTTGGATATCTTGTGCTTCCTCCAGACCTAACCGACTCCTCTTTAAGATTGTATTTAGGATTACATTACAGACTTCCAGCACATATCTAGTTCTGGCCCCACATTTCAACTACTGATTAGGTATTTACTTGGTGGTTCCCTGACTGCCCCTCAAATCCCCACATTGGCCAGCTTTTCCTGTTCTCTCCCACCTCCCCTTTTGACCTTCACCAAGTTTAATCACCATGTCACTGAATGACAATGCTACTCTCTCAGACCCACATGTGGTACATCTTCTAGAAAGGAGGGAGAGGGAGTTCCTCTGACCTCTTCTTCTCTCATCTCTTCAGGCACTTGATTAGTCATTAGACTGGATATTACCTGCTTAAATTGGTCTTCCTGCATCCAAGATCATCTCACTTTAGCCCACTGTTAGCCCACTGTTCTGCTGCCAGAGTCCAGGTAATCCTTTGCCCGGAAGCCTTTAATGGTCCTCACCATCTGCAGCATAGAGATCTCAGCATGGCATCCAAGGCCTCCTTAGATATACTAGTAAAATATATTAATACTAGTATTAATAGTTGGAATCATAATGCTAATATTTATATTAATGCTAATAATTATATTAATACTAGTATATATTATATTGTATATATTGTATGGGATTTATATTAGCACTAATGATTATATTATATACTAGTACTAATATATTAATCTCATTATATACAATCATGCACTACCTAACAACGTTTCGGTCATCAACAGACTGCATATACTGTGGTGGTCCCATAAGATTATAATACCGTAATTTTACTGTATGTTTTCTATATTTAGATACACAAATACTTATCACTGTGTTACAACTGCCTACAGTATTCTGCACAGTAACATGCTGTACAGGTTTGTAGCCTAAGCGCAATGAGCTATACCATATAGCCTAGCTGTATAGTTATACCATCTAGGTTTGTATAAACAAGTACACTTTATCCTGTTTGCCTGACAACGACATTGCCTAAGAATGCATTTTTCAGAATATATCCCTGTTGTCAAGCAACACATGACTGAATATAAAATTGTATTTAAAATATACGTATGTAATCTCACAAAAATTATGTGTTTGTTTATATATATGGGGAGAGAGAGAAAGAGAGAGAGGACTGACATATGTTGTTTATATTTTTATGTTTTGCAGTGCTCAGTACAGTATCTTAAGCATAGTTGATGCTCAATAAATGTTTTCAAAGTTACAGATATCTGGAAATGCATCCTGTCAAAAGAATTAACTTGACACCTTAAACATGAGGAAGAAAGAAACAGTATTTTTGGCAGAAAATTTAGA
Organism: Macaca fascicularis; assembly: GCF_037993035.2. Taxonomy (NCBI): domain Eukaryota; kingdom Metazoa; phylum Chordata; class Mammalia; order Primates; family Cercopithecidae; genus Macaca; species Macaca fascicularis. The sequence continues at coordinate 46,883,297 of NC_088376.1, forward strand.
ATTTGCCTTATGAAAATGTGGTAATTTAAAGTAAATCATGAAGAAAGTATAAATTTCAAAGCAGTTGAAACAATACCATGTTCAATGCGAGAGTCAAGAAATAAGGAAGAACTAGTAATGAAAATATTTATGCCTGCTAGGGTCCGATTGTCTCAGTAACTCTCAACATACACGTATTTTAGTTCAAGGAAATCAATCAATTTGTGCAATATACTTTAAGCACTGTAATCTCATCTGTCATCACAGGCGTAATGAATATTTGTGCAAAATGCAAGAAAAAATATGATTACAGTATCATATATATCCAGTGTAGGAAAGAATAGAAAATATAATCTAGATAAGTAGAAAAGTTTTAAAAAGTTTTCTTAGAATTATACCACCCACATATAATCACTACTATGTTGGTATTTTGTTTCCGATCATATTTTTACACACCACACACACACACACACACACACACATTTGGGGGAAGAAGTCTGATGCCAAAATTCTCCCACTTATGTAATATCACGGTTCAGAAAATGCAAGTCCTCAGGCTCTGCATTGATGTTAAAAAGTTTTTATGATGAAAATTTCAGAATATATGCAAGAGCAATCAGAATTGTTTTAGGAATCCCTTACCCCTCTTCAACAGCTGTCATCTCATGGCCAATCTTCTTCCAGTTGTGTCCTCACTCACCCATTCTTTCACCTCGTGTGTTATTTTGAAACAAATCTTGGTATGTGTTTCCAAAAGACAAGAATTGTTTTCTTAAAAACATAACCAAACACATTACCAAAAAATAATAAGATTCCTTCTTGTCATCAAAATTTCCAAATGTCTCATCAATCACAGTTTTTAATGTTTATTTAAAATTTTATTTGAATTTACTTAAATTATTTGAATCAGGTACACACGATGATTAATATGACTTGAAGTTTCTTTTAATCTGTGGGTTTCATAATTTTTACTTTTTTATCTTTATTGATTATTTGTTGAAGAAACCACATAATCTGTTCTGTACCTTCCCACAGCAAATTCTTTATTAATTTTGATTTAGATAAAGCCTCAGGAATTACAGCTACCTCTGACTTAACATGAGAAGAAAACACATTAGAAATTATGGACAGATATAATTAACCAGGAATGTACAGTGTCTGAAGAATAGCTTTTTGTATTGAAATATCTTTGGCATTAAAATCATACACATATGATTATAAAATTGTCAACACAAATACATGAGCTTTTTTGGAAATTAATTTCTAAGAGGGCCTATCCTTCAGATGGGTTAACATGTACTACTGTATCAAATCTCTAGAAGTGCTTGCCAAGTAAATTATTCAATGCCATGGACTTAAATAATATGCAGGGTTTAAATGTCTTTTTTTGTAGCAAGCTTGTAGAAAAACCAAATAAAATGGTAAAAAACATGCGAAAGAAAATAAATAAGTTGCTGTTTGAAAAGTATAATTGCTCTGAAACTCTCAAAGGCATTACACATTGTGCTCTTGTTCATTTGTTTGTTTTTTTTAAAGAAACAGGGATGTGCTCATGCTGATTCAAGTTATCTGGGTTTGTTGTTAGGATACATGGGACAGAGCAGAGGAATGGAGGGCTCTCTGTACAGTCCTGGAAGACCTGGAACAGCCATGTGGTCAGGACTCATTGGGGGACAGCAGTTGTCCTGCAGTTAACACAGTACTCCTGCTGACCTAGTGGCCACTCTAAAAGCTGTACCCTTTGGAGCCAGCATCCTGACTCTGGAGGGGCTCCACATAAAAGTGACCCACTGAGCATTGTCTCTGCTTCTATTATTTTTACCTTGACCAGCGGACTTCTCTTCACTCTCCTTTTGTCATGGTTTTTGATGCCCTGTGTCTTCTACTGCCTTATGACTTCTACAGGATCATAGCTCCTTCTTACTGCTCTTATTCTGAGCATTTCTCCACTTCTGATTATGCTACCTACTCTTGTCTCCCTGTGCACTTTGCACTCAAACACCCCTTCAGAGACTATGTTTCAGTTATTTCCAATTGTTTTTCTTCTTGTAGAGCATGGGGATCAGGTATGCTTTTTTCAGTGTTTACTTTCTGAGTAAATCTATCTATTTCTGTACTCCCTAGCTTAACTGGTGGTGTCAATTATCCAAACCACAAATCTGTGAGCCATCCTTTTTCTCATCTCAACTAACCTGATGGCCACTGACTCCTATTGATTCTACATCATAAAGAGTTCCTAAATCCACCTTCTTGATGTCCTTGGCTACTCCCTCATTATCTTCCACTAGAATTATTGTATAACACTCCCCCAACAAGCTTTCCTGTCTCTAATTTCTTCTTTTACTCTAACCTTGACACTACAACCAGAGTGATATTCTAAAACCATAATTTTTTATGTTATTTGGCTGGCTTTTAAACTTAAAAACATACACATATACACACAACAATAACAGCTCCTATTTGCCTGTGGAATAAAATATAAACTCCTTAAAATGCCTGACAAGGTTCTTCACGAGTCGTCTACATGCACCTGCACCTCTCGGGCCTCATTCCTCACCAACCTCTTCCCCTGGGTGCTATTCTCCAGCCACTAAGAATTATCATCAGTTCCACAAACAAATTATTGCCTTTCATTCATCTCTGCCCTTCTCGTACTGTTCTTCCTCCTTGAAATATCGACACCTTCTGCCACCATTCTCCACCTATTAAAATTCTACTGCCCTTCAAGGCAAAAGTAAAGGTCATCTCATCAGTGATTCCTCAGGATGATGGAGCTGTTCACCTGCAGTGTTTCCACAGTGTTTTATATGCTCATGTCAGTCCACGAATCACATTGTTCTGTTGTTATTTACTCCTACAACTGTTTCCATTGCTGCTGTGAAACCTCTTTTAGGATGTGGTCTTTGGCTTGTCGTGGTCTCTTCTGATGAGTGCAGAGCCTGGCACTTAGTATGCATTCACTAACATGCATGTTTGTTGTGTAATAATAACTATGAAATTACGCTTTGGTTTTGCTGCAGTGTTTAAAACTCATGTTTCTGTTAAGGATGCAAGGCTGTTGAGGTATCATTTCTAAAAAATTACCTTGCTGAAATATGCATAAAATGAAATTGCTGCTAGTGGCAATTCTAGCTGAAGAGGAAATCCATCAGTACTAAATTTTGCTAAACATCTGACCGGCAGGTACCACTAGGACTGTTGCCTGGGAACAAGGGTTTCATTTTATTATTTTATGAGTGAAAATTTACTGCTTTCTGATTAAGAAGGGAAAATAAGCCACAGGAATTTTATCATCTGAGAAGCATTACTCTGTTCTCCGCTTTTTTTTTTTTTTCTCCCTTGTGGAACAGATAGATGAGATGCTTTAGGGAACTTGAACCTGTGGGAAATGATTCAGCAGCAGGTCTTGAACAAGGAAAATCACAAAAATTATTCTTTGGCCTTAACACTCATGACCAACAATTACAAGACCTTTCGAAAATTTTGGCGCTAAATTGTTGTGAAGTTTAACTCCAGAATCTTCCTCTTTTCCTCTGTGTCATATGCCTGTCAAGTGATTGTTTTATTATTATTAGCTGAAGGGGAGCTGGTTTAAAATCTTGCAATTTCAGAAAAGATTTAAACTTTAAATAGAGCTTCTTTGTTTCCATGAAAAATGACACTTTAGAGTCCTCAAGTAGTTGATGTCAACCCTCATGTGACTTTGCCTGTTTAACTGCTACAATCTCAAAAACAAACAATAAACAGAAACTGCAACAATAATTCACTTTATTTTCATTAGAGACAGTTTCTTGTAGTAGCTGTGGAGCCATGGTGCTAGATTTGAATTTTAGATCTGTAACTCAACTATCTGCATGACCTTGGACAAGCCATGTGACCTCTGCATGCCTCAGTTTCTTATCTGTAAAATAGGAATCATAATGATAGATATTTCATAGGAAGTTGTGGATTAAATGCATTGTTATTTACTAATTGCTAAGAACAGTGTCTGGAATATAGTAAGTGCTGTGTTCGTAAAATATATAAATATTCCTATAGGAGTAGACAGTGTATGTAAATGTCATCTGTTATGTGAACTTTGGTAGTAAAAAAATGGTTGAGAAGTGTAGCCTTATTAGTTTTTAACTTTTTGAAGCGCTATCATGTATATTTTCTTGTTTGATCTTATCACAATACTCTGAGGAAAGAGAATGAGAGTTAAAAGTGTTAAAATCAGGATGACTTGTGCAAGGTACTACAGATAATTATAGCACTGAGAGAAGTCACACTAGGGTCTCTTGGCTCTCCAGGGGCATATGCATTTTTAAAAAGTTACACTACATGATTAGAAATCAACCCATGGTGGCCAGGCGTGGTGGCTTACACCTGTAATCCCAGCACTTTGGGAGGCCAAGGCGGTTGGATCTTGAGGTCAGGAGATCGAGACTATCCTGGCTAACACAGTGAAACCCCGTCTCTACTAAAAATACAAAAAAATTAGCTGGGTGTGGTGGCGGGCGCCTGTAGTCCCTGCTACTTGGGAGGCTGAGGCAGGAGAATGGTGTGAACCCGGGAGGCAGAGCTTGCCGTGAGCTGAGTGCCACTGCACTCCAGCCTGGGTGACAGAGCGAGATTCCATCTCAAAAAAAAAAAAAAAAAAAAGAAAAAGAGAAAGAAATAAACCCATGATAAGTTTAAAAAGATTTTATTGATAAAATGACAAAACTTAGCCCGCTTATTTTTAAAATGCATACAAAAGTAGTTAAAGAAGCATTTTGTCCAACTTTATGGTGCAAAGTGCAAAGTCTGAGTTCTGATTATTGATTAATTTTGATCTAGTCCATAAGAATATTAATATTTAACATAGCAAAATAACCTTGCGCTATGACTAGAGCTGTTCAGCAGCTGTTCAGCAATTTTTAGGCTCTTTCAATAAATATCAAGATTTTTTCACACTCTTTGTACAAGTGGTTTTTCACACTCTTTGTACTAGGGGTATGTTACAATGAAAGGAAGATCTATGCCAAATTCTACCAAGTGAACCATTACTTATTAACAAAAAGATACCATGGAACTTATTAGGTCTGTGGGAAATGCTCCACACTCTGTCTTCAAACACTTGCTCAATGGGATACTAGGTTTTATTCCCAGACTCTTCCATGGATACAAGTATAGATTACATTTGGAATCTACTGGTTTTTGGAAACATGGCTCTTATTATTTATTTAAAATCTTCATGCAGGAGGAAAGAAAGAAGAGAGCACATATCAGAAGTCAGACACCTTAGTTCTTAGGACATCAGTTTCAAAGTGGTTCAAATAAATATTTTGAAAATGAGACTATTAACAATAAATTAGATCAAATATGATTTTTAAAAAATTAAATGTACATTCAAAACCCAGGGACACACCATAAAGTAAATATAGGTGTCAAAATAACTGTAGATATACTTTGAAAACAACTGGAGTTGTTATTATTTGGAAGAACAAAGAGCAATACGACTTTGAAGGGCTCATGAAGTGTGTTACATAGAGTAAAAATTAAGGATTTTAAAAAATATAATTGAGATTTTAAATTTTAGAACATATATTGCAAGTTTATTTTGATTATAGGGGAACTAATCTTATCATCATATTCTTTCCTCTTTGGATATAAAAATATACATATTTATACTGTTACATTATTTAGCCTTACCTCTGCCTTTTAAAATACTGTCATTGTTCACTGTAAGAGACACTGGAGAAGATGGACATGATGAGAAGTAAGTAAGAAGGATCTTTTGGTAGGCAGCAGCAAACTACAACTGCACGTGAGGGCAAGATGGAATGAATCCTGTAGCCACTGTTAACCCAATAGTTTTTCCAATTTATGTCAGAGTCCTGAAGTTATTTGTCCTGTGCCTCCATGTAGTTCTTCCAGGCTTACATGTTGTGGTGTATATGGTTGTACACTACACATATACTCTTTTAAAAAATGTGCTGAATCCTATTTGCAGTTATTATGCCAATTATTCTATAACTTCAAGAGAGTGGTGAAACCTATAGTCCTGAAATTGCATTATTTTTATAGCCGAATTCTTTTTATTAATTGTATGAGTCTGAAGTTTCCACCTAAATCAATCTCCTCCTCACTCCTGAGAAATATAGTCTGGAGATTTGATGAAATCTTGCATTTTTCTCTATTCTTTGGATCATACCATTCCTTCAAAACACTTATTATTTTAATTACTTTTTAAACATTTTATGTGGCTTTGTCTGACTCCAGGTCATGCCTTATGGAATCTTGCTAATGTTATTTCCCTAGAATCAGAAAAAGACTTATAATTGATGTATTTACATTTACTTATTTGTATATTCATCATAATAAATGAGTCAATAATATCATCTTGATTTAATACAAAACAAAATAGAAATACATTTTTTCTCTTCTTCCTTCTTAGGTTATTTTGTTAGCTTTTTCTTTTCCATTGATGTATTTACATTTACTTATTTATATATTCATCATAATAAATGATTCAATAATATCAACTTGATTTAATACAAAACGAAATAGAAATACATTTTTTCTCTTCTCCCTTCTTAGGTTATTTTATGTTAGCTTTTTCTTTTCCATGTATAATTGTGGATTTATGGCTCTTCAGATTTGATGTATGGCAGTCAACGTCAGTCAATTTTGTCTTTTTGATGCTTAGTGATCGCAACTTTGGCCAATGGAAGCCCCATTTAGATTGACTTTGTTGTAATTTTGACATGATCTCATAAACTTTGAAAGTTTTCTAGCTTTTTGGCACAGTAAGGTCATCTTCATTCACTTTATACCTTCTTGCCTCAAATACAGCATCAGTCATGTGTCTAAGAAGCCTGGCAAAAAGGTATTGGATGCCAGAACCTGAAGCGTGCTTTGTTAGAGTGGCATTATTTCTGGGATATTCAGTGTACAAAGCTAAAAAACAAGGTTTTTTTTTTGTTTTTTTGTTTTTTTGTTTGTTTGTTTTAAGATTCTCTGTAAAGACATGAGATCATCTTGCTTCAAAGGCATATTGCTTATGGGAAATTTCTAAACTCAATCTATCAGTTCCAATTTTAATTCTCAATTATAAAATACCACCTTCTTTATTTTCTCCTATATGATATATAGTATATGATAAATCTTATGGAGCTCTAGGTTCCTAACAAAGTCAATATAAATAGTTATTTACTTCACTAAATGCATAATAATAATTATTAATATTTACTAATAACACCACAGTGCCAAGATAAAAGTACAACATTAATACAAACAATAAAACTGCTGGAATGAAGTTCAAACATGTCTGTGTATTTCCTTTTGTTTATAAATTGCATTACTCTAAGGATTTGCAATCAAATTACTTTGTTCTGGAAAGTATATAGTCTTTGTGTGGCTGCATAATTACTTAGTGATGGATAGTTTGGTTCAGTTATTTTCATTAGCTTTCAATTTGAGGCTTTGGCATTCTTACAGATAATTATATAAATTCTAAGAGTAGGAGCGGTTAGCTACTCGTCTTTTCTTGGTGGCTATCGTCAACTACTGGGAGAGAGAAGAAATTGCTCTGCCATGTGATAAAATAAAATGTAAATAGCTTGGTCTTCAAAAGTTTGTATATTATAGTATCACCAGTATCTTTAATGAGAACATAATCATGACTGCATATACATTACATCTTCATATATATTACTGACTTTTTAGTAATATCAGAATCTGTGTGTTTTATACATTCAATTAAATATATTTTAAACTCTGCTAAATAATATCTGTATCTTCCAAGCTTTTAAATTTATTTTGTTTCCTTTTCTGAGCTAAATTAAAAGAAAATTTTTCTAATGTATAATATCCCCTCAAGAACTCAACAAGTCATGACTTAAATTGATATACCAAGTTTACAGTATAGAAATCCAGATCTCACAAGTAGGATCATATTAATTCAGTACAAGTCAATCTTTAATTTTGCACCTGGGATCTCAAGGCAATACCCCATATATTACGATTCATGTAATTATCAAAGAACAAAAGATGGATATAGAGGTACTTAGATTTGCCTAGAATTATGGGTCAAAAGTAAACCTACTGCATATATATTATTGATATCTTTAGTTTAATGAAAGGTCTAATGTACAATGCCAGTTTTTCAGAAGCTTTTTGATAAACACAAGTAGATACCTTATTACCTTAGCACTACTGAATTCAGATTCTAAAATCTAAGAATATTATAAAACATATCAAAGGCATATCAAAATAAAATGCAATTGGTTTAAAAATGACTGGAAAATGTGAAAGATTTTATACTTGAGAAATTCAGGTGGAAACACTTCTATGGATTAATGTAATTTTTAGATTATCTGGGACCTGTTAGAATGATATTTGTAAAGGACACTGACGTTTACAATTATAACACATTTCAATTGCAATTCATTTCCAAAGAAAAGGAAATGTCATCTTTTACATGATATTGACATAAAGCATTAATTGGCTCTTTAGTTTTGGTACAGAACTTCAAATTCTTGTCTGGAAACAACTATGCTGTGCCTGAGATTTCCAATTTCATATCCTGTACTAATTACATTTGTAACTGTAGAGTATAATGTAAAATTATATTCTTTAAAATTAATGTAAACCAATAGAAATTTTATTCTTACTATGCAATATTTTTAAACCATTGTCTGAAATTTAATGATGTCAAAATATAATACTCAAATTGTTAACATAATTCTTGCATAAATATGTAGTGAGTCAAAGATTTATTTAACTCATCAGTGAGGGAGCCAGCAGGATACAAAGCTGGGGTCGAAGGAAGATTCAGAAAAGAATGCTGAAATATGAGCATGAAATTAGGTGAAAAACAGGAAAATAAAGTCTTAACCTTTAGGTTTATATTTCCTACAGAGCAGAAATTATCTACATCCTTACCAAACAAAAATTATTTACAAGTTATCAATTGTCTACAAGTTAATAACTAGCTTTACGAAGTCTGGACTTCAATCAATGGTAAATAGTCAACTAAAGTCAGCTGACTTTGAAATTTTTATTTCATTTTATTTGAATTGAATTAATTTTTTGAGACAAGGTCTCACTCTGTCGTCTACGCTAGAGTACAGTGGCTGATTACGGCTCACCACAGCCTTGACCTCCCAGGCTGAAGTGATCCTCCCACCTCAGGGTCCAGAGTAGCTGGTACTACAGGTATGTACCACGATGCCCAGCTAATTTATTTATTTATTTTTTTATAGAGACGAAGTTTCTCCATTTTGCCCATACTGGTCTTGAACTCCTGGACTCAAATGATCCACCCACGTGGGCCTCCCAAAGTGCTAGTATTACAGGCGTGAGCCACTGTGCCAGACCCGATGACTTTGTAGACTGTTCCAGTATGATAATGAAAGAGCACACAGCCATCCTTTTTCTTTATTTCCATTTCTATGTACTAGATAATTTTTTCTTTTTTCTTCTTTTTTTTGAGATAGAGTCTCACTCTGTCACCCAGGCTGGAGTGCATTGACGTGATCTCAGCTCACTGCAACCTTCGTCTCCTGGGTTCAAGTGATTCTCCTGCCTCAGCCTCTCCAATACCCGGGATTACAGGCACCTGCCACCACGCCCGGCTAATTTTTGTAGTTTTAGTAGAGGCGAGGTTTCACCATGTTGGCTAGGCTGGTCTTGAGCTCCTGACCTCAGGTGAGTCACCTACCTCAGCCTTCCAAAGTTTTGGGATTATGGGCGTGAGGCATTATGCCTGGCTTGATAAATTTTTTCTAACAAGGCATTTAACTCAAACAAGACACAAAACTCCTCCCAATTGCAATGAATGTTTTGGAAATAAAATAAAATTGAATATTTCATTAAAGAAGAAAGAGGTAATTAGGTTGCCTCCTTTCCCAGTTTTCTAGAACTGAAGTTTTTGCTATTTGTAGATGTTAAACTGACACTATTTCTTCCTCCCGCCTCCTTTTTACTCACTTTCAGAGCCTGACCTCAGGATCTAATCTATAATCAATCTCTAAACTGTAGCTGGACTTTATCAGACCAAAGATAGTAACTGGTTTTTTTTATTTTTTATTTGTTTATTTTTTTGAGCTTAAGACTCTGCTAGGAAACAAATGAGAATTATTTTATGTATTTTTTAGTTTCATACATAGACTTTCAGTGTCTTTGTGGTTAAAAAAAATCCACTGTTATAGTCAAACAAAATATTCTATAAGATTCAACACATTTAATACTTTTTAACTATATACATTTTTAAAATAGAAATTTTATATGGTAATGAATTTGGAGTGCCACTTTCCAGACAATTCATAAAAGTCAAGAAATTCTCAACATCATCTGTAATTCAATAGGTTTATAATATGTTTATACTTGTTCAAGTAGGTTGTTTATTTCATTTTTTAGGATAATACAGTCTTTCTTCAATATAAAAGAGATATTACTTTACAAGTGAAAGCAGTGCTGCTCAGTTATACCTGTTTGGATTTAAGCATGTACTCACTGTTTTCTGCCATATGAATCATTTGTTCTATTCCACTGTCCTTTGTAATTTAGGCTTACTTGAGGAGAGAGTTTATTTTGATTTACTTCCAATTATTTAAAAGTGGAGGAATGGACAGCAGATCATTTTAATTTCTGAAAAACAGACTTCCTGGGGATCAGTTTTTGTTCCATTTGCTATAAGTGAGGTGGCCAGCCTTGGCTATTATTTCTGAGGGAGTGACCCCCTTAGGGTTTAGAAACTTCAATAATTATGTTTTGAATATTTGAATATTTAATCTAATATTGAGGTGATTTCACAGAACCTTTCTTGGCATGCCTGAGGAGGGAGATCTGGAAGCTTGTAGGGACTCACTGCAAGGGTGGTTATAAGTCTAGAAACAAAGCACAAAGGCTACTGAGGTAGCTGGGCAGTGATTTATCAACGCCAGGTGTTTCACAGGAGTCCACGCTCCCTAGCATAGCCTGGTGAAGGGACCTGAGCCTCCTCCAAGATGCGAGGGTTAGGACTTTTGCCCCTGGGGGCTTTTTAGATACTTTTGCAAGTTTGTCTCTAAATTCTCTCTCTCTCTTTTTCTTTGTGTATCTATTTCTGTCTCTGTTTCTCTGTCTCACTCTATACTTAGTGAGACTTGCAGCCTCTCCTGGTCACCTGAGTGGGAGTCAATTACGAGTTGGCTTTCTTTTGTATGCCTTTTCCCATAGATACCAGGCTCCATTTGGCTATAATGGAATTTTTCTATTAGGAAAAAAAAAAATTCTCTTAGCTGATTCAGGTCGTGATAGTTCTAAAAGCCATCAAGAGAATACGTTGGCTCATCCCTGGTACACCAAATTAATGCAGAATGGGGTCCATTTGATTGAAAGTAACTGTGCAGGTAAAGAACACTCTATCTTCTGATTGTTGGACATGGGAACATCCGTAAAAGGTAGATCTTGAGTAAGGATAAAAATAGGCTGCTTAGAAAAAAATCATTTATGAAACTTCACAGAAATTATGTTGAGTGGTGGAGAGAGATAACAGAGAACAAGCAAGTCAGAAGAACAAGCAAACACAGAGGATGGCCTTAGTATGATTCTACCTAAAATGATGAAACCATGTGAACTGAAAACTCTTCAGGGGAGATTTTCTGGAAAGTAAGACATTATGCGTTTTTCCACCTGTAGATGGTCTATGTCTTGTAGCTCACCTCTTGTTTTTCAGGACCTGCTCTGTTTCAGGTTATGCCAAGGCTACACCAATGTGTGGTGGGCAAAGATGAAGCATGGCATTTGTCACTTTGGGGGAGGAAGTGATGGGACTGACCACCACCAGCCAGAGTCCGGTGACTATGACAAAATTGTTTATAACACACTACCTTGAAATCAGTGGAAATGTTCATTTCTCAAATTTAGGAGACCGTAGTGAAAAAGTCAAATACACATTTGAAAGGAGAGTTAAATAAACATTTGTAAAACAAGGGAATCACAGCAAACATTTGAAATATAAGGACGTCAAATATTCCTTTAGAAGAACAAAGGAGAGTATGACATTGAAGGAGTCATTTCATGGAGTTTATTCAAGGCAGTAAACACCTGAAGGTTATTTTTACTGTTGGAGTGTTTAGCTGTTAGAATACAGGACATAATCAAGTTCTGTGGGTTAAGGAGAGTTTCTTTCATTATCAGCAAATTTAGTGACCTCTCTGAGACTCGATTTTTTCACGTGCAATATGTAGCTCTGAGTATCTAATAGAATCGAGAGAGACTGCATTAGCTGCTATGTGTATGAAGCTTAGCACAGTGCCTGACACACAATAAAGATCAATAAATGACTATTTAGAGCTCCCCTCTGATGTGGACACAAATGGTGTTCTGCACCCTGGTGAACCAGCCTACACTCTAGTGCGGTCAGAGGACAGGGTCATCTGGGAAGTGGGGAGGACTCAGAGTCCAGTGGAGCAGTAGGCTTAGAGTGTTTGGCTTGTTGACTTTTTACTACCTAAATTCATTCAAGGGTGGCGGAGTCTGTAGAATAATTTTAGTCCAGGTCAACCATCATTGAACAACAGTTTTTCGCCAATGAAAGTTATTTTCTAAACATCTCCTATGTTGATTAGCAAATATTCTGGTGCAGATGTCAAGAATGGCATTTGAAGTGCTTATTAGCTACCTCTGAAGTGTAGATTTCTGATTGAGTTTTTCAACCACTAACAAGCCACCACTGAAATAAAAATTTAAATGAATTTACATTTACATGTAATACTAGTTATATTTAAAGTAAATTACCACACAAATAATTTGATCTCTTGGTACATATTGAGTGAAGTTCAGGCTCAAAATCAATTATGATCCTGGGATTACTTGTTAGTTTCTTCTGTCACAGCAGACTCTACTGGAATGTTTATAATGTAGGGCCTGTAAAATATTTTTATCATTTTTTCTCTTTACCAAGATTGATTGGAAAAGCTGCATTGATTTAACTTAGGCATCAGGGTGGTATTCATGAAGTAAAATATTATTACAGAAGATAGTTTGTGTGATAGGAAATCAATCATGTGAGCCCTACAAAGAATTTTAAATCTCATTATATCAAAGTTACAATTTTTCATATTTGTGCAGAGAACTCTCTTAAAGGGGACTGCTAAGGACAGATTGAAGAAAATAGTGGCTTGATGCATATTATTTTTCTTGAGAAAGGAGAATTTGAGACTTAAGAATGCAGTTTTGAAAATACAGAAGCATAAATTCACAGAATCTGCCTTCCTCACTTAAAACACTTTATGAAGGTGAAATATAAATTAATGAAAACTTTTAAAGAAATTGAAGTGAAAATATAATGATGCAAAAGTAGAGAATCTTAAACCTAAGAAAATTTTGTTTAATGTTATTTTAAAACAATTTTAGATTAACAGAAAAATTACAAAGTTAGAAGAGTTCTAATATACCCACACTCGGTTTAGCCCATTATTATCTTACACTATCATGATGTATTTTTATGATAATAAACCAATTTTAATACATTATTTTAATACTTGATTCAGAATTTGTTTTAGCCGAGTGTCCTTTTTCTGTTCCAGGATACACATTACATTTAGTTGTCATGTTTCTCTAGGCTTCTCTTGGATATGACTGTCTCATGACTTTCCTTGCTATGGATGACCTTGATAATTTTGAGGAGTACAGGTCAGGTTTTTTGTAGAGTGCTCCATAATTGGAATTTGTTTGATGTTTTTCTCATGACTAGATTTCGGGTTATGGGTTTTTGAAAGGAAGAGTACAGAGATAAATTGCCTTTTTCATTACATCACATCGAGGACACATGCTATTAACATGTCATCACTGTTGATGTTGACCTTGATCACCTGGGTGAGATAATAGCGTTTTTCAGGTTTCTCTACTTTTCTCCCCCAGTTTTCCATACTGTACTCTTTGGAATAAAGTCATTATACACAGCCTACACATTGAAGAAATGGGGAGGAAGCCGGGCGTGTTGGCTCACGCCTGTAATCCCAGCACTTTGGGAGGCCGAGGTGGGCGGATCATGAGGTCAGGAGATCGAGACCATCTTGGCTAACACGGTGAAACCCCGTCTCTACTAAAAATGCAAAAAATTAGTCGGGCATGGTGGCGGGTGCCTGTAGCCCCAGCTACTTGGGAGGCTGAGGCAGGAGAATGCCATGAACCCGGGAGGCGGAGCTTGCAGTGAGCCAAGATCGTGCCGCTGTACTCCAGCCTGGGTGATAGACCGAGACTCTGTCTCAAAAAAAAAAAAGGAAATGAGGAGGAAATCTTAAACTTTAAAAACTGTAAAAGTAATGCCAAAAACCAGGAAAATGTGCACACAGAAAAAAAAAAAAAAAAAAACTGTATATGCCATTTAGTAACTTACTTTTTTCACCTATGAATATATTGTAAAAATATTTTCATGCTAATAAACATGTTTCTACGACACAATGGCGACAGCTGCGGATATTCCACGCTGCTAATGTACTACCACATATTCAGCTGTCCATTGTTGACCATATTAACACAGAATCTCAGAACACTAAAGCCCAAGGACACAGGTGTGCAGTCTTCACAACCAAAGGCTTAGTGCAGAAGAACTTGGGAGAATGTTGTTTGTTATCATTGCTTTTTATGAGTCTCTATTGTGCTATGATGCAGGGAAGGTCATTATTTCCTAATCATATTCTCTACTTTTATGGGAAAAAATACAAGACAGCAAGGTAATATTTAATTTAGTATCTTTCAAGATGTGTCAGAGATGCAGGACAGACATAGGCTAATTTCCAATATTGTCAGAAAAATTATTTGAAACTGGGAAATAGATCAAAGAGATTGCAGGGTGTTCTTTCAGTGCCGTGCTGGGCTTCTACCAACTGGGACATATACAACTCAATAGGACAAAATAAACTTGCAGATTTTTGTCAAGTAGACACTCAAATAATTTCTGTCCAGTGGAACAGATAACCACAGTTTATGGTTCTGTTGGGCCTTAGCCAGTTTAAATCTAACCCAGTAATCTTATTCTAACATTTCTTTGTTAAATTGCCTACCTTTTCAAATGCTCTTTGGGCCAGTTTTGGCATCTTACCACTTTTCTCATTAAATCATGAGTTAATAAAATCTTTAACATGCATTCATTCTATATGTGCTTGAGAGACATCATTTGGCTTTTGGAAAATTATATTTTAACAATATTATATGATGAAAGTTGTTTATACTTGTATTTCAGCACAACTTTAAGATCCTGAAATGTACTTTGCTTATGATGTTTTAGCAGAATATTATTTGCTCTTAATAGAATTTTCTGTATAATCTAATAGCACAGTAATATATGACAAATCCTAGTTTAATGAATGCTTATTAATTGAAAAAACTGTTAACCTGATTATATAAGAATTTTTTCATTCCCTACATATTTATGAAAATATTAGTTTAGTGTAATTATAAAATGGAATAGGAATAAACCTCAAGTATTGAAGTTTTAAAGTAAATCTTGACAACATTGTTGGACCTGATTTCTATACTGAGGTTTGGCTTTACTCAGGGGTTGAGAAACTGTGGCCCATGAATCAAATCTGGCCTGTCATCTGTTTTAGTTAATAAAGTTTTATTGGCTCACAGCCATGTTCATTTTTTAAATGTATTATCTGTGGTTGCTTTTCTGCTACAAATGCAGAGTTGAATAGTTATGGCCATTGAGTAGTTATGGCCAGTTGAGTAGAAGCCATATGTCCCACAAGGCCTAAAATATTTACTATCTGCCTTCTGACAGAAAAAAGTGTGTTGACTTTGGCTTTACCTATAAAAGGGTATGGCTTTTTATATATTGGGGTAATATTCTACTTTACTAGCAAATAGAAGACATTGGCCGAGCATGCCTGTAATCCCAGCACTTTGGGAGGCCAAGGCAGGTGGACCACTTGAGGCCAGGAGTTCAAAACCAGCCTGGTCAACATGGCAAAACCCCGTCTCTACTAAAAATGCAAAAATTAGCTGGGAGTGGTGGTGCGTGCCTGTAGTCCCAGCTACTCAGGAGGCTGAGGCAGGAGAATTGCTTGAACCCAGAAGGCGGAGGTTGCAGTGAGCCAAGATCATGCCACTGTATTCCATCCTGGTGAAGAGCAAGACTCTGCCTAAAAAAATAAATAAATAAAAGAAGACATTAAGCAGAAAAATACCTTATAATAATAATAACTATTTTTGTGTTTTGTAACAGAAATAGTTTTAAAAACTTAATCTACCTTTAATATTTTACTGATCAACATAAATATTTATTAAATAAATATACTTTGAACTTTTCATTCATCAGCTAGTCTTATGTAAATAAGCTTTCTAAAATATTTGTATTATAATGTTGACAACTGGTTCTGAGTCATAAGATATTTTAATAGTTCAGTCTGGCAACGAATTGCTTGCCTTGGGCATTATAATGGCTCTTGCTGAGTGAGGAGTAAAGAATGCTTCTGTCATTTTATTCTCAGCCCACTTTCTGGTGAAGTGATGTAAGGCAATAAATATTTGGTAATATTTTTAAAGCTGCATATTGGTAAGTGTTTTTTGGAACAGAAAAGACCAGATTTCATGTTAGTGCAAAAATAGAAGAGAAATGTAAGTTTTCAAATATTGCATAAAAACATTATTTTCATGAGTTGGCCATTTTCAGAAAGGAAAACCTTGGGCATTATGTTATTTAAGGAAGGAAATTTTTGAAAATGCCATGTCTTTAAAATCCGGCTAATACCGACGGGAGCTTGATTAGTTTCCAAACTCACTAAGCCAACCTCTGTCTACAATTCTTTCTTCTAATTTTTTAAACATTCATAAGTGATTCTGTTGGCTCTTGTCCTTTAATCTATTGAAATGCTCCCATTCTGCGTTCTGGGCTGTGTGCCTTCTCAACAGATGCTCACCGAGAGTTTCTTTGGGGCCAAAGGGTTGAGTGGCATTTATAGATAAAGTAAACAAAAGGATAATAAGGAAATGAGCTTGCCATAGTCATCTTTCTTTCTGTCTGACCATAACCCTGAACGTGACAAAAACCTAACACACATTTATTGAGGATGATGGAGGGCACCTGCAAGCAACCCACGCTCAGGAGAAGTGGCTCTGTGACTTCAGGATTATGTTTCCTAGCTGCTGGGCAATCTCTGAGTGCAAGCTTCCAGGGCTCTCCACCCAGAGCTGTCTCCAGCTTCCAAGGTCACCAATAGAATACAAACTTGCATTAGCTTCTCCATTCTTCCTTTCTTCACACCTCAGAGGCTGCTGGTGGGAGGCCGTGATGCCATCTTGGGATTCCAGCTCTAAATCTGTGATTTAGGGAGTTAGGAGTTAGTTGGGTATATATAACTTGCAGCGCATGCTTGCTGGGTGATGCTCCATAACTAATCATTTCCAGCCTGATCCTTTCAAGCCAGAGCCTTGGAGTTGTCTGGGGATCATCTTGATAATTCAAAGTTTCATAGGTGACCAGGGTTTTGTGAGACTGAATATACCAACTTTTAAGACTGGTCAGTTTTGGGTCGGTGCGGTGGCTCATGCCTGTAATTCCAGCACTTTAGGAGGCCAAGGCAGGCAGATCACTTGAGATCAGGAGTTCGAGACCAGCCTGGCCAACATGGTGAAACCCTGTCTCTAATACAAACACAAAAATTAGTCGAGCATGGTGGCAGGTGCCTGTAATTCCAGCTACTAAGGAGGCTGAGGCATGAGAATCTCTTTTTTATGTTTGTTTATTTTTGACTACAATTTCATTTAATAATTAAATTTTTCATTCAGTAGCATAATCACAAAAACAAATCAATTTATCAGGATAGTGTGAAAAATATTAGTCAAACATTGATGGCTTACAAAGACATTTTTTCTCCCACTTTTGTTTTAAACAACTGAATAGAAGTAAGTAAACTATATTGTTAATTATGTTGTCTTGGAAACATTTGTAACTTACATAGATTCTATCTACAATCAATTTTATTACCTGATTAGAGGATTTTAAATTTGAAAGAAATATTAAAATTATCTAACTTAATAGCACAGCAAGTAAGAAAGATGTAACTAATATTGGGTCTCTTGAATCCTACACTTTCTACCATGTAATTTATAAAGCTATTTATTATATGCTTTAAATTAATACTACTATAATATTTTACTTGATATATTAATTGAGCTTCTGCATTTTTTTTTTTATACTTTAAGTTCTGCGCACAACGTGCAGGTTTGTTGCATATGTATACATGTGCCATGTTGGTGTGCTGCACCCATTAACTTGTCATTTACATTAGGTATATCTCCTAATACCATCCCTCCTCCCTTCCCCCACCCCACAAAAGGCCCCCGTGTGTGGTGTTCCCCTTCCTGTGTCCAAGTGTTCCAAGTGTTCTCATTGTTCAATTCCCACCTGTGAGCGAGAACATGCGGTGTTTGGTTTTTTGTCCTTGCAACAGTTTGCTGAGAATGAGGGTTTCCAGCTTCATCCATGTCCCTACAAAGGACATGAACTCATCCTTTTTTATGGCTGCATAGTATTCCATGTTGTATACATGCCACATTTTCTTAATCCAGTCTATCACAGATGGACATGTGGGTTGGTTCCAAGTCTTTGCTATTGTGAATAGTGCCTCAATAAACATACTTGTGCATGTGTCTTTATAGCAGCATTTATAATCTTTTGGGTATATCCCCAATAATGGGATGGCTGGGTCAAATGGTATTTCTAGTTCCAGAGTCTCTTGAACTCAGGAGGCAGAGGTTGCAGTGAGCCGAGATCACGCCAATGCACTGCAGCCTGGGCAACAGAGTGAAACTCTGTCAGAAAAAAAAAAAAAAAGACCGGTCAGCTTTAGACTCACAACTCAGTTAGAGGAGCACCTTCACTTTGCTGTATCTTGCCCATTATATGGTGTTTAATATGGAAGTTTCAAATTTAAAAATTTAAGCCTGAGATTTTTAATCTGTATTTTTTCTTGGACTGATGGAAAAGGAAATGATGAGTTCTAAGATACGAAATGCTAGGAAACACTTCATGTGCCTTTTGACATTCAGGAGTGGCGGCATTGGGTCTGTGGTTGTCAATACATTGCTCTGCTAACCCTGGGATGTGGCTGAGTTCATCCAGTCAGTGTTGCAAAATCAGAGTCTATTTTTGTTTGCCTAACTGAAAAAATAAGGCAATGCTTTTCTAAGTAACCTAAGGTAAAAAAATCATTAAGATAATTAAGGTAATCTTTGTTTAAAGAAGAAAAGTTTGGAGCTATAATCAGAATCCTGCTAGTGGGTTTAGAAGAAAATTCTAGACAAACATTCTCCTTTTCTCTGATTCCCATTCTGGTAACTATCTTATTTTTCGTTGCCTAATGACATGAATCACTTTTTTTTTTTTTGACCGAATCTATTCTTTCTGTTTCTACTGAAGTCCAACCTCTGAAAGAGATGAGGTACCCTCATTCAGTTTATCAAGCATGAAACTTTCAGCTGTGCTTCCCACATATTTCCCTGGAACAAATGCATCCATATTTGGGGGCTGGCAGTTCATCCATGGTGGTACCGCAACAGTTGATCAGGCAATCTTTGAAAATGTCAACTTCAGAATCTCTTCTCATTCTCATCCATGGACATGTATGTTCATGGAGGTGAAAATAACGACCATAAAGAGAATCTTAATGTTATGTTGTAAATGATACTTGAACTTGACAATAACAAAACCTAAATGACACAAGAAGCAAAAATGGAATGACAGGTAATTTTCTAAAGTCAATGATATAGGCCAGCCCTAAATTGAAGGTTATTCTGATAAGGGGAGCTTGGCAGGCTTGCAGACACTGTGTTTGAGTTTTGTTTCTGTCAGAGAAATCTCTGAAAGGTGCCAGGTTTAATGAGATTTAGATAAAGACATTCTCATTTCAGCTGAAAGTTGAACATTCCTTTGTGTCTGATTCATCCCTGTAATATTGTCAAGTCTGATAGAATTTCAGAAGCACTTCAACATTTTTAACAGTCCCAGTTTCTGAGTAAGCTGTCACAGCATCTCAACCTGGGGGTTAGGAGAAAATGAGCGGAATCATAGTCACTGAAGGGAGGTAAACTTGAGAGGTGCCAAATAATGGAAATTTCTAGTATAATAACATTCAAGAGCAAAAGTGAATCAGCAGACACAAGTGAATTAGGGAGCTTTAATGTGTAAGGATTTAAAGAGCCCAGAGAAAGCCCCCACCTTTGTTTCAGAATTGCTCTCTCACTGCCCTTAAATCAATTAGAGATTCATAAAATAAAGCATGGCCCAAAAAGCAGCTATTAATGCTTCATGTGAGTCAGTGGACTACCTTTCTTTTGCAGTGTTGCAGCCTACATGGCATCCTATATGAGTAGGTTCCTATATACATCGAAAAGATAAACAGATAATGAGGTACTAAGGTAGACTGTACATGTAAGGGAGGTTTGAGCAGGTTACTACAGTGGGTAGGACAGGAGTAGTAATTGGGTGGGTGCTTTGGAGAAAAGGAAAACTGAAAAAGTTTCAACGGGAAGAGTTTAAAATGCACATGGTCTGGATCCTAAATATTTAAAGAGTGGTCTTTCGGGGCCGGCAATATCAATAGTACCTGGGAGCATGTTAGAAATGTGAGACTCAGACCAGCTGAATCAGAATGGGCATTTCACAATATCCCTATGTAATTCATACGCACTCTAAAGTTGAGAAGCACTGGTCTTGCGTGCTTCTATTGCCAAGGGCCTGTTCAAACAAAATCAGGTTCTCTGATCTCTCAAGGTCACTGACAGATGCTCAGGATGCCCTCTTGAACACACAGATTCATCGTCCAAATGGAAAATCTGATTCACTTTTCAGCAACATTTCTCTTAACAGCTATTTTAGCAGAGAGAATGGAAAATTAAATCTCATCTATTGCTATGGATAAGGGTGTCTTTGAACTGCTAAAAAGAGGAATACCTGTTAGGAATCAAATCATGTCCTATGTGAGAGTTAAATAATGATTATGGAGAGGCAGGAATTTGCAATACTAGGAAATTTAGAGGTAGATGTCACTTCTGAAGTCTTTATCATTATAAAGCCTTACGAAGGTTATTGACTACACTAGGACAATTTTGATAGTTTTTAGGTTTTATATGAGATTAAGAGAACTTTGTGTCAAGAATAATTTTTTAAATATGAAAGGGAAACTAGTTTTTAAAAGATCATTTTCAATACCAAGACACAAAATTAGAGCCAGCTTAAGTGCAATATGAAAAGTAAACTTTGTAAACAGTTTTGGGATGACAGACTCTGAAGAGAGAAGTCAGACTACTCTTGATAGGGCTGGCAGGAGAGCCAGATAAGAAGACAAAGCAGATGTTTATTGCGAATAGATAAAGAAGAGAGAGGAGCCAATAAGCATGAAGAAAATGCCTGCATCAATCAGATTCATGTAGAGTTCTGGAGCTGATATTTTCTTTTTCTTTTTTTCTTTTCTTTTTCTTTTTTTTTTTTTTTTGGAGACAGAGTCTCTGTTACCCAGACTGGAGTACAGTAGCATAATCTTGGCTCACCACAGCTGCTGCCTCCCAGGTTCATGCAATTCTCCTGCCTCAGCCTCCCAAGTAGCTGGGACTATAGGCACGCGACACCATGCCCGGCTAATTTTTGTATATATGGAGTTTCATCATGTTGGCCAGCCTGGTCTTGAGCTCCTGACCTTGTGATCCACCTGCCTCGGCCTCCCAAAGTGCTGGGATTACAGGCGTGAGTCACTGTACCCGGCTAGGAGCTGATATTTTCTATCAGGTTCCCTGCTAGTTGTTAGTGATAATAATATGACCTTGTCCTGCTCTCCAGTTATTCAAGTGAAGACAATGAACCATAGTACAAGCCAGCTTGTGGTAAGTACCATAATGAAGAAGGATGATTTTTTATTTTTAACATCCTGAACCTCCCAAGAAAATTTTGTTCTTCATCAAAGGAAACAAAGGAGTGAAAATGGACAGGGAGAATAGAGGTAGTTGAGGGATGGAGGTGGGGGCTGTTTTGGCCTCGTGGTACTTGAGATACGTAATTTGGAAACTGGCAATGCACTTGTCAGTAGTTGGCCCTCTTTTGAGGGTACAAGAACTCTCTCGTTTGCTACCCAATGCCTATAAACAATTTGGCTTGCAAAAAACACCAGCTGTACTATTAAAATTCCTCTTTAGCTTTGATTCCTTGTTGTGTCTTGGTTGCCAACACTTGGTGGTGGTTTAGTAATATTATTCTTAAATGTTTAAATGTGGCACATACTGTTCAATTTTAACATGATTGACGAAAATAAGTTAACAACTCTCCCCCTGTATAGTACTTAGTTGATTAATTGATTGAGCCCTATTAAACTAAATTACCAATAGAAGTAGGTATTTGAGAGCTGGGGTGGCCTCTGGCAACTTTAAGAAATAGGGACTTTGTGGCCTCATCCCTATTCCTTGGGATGCTTAAGAAGCCTCTGAGTCTTCAAAGTCTCCTGAGTTCAGGTATTCATGAAAAATCCCTGATTATTGCTTCCTTTACAGCTAGACTTTCTCATGCTATAATCCACTGTAGTTTTCTCAATCTGACTCTTTCCTTCATCTCCTCCTAATAACCTAGTGTTTGTGTTTCATTTGTTAGTTTCAGATTAATTATTTTCTGATTTTATAAACTAAGAGACGATGGTAACTGCTATTATTGTTTTTTCTTCCCCATAGCATACTTATGTTTAAATAGCATTGTTTAAGGAGCATCTATGGTGGGAATTTCAGGCACACTGAGTGGCCTTCAGCAAGTTGCTTTACATGTAGGGATTTCTTATTTCAGAATTGGCAAAATGGTGGTTGGATAGGGGCCACAAACATTTTTTTGTTTGTTTTAACTCTGTGTATTTAAACTATTAGGTGCTAATATGTAAATCTGAAAATTACCCCTTAAAATCCAAATTTTGGGTTTCTCTTGATGAGTTAGAAGCTCTGGTTTCACTTGGTCCACATTCTCTCTCAGAATGAGTTGACTGCTGCTGTGTGGCAGCTACCTTTTTTTTGGATGGGTCATATCCTCGTACTGTGTAGTGCAGTGGTATTTTTCTCATATTCTTAACTTTCCTGACATTGGTGGGTATTTGCATTTGGAAATTCTGGTCTAGTCACTCTGTGTTTGGGCTTTTCCTGGATTTGGGGAGCAAGAAAAACCAAAGAGCAAATTAAATTTTTTTTTTGCCTCTTTGATATCAAATGACAATTTAAAATATCTATCCGCTCTTCAATAATAAAAAAATAGTCTCTTGGATTTCATAAGTTGGCAAAGTTTTTGAAAGTCACACATAAGTCCTTGCATTACTATGGCTAAAATTAACCATGATACAGAAACTAAGTGGGTTGTCTGCTGAGAATTATCATTACTTTGTAGATGTATTTTAGAGGCCTATTGGAAACTAAATCCATAGTACTAAAAGAAGATGCTGAGTAAAAGTAAGTTATCTTTAAAAAGCTTCTGCTAACCATCCACTCTAATAAAAACTTCTGGAAATCTAAGAGTTGGAAGTGGCACTTAGCAATATTAAAATCTGTCAAAATGAAATGCATATATTCACTTTATCTTAAAAATTGAGGCAGAAAGTCACGTATAACTAAAAAATGATAGGCTTTGAAAAAATTAATGGAATCGGTAGGATTAGTAAGCAAGGTATTGTAACATGTTACAAACTTAGCTGTGCTAATTTGTGCTTTCCCTCAGAGGTGGAAATATACTTGTGTGTCATTTCATAAAGGTGAGTTTCTTTCTTAGCCTTGATGATTAAGGTGATTACAAAACAAACAAACTTATTATAACTGTGAATTGCCTCAAGTTCTTGTTTTGTTGTGGAATTGCTTTTGAAGCAAGTAAAGCAGATTAAAAAAAAAAGTATTGTGATAACTAGTGCTAGAGAAAGTTTGAGGGTATATGACCAGATGTAGAAGAGAAAACTGCATTTGAATATGCTCAGAATGTGTGGTGTTTGTTAATCTTCACTGATAATTATAATTCTTAATTCCAGAAACCAAAGATTGATTTCTTATTTTAACACATCTTTGTATGCTTGCAATAACTTTTGGTACCAGGTTTTCAATGTTTCTTCAATCCAGGCAGGCATATTTTTGAGGAATGTGTGTGTGTGTGTGTGTGTGTGTGTGTGTGTGTGTACTGGGGGTAGTGGTGGGGCAGTGTTGGGGGATGGTGGTAGTTCACTGAAGATTTGTGTTTTCTATAACTGTTTTATTATTCTGTACTTTTTTTTGGCAAGTAGACATTGTATTTTATGACAAACTTCCCAATCATGGTTCTGAAGCATAACAACACTGTTGGAGCGGTTTTGTAGTTTTTGTTTGTTTGTTTAAGGCAGAGTGGCTTGTCCTAGGCTAGAAACTCAATGACCCATTCGAAATCTACTCTATTGCTCTTTTTGTTTTTAGCTGGAAGCTATTAGCTAGATCTCTAAGCCTTCTCTTTGAAGTGTTATTTTTGATAGACAATGGATTTGAACACTGGGTTTTGAATCCAGGAGCCTAGGTCAATTTTTGTTCTTTTCTTTCTGAGGTTATTAGTTTTATTTAGACCACTTTAGAAAGAAAGAAACACAGAAATTTAACTTTTGAGAGTGAGTTTTGGTGGTGTTGTTGTTGTTGTTGTTGTTTTGTTTTGTTTTCATACAGCTAGCAGTTTTAGCAGCAGAATCAGCTAAATAAATGAAGATGCAGATGTCTTGACTTTAGAAGAAGAGAGGCTGTCCAATCACCTTTAACCCTGTAATTCTTGCTAAGGGATTCAGAGACAATGGAGAGAGGTAGGCTTTCCTGAGCCTCGAATTCGGTACTTGTAAGAAGCCTTGGAGATCATTTATTTTCCAGTATTCCTCCCAAATTGTCACATGGGTTATTCATTCTCCCCTATCTCTTCCTCATAACTTAAGTTTATTTTATGTAAAAACTTTTGGATTAATATTTTCCATATTTTTATTAAAAACATATTGGGCTCGTTAAACACATCATTTGGAACTTATATTTGAATTGTGAAAATTGATTTTAGTGTCAGTAAAAACTCTAGGGAACTCAGAGGTGCATGGGTAGCCTATTATTAAAATATATATCAAGAGGTTGAGGTGAGAGGATTGCTTGAGCACAGGCATTTCAGGCTACAGTGAGCTGTGATCGCACAGATGCTCTCCAGCCTGGGTGACAGAGCAAGATCCTGCCTCTAAAAGAAAAGAAAATAAGTATTTAATGTATAGTTTCTCCTCTATTAGGGCAATAATACACGGTCATAGTAGAATATTGAGAAAAGTTTTAAAAACCTTAAGTAAATAGAAATTATTCATAAGCTCACACAGGAATAAATTTGATATAGTTTCCTCAAATATATTGTGTGCTCTATATTTGTATTTTTTTCAAAATTTGAAATCACTATGTTTTTATATCCTGCTCTTTAAAAATTAAACATTTCTTTCATGAAACGTTTCCTGTCTACTTATACATTCTCAAAAAACATTTTGAATGGCTGAATAGCATTTTACTTAAGAAGAAACACAAATTAACCGCCCAGTTTTGAGTCATTTAGATTGTTTCCATTGTTTTCCTATTACAAATAATTCTGTGCCATCTTTTTTCCTTAATGTTTTCTGTGCCTTTCTCATTATTTTCTTGGAATAAATTTCTAGAAGTTGAGTGACTGAAACTGTTTTTACTCACATACCAATGACCTCTAGCTTGGAAAATTCCAAGGACATTTTCATTCTTATATTCTCCGACTTCTTAGACACGTTTGACTACAACAATATTTTTAAATCCACAATTCGGCAATTTCAACAGCAACATCCTTTTTTCCCCTCTATTCTCTGTTACCAGCCTATCTTATATATGACCATGGCTTAAAATATAAACTGGATTGACATTCACTAATTTCTGTTTCCCACACAGATTTCTTTTCTGATCTGTTTTCTGACATCTTCAGTTTGGATGTCTCACAGGCATATCACACCCAATGTCTTCAGGTCTGATCTTCTTCCTTGTTCCCTTCCAGCCTGTTCCTCCTCTGAGGTTTGCCCCCATCAATGGATGATACCACCATCTATCCAGTTGCCCAGGTGGTGGTCAGCTGCTCATGCTAGGAAGCTGTTCTTGATAGCAAATACCTCACATCAAGTTCTAGTACCTCTATATCCAAAATAGATTTCAAGTTTATCTCCTACTTCCAGTTCATTATCTTATACCGTTACTATTTTAATTGTGTCAAAGGCAGAAATTGAACAAAGGAGGAGACTGATTTTAATCAGACAGTTAAAACAAAATAAATCACTCTAATCTCAGCTAGTAATTTATGAGAAAAAGAATGGGAAGTTGGAGGGGCTAAAGAGGAATGGTGTGTGGTGGACCTCCCACAAATATGGGAGGGAGTCTTCTGCTACTAAAAGTAGCAGGGATTTATGTCTAACTCAGATGGGGAAGGGTAGTTCTTTGTAGTAAACCATTTCCTGGAACACAAAAATTTGAAGAGATTTTCTCACCATTTTCCTGGAGCACAAGGCCAAGGCCAAATTCAATATTATCAGTAGCCTTCTAGTTGATCTTCCTGAAACTTCCTTTGCCCCAGATAATTAATTTTCCATGCAGTGTCAAAGGGATCATTTTAAACAAGACCAAGTTATTCTCTTGTTTAAAACTCAATTACTTCTTTATTCCGAGACACAGATTTCTTAACATGCCCTACCATAATCTTATTATGTTTTTGCCACAGTCCTTTATTGTATACCTTGAATTGCCAAACTTTACACTTCTCATTCTTCCAGATATCCTCATCCATTTTTCTTTTTCTCTGGAGTCTCTTTCTTGCCCCTTCTCCCCCACTTTATCTGGCTACTTGTCCTCATCCAACCGTTTAGCTGTCATTTCTCTGAATCCATCTTCACTACCCCATTATTAGATTAGAGCTTCTCATTATTTTCTCTCATAGCAACCTACACATTTTCACTATAGTGCTTAACACCACAAGTGATTGTGTAGCTATTTGTAGAACAATTTAATGCTTATTTTTCATAGCAGATTGTAAGCTTTTTGATGTATGGGATATTGTATATCTTGCTCTCTCCCCAGTCTGTAGCAGAGTATCTGATTTTTATTGACACCAAATTTATCTTAAATAAGTGAAATAATTGATACTGCCAAATGACCCTTCTGCAATGGTGTAATAACTTAAACTCCCATTTGCCATTTAAAGTTATGCCAGTCTTCCTGCAACCTTCACCAAGTTTGTAGGAGAAAAATGGTTTTGTTTTATTTCGATTTACCATTTAAATTATGTTGAAAATTTACCTTTTAAAGATATGCTGATTGACTATTTTATTCTTTTGTGAACTATCTTATATCAAATTTTTGATCGGAATGAGTTATTCATATGTTAAGAGTATTAATCTTTTGATAATATGTAATGAAGGCTCTCTCGTTTGACTGACTTGAGTCAGGCTCTTTTGAATCCTCTTTCTGACTTTGCCCCAACCTTAGGGTCTGTCCACAATCTAGCTGCTTTGTCCACTTAGTCCAGTTTAAGCAAAAATTCTGCTGAGTCAGTTTAGCAAATATCCTCCATCCTTGATACCTTATGAAATTTCTTATTCCTCCACCCTCAATATCTTATCTCTTGGTCTGCCTTTAGCAATAACTGTTCTGTTGGTTTAGCCAGACTCCTTCCTACCCTCGATGTTTCCTCTTAGTAATTTCCATCCACTGACCTCTACCCTTCTCCTTGCCTAAAAATCTCCACTTGTCCTTGTTATATTTGGAGGTGACTTTGATATCTCTCTCCTGCCACAAAGCCCCATTGTAGTAGGGAGGGCTATGCTTAGAGAGTGCCTTACTGTTCTTTAACAAGTATCAAGAATAATTTTTTCTCTAACAGGTTATAGTTATAGATATTTCCCCATTTTGTCATCCACCTTTACATTTTGCTTATAATAGCATTCTGATATACATAAAGTTTCAATATTTATTACATTCCATCAATAATTTATTTTATAGTTTTACCTTTGTTTTTATGCATGCAAAGTTTTCATCTTCCTATAAGTTTACTCATCTATTTCTTTCTACCTGGCTTAAGTTTAAAATATGTATATATTTAAGTGTAGGTATACATATATATTCTTCACTCTTTTTATCATGTAGATTTTATTTTGGTCAATGGTATGAGATAGGTTTATAATTTTTCTCATATATATTTGACAATAAAGGAATATTTTATCTCTTGAATTAATATTAAATATGAACACAAAATACTTAAATTTTTTTCTTTAATGAGTTTAAGAATATCTTTAATTTGTTGTTAAGTATTACTCTTCCTTTTATCATCCAAGTTGTTACGCATAGCTGTCTTTGACCACGGTTGGAGTGTCTCTGTGTGTGTGTGTGTGTGTGTTGTGTGTGTGTGTGTGTGTGTGTGTGTGTGTGGTGGGGGCCAGCATTCTATTGTGGCTTACTCTTTCTGTCCTAGGGTCCATATTATGTACTATCAGCCATTGCTTATGTGATAGGAATCCTCATTGCCACCTTTTTCACATGCTGTACATTCATAATTGACTGGAGTTGGAAGAAAACATCACCTTTATTCTGAGTAACGCTTCACCATATTCAAAACACTTTTATGCCGCTTTTCAATTTAAACCTCAAATAATTTATTGAGGTTGGTAGAGCAGGTATTATTAAACCCATTTTGTAGATAAAGAAACAGACAAGAGAGTTCATTTTGCTTGCTCCGATTAGCATAGCTTGTAGAGGGTGAGTCTGACATTAGAATCTGGCCTTTTAAAATTCTCTGTCCAATATTGTTTTAGTAAATGGGAGTAATTAAGATAGACTTTGTAATAATGACCTGCTTTACTTTTGTTGTTGTTGCTCTGTATTGTGAAATGAGAATGCTTATATTTCAAGTTCTGTTGGTTTTGTGTATTGAAGCATTTACCTTTTTTTTTTTTTTTTTGAGATGGAGTCTGGCTCTGTCACCCAGGCTGGAGTGCAGTGGCGCAATCTCTGCTCACTACAAGCTCCGTCTCCCGGGTTCACGCCATTGTCCTGCCTCAGCCTCCCGAGTAGCTGGGACTACAGCCGCCCGCCACCACGCCCGGCTAATTTTCTGTATTTTTAGTAGAGACGGGGTTTCACCGTGTTAGCCAGGATGGTCTCGATCTCCTGACATCGTGATCCGCCTGCCTCGGCCTCCCATAGTGCTGGGATTACAGACGTGAGCCACCGCGCCCGGCCGAAGCATTTACTTTTTAAAAAATATATACTAACTTTAGACTGGGAACACTAGTCAAATTCATAGCAATGCATACAAGATTACTCTGATTACTCCAAAATAGACTCCATATTTTCCAAATTTATTTTGTTTCTCAGCAAAATAAATTATCTAAAAATCAAATGTCTTTCAACATTTACTGAGAGCTACCTGGACTTGCCAATCTTGGCTCAAAGTTTATTATAGTTAGAGGTTAAAGCTGGAGGCTTTGGCTCTGAGCTCTCTGCTTAAAATTAGAATATAGTCTTCTAAAGATGAAATTAGTCTTCTCAAAGGAAGGAAAATGATTCCATATTTCTAATCATGCTATTATTTCTTACACTGTAATGCCTTTTTACGTCAAACTTCTTGAATAGTAATCTCCATTTTTTTAATAGCTGGTGGGTATTTTAATCTGGAGTTCTATTTGGACGATTGTTCTGAGTGTTGGCAAGAGTTATAAATAATTGTATTTTATTCTTGACTGGCTTCTGGTTGAGAAATCGAATGGCACAAATGTTGAAAGACTAGCTTGCTGTAGGCATAATGAAGCAAGCAAAATGAAATCTCCAAAGGATAAAACTGTAATGTTCTTTATGTTTTATCTTTTAGGTACAGGCTAATGCCCCATGTGACTTTTTTGCCACCCGCAAAAAGGAAAAAGGGTGAGGGGATGGGGTTTTATAAAAAAAGACCAAAAGTAAAATTTTAAAAACCCCACAACTCTAGAATAAGTGGGAGTAGGTGGGAGGGAACTGAAATCTCAGGCACAGATATCATACTGTCCTTAAATTTTCTCTTTTGAGAATTTACATTTTATTTAAATATCCTTTCGGTGTTAATGAGTGTTGGGTGTGCATGTATTCTTATTTTTAAATGGATAGGTTCTTATAGTTTAGTACAGTTTGTAGGGGTGAGATCTCAAACCTGGTTTTAATAAGAGGACTTATAAAAACATTTACATTGAATTGCAGAGGGATAATTTGAATAATCTAGGAAATTAACACTGTATATGAATATTTCTAGATTTTTTTTAAAAATTACAGCAATTTTTATTTTTATTTTCATTCCCATAGCAACACACTAAGTCTATAGAAAGTCTTTGAAACTAGAAAATAACCTTTTTTAAAAAATTTACTTCAAAGAGTTTAGCTCTTTCTATAGGTAACTTTAAAAAATAAAATTCTCACTCATTATTAAAATGTTTATTACAGAAATTCTGGAAAATTTTGAAAAATATAATGGAGTAAACAGAAAATAACCTGCAATTCTATTACTAAAAATTCAGCATCCATTTGTCTGTTATTGTCTCTTTAGTTTTTTTCTCTTTTTATATATAAATGTAGCTTAAAATATTTGAGACAGCCTTAAAATTCTGATTTTCCTTTTCTTCCTCTCAATATTATGCAAAGTTTCTTTTTATATTAATAGTCAATATTCCTCTACAATATAAAAAGTGTACTGAACCAAGGCCAAGCCATTAATAGGTTATACAAAACCATAGAACCTTGGAAAACAACTGTAGCCAAGAAGTATTCAGTTTCAGTTGGTCTGGATCATTATATGTACAGGTGCTCAAAAATATTTGCTCAACGAATGTTGAATTTCAGTGTAAAATAATAAAATATGCTAATGAGAAAAAAGCATAATTTTTTCCTCTTTTTCCCCATTTATTATTTTGGGTCCTCTGAGAAGCAGATATCAACATGGGAGAAGATTGAAAGAAATCCATTGGAGGGAACACTTGTAAGGGAAAAATGGGAGGAAGCTGCGAGAGGCTGGAAGAGCTTGAGATTAGGATCCGACCTCTCTGAAGGAGAGAGGTAAGGAAAGAGGATTGGCTAGACTGAGCCTCAAACTACAGTATGGCTCTGAGAAAGTTTCAGCAAGAAGTCCTTGAGCCAAAGTCTCCTACCAGAGAAGTACCAAACCTTGCAGGAAGAACTTGCCAACTTGCCTTAGTGCTCCATCCCATTAGTCATTGGCTGAGAGCAGCCTAAGGGAAGCATAGCCTCGGTATTAAGACAACTGTGGGTTCACAGTATTTGGAGGCTTCAGTCAATTATGCTGTCTGCAGCAGGAGATCTCAGTGGCACAGTTTTATGAAAACTATACCACAAATTTGCTTTTTACTGGTTTTTACTACGAAGGTTAAAACTGGCATCTATCCATTCCGTCAACATAGACAATTTGCCATCATAAGTGACTTTTCAAGTCTTTCTGACTTTTTTTCTAACTAGAGTTCAAATACTTTCCTTCTTGTCTCCCATCTACAGTGGGTCAGGTTCTCAGCAGTTCTTATGCAGACTGTTACAGTCACCCTGTAACTGGTCTCTCTGCCTCTAGTCACTACCTCAACAATTTACTATACAGTGCTAGAGAACTCTTTCTAAAACATGATTCATTCTCTTGCTTAACAACTTTTCATGGTTCTCAGTTACCGTCAGGAAAACCCACACCAGGTGTGGTGGTGCATGCCTGTAATCCCAGTTACTGGGGAGGTTGAGGTAGGAGGATTGCCTAAGCCTGGGAGTCGGAGGCTGAGCCAGGAGTTATAATCATGCCATTACATTCCAGCTTGGGCAACAGAGTGAGATCCTCTCTCTAATAAATAAATGAATAAATAATAAAAACAAAATAAATAAAACCCAGATATCATTTCTCCTTTTAGGTCTTCACTGATGCTCTGGTTCAGCTACCTTGCTTGTCTTCTCATGGCACTCCCTGCATTCCACTGTAACCCCCGTTGTATCAGGCAGTCACCAATTGTTGGTGCATAATTCTTTTATGAACTTTGAGAGCCTTAAGGGTAGAACTTGGCCATTTATTCACTCTTCACTTCTACCTTGATCTCATTTCTCCAATGTGATTGAGAATAGACTGATATCAAGCCATATGAAGTTCATCTTTTATTTTATCTGTGTGGGTGTAGACCTGTCATTTTCATTTTTGGCAGGAAACTTCCTGGTCACAGTGCTTGATGAGCTATGTAGAAAGGCATACTGTACAAAATTAAGATCTTCTATGTCTTTCTGAGTCTTGTCAGAACTACTCTCCTAATGTGTTCTCATTTGCATTGGGGAAATTGAGGCAGTTCACCAGAATTACTTCTCTTATTCTCTTCTCACATTCTCTTATTCTATAATTTACATTATTATTACCTCTAGAAAACAATGGTATCTTCTTAGATGTGTAAATATTGATAAGTTATTTTGTTTGTTGTTCTACCTTTCAAGGTCCTGTCTTTCCAACTTCAGAAAGTCAAAACTTGTCACTTCTGGTTCTTGTTACAGGCTCTTTAACAAGTAAATTATACAATGAAATTATATGCCTAAGCACACCCAGTTAAGATAGACACACAAATATGTGGGGTGGGCCGGGTGCGGTGGCTCATGCCTGTAATCCCAGCACTTTGGGAGGCTGAGACAAGTGGATCACTTGAGGTCAGGAGTTTGAGACCAACCTGGCCAACATGGTGAAACCCTGTCTCTACTAAAAATACAAAAATTAACCGGGTGTGGTGGCAAGCGCCTGTAATCCCAGCTCTTCAGGAGGCTGAGGCAGGAGAATCACTTGCACTTGGGAGGTGGAGGTTTCAGTGAGCCGAGATCACGCCACTGAACTGCAGTCTGGGTGACACAGGGAGACTCTGTCTCAAAAACAAACAAAAGAACCTCACAAAACAAAAACAAGCAAACAAACAAAATAAGTATGTTGTGTGTGTGTGTGTGTGTGTGTGTGTGTGTGTGTATAGAACTTGTTATTTTAGTATTAGTACAAGTGTTCTTCTTTGGAAGATAAATTAGTTTGGGGGTCAAAAAACAGCAAAAACCTTTTATAAAACACTTGGAAGTATATACTAGTCCTGAGGGCAAAGGCTAGAGGAGGACCTCCCTCTTTCTTTTTTCCTTACTTCCTTTTTTCCTTCCTCTCTACCTCCTTTTCTTCAAAAATATTTCTTAACCTCTTGCTCTGAGTCAGGCACTGTTAAAAAGTTAACAGAGATAATAATTAAATGTAAACTGCTCAGCCTAAGAAACAAAGAGTAGAAGGGGAGAGAAAGGAAAGAGAGGGGACAGGGCAACAGGACAGACAGCTGGAGCCTGCGGAGATGGGTGACAAGTGAGAAATCCTGGTGCAGTGCCAAGAAGATCTGTATTTTATTTTTATTTTTATAACAACCCCAGTTGAATGAGCAAATGATTGGATGAGCTTTAGTTATCAGCAGCATTTACATATAGCCTCAATCAAATTATTACATTACTTACCTGAAAACATTTTTAAGGGATGGGCACGGTGGCTCAGTCCTGTAATCCCAGCACATTGGGAGGCCAAAGTAGGCAGATCACCCTGAGGTTAGGGGTTCGAGACCAGCCTGGGCAATATGGCAAAACCCCATCTCTACTAAAAATACAAAATTAGCCAGGCATAGTGGCACACGCCTATAATCCCAGCTACTAAGGAGGCTGAGGCACAAGAATCTCTTGAACCCATGAGGCAGAGGTTGCAGTGAGCCAAGATTGTGCCACTGCACCCCAGCTTGGGCAACAGAGGGAGACTCTTTCTCAAAAAAAAAAAAAAGTGTTCAAGAACGTAAGTGTGATTTTTTAATTATGGTGATCCTCTCCACATCTTAATTGATGGCATACATTTCAGTGTTGGGTGTGTGCTAATCTGAATGCATAAAGTAGATGGAGCGCTTCCAGTATTTTAAAGTAGTGACTCTTAACACTGGCTGCACATTTTAATTACCTGGAAAATTTTTAGAAAATCCTGATGGCTGTGCCCCATCCCTGAGAATTTTGATATACTTGGTCTGGAGTGGGCAGACTGATTCAACTTTCATGAATGCCCACACAGTGATCATATGCCGTGGGTGGACACTGGGATTTTTAAAGCTTCCCCCAGATTATTGGAATGTGCAACCAGGTTGAGAATCATTTTTAAAGTTAATTTTCTACTGTAGTAAAATATACATAACATATTTAATATTTTAACCAGTGTAAAAAGTATAGTTCATTGGCATTAAGTACACTCAACTCACATCGTTGTGTAATCATTACTGCTATCCATCTCCAGAACACTTTCACTTTCCCAAACTGAAACTCTGCACCTATTAAACAATACCATCCCATTCCCCCTTCCACCAAGCCGCTTTGTAACCATCACTCTATTTCTGTCTCTATAAATTTAACTGTTTTAGGTACCTTGCATAAGTGGAATGGTACAATATTTGTCCTTTTGTTTCCAGCTTGTTTCACTTAGGATAATTTCTTCAAGGTTCATCTATATGGTAGCATGTGTCAGCATTTCCTTTTTTTTTTAAGGCTGAATAGTATTGCATTGTATATATCTTCATATTTTGTTTATCTATTCACCTATTGACAAATATTTGCATTGTTTTTACCTTTTGGCTATTGGGAATAATGCTGCTATGGACACTGGTTACTTTTTAAAGTCCTTGATTTCAGTTACTTTGGGTATATACCCAGAGGTGAAATTGATGCATCACATCACTATTTTATGTGTAATTTTTGAGAAACCACTATACCCTTCTACAGAGGCTGCCCCATTTTACATTCCCAACAACATTGCACAAGGGTTACAATTTTTTTTAACATCCTTGTCAATACTACTTAGTATTATCTATTTTTTATAGTAATCGTTTCAATGGATGTCAGGCAGTATTTCATTATGGTTTTGATTTGTATTTCCTTAGTGATCTGTGATGTTAAATGTTTCTTGTGCTTACTGGCCAATAAAAAATTTCTCCAGAATTTAGGAAATATTTCTATTGAAGTCATTTGTCCATTTTTAAATTTTTGTTGTTGTTGTTGTTGAATAAAAATTACCTTTAACAGTTCTTTAAATAAATAATTCTCATTTTCTTCTGACACCAAGCGTGGAGTGCTTTTCTGATAAAGTACAACATTTTCATGCTCCTTCATTATGGTACTTACCACAAGCTGGCTGGTACTATGATTAATTGTCTTCATTTGAACAACTGGAGGGCAGGCAAAAGTCATCTTATGGGTTCATACCTGATAAATCCGAGGTCCTTGGGAAGACAGGCAGGGTGTCAGAGTCCAAGGGAAGAAATTAGAGGTGTATGGGTATTTCAGAAAAGCTCTCAGGTATTTTAGGTATCTTTTTCTGTGTAATGAACTACCCAAACAATGGTTTAAAACAATGACCATTTATTTTCTCATGATTCTTTGGGTTGGCACAGGGGTTCTTTTGCTGGTCTTCTCTGGCTAACTCAGGAAAGTTGCAGTCATCTAGCAGCTGGGCTGAGGAGGAAGGTTCAAGATAGCCCCAACTATGGCCACATGTTGGGTCTTTGATGGCTATGTCTAGAAGGCTGGGAGCATTCTCGGTCCCAGAATGATGGTCATTCATCATTCAGTAGTCTAGTCCCAGATTCTCTACATGATCTCTGGCTTCCAAGGGGACACAAATGGAAGCTTTAAAACTCTTAAGATCTAGGTCCAAAACTCAAATAGCACCAAAGTTAAAGTAAGGCACAGAGCCAACCCAGCTTCTAATAGAGTGGAAGTATGTCAACCTCTAGATGAAAGGAGGGTGCAGTCACATTTCTGAAAGGACATGGGAATGCCAGGGCTTGTTGCTGCGATTTTGGGACATAATCTACCATCCCAGATGGTTCTGATGTCTCCCTAGATATTGGGGGAACCAGCCCCCAATATTTCCTTGTAGGTTCTTTCTATTTTCCCTAAGTGTTGGCTGGTCTGAGAAATAAAGAGAAAGAGTACAAAGAGAGGAATTTTACAGCTGGGCCTCTGGGGGTGACATCACATATCAGTAGATCTGTGATGTCCATCTGAGCTGCAGAACCAGCAGGTTTTTATTAAGGACTTTAAAAGAGGAAGGGGGTGTATGAACAGGGAGTAGGTAGAAAA
Organism: Macaca fascicularis; assembly: GCF_037993035.2. Taxonomy (NCBI): domain Eukaryota; kingdom Metazoa; phylum Chordata; class Mammalia; order Primates; family Cercopithecidae; genus Macaca; species Macaca fascicularis. Next base: position 46,919,450 of record NC_088376.1, read on the forward strand.
GATCACATGTTTTAAAGGGCAATAAATATTACAAGGCAAAGGGAAAAATTAGAATCACTGATGAGGGTCTGTGTTTGGCTGTGCACATATTGTCTTGATAAACATCTTCAACAGCAGAAAACAGGGTTCAAGAGGAGAGAACCGGTCTGACCTCAAATTTACCAGGGTGGGATCTTTTCCCCACCCTAGTAAGCCTGAGGGTACTGCAGGAGACCAGGGAGGGCGTATTTCAGTCCTTATCTCAACTGTGTAAGATAGACACTCCCAGAGTGGCCATTTATAGACCTCCCCCAGAAATGCATTCCTTCCCCAGGGTATTAATTATTAATATTCCTTTCTGGGAAAATAATTCAGTGATATCTCTCCTACTTGCACGTCCGTTTACAGGCTCTCTGCAAGAAGAAAAATATGACTCTATTCTGCCCGACCCCACAGATAGTCAGACCTTTGGTTGTCTTCCCTTGTTCCCTAAAATCGCTGTTATTCTGTTCTTTTTCAAGGTGCACTGATTTCATATTTTTCAAACACACATTTTACAATCAATATGTACAATAGTGGTCCTAAGGTGACGTACATTCTCAGTTTATGAAGATAACAGGATTAAGAGATTAAAGACAGGCATAAGAGATTATAAGAGTATTATTTGTTAACTGATAAATATCCATGAAATCTTCACAATTTATGTTCAGAGATTGCAGTAAAGACAGGCATAAGAAATTATAAAAGTTGTAATTTTGGGAACTGATAAATGTCTATGAAATCTTCACAATTTCTGTTCCTCTGCCACGGCTCCAGTCGGACCCTCCATTCGGGGTCCCTGACTTCCTGCAACACCCTAGGACCATGACCACTCTGGTGCTTTGAGAATCACCAGCATGAAAGCTCAACTCTAAAGACTGTTCTATTGCATTTATCTCCCTCCTCTGCAACAACTATCCTGCTTCTGTGTCTGCTGTTTACAGTCTATTACAGTCTATAAGGAAAAGACCCATGCAAATTGGAACTTATTGTGTGAATGCATGGAACCATGGCAACAGATTTGTAAAGTTCGTATATCATGGCTCTGGGGATAGAGCTAGCGCCAAAGAATGCCAGTTTTTAAGTTGGCTGTCTGTAATACAATTTATAAGAATATTTTTCATGGAAGAAGATAGGTAGATAGCTCCTGGACCAGAATTGGTAGAACATTCATTTTGAGTTGTTTTTACTGATTCACCCACAATCTTTCACTGATAGGCTTGTGGCACACAAAACACATTTATGAGACAGCTTCCTGGCTCAGGTGCAGATTGACTGAAAAACTGCACAAAGCAAACTTACTCACTCAAGGATTGCATTGCTTATCTTGACTTTATGACAAGCAGATCAGTGTGGATAAGGAGAAAGAACTCAAAATCATGTCCTGTGTTTACTGCCAAGTTGTGGTGTGACATTGGGCAGGTCAGCTAAGGTACCCTGGGCTTCAGCATCCTCACTTCAAAATGTGCAATACATCTCTCTGGATTGTGAAAAACAAATAAAACAACTTATGTGACAGCTGGTAGTTGCGTTACATGCTAGCAGAAATATAGCAATTAGCATTCTGAGCAAGGAAACTGGACATAAAAGTCCTGTTAACATATTATTGTACACTGAGCTCTGATACTGGCCTATAATACCCAAAAGCAATTTCCAGGTGGATTTTATATTTGCACTTGGCCTCTACTCACGCTTATTAAGTCATGGCTGAAATTTGCTGCTGTGGTTGCTCAAACAAGTCCAATTTGTTTGCACCGGTAAATGCAGAATTACAATAAAAAGGAAACGAAAGAATGTAATTTGACTTACAAAGTTTTATCTTAGAATTTGTCACAAGCACATTGTACTGCTATATGTCTTGTGTTTGTGCCCAGTTTCTCTCTTAGATTGGTTAGCTTTTAAGGGGAGAAACTGCTTCCTCATGATCATTGGTTCTCCTGTGTTTGCACCAGCCTCTTCTTAAAATTTGGTGATGATTAAGATCAATAGCTTACTTCATAAAATGTGGCGTCATTCTCCGAATGCCATGAAAATGTATGCTTGAGCTGGGTAAGGACATGTTGAATGAGATCAGTGTGTGTGAAACCTCATGAGGCTAATTTCATTATCACATTTTGAGTCTAATTACCAGTCTATTTATGTTTAAAGTCCGGTATATTTTTCTGCATAATTCTTAAGTGTCACTTTACTCACTAGTTTTTAAGGAAAGAAAATTGTGAGAAATTCAAAGTTTGTAAAATTCCAGAGACAATTACACAAATTCTTCATGCCTGAACTTGCATAACCATCTGGATTTAGTAAGAAAAGACATAGTCTTGTAGCTTTTCTAACACATAAATAAGTAAATAAATAAATGGACATGTGTGTGCACATTCATGTGTATGCATTGTATGCCATGGGGATGATGGAGAAATTCACTTGATTATGATTCTAAAATCTGTCCCAATTTTCTTTGAGGAAAGTGAGGAGAAAGGAGTTAGCAGGCATTAATATCAGAATGGAAAGAGCCATTTCTTAGTGAAAAGTCACTAGACTGTAGGTGCCGGTTAGAATTATTCTTACTAGAACATACACCTTCTGTCCTCACTTCAATTTTGTTTTTATTTAGGAAAAACCATTGCCTTAGCTAAGACAATGAATGACATTAATCTTTCCTTCCTGTTGTAGCTTCTTTGGATGAACTAGTTTAGAAATGACAGTCTTTGGAGCCTATGACTAAGCATGAAGTGTGGCAATTAGATTTTATAGAAAGATGTTGTAAGGAATGAGCTCAAAGACATGAAAACATAAAATTGTAAGGAGAATGCTATTACTATAGTAGGTTTATTTATAAATCTGGGTACCTCACTTTTCCTGGTTTTCGACTTCATGAATGTACATGATTAGTTAAGGAACTGTGGCTTTGTGAGATTTGTTTTTAGAGAAAACGTTGTATTCAATTTTAAATATTAAAAAATGCTCACGATATAAAGTCAAGTTAATAGTAGGAGTTACCCTATTTTTTGTTTTTTTTTTGAGACGGAGTCTTGTTTTGTCACCCAGGCTGGAGTGCAGTGGCACGATCTCGGTTCATTGAAAGCTCCGCCTCCTGGGTTCTCGCCATTCTCCTGCCTCAGCCTCCCGAGTAGCTGGGACTACAGGCACCCGCCACCATGCCCGGCTAATTTTTTGTACTTTTTAGTAGAGACGGGGTTTTGCCATGTTAGCCAGGATGGTCTCGATCTCCTGACCTCGTGATCCGCCCACCTCAGCCTCCCAAAGTGTTGGGATTACAGGCGTGAGCCCCCGTGCCCGGCCAGGAGTTACTCTTGTATAAGATAGCAAGAGTACCTGGAAGAATTTATATCTTATTCCACCATTGTTGAGGTGAAAACCACACTGGAACATCAGCAGTTTGTTCATGTATTAACATGGTATAGTCAGCTTTGGTGTAAATGGAACTCTGCCATTTGCCAGCTGTCTGGTTTTGTAAGTCATTTAAATTTTCTAGGCCTCAATTTCCTCAGCTTTTTTAAAAAAGATAATAACTGTCTCCTATGGTTTGAATGTTTTCCCTCTCCAAACCTCACGTGGAAACATAATCCCCATGTAACAGTATTGAGAGGTAGGGTCTTTAAGAGGTGGTTGGGTCATGAGGACTCTGGATTGGAATGGATTAATACATTCATGGGTTAATGGATTATTGCAATATCATTGGAATGGGACTGGTGGCTTTATAAGAAAAGGAAGAGAGACTTGAGCTAGCACACTCAGCCCCCTTGCCATGTGATGCCCTGTGCCACGTCAGGACTCTGCAGAGTCTTCACAGCAAGAAGGTCCTCACCACATGTGGCCCCTTGACCTTGGACTTCCCAGCTTCTAGAACTGTAAGAAATACATATTTTTCTTTATAAATTATCCAGTTATAAACAACAGAAAACAGACTAAGACACTATTCTATCTAAATTCAAGTGACATACTGACAGCATTTGTTCAAATCTTGGATTTGGGGACTCCTTGCTCTAGGTCCCATGTCTGTGAGGGGAAGCACTTTATTAGAATGAGAAAAAACAAACAAATAAAACAAAAAAAAAGCAAAAGAACTGCTTCTGTGAATGATGCAACATTTAAATCAGGAGAAACTTTTCCTAATCCACTTTATTACCCAGGAGGTTGTCCAGACAGCAGCACTTCTCACATAGAACATTTGATTGTGGAATTTCCTTAAGGAAACCATTTCAAGGAGGGGAAAAATTAAGAGTTCTATTTCAGTCCTGCTGAATGCACATTAAAATTTACCCTTTTTGATTTTGTCTGTATTCTGTACGTGACTTTACGTTCCTCAAAGCAAGAAATACAGGGAGATCAGAAGCTTGCTTCATGAAACTTTAGAGTATTTAAGCTTTCTCTTTTATATTGTGACTGCTTCAATAGCTGATAAGAATGCCTATTTCCAGAAAGACAAATAGATCTAACTCAAGAGATAAAAGGCAGATCTCTGATGGAAAATTGCCATTTGATGGCTGAATTTTTCATTTATATAGCATAACTTATTTCAATCATTCACATTAGTGTAGTCTTTGAAATATCAAAATTTAATAATATCCCACAAGACAATTTTTAGATACAATGTATGCCTGGCAGAATGATTTATATGTGATATATATAATTATATAAAGAAATGCTAATTTTTCTAAAATGAAAATTGTCAATTATTCTAAGAAAATCTCTCAACCCCTGACCCTCACCCTCTTTCTTTGTCTTTTCCTCCAATGGCATTTCTACAAACTTAATCAAGTTGCATCCATTTCCTGAACAGAAAGTAACAGACTAGTGCAAGTAACTTTATGACTGTAGTCCTTATTGCATCACATATTGGCCTTAATTTACTTGCCTTTATCCCTCCTTAGGTTCTACCAAAAGGGTAGGCTTCGTAGGGGCACAGAGTTTGGAATTTATAAGCTTGGGTTGATGTGGGAGGAACTAAAGGATGGCATACCTTACAAAGATTACTATGCCTGGATCCAGTAGAACATCAAACCAAGCTGAATCCTTACTCACCTCTGGACATCATTTGATTATTTACTTAGGTACATGAAGTAGAAAGAATAGTTTATAATTTTTTTCCTCAGTATATTGGACTGGCTCAGTAATTATTTTTTTCAAGATGTTTATATAAGGCTTAGAATATATAAAATATGAATGTTTGAAGAAAAAAATCACAAGCATTCTTTTATTTAGATTGGGATAGTTTGAGGGATATTCATAATGATTTATCCAAACCTTCTCTAACAGATGATAAGAAAGGTGCTGACAGAGCTGCAGTAACTTGCACAAGGGCATGAAGTTGGCCAGTGACAGCGCTGATTCAAATCAGGAGGTCTGACTTCAGTGCTCTTTCCTATGAATGATTCCATCTTAGAGCTGGGATTTGAGTATTGCGGCATGAAAGTAGATTCTTTTAATGGGAAAATTCATGTTATTTGGGTCTGGAATATAAATTATCTTGTGTCCCTGGAAAAGGATATTATTCTGGAGTTAAAGAAATACAACAAAAGCTTGACTCTGATTTTTTCTAAAACAGTCAGTTCTATTATTCATTCATGATCTGTCTAATAAGCCTCATTTACATTTCTAGCAGTTCCAAGTTTGTGCTAGGTCTTCAAGAGTCAAATAAGACATTGTTGAGTACTTCAAGGAGCTTATAATTTAGCACTAACTACCCTTCTCCCCACACTGAGGTGGGGGAAAAGATATGAAAACTTCTGATATTGTTTGTTTCCTAATAAATGAAAAGAACATTAGCTTTATGAGAAATTTAGCATACAGATTAAAGTAGTTTATGTAAATGATTTATAAATCAATATACTTACATTAGAGATGCATATGCAAAAATTTTTACTAATAGGGATGTGTAATCAAAAACATTCGATGACTATATAGTGAGAGAAACAGATTAGGCTACTGATTTTGAACACCTGTATGGAGAAACTATTTTTCTTCAACTGATTTTAATGTTACAAAGGATTGATTCTCAAAATGAGAGGGAAAAACCCTCATCTTAGGCTATGTTTGTTTTTTTAATTTAAGAAAAGAAAGTATAGTTTGAAAAAAGTAGATTTTGTCCTATTGCTTTAATTCATTTTTGAAATGTGATACTTATTTTTGAATATTGCTATGGGATGCATTTTGTAATCAACCATTAGAAGGTTCATACCTTTGCTCTATTTTTTGGTTCCTGGTAATGCTGGTCAAGTTCTTTAAATTCATTTAATCTCAGCTTTTTTAAATCTATAAAGTAGTGGTGTTGCCTAGAAAGGGCAAATTATTAGTGTTCTTCTCTTGAAATAAGACATCTTAAGAGTTAAAACCATATCTTAATGTTAAACAATGGCTTCTAAGGATTAAAATACCATGGGAATCTTTCAGTTCTCTATGACTGACTTTCACATTGCCTCAAGATATTAACTGTCACTGTTGCTGTCATGAAAAGATCTTCATATATTTGTTCCATAAAGAAGTATCCAAAGTGACTGGCGCCATTGTGGTAAGATGTAACATTCTATTATAGATCTAAGAATGCGTTGAAAGATTGGTAAAGCAAGGAAGAGAAGGTAAGTCACAGCATGAAACTAAATTGATTGTACAACATCTTCACCTTCTTCATTTGGGACTTGAAATGTTCATACTTTCAAAGAACTCTCTGACAAGTAGGGCTGAATGGCATGTCAGTTAACGTATTCAATGATAAGTTATTTAGTCAGGACAAAGATGAGAAAGGCTCTTTAAAGACCCCTGGAACATAATAAATTGACTAGATAATTGTGAAACAAACATAGCCAATTGAGAAAAATAATAGCAAGTGAAATTTGATGTAGGCTGGTGTGAAGTAGGGCACAAGGAAGAACATAATGTAAATTTCTTAAACACATTGTATGTGTCTAATTGATTGTAAAACTCTTAAGTAAATGAACTAACAGATATGGTGGATCAATTAAAATAGCAGCTTGCCTGGTACATAAAACCTTTGACAGAGTGAAAGAGCATTTTCTTATTTAAAGCATTATCTGAAATCTTAAAAATATTATATCTATATTCCGTGTGGAATACAGTAAAGAAAAATGGAAAAATCCTTGAAAAATGGCAAGTGAGCAACAGCAGCAAAAGCCAAAATTGACAAATGGGATCTCATTAAACTAAAGAGCTTCTGCACAGCAAAAGACACTACCATCAGAGTGAACAGGCAACCTACAGAATGGGAGAAAATTTTTGCAATCTACTCATCTGACAAAGGGCTAATATCCAGAACCTACAAAGAACTCAAACAAATTTACAAGAAAAAAACAAACAACCCCATCAAAAAGTGGGCAAAGGATATGAACAGACATTTCTCAAAAGAAGACATTCATACAGCCAACAGACACATGAAAAAATGCTCATCATCACTGGCCATCAGAGAAATGCAAATCAAAATCACAATGAGATACCATCTCACACCAGTTAGAATGGCAATCATTAAAAAGTCAGGAAACAACAGGTGCTGGAGAGGATGTGGAGAAATAGGAACACTTTTACACTGTTGGTGGGATTGTAAACTAGTTCAACCATTATGGAAAACAGTATGGCGATTCCTCAAGGATCTAGAACTAGATGTACCATATGACCCAGCCATCCCATTACTGGGTATATACCCAAAGGATTATAAATTATGCTGCTATAAAGACACATGCACACATATGTTTATTGCAGCACTATTCACAATAGCAAAGACTTGGAATCAACCCAAATGTCCATCAGTGACAGATTGGATTAAGAAAATGTGGCACATATACACCATGGAATACTATGCAGCCATAAAAAAGGATGAGTTTGAGTCATTTGTAGGGACTTGGATGCAGCTGGAATCCATCATTCTTAGCAAACTATCACAAGAACAGAAAACCAAACACCGCATGTTCTCACTCATAGGTGGGAACTGAACAATGAGATCACTCGGACTCAGGAAGGGGAACATCACACACCAGGGCCTATCATGGGGAGGGGGGAGGGGGGAGGGATTGCATTGGGAGTTATACCTGATGTAAATGACGAGTTGATGGGTGCAGCACACCAACATGGCACAAGTATACATATGTAACAAACCTGCACGTTATGCACATGTACCCTACAACTTAAAGTATAATAATAATAAATAAATTTTAAAAAAAATTAAAAAAAAAAAGAAAAATGGCAAGTGGAACTGGGGTAGGGGAATGGGAAAGCACATAAATAAAATTTTTTGAATATCTAACCTGTGTCAGCCACTGATTACCATAGTGAATTGCATTACTGTTCCTAATTTTTGCCATTTTCTGTATCCAAGCCCTTTGTTCTATGACTTTTTGGTTTCTCCTACTATAGGTGGGTATATTTCCATGCTTTATTAATGTTGAGAGTGCCATGTGGCTTGCTTTAGCTAACTAGATGTTAGCAGACATGATGTCAGCAGGTGCTTGAAATGGGCTTGTGCAGATGGGCATGTTCTCTTGTGTTTCCGCAGTTTGTGTGAGATCGTGCCTCAGCTAGCCAGTGGTCTAAAGAGGATGAATGCTCCTTGCAAAGCACTGAGGTTTTGTAGTTGTGATGGTTAATTTTATGTGTCAGCTTGACTCGGCCACAGGGTGCCCCAATAGTTGGTCAAACATTCTGGGTTTGTCTGTGAGGGTGCTTTTGAATGAGATTAACATTTGATTCAGGAGACTGAGTAAAGCAGATTTTCCTCCCTAATGTGAGTGACCCCCACCCAATCAGTTGAAGGCCTGAACAGAACAAAAAAGCTGACCCTCCTATGAGTAAAATAGGAACCCCCAAACTCACCCACCAACCAGGTCTTGAACAAGAACTTAAACCATTGGGTATCTCCTGGGTTTTCAGCTTGTTGACTGCAAATTCTGGGACTTTTCAGTCTTTATAATTGTGTAAGCCAATCCTTTATAATTAAATCTCTGTCTCTCTCTCTCTCTACACACACACACACACACACCTGTTGGTTCTGTTTCTCTGGAGAAACTAATACAGTACTTTTTTATTACATAGCAATTTGCTACATTAACATTGAGTTGATATAGTTACAATATTTGTATGTTGTTACATCACTTAATTTTCACAATTATCCCCTGTGTTATTTTTCCCCTGTGATACTTTTTCCCCTCTTTAACAGAGGCAAAAACTCAGATTCTAAGTAATTAAGTGACTAGTCTAAGGTTGCGGGGTGATAACACAGGGTGGCACTAGGGTTTAAATCCTGCCCTATCTAGTTCCAAAACCTGTGTTCTGTCCAATATGCTACGTGCCTTCCCGAATGCATGAGAAATTACAGAGAGATTAGAAAGTCAACTATGGTGGAATGGTTCTATTTGAAGAATTGTTCTAAATAGTTTTAGTATCAAGCTAGATATCACTTGTTGCTGCTGCAGATGTGGGGCCAGCAGTCTAAGCTGATACAGTGATTGTTATAATTGGGTTAAAAAATGTATAGATGCCTGAGCTACTTCCCACACAAATGTTATAAAAGATAGACCTCTCCTTCATCACCATCACTATGTATTCTCTGCATCATAACACAACATGGGTTACTTATGGTTTTATTATATTCAGGTAGCTCTGAGAGGGTTCTCATTAGGAATTAATGTCTCAGATCACCTGGTATAACTCAAACAGCTTCTTTTCAAGCAGCTGGGAAAGAAAAATACTAACCAATTACAATGGAATCCTGGGATCTCGTATTTGGTGGATTATTCACTATATTTTGCTCCAGCCTAATTATAGTTAATGCCATCATAAATAAGAGTCTCATTGACACAACCAATTTACTTACTTTTTCGTTATATTTTGGTTACATTTGACTTAAAAAATTAGTTTGCTTAATTCTCGATTTAATAAAAAGTGTACCTTATCCCCTGTTAGACTGCTCTTATGTTTGATATAGCTTTTTTTCTAGGGGTTAAGGGATCAGATACTGCCAACATGTGTTAAAAGATTATATTAAAATCTAAGTCTCAGTTCTAACGCTTAGTGATAGAGTTAGTTAAATAGAGTAATCCTGTATTGTTGAAGCTCGTGTTTTCTGTCTTGACACTTACCTTTTCTCCTCAAAGATTTTCTTCATTTCCAAATGTATTTCCCTATCTTCTTTAAGTATACAGAAACATTTTATGGGAGAAGACAGGTAGAATGTGCTTGATTCAACCAGGAATGTGAGAATAAATGTCTAAATGTTTTGCTCTGGAACGATGTAGACTTGAAATAGTTAATTCTTGCGTTGTACCTCATGAAGTTTTGTGAGTTGTGATTTTTTTTTAGTATTAGAACTTCTGAAACAGACCTGGTTTTTAGAGATATTTATATTTTAAAAGTCTTATTAAGGTTTAATAGCAACTTTTTATTACCAATTTATTTTTGTATTTCCTTTTAACTGTTTTTATTTCTACTTATAAAAGTTACCTAGACTCCATTTCCTGCATGTGGCTAGCCAGTTCTCCCATTAATTATTAAATAGGGAGTCCTTTCTCCATTGCTTTTTTCTGTCAGGTTTGTTGAAGATCAGATGGTTGTAGTGTGCAGTCTTATTTCTGAGTTCTCTATTCTGTTTCATTGATCTATATGTCTGTTCTTGTGCTAGTACCATGCTGTTTTGGTTACTGTAGCCTTGTAGTATAGTTTGAAGTTGAATAGCATGATGTCTCTAGCTTTATTCTTTTTGCTTAGGATTGTGTTAGATATTTGGGCTTTTTTTTTGTTTCATATGAATTTTAAAATAGTTTTTTTTTTCTAATTCTTTGAAGAATGTTAATGGTAGTTTAGTGGGAATAGCATTGAATCTGTAAATTGCTTTGGGCAGTATGGCTATTTTCACAATATTGATTCTTTCTATCCATGAGCATGGAATATTTTTCCATTTGTTTGTGTCTTCTCTAATTTCTTTGAGAAGTGGTTTGTAGTTCTCCTTGAAGAGATCCTCCATGTTCATTGTCAGATGTATTCCTAAGTATTTTATTCTTTTTGTAGCAATTGTGAATGGGAGTTCATTCACGATTTGGCTCTCTTCTTACCTGTTGTTAGTCTAAAGGAATACTAGCGGTTTCTGCACATGAATTTTGTATTCTAGACTTTGCTGAAGTTGCTTATCAGCTTCAGAAGCTTTTGGGCTGAGACAATGCCCCTTCCTTACAACATATACAAAAATTAACATAAGATGGATTAAAGACTTAAATGTAAAACCTAAAACCGTATAAAAAACCTAAAAGAAAATCTAGGCAATATGATTCAAGACATAAGCATGGACAAAGATTTCATGATGATGACACCAAAAGCAATTGCAACAAATGCAAAAATTGACAAATGGGATCAAATTAAACTAAAGAGCTTCTGCACAGCAAAGGAAACTATCACAGAATGAAAAGACACCTACAGAATTGGAGAAAATTTTTGAAATCTATCCATCTGACAAAGGTCTAATATCCAATCTACAAGAAAACTTAAACAAATTTACAAAAAAACAAAACTAAACAACCCCATCAAAAAGTAGGCAAAGGACATGAACAGACACTTCTCAAAAGAAGCCATACATGTGGCCAACAAACGTATTTTTAAAAGATCAATATCACTGATTATTAGAAAAATGCGAATCAAAACCACAATGAGGTACCATCTCATGCCAATCAGAGTGTCTATTACTAAAATGTCAAAAAAGCCCAACAGATGCTGCTGAGGTTGCAGAGAAAAAGGAACACTTTTACATTGTTATTGGGGGTGTAAATTAGTTCAACCATTGTGGAAGACAGTGTGGCAATTCCTCAAAGACCTAAAAGCAGAAATACTGTTTGACCCAGAAATCTCATTACTAGGTATATACCCAAATGAATATAAATCATTGTATCATAAAGATACATGCATGCCTATGTTCATTCCAGCACTATTCACAATAGTGAAGACATGGAATCAATCCAAATGCCCATCAATGATAAACTGGATAAAGAAAATGTAGTACATATACACCATACAATACTATGCAGCCATGTAAAGGAATGAGATCAGGCTGGGCGCGGTGGCTCAAGCCTGTAATCCCAGCACTTTGGGAGGCCGAGACGGGCGGATCACTAGGTCAGGAGATCGAGACCATCCTGGCGAACACGGTGAAACCCCGTCTCTACTAAAAAATACAAAAAACTAGCCGGGCGAGGCGGCGGGCGCCTGTAGTCTCAGCTACTCGGGAGGCTGAGGCAGGAGAATGGCGTAAACCCGGGGGGCGGAGCTTGCAGTGAGCTGAGATCCGGCCACTGCACTCTAGCCCGGGCGGCAGAGCCAGACTCCGTCTCAAAAAAAAAAAAAAAAAAAAAAAAGGAATGAGATCATGTCTTTGCAGGGGACATGGATGGAGTTGGAAGCCATTATCCTCAGCAAACTAATGTAGGAACAGAAAACCAAACACCACACGTTCTTACTTATAACTGGGACCTGAATGATGAGAACACATGGACACAGGGAGGGAAACTACGCACACTAGGGCCTGTTGAAGGTGGGTGTGAGGAGAGGGAGAGCATCAAGAGAAATAACTAATGGACACTGGGCTTGATACCTAGGTGATGGGATGATCTGTGCAGCAAACCATTGTGGCATAAGTTTACCTACGTAACATATGTGCACATCATGCACGTGTACCTCTGAACTTAAAAGGTGAAATAAAATTAATATGCTAAAAAATAAAGAACTAAATTTATATGTTATATTCTCTGTTTAAAAAGTTATATATGCGCATAGAAAAATGAAGGAGTATAAACACTATAAAGATTCATTTGTTCATATATAGTCACAATGTAGACTGAATAAATGAAATTGATTATTTTGTTCCTACTTTTATTCTATGGACATATAGATGCATACTCTCTGACATATATCTATGTATATAATGTACACACACACACACACCCCTTATTGTGTTTCTGCATGAAAACATTTCCAGAATATTTTCCTATGTCTTTATAAATTTTTTGAAAACATTTATTAATCTTTAATTTTCCCTTCATAAAGGATGATGCTCAAACTTAGCCTTAAGTTATCAACTTGCTGGACATTTTGACCTTGACAATCTTCTTTCACTCACTTTAATAGGTTCCAAACTGTTCTCACCTCCTTTTGGAATATTTTTCTTTTACTATTCCAATCTCCCTGTTAATGGTACTGAAATTCTTTGAGTAATGTAGTTTAACAATTTTAAAATTATCTTGCATTTTTCTCACACCCTTACCCCCTGTTTCCAATTGCTCATTATGCTCCAGTGGAATGATCTTGCCAATGTCAATAATTTCATCTTTCTTCACAATTGCCTTTGGACAAACTCATAAGGTAGAGCCTGTATCAGAGAAGTACTTACTCTTACTGTGGACACCACTTCCACCTTCCATTGTCACCTCCCTAGGTTAGGCAACCATAATCCTCCTTGGGATTATGATGAGATTCTTTTAAGCAGACTCCAACTTAAACCAAGGCAGCCTGAAAAGTCCATGAGGAACTATAGAATATCATCAGTGAAGAAAGCTTTCATCTGAGAAGGAAAATGAGGCTTAGGGAGACTGAGTAATTTTCCCCAAATCAAGGAAGTATAAGTAGCACTAGAACCCAGGTGTCCTAACTCCTAGAGTTCTTTCAGTTCCATTGTATATGCTCCAGAGCTTTCTTGGTGTGTGCCGAGTAAACACCCAAAGCTTTAGCTAGCACTTCAAATCCTTCCACAACCTGACTCTCAGTTAACACTTCCAGCTGACCTCTCATTGTCCTTTGAACAAGGACTTAATTATACCTGTATGGCTCCTGCCACTCCACCTGCCTGGAATGGCATCTCAGCCTCACCATCCCCTGCCCATGGCCACCTCTGTTGATTGAAAGGCTTCTCATGAGACAAAACCAAGGTGTACCCTAGCTATTTCAATCAAGCTTTTCTTGAAGCTTCCTGTCTAGATGACATATGTTCTATCCTCTAAACTCCAAAGCACTGGTGCGTACTGTAGTTATCATGTCATAATAATATATCTTTTACATAAAAGTATAGATTTCAACATCCCTACTAAGTTCTAGGCTCCTTAAGGGCAGTGATAACTAGTTCTTAATCCTTTTTTCATTAAAAGCAAGCAAAACACAGCCTTATGTGTAGTTCAGGATTGTGAAATATCTTTTAGATAAATGAAATTATCTTATCTAAGTCATTTTATCTGTTTAGATGAAGATATTTATAAATATTATCACAAATAAAAAAGTCTAATTGTATGAAAATTATGACAAAATTACTAAGTTAACTAATTTTTGATATTCCATGTTAGGGTGTGCACACCACAGAGAATGCATAACATTGGAGGTGAGAAGTAAATATTAGAATATTTATATTTATTTTTCTCTTTATATTTTAAAAGTTGATATTTCTTATGCAAAACATATAGTACTTATAAGTTATTACTAAACAACTACATGTAGGTAGATAACTACAAATAAATATGCATATATATTAGAATATGAAGTCAAAAATTATATTGTTGGGTTGAGATGCAATCAGGATGTACAGAGAGAAGTTTCATTTCAGGCAATGGTTAAACTGTTCTGGACAACTCTCTTGTTGTCCCCCGATTGTAACCTAAACTGTTACCGTTTTCCCAAAATAGCTTGCTGTAACTAAAAATCAGAGAAGTTTTCTTGTTGTCTAGTGTTCAAAATAAATATTATGTGTACTTGCCTAAATTGTGATATTGATTTCCATCTTTAAGAAAGAAAACAAACTCCATAATGATATGAAGCTTTGAGCTGGTCTGTATCATGGGTCTAATCATATTTTGCTGGTTTGTGGCAGATGAACCAGGAAATTGGGAAATGTATTGGCTCCTTTCCACCTGAAGGCGCTTCTTGTCAATGGACGACATGGCTGCCTCAGTCAAATATAGGATACTGAAGTTTTATTTCTATACATAATCAATTTCCAGATATACACTGTTGTGAGCCAATATCATCACCCCATATGCATCATAATTAGGGATAGTCAGTAATTAATTAGCAAAAGCTGTCATAAATCTACTTGTACACACTTAAAAATTGTTTAAGGTGTTTTTTTCCTGGATAGAAATGTATATTGTGGATTTTTTCAACTGATGATTAATGTTACATTTTATGAGATAGATGTTGAAGCAACCTCTTTATTTTTGTGTCATCTATTATAACAATGTAAATTTGCCTTTAGCTTTGAATGAGCAGTGCAATCATATAGTTAAATACTTAAAATGTAGAAGAATTTACAGTGGAAAAAAATATTTCTTCCAACTCTGACCCCAGTTTTCAAGTTTCCTTTCCCACTGGGAATCAATATAATTAGTTTTTAAGGCATCCTTCATGAGATATTTTATGTAAATACGGGCAAATGTTAGTATATATATTTTTGCTTTTCTTGAGCAAATAGTATCATATTATGTGCATTTGTTTAGACTGTGCTTTTTAGAGATATTTTTACATCAGTACATATATGAGCATCTCAGTCTTTTTTCTTTGCTTTTCCTCATATTTATATTATTTATCTATATGGATTCAGTACACTATTTTTTAGCCAATCTTTTGTTGATGAACACTTTGATATCTATAGTCTTTTGTTTTAAGAAACAAATTGGCAGTAAATTTTCTTGTTACCAGAGGTACCTCTGTAGGGTAATTTCTTAAAAGTTGCTTTCCTGGGTCAGATAGCAGGTACATTTGTGATACAGAAAGCTATAGGCAGTTTACCCTCCATTGTGACCTCCCCAATTTCCAGTCCTACAAGCAACATACGTAGTTCCTGCTTTCTTGAAATTTTGTCCCTAGAAGACATTACCAACATTTGGATGTTTGCCAGTGTTACATGTAAAAACTGTTATCACAGCCTAGCTTTAATGCACATTGCTCTTCTTTTGACCGAAGCTGAGTCATTCTAATGTATTTAAGAATCATTTGTATTTTTTCCTTCAGGACCTGTTTCTTCATAAACTGCCCATTTTTAACTGAAGTTTTTCCTAATTGTAGATGTCCTTTTTCTTCTCTTTTTGTGTATATGAGTGTGTGTATATGAAATAAGTCCTTTTTCTGTGTATGAATTGCAAATTTTTTTCTAGTTTTTGTTCTGTTTATTTCATCTGAAACACTGCAATTTTAAACCACCACCTTCTTAAATTTCTGTCAATATAAAAACAAGAAATTCAACTAAAGGGAAGAAAAATTTGAAGAGAATGATACATTTTCATAAAGAATAATTAGTAGCAAGTTAAAAATGACATGGAGTTTATGAAATATCTTATTTAACAGATGATGACATTATGGCTCATAGACGTTAAGTGTCATACACAGTCATACAAAGTGGTGAGATATTATGCAGCAGGCATTGTTAGTCACCAACCCAAGGCCATTCCACTTAAATTTTTGGGTGTCCACCCCTACCTCACTGACTCAGAGCTAATCTAGACTGGCTTCAGCCAATCATGCAACCCCAATCCCTTTGCCAGGGATCAGTTTAAGAAGGGGTATGTGAATTGCTGTAGTAACTGACTAATGAAACGGGAGGCAAAGTCTGCTGAAGAGTTTCTTCTAAAGGATCTCTGGCTCATGAAAACAGACACACAGGACAGACAACCTTCTTTTTGTCTGCACATTCCTTTGGGATTTGATGCGTTAAGCTGAGGCAGCCATCTTGCCACCATGAGGGGCACTAGACTGAAGGCAAACCAGGATGATAAGGGTGGCAGAGCAGAAAGGTGGAAATCACTGGGGTTCTTGTTAATGTTACTGAGCTGCTGAATTAACCAATTTTGGAAACTTTCTGGCCTGGATTTCTAGTTATATGAGATGATAATTCTTCATTATTTTAGCTAGTTGAGTTGACGTTTTATGCCACTTGGAGCTTAAAGCTTTCTGACACAACCAAGAACTTAAATCTCCCATTCCAACCCAGAACTTAAATCGCCAAGTGATGTTTTTAATATGCCTTGTTCTTTGCACATAAATATCTGATACTTATTTTGATGGTGAAATGTGTTGAAAAAATTTTGTTTCAGTATAAAAGCAGTATCAAATGTAGAAATACATATTTAAAAAGTTAAAAAAAAATACAAAGTGCTTTTCCATGATCTCTCTTCAGGTTGACTAACTCACTTGTTCTTTATTGTAAATATTTTTCAAATGTGTAGAAAAGTTTTGCTTGTTTGTCAGAGGTATTTGTGACATTGAAGTCAAAGATGGTTCTGATGTTTTAATTTGGTGGTCACGCAGAGTAAAAGAACATACCTGTGCATTTTTTCATCATTCTCTTGTTCTTTTCTGAACCTTCCTGAATTCATTTATTAATTTCTAACAGGTGTGTGTGTGTGTGTGTGTGTGTGTGTGTGTGTGTGTGTGTGTATGTGTGTCTTTAGGGTTTTCTGTATATGAGATTATGTCATCTGCAAACCGAGATAATTTTACTTCTTTCTTTCTAGTTTGGATGCATTTTATTTACTTATTTTGCCTCATTGCTATAGCTTACATTTTCAGTCCAATGTTGAATGAAAGTAGCAAAGCAGATATTCTTGCCTTTTTCCTGATCTTAAAGAAAATGCTTTTAGCATTTTATAGCTGAGCATGTTCACTGTGGGTGTTTCATATATGGGTTTTTTGTTTACATGATATTCTTCTATTCCCAGTTTGTTTACTGTTTTTCTAATCATAAGAAGGTGTTGAATTTTGTCAAATGCTTTTTTCTGCATCAATTGAGATGATGATTTTTTCCCTTCATTCTGTAATGTGGCATAGTACATTGATTGGTTTTCATACGGGGTATTTAAAGTAAGACCTCTCTGTGTAACACTTAAAGCCCTCCATATCCAGCTCAACTTAACTCTCCAACGGTATTTCTCGTATATCTCTTGATTTATTCTTTGTGCCAGCACACCTGAGGTAATGCCCCTCCTCCTCTCAAGACCTCCTCACTTATCCTTGCCATTGTGCTCTCCTCTCCTTGTTACTTTCCTTCCAGTGCAGGGCACAGCTTCAAGCCTGTGCTTAAGTCCATATCCCATCCCTCCTATCTCCAATTCCACCTCCTTTGTGAAATCTTCTATAATATCCACTTTCTCTGCTCTCAACCCAGGAGAGGTATTGCTCTTTATTCTGGATTGCCATAGCATTTTGTTTTAGCCTCTTTAACATGTTGATGCCTTGCATTTATCTTTATTGTTTTAATCTGCTTCTCTTCTGACTTTCTCCTGATTTTCAAATATTTCTAAATTTGCAAGTATGACTTTAAAAATGGAAATATTCAAATAATCTTGAATTCCTTGACTAGACTCTAAGTTCTTTGAGAGACTATTCATATTTCTTTCAATGTTATAACTTTCCAGTAGTTCTAGGCACTTTCAGTGAGCTTTGCCCATAAGGCATAGCAAATATTTGTAAAATAAATAAATATGTTGGATATATTGTCATATATCTCGTCGAATATTACTTTTCGGCTTGTATGTCTATGCATCAATTCAACTAGCCATCAATACATCTCAAGAATAGTTCCTCAGAGTTCGGAAGCAAGGAGTCAATCATACTCCGTAATTCCTCAAAAAGAAAAAGGTTTCAATAATGTTGGATAATGTTGGTTGGAGTAACTACAGCTACTTGTTAGCCATAGTGAAATCTGATAGTTAAAGTTGAAATTTTTTGCAGAACCACTGCCCTATATCTGTCCTATTTGTTCCTGGGAGATTATGGCAGAACATATATCTACATGTCTACGAAGTCACTGAATCTTATTAGCTTTTAGGGTGGAAGGTAGGTTTACAATTATTTTGCTTTCAATAGACTGATCATAATGTGCTTAAAATGTACCTACTGTCATAGTAATATAATTAATTTATACTATATATTATATTATAATTTATATTCAACTCTAGATTCTAAGTTCCTTTTGGGCAAGAATATTTATTTTCCCTGTGTCAATTCAGGTCCTCCAGGAAACAGAAGCTAAGATAGAAGCAAGTGCTGGAGATTTACTGGGAGGTTACACTCGTGGAAGATGAAGGGTAGCAGGGGCAAAAGTAGGCAGGAAAGCCTCCAGATAAGGAGGTACTACTTCTACAGCAAGTACTATGACTTGAGAGTGAGTAGGAGCAGGGATTGAGTGGGAAGAACATTAGGCTATGATGCAGCTGCAAGTCTTGCTCTCAAACTAATGAGAAGTTCTGGTGCAAAGATTTCCTATAGAGAAAGTATATGTTTTGCAGAAATGGCTGGGCCCTAGCACCCCCAGCACACTTATTCATTGGCTGGAAACTTCCCAGTGAGAGCAGCTGTGGCTTGAAGACTGTAGTAGGTCGAAAAGGTACTGCATTAGGGTGCTGTCAGCTACCTGCACTTTTTGCAGCAAGTTCTTTCTTGAAGGAAAAGCCAAGCAGCTCCACTCCATGGCTGCCTCAGCAAGCATGATATAACATACGAACTTGTAAAGAGTAGAACTGTGTTTACTAAAATCAATGTATACATTTAAAGCATTTTTTTTTCTGTGCTTCTATCAATGCACATGCTATGGCCCATTTATAGATGAGCATGTCTTTCCATGAATAAATATTGCCTTAGACCATTCCTGCTGCTATAACAAAATACCACAGGCTGGGTATTATAAGCAGTAGAAATTTATTCCTCACTATTCTGGAGGCTGAAAAGCCCATGATCATGGTGTCAGCAGATTTGGTGTCTGGTGAGAGCCTGTTCTATGGATGACATTTTCTCGCAGCATCCTGACATAGGTGAGAAAGGTGGGAGAGCAGAACGGGACAAAGGTCATGTCTTTGCTTGGCAGAAGAGATGGAAGGGCCAGGCAGGTCTTTAAACCC
Source organism: Macaca fascicularis (assembly GCF_037993035.2). Classification (NCBI taxonomy): domain Eukaryota; kingdom Metazoa; phylum Chordata; class Mammalia; order Primates; family Cercopithecidae; genus Macaca; species Macaca fascicularis. The sequence continues at coordinate 46,939,342 of NC_088376.1, forward strand.
TCTTCTATAAGAGGACTGATGCCATTCACGGGGGTAGAGCCTTCATGACTTCATGGCCCCACCTCTTGTTACCATCACCTTGGAGTTTAAGTTTCAACATGAATTTTAAAGGGGCACAAACATTCAAACCATAGCAGGTACTGCTCAAAATCCAAAAATTACCATAGGCAATGATACATTTTCCCCAAAATTTACAAGTGCCTTTAAAGTTTGATTGCAAATCACTGACTTTGAATGACTGAATAATTTTCTTCATTTGGACTGCACCAATATGGAATTTGATTGAAGCTATTCCTAAATTCAAATATGAGCTGAAACGTACACTCTCTTACCTAAAAGCTGGTACTAATAGCTCCAACTTGCTGGCATGTATTATATGACTACTGTTTATACTTTATGTATGAGTGTGTTCATTGAGCTTTCACTCTGAAAGGTGAGTAATATTATCTAGATTTTATAGGCAAAGAAGCTGAAGCTCAATGTGGGGAAAACTCTCAAGTCAAGTCACATGTTTAGAAAATAGCAAAACTTGTGATGGAACCAAATCTCTCTTACTCCTTAGCCTGTGGTATTTCCATTGGCTAAGATGCCACATGGTTTTCACACAACTAATTACTTACATCGGATACACTTTAAGATCCATGCAAGAAAGGAAAAGAGGAGAGTGAAGCTTTGTTGCACCTTTCTTTATTACTGTATAACTTCAAATATTCTAAAGTTGAAGGTGGCAATCTTTAATTTCCAGTATAGGATTTAACTGAAGAATATTAGTACAGTTTTATTACATATCATGCCAAGTAGAATAATGTGTACACAAATATAATGAATGCATATTACAAATTGTTGTTAAAAGAACTAGTTATATATTTTTATTCTGTTTGGATTAACACTTTAAATATTAATATTTTCCTTTAACAATTTACTATATTTCTGTTCACCAATGGATCCTTAATATCAATGGAAAAATTTACTAAAAATCTACAAGTGTGGTGGTAAACAGAATTTGTACTTAATGGAATTAAGGATGTTGTATATAGAAGGGAACAACACACACTGGGGCCTTTCAGAGGGTAGAGGGTGGGAGGAGAGAGATGATCAGGAAAAATAACTAATGACTACTAGGCTTAATACCTGGGTGATTAAATAATCTGTACAACAAACCCCTATGACACAAGTTTACTTATGTAACAACCCTGTATTTGTACCACTGAACTTAAAATAAAAGTTTATAAAAAAGAATGTTCTGTAGAGTATGTTGAATGGAACCAAATCAGGAAGTCACTTTACATTTTTAATAATCTGTTAAAAATTATGTTTTTGGGGCCATACTGCCCAAGGTAATTTATAGATTCAATGCCATCCCCATGAAACTACCAATGACTTTCTTCACAGAATTGGAAAAAACTGCTTTAAAGTTCATATGGAACGAAAAAAGACCCCGCATTGCCCAGACAATCCTAAGCCAAAGGAACAAAGCTGGAGGCATCACGCTACCTGACTTCAAACTATACTACAAGGCTACAGTAACCAAAACAGCATGGTACTGGTACCAAAACAGAGATATAGACCAATGGAACAGAGCAGAGCCCTCAGAAATAATACCACATATCTGCAGCCATCTGATCTTTGACAAACCTGACAAAACCAAGAAATGGGGAAAGGATTCCCTATTTAATAAATAGTACTGGGAAAATTGGCTAGCCATAAGTAGAAAGTTGAAACTGGATCCTTTCCTTACTCCCTATATGAAAATTAATTCAAGATGGATTAGAGACTTAAATGTTAGACCGAAAACCATAAAAACCCTAGAAGAAAACCTAGGTAATACCATTCAGGACATAGGCATGGGCAAGGACTTCATGTCTAAAACACCAAAAGCAACGGCAACAAAAGCCAAAATTGACAAATGGGATCTAATTAAACTAAAGAGCTTCTGCACAGCAAAAGAAACTACCGTCAGAGTGAACAGGCAACCTACAGAATGGGAGAACATTTTTGCAATCTACTCATCTGACAAAGAGCTAATATCCAGAACCTATAAAGAACTCAATCAAATTTACAAGAAAAAAACAAACAACCCCATCAAAAAGTGGGTGAAGGATATGAACAGACATTTCTCAAGAGAAGACATTCATACAGCCAACAGACACATGAAAAAATGCTCATCATCACTCGCCATCAGAGAAATGCAAATCAAAACCACAATGAGATACCATCTCACACCAGTTAGGATGGCAATCATTAAAAAATCAGGAAACAACAGGTGCTGGAGAGGATGTGGAGAAATAGGAACACTTTTACACTGTTGGTGGGACTGTAAACTAGTTCAACCATTGTGGAAGACAGTGTGGCAATTCCTCAAGGATCTAGAACTAAAAATACCATTCGACCCAGCCATCCTATTACTGGGGATATACCCAAAGGATTATAAGTCATGCTGCTATAAAGACATATGCACATGTATGTTTATTGCGGCACTATTCACAATAGCAAAGTCTTGGAATCAACCCAAATGTCCATCAGTGACAGGCTGGATTAAGAAAATGTGGCACATTGACACCATGGAATACTATGCAGCCATAAAAAAGGATGAGTTTGTGTCCTTTGTAGGGACATGGATGCAGCTGGAAACCATCATTCTCAGCAAACTATCGCAAGAACAGAAAACCAAATACCACATGTTCTCACTCATAGGTGGGAATTGAACAATGAGATCACTTAGACACAGGAAGGGGAGCATCACACACTGGGTCCTATTGTGGGGAGGGGGTAAGGGGGAGGGTTAGCATTAGGAGATATACCTAATGTAAATGACGAGTTGATGGGTGCAGCACACCAACATGGCACATATATACATACATAGCAAACCTGCACATCGTGCACATGTACCCTAGAACTTAAAAGTATAATAAAAAAATATATATATATGAAAAAAATTATGTTTTTGGAACAGATATTAGCCTTTTTGTGACAAAGGCAGTTTAGAAATTACAGATTACTAGTAAACTCTTAGTATTTTTTATTTTGAAATATTATTTGAATTTGTATTTGAAATATTCAACCATGACAGGCAAGTACATCGAATAATACAGGGAACATCTGATACCCACTACAGTGCTCTATCATATTCAAAGCAATTTCAAAAAACAGTTTTAACTATTACAAATGATGCCACCATGTTCATTCCTTCTTGTTTCTTGTTCATAGATAGGAGAGTTTCTCAAGGAGATATATGAAGAATCAACTGCTGATTTGAAATGCATGTGCATATTTAATTTCATTAAATAAGACCAAAATTTTCTTTAAAGTAATTTCATTATGCGGGGCATGAGTTACCTGTTTTCACATTTTTGCTACCACAAAATGGAATTATTAGACTTTCTCTTTCTAATATAATGGATGTGAAATAGCAAAGCATTGTCTTACTTTCTTTTCCTGATTACTACACAGGTTGAACAAGTTTTATATTTTTATTGGCCACTCAAGTTTCCTCTTCTGTGAATTGCCTTCTGATGTCCTTTGCCTAATTTTTCATTTGCTTGTTTGTCTTTTTGTTGCCAATTTTAAGACATTTTGAAATACAGATACTATGACTTCGCTATTTCTATCATTACAAATATTTTTCTAGTTTGTCATTATCTAGGGACTTTGGTTACAGTTCTGTTTTGAAGGAATAGTTTCTACCTTTAGGTAACTGAATATATCAATTTTCCTTTATAGTTTGTGTTTTTGTTGTGTTTAATAAATTCATTTTTTACTCTGGGACAACAAAAATAGCCTGCATTCTTTTCTAAATGTTTGAAACTTACATTTCACATTGAAGGCTTTAATTCATCTAGGATTAATTTTTGAAGTGAAGTGACTGGGAATCTATCACTTTTTTTGTACGTGGATAATTATTTGTCCCAGCATCACATTTAAAAAAGCTCTATCTTATTGCACTGCAGTGGTTAACTTTATGTGTCACCTTGACTAAGCCGTGGCACTCAGATATTTAGGCAAACAGTATTCCAAAGGTTTCCATGAAGGTGTTTGTTTTTTGGATGGGATTAACATTTAAGTCATTAGAATATAATTAAAGCAGATTACTTTCCATAATGTGAGTTGGCCTTATCCAGTTAGCTGAAGGCCTGAATAGAAGGACTGACCTTCCCTGACGAAGGGGCAATTCTGCCAACAGACTTCCGTCAGACTTACACTGCAACTTTAACTCTTCCTTGGGTCTCTGGCCCACTGATTATCCTGGAGATTTTGAACTTGCCAGCATTTATGTCTGTGTAAGCAAATTCTGTATACAGAGATAGATAGATAAATGATAGATAGTTAGATACATAGATCCCTAATACACCCATTGATTTGATTGCTACATGGTATGGTTTAGCTGTGTGCCCACCCAAATCTCATCTTGAATTGTAACTCCCACAATTCCCACAAGTCATGGAGGAACCTGATGGGAGGTGATTGCATTATGGAGGCAGGTCTTTCCTGTGCTGTTCTCATGATAGCGAATGAGTCTCATGAGTTCTGATGGTTTTAAAAACAGAAGTTTCCCTGCACAAGCTCCCTTCTCTTGTCTGCCATCATGTGAGATGTGCCTTTCACCTTCTACTGTGTTTGTGAGGCCTCCCAAGCCACATGGAACTGTAAGTCCAATAAACCTCTTTCTTTTGTAAGTTGCCCAGTTTTAGGTATGTCTTTATCAGCAGCAGGAAAATGGACTAATACACCACATATTTTCCTCATTGTCAGATATCAAGTTTCTGTGCATGCTTTGGTATTTTTATGCCTCTATTTTGTTTGATTTGTCTGTTTTTCTACTGCTAATGCCAGTATCTTTCCTACTTTATTATTATTTAATATCAGATAGGGTAAGTCTTGCCATTTGATTCTTCTTCAAAATTAATTGTTGACCTCTTGTGAATTTTATGATTAGCTTGAGAATTTCATTAAAAACCGAGCTGAGATTTTTATTGAAATTGCTTTGAATTCACTGCTTAATTTGATGAAAATAAAGTTTTTATACCACTGAGTCTTTTTATCCATGAGCATGCTCTATCCCTTATTAAGATTCAGATCTACTATTATATTATTAAGGTAATCTATTATAATGTTTTTTAGTAATCTTTAATAATTAATTTTCTCCATCTTTTATCACATATTCTTTGGCTTTTGGTTGCTATTTTTTAGATTTGTTCCTATATAACATATAATGTAATATTGTTATTATAAATCTTTTTAAATTAAAATTGAGTGACTATCCATTCTCTATTTATTTATTTAGTATGAAATCTGCTAACTTTAATTGGGAACATGGTTTTCTGTAACAAAAAGCACACTTCCTAGTTGAACTTGAAACAAGGAGGAGACATTTCTCTATGTTCCAGACAACAGGTCAATGGTATGGAAGTGAATGTATTCTGTGATACTGTGAGGAAGTGTCCCAAAAGGGAGGGGTGATGCTCTTCTTCCTCCGTTTTTCCTTCTTATTGGCTGGAATAAGAACATGGTAACTGAAGCATTAGGCAAATGGTTTTAAGGACCTCTTTAAATGCACTGTATACATTTTCTGGATCTTAGCTTCATGGAATGGAGCTTCGAGGTAGTTTTGCAAAAAGTTAGTGTTCTTCTGATTTTCAAAGAACTTATAGCTATTTCCTTTTGCCAATAACACAAAACATTAAGACTGAGATGAACTTTCTCATTCATTTCTAAAAGTATGTTATTGAATTTTATGTACTATTATTATTTAGTATTTTTGAATCTATTTTCATAAGCAACACAGATACAAATTTTCTTTTATAGTACTGTTATTATCCAGTTGTAGTATCTAGGTTATATTGACATTCCAAAATGAGTTAAGTAGCTTTCTCACTTTTTCAGGTTACTGAAATGATTTCTGTAAAATTAATAGTTACTTGAAGTTTTGGTAGAACTGCCTACATTTGGTAAAATTGTCTCAGTCTAGTGTCTTTTTGTCGGAGAAATTTTCTCCCACTGATTCAATTTTTTTTTTTTTTTTTGGAGACAGAATCTCACTCTGACTCCCAGGCTGGAGTGTAGGGGTGCGATCTCAGTTCACTGCAACCTCCACCGCCTGGGTTCATGCCGTTCTCCTGCCTCAGCCTCCTGAGTGACTACAGGCGCCTGCCACCACGCCCAGCTAATTTTTTTTGTATTTTCTAGTGAAGACGGGTTTTCACCATGTTAGCCAGGAGGGTCTCTCCATCTCCTGACCTTGTGATCCGCCTGCCTTGGCCTCCCAAAATGCTGGGATTACAGGCGTGAGCCACTGCGCCCGGCCTGATTCAATTTTTTTTAATGGTTATTGTTTGATCTCAGCTTTCCTCACTTCCTCTAGCTCCCCTCCCTGATCCCTCACCCCCCCGTCTGTCTGTCCTGCCACTTCTGGGTTTGCTGACCCCACTAACCTGAAGTACTGATCTCCATCTATAACTACAAGATGCAGTGCACCTGAGACATGATGCATGATGCATGTTTGGAGCTGCCTCTTCCTGTGCCTGGAAAGGGAGAAGACCAAACAGGCCCCCTTTCTTCCCCTTTCACTCTGTATCATTAATCTCACCAAGATTCGCACTCCAAAATGGGCTGGTATAAGTAATTTTCTTTACTGGAAGGCTAGTCTAGCTATTTTGGACTTTCCACTGGGTCTCAGGGAAATCCTGGTAAAGTCTGAGGGACTTTACAACATATTTCAGGGAAGGTTCCTGGTGAGACTTCCATTTTCATCTGACCTAACAGAGAGTGAGCCAGTTAGTCTTGGGCTTCAACTTCCAATCTCCCTGCCCTCACATTCTCCATTCCCATCCCCAGACATCCCTGTCCTTTTCTCCTCATCTGAAAACATTCTCTCTCAAAGGAAGAGGCCTGGGCCCCTGGATTATTTCTCTCTCCTCTCATTTAGTGAATCTTGCTGTCTCGAGTAAGGAAGAGGAGAGGTTTCCGTCCCATGAATGGAGATGTAGCTTTCCTAGTTTAAGTTTTCCCTTTGATCGTTCCTCATTATGAACTGTGAATCGCAGACTCTTAAACTACATACCGAACACAAGAACCTTGTCCTCTAAAAGTAAGCTTTAATGTTGGTGAATGGATCATTTGTTTTTCATTTTTTTTTTCTGAAAATTTGGTCAATATCGAGGCCTTAGTTCTGCCCTATGAGGCAAAAGTCAGTATTATGCTGGTAATATGCATTTGGTTTCTTCCTGCTCATCTCAGAAGCCAATTTGCCTTAACAAAAAGCTTCACTAACTTCTAGTAATGGTTCCCTTCCACCCTGGTATGTTTGGCCTGTCTATGTATTTGGAGTCAGCAATCCACCTAGGGTAGGAGAGAGAAGTAGGAGAAAGGGGAATTAACAATTCCTTGCATCCTACATTTTTTTTTTTTTTTTGACTAAGAGTATCACCATTGTTCTCCATATTTCTGGAAAGCATGGGGAGTAATAGTAATGATCATAATAGTGATAATGATAAATATGTATTAAACCCTTAATGATTCTGGGCCAAGAACTTTACATGCATTACTTTATTTAACCCTTACAACAACCTTACAAATTAAAATTGTTATCTTCATTGTGTAGATGAGAAAACTGTGGTTTAGATGAGTAAGAGGCTTATTCTTAGGTGCTAAAAATTCAATCCTAGGTCTAATTCCAGAGACCACATCCTTGGACACCAAGGGAACTTCTTCCCTATACAACAAACAACTTGTTATCCCTTTTGAGAGGAAAATTCACCTCCTAAGATTAAGATTGACTGGCTTCCTGGTGGAAAACCACCTAACTGGGCAGCTGTGGCTACATCCACCCTGAGTCTCTCTCTCCTTGGGAGTGATGGCTGCCACCACAGGCTGCTCTTGGTTGGGGGAGGCCTCTTTTCACTGGAAAGTTTCACCTGGGTTAGGCTGGCATGCAAAACAAAAAAATATAACTTAGTCAATACTGAGGGAGTACATGAGAAAAGCAAACTAAGAAAAAACACAGAACACAGAAACCATCCAGCTGGCAGTTTTATGATCCTCCCCTTCCTTGCTTTCTCCTGAGCTTGTGAGCCTGGCCCCCTTCTCCATCTTGTAGGACATTAACAAAGGAAGAGGATATATTTTTGCTCACCTTATAGGTGCCTTTTAAGAAGTTGATTTTTCTAGTCCATGAAGTTCCTCTTCCTCCAGCAGTTGGCAGGATTTTCTGGTGATTAACAGAATGTTCTGTCCCTGCAGGTATAGACACTTGCCCTGAACCTGAAGGCCATGATATAAAAATGCCTCCAAAAAACAAAGCAGAAGTGTGGAAAGCAGAAGTGTGGGGGGTGGGGACTGGTGTCTCCACTGACATTTTCTGTGGTAAAGTAGTTGGCAGAGGAAGCTCATAGCAGCTTGTTTGTTTGACGAAGGAGGTTGTTCTGTAGAGGGCTGAATGCAGCACCTGGCCACTGGCCACAACCCCAGTGGAGCCCAGTGCTCCCAGCAGGTCTAAGTGGATTTTGCTGGTTCACTTCCTCTGATCTTCTGTCTACTCATTTGCATAGGGCCCAGCCCTACTGAGTGTGGGGAAGACAGAGATCAACAGGTAGGAAGGGGTGAGAAATGGAGTTTCTAATGGTGCCTCTGCCTATTTCAAGAAAAAAACGACATCCTATAAATTATTTCTAACCTTACTCTTTTCTGTTCCTGATAGCTCTCCCTACCCTGATCTTCTTCTCAGAAAAGAAATTTAGCTGCAATGTGAATCGTCTATCTCAAGGCAATTGTCCCACATAAACATCTATTGACCTATTTATTTTGGGTTCAGCTTTGGCCTTTAGAAATTACTTGGCGGTGATTGTTATTTGAGGAGAAGATGTTGCTAAATTTGTGTAATTCCAGCATTTATCTGAGCAAAGCACTCATGATGCTGGAACTGTGTTTTACAGCTTCTAGTCTGTAATCAAAAATTCCCATTTTGCAGTAGAGAATGAGGTTCAGAGAGAATGAGTAATTTACAAAGTGGGATCTGCTGTTTGCTTTCAAAGTGAGTCCTCTCTCTTTGCTTCTTTTTTTCCTTTACTATCCAGCATTTTTGGAGTTCTTTATTTAACCATGCATCAGTAGACTTTAAAGGAATAGGAAAAATTTAGATTACCTACCAAAAGTGTACATGGAAGAGAGGAGCAATGATGTGAGGTCAGGAATTCTGTATGTAGAGAACCATGTTTCCCAGGTCACAAATTATAAATGTTTATTTTTTCTTTTTCTTGGGTTTCAAGAGCATCTTAAGATGCTCCAGATTTTTTCTCACATTTGATTCTCGGTTTGTTTTAATGACCCAGGTTGCTGAGTGTCAGGAAGAACTTTGCTCAAGGAAGCTTCCTGTTCAAGGAATTTGAATGACATCTGGGGAGAATCTGGTTCCAACTTGCATTTTGGAGCCAACCTACAGTCTGAATGAAGCAAGCTAAAGAAAAAATTGTACTTATATTGTACTTCCCTGAGTTTTTGGGTACTTTGTTACGCAGCATAATTGCAACAACAGCTAGCAAATACACCATCCTCCTCTCTTAGTTCTACTTTCTTATGAGAAGCAACACAATTTCTTCAACTTTGGCTCTGCCTCCATTTCACTGGATCACTTGGGTCACAAAAAGGATTCTAATATCTCTTTTTCTCTTTAGGACCTCTGTCTTGAAGTTGCAGCTGAGAAACAACACAATCTATTTTAGGATGTAAAATATTGTGAGCCTGAGGATATAGGAAGCTGAATGTTGTCTGTGTGTGATCTCAGATGTCAAGTTATAAAGCTAAAAATGTTGCCTTGTGCTCTGAGAAGAATGTAATCATTTCTTTTGATGATGGAGTTGGCCTGTCTGGAGCAGTCGCTGTGGTACGTCAGCTGCAACAGGGGAGGCTCATCCAGGGCTGCTGGCTCTACAGAGCTGACAGGGACCAGGAATAGGCAGAAGCACCACCCTCCTACTGGGTTGGCAAGGGAGGAGCCCAGTGCTCTGGGGAGCAGCTGCAGCCACTGAACCATGACTCTTGACCTGGGCATCCTGGTGCTCCTGGCCTGAGAAGCCCTCCTGTCCCTGCAGACTTGGGAGTGCTTGCTCTCACTCCCTAGCTTCTCCCTGTTCCCAGTGCCCACCTTAATTCTGGAGCAAAGTTGAAGCCAAGCCCAGGTACTGTCATAACCTGACCAGGTATATGTGTGTTTGGGGCAGCATTGACGTGCTAGGCCCGCTCTAAAACTTTGGCACTGATGAGCTCACGGGGGGGAGGCCAAGTGGGGCTGAGGGTGGCTCAGGGCAGGCCTGCAGGCACTCCTCAGTGCAAACAGCCTGGGTGCCATGGATGACATGTTGGTGGCAGTGGGAGGCAGATAATTTCCTAGGCAGGAAGGGGTGGATCCCCAGTAAAGCCCCACCTTCAAGCCAGGGACAGTCTGAAGCCTTGGACTGGGCTTCTAGTTCTGGGTGAAGTCCACAGCCCAGAGTGAGAACTCATGGTGCTTTTTCTGGGTTCACCTATGGCCACCCTTGGACAAATCAGCACTCACTTCTTCCCTTCTAAGCCCATAAAAACTTCTGACTCAGCTAGACTCAGACAGACGTTAGGACTACCAGCTGTGGGAAAGAGCTACCCACTGCCAGTCTCCACTCTGCTGAGGATGACCTGGCTGCAGAAAGGACCTACCCATTTTGAGTCCTCTGAGAACTGTTCTGTTGCTCAATGAAGCTCCTCTCTGCTGTGCTTACCCTCCAGTTGTCCACATAATTGATTCTTCCTGGGCATGGGACAAGAACTTGGGACTCCCCAAATGGTGGGACTGAAAGAGCTGTAACACAAACAGGGCTGAAACATGCCCCCTTCCTCACCACATTGCAGATGACAAGAGGAGAGAAGGCTGTGGCCTTTCAGGAAGCCCAGACCTAGAAGCTCCCCAAGCCAGGGCTGTGATACCCAATTTGGGGCTCTGTGGTTCCTGGCATCTCCAAGCTTCTGGGCACCACTGAATTCCCCTCATCTAGATGCAGGTGCCCACAGCAGAAGCCACGTGTGGTACATCTGGTCCAGCCACAGCTTTGCATGGAGTTGGTACCTGTTCTGATGCCTGGAACTGCCTGCCCCACCACAGCAGCTAGCATGTGCAGTGTGCAGAGTAGACAGACCCTGTGCTTGCTCACCCACACACCCCTTGTCATTCCATGTCTGGCTTGCCCTTGCAGGTGTGGGATCTGGGCCGGTAGCACAACCCAAGCACAACTTGCCAGGCTGAACGGGCAGAATGAACCCAGTGGGTGCGAGCAATTCTCAGGCAGAAGGCACCACCAGCCACAGAGGTTTCTGGCTGGCAAAGCATCACCCCAAGGATCCCATGACACTTTAACTATTGTTTCATGTTCTTTGGAAAAGCAGAAATAATCACTGGTACTTCTCAGTACGAATGATACAATAAGTAGACAGATTAATATAGTGGCTCATTGTGGTTCCATGGAGTGCTACCTTTGTGCCCTCCAGAGGACTAACCACTCCAGACATGGCAGGATCCATTTAACCAGATCCTGCTGCAAAGAATCTTTGTGTGTGTGTGTGTGTGTGTGTGTGTGTGCGCGTGTGTGTGTAGTTGTTTGTTTTGAGCAGTTATTAAAATCAATGTGTGGCATTTTATACTTTTCACTTTAGAATTTCTCTACTAGTAAGAATCAAAGGACGTGTTACAGATGACCTGGCCTAATCCATACATATCTACTGTGAATTACCTAAGGACCTACAAACATTGTGTTGGGAAAAATAGCAATTTAAAATGACTTTCATGATACCTTTGGCCAAGAAATTATGAGGAACAATTCCATTCAAAGCAGGTATTTGCATGGCTATGTTAGATTATGAAAATAGAAAGGCATGAAAACAGTAGAGTTTCAACAGGCATTACTCCTGATGGGACCCCCAAATCCAAAATTCATGCCTGCGTCTAAGTCTTAACTCCACATTCCCTGTTCTGGGAAGGGTCTCATTCTCCTCTTTCAATCCACATTCTCCTAGTATTTTTGCCTATCCGAAGTCCCACAATCTCCCATTTTTCCTGACTCACTTTGGTGTTTTTCCTTAAAACATGCAGATTCTACACCTACAAAGAGTTGCATTCTGATTCCAAGGTGTTTTTCAATCCATCTATACATATATGTATAATCTCATCAATAGAGATTAAAAGTATAATTATAGTAAGATACCTTCCCCTGTCCTGTGTGTGTGTAAATATATGTATATCTGTTTTAAATATCATAGACATGTACATATACACATATGTATATAAGTACATATCTATATAAGTATATAAGTATTTATCTATAGTATTTGAAACATGTAAAACATATTTATATGTACTATTTAAAAATGATACTACAGGGCTTCCGTGTATAACTACACAGCTTGTACACAGTAAACTGTACTTAGCTCCTCATACCCAGATGGGATGGGAACTACTTGTCTATAGTACACACTTTAACACTGTGTTAGTAGTATTCTCTAATTATTTTATGTATTTTATATATAAGGCTTGTTTTTTTGACAGTACAAACTTTGAAAAAAATTACCTTTTTTTTCTTATAGTGACTAGAGTTAGACACATTATAACAGAAACAAGGTGAGCATGTCTTGATGTCTTTATTAAGCATACCACCCTTTCACTCTACACCTGCACAGCCACTCTATTCAGGCGTCATGTTCTTCATCTCCTTCAGGAAGCCTGTTTTAAAGGGAGTTAGGAAGACAAACAATACCCTTTTTTGAAATTATTTGGCTGTATCCCTCGCCAGATCTCATCTTGAATTATGACCCCCATAATTCCCACATGTCTAGGGAGAAACTTGGTGGGAGGTGATTGGATCATGAGGGTGGTTCCCCCCATGCTGCTTTTGTGATAGTGAGTGAGTTCTCATGAGATCTGATGGTTTTTGTAAGGGGCTCTTCCTGCTTCGCTCCTCATTTCTTCTCTCTCCAGCTGCCCTGTGAAGCGGTGCCTTCTGCCATGATTGTAAGTTTCCTGTGGCCTCCCCAGCCATGTGAAACTGTGAATCAATTAAACCTCTTTCCTTTATAAATTACCCAGTCTCCAGCAGTTCTTTACAGCAGTGTGAAAATGAACTAATACAGTGAATCATCAGAGTAAATATTACACGTTTTATTTCAGTAATAAAAAAATGAAACTCTGTCATAACTTCATACAAGTAAAATGTGTGTGTATGTGTGTTCATACTTAGTTTTAGAATATGAAAGTCCAGAAAGACAAGGATGTAAAGTAGCTGCTTTTATTAAAACTCAATTACTCCCACCCCTTCAACATCATCACGTATAGCAGTAATAATATGGACAAACAGGATAGTAGGAAAGTCCTGGGATCTACAGAACGGCTTTTCAGTTCTGCTTCTGCCGCATCTACAGGGAGGCAGATGATCGCAGAGGACAAGCCCATGTGCTCTGTCTCTGGTCTTGCTGGGTTTGCATCCCCACTTTTCTACTACTTCCTTCTGTGCTTGTGAGATCTTTACTAGGCTATGAGACCTCTCATTGCCCCATGTCCTCACTGGGTAATAACTTTACCTTCCTTCTAGTGTTGCTGTGAGTACTGAATGAGTTCACGTATCTAACACCCAAGATCAGTGCTTGGCATAGTATAAACACTCAACTCAGTGTTAAATATTTTCATTATTTCTCTTCTATGAGCTTCAGCTTCCAGATGTTACTATCTGTAAGATAAAAATAGATCGGATGAGGTAAGCATGGGACAATGTTTTGTAGTGCATAAGAACTATTCAAATAAAGGGCATTATGTCTTTTAAAATGCTGCTTTAAAACACAGTACTAATTTCTTTGCTTTATCTTGGAAATTTCTCTCCAAATGCTGAGTTCTTCGCTTGTGCTATTTGATAGCAGAATCATGTTGAATATTACTTTAGATGCTATTGTTAACATTTAATCCTGATATCTCATAATATACCTATTTTAAGGATGTATCCTTTTATTAATTGAAGGTGAGAGTCATGGTGGTGGGAATTGTATAGTGGTGAGTAAAACCTAACCTGCTTTTTGAAAGTTCAGTGGGTTGCTCAATGCTCTCGGTTTATTCTACACATAGTGCAGATGTTTACAGCTCAAGCCCGTAGGGGAGATTTCTGAGAGAACAGACTTTGCTTTAATATGGGAGTGGGTTTAGGAAAATTTTGACTCTGTCTCTGCTATAGAAGCCAGCAGAAGACTGCTATATGTCCAAGTGGTCCTCCACATTCTCCCATTTGCTAGAGAAGAGGTCCTCTTCCTTCTCAACAGTCTCCCCAAGCCATCAGCCAGTTGTTCTTTAGTTGACTGAGTATACAATTTACCTGGAGAGGTTCTTAAAATTTAGGTTACAGGCCTACCCCTAGAGTTTCTGGTTCAGCAGGTGTGAGGTGGGGCCTGAGAGTTCACATTTCTAGTAAGTTTCCAGATGGTGCTGACACTGCTGGTCCAGAGCCAACACTTTGATAACCACTGCCTTGGACAAATCACCAACTCCCTGTACCTACAACTCACCTCTTATTATCATTATTATTTTTGTTAGTCATTATTGCTTTTCCTGGATACCATTCCTTACCATCCTTATCTATCGAAGCTCAGTACTCTTTCTCCTCCATAGCTTATTCCAAATGTACTTCATTTATAAAAATTTCTCCAACCCACTCCCAACCACACATGCTCCATCCTTCCCTAAGCCCCCATTACTGCTGTGGTCATGGAATGTGCTCTCTATATTACCCTCCCAAACAACATGTTCCTTAATGACAAATGACTGAATTTTATTTTTTTTCTTTGATCCTTTCAAATTGGTTCTATAAGAGCATACAGCAGATTTCTTAAGTGGGATTCAAGTATACAATTATAGTTATGGTACTGTTGGCTCTGTCTTCTGCCCTTATTTGTGTAAAATCTGATATTGACTATGGTTAGACCCAGTATATACATTTCTCAGATTTTTCCATACTGGGAGCCAGGCTCATATTTGATCCATTATGTGAAAAGGGTGCTATTTGTTGAATGAGCTGTGAATCTCTTTTTTAGCTTCCTGTTTAATCTTTTTAAAAACAGTTTGTGACAGGAAAGGGAATGGTTTTTAAATAATCCAAATTTAATTAGAAATGCTGGATACTAAAATTCAATTTATTTTTCCTTTTTATGAGAGAAGCTCTGTCTCATTCTGTCTGCGACTCATTCTACCCTTTCCTCAAACCCCTTTTTCTTTTTGGCCATTTTTCTCTGTCAACGAGTAAATCCAGGGGCTGAATTCCCAGGCATTTTATTTCTCATGGTAGCATGTGGCTTTGGGCAGTTACACAGACATCCAATTACCAGAAAAGTCTAATAAGCTAATAATGACTGCCTGAGGCATTCACTCGGGAGGGGCTTTGGAGACTCTCTCAAAGCTCTTTCTGCTTGCCACCTGCCCAGACACGGAGCGAGTCTTGTACTCACACATTTCCCCCCAAAGAAGGGTAAACATGGGGGTTTCCTTGGAGATGGCTTTTCCCAGAGTTTGAATACTTGCTTTTCTCACCCTTGTCCAGAGAGGCAGATTGCCAGGATGTTATACAGGGTTAGTTTCTTGGTTATCTAATACAAGAAAAAAATGTTATCCAGACTGTTACTGTGGGAAAGAATTAGAAATAATATTTTTCAAATGCTGCTTTAAAATTCCGTCATTCATATTGTTGTTAACTTCCTCAAGGCAGGCAAAATATACATTTTGTTTAGATGTCTGCTGAACAGTTTTTTTTAAAAAAAATGCTTAAAATTGTTTCATAGTTTATTTGCAGAAAGATTAGCAACCTTTATAAATTAATCCTTCCCACAACAAGTCATCCCAAGTAGCAGACCTTCTTCTTCGGTGTGTACACTTGAGCTGGTTTACTGCACATCAGTAAACTTTGGCCATGCACTGTGGCCTCAGAAGGCTTTCCCAGAATCTGGGAGCTCAATTGGCAGGACCTTGCATGCCCTCTCAGTGTACGCAGGCTATTTCTACCTATATGTGTGCCAGATATTTTTCAACCTCTTACTCTATTTTTCAATGAGTGGGGGTTTGTATATGGAAGTAAAATAAGAAAATTACATGATAAGAAAACTTAAAAAGTTGATTTATATACTATGTAGTGCTTGTTTACAAGGAAATAATGAAAAATATCTACACATAAAAGTGACTAATCAAATAATGACAAAAAGAGTTATTTGGGGGAAAAAAGGGATCTGAAAGAGTGCAATCTCACAGTGAAAAAAATAGCATGAGATACATCATAGATCTGATCATTAAACTTTCCAGAATACACAATTAAATGTTCTAGGCTATATGATTCCCAATACAATGCTCAGATCAGGACTTGAAAGCATGATTATAACAGAAGACCAGGTAAAGAGGCTAAAAGAAAAATATATATTTAAATAAGATTCCTACAGTTCAAAAAAACCGGTGTGAGTTATTTATCCAAGAAGAAGATATAACTTCAACAAAAGCAATATGGAGGAGTATTGTTTAAAGACAAAGGTGACCAGTCATCAAGTCAGTGTCTGGATACTTAGGTTTTTGGGGGACAAGGTAACCCAGAACTACATGATGTGGCTAGTGGGAACAGGCTGGGGAGGTGGGAGTGGGGATGTGTGGAAGGTAATGTAGCCCTTGTATGGGCAGTGTATGCGCTATGCTGGCTTATGTTTTTATTGCACCTCAAGCCATTTCCTGGTGCACACTGTAATGCTTTGTTTAACTAGATGCCTTTTGGTCTTTCCAGAGTGGCAGCTTGTTTGGAACGGCCTTATGAGCTATGTTCCAGTTCTTTGCTTTGATGAGGACACACCAAAATTCTATCAGCAGTTTACTCATTAACGTGGAATATAAACTGGTTTCCTTGGAAGCTAAGTGAACATAAAGAAGCAGCAACAGTCCTTTTTAGGGGGCAGATTAAATATCAGATATTGTTGCTGGGATGCCAATTTAAGTTCTAGAAATAGTTCAGGTATAGGTACCTTGATTGGAATCAATGTCTTTATCGTTTTCTCAGCTTTGTAGCTGTTTTTGTTTGTGATGTTTCCATTATGACCACTAAAAGAATAATAATAAACCCTAATATAACGCTCCCTTCTCCATCCAATTTTTAAATTACTTAATGGGTATTTGCTAGAAAAATTCAGGAAATTTGGGACTAGGATTTATGAGCAGAGTAGGAATGAACTTTAATTAGAGGCAGCATTGGGTAAATGTAAGGACTCAGGATGTAGGCAGCCCCAGGCTTCTAATCTGGCTTGAGACCTGTGTGACCTTGGGCAAGGTAACTAAACTTGATGGCCTTTACCTTCCTCATTTGTAAAGCTGGAATAATCACCTCGACCTCACAGAATGGTTTCACAGATGAAATGTGGCATGAATGCCTGGCACGTATGTCACACAGTGCCTGGTCCATAAACAGCCTGCAGTCAATATTGGTTGCTTTGCCCCTTCCTTTATTTTCCAGTTGTATCAGTGGCAAAGCTAAATACTTTTTTTCAACTTTGGAAATTGAGACCTCTTTTGGTTGATTCCTGTATCCCTTTGACATATACTCATCATTGTGGACTTTTCTTTTTCCTTTTTTTTTTTTTTTTTTTTGAGTGCGTTCTTACTTTCTGACACTACAGGATGCTTCAGGTTTCATTTCCTGCCCTAGTCCAAGAATCAGCAATTTCTCCCAGGAATCTTTGGTGGTAGAAACCAAAATCCAGGTTCTACGTGTACTCACATGTATCATTGTTATTATTAATATTATTTATATACTTTATTCTTTACAACAGTTATAGATTTACAGCAAAATTGCAAAACTAGTCTAGAGAGAACCCATATGCCCCATAATTTCCCCTAGTATTAACATATTATATTAGTATGGTAGATTCATTACAATTAATGAAATATATTAATATTAATATATTATTAACTAAAGTCCATACTTTACTCTGGTTTCCTTAGTTTTTACTTAATGTTCTTTCTCTGTTCTAGAATTCCATCCAGAATACCACATTACATTTAGTTGTCATTTCTCTTTAGGGTTCTATTGGCTATGACAGTTTCTCAGACATTCATTGTTTTGATGAACTTAATAGTTTTGAGGACTACTGGTCAGGCATTTTGTAGGATGCCCTTCTGTTGGAATTTGGTGTTTTTCTCATGATTAGGCTGTAGTTATGGGTTTTAGATGAGAATGTCCAGAGATGAAGTGCCATTCTTATCACACCATGCCAAGGGTCCATACTGTCAACATGATTTATGACTATTGATATTGACCATGATTATCTGGCTAAGATACTACGTGTGGGGTTTCCTCACTGTAAAATTAACCTCTTTTCCCTCTTTCCACACTGTACTCTTTGGAAGGAAGTCACGATGTGCAGCCCATGCTTAAGTAGCTGTGTTCCCCTTTTTGAGGGTAAAATGTCTACATAAGTTATTTAAAATGTATTGCATGGGGTCTTTAGTCAATTTTTTTGTTTTCTTATATCTATTTTTACATGCTAGAAATGAAGTGCCTGTTTATACTGGGCAAATTTCAATTAAGCAAATATGTATTCCTTGTTAGATATTCAGAACCATTGATAGTTGATAGGCATATTTTTAACCTAATGTTAAAATACTTACTTCTCAGTTATTAAATCGATGGTAATGTAGTAAGCCTGGTTCTGTTTCTTTTACTTGATCACCTGTTCCTTAAATGTCATTATTTCAGCTGCAATATACCAGAAATATAACTACTAATTAAATTATGTTTCATTTTGAATGTATCTCCTAATTTCGACATGATGAAATTTTTCTGAGTTTTCTGATGGTTGACCAGGAAAAATTAGACTGTGATCTTATTTTACATAATAATTGACCACTGAACACGCGAATCAAAGATAAACGTGCAGAGAGGAGCACATTTCCCACAATAATTACTGGGTTGTTTCCTTATAAATAGCAGAGTTGTACAGCATCATGTTAAGTATGAGAATGCATAGAAGCTGAGAGGAGTTTAAGGTTAAAAGGAAAACAAATACTCCTGGGGTTTTAATCACTAATTACAGGTCTATAAATAACTATTTCTTGGATTTAGAAGGCATTTGGTCTCCTGGATATGATCTAGTTTGGCATATGGGCTTACCAGGGTTTTTTCTTCCTCCCTTTGTGATCTGCTTGAAACTGGAGAGGTCAGGCATGAAGACAGGTGGTGAAAATGTTCGGGAGAAAAATACAAAAGGTTATTGTCTGGATTTGCCAGCAGTTCTATTTAGTGACCTAAAGGAGTTGACCCAGAACTATATTTAGATTTTGCAAGATGGCATGCCACAACACACTGTTTATAGATACTCATTTTCTGAGAAACTATAAGTGTTTCATTGAAAAGATTTATACTGATTTGTTGCACCATCTGGTCCATGCAATATACAAGAAAATCTCAAATAGTGAGAAATACCCACTGAAAAATATTTCAACCCAAAGAGGAGTATAGCTGTTTTTTTCTCTTTTTGAACAAAGATTTCTATATATTTTGTAAGTCAGCAAAACTTTAATATATTTATGATAATAACCATGGATTATTTTGAGAAAAGTGCTATTTTGAAATCAATTTTGCATAACCTGAACAAACCCTATATGTTTATGTGCCAGTATTTGTACTTCTTGCTTTTTATATCATAGTTTTGTGTAATTTAGGATTTTGTCTATTTTGAAGGCCTGCTGACTCTGGGATTATTATTTATTTCCTACTATTTAAAGATAAATTAACAAACACCCAGATTCTAGTTCTGTCACCTATTTTGATAGAGTCTAAATTAATGTAAAACATAATTAAGGGGATGGGCGCTCACGCCTGTAATCCCAGAACTTTGGGAGGCTGAGGCGGGCGGATCACCTGAGGTCGGGAGTTCGAGACCAGCCTGACAAACATGGAGAAATCCCTCTCTACTAAAAATAGAAAATTAGCTGTGCGTGTTGGCGCATGCCTGTAATCCCAGCTACTCAGGAGGCTGAGGCAGGAGACTCACTTGAAACTGCGAAGCGGAGGTTGCAGTGAGCTGAGATCACACCATTGCACTCTAGCATGGGCAACAAGAGTGAAATTCCATCTTAAAAAAAAAAAAAAAACAATAACAACAACAACAACAAAAAACATAATTAGGTTGGCTTCAAGGCACTTCCTGAGGAATCAGAAAAATCTCTTCATCTTGTACTTCAAAGGAGAGATGGTTGAATATCTGTGAGTTAAAAGTTCCACTCCAATCAGAAAATTATGCAGTTCCTTTACTTCCTAAAGTTCAATTTTTCCCTTAAGATACTCCATGTTTTACATATATTAGTTCATATTTTTTGAATGTGGACCAGAGTTTAACTTTTGGTTTTTACATTATTTAGCAGAGCTTGAGGCACTGAGAGGTTTAAGTCAATGTGTTTGCCAGATATCAAGTTTTTGAATTTTAATCCAGAGTTCATTCTACCAGGATCTCATACTAAGATTCTGAAATCTTTAGGATAACAGAGGTAGGGTAATAATTTCCAGAAGACTCTTTGCTTCTGTCTTGATCTCTTCCTACACACTCTTCAATATGATCAACTCTGCAAAAGACAACAAAGAAAATCTGTTGATCAAGCAAGGCTAAGTTTTTTAGACCTTCTGTGGATAAAGGAAAAAATCACCTTAATTCTTAGCAGTATTTCAGAAGGAGAAGTCAGGGAGGGTATTTAAAGGGCTTTAGAGCCTGGACTGAGTGATTTTATGGTGGTTCTTACAAGGCAAGAAACAGGTTGGGACTGGACAGAGTGTATGACACAATAACCATAAGTATGGTTCAAGGCCCATTCTTATGCAGCCAAGAGGGGATTGAAGCATTTCTAGCCTGAGACTGCCTCTCCCAACAGTATGCAGAATGAAACCGAAACTTCCTGCATCGATGTAGAAAGTCTCTGCATAGTCTGGCCCCTACTGTTCTCTCTGACTTCAACTTAAATTATTCTCCACCTTGGTCCAGTACGGTGCTCTCATAATAAAGGCCTTGCATCTATTCCTGCAGTAAGGCCTCTGTATGATTCCCTCAAACTTTTCTTGTAGGTCTGTGCCCCCAGACTTGGATAACAGTCTCCTTCTTGTAATTGTGATCCTATTTCAAAGATATTTCATCAGAGAGAACTTCCTCAACTACTGAATCCAAAGTAGCCCCCTTTGCCCCTACCTATTATGGGATCGAATTCTACTTTCTTTCTATGATTAGTCATTATTTGAAATTGTTTTGTTCGCTTACACATTTATTATTTTATTTCTGCCTTCCTTTTCATAGAGTGTAAATAGGGACCTCTTTCTTGTTTAATGCTGTATCTGCAGTGCCTACAGCATTGCCTTGTACAGAGTAAACATTTAAAAATATTTGTCTCACTCTGTGGGAATTTAGCAGAACGCTCTCATACCTTGCTGGTGTACATTTTGGCAATGTCTGTTAATAATAGAAATGTTCATGCCCTTTGATGCAGCATTTCTACATCTAGGTATCCTGCAGATATACTTGCGCATGTGAAAAATTAGGTATATACAATAATATTTCTTATACAGAAAAGAGCTAACATGCTAAGCCTGAGGGTTGGTTCTTGGCTGGCATCTGGGATTTGGCTGGTAAACAATTCCCTGCACTGACATGAAACTTTCCCTAAGTGATAAAGCTGTTTTACTCACTTGAGGACTGAACATCTGCGTTTCTTCTGGAAATTTGGAATGCTTATAGTTGGTAGGCAGGGGGTATCTATGTGACCAGTCCCCAGTGAAAACGTTGGCATTGAGCCTCTAATGAGTTTTCTTGGACAAACTTTGCACGTTACTGTACTTTTTTCTTCCTGCTGAAGTTAGGAACACACTCAGTGTGTCATCGCACGGGACAAATACAACATAGGAAGCCTATGCATGAATTTCTCCAGATTCCCCTTGGATCTTTTCCCCTTGTTGCTCCTGCTACGTATCCATTGCTGTAATAAACCTTAGCAGTTACTACAACTATATTCTGAGGCTGTGAGTCCTAGTGAATCATGGAATTTGTGAACAGTCTTGGAGGGCCTGGAAACATTCATTGTCATTGTAATTTTTTCCCCCCAAAACAAGACAAGAAATGTCCACCCATAGAGGACAAATTATGACACATCCATTAAAAGGAATACTATATTATATTCCTATATGAGGCAAGCCTACATACTGATATGAAAATATTAAACATATCTTTATAAGGGAATTAAACAGGGTTCAGAGCGATCTGTGTAATTTGGATGCTACTCTTTGTGCACATTCACACATAAATATGTTTGCAAATGCATAGAATATCACTAGAAATACGTTCAAGAGTCAGATCATAATGGTTACCTCTGAGGAGAGAAACTTGGTGGCTGAGAGAAAACAAGGGCAAGAGGAGATTTACTGCTTATCCTGCACTATCTATTATGTTTGCTACTAGCCACATGCAGCTATTTAAATTAAACTAATTCAGGCTGGGCACGGTGGCTCACGCCTGTAATCCCAGCACTTTGGGAGGCCGAGGCGGGCGGATCATGAAGTCAGGAGATTGAGACCATCCTCCTGGCTAACACGGTGAAACCCCGTCTCTACTAAAAATACAAGAAATTAGCCAGGCGTGGTGGTGCGCACCTGTAGTCCCAGCCACTTGGGAGGCTAAGACAGGAGAATGGCGTGAGCCCAGGAGGCGGAGCTTGCTGTGAGCCGAGATCACGTCACTGCACTCCAGCCTGGGTGAAAAAGCGAGACTTTGTTTCAAAAAAAAAAAAAAAAATTAAACTAATTCAAATTAAATTAAATTAAAAATTTCATTTTTCAATATCATTAGCTACCTTTCAAGGCTTAATAAGCACGTATGTAGATAGGGCTACCACATTGAAAAGCACATTTCCTTCATTACAAAATAATGTTTTAGACAGCACTAATCTACATGCTTTTTTGCTGTTTAATATTTATCCTATGTACAAGTTTTATTATTCAAAAATTGTTTTAAACAAAACAAAGTATTAGCTGAATGGATGAACAATAAATATTGACTAAATAGTCTCTGCTAACAGACTCTTCTGAGAATCTCAACATGTGAGACCTGTTTTTATGGTGGAAATTTACATCTAGTTAAGGTAGGTAAGATAAACAGCGGCTTACATTCTCAGTACCTTTTTATAAAAGCAGATCTTCAGCTTAGGGGTTGGAGCCAATTCCAGATCTTGGAAGCCCTAGCAAATTTGCCAGAGAGAGTGCCAAGGAGCACAGAGTGGGGGTATTGGCTCCTCCCCTTCACCAGCTCCAGCAAAGTATGCTGCAGGCATTTGGCTAGCTTTAACATACCGGTATGCAGAGTAAAACAGACCTCTTTGCTTCTCTGTCCCTCCTATTTTCCCTCCCATAATAAATAGCTTTTATAACTTATTATAATCAATTTTGTATGCTTGAGTTGGGAGATGTCAGTAATGGCATTATTCATGTTTTTACAGTTCAGTTTGGTGTTTATTAAGTGCCAACTGAATAATAAATGATCTTTGTTTTTGAGATCCTTATGGTTCAGTATGGAAGATGGGAGAAGGGAACAGATTGTGCCGACATAATAGCATTAGGTGGTGCCAATGTTAAGGTTTGCTCAAGGTGCAATGAAACATGGAGAAATTCTACCTGACCCGGTTGTGAAGGATGTGTAAGACATTTTAGACAGAGAGGATAAGAAGAGAGCTCCAGGTGGGGGCAGGTAATTTTGGCAAAGAGAAGAGGTTGTGCAACAGAATGGCTTGTTGGGAACACTGCAGTAGTTGAATATTAGAACCTAAAACTGCAGGTGGAAATGAGGGCAAGAAGTGACAAGAAAGGCACAGCAGGCTTAAGTAGTGGGAGGCTTTGTGCTAAATGCTAAGAAGGCTGGATTTTATTTGGTAGAGGTGGGGAGCCTGAAAAGACTTCGATGAAAGGGGTATCATATTTGTGTATATTTTTCTCAATCCATGTTGAGGAGTGAATTTAGTGAGATAAAACCCAGGCAAGATGACCTGTTAGGAAATTGTTATAATCGAGATGAAAGCTGGTAAGGGCATTTTTGAAATTATGCCTTCTATTAGTATTTTTCTCTTTCTTTACCCACTATTTTCTACTTCTCCAGTTCAGTTTCTTGGGATTATCTTTCAAATCAACTACTTGAACCCAGGTCCTTGTTGCAGGGTCTGCTAGTAGGAGAATCCACGGTAAGGAAAGCAGTGAGTAGTCAGTAGAGCCAAACACTGCCCAGAAGGCCAGTCAGGTAACAACTGAGAGTCTCCCCTGGCTTCCTCACTATGGAAGCCATGGGTTATTTTTATAAAGGCAGTTTCAATGAAGCTGTGGGAGGAGAATCCAGATTGCTCAGATTGCAGGAAACTATGAATGGTTTTGAGGGTAAGGAAGAAGAAAACGGGTGTAGACAAAGCTTCTAAAACATTTGGCAAGTGATGTGATGATAGCCAGAATGGAAGATAGATCCAAGAGTAGAATTTTTCCAGAATAGGAGAGGATTCTATAATGGACATAACAGACAGCACTACAGTCCTTCCCCTCACACAATCACTTCTCAAATAATATTATCATGGCTTAAAGGATGCCAACATAGTAGAAAAACGGCAGAGAGATGGAGAAAAGTAGATTATTGATAGTCATTTGAGCTTCCGAATCTAATCATGCCTGAAGTTTCTAGATTTTCCAGTGTGCCGTCAGACTTTTGAGTTAGGTGAATAGATTCGCCATCTTACTTGAGTCAAATTGAGTCAGGTTTCTTTAACTTGCAAATTGTGAGTAGTACAAACCTTTCTTCTCTAAACCTTATTGGAATACATTTTTGTTTTTACAAAACACACACACACACACACACACAAACACAAACACATTCTTAAAGTGCTAAAAGGAAAAAGAACCAGTACTGAGAAAGTGAGAAAGTGGTATAATACACAAATAAAGGTGGATAATTGATAAAACAAGGCTCTTTTGAGGATGGTAGATGATGAAAAAAAGAACTTCAGTGGAATGACTACTCATAAGTATTTTTTTTTTATTTTATTATGGAATGTTTAATATATGCAGAAAAGTTAAAGAACTATGAAGGTAGCAATCATGTATATGCCATCTAAATCCTACCATTAACACTTGGTTACATTTCTTATTCTTGCTTTATCACATATGTCATTTATCCATCTTTTCATCTGTCATCAAGGCATCTTATTTTTGGATGTATTTGAAAATAGTTTGCAGATGTTAGTATACTTCATTACTAAATACTTCAGCATGCATATGATTACTTGATTTCCAAATTTGTTTTACATTATAAATATGTAATATATGGAAAAACTTATCTATGATATCTCTGTTATTCTAATGACATTTCTTATTGATCTTTTAAAATTCAAGCACTGTTAATGTTTTTATGCTGTTATTATAATTTTAAAGGATGTTTTTTATTTTCCTTTATATTCAGAACATAGTCCTTTAGAAAAATTTTTGAAAATTATAAATCTAGCTTATTCAAGTTGATTTTAATATGTTGCCTGATGGAGAAGTTAGAAATAATCATGCATAAGGTTTGACATATGTCTACTGTTGTCTTGAAAATCAGTTGTATCCCACTGACTCTTACATTGCTGCATTGCCGACAGCTTTATAAATGCCCACACCTGAGATTCGATTAATATCTTCTCTGATAGAAGTTGATCCTAGAATTATGAGCCTAGGCCTACTAAGAGCTTTAGCTTTGTAGCAGAGCCTGGAAAAACATTTTTTGAGAAAATATAGTTTATTTCATATAGGTAAATATTTTTATAAGAATCCACCTTTGACCTTGTCCTATTCTTTCATTGTATCTAAATACATTGTTCTCTTTATAGTGTAAATCCTTACTCTCTGAGTTTAATTACTAGAGATATGTATATTTCTTGGTCTGGTACCATATGCTAAATTTCTGCTGAGTCATCCTGGTTGCTAAAAATAATCTATCGTTGCCCCCTCCCTGTAATCCCTGCTTCCTGACCACACAGAATTCTTTGAACAGTGGCCTAAAGTGGCTATGCCAGTGACATCCAGAGGAGCAGGACACAGGCTTATAATGTGGGACAGAAAATAAACTACAAACCTAGATCTTTCACTGTGCTCACATTTACTGTTTTTTTTTTAGTTAAGTCATATGCATCATGTGTCTTAGTGTCCTCTTTTCTATGATAAGGTTGAGCGAAAATATTCCATTGATTGAAAATGCATAATTTGTCTGAAAAAGGGTATAGAAAAGGCATATCCAGAATCTGAGAGCTGACCTTGTCTTTCCTCTTGGCTCACTCCGGCAGCTGTGCTCTGGATCCCTGTTTCTCTTTCCTTGAAGCACGAGTAACATCACATCCTTTAAGTGAAGAAAAAACAAGTTCTTTGGTCCAATATTTTCCTCTGAGAACCATCTTGCCTCTTTACCTTCTTCTTTAACCACATATGCACACCTACCGTCTCTCCTTTATCTTTTTAACTCCTTAGATTACTGTGATATGACTTCAATTGTCACCTTCCAATGACAGAATTATTTTCCACAAAGTCACTAAATTAATGGACAGTTTATAATCATAATCCTACTTAATTGTACTTAATTTTTTTGCAACCTAAAGCTAATATTTATTGAGGGCTTATGTGTCAGGCCTTAGTCAAAATGCTAACCTCAAAGCAACCTATAAAGTAAGTACTAATTTTATCCTTATTTGTTACACTAGAAAACTAAAGCAAAAGAGGTTGAGAAAGTTCCTCAACGTCACCCATTAGGTGCTGGAGCCAGGATCCCAAGCCATAAGTGACTGCTATGCTTTGAATGTGTCTTTTAGAATTCATGTGTTAGAAATTTATTCTCCAATGCAACAGTGTTAGGAGGTGGGATCTTTTGGGAGATATTTAGGTCATGATGGCTCTGCCCTTGTAAATGGACTAATGGAACTACAGAAAGGGCTTGTGGGAGTGGGGTTTCTCCCATTCGATCTTCTGCAACATGAGGCTATTCCTGCTTGCCTTTGTGCCTTTTACCATGTGTGGATGCAGCAGGAAGGTCCTCGGTGGACATCAGATGTCAGTGCCTTCATCTTGGACTTCTCTACCTACAGAATTGGGAGAAATAAATTTCTCCTCCTTATAAGTTACCCTGTGTGTAGTATTCTGTCACAGTAGCACACATAGACTAAGGTAGTGACCTGAGAGCTGCTGGATGTGGGATGCTATTGACCATTTTTTCTGTTCTCTGACCAATAAACATCCTTTTTACTCTATTTTTCTTCTCTCAAATCTGTCCGATTTTCTCTACCTTGCTGTCACTATCCTAGTTAGGAGGACATTTACCTTTCACAGGATTATTTAAAATGCTTCCCAATCAGCCACTCTGCTTCCAGGCTTTCCCCATCCAGCCCATTTCTAGACCACGGTCAGGGTGACCTCCTTGAAGCTCAAATCTGATCACATCAATCTCTCTGCTTAAAATACTTCAATGCCTTCCTGATTTTCAGCTGAAAATACAAGTCCCTTTATGTCATCTCAAAGGAACTTCAAGATGTGAATCCTGTCTAATTTAACTCCTTGGTTTCATCTCTGGACATGCTTAGTTTGCCTTGTGGACTCTAATCTACCAGCCTTGTTCAAGCTAGCTAGAAGGCAGGATTTTGAATGTTCTCACCACAAGGAAATGATAAATATATGAGGTGATAGGCCCTTTGTAAAGTCTCTCTTTATTTCTCTTATTGGAGAGCTCTTATCCTTGGTGCTCTTTAGTCTGGTCTCCTTTAAGACATCCCTCCTGGGAATCCTTCTCTTGGCCCCTTAGAGCTGGGCTATGTGGTCCTTTGTGTGCCCTCACAGATCCCTCCCTAGATATCAAGCCTAGACCTTACAATTCTGATTTTTAATTACTCATTGAATATTACCTTCTCCATTACAGTATGTCTTGTTGACTTAGCCCAGTGTCTGCTACATAGTAGGGACTTATTAAATAGTTGTTCAATGAATGAATGAGTATCAATTTTAGAAACTGAGTAAATCTAACATACAGACCCCTAAATGCATGTTAGTTGGTTTCGTGATGCTTCTGCCCAGAAGCATCCCTTTCTTCACTTATGAAATGGGAAGTTCTAATATACTTTTATGCTAAATACACAAAGTTAAAGTAGCACCAAGTTTCCTCTCAAAATCTGTAGAGAATTTTTATTATTAACTAACAAGGAAAAACTGGATTAAATGTTTTACGGAGATTTATATCCACTACCCACCCCCTCATTCTTATTTTACTTTTTAATCTCTCTTTTTTGTGTGTGAAGTGGATTGGTTTAGGATGAAAGCTTAATGAATTGAAAGTATGTTTTTTTGTCTGTATAATAAGACTGTGATCCCATAGTTTTCAATTGGTAATTCAAAGGGAATAATGACAGTAGTGTCAGAAAAATAGAATTGTACATTTTATGTATAGAACAATGTGTCAAAAATAAGGAACTCATACCGATGTGCTTATAAAGATAAATTATTCTATGAACTATTTTTACCTTGCTTAAAGAACTCTAGATAACATAAGGAAGTTTCTATTTATTGAGTTTATGCTTATAGCTCTTGATTCACTCCTTTCCTCTTCCAGCAGATTTTTTTTACCCTGAAATTCACAAGTTTAAGGATGCTTTTCTTTTCTTTTTACATTGTTCACTTCTAACTATTCTAGGACTCTTAAAATAATTTTTGCCTTTTTTTTTTTGACTTTTGTAATTTGTAAATGGTTTCCTGAATGGCCAACAAAAAGCTTTATCATTTGACTATATTCATTTGGAAGTCACTATATGTATCAGTTAGCATATTGGATTATGTTGAGGTAACAAACAACTCCAAGTATCTGTGGCCTCAAATAACCAAGTTTCATTTTGAATTTAGTAATACGTGTTGTGGGTCCATTAGGGGTTGGGCTCATCATAACACTTTAGGAACCCAGGTTGGCAGAGTAACTACCCATCTTGAATGTGGTCAGCCACCATGTCAGAAAGAATAAAGAAATCTTGAATGTCTCCTTCTGGTCATTAAATGCTCCAGAAACACTTCATTTGAGCTTTCAGCTCATTGAACAGGAATAGTTACATGGCTGCAGTCATGGGGATGCTTTAAGTTTCTGAGAAGATGGAAAATTGGATATACTTGGCAAGCTACGCTGACTACATCAATACACCCCTGATATCTTCATTTTCATGATAATTTGATTTCTAATAACTTCTTAGTATTTTCAAGAGTAATCCTTATTAGTATCATGCTAGGATTCAAGACAGCATGTATATCTTATCCTAACTCTGTCTAATGCTCCTATTCAAAGGCATGAGGTCATAGTACTGTAGCATTACTGTGTTCTGACTGTTGTCTGACTCCTGTGGTGCCACTGCCACACTGTCCTGCAGTTCTGACCTGGGACTTGTTTTTCTGTTCTGAGAATCAAACTGTCACGTCTGCATTACACTCACTTCCTTTGCTCTCTCAAGGGCATCAACATCCAAAGGAATGGTGATATCGCTTGACTGTGTCCCAACCCAAATCCCATCTTGAATTGTACTCCCATATTCCCATGTGTTGTGGGAGGGATCTGGTAGGAGATAATTTGAATCATGGGGGCAGTTCCCTCATACTGTTCTCATGGTAGTGAATAAGTCTCACGAGATCTGATGGTTTTATCACGGGTTTCCACTTTTGCATCTTCCTCATTTTCTCTTGCTGCCGCCATGTAAGAAGTGCCTCTCACCTCCTGCCATGATTCTGAGGCCTCCCCAGCCATGTGGAACTGTAAGTTTAATTAAATCTCTTTTTCATCCCAGTCTCAGGTATGTCTTTATCAGCAGTGTGAAAATGGTCTCATACAAATAGGAAGCAGTTATTTCCTGGGTCTAACAATTTGGACACTTGTAATAAAGATTTTGGATCACAGAATCATAAGATTGCTTATATTACTTTTAAAAATGTCTTTTGAACCTGGCACCCCAAATCTTAGTATTCTATTAATAACTAGAAGGCAGCAAATGCTGTGGAGCACAAAAGGTATGATGCAATAATTAGAATAAGACTCTACCCAAGGAGGCGAAGGGCCATCTATAACATACAACACTGCCACAGTGCACTGGATCCATCTGGTTTCTTTCTTTCTTTTAAATTCACAAGTTGTGTTGTATCATCTGTGACCACCCTTTCATTAATAGGAATTGTAAGGGAGCTTTTTTGGTGTCAGTCTTCAACATTGAGAGTGGAAACATGAATTTATAGTTTGTAATTTGGTTACCTAATCTCCAAATTGTGAACGTCAATTGATTTATTACAGGTGTTTTTTCAATAGCATCCTTAACTAATAGACCCTAAGTAAACCATGGTGTTAGACAGTTTTGTACACATGTTTGATTGTAGGCACAATGCTCAAAGGTGAAAAGAGGAAAACCAACTTTTCTAATTTTTTTTCATGCTACTTTGGGGTTCTTTCTTACAATGGTCTTTTCAAGTCCTCCCCCCTCCCTGTTTTATAATTTTGACTGAGTTTTTAAAATGTTTGAGATCTCCGTGAGCTACATACTATTGTTCTACAAGTTCTTTGCTTTCATCAAATAGTCAATTATATTATCTATGAATACAGGGAGGCAATGATAGAAAAAAGTGACTCCAGGAAGAGGTAGCTATGGGTAAAATCTTCACCAGGATTTTTTCCAAACAAAATCTTAAAATAAATTTGGAGTGTGGAGCAGAGTATAATAGTGACAGCAGGGTTCCTGCTGCCTACTGAAAGTTGAATTCTGTGTCAGGAATGATAATTACCAGCTCTGAAGCAGAAAAAACCCATCAACTCTGTCCTGATTACTAATTAATCAAGTGCTAAAGGCATTTAAACCAGTGACCCTGTTTCAGAGATCGAAGTTACAAAGTGATGCTTAAGATTTAAAGGAACACTGGGTCCATTTCCAAACCCCTCAAAAAATTAAACACAATATTAAAATAATTCTATTAGGTTTGTTTTGTTTTATTCTGCTTTTTAGTTATGTGTCTTATCTTTATAGAAGCAGAATTCAACAGAGAGAGAGTATGGCTATCTGAAGGCTCAGATTTGAACTACAGAGTGATGTCCTTGGGAAGATTCCTAGAGATTATAAAATCCCACCTCCACATTGATAAGCAAGTCAGATTTATTTTAATCAATGTTCAGTTGTCTTTTATATTGTTTAGGTTCTGTCTTTAGGTAATATATATTCTTTGGTAAAGTTTTAAAAATACAGAAAATAATAAAGAAATTTTTCATAATGCTACTACTGCCTTACATTTTAATATCTATCTTCCATATACTTTATTTTTTTATTGATAGATCAGCTTATTAAATCAGTATACCTTCCTTTGATAACCTAATATTTTTTAAAACATTTTTTGACATTAAATTTATTTTGTCACATGACTTATTACTGGGTAGTATTTAATTAAATACATGCATAAAAACATATTTACTTAATCCCTACTATTGGATATTTAGATTGACTCCAATTCTTCACTTCTATAACATTGTAGTAAACATCTTTTTATATAAATATTGGTGTACAACTCTAATTCTTTAGGGTATGTAGTTAGATATTGAGTCAAAGATACAAATATTTTTAAGGCTTTTGGCACATTGCTAAATTGCTGTTCAGAAAAACGTACCAGTTTGTATGAATACCAGCTGCATATTTATTTTTATTTTTTACTTATTTATATATTTTTTGAGATGGAGTCTCACTTTGTCACCCAGGCTGGAGTGCAGTGGTGTGATCTCGGCTCACTGCAAGCCCCGCCTCCCAGGTTCAACTGATTCTCCTGCCTCAGACTCTTGAGTAGCTGGGATTACAGGCGCCCACCACTATGCCTGGCTAACTTTTGTATTTTTAGTAGAAACAGGGTTTCACCCTGTTGGTCAGGCTGGTCTCGAACTCCTGACCTCAAGTGATCCACCTTCCTTAGCTTCCCAAAGTGCTGGGATTACAGGCATGAGCCACTGCCCCCGGCTGAGCTGCATATAAAAGCACTCCTTTCCCTAATCCTCAACAATACTGAATATTAACCTTTTAACAAGTCTTGATCAATGAATGAGTGAACATGGAAATTTTGTCTCAACTTACATTTATTTGCTTTCTATTAAGATTGAACACTTATGTAGACGTCCTATGAATTCTTTTTAAAATTGTAAATAAGTGTTTTTTCCCTATTTTCTCTTTGGCACGCTTAAATTTTTTTATCGATTAGTATAAAATTCTCTATATGTTAAAGATATTAGTTCCTTCATCTTATATAATGCAAATTTGTGTTGTATTTTGTTGTTTACTCTAGAATGTCTTTTGTCATTTTCCGTGCTTTGAAGTGAGAAATGACTTTCAATTATAATATTAAATATGTAACAGAGAAAATAATTTAATTTTTCTTGGACTTAGTTGCCTCATTTGTAAAATATATATTAGGAGCGGGATAGAGATGGTTGGCAGGAAGAAACCAGACAGATTGGATGAAGTATCTGTGGCAAGCTTTTCAGATCTAAACTTCTATGATTCCATTACTTTCCCATTCTATCCTAATTGCTGCATATGATCAAGCCTTTTTATGGAACTGTTTTTGATCTTGTATGTTTTGGGCAAGCATTACCACTGCTTATTAAGTTACAGTGCTACAAATTCAGGGTTAATTTTCTTTTAATGAAGAAACTTCTGCACACCCCCAGGGCTTTTTTTTTCCTGTTAAATTGTTATAAACCATTTCCATTTAAAAAACACCAATAGCTTTAATGAGTTAGGCCTGCCACTTTCATGAAATAACAGCTAATGAATGACCTTGCAAACAGAAATGTGCAACACAATTAGAATTACCAAAGTTTACTTCCTGACTCTGAGCCTATTTAACATTTTCATCATGTGCGTGGACACACACAGAACCTCAGAAATATAAAATAATGTTCTTGTGGCTATACTGTTAATACAAGAAGTGCTACTGTTTACACCTGAAGCCATCAGCAGTGATGTCTGGTTGTTAACAGACACTTCAGTTTGTTGACAGGTAGTTCTTATGGTGGGGTATAGCTACTGAGTTTAGAGATGTCTGATTTCTAAATTTATGTATTCTATGGAATAGTCTGTATTTTTATATTAATATTTTGGGGAGAATAGCCTGAGAAAGTCCCAAAGCATTTCCCTTGTATCAGAACAATAGGTTTTGCTTCATGGTATTGACTGTGTTGAATAGGAAGATCTTGAACTTGTATGTGTGTATGGCCTACCTTGATAAATTACAGGCAGCCTCTCCAAGGAGCCAAGTGATTTTCTTTTTTGCCTTTTTTTTTTGCATTATTTAATGAAAAATACTTATTGATCATGAACTCTAGAAACTGACATTTCCTGCAGAAAAAGTCTGTGAGGAACCCTGACTCCAGGCTGTTTCTCATTAAGGTGCTATGCTTCCTGTTTTGTTCATTATAGTTTTGAAAGATTCATCTCATAGCCAATTTTCCCAGAAAAGTTTAGTTTATAATAACCTAGAATCAGCAATTTACTTCTACTTAAAATGTTACTGCCTTCCCCAGTCTCACTGGGAGAGGGTCTGGATCATTTCTCCTCAGGAAATCACTGCCTTCAGCTGAAATATGCTGGAATCCTGCTACTTCCCTGAATTCCAGCCCTCCAACCCAGTATAGTTGTTTTGACTTTTTGCCTTCTATCACTGAGTACTTGAGGATGGTTCTTGCTGCTTTGGGGTATAAACTAGTGAATGAGCTTGATATTTTTGAAAACTTTCTAATTTAGGTCTTCTTTTTGGTAAATTCTCTTCTACCTTGTCTACCATTTGTGGTACAGCCATCAAAGCTAAGTCTGATAAGGGTTTTATACAAGGGAAGGAAGACAGGAAGAAAAAGTAAAGAAAACTCCTTATAACAGCTTCAGTTGGATTGGGAAAGGAGGAAGAGTGAAGGTAAGAGAGACAAGGGTGGACAGAGAAAGCCCCATTTCCTTTCTCTGGCTTGGCCTGTGCATGGTAATTACGCAAACCAAAGGGAACGCTGTGGATAGAGTTCTCCCTTGACTTTATTTTTGTTTGTTTGTTTGTTTTTTGTTTTTTGATGCTATAAGAAGACTGTCTTGCAGCCCACCCTCCTATTAACCTGGAACAAGTCACAACTGAGAAACTCCATGGCATAGCCTGAGAGGAAGATCTAAGTTTGGGTCTCTGAGCTTCATTTGGCTGGTGTGTGATCTGAACAGAATCCAGACACTCTTGCAAGGTCCTGTGGGAGGTGTGGAGGTTAGCTGGCTCTCTGGCTGCCCACCTTCCTATTGCAACAATAACAATAGTAATCAATACTTACATAGTGCTTATATGTGACAGATACTGCTTCAAGTATTTTATGTTGGTTAACTCATCCTCATAGCAACTCTGAGAGGTAGATACTATCGTTATTACCCCCTCCTGATTTTATAGACGAGGAAACCCAGTCGCAGAGATTTTAATATCTCACCCAAGGTCACCGATAGTGAGTGGTGATGTGAAAACAGGCAGTTTGATATCAGAATCTGAAAGATGACCATTGTTAAGAGGAAAGTGACCTATAAACCCGGGCTGCAGGGCAAACTGCCTGGGCCAGATCTAGGATGCCCATAGCAGCGGCAAGGGTTAGCTAGAGAGGACTGTGCAATCCTGATTGAATGAAGAGGTAGAGAAGTGATGAACTATATTATTTAATAGCAAATGATAGAACACAAATCCATATAAGCTACCCTCTTCACCTGCTGCCCCAAGAGCATGTTGGTCTACATCTATACCCACTGCCAACTTGAGGAAGAAAGGGAGAGAAGGAGATAGTAAAGACCTCCATGGCAGCTTTTATCACAATAAGACTGCATGGCCTAATTAATGGTTCAAATGATGGGTTTGGAGTGAGAATTTTCTGTTGGCTAAAATGTAGTTTTGTGTCTCTGCTACCCTGTGGGTGGGGCTCAGGAAGAAACCTGAATCTCTTACAGACAAGTTAGGGGAGCAATGTTTTCTCCGGATATCTGGATGTTTCAGCATCAGTATCCAAAAGACTGGAAGTTATTTTCTTTTTCTGTGCACACTAAATTACTAGAGTACAGTTTTGTCATCATCCATAGGGAGATTAAATTAACCTTTGATGTATTATTATTATTGTCCACAAACCAGAATGAAGTATAACTCAATCAAAAGTATCTAAATATTTTTTGTTTTGTTTTCTAGGTAAAAACAATTTCTACATGAAAACTATTATTCCATGACTCCCAAATTATTTAAGATTACTGAACTGCATTTTTTTTTTTTTTTTTTTTTTTTGGTTAAGTAACAATTAGAACACAAGTCCCTTCAGCCCCACACAATTTATTCTGGTGGTTAATATAGGAGCCAATTAACCTTTTATTTCCACAGGGGTAGAGAATAGTAATGTCATATAGGAAAATTGCTTAATTTAAGAATTATATCTATTTGCCCTTGACAAAGACTTTCTTGACTGTTCGGCATGGAGAAGGTCCAGGGAATGGGTGGACAGTGCAGTTCAGATGTTCCCGAGCCTGACTCAGAAGGATAGCGCGAATTCCTGGGGTGCTTCTCGGGTTGACAGAGGTCCTCAATCACACACCGGGTTTCTCAAGCAGAATCTACCCGAACTACTTGAGGGTAGTTTGGGACCTAAATAAGACTAGAATCAAAGTTTTGATGTTATGTGGCTTATGTTCTGGGAAATATGGGGCTTGGATAAAATATTTCATAGAATTCCTAGAGGTTTCTGTCTTCTTAGGGTAGAATGTCCTAAACCTTAAGCATTTCAGGACTATCTTCATTATGACTACCTGTGGTGTTATTTATTTAATATATATTTTTAAAAATTATTCACTATGTCAACATAAATACATTTGTTAAAGTATGCAAAATTGTATGATTATCATCAATGATTAAGAAAACGAAATCTTTGCCATAAATAGGAGGTTATAATCAATATAAATACAGAAATCAAAGCAAAATAGTAATATAAAATCTATTTAACTGCCATTGCCTGCCTGCAAAAGACATTGAACTTGTAGCCTGGCCTCTTGTTTTTATGTAGGAAGATCAGCAAGCGTCTAAAAAGTGTTAAAGGACTATTTATTACCAATTTAGACTTTTTCCTTGATATAAATATGTTTGAAA
Organism: Macaca fascicularis; assembly: GCF_037993035.2. Classification (NCBI taxonomy): domain Eukaryota; kingdom Metazoa; phylum Chordata; class Mammalia; order Primates; family Cercopithecidae; genus Macaca; species Macaca fascicularis. The sequence goes on from NC_088376.1 coordinate 46,975,614, forward strand.
GACAGTTGTAAAGGCAGTGTATATTACTTTTTATTTTATTTATTTATTTTTTATTATACTTTAAGTTCCAGGGTACATGTGCATAATGTGCAGCTTTGTTATATATGCATACATGTGCCATGCTGTTTTACTGTACCCATTAACTTGTCATTTACATTAGGTATATCTCCTAATGCTATCCCTCCCTCAGCCCCCACCCCATGGCAGGCCCCAGTGTGTGATGTTCCCCACCCTGTGTCCAAGGGTTCTCACTGTTCAATTTCCACCTATGAGTGAGAACATGCGGTGTTTGGTTTTCTGTCCTTGGGATAGTTTGCTCAGAATGATGATATAAATCATGCTGCTATAAAGACAAATGCACACGTATGTTTATTGTGGCACTATTCACAACAGCAAAGACTTGGAACCAACCCGGATGTCCATCAATGATAGACTGGATTAAGAAAATGTGGCACATATACACCATGGAATACTATGCAGCCATGAAAAAGGATGAGTTTATGGCCTTTGTAGGGACATGGATGAAGCTGGCAATGTATATTACTTAAAATTATCTGAATAAATTTTTCTGAGAATGGAAATACTGATTTAGTAGAACTGTACATTTTTTCCCTAAGATAACTGGTTTTCCTCACCCAGCTGGGGGCTCCAGAACTTTCCTGGAACTGCTCAAGTGATGGAGGGCTTGGGAGCCAACAAATGGGGGGCCTTCAATTAGAATCTAGCCATGTAGTGGACCCTACTGCCTCCCAACCAAAGTGATCCATAGTGTAGTATATCACAAACTCCCCAGCATTTTCTCTTTGAGACAGAGAACATGCAATCAAAGGGGAAAACAGGCACTTCTCATTTGGGTGCTCCAACAACAGTACATTTCTTGACACATATAAGATGGGTGTCTTCGTGGACACTGAAAAAAATTGCTGATTGGCTTTGAAAGGAGGCTGGTCAATATCTGGTACTGCAGTGTGTGGTACTGATAAAGTTAGAGAGTGTACTAATTTCCTGTGGGTTCTATAAAAATTGCCACAAATTTATTGACTTAATACAACAGATATTTGTTTTCTCACAGCCCTGGAGTCCAATGTGGATATCCAGATTTTACTGGGTCAAAATCTAAGTATCCACTGGGCTGTGCTCCCTTCAGAGGCTCTAGGGGAGAATCCACTCCTTGACTCTTTCAGCTTCCGGTGGTTGTCAGCATCCCTTGGCTTGTGGCTGCATTACTGTAGTCTCTGCCTGTATGGTCATTGTAACCTCCCATATTGTGTGTGTATTCTCCTTCTGCCTCTGTCATGGTTAGTCGGGACTAAGTTGACACAGCTATAACAAATTTAAGCCATACACTAGATGACTAAAACAACACTTATCTCTGATAGTGTTGAGATCAAGGTGCTAGCCGGCCTGGTATCTGGTAAGAGCTCTCTTCCTGGTGTGGAGATAGCTGTCCTCTCAATATATCCTCACATGGCTTAGAGAAAAATCATCTCTCTTCTGTTTCTTCTTCTGAGGACAATAATTCTGTTGGTGAGGGCTCCACACCATGACATAATTACCTTCCAAAGGCCTCACCTCTTAATACTATCATCTTGGGGATTAGGATTTCAATATATAAATTTCAGAGGATCACAAAATTCAGTCCTTAACCTCTGTCTTGTAAGAATATTTGCGATTGGACTTAGGATCTACCAAATAACTCAGGATAATCTCATCTCGAAGTCCCTAACTTAAACATATTTTCAAGAACACTTTTAGCAAATATATGAACCTTTTCAGGTTCCAGAGATTAGGATGTGGATGTATTTTGAAGGGTTCATTCTTCAGCCTGCCACAGGCAGGGAGAGTTATCTTGTTAGAAAAGGGAGGTAAGGTTTTGAAAGCTCCCTCTATGAACCAGACACTGCGTTGCATATTTTGTCTGTTAGCTTATTCACTCCTGGCAACAATTTCATGAGATATTGTCCACATTTCACAGATAAGAAAACTGTAACAGAGAGTTTAAAAACTTGTCCAAGATAACAGAACTAGCAAGTGGCAGATGCTTTAACAATCACAGGTTTTCAGCAGCCAAGTCACATTATATCACCACTTCACTGATCTTATATTACCAGGTGAACATATTCTGCTTTCCAGAGTGTATTGGACCCAGACGGGATCTGCTCAAGCTCCTTGTTTTCTGCTGAAGCCACCTTTAATATAAACTTGCCATGACAAGCCAGAGTGAGGACACGATTCTAGACAATGTCCTGTAGTCCTGACTGTACTGAATTCATGAGTGAATTTAGACATGTAGACTTTTTTAAATAAAATGAAAAGAAGCCCAAGTGACTACAGCACATCACATATCCTTATTTCATATCCAAGCTGCTTCAGAGTTAATCAAGTGTTCAGTCGTTTTGTTGAATTAATCAACCACAATGATAAGCTGTTTATCTTGCCTATAGGAGGCAGAAACATTCAAACTGTTCACCTTCATGCACACTTTCTGTGTGTCTCTGTAAATTATTTTTAGTAGATGCTGTAATTGCTGCTAAGATGGAGCTTCCTAAGGCTCTTAAACATGAACCTGTCCAACAGCTTTGCTTTGACAGAAGTTTTGCAAGGGTAATGAAACATGCAGGCAGGAACAAACTTGCCTAAGAGACTTCATTCAAGGTCTAGTCTGGGGGAAATATTAGCAATGACCTTCACGTGTCCCCCTTCAATCCAATTGAAATTAGAAAGCACATTACGATGAAATCTTTTTAGCACCATCTGGTTGAATGGGGTTTTCTAATTGTCTGTGTCATGGGCTAAGCCTGAAAAGGAAGAATGGCAAGAAACTAATTCCCTACAGACAAAAGATGTGTTGATGCTATTTAAAACGCCTGTCAGGGCCTGGTTTCTGAATCCCAAATATAATGCTGTTTTACATGTAGAGTGGAGTAGAAGTAACCTAGAGATGTGGGGGGCTTTCTGTTGACACGAAATATGAATAAGCAGATCTCAGGCAGACTTTTCTAAGAGCATTCAGTATTTTGCCCCAAATGTAAACCTTTAACAGCTACATGTTTATTTTTGCAGAGGTGAGTGTAAAACACAAGCAGATTTTGGTGATCATTTGCATAGGAAGAAACAGACTTCACACTTGTGAGTCAGAACTGCTTGCTTTGGAGGGTTGCATTTTCCCTTTCTAAGCTGGGTGAAGTGAGGGTGTTGTCTTTCTATGTCCCCTTCTTCCTGTCTCCCAAATATCACCTACAGGCAGTTTCCCATGAGAATTCAACAGCTGTTCCTTTCCAATTCCTAAAGGTTTATGCTGTAGCTCTGTATTTATCTTGTACGTTCCCCCCGGGTTGAGCTTATTAACTTATTGCTTTGCCACTGCAGAATTTATTGCATAAAAGGGTTTGCTGCTGGCTGTGAGCTACGAGTAGTAAGTCCAGAGTTTAAGCCCTTATGAATTAGGGTACCAGATGCACAAGTAAGATAAACCTGTTCTCCTTCTAGCCCTTGGGATGAGATTTCTCCTTTCTGAACTCACCTTCCACAGAGTTAACAATTTAGATTAAATTAGTTCAGAACACAAGAAAGTAATTTTCATTTGTGAAGGGATTAGCTATTTTTCTTCTTCTTAGGCAAGAACAACAATCTAAATACAAAGATATATTAAAATGGGATTTCATTTTTCTAAATGGCTTTCACTAATACAAATAATCATGTGAAAAGAAAGCTATTTGGGTAATTTGAATAGCATCTGGCCATGGCATTTTAATAACTGCAGGTAATAAATTTGCAGTTTTAATTACCTATGCTAGTATTTTAATTGCTTTCCTGAAGTATAGCAATGTGGACTAATGATGCTTGTTGGGACCCTTCCTCCAGGAGGTTCACAGAGGTATTGATCTATCTGGTCCTAGGGTAATGTCCTAGGGCTGCGCAGAAGGGAACCAGAAAGGAAATAGTTTTTGGTTTAGAATAATTTACATTCCAAATGCATCTTAATCTGTAACGAATTTGGTTGAATGCTTTATACTGGGGAAACTCTTATTCCTGCTATAAAATATAATCAAACGCATATCATGGTAATGAACTACTCAGGTTTAATGAATTTTTTTTTAAATGTGGAGTTAATGTTCTATTTTAAGTATTTAAGTGAGTGAATACTCAAAAATTCTATGGAGTTTTTCGTAGACACTAGGAAAATGGAGATAAAATGTGAGTTCCTCATTTCCACTTGCTTAAAAAGTACAACTATTAAAAATAATCACTATGGAGATTCTAAAATGTTGAGACAATTCATACTTTTCTGTAGATGTGGTGACTTTTGAAGGAAATCGTGCGGTCTCTGCTTGCCACCTGTTCCTTTGGTCATAGATTAATAACATCTGAGCAAGCATGAAGGCATGCTGGGGCCATCTGCCGTTACACATAGCAGGATGTGTTTCAGCTTTCCCAAGCAGAATTCTGATTAACTACATGATGCCACTCTTAGTCGATAGTTATCCTATTGAGCTGCATGACCCAGTTATTTTGATAACAGGAATTTAGTACTCATCTCGGTCAAATAGGAACTACTTAATCTTTTTGGAGGTGGTTAAAGCACTAGGCCATCTATATAATTTCCATGATAATTATGAGCTTTCTTTTCTATTTATGTAGTAATAGGATGTCAAATAAGACCTTTACGTTTGTCTCCATGCTTTGATGTGGTCTGCAAATGTGAGAAAAATAGATACCGAAAACCTCCACATTCTAAGTGAACTGAATTCTCTTTCCTCCACACCAACCCCTCACCTCCCACTCCCTTCCCCAAAAAACCACCCCCACCTTCACTGCCACAGTCATCACGACTGTGATCACTGTTCTCTCCACCAAGATTTCTTTATACTCTGGCTTTTTATTGCCAAGGAGCCTTGAGACTATGGATGATAGAGAAGTATGCCCTACTTGCTAGGTATTCATGCTATAAAGGTTCTTATGAGGCAGAGACCCAACCTTTTCTTTGGAATATGGAGGAGTCCCAGTGCTGTGATTATTGACACTCCAAAGGAAACCCATCCAGCTACCCGAAAGTGGTGAGCCCAATGGAAATGACATCAGCCCAAGGACTAAGAGGACTTGAGCAAACTGTTAACTAGCTGAGCCACCTGGGGCAAGCCATTTGACCTCAAAATGTTTCAGTTTTCTTTTAGTCAAAAATGAAGGACTAGAATCAATGCTTTTAAATTGTTTCATAAAATGTCAGTTATGTAGGGCAAATGACTAGACTTCATACCTCCCTTCCTTTTGTCTGCCACATGCAATAAGACTGATTGCCTGGCAGTGCAGCAGCTACCTTGTGACTATGAGGCAACTAGTGTGAGGATAAAGACTGGCCCAATTCAGATTGTGGAATTGGCCCCGATGGCATCATTTAGGTGCCATCCCTCCCCTGGACTGCCTTTTCTCAGCTTCTTGCTGTGCAAAACAATAAACTCTTATACAGTGAAGCTACTCATAGTTGCTTACTGTTGCAAACAGCTGAATGCTGTTCTAATGAAGGCAGCCTTAAACTAGCGCTGTTCATCAGACAGTTCTGAGATCAATAACCATGCTTAGCTTTCAATTACTATTTTGTAACCATCTGTTGTTATAAACACTGTCTCTATTAGATACTTGAAGGTTTTTTATTTCTTTTAATGGGGAAATAGTTTGCATCCCTGCAGATAATATTCCTTTAATGTTCTTTTATAAATGTTTTGTCTTCAGATGGCAAATCTGAGCACCATATTTATAATTTACCTTTTCCTTTTATATTGAAAATAGAAAGTGATTCAGAAATCAAAAATGAAGTATTAAATTGGGGAAACTACTCCATTATTGACAACCAGTATAGTTAATTGTGGTGATTTTTTCAGACTAAAACAGAGGTCTGTTCTCTTATGCCCTAAAACACCTTGCTAATTTTTAGATAAGGAGACACTCATTTCTTTTTGCCTTTAATAAGGCAAATACAATTATTGCTTACAAAACTGTCTGGGCACGGTGGCTCATGCCTGTTGTATTAGGCTGTTTTTCCACTGCTATAAGGAAATACCTAAAACTGCGTAATTTATTTCACTAAGTGGTTTAACTGGCTCATGGTTCTACAGGCTTTATAGGAAGCATCGTGTTGGCATTGGCTTGGCTTCTAGACAGGCCACAGGAAGATTACAACCATGGTGGAAAGCAAAAGGGGGAGCAGACATGTCACATGACAAGAGCAGGAGCAAGAGAGAGAAAGAGAGAGCGGGGGAGACAAGGTGCCACACACTTTCTTTCTTTTTTTTTTTTTGGAGACAGAGTCTCGCTCTGTTGCCCAGACTGGGTGCAGTGGCACTATCTCGGCTCACTGCAAGCTCCACTTCCCAGGTTCACGCCATTCTCCTGCCGCAGCCTCCCGAGTAGCTGAGAGTACAGGCACCTGCCACCACGCCCGGCTAACTTTTTTTTTATTTTTAGTAGAGATGGGGTTTCACCGTGTTAGCCAGGATGGTCTCGATCTCCTGACCTTGTGATCTGCCCATCTCGCCCTCCCAAAGTGCTGGGATTACAGGCATGAGCCACTGTGCCTGGCCAGTGCCACACACTTTCAAATGACCAGATCTCCTGTGAACTCAGAGAAGAGCTCACTTATCTCCAAGAGGATGGCCTAAGCCATTCATGAGGGATCTGCCCCCATGATTCAAACACCTCCCACCAGGCCGCACCTGGTGGGGGACTACATTTCAACAGAAGATTTGGGTGGGGACAAATATCCTATTTATATCGCCTGAAATCCCAGCACTTTGGGAGGCCAACGTGAGAAGATTGTTTAAGCCCAGGAGTTCGAGACCAGCCTGGGCAAGATAGCAAGATCCCATCTCTATTTAAATAAACAAACAAAGAAACCCTGAATACTGAATGATTGGCAATTTTAACTTTGGAATAAAACTTGGATCTGAATTGCATTTTAATAGTTAAATTGAATTAATAAGTAAATACGTAAAATCTTTAAAAAACTAAATTGAAATATTGTAACATTTTATATATTTACATCTTAATAACTATCTGTGGATTGCTAAAATAAATTGAAATTCAACTCTAGTCTTTAAGCAAACACAAAAAGCCTTTGGAACAGGATTCTGGCTTGAAATTTGAAAATGTTGAAGACATATTTGGTTGAAAGATGTAGTGGAAACATGTTACCTAGGTTACATGAATTTATGATCAAAAATATAAAATGGATCTTTTAAAGCATATAATCCACCCCCCTCCAATTTAAATATATCTGAAATCTGTTGCCAATTTGATGACTCCTGCTTTATAATGCCACTCATATTTTTTTTATATTGAAGGCAAAACATCTTTCCAAGAGAGTTAATATCCCTATTTCATAAACATAATAGTTTATTTATAACATGCCATTTCTATCATAGGTCACTGGAGACAGAAATCAGATTTTATTTGAAAGAGTTCAGAATGGTAATGAAAACCTTAGTTTAGATTTTTTCCTAATACGTTAAATTTCTACAAAATAATTTACATTCCTACAACAAAAGAGGAAGTATAGAGTAATAAAAAGGATGTGGCCTTTATAATCAAACAATTTGTATAAGAATTCCTGTTCTCCCAAGTCTACCTGTGGAGGACAGTTGTTTGGCTAACCTAACATCCATTCCCAGCCTCCTTCTCTTTGTTCGTGAGAAGTTGAGAAATTAAGATTCCAACTTCCCCAGCCTTCCTTCCAACGAGTCTGTGTGACTCAGTTTTGTCCAATAAACTGTAAGGGGATGCTGCCAGGGCATTTCTAGGAAATCTTTTCATTAAAAAGAGAGAACAACATGAGGAGAAAGTAATTCTTTTTGGCCACCACCCTTACTCCCTTTTGTGTTGGACCTGCACATGGATAAAATGGCCACAGTCATCTTAGGACCAAGAGGGTGAGGACAAGATGATACCAGTGACCCGGACCTACTGCCCCTACCTTGTTGATCACCAGCCCAACCATGGGGTTACCAGCTTTCTGACTCCTTATTAGATGATTTAAAAAATGCTTTCATTGCTTGTGGCCATTATCATTTCTTTCTGTTGTATGACATTTACTATCATTTGCAAACATTTTAACTTTTCTGAGCTTCAATTCCCTTTTCTGTACAATAGAAATGACAGTACTTAATCACAGTTTGTAGCTGTCATTGTGTAAGGATTTGTTGAGTAATGTATTTGAGTAGACTAATATAGTAGAAGCTCACTGATAAACACAGTTTGACCATAAATGCTTTAGATTTGTGTGTGTGTGTGTGATTTTTTTTTTCAGATTTTGGGATGTTTACAATATACTGATTGAGTATTCCTAGTCTAAAAATCTGAAATCTGAAATGTTCCAATAAGCATTTCATTTCAATGTCATGTCAGTGCTCAAAAATTTTCAGATTTTAGAGTTTTTCAGATTTCAGCTTTTCAGATTACAGATACTCAACTTGTAACTCTTTTTGGTTACATTAATGGAGCTGTGTTGCCTTAACCAACTTCAGAAAGATAGAATTTAATAACATTCTACTGATTAAACAATACTACATAATATGTTTTAACTTATTTACTTCTCATTTAAATCTTCCAATGAATCTATAAGGAAGACATAGTGCTCCATTTACAGATGAGGAAAATGAGGCTTAGAAACAGAAACTGTTCCAAGGTCAAACAGTTGAACGTGTCAGAGCTGGTGATTGTGCCCTAATGATTACCCTCTAAGCCTTGGGGGTTAGGAAAATCCTGAGTAGGGAACATGAGAAGGCACCCAGCCAGAGAAGCAGCAGATTTCACCTGCAGCCAGAGAGGTCCCGGGTGAGTACCACTAAGAGATACTGAGAGCTCTATAGTGTACATGTATATATCTATGAATGTGGGGGCATGGTGCAGAGGAGAGGACTTGGGAAGCAACTGTGACAGAGGACAAGAGCTATGGCTTAGAAACAGGAGCCAAAGATCGGGTCCAGAAGAGCAGATAAAGTTGGTGGTGAACTCACATGCCTTCATGAGCCAAAATGGTAACATGAATTTGTGAATCTGGTGGAAGCAAGATAAAAAAGGATGGAAGGGACTGCAACTGGAGAGAGGGCATATGCCCCATCTAAACATATCTTTAAAAATGTAAAACACCTTGCTAACAAAATAAGACATGCACGTGGAGAGTATTTGATTCCTGGCCACTGGTTTGTAACCTGGAAAGTAATGCAGCAGGAAATAGAAGCCCATTTTGCAAATAACTTCTTAGTACAAGCTTTTTTCTTTAAAACATATTATCTGGCATGCATTTACTCTTTCATTTAATCATAGGTTTTACCAATCAACATCATTTGGCATCTTTGGACCAAGTACTGTGCTAGGTGTTGGGGTTATTAAGATTCCAGCATGGAACAAGACACAATCCTGTCCTTAATAGAAAGAATATAATTTTTATAAATTGTAGTAGTACATGAAAGGCCTGAAAATAGCTCTCTTGCAGAGTGCATTGGAGCACAAAGGACAAGGCAACTTATCTTCAAGGAGTGATTATGGGAGGCTGCCCAGAGAAGTGACGCTTTACTGAAGTTATACCAAAAAGAATAGGGAGAGGATTTTGCTTTTGCTTTATAGAGTGTGCGTGAAATGGAGGGCAGTGGTCAGAGAGGGGAAGATTAAGGAAAAGTAGCTCTGCTTTAGGCAATAGATGAGAATGATTTTTTTATATATATGTCAAGGTTTCTGGTTTAAATAATTCATTTCAGGCAGAAGGATCAGCATATGCAAAGGCCAAGAGACAACAGAATAAGGGAAGGTGTACTGCTAATCAAGACATAAAGCCTTAAAGGAAGGCCAGATAATGAAAAGCTTTTATGAAGATTTTAGGGTCTTTGGATTTCATCCTGCAGGCATTTGGAGGATTTTAATTTGGAAAAATCAAGGGTAAATTAGCATACAAAGGATGACTCTGGGCTCTGTGAGGAGGGTTGAAGTGGAAGGAGCAAGATTAGAGAGATGGGACATACAGAGGCTTCTTTCACAGCATGGATAAACTATGATAAAGGATTCAACTGGGGTATGAGAAAGGAGGGAACTGGCAGGAGAAATAGGAGTTATGATACTAGGCTGTGCTTGTTGCTTAGAAAATGCAGAAGTGAGAGAGAGAGAAGCCTTACAGGGTAGTGGCTCTCAAACTCTAGCAAGCAACAGAACCACCTGAAAGGCTCCTAGTAGTCCTTGGCCGGGAACTTGTTTGCAATTCCTAGGGCATGCTGATGCTGACATTGCTGGTCTGCGTGCCACACTTTGAGAACCACTGGTCCAGGTAACTTGCAGGACTCTGCCCTGGGTAGGTGATCATTTAAATCTACTCTTCCATAAACTTTAGAAGTTAGTGCAAGTACTGGATTGGCAGACCATGTTATTAACAAGTTGTAAACGGTTTGTATCAAATAAATGGTCAGATGAGAAGTTCATAATTTGCAAAGCCTCTGATTTTTTTTGTTTTTTTGTTTTTTGAGACCGACTCACCCTGTCACCCATGCTAGAATGCAGTGGTGCGATCACGACACACTGCAGCCTTGACTCCCTGGGCTCAAGAAATCCTCCCATTTATCAGTCTCCCAAGTAGCTGGAACTAAAGGCACAAAGTCTCTGATTCTAAAAAAAGGCTAAAGTGAAAAGGTTTCTAAACACCAAACAGTTTTATTTTGCATGAATGATAAATTAATTGAGGTAGGGAAACAGAGGGAATCTTATTAATTTAGATTTCTATAATTGGCAACATAGAATAATTTGGAGAGATTCTCAATGGAGTTTCTTTGTAGTAAATATTATAAGAACTTATAAGCAGGCAAATAACAGAAGGATTGAAATAAGAATTCATACCATGTAGAAAGTAATTTTACTAGGAAATATAGAAAATATTATTTTCTCAGATGAGCATCCAGAGATGAGCATTATCTTTGACTGGAAGAGAATAAATAAGCCTATTATTTCCTGAGGCTTTTTATAGATTCCTACTGTCTTCTGATTCCACTTTGCTATGGATTCATCCAGCCATTGCAAACATATTTGGGTGTTTGATGGTGCAGCTGTGGCTGCTGCAAGCACATTTTAAAAATGTGGTCCTGGGACCTCCACCAAAGACTGCCTGAAGTCAGAATCTCAAGGGATGGAGCTTTGAATCTATATTATTAGCAGCCTCACCAGGTAATTCACACTCACACTGAAGTTTGACAACCCCTAGCATAGATACTTGGCTTTCAGGGATAAAAGGTTTTCTTCTCTAAAGAGAATAAATTTACATCACTTACATTTATAGTGACCTAGCTTGCTGTGACTACACCTTTGTCCCTTTTTTTTTTTTTTTTTTTTCTGAGACGGAGTCTCGCTCTGTCGCTCTGCTGGGGAGCCCTCATCCTAAGGAAGGAAGTCTGCTGAGGTCAGCAGAGCCTGAGGATGAGGCCTTTCATACTGGAAGGGAGTGGGGCAACTGGTACAGGGTGGTGTCGCTTAACCACTGATAGCACATTTGGGTCCTTGGGAGGAAACATAATATGTAACTAACACTCAAAAGACTATTACCAAACTTAGTAATATTTTTGGACCAACAATGCTGCTTTTGAGGACCATTCCAGTAATTATTATTATTATTATTTATTTATTTATTTTTTGAGATGGAGTCTTGCTCTGTCACCCAAGTTGGAGTGCAGTGGTGCAATCTTGGCTCACTGCAACCTTTGCCTCCCAGGTCCAAGCGATCCTCCCACCTTAGTCTTCTGTGTAGCTGGGACTACAGGTGCGCACCACCATGCCTGGCTAATTTTTTGTATTTTTAGTAGAGACAGGGTTTCACCTTGTTGGCCAGACTAGTCTTAAACTCCTGACCTCAGGTGATCCACTCACCTGGGCCTCTCAGAGTGCTGGGGTTACAGGCGTGAGCCACCGTGCCTGGCCTCATTCCAGCGATTTTTAACATAACCAGGTGAGCTGATTTCCTCCCACTGTGCTCTAATGATGACACAGCCTGAGCCCTTGCAGAACCAAGAGTGTACCTCTGCAGGACTGTGGAGCCTGAGAGTGCTCTAAGGGAGGGGGACCCTCCAGGTAGGAGCAACACAAAGTAGCCTTAAGTGCTTGGTGGAACTGGTATTAGCAACGCGGTGAGCATTATGCCTTGAACAGCGCTGGTTCCAACTAACAAGGAGACTTCTGTATGTACATGATGACTGCAGAGGTTCTGAGGAGCAAAGCAGAGCAGTAATTCTTGGGGAGCAGCTTAGACAGTGGTGAGTAGGCTTGTGGTTGAGCACATGTGAGATTCCTTCTGGACCCCCTGATACAGGCAGTTTGCAATGGGCTAGAGGTCTGGCTTAAGTTGATGTGAGCTGGAACTGGGACAATTGAGGTATTATAACATAGAGAGCTGTTTTGCTTAGGCAAGATGCAAATAATTCTCCTTTATTGTTAAAAAAGATTTCTATTTGATAAACTCCATACCTCAAAACTCTGTAATTAAAACTTGAAAATACTGTACAATTTAAATTTTACAACTTATACTGAACAATACTACTTCTGACCCTAATATGCATGCCTTTAAAAATTTGAATTACTAGGACAACAATGTAAGGTGAGGCAGTGTGCATCGATAATTGTAACTAAATCTAGAGACTAAAGATTAATAAATAATCTTCTCTCTTTTGGACCCTCACAATACTTTGTATTTCTCTTTAGTTCATTGTATATATATACTGATACATTATTTGATTTACAGACTGTTAAAGCTGGAACATACCTCCCCTGAGATAGTTCTAGACAGGGAAATATTCAACCCAGAGAGAGTAAGTGACTTGCCTAAGAGCACATGGCTTCTCATTCCCTCTACTAACATGCCATGGCATACTCTGCAATGCATAGCCCAGTGCCTTGTTCATTTATGGTGCTGTGTAAATCAGCTGACATGAGCCAAACTGATGCTTATTGATGTGAGATACATTTTATACAGTAGTCCCCCTTTATTTGCAGAGGATATGTTCCAAGACACCCAAAGGATGCCTGAAACTGTGATAGCATCAAACTCTGTGTATACTATGTTTTTTCCTACACATATATGCCTTTGATAAAGTTTAATTTATAAATTAGGAACAGTAAGATATTAACAATAACTAACAATAAAATAAGAACAATTAAGTAAAATAGTGTTACTTGAATACAAGCTCTGAGATACCATGATATTTGGTCTGATAACCCAGATGGCGACTAAGCATATACAGTGTGAATACACTAGACAAAGGAATGATTTATGTTCCTGGCAGGATGGGGTAGGATGGTGTGAGATTTCATCATGCAACTCAGAACAGCAAGCAATTTAAAACCATGGATTGTTTATTTCTGGAATTTTCCATGTAATATTTTCATACTTGTTGACTTCAGGTAACTGAAACCATGAAAAGTGAAGCTGTGGGAAAGCGAGAACTACAGTATTAGAAAATAGAAATAGTACTAAATTCTTGGGAGAAGCTGTACTTGAATTTAGAAGCCCATTTTTATGTAAGAAACTAGGACTTTGGTGAATCCTCTGTTGGGTGAAACCTAAGCAAAAAAATGTACTTAACAAACATTTATGTAGATTTTACCATGTGCCAGGAATTGTTCCAAGTACTTTACAAATTTTTGCTCTGTTAGTTTTCATGATAATCCTAAGAATTAGGTTGCCTTATCCTCATTTTGCAGATAGGGAAGTAAAGCATGAAGAGACAAGTAACTTACTGCAGATCACACAGCAACGCAGTGGGAGAGCTGGGATTCAAACCCAGTCAGTCTGGCCCCCACTGCTTCTCCAAAGTTCCAGACTATGTGAGGAGTTCTGGGTAATATCTCTCTCTCTCTCTCTCTCTCTCTCTCTCTCTTTGTGTGTGTGTGTGTCTGTCTGTCTGTCTCTCTCTCTCTTGCTCTGTCTCCCTCCTTTCCTCCCTCTTCTCTTTCCTTCACTAGCCCCCCCTTCATCCCCACCTCTCTCTCTCTCTCTCTCTCTCTCTCTCTCTCTCTCTCTCTCTCTCTCTCTGTCTCTCTCTCTCTCTCTCTGTCTCTTTGTCATTGCTGAGGTGCAGTGCTTCCACTGGTGATTTCTGCAGCCTGGTCACAATTACCCTATGGCACTCCAAGGAGCCAACACTGGCACAACTGACACATCTTCAAGTCTGTGCCAGCACAGGACCCACCACAATCAAACATGACACAACTGAGGAGGTCCTGGGACTCTTGCCTTAGCAGAATCACCGGGCAGAGTCGCAGAGATAGAGGCTTGTGTGGTTTTGCTGACACAGCTTGCTTGCCTCAAGAGGCTTCTGTGGGGGCCAGGGTGGCATGGAAGGGAGTTAAGATTCCCTCTCAGCAAGACATAAGGGGTTGTAACTTTCTCTCTGCACCTTGCAGAGGTTGTAATTTATGCTGGGGAAAGTGATGGAACTTCAGCATTAGATCTATGTCCTTGAATAACTTTCCTGTTCCAAGATTTGAACAAAGTACAGAAGTGTTTAAGTTGTTGTTTAGACTTGCCAGAGAACAGAGAAGTGACTGGAACGAGTTGCCATAAAAGGAAAACTACTCATTTCCAAAGCCTTTGCTGAAGTGATTGCTGTACTCAAATTTCAAATTTTCCCTGTAACATACAAAACTAGGCAGATACTTTTGGTTCAAACTGTGCTTGTTTTATCTTTAATGACACAGGAGGATTCAACAGCGGAAAACCGGGGAGATTTTATTTCTCAGATGTAACTTAGAATGGTATTTAGAGGGATAGTAAAATAGATGGAGAATAAGTTGTGGGTGGAGAGCAAAACTTAAACAAAACGAAACAAAACAAACTTTGAAATGTTCCTTCTTGTGATTGTCATGATACACCAGCTTTCAATTCTCTTATTTTAGCCCTTGAATTCCTAGGTGCTGTGATTTGGTTGGAGTAGACAAAGGGGTCCTTCATTAATGTGTAGTAATTTCCCAGCCAAAGCCCCATCTTGGGACAGACTGCTTGTCAGCTGCCTAGTTGTTTCACTGAGATTCAAAAAAGGGAGCATCTTTTCTGTTATAAAAAGGCAATTCCATTTTGTAAAGGCAGGATAATTGTATACAGTTTAAATCAACCCTGAAATAATATTGGAGCCAGATCAGATTCTGATGTTAAAATAGTTATCTTGGGACGTTTCAACAGTTTGATGACAAAAGCTCACCTCCTGGGATTTACAGCCTGAGAGGCTTTCATTCAATTTGGAAACAAATTAAATGGAAATACTTGAGCAGAAAAGTGCAGCTGCAAACAATATGTGGGGCTCCCCATTTACCATAAATATTTTAATATCAAAAAGTATATCGATCAGCTGTGGATGAGTTTAATAAAAAATAATATATATATTGAATTCTAACTAGATGCATAGTAGTGTTTTACAGTGTGAATAAGAGATAGTCCTGACCTCAAGAAGTTTAGAAATTAGATCAATTTAAGAAAGTGTGATGGTTTTTAATCTTTTTGGGATCATGACCCTGGATTGATTAGGATTAGATTAAGCTGAAAGTGTCAGAAGACCTCCTGCTAACTGTGGCTGAAACAAGGTAGTAATTTCTTTCCCTTTCTTTCAAACACAAGCAATTTCATAACTGGAATGTAACCTCCATGACTATCAAGGATGCATCTTGTGAGTGTTAATTCACTATTGTAAAATTGTACCTTTGTGTTAACACTGAAATTCTTGGAGATTTTCCCCCATTTGTTTTTCTTGCACATCGAGTTCATGATAAAGCCATTTAACAAGGCTGCTTGACTCAATCACTTTGGCTGCTTTTAATGAATAGCTCAAGGAGCTAGACAGCATCCCTTTAGGATAAAGAAGAAGGAGCTTCAATACCAGAATTTTCTGTGTTTCAAACATCATCTCCACTATCATGCACTAACCTGAAAGAGGCAAAAGCTGGTAAACAGTTTAGTTGTGCATATGCCCCATTATCTGAGAGCAGATTCAGTGGTGATAATTGTGCATCAGACTAACGTGATATGCCAATGCTCTATGTTTACGTTCAGGGAGGAAGAATGTAGATTCTACATAAAAAATGGTGACAAAATAGCTTGGTTATTTAAAATGATCTAAATGGAGCTTGGTTACTGTTGTAGAGGTTCAGCTTACCACCTGTCATAAGTCCTTGATTATTTATAACTTAAAGCTTAGGAGTTGTATCATAATTAGAAAGTCAGAAAAATGCTGCACAACTTATGTACAAATGATGAGGCTGCTCAGTGCTGAGAAAACTTCCAGCATGACAATACATCAACTGTCCAGTGAAAATGCGAATTTAATATATCCAATTCCATTTTATCTTTCTTTTTTGAATTATTGAACAGTAAGTGCTGAGAGTTAATTTAATTATACTCTTAATGGCATACTATATATATTGTACTATATAAGGCTTCAATCTTAATTTAATTTTATTTTCCCTCTGTTATCTCCAATCCCCTTCTTCTCCCTTATATAAAATTTACTTTAATGTGTTTGATAAATATCCTTCAATAAGTCTGAATTCTTGTAAAATGTGTAGGGTTGCTTTGCATATATCTGTATTTTAAATTTCTTTAAACATAACTCTGTAGACCTAGTTATACTCATGTTACTGTACATCCATCTACTTCCTCATTTCTAACTGTTGCCTTGGATTCCATAGCATGCAAC
The DNA here is from genome assembly GCF_037993035.2 of Macaca fascicularis. Classification (NCBI taxonomy): domain Eukaryota; kingdom Metazoa; phylum Chordata; class Mammalia; order Primates; family Cercopithecidae; genus Macaca; species Macaca fascicularis. The sequence goes on from NC_088376.1 coordinate 46,992,317, forward strand.
AACACTACTTTACTGACCCCTTCCCTATTGAGCTCTTAGGTTGCCTCCAACTCCCTGATGTCCCTATCAATACGTTTGATAGTCACATTACCTGAGAGACAAGACACGGGAAATACAAACAAAAATTGTCAGTGCGAAAGTTTCAAGTCCCTCTGGGCTATTGATTTCTTTTTTTCTTTTCATTTTTTATTTAATTTTAATTTTTTTTTTTGAGAAAGCGTCTCATTTAGTCACCCAGGCTGGAGTGCAGTGGCATGATCTTGGCTCACTGAAACCTCCATTTCTGAGCTCAAGTGATTTTCCAGCCTCATGTCCCAAGTAGCTGGGACTATAAGCGCGAGTCAAAAAATACCTAGCTAATTTTTATATTTTTTGTAGAGATGGGTTTTGCCATATTTTCCAGGCTTGTCTTGAACTCCTGAGTTCAAAGCAATTTACCTGCCTCAGCCTCCTTAAGTGCTGAGATTGCAAGTTTGAGCCACCATGCCGATCTGGGCTATTGGTTTCTATTCTTGTCATTTTCTGTAGAAACTGGTCAGTGCTTTTAAGGCATTCTCAGAGTTGGAACTGTAAAACTTGCTGGAACGTCAACAAAGCTTGACAACAGTGTCCTCAACTGTAGGTAATTTTGCTTCGGGTTAAGGGACAGTAGGCAATATCTAGAAGCATTTGGTTGTCATAACTGGGGAACATATAACTGAAAATTGGTGAATAGCAGAGACACAGCTAACATCCCACAATGTAGGACAGCCCTCCACAACAAATAATTATTTAGTCTAAAATGTCAATAGTGCTGAAGTTGAAAAACTTTGTTATGCAGAATTATTTTTAGCTCTGCAAGTATTTCCTTTATAAATCCCTTGAGTTTTGGTCTGGTTTGGTTGTCTTGCTCTGGCTTCCTTGCTCTACTGTTATACTGATGTCTCTTTTCTTATTTGTCTTCTTTTATTTATTGGCTTTTGACTTGTGCTTTGTCTTGCTTCTCTAACTGCAGTTACTTGTTTGATTAGGTTCATAATATTCTTGGCAACTTCCGTCTGCATACCTGCAGATAGGTTTATACTTAAGGGGTTAACTTGATTTTCTGTCTCAATTCTTCCTACTCCTCAATATAAGACCACAATATTTCTTGCTGTAAATTAATAACTTGACATTCTGATTCAGACATTCTTTCATCTGTGGAAAAAATACTGCTTACCAAATAATCTCTGTTCTCTACTTCTGCTTTACTAACAGAATGTATATTTTATTGCAGGTGAAATGAGTATTAGGTTGGTGCAAAAGTAATTACGGTTTTGGACCATGAATTTTAAATCAGTATAACTAGGCTCAAACACACCCTTATTAGTCAAAAATGACAATCAACACATTTTTGCCAATGAGAAATAAATTTGTTTATTCCAGTAGCATAAAAAATTCATCGATTGGGATTCGATGAACTCTTGGAAAGCATTTTCTGCATCCTGCTGGTCGTGGAAGCAATGCCTCATGGTATGGAAAAGATACTGACTTTCAAATCTAGAGCAAGCACTAAATTTCCAAGTTGATCAAGAAAATAGTGAAGAATCATTATTGATTTTAAAAGTCTATTTCAGGAAAAATGTTATTTTATTTTTTCTTAGATGCCATCTCTAAACGGTTTGCATTTTTTGTGGAACTTAAGAAACATGTAGACTTTATTTAAGGAAGCCAAAAGCCAGTGTTGAGAGGACCTGGGCCAACAGATGTGCTATGTCTTTCATTAAAGGCTTGCTGAGTGATTGATGGGTTAACATTGCAAGACTTTAGTTAGCTGTCTCCATTCTGTCCTAGAAAAAGGTATTTCATATTGCTAAGGATGTATTATGGTGTTACTTTATTTATATCTGTTCTTTACACATTGAAAGGAGGTTGTGCCATTATAGCTAAGGTCATAGAGGGCTACTATAAAGGTGACAGTGATCTCTTCCTCAATTATGATGTTCTTTTGTGAGACTGGGTGAACAATAGCATTATCAGTATCCCTTTCATGCACAGGTTTCAAGGGTTGATATTTTGACTGTAAGACCAACCTCCTAAGGATGTTTCAGAAACTACAAAATAAAAGTGAGAATAATCCTTCTTAGAACACTGCAGTTGCTGAAGTAGAATGAACTTCATGGACATGGAAATACCAATTTTACCACCTCAGAATAGAATATGTGCTTAACCATGTAAAGATCTTGCCAGATCAAGTTATAGGGGTGTTACAGGAGCTGAAGGAGACTGGATTTCACTGTTCCTAGTCCTTGAAGATTTCTAGGCTACAGTCTGAAGCCTGGGGGAGGCCCTTTCATTTCTCTGTGTACCTGAAGTACTGGGGCAGGCCCAATGCTTGGGGCATACCCTACAGAGATTGTTGTCTGAATGACTGAATACCGAGTCTCTTGCATTTACTTAGGGGGGCTTTATGAAAGCCTGACCAGTGTCTAGCTTTGATTCTCTCTCTTTCTATTTATCTATCTGTCTTACAGCTACTGACATAATCTTGCTGAAGGCATGAAAGAAGTTAGTTAATTCCTGGGACATGGCTTGGAAATAGGAACCAGCACATAACCAATAATTAAATGGATGACCTTAAATCTTATTTTGTTTGTTTTGTTTGAGACAGGGTCTCACTGTGTCACCCAGGCTGGAGTTCAGTGGCACAGTCTTGGCTCACTGCAGCCTCGACTTCCCAGGTTCAAGTGATCCTCCTGCCTCAACCCCCAAAGTAGCTGGAACTACAGGTATGCGCCACCACACCGGGCAATTTTTTGTATTTTTAGTAGAGATGGGGTTTTGTCATGTTGCCCAGGTTGGTCTCAAATTTCCGAGCTCAAGTGATCCACCTTCCTTGGCCTCCAGAGTGCTAGCATTACAGGAATGATCCACTGTGCCCTGCCCACTTTCAACCTTTAAGTCTCTTGAGACAAACTTATTCTTCAAGATTTCAATGAGATTGTTTTGAACTCCAAGCCTGTTGTTCTTCCCAACATCTCCAAAGATCTCGGAGCCTAGTTTTTCTTGAATCACTTAAGTTTTGAGTCCCCACTTCTGAACTGTCCTTTTTCCTGTTGTAAATTTCAATTTCACGAGCAGTCTGTTTACACTCAACATCACCGTGCAGAACATTATCTCCAGCCCTTTATTTTCCAAAGCAAAAGGAAATATGCACTAAACAGCAGCCTTCCTGTGGGGAAACTGAGGTACAAAGTGATTAAGTCATTTGCCCAAATTCACACCTTAGTAAGTTAGAAGACCACAATGTGTGCCATGTTATCAGGGGCCTTGCAGTCTGTGACAAGGCCAACTATGATCATGCAAATGGATGAAAAGTGCTGCAATGGTGGAATGGAGGGTGGTGGCAAGTCACTGTCCCTGGCAGAGCAAGAACACCTTCTGGCAGGGAAGATCGTTTCATATTTGAGACAAGATTTGAAGGACAAACCAGTACTTAAAGGTTGGTGGGTAGAGGCGGTACTGGAGCATGGTGGCATCCTGAAGTACCAAATACGGAAAGAGGAAATGATAAATAGAAGGCTAGTTAGATAAAAGTGTGTCATCCTGAGGAGTTTGGGTTTTATTTTATGGGCATCAGGAGACCATGGAAGGATTTTTGAATGGGAGTGTGGCATGATTGGACTTGCAGGTTGCACTATTTTATGAGTCCCCTGCTCTGTGGTAGTGTTCTTCCTTCTGCAGTCTGTTACTGATGCAAATATGTAACCTGGTTCTATGCACTCAGGAACTGTTTAGCGCAGGATGAATCACTGTGAAGTAAGCACCGTATCTGGCATGCCATAATTTCCTCCTCAATTATAAGGAAACCACTTTATTCTCCTTCAGATCTCTGGGTGTTTGGCTATTCCAACCCATAGAAGAAGCTTCAGAGCATTGAGCCACATTCTTTCCAACTTTATCCCCAATCTTCCTTTGGAAACAGAATCACAGCTGATGGAAAGGAAAGATCACCTCATCCAAACCACAGGCCACTCACTATATGTGACCTGGTCTCAGTCAAGACTCTATGACCTACCCAATCAAAATCTCTACTCTTCTTCATTAGAGGTCTCAGGGACCCAAACCAGCAGTCACTTCCCTTCCTTGCAAGTATCTCAGGAATGAGGTTACCTGTTTCACACTACGGCTGTTAAAGGCATAAAGTGTGCTCAAGAGAGACTTTCACTGGTTCTGAGAAACAATGCTCTTTTAAATGTGGTGAAAGTGCTCTCTTATAATTTATTTAAGATGTCATAAAGTTTCTGCCAACTCTGCCCTTTCAAACCTCAACCTCAAATTCTAAACTGGAGCACTGAGCAGCAATTATCCTAAAATCCTCCTAATCATTTGGCCATAAGCAACCTTTCCCCAGACAGCCTAATAACGAGAGAGTTCTCCTTCAAAGGAAATGTTCCAAACTTTCATTTATAATAGTTTTTTCCCAGGGCAGTTGAAACTGCCTGTAATATATACAAGGTCTGTAAAATGGAAATAAAAGTATCTTAGTAAGTTTTTGCATTCATATTGAATTTCTGAAGTCACAGTTCTCTTCCAAGAGTGTTGTGAAGCAAAATAATATTGTAGGAAATATTTACTCATACCCTGTTTCCAAAATGTCTCTCTCCCTCGATGTCTGCTTTGGGATTTTATATCTTTTGGTGACTGTACAGTCATGCATTGCCTCTCCCAGAGTCATTTTCATTTTGTGAAACTAATTGCTACTTCACAGGGTTCAGATTTACCCTGAGACCTGGATGAACACAAGCAGGTGGGTTTGGGTGAACTCTGCTCTTCTGTAACGAATATCCATCCATATGTATTCATTAATTAACCTACGGAGTGATAATATTTAGGGAAATAAAATCCTGATCTGTGTCTGCGATTTACTTTTGGACTTCTATAGACATTCTCAATGGATGTGGGGGCCAGGGAGTCTGACATGAATAATCATAGGATTCTATATGTATATGATTATTTGATTTCTGTTTACCTCTCCCATAGAACTGTTACTACGTGAGGATGAGAACTATGTCTGTTTTTTTATTATATTTCCAAACTTAGCAGAGGGGACATATGTATAAATCAATATTTGTGGGAAGAATAAAATGGTCTAGAAACCACTTCACACACACACACACACACACACACACACACACACACACTGATCTAAATGGAAGAGTAGAGTTCAGAGACTGAAATTCTGTGGCAAATTAATAATTTAGTTATCATCCATATAGTCTCAGATAGTTTAAAGTTTCTAAGACTCAGTTTCCTTATATGAAAATGAAGATAATAATACCTGTCCAAAGTCTTATAAAAATAAATAATATAAACACGACAATTGACACAGAGCTTGCCCATAGCAGGAACTCAATAAACAATCGGCTGTCTTTATTTTCTCGTGGTGCTATCTTGGGACTGTCCTCAGATGAGACTGAGACACATCTGATAAACACTGGTGGGGTGGGATGCTCAGAAGCCTCTTCTCCGTGGGAGCCTCAATGGAGGAAGAATCTGGGTATGAGAAAAGGGACTTGACGGTATGGAGTAAAATCCTGGCAGGAAAGAACACATCAAAATTTGTGTCCAGGTAGGAGTAGAAATTTTCCAGAGCATGTCTCCAAGAAATATTTTTTTTCTTTTCCAGTGGATGGTGTGTGTCCAATCTGAGCAGAAAAGAGCCAAGGGATGGAGAGATTTGGATAATGAGTGTTAATAAAGCTTCTTTGAGGCTGGTTAGTTTGGGGGTGTAGAACTGGCTGGTATTTTTACTGTCTATTTATTGAAGCATACAGGAAAGAAAGCTGGATCTGCAACTAGAAGTTTCACTTGAAGCAAACTTTGTTATCTCAGTTGTGTTACTTACCAGGTATATAAATACCTTTTATTTCCCTCCTGAAGTTTAGCTTTCTTATATGGTTAGATGGTGATCATATATTACCCTAAAGAATGAGAATGCTCTTAAAGATCAAACGAGATAAAGCATGAAGTACCAGGCACATACTGAGCAGTGAGCATGCTGACTGAATTGAATTTTGGGGGAAGCAAGTCTCATAGAATTTTGTACTCTACCATCAACTAGCTGTGTCCACTTCAGCAAGTCTTTAGTAATTGTTGTCTTACTAGATTTTGCCTTGAAACAACTTATCAATCCTACAGATTTTTTAGATCAACTTCTACCTTGCCTAAGCGACCAAATGTTCTGGTTTTTTTTTCATTTGGTTTTTAATTCTTCGGTAATAGTGGTTACTGATGTGACAGCAGCTTCATTCCTGGTAAATAATTTTGAATGAACCCCTATGATGGTCCCAGAAAGGCAAGATCTTATTGGACTTATGCTAGAGCAAACCAGTGAGGGCATTTCCTAAGTGATATTTTTCAGAGGAACTCTGGCTTCATTATTTCTAGAGCAACTTTGGTACTTGGTTTGGCCATTTATACTCTTTTGTGACAATTTCCTAATTTATAAAATAGATGTTGGGTTGGAGGAGATGAGTTAAAAACAATAGTAACTCAGTGCTAAGACCAATCAGTCCTGAAGAGAACTTCGCTACTGTTCTCTGAGTTAGACCCTCCAGCATTAGCAAATGTTAAGCTTAGAATAGAATAAGTAATGAGAAATTAATTGGCATCTTGTAGCATTTTTCTCTGTTGTATGTTCTTGCTAAAGAAATGAGAGTACTTAGTTGGGCTTCTTTCCAAGCTTTGAGCTCTCCTTGTCAATGGAGAATTAGCAGACTTAAAAAAACAAAACAAAACAAAAAAAAAACTAAAAAGTTTTAGTCATAACAGAAATTACTTAAAAAGCAGTAGACAATTCTGGTGGTGCTTTGTGTTTCCAATGTGGAAACTAACCAGCAGGTTGGTTTCACAAACATCCAGTAGGAAAGCAGGAGGGATGTTAGTTTACCCAACAAGGGTCTGCCAAACAGCACCTTGGGGGCCTTGAAGGGAATGACTGCCTGTGAGTGCAGGGGGCTGGTCACCAGACTCAGTGAAGCTGCTTCTCATGAAGCTTGATGGAGACGCAGTGTAATTACAGGCCTTTAAAGGGGTTTCATAAGTCTAGTCTGTGAACATCCTCATCATCAGCATGGTGGACTGAAAATTAAATGTCTCATTCTTATCTCTGTAGGCTAAGGTCCTAGTGTAATAGATATAGAGGTGGGGGAACCATATAAATTTATGAAATTGGACACCTTGTTGACCATGGTCAGCAGATGCAGGATTTTAGTTAATATAGTAAAAGTAAGAAAATGTAGCATGTCTTTAAAATTAAGTCCTGTTGAGCAATTTATATTACATTGGTGCAAAAGTAATTGCGGTTCCTGCCATTATTTCCACTGGCCAAAAAACTTGCAATTACTTTTGCACCAACCTAATGCATGTTACTAGCCTGCCTCATCCTGGAATAAAGAACCACTCCCTCAGTAAGTCATTTACATGATTAAATGATGCCACTCATGAAATTTTTGTTTTGTTTTGTGTATGGAAAATTTTCTTAAAAACAAAAATATATAAAACAAGCAAAACATCAAATCAGCATATTAAAAATTTAGAAACAGTCTAAATATTCATTAGTGGAAATAAGGTGTGAAATTTTGATGCAATGAAATTCAATGCCAATATTTCGCAAACAGTGTGCATCTAAATCATACAGGGACCTTGTTAAAATATAGATTTTGATGCTGTTGGTCTAGGTTCAGTTCTGAGATCCTGCATTTCTAGCCGACTCCAAGGGCCCCTGATGCTGCTGAGCCACAGGCACCACCTCCAGTAGGAAAGTACTATCCAACAGTTAACATGAACCAGAGCTACATTTGCCAAGATGAATAAATCTCAAAAATATAATGGTGTGGTAAAGAAACAAATTGCAGAATGATATGAAGATTATAATACTATTTACACAAAATTTAAATGATTCAAAAAATGTCGCATATTGTTTACTGAAACTATAATGAAACAAAAGCATAGTGAAATAAAGTACAGTGAAATGAAAGTATGAAAACAAGCACAAGAATGACAAACATTAAGTTTATAATAGTAGTTAACTTTGGGTAAGGGAGAGAGGAAAATAACTGGGGAGATTATATAGTACTTTGATGATCTGTTATGTTTATTTCTTAAACTTGGTGGTGAGTACAAAGGTGTTCAGAATATTACTTTCTGTATTTTTGTATGTCGACATTAAGACTTAAAGGAGTGTGTGTGTGTGTGTGTGTGTGTGTGTGTGTGTGTGAGTTAATGCAGTAATCCGGTAGAGATTCTGTATGAAAATGTGAGCCTTTTCTTCCCCCTTATCACTTGTTTCTTAGTTGAACAATTGCAGCTGAATTTACTCTTTGGAGATGTGGAAGATGGTTAAAATACAGTCAACAGTGTCTTATTTGAAAAAAAAGAATAAAAAATTCATTTAATCAGAAATATGACATTTTCTAAAATAATTTTAGCAGTTTTTTGTTTTTTCCATGATAAGTAATTCTACACATACTTAATTGTTAACATTTAAAATTTGCCAAAGAATAAATGTTGACATTCTGGTAAAAGGAGAGCTCATAACACATTGGAAATATGCTATTTTAAAAAAGCTCATACTGTATCATTAGTCGCAGGTAACTGATGTGCTTAAAATGAAACTATTTCTGTTTAAAATCAGTTTTAATTTTTTTTCTGAAGGAAATTAAAGAAGGAGTAGGTACTTTAATGAATAAAAATGCATGGCACAAATGGAAAGAAAAAGTAGGACCTACAAGATATAAATGGACAAAAGATACCAATAGAATTCTCACAAAGAAGGAATACAATTAATATACACATATCTAGACTTAAGTTCAAGTTCACGAGGTTCAAAAAAGTGCATAATAAAACAGCTATAAATGATCATTTGACTCTTTTATTTACCAAAAAGCTTTAATGTTTTAAATTATAATATTCTGTGGAGAACTGGGCAATGCAAGCACTTTAATTTGTTATTGGTGTTAGAGTAAATTGTAACAATTTGAAACAGCATTTGGCAACACATGCCAAGAGTTCTAAAAATGCTCATATTGCCTTGTGAAGAATCTCTTTTAAGAATTTTATTGGAAGTCCAGAAAAATACATATAAATATTTTTTCTTTCAAAATTTCCTTCCTTCTTTCCTTCCTTCCTTCCTTCCTTCCTTCCTTCCTTCCTTCCTTCCTTCCTTCCTTCCTTCCTTCCTCCCTCCCTCCCTCTCTCTTTCTCTTTCTTTCTCTCTTTCTTTCTCTCTCTCTTTCTTTCTTTCTTCTTTCTTTCTTTCTTTCTTTCTTTCTTTCTTTCTTTCTTTCTTTCTTTCTTTCTTTCTTTCTTTCTTTCTTTCTTTCTTCTCTTTCAGGTCTTGTTCTGTTACTCAGGCTGGAGTGCAATGGCACAATCATGGCTCACTGCAACTTAGAACTCCTGGGCTCAAGCAATCCTCCTGTCTCAGATTCCTGAGTAGCTGAGACTGAAGATGAGCAACACCTGCCCGGTTAATTTTATATTTTTCTATTTTTATTTTTTTGTAGAGATGGGGTCTCATCATGTTATGAACAGGATGGTCTTGAATTCTTGGGCTCCATCAATCATCCTACCTTGACCTCCCAAAGAGCTAGGATCACAGGCATGAGCCATCACATCTAGCCCGCATAAATATTTTCATCACAATATTATTGAAATAGTGAAAATTTTGAAATAATTATAGTGGTTTGGACTCCAAAGGAAGAGGATGGGAAGACGGGATTATACATTTAAGAAATTTAATAGTCAAAATGTGCATAAAAGATAAAGAAGAGAAACAGTAGTTTGGCAAGAACTTTCAGACTAAGATGCAGGCCTGACACCAGTGAAAGGCAAGTAGGAAAGTAAATCATTTTAACAATTTGTCTTTTTTCAATATTTTTTCTTATATTTCTGTATATTATTTTATATTTTATAAAAAATGTATAATGGGAAATGTAAAGGAATTAACTTCAGTCTGTTAATATTAATTAGCTAATGATTAGGATAGGAATGGGGAAGGATGAGCTGAGTAAAAGGAAAAGGAAACAAAAATATTACAGCAAAAGAAATAATATATCAAAGTAAAATCCTTCCAAATATTTAGTACTGAAATTTATAAGAAATTCACATTTAATTTTAAATTTCAGGATGTAATATTATTTACATCCTTTTTATGATTTTTATCACATGACACATTAAAATTAAATTACAGATTATTATATATATATAAATTTTCAAAATTTAAGGAATTTCAATAATATTAACATGGGCTAATTTTTAACATAAGCCTTTTAGATGACTATACCCTGCCCTTCTTCCACTGCCCTGACCTGCCTCTACTTTTAATAATACAGCTGCTAGGAATTCTGTGGCCTTCTCCAATGCCACAATCTCTCTCTGTAGGTTAGTGCTATTTAAATAAATGACAGCTTTAATATCAGCTACTACGGCAGACTTTAAGTCATTCCTGATTAATTTGGACTCATGCCACACATGTAGTTTAAAACAGTACTTTAGACTTAAATGTAAAACCCAAAACTATAAAAACCCTGGGAGAAAACCTAGGCAATACCATTCAGGACATAGGAACAGGCAAAGGTTTCATGACAGAGATGCCAAAAACAATTGCAACAAAACAAAAATTGACAGATGGGATCTAATTAAACTCAAGAGCTTCTGCACACCAAAGGAAACTATCAGCACACTAAACAGACAACCTACAGAATGAGAGAAAATTTTTGCAAGCTATACATCTGACAAAGGTCTAATATCTACTACAAGGAAGTTAAAACAGATTTACAAGAAAAAAACAACCCCATCAAAAAGTGTGCAAAGGATGTGAACAGATAGTTTCCAAAAGAAGACATACATGTAGCCAACAATCATATGAAAAAAAGCTCAACATCACTGATCATTAGAGAAATACAAATAAAAATTACAGTGAGATACCACCTCACACCAGTCAGATTGACTAGTATTAAAAAGTCAAAACAATAACATGCTGGCGAGGTTGCAGAGAAAAAGGAAAGCTTTTACACTGTTGGTGGGAGTGTAAATTAGTTTAACCATTGGGAAGACACTGTGGCAATTCCTCAAAGACCTAAAAGCAGAAATCTCATTTCACCCAGCAGTCTCGTTACTGGGTATATACCCTAAGGGATACAAATCATTCTATTATAAAGATAGATGCACACCTATGTTCATTGCAGCACTATTTATAATAGCAAAGACATGGAAACAACCTAAATGGTCATCAGTGATAGACTGGATAAAGAAAATGTGATACATATACACCATGGAATACTATGCAGCCATAAAAAAGAATGAAACCATGTCCTTCACAGAAACATGGATGGAGCTGGAGGTCATTATCCTTAGCAAACTAGTGCAGGAAGAGAAAACCAAATACCACATGTTCTCACTTATAAGTGAGAGCTTAATGATGAGAAAACATGGACACATAAAGGGGAACAACACACACTGGGGTCTAATGGAGGGTGGAGGGTAGGAAGAGGGAGATGATCAGGAAAAATAACTAGTGGGTACTAGGCATAATACTTGTGTGATGAAGTAATCTTTACAAAAAACCTTATGACACAAGTTTACCTATATAACAAACCTACACGTGTATCCCTGAACTTAAAATGAAAGTTTTTAAAAACCTCAAAACTAGTACTTTAAAATACAGCAAAACAACATACACGCAATCTATAAAATATATAGCACATTGACACATTTAAGAGTTAAAAAAAAATCTGCTTAAACATTTTGATATGAAGTGAACAAATGATAAAAATAGTTCTCGCTTCAAAACCAATCTGCCATTTCCAAAATGAGTTGTTCAGACTCTAGGAGTCTCCATCCTATGGTGGTGTTTATTTGTATGCATTGGCTACAATCTTGGAATCCCGATGGGATTAAACTTTCAGGTTGCCGTAACAGCCTGGAATTGATCTTTGAGCAAATTAGTTGGTGTGATTTTTGCCTCCTAAATGAAGAAGCTCACTGATCCTCAACCGGAAATCTCTAAATCTGTTCATTTCTTATATGCAAATATAAGTAGAAAGTTGGCATAGAATTTTAACCACTGCTATTTATTTGATGAACCCTCACTACAATCATACTTATCTGGGCCAATTTTGTACTAATTACTGGACTGGATTCTGACTTAGAAAGTTTTTCAAAGAAATTATAGGTGACCCATTTGCTTATTTTAAAATAGCGATATACTAGCTTGTTTCATAATATTTGGTTTGATTTCATTGTGATGTAAAGGAAATATTCTAGATTCCCTCAGAATGTTGTAGAAATACTGAAAATGGCCAATAGATGTCTCTGGAATGAACCTTAATACTTATTTTTGTGAAATTTAATCAATAAAATTGCTGTTGACAAGTTAAATATGCTGAAACATCTTTGCTTTGATGTAAAACAAAGTTGATTTAAGTCAAAATGATGATTACAAAAATTTGGGGGGAGGATTGTTGGCTTAAAATGAAACTAAATCCAATCAAACCCACACAGACCAAGCCAAATCATCCAAACAATAATGACAGTCTTATCAATGGCCAATACATCTTATTTTGTCAGTAAATATGAGACAATGTTTTATGCTTAATATTATTGGTTCTGAGGTCTCAGACCTGGGTTAAAGTTCTAACTTTGCCAATTACTAGCTGTGAAATATTGTGAAGCTATTTAAACTTCTTAGGCCTCAGTTTTCTCATCTGTAAAATGAGAGTTAGAATGACTAAGTGTAATAATATGCTTATAAAATAGTGACCAATTCAAAATAAGTGCTCCTTGTATAAAATGGGACTTATGAGTCATAAAATACTGACAGGCATTGTGTACCAGTATCTCATTTATAAAAACCCATCACCTGTGACTAGCATCTGGACTGACTGGTTGATGTCTATGCCTATTTGGTGTCATTGGTGTATTAGTAATTAAACATTTGTTAATATTATCCTTAGGTAGTTGTATGTTGTGAGACTATTTCAACGCTAGGAAAAAAAAGCAAACAGAGTAGCCTCTTCATTTTCTAACTTCTACTACCTCAAATTCTGCTCCTCTTACTTTTTAAATATATTTTTAAAATATATTTTCAAAAAACAAAGAAATAAATAAATAAACCAAAACCAAAACCAAACAAAACCAGAAAATCAAATCCAAACAACAAAATACTTCTTTTGGAGAGCAATGTATTGATATTTGTCTAAAGACAACTGTAAAATGTAACAAACAAACAAGAATAGCAAAACACTAAATATCTACTGTTGTTTTCAGAAAATCTTCCCTAAGCTGTTGAACTTTTAGGTACTGTGTATATTTGGCTGTTAGGGCAGTGGCTTCCTTTGCATGTTATATATTGGTTGATCTGTTTTTAAAGCAAAGACTTTCTTTCTTTCCTTCCATTGTTTTGCTACGTTTCTTCCTTTCCTCTGTTCTTCCTCCCTCCCTTACTTACCTCCTCACACTTTCTCTTTCTCTGATCGTCCATGGAGGAGGTGACATAGTCTTTGCTGAGTTCTAAATTAGGAGACCTTGGTTCCAGTTCTAACTCTGCCATTAACTTTCTGTGTGAATCTGGCCTCCTCACGTAACTTGCCTGGTCCTCAGTTTTCTTTTGGCAGTATGGTGTGTGTAAATGATCACTATTGTGTTTTAATAATGATGTTATTTTGACTGAAGGTATAGGAATTCCTAAGTCTAAACCATTTTCTCTCCTTAATAGCTCACCATTTGAAACAAACAGAATGTAAACCAAGAATAAAATGGCAACACAGATAAAACTAGCAATGGCTTTGGTCCCCAAATTTAGACAGTTCTGAGAATCCAGTTGACTCCTGAGAAAGACTCCTTTTTTTCTCATTTTTGTTTTTTGTTTTAACATGAAATAGGTCAAAGAAATTTTAAACCAGAACTGACTTTCCTTATTTTTTCCACTAAGCATTGCCCTGCTCCTCTTACCCATGGAGCTGAGGATAAGGAGTAAAAGAGAAATCCAACACTCAGCAGCTTGGCCACCTGCCTCAGTGAGAGAGCAGGAGAGAGAGAAGGAGGAAAGGAGGGAGGGGGACTGAGAGGAGAGAGACCAAGAATCTGACAACACTGGTACACATTGACCATTCAGAAATGATAGTGGGAAGGAACAATCTTAAAGTCTTTCATTACTGACCTCTACCTGGATCCAGTAATGACATTGGTACAGTGTGCAATGTAACCTCTTCTGTATGTGCCTGGTGCATGGTGGATGTTCAACATTTGTAGTGATAATTGACAGACCTGGGGAGCTGTGTCTTTTCAGCTGAAAAAAGTCATCTTTGGCTGTTTCCCTAGTCAGGGAATTAGAAAATTGAAACCAAGGATTATATTGTAATAACCTGAGTTGGATAAGGCTTTGTTTGAAAGGAGCTGATGGCTTGGTTTGAGAGTAACAATAGAGATTCAATTTTGGGATTCAGTCCTAGATCTCTCTGTAAATCAAATTCTGGCACAATTAAGTGATTAAAAGCACAGGCTCTGAATTTGAATCTCAGCTCTGCTACTGACTAGTTATACAACCATGGAGGAGTCATTTGACTTTGTACCTCAGGGTTATTTTCAACTTTAAAATGAGAACAACTACTGTTATCTATCTGTGCAATAAGTTATTTAACCTTGCCCAAAGGGAAGTCTGAACTTTGACCTTAACTACTGGAGATTATCTCTAGGCCCTTGGAATGTCCTGCCTGTTAAGAGTGTCTTTGTTTACCTGGGGGCATTGATTATGCCAGAAAGTCTAACAATGTGATTTATGGTGGAGGCTTTGAGTCATTTGGTATTAGCTTGACCTATAAAGGGGCTGGAAATTGAGATTGGTTGCATGGGTAGTTGTCAATAGAGCCCCCTCCCCCCCCACAATCCCCCCAAAAAAGACTCTGGATACCAGAGCTCAGGTGAATTTCCCCATCCAGCAATTCTATGTATTGTCACACACGATTGCCAGGATTAACACTGTCCACGACACTGTGCCTCTTCTCTTGGCTGCTTTTAATTTCTTTTCTTTAGCTATAATAAACTATAACTGTAAGTATAACAAGTTTCAGTGAGTTCCATGAATCCTTCTAGTGAATTAGTGAATCTAAGGGTAGTCTTGAGGGCTGGTGAATTTTCAATTGATATTAGAGATGAGAGCAGTCTTGTGAACTGTTGTATTAGTCCATTCTCACACTGCTATGAAGAATTACCCGAGACTGGGTAATTTACAAAGGAAAGAGGTTTAATTGACCCACAATTCCACATGGCTGGGGAGGCCTCAGGAAATGTACAATCACGGCAGAAGGCAAAGGAAAAGCAGGGACCTTCTTCACAGAGCAGCAGGACAGAGTGAGCACAAGCAGGGGAAATGCCTCAAGCTTCTAAAACTATCAGATCAAGTGAGGCTCACTCATTATCACAAGAACAGCATGGGAGCAACCACCCCATGAGTCAAATACCCTCACCTGGTCCTACCCTAGACAGGTGGGGTTTATGGGTATTACAATTCAAGGTGAAATTTCGGTGGGGACACAGAGCTAAACCATATTAACTGTGTTCTAAACTCGTGCTATCTTGTAGGGCTTTGTAGAAGATTAACTTAGATAATATATGTTAGGGCACTGATAATAGTGCCTGGCACAGAGTAAACCTTAAAAATCATCTATTGTGATTATTATTGTTAGTTGTATCTTCTGAAGTAAGACCATGCTGAGATTGAGGGGCCTGAGAATTCACTCAGCTAGCACTGCCAAATTTCTCAGATAAAAAATACAAAAAATATTTATACTATAAAAAATTTGTTCATCTGAAATTCAAATTTCACTGGGCTTCCTGTATTTGATCTGGCAACCTTAAACATTGCCCAACTACTTTGTAGATGAAGAGGCTAGTATCTGCAGCGGTTAAACATACCTGTATCCACAGTTAGAATGTGGTTGGCCTAGAATAAGAATGAAGATCTTTTGATTCTCAGGCACTTAGAAAAAAGAAACAAAATGCTAAAATATGCCACAGTTAGAGGAGAATTCCCTTGGGTGGAAGACTAATAAGGGAATGTAAAATCTGGTGATATATAATGAAGGATTGTAACTTTGTACACCTACAGTCGCTCAATCAGGAAACCCCGGGAAGTCTCCTGAGTCATCACTTGACAGGGAAATTTAAATTTTATATGCTAGGACAGGCCATTTGAAATCTATTCTGAGTAGAACTCTATTTCAGAAATCTATTCTGAGTAGATTTTATTTCTACCCAATGTCTTGATACCATAAATGTTTTTCTTGCCTGTTTAAAAGAAATTGGTATTTTCTAGGTACCTGTCATATATAGAGAGTATTGCTGGTGATATTTCCCTATACTTGTTTAGTCCTTTACAGTTATAAAACATCTGTACTTCTGTCTCCACTATAACTTAGAGGAGTAGACCAAGAAGATAGTAGAATCTCTGTTTTACATATGAGGAAACGGGGGCTCAAAGAACTTTTGGCATGCCCACAATTACTATTATGCTGAGCAGAAAGTATTAGATCTTCCAACTCCCAGTTCGGAGATGTTTTTCACTATGCAGCAGTTCATGATTCCAGACATATATAGGCTAGATTAGAAATGAATTACACAGCCACTTCTTTTCATTAGGGCTCATTTGTTTGGTAATTCCATTGTTAATGCTGAGTGATGTAATGGGAAGGAGTGAGATTTCTACACCAGACTGACAACATCTACTCCCACCTTCACCATGTAGGGGCTGAGCTACTGGGCAATTTAACCTCCATGAGCCTCAATTATAATAGCATATATCTGATGTGGCTGCTGTGTGCATGAAAAGAAAATGATGTCAGTAAAGTGTCTCATATATGTAGAAGAAACTGTTCAGGTGTTAATATCCTTTCCTTCGATATCATTTAAATAGTGTTTATTTAAGCAATAAAGTGAAGTATTCATCTTGATCACTACATTTTGATTTTGGAAGAAAAGATTGAGAATGTGTTCACCGATCAAATTTTTAGATAATATTTCTTCTAAATTGTTCCCACAGATTGCTAGTTTTTAAATAGCATTTGGTTTTAAATTATACTTTTATAGTTTAAACATTCATGTTTAGCTTGAAGGATCCAAGGAAAGTTATTTTTCGTGTGTGGCCTAAAGCTGACTGTTTTAAATGAAACTGTTTATTTTGCAGATAATTCAGTAACAATCCTGTTTGGACTTTCATACCCTGAATAGTATCAGGTTTTACAAACATATGAGTGAAACATGCTTATGTAAACAACAAAGGTGCTTTCATCCAAAACAAACATAGCCTTCCCGAGAATCATGAGGATCAACTGCAGACTTGTCTATACAACCTGCCTGACTAATGTCTGTAGCATATTTGGCCACAGAAATTGTTTGAATCATCAACATACGCATATATAAACTGACTTCACAATGTGCTACAGTCTAATTTCTGTGTTTGGGAAAGAATTGCAGGACCACTCTGACCTCATTAAAAGCAAAGCCAGTTGATTTAGATTCATGATTTTGAAAGACTTCAACTTGATTTTGGATGTAAAAAACATTGAAGGATGAGAAAATGTTGAATTATCCTCTTAATTTTCTGTGATTTTATTAAATCCTTTGCCCTATCTCCCTGGAATGTTTAAAAGGAGAAGCTTTGACCTCTTTGCTGTTCTCTTTCTTAGAACATTGACTGCAGATTGAATTCACCTGGGTAGTTTTTACTTCCCTGATACTCAATCTTCACTCAGAACAAATAAATTACAACTTCTGGGAATGGGGCACAGGCCTCCGTATTGTTTTAAAGCTCTTCAAGTGCTTTCAATCAAGATTCAACATCTACCTCAGAATAAAAAAGACAAATCTTTTTAGTCAGAACAGTAGTTTCACCCAGCTGAATGTTATTGTCACCTGGGGGACTTTGGAGATGCTGTCTGTGCTCAGAGCCCCATCCTAAGGTCCTCTGATTTCACTGGCCTGGGATTTTTCCCTATTAGATAGCAATTTCCCCGTAATTCGCATCTACAGCTAAAACCATAGCTTTGATCCCCCAGAGCAAAGGCAGTAAACTCTTGTTCTTTCCTCTGCAGATGTTTGGATGGCGCTCAGATATACAATTCCCAGGTTTCATTGTATTTTATTGAATACTTTTACTTTCCACTTCCATACATGTGCTCACATGATTAAAGCCAAAGAAAAAGATGAGTAAATATTTCCAAAAAGACAGATTGTGCAGATAAGAGGAAAAAAATTTCTAAAGGTCAGAAATGTTAAACCAACACCAACAAAAACTCAACAGTTGTCTTGATTTTGAGTGTTTACAGTCAGAAACTATGCTACATTTCTTGGGCATTCTCTTGTTTAAACCTCATAATTTTGTGAGGTAAAGATGATTGTCAACCTCAGTTTTTAGATGTGAACACTAAAGTTATACTGAGATTTATTTATTTCCAAGATCACATACCTACTAAGTGGCAAGGTGTCAAGTCTGAGATTTTACCCTACCCATAAGCTAACATGTTAGCTTCTCCCAGTTTTATGAATGCTGGCAAAATACATGAGATTCTTGGTCCCAGGGTGTCAAAAGACACAGCAGGCAGCATGAGTTTCATGTTGCTGCTGTTACTCCTGCCCCAAAGTGTCAAGGAGGTAAATCAGAGGTAGATCCAGATGGATGCTGTGCATGCAGTGGGGTTTTCATCACAGCTGAACAACCCCAAGCTTAGGAAATTGCTAAGCTATAGTTTGAATGGGTCGCCTCCAAACTTCAGGTGTTGTCAATCTGATAGTATTGAAAATTGAGGTCTTTAAGAAGTGATTAGGCCATGTGTACTCCTCCCTCATGAGTGGGATCAGGTACCCTTATAAAGGGGCTTGGTGAAGATCAGTTGCTTCCTTTTGTCCTTGTACCTCTCACCATGGAGGATGCAGCAAGAAGATCCTCAGGTTCTGGAGCTTTGATCTTGGACTTTGCAGCCTCCAGAACTTTGACAAATACATTTCTGTTCTTTACAAATGACCCAGTCTATGGTATTCTCTTACAGTAGTACAAATGGACTAAGACAAACCCCAAGCTTAGGAAATCTCAAACTTTTAATGAGCTATGTGCAAACTTGTTCAACATTTCTCTCGGATGGAGGCATCATCTTTATTATACTAGACAGCAAATCAACATGCCCTCTTGGATTATCTCTGTTGTCCAAGATTGTTCACTATACAAATATATTTGACAGGACATTCCAAAATAAAGGCTATATGTGTTTCTGCTGGCAGATTGTGCAGAAATATGAGAGATCCTTGGAAAAAGTTTTCTAACATGGAGTCATAATTTGAGCTCAGATGGTTTGACTTTAGTCTCTGTGCTTTTAACCTCAGTACAGCCTCTCCTTGATAAGCTAAAATGGGTACTCAGCAAAGATTGGAGGATGTGGTTCAAGGGGTGTATTTGCTAGTTTTTACACTACTATAAAGAACTACCTGAAACTGAGTAATTTATGAAGAAGAATGTTTAATCAACTCACAGTTCTGCATGGCTGGGGAGGCCTAAGGAAATTTACAACCATGGCAGAAGGCAAAGGGAAAACAAGAAACTTCTTCACAAGGCAGCAGGAGGGAGAGGAGAGAGATAGGGGAAGTGCCACACTTCAAAACCATCAACTCTCATGAGAACTCACTCACTATCATGAGAACAGCAAGGGAAAAACCACCCCCATGATCCAATCACCTCCCACCAGGTCCCTCCCAAAACATGTGGGATTGCATTTCGAGGCGAGATTTGGGTGGGGACACAAAGCCAAACCATATCAAGGGGATAGAGTGGGACACTGAAATAAGTGTTAAATTAAGAGATAAATTAAGTAGTTATGTGCCGTTTCCATTTTTCATGTAATGATCACTGACATTTGATATGAATTACCTTTACCGGCAGCTAATCTCCATCTTATTTCTATTTAGCTTGAGTTTCTGGGGATAACTGAGATTCTTTATTCTCTATACTACTGCTGGCACCTTCAGAAGCCAATGAAGGTGTATAAATGGAATATTTTTCGTGTTAGAACATCATGCCAGGGGATGAGGTCTTGGAGCTTTCTCCAGGATAGAATGACTTTCTTCATAGCACCAACATTGTAAATAAGACATTATTATCAATACGGTATTGAACCATCACCAGATTGTGGATCCACAATTATATTGTTTCTCTGTGAAATATCATTTTTGGCAAGCAGCCTTTGAATGAACTTTGGAATGCCATTCACTATAATATAAATGATATTTTAGTAATATCAGTTATTGTGTGTATATATATATATTTTAAAGGCAAATTTTAAAGTCTAATTTGTTCTTAAATGTAACATTATCAGGTGAAATATATTATCTAATAAATTATTCCATGAAAAAATTCAGCAAATGGCTGAGAGAAAAAAAATCTTAGATACAACAAGGTTGAGTGTATTCTAATAGCATGTGGATAAATTACTCAAATGTATAATCTAAGAGTAGGAAAATAGAATATAAAGTGAAATGGTGCATACATTAACATGACATGAATTATATTGTTTTTAGATATAGAGTGTCTGTTTCTCAATTTATAGATGGATACAGAGGTTCAGTGAGTGCTTTCCTGGCTTCCTACTATTATGAAAACAGCCAATAATTATCTTAATACTTCCTGAAATGATCTACAAGTAACTCAAGTTGATGACAACTTGATTGGTGCCAAACGACTTGGCAAAGAGTCCGAGACTTCTTTGAATACAGCCATTTGTGCTGACCTGCTCTGTAACTCAATATAATGTGATCTGACTGATGCTGCATAACGTTAGGCACCTAGTACCAAATTGGGAAGCATTGCTCTCTCATTCTCATCAACATGAGAAAAAATATGGCTCTGAACTTTATGTGTTGAAAGGGATTCATTTTCTTCTAGCTATTTGCTCGTTTAACATGAGATCATTGAGCCTGGGACAACTGGCCTATGTAAATGAGCCAGATATGCCCAGAGGGACTGTTGATGCTTCACCAACCAGAGCCGATAAATGACAGAGAGTTGAAAACAGAGACAGGATTTTTTCCAGGTGTAATTTCCCTGTGAAGTGATAATTTAGCGAAATCTACTCCTGTATTCTAAATATCACTGTTTTTAAAGGCTCTTTAGTCTCAACTCTTTCCATTCCTACCTGTTATTAAGGACGAAAAGATAATCCACTTATTTACTTAAAATTATCCTTATGAGGTTGGGCATGGTGTCTCACACCTGTAACCCAAGCACTTTGGAATGCTGAGGCAGGAGGATTGCTTGAGGCCAGAAGTTCAAGACCAGCTTGTGCAACTGAGTGAGGCCCTGTCTCTACAAAATTTTTAAAAATTAGCTTGCATGGTGGCACACCTCTAGTCCTAGCTATACAGGAGGCTACAGCCAGAGAAGAGCTTGCACGGAAGCATTTCCAGCTGCAGTGTACTAGAATCACACCACGCAGTTCAACCCCAGCCGCAGAGTGAGGGGGTCTCCAAAAAGAAATCCCAGTGACATTTATGGAAGTAGATTATTTCCCTAAACATGCCAATTTAACAATCTTTGCCAAGCAGTAAACCGACATGGTGGTGGGATTTGGGACAGCATGGCATGACTTCTAGTTGTTATCATGGTGACATTTTTGTGAGCTTTCTATTTCAATATGTATTACATGGATCAATTTTTTTCTATTTTGGTACAATCTTCTTTTCATTGCCACATGATGAACTTACTTTTCTGAAAAGTATGTTATTTTTAGTTGCTTAAAAAGATCATGTTGGCCAGGTGTGGTGGCTCACGCCTGTAATTCCAGCACTTTGGGAGGCCGAGTCAAGTGGATCAACTGAGATCAGGAGTTCAAGACCAGCCTGGCCAACATGGTGAAACCCTGTCTCTACTAAAAAAGAAAATAGCTGGGCATGGTGGTAGACACCTGTAATCCCAGCTATTTGCGAGGCTGAGACAGGAGAATCTCTTGAACCTGGGAGGTGGAGGTTGCAGTGAGCCCAGATCACACCATTGCACTCCAGCCTGGGCAACAAGAGCAAAACTCTGTCTCAAAAAAAAAAAAAAAAAAAAAATCATGTCAATTTTGGGGTTAAGTTTTAAATGGAAGCTATTCTTAAAACATATTCATTAATATCACTTAATTATTAAACAAATATTAAACATGAATCCACAATGAACCAAATAGAAGGCTATATGTTGCAGACAAAGAGATGAATTATTCATAGTCTCGATAATTAGGGAGTTTATAGCCCTGCCTATCAGAAGAAGCTTCAGTTCTCCCTGCTATGTAAATCATTTGGAATTCTAAACTAGCTGGTGTAGGTATGAGTTTTCTAAAATTGGGGATACAACTAGATGAAACGTGTTAGATTAAATATGTTCATTTATTTCTGGTCCTTCCTGAAATTCTACTAAAATTACACCAAAGGAATTTTAGAAAGTTAGAAACCCACAGAAAAGAAAGAAAAATGGGAAAATTACAGCAGACTAAAAACATAAACCAATTTTTTTAAGTACTGGAAAGGTAGTGGATAAGTCATAATTGACTTATCAGATTATGTAACTCTTACATCTAAGCCTGCTGATAGGAGAGCTAAGAACCAAGCCGGTTTGTCCTATGGATATCTAAAAAGGCTGAGGAGTTGGTGGTACCAGGTACCTCAGGATGAAGAACATAGGCTTGGACAGAAAGCAGCAAGATCCATTAAAAGTCTTGAAAGTATCAGAACACCAGATGCCTTCCCTGACTCCAAGTGATTTTCTTTCTCCAAACCATTAAGAAGACTGAAGTAAAGTTTTCTCTC
This sequence comes from Macaca fascicularis, assembly GCF_037993035.2. Classification (NCBI taxonomy): domain Eukaryota; kingdom Metazoa; phylum Chordata; class Mammalia; order Primates; family Cercopithecidae; genus Macaca; species Macaca fascicularis. Next base: position 47,015,162 of record NC_088376.1, read on the forward strand.
TGCAGGTGCTGAATCAGACAAGTTCTGATCTGGAGAATACTGAACACACCTCTGATTTGAATGGTGGCTATGATGAGCTATATTGAAACCACAGGAATTAAGTGAAAGGCTACATACTAAAATGCGAGATGCTTATACTATCTTTTCCCTGTTTGGTCCCTAGAATGATCTCAGCTGCGTGATGTCTCCAGGAATGAGATGGAAAATTGCTTTTATGGGGGAAAACTAGCCTAATAGAAAATTATTACACATTAGGTTTGCGATCCCCAGTGAAATGCCTAGGTGTTTGTTTGTTTGTTTGTTTTTTGTTTTTTTTTAAACAGAGTCTCACTCTGTCACCCAGGCTAGAGCGCAGTGGCACGATCTTGGCTCACTGCAACCTCCACCTCCCAGGTTCAAGTGATTCTTCTGCCTCAGCCTCTAGAGTAGCTGGGACTACAAGCATGCGCCACCATGCCCAGCTAATTTTTGTATTTTTAGTAGAGACAGGGTTTCACTATATTTGCCAGGCTGATCTTGAGCTACTGACCTTGTGATCCGCCTGCCTCAGCCTCCCAAAGTGCTGGTTTTGCAGGTGTGAGCCACCACGCCCATCCCTAGGTTTTAATTTGATCACGTTATAGTAAAGCTCACCAATTGTCAAGCTCAATCATGTGCTGTATACAGAACTTCTAGTCATCATTTCAATGCCTTGTTCTTAAAAGTTAAAGAATAGTTAAAAATCACATTTCAGGGAAACCTCTATAAGAAAGAAAGGCAGAAAGGTGGAACAGAGGGAGAAGAGGGAGGAATAGAAGGAATAAAAAAAGTCAGATGAAACAGTCTATTAGGTAGCAGACAAAACCACATACACATACACATAGACACCTGCACACACAGACATCCCTCCAACACATATGGTAATTAAAGTTCTCATAGAGATTGAATACATAAAATAAAAACAAGAGACCATAAAATAAAGAGCAATCAGATAACAAGAGTTCTTAGACATTAAAAAAGAAAAAGATAACATAAATTAAAATAGAAGGTTGGAAGATAAATTGTAAAAGACCTTTAAAAAGTAGAAGTTAAAAACCATAAACTCAGAAGGCCCAACTTTCCACTAATATTAGTTCCAGAAGGAGAGAACAGAGAAAGGAAAGGAGAGGAAATTATCAAATTACAAGAACATTTCTCAGTTTGAAGAGCCCACCAATATTCTCTCAAGAAACATGAAGTTCCTAATAATGTATGTCATCTGGATATTTCAGAATGTCGTGGTCAAAGTGAATAACATTAAAAAAGATTCTAAAATGAAAAAGGTCACATATAAATGAATTATAAATCATAATGTCATTATAGTAATGTGAGAATCTAGATAAGGGATTGGGAAACTGTCTTTGTCAATAAAGTTTTACTGGAAAACAGCCATGCTTATTTGTTTACAAGTTGTCTATGGTTGCTTTGGAGCCAAAACAGCAGAATTGAATAGTTTCAACAATGAACAGATGGCCCCACAAAGCCTGAAAGTTTGATATCTTCCTCATTATAAAAAAAATTGCCATTTCCTAAATGAGAAGATAACTGAATGATGCTTTCAAAATTATGACAGAATATGGTTTATAACTGATCATTTGTTACCACCCACAGTAAAAATTAATTTTGAATGTAGAATAATGGCCTTTTCAGACATGTAAAATTTTGAACACTTACCTCTTGAACATCGTTTCTCATAAAGCTACTAAAAAAGATAAGGAGGATTTGCAGGGAAATTGATTAAAACAAATTTCAAGATGAAATTTATAGAGCAAACAATATAATTTGAATCCAGCAGATGGAAGTTTTATCAGGTATATTCTGATGAATAAATATTATTGCTAGAATAGTTGATAAATACATTTAGAGTAGAGGTGAAGCCCTTGAGATGACTTAGGTACACACACATTTTAAATCAAATACAAAATAGAAGGCAAGTATACCATCAGAGAAGCAAAGGTTTATATAAGAGAGAAAATAGTGAAACCCCGTCTCTACTAAAAAATACAGAAAACTAGCCGGGCGAGGTGACGGGCGCCTGTAGTCCCAGCTACTCGGGAGGCTGAGGCAGGAGAATGGCGTGAATCTGGGAGGGGGAGCTTGCAGTGAGCCGAGATCCGGCCACTGCACTCCAGCCTGGGCGACAGTGCCAGACTCTGTCTCAAAAAAAAAAACAAAAAAAAAAAAAAAAGAGAGAAAATATGAGAGCATACTTAGTGGTTTAACTGGAAACAATAATTATCTGGCCTTCTAAAAGATGGTATAACCATATTGGAAGATGGGGATGAGGAATTATGTACAGCTACGTTGTGTGTTTGTGTATGGGGAACGACATATACAGCAGCTAATCTTCCTCTTCTATGTGAGAATTAGTTAATAGCAATTTAATTATGTTACTATGAGATATAGATGTACATACCCTAAGAAAAAAACTAAAAGAGATGACGTGTTGATATAGTTTGGATATCTGCCCACTCCAAATCTCATGTTGAATCCCCAGTGTTGGAGGTGGGCTTAGTGGGAGGTGTTTGTGTCACGCGAGCAGAGCCCTCATGAATGGCTTAGTGCCTTCCCCGTGGTAATGACTTCACATGAGAGTTGATTATTAAAAGGAGCCTGGCACCTCCTCCTCTCTTCTCTTGCTCCTTTTCTTTCCATGTGGCATGCTGGCTCCCTTTGCCTTCCACCATGAATAAAAGTTTCCTGAGGCCTCACCAGAAGCTAAGCAGAGGCCAGCACCATGTGTTCTGTGCAGCCTGCAGAACTGCCAGCCAAGTAAGTATCTTTTCTTTATAAATCACCCAGCCTCAGGTATTCCTTTGTAGCAATGCAAATTCTCTCTCTCTCTCTTTTTTTTCTTTTTTTCTTTTTTCTTTTTTTGAGACGGAGTTTTGCTCTTGATGTCCAGGCTGGAGTGGAATGGCGCTATCTTGGCTCACTGCAACCTCCACCTCCCTGGTCCAAGTGATTCTCCTGCCTCAGCCTCCTAAGTAGCTGGGATTACAGTCGCCTGCCACCGCACCCAGCTAATTTTTTATATTTTTAGTAGAGACGGGGTTTCACCATGTTGACCAGGCTGGTCTCAAACTCCTGACCTCAGGTGATCCACCCGCCTCTGCCTCTCAAAGTGCTGGGATTATAGGCTTGAGCCACCATGCCTGGCCCAGTGGTTGCTTCTTACAAGTGAGAATCAGTTGTTGGCAGAATTGGGAGAGGGAAAAAATAAGAGAGAAGACAACTTTTTTTTCATTATAAATCTGGTATATTCGTTGTTTCTTAACCTGAGAACTTCTATGACTCTCATTAAGTGGAAATTAAATCTTAATTTGAAAAGGGAGATCTAAAGGTTGGCTGTTAACTAATTTGAGCCTATTTGAATATTTTAAATTGTCAGCGTTCATGTACAAAATCAGATGTTCATGCATGCTAAAATTTTTTCAGGGTTAAGTGCTACCATTTTGCAGATTTAAAAATTTCCCCATTTTCATTACCCAAGGCTATTTTAGAATGAAGGAATAAATCTAAATCACTGAGAATTTGAAAATGGTTCACCTTTCTAGAAATAGGTCAAATCTTAAAAGGACAAGGAGTGAGAATATAATTTCTTTTTAGCAGTTCCAGCAATATATAATAAAGACAATCATTGCAAGATTTTTATAATGTAAAATAACTTTAAGGTAGATGGTTTAATGCCAGAAGAAAGTTAATATTACATAGTTATAAAAGATGAGGATAAATATTAAAATGACAGATACAAAAATCTGTTCACTAGACTGAAAGATTAACTATACCTATGATTTGGAAATTTCAACTACATTCTTACAGAAAGGACTGGATGCACAGTAGCCATAATAACTGCTGCATCTTTTATGTAGGATTAATAATACACTCTTATTGGTAATCATGATTTATAATGCAATGCATAATTGTTTTTTATTTTTTTTAGTAGAGGCGGGGTTTCAACATGTTAGCCAGGATGGTCTTGATCTGCTGACCTCATGATCTGCCCGCCTCGGCCTCCCAAAGTGCTGGGATTACAGGTGTGAGCCACTGCGCCCGGCCACAATGCATATTTTTTAAAGGTTCAATCACATATCTTCCCAAAGAAACTTTTTCTCTCAAGTGCACTGTTGGAACTAGAAACTAAAAGTTCACTAATGTTCTTACTAAAATTCACAGAAACATGGTAGTGCTCTTAGAACAACTAGAAACATAATTTACTTGAATGTCCAAGAAGAATAGAAATTTACATATACATTTCTGGAAATATAAAACAACTATGAGAACTGTGCAATTTTCAAGACTTTTTTTTTTTGTTGAGATGAGGTCTCACTCTGTCACCAATGCTGAAATTCAAAACTTTTTATTCCTGTTTTCAAGAAACTAATTAAAGTGATAAAGCATAAAAATATGCAAAATAGTGGACAAAGATAGTTAAGAATCAACATCACACTGTAGAAAAGGCAGTTATTTTTGTAATCTGGTTGTTAGCAAATTCTCAGATTTTAGAGTTTCGTTCTCCTGATTTTGTCTAATTTAAGGTTTTTTTTTAAAGTAGATGTGCTACAACTGCCAATTGCTATTCTTGAATTTCTTAGTAAAATACAGGAGATGCTGTAGTCAAATACACACTCTTCATTTCTGATGTGAGCTTCTCCATCAAATTACCATGCACTCTCTTACCAAAACAAGCTAGATGGAAAATAGAATATTGAAAGGCTACTGCCATATCTTTCTTGCTCTTTTGCTTTAAAATTTAATTTTAAAAAGTTTCTTTCAAATAATTAAATTGGAACTAGCTCCTCAAGGAGACTTTTGGGTTGATACTAGAAAGGTAGTTAAATACAGAAAGGGAAAAAAAGCTTAGCAAATGCTCACCACAACCCTTTGGCTCTTGTGGCTGCCTGACAACCATCTCTTCCCAGAAATAACCAGCTTACCATTGAACAGCTATTCTTTATGCAGCCAGCATCACAGTGCTCTACTTTGCTTGGAAGGAATGATGGCATAATGTAGGGATTTATATAAATATTGAGCAATATCTAATGGTTTCACCACGTTTCAAAAATTGAAAGGAGTATCATTGGGGGATAGTGGCAAGAAGATCTAGAATAAAAATCTAGATGACTCTCTCAAACTTAGTCCCCCCAGTGCTCACCTTAGTCATTGTAAAGACTATTCTTAATAATCAAGTGGGTAGTATGTTTACTCTGATTTTGTAGTCATTTACTGAGGCTCTCCTAGTGCTTTTTTAAGCACTTCTTAAAGAAAGTGGTTTTATTTGTGGGATATACTTCATCCTAGGCTCAAGAACACACACTTCTCGCCAATGCTGTCCCTATTTCTACTATTGAGACTCCTACTTACGAGAGAACAGCTATTAACCTAGGGCATTCATACAGTTTTATACCTCTGTGACCATCCAGCTATCTGATAGCAGATTGATTACAATGAAACTTCTTTTCTTCTAAAGAATGCATTTTTAATTGCCTTCGCCTATTGGTTTATTAAGGCAAAAATGATGGATATAACAGTATGATAGAAATATCAGTGTGGAAATTAGAAAACTTGGAGTCAAAGCTCAGCTTTACAATATTTATTTATTTACAATAAGCCCTCTCAGTCACAATGTTCTTCACTTTTATAATAAGAAAAATAATCCCGGGGGGGGGGGGGGCGGAGCAAGATGGCCGAATAGGAGCAGCTCCAGTCTCCAACTCCCAGCGTGAGCGACACAGAAGACCGGTGATTTCTGCATTTTCAACTGAGGTACTGGGTTCATCTCACTGGGGAGTGCCGGACGATCGGTGCTGGTCAGCTGCTGCAGCCCGACCAGCGAGAGCTGAAGCAGGGGAGGCATTGCCTCACCTGGGAAGCGCAAGGGGGAAGGGAGTCCCTTTTCCTAGCCAGGGGAACTGAGACACACAACACCTGGAAAATCGGGTAACTCCCACCCCAATACTGCGCTTTAAGCAAACAGGCACACCAGAAGATCATATCCCACACCTGGCCAGGAGGGTTCCACACCCACGGAGCCTCCCTCATTGCTAGCACAGCAGTCTGTGATCTACCAGCAAGGCAGCAGTGAGGCTGGGGGAGGGGCGCCCGCCATTGCTGAGGCTTAAGTAGGTAAACAAAGCTGCTGGGAAGCTCGAACTGGGTGGAGCTCACAGCAGCTCAAGGAAACCTGCCTGTTTCTGTAGACTCCACCTCTGGGGACAGGGCACAGTAAACTAAACAAACGCAGCAGACACTTCTGCAGATGCAAACGACTCTGTCTGACAGCTTTGAAGAGAGCAGTGGATCTCCCAACACGGAAGTTGAGATCTGAGAAGGGACAGACTCCCTGCTCAAGTGGGTCCCTGACCCCTGAGTAGCCTAACTGGGAGACATCCCCCACTAGGGGCAGTCTGACACCCCACACCTCACAGAGAGGAGTACACCCCTGAGAGGAAGCTTCCAAAGCAAGAATCAGACAGGTACACTCGCTGTTCAGAAATATTCTATCTTCTGCAGCCTCTGCTGCTGATACCCAGGCAAACAGGGTCTGGAGTGGACCACAAGCAATCTCCAACAGACCTACAGCTGAGGGTCCTGACTGTTAGAAGGAAAACTATGAAACAGGAAGGACACCTACACCAAAACCCCATCAGTACATCACCATCATCAAAGACCAGAGGCAGATAAAACCACAAAGATGGGGAAAAAGCAGGGCAGAAAAGCTGGAAATTCAAAAAATAAGAGTGCATCTCCCCTGGCAAAGGAGCGCAGCTCATCGCCAGCAATGGATCAAAGCTGGACGGAGAATGACTTTGACGAGATGAGAGAAGAAGGCTTCAGTCCATCAAATTTCTCAGAGCTAAAGGAGGAATTACGTACCCAGCGCAAAGAAACTAAAAATCTTGAAAAAAAGTGGAAGAATTGATGGCTAGAGTAATTAATGGAGAGAAGGTCCTAATGAAAGAGATGAAAACCATGACACGAGAAATACATGACAAATGCACAAGCTTCAGTAACTGACTCGATCAACTGGAAGAAAGAGTATCAGCGATTGAGGATCAAATGAATGAAATGAAGCGAGAAGAGAAACCAAAAGAAAAAAGAAGAAAAAGAAATGAACAAAGCCTGCAAGAAGTATGGGATTATGTAAAAAGACCAAATCTACATCTGATTGGGGTGCCTGAAAGTGAGGGGGAAAATGGAACCAAGTTGGAAAACACTCTTCAGGATATCATCCAGGAGAACTTCCCCATCCTAGTAGGCCAGGCCAACATTCAAATCCAGGAAATACAGAGAACGCCACAAAGATACTCCTCGAGAAGAGCAACTCCAAGACACATAATTGCCAGATTCACCAAAGTTGAAATGAAGAAAAAATCTTAAGGGCAGGCAGAGAGAAAGGTCGGGTTACCCACAAAGGGAAGCCCATCAGACTAACAGCAGATCTCTCAGCAGAAACTCTACAAGCCAGAAGAGAGTGGGGGCCAATATTCAACATTCTTAAAGAAAAGAATTTTCAACCCAGAATTTCATATCCAGCCAAACTAAGTTTCATAAGTGAAGGAGAAATAAAATCCTTTACAGATAAGCAAATGCTTAGAGATTTTGTCACCACTAGGCCTGCCTTACAAGAGACCCTGAAGGAAGCACTAAACATGGAAAGGAACAACCGGTACCAGCCATTGCAAAAACATGCCAAAATGTAAAGACCATCGAGGCTAGGAAGAAACTGCATCAACTAACGAGCAAAATAACCAGTTAATATCATAATGGCAGGATCAAGTTCACACATAACAATCTTAACCTTAAATGTAAATGGACTAAATGCTCCAATTAAAAGACACAGACTGGCAAACTGGATAAAGAGTCAAGACCCATCAGTCTGCTGTATTCAGGAGACCCATCTCACACGCAGAGACATACATAGGCTCAAAATAAAGGGATGGAGGAAGATTTACCAAGCAAATGGAGAACAAAAAAAAGCGGGGGTTGCAATACTAGTCTCTGATAAAACAGACTTTAAACCATCAAAGATCAAAAGAGACAAAGAAGGCCATTACATAATGGTAAAGGGATCAATTCAACAGGAAGAGCTAACTATCCTAAATATATATGCACCCAATACAGGAGCACCCAGATTCATAAAGCAAGTCCTTAGAGACTTACAAAGAGACTTAGACTCCCATACAATAATAATGCGAGACTTCAACACTCCACTGTCAACATTAGACAGATCAACGAGACAGAAAGTTAACAAGGATATCCAGGAATTGAACTCATCTCTGCAGCAAGCAGACCTAATAGACATCTATAGAACTCTCCACCCCAAATCAACAGAATGTACATTCTTCTCAGCACCACATCGTACTTACTCCAAAATTGACCATGTAATTGGAAGTAAAGCACTCCTCAGCAAATGTACAAGAACAGAAATTATAACAAACTGTCTCTCAGACCGCAGTGCAATCAAACTAGAACTCAGGACTAAGAAACTCAATCAAAACCGCTCAACTACATGGAAACTGAACAACCTGCTCCTGTACCCAGAATGACTACTGGGTACATAACGAAATGAAGGCAGAAATAAAGATGTTCTTTGAAACCAATGAGAACAAAGATACAACATACCAGAATCTCTGGGACACATTTAAAGCAGTGTGTAGAGGGAAATTTATAGCACTAAATGCCCACAAGAGAAAGCAGGAAAGATGTAAAATTGACATTCTAACATCGCAATTAAAAGAACTAGAGAAGCAAGAGCAAACACATTCGAAAGCTAGCAGAAGCCAAGAAATAACTAAGATCAGAGCAGAACTGAAGGAGATAGAGACACAAAAAACCCACCAAAAAAATCAATGAATCCGGAAGTTGGTTTTTTGAAAAGATCAACAAAATTGACAGACCACTAGCCAGACTAATAAAGAAGAAAAGAGAGAAGAATAAAATTGACACAATAAAAAATGATAAAGGGGATATCACCACCGACCCCACAGAAATACAAACTACCATCAGAGAATACTATAAACACCTCTACGCAAATAAACTGGAAAATCTAGAAGAAATGGATAATTTCCTGGACACTTACACTCTTCCAAGACTAAACCAGGAAGAAGTTGAATCCCTGAATAGACCAATAGCAGGCTCTGAAATTGAGGCAACAATTAATAGCCTACCAACCAAAAAAAGTCCAGGACCAGATGGATTCACAGCTGAATTCTACCAGAGGTACAAGGAGGAGTTGGTACCATTCCTTCTGAAACTATTCCAATCAATAGAAAAAGAGGGAATCCTCCCTAACTCATTTTATGAGGCCAACATCATCCTGATACCAAAGCCTGGCAGAGACACAACAAAAAAAGAGAATTTTAGACCAATATCCCTGATGAACATCGATGCAAAAATCCTCAATAAAATACTGGCAAACCGGATTCAGCAACACATCAAAAAGCTTATCCACCATGATCAAGTGGGCTTCATCCCTGGGATGCAAGGCTGGTTCAACATTCGCAAATCAATAAACATAATCCAGCATATAAACAGAACCAAAGACAAGAACCACATGATTATCTCAATAGATGCAGAAAAGGCTTTTGACAAAATTCAACAGCCCTTCATGCTAAAAACGCTCAATAAATTCGGTATTGATGGAATGTACCTCAAAATAATAAGAGCTATTTATGACAAACCCACAGCCAATATCATACTGAATGGGCAAAAACTGGAAAAATTCCCTTTGAAAACTGGCACAAGACAGGGATGCCCTCTCTCACCACTCCTATTCAACATAGTGTTGGAAGTTCTGGCTAGGGCAATCAGGCAAGAGAAAGAAATCAAGGGTATTCAGTTAGGAAAAGAAGAAGTCAAATTGTCCCTGTTTGCAGATGACATGATTGTATATTTAGAAAACCCCATTGTCTCAGCCCAAAATCTCCTTAAGCTGATAAGCAACTTCAGCAAAGTCTCAGGATACAAAATTAATGTGCAAAAATCACAAGCATTCTTATACACCAGTAACAGACAAACAGAGAGCCAAATCAGGAATGAACTTCCATTCACAATTGCTTCAAAGAGAATCAAATACCTAGGAATCCAACTTACAAGGGATGTAAAGGACCTCTTCAAGGAGAACTACAAACCACTGCTCAGTGAAATCAAAGAGGACATAAACAAATGGAAGAACATACCATGCTCATGGATAGGAAGAATCAATATCGTGAAAATGGCCATACTGCCCAAGGTAATTTATAGATTCAGTGCCATCCCCATCAAGCTACCAATGAGTTTCTTCACAGAATTGGAAAAAACTGCTTTAAAGTTCATATGGAACCAAAAAAGAGCCCGCATCTCCAAGACAATCCTAAGTCAAAAGAACAAAGCTGGAGGCATCATGCTACCTGACTTCAAACTATACTACAAGGCTACTGTTACTAAAACAGCATGGTACTGGTACCAAAACAGAGATATAGACCAATGGAACAGAACAGAGTCCTCAGAAATAATACCACACATCTACAGCCATTTGATCTTTGACAAACCTGAGAGAAACAAGAAATGGGGAAAGGATTCCCTATTTAATAAATGGTGCTGGGAAAATTGGCTAGCCATAAGTAGAAAGCTGAAACTGGATCCTTTCCTTACTCCTTATACGAAAATTAATTCAAGATGGATTAGAGACTTAAATGTTAGACCTAATACCATAAAAATCCTAGAGGAAAACCTAGGTAGTACCATTCAGGACATAGGCATGGGCAAAGACTTCATGTCTAAAACACCAAAAGCAACGGCAGCAAAAGCCAAAATTGACAAATGGGATCTCATTAAACTAAAGAGCTTCTGCACAGCAAAAGAAACTACCATCAGAGTGAACAGGCAACCTACAGAATGGGAGAAAATTTTTGCAATCTACTCATCTGACAAAGGGCTAATATCCAGAACCTACAAAGAACTCAAACAAATTTATAAGAAAAAAACAAATAACCCCATCAAAAAGTGGGCAAAGGATATGAACAGACATTTCTCAAAAGAAGACATTCATACAGCCAACAGACACATGAAAAAATGCTCATCATCACTGGCCATCAGAGAAATGCAAATCAAAACCACAATGAGATACCATCTCACACCAGTTAGAATGGCAATCATTAAAAAGTCAGGAAACAACAGGTGCTGGAGAGGATGTGGAGACATAGGAACACTTTTACACTGTTGGTGGGATTGTAAACTAGTTCAACCATTATGGAAAACAGTATGGCGATTCCTCAAGGATCTAGAACTAGATGTACCATATGACCCAGCCATCCCATTACTGGGTATATACCCAAAGGATTATAAATTATGCTGCTATAAAGACACATACACACGTATGTTTATTGCAGCACTATTCACAATAACAAAGACTTGGAATCAACCCAAATGTCCATCAGTGACAGATTGGATTAAGGAAATGTGGCACATATACACCATGGAATACTATGCAGACATAAAAAAGGATGAGTTTGAGTCCTTTGTAGGGACTTGGATGCAGCTGGAATCCATCATTCTTAGCAAACTATCACAAGAACAGAAAATCAAACACCGCATGTTCTCACTCATAGGTGGGAACTGAACAATGAGATCACTCGGACTCAGGAAGGGGAACATCACACACCGGGGCCTATCATGGGGAGGGGGAAGGGGGGAGGGATTGCATTGGGAGTTATACCTGATGTAAATGACGAGTTGATGGGTGCAGCACAGCAACATGGCACAAGTATACATATGTAACAAACCTGCACGTTATGCACATGTACCCTACAACTTAAAGTATAATAATAATAAATAAATAAATAAATAAATAAAAAAGAAATTATTACATGTGCAACTTTTTTTTAATAAAAATGCTGTATTAGCATGCAGGTTTGTATTCCTTTAGACTAAACTATTTTTTCATAGGGTGTACGTATTATGGTTAGTTTACTTAATTTTACATTTGAGAAATTTTAGTTTTGTATTAAAAGATAGCCAACAGGTGCCTAAAATATGCACCCAAAGTATTCACAGCATTTAAAATTTGCCTTTGTATTACCTTTTTAAAAAAAATAGAAATTAAACAAACAAACAAAAAAAGATTAAATAAATTAACATTTCATTAATTATTCCAGATTTTAAAAATATGACATAATGTCCAATGCCACTTCTATATTCCTTTAGCCTACTCCCTCTCCTGAGAACAATAACCTGACATTTTGGGGTATTATCTCCTATAATATATGTTAATATACAATATGTTATATTATTATGCATACTTGAATATACACATGCCTCTTTGCAAAATCTAGAGTTGGGTCCCAATTCCATCTTCCTCACCACAACAATTGTCCATAATTTTACCTATAAATTAGCAATAATATTTCTCCTCTATTTTTTTCCTCAGATTTATCTATAATATATGCATCTAGTTCACTCATTAATACTAAGGTATGGAATTTCATTATGTAAATAAACTATGGTTATTTATCTTTCTCTAACAACTAAGAAACAGATTATTTCCCTTTCCCACTATTACTAAGTGTTGTAGTGTCAGCTTCAAACTTGTATCCTTGTGTACATGTGATATTATCTCTACAGTGGACACCGAGAAATGGTATTGTCAGATAGTCTCCAAAGTAACTGTAAAATTGTACATGTTCACCAGAAGTGTGTAAAAGTTTCTTTTCTGCTATTTTTTCACTAACACTTGCTGATAACTGACATATACATTTTTTTCTAATTTGTTGTATAATAGCATTTTTTCATTTTAAATTTGATTTTACTCCAGTGATAGGCAGGCCAATGGTTTCCTGACAATGTCCATATTCTAATTCCAGGAACCTGTAAAAATGTTATCTTACATTGCAAAAGGGACTTTGTGGATGATTAAAAGTTTTCACATAGGAAGATTATTCTGGATCATCTAAGTGAACCCAGTAAAATCATGGGTCCTTATAAAAGGGAAGACAGAGGCGGAAGAGTCAGATGAGATGTGATGACAGAAGCAGATGTGAGAATGATTCAATTGCTTGTTTCAAACATGAAGAAGGGCCACAAACCAAGGAATGAGGGCCGCCTCTAAGAGCTAGAAAAGCTACTATTTTTTATCAAATGGTGGACATCATGTATATCAAATTGTAGAGGCAGATGATATTATATTCCTCCTGAGAGGATTAACTTCTATGTGAATCAGTTGAGGTGAAGGATGTTAACCTGATAAGAACTCTAGTCCTTGTCTTCTTGGCATGGTGGTATCCAGAAAATTCTGCTCTGCTTTTCTGAGCCCTTCATTTCCTCACTTGGCAGACCTTCAGCATCCTTGCTTGCACAGCTTCAGAACTTTGCAAATGTCTTGAGGAGAAAACCATGAAGTCTCAGCTGAAATCATTCCTATAAACTTTATAAAATTAATCAGGAAAGAGGGGAAGAGGAGAAATGAAAATCAACAAAGCTTACAGCATGTTTGGCATTAATCATTAGGTTATCTTGCTCTCATATCTGCTTCCTCATAGTTGTACACCGTTTCTTGCCCCAGAATCACACAGGCCATGTCACTCCTTAACTGCTCTATAGACAATAACTTGAACATCATGAAATGTTAGTTTTTCATTTGAGATATTCTTTTAGGTGGTGTATACCAGTGAAGCTACTGATGCCAGCTGGTCTGAAGGACTCCAAGAGAAGCTGACTCACCAAAGAATGCAGTTTCTACATCCTGATGATTTCATTCCCTTTACCCCAACCAATCACCCCAGTTTTCCAGTCCCTTCATGAATCTTTTAAAAACTCCAGCCCAGAACTCCTCAGGGATATAGATTTGAGTGTCTCCTCCCATCTCCTCTCTCAGTGCCTTGTGATCATTAAACTCTCTGCTGCAAATCCTGCTGTCTCAGTGTATTGGTATGTTATGACTCAGTGGGCATATGAACGTGTTAGTCATGAAACACAACTACAGAAATATTATGCCTTCAGTTTTATTTTTACATCTTTTTAGACCACCAAAATTTATACTGGGTTTTCTATTCTTAGAAGGATTCTTCTTTCCATGTAAAAATACCAATTCTTAGCCCTTCGCCCTGTTTCCCGAATCAGCCATTGGACTAAGAAGAAAGTAGTGCATGCTGGGCATAGTGGATCATGCCTATACTCTCAGCACTTTAGGAGGCTAAGGCAGGAGAATCACTTGAAGCTAGGAGTTTGAGACCAGCCTGGGCTACATAGTGAGACTTTGTCTTGAGAGAAAGAAGGAAAGAAAGAAGTAGCTGCAAAACGTCAGCTCATGGCTCCACTGTCTCCAAAATCCAGACCCCCTGGATTTTATTGCCACTGTTGTCCTCCAATAAAATCTCCAGACATGTAATTCTTGTTTTTATTCAGCTTTTCCTATTGTCTTCACAAGGAATATTAGTCTGCTACAAACGACTCTAGCTTACCTAGAATTCGGTTATTGTGCTATTACATAAAATTCTTGTCATGTCTCCTGAATCAACAGGTACTCTTGTTTGTCATGTCTCCTGAATTTTGCTTTGGTACATCTTTTTTTCCATGTATTTTGTTAACTTTTATTGCAAACTAACTTTTAGCAAGGTTTGCTTTCTCTATTAGTCTTGTGTGGCATGAGTTGTAATCAGGTGTTTCTTTAGGCATAGCCATTCAATTATTATGGAATTTTTCTGGGGTCTCAAGTGGTATGGTTCCAATGGTACTTTTCAGTCCCAGCATGAACATTAGAACCCAAGTCTCTAGATTAATAGTACTGATTCTTTCTCCCTGGGTACCTTCAGTGTTCTTTCATATGTATGTAACATTGGTTTTCAGAACCATCTTGATGTTTAACATCTGAGATTTCTCCCACTGCCCACCTTCTTCTCAGGTCAAATTATGTGTCAAAACCCAAATATGTCGTATTTTATCTAGTTTTTCTCAGTGTTAGAAGTTTTTAATATAATAGTCTACCAGTTTGATTTTTCTATGGATTATTTTAAAAACGATTAGAAAAGCTAATTTATAAAAAAAACAAAAACAAAAACAAAAAAACGGCTTTGTAATCCAGTAAACCATTTTAGGCAATTGAGAAGAAATATATTTGTTATGCATATTAGAAATCAACTTTGTTTTTCATAGTTATTGAAAAAGATTGTTAGAAATATTTTTGATCTGATTTCAGTTACTGCATATACTTGAAAGAAAGATGCCAAGATGCAAGAAACAAAGCAAGGTAAAACAAATATTCCGTAATTCTGATTTATCACCTGTCCAAATCACTGAAGGTATACAAAGTTTCAGTTATACCAAGAAAATAACTTTATTTATTAAGCCTACAGCCCTCGGTACCCAAGGTGATCTCTCACCTAAGTAACAACAAGGCCAGACTCTGCCTAGCTTCTGAGATTAGAAAAGATTGAGTGCATTCAGGGTAGTGTTGCCGTAGACAGGAAAATAATTTTAAAATTATTTAAACTTAAACACTTGAAAAAACTTGGCTGGCGTTGTAGTTTGAATATTTGTTCCCTTCAAAATTCATGTTAAAGTTTGATCTCCAATTGAGAGGAGGGGCCTTGAAGAGGTGATTGGGTCATGAGGGCTCTGTCTTCATGGATGGATTAATCCATTCATGAATTAATGGACCAGTGGTTTAATGAGTTATCATGAAAACAGGACTGCTGGCCTTGTAAAACGGGGAAGAGAGTCCTGAGCTAGCATGTTCAATCCCCTCTGCCATGTGGTGCCCTCACTGCCTCCAAACCCTGCAGAGTCCTTATCAGCAAGAAGGCCTTCACCAGATGTGACCGGTCGACCTAGGACTTAGTTTTCATAACTGTAAAAAAATTTCTTTTCTTTTTAAGTTACCCAGTTTCAGGTATTCTGTTGTAAGTGATAACAAGTGGACTAAGACAGCTGTTAAAATTTATTTTATGCTAAATTTTTTTTTTCCGATACTGTCTCCCGCTACCAATGAACAGAATAGAAACAGTCATTTGCAAACATAGTAGTATTTGAATATATCATCTAATTTCATGGAGCTGTATCCTCCTTTGTCCTTTACTAAATTCAATGCTAAGATATCTTTTTTGTATATGATTAAATATTTAGTAATATTTGAAGGAAAAGAGGCAATTAAGACAAGAATAAGGCTTTTTGATTACAACAGGCATTTGAAAACCTTTGTTGTTCCACAATTTTAAGCCACCCCTAACAAACTCTTCTGAAATTGATGGGCAAATTTTACATTGCTTGATGAAATTTTCACCAAGCGGGCTTTTCCCTAAAAGTCTGAATCGAAGTCATTTTATGATCCAGTAGCAAACATCATTAGTAGAGATGGTGGAGACTTCCTGAGTGTTTAATGCATTCTGGGAAACCACCACAACTTGGCAAAGTTTCTCTGTGGTTGCTTTATAGTGCAGAGCCTCACTCTGTGTAGTAAAAATAAAACCAAATTCATTTGGGCACAGTCTTTTTGTTGCTTTATTTAATTTTCACTTTGGCATATGGCCCTTAAAGCTTTAATAGGGCAGATGTGGCTTTGGAAGGGCTTACTAATCCAACTTGGTTAATCACTTTCACGGTAGAAACCAGCTCAGCAGTTTTTTCTCAGTCCACAGTTAGTTCCTGTTCTCTTTGATTTTTTCCTTTGGTGGAAAACCTCTCCATGGGGCAACCTATTATCAGTAGACATTTTCCTGAATTTTGAGGTAACTACCTTCAAGTTTCTGGGTTGCAAAGGCACAGGCAGAGGAAAAGCAACTACAACCAAGCTACCGATACCTGGAAAGAAAAATAAAGAATTGTGTTTGTACTTGCAGCTTCTTTCACGATGCACAGCATGATGGCTCCAGATTGCTCTGTGGGATAGAGAGTTGATTATGTGAGGTTAGCATTCGAGAAAATCCTAAATGGATTAGCATTTTTGATGATCATTGGTGTTTCTGATGTCAGTGAAGGACCATAGAAAGAATATGAGCTGTGGAGTCAGGCAGTCCGTTCTTCAGGTCCTGAGAGCCTAGTGTAGATTTTTCTCAGTCCACCTTCTGACAGTAATATATATGACTGCCTACCTCACAGGATTTTGTGAGGATTCAGTGGCAGGAAGTGGTGTTTCCTGAACTTCAGTTATTTACATACCACATGAGGAGTTTTAAAAATCCTATATGTGGGTTCTGATTGTATTATTATTTACATAATGTTTTAACAATCAACACTCTTTCCCTCATTTTTTAAAATGTGTATGCTCTTTAGCCTTATTAAAAGCAATATTTGCAAAAATTTAATGCGCTACTTATATTGCTTCATTACACATTAAAATAAATATAAAGTTATCTCTTGTGCATTAGATTAATAAACAGCCCTGTGTTATGCTCAGGTAATATATAATACAATGGCCTTATTTGTATTAGTCACAATCTCCCACTAGACTGTAAGTTAGTTGAAAGCAGGGGCTTTTATTCAATTTATTTACTCTGATATCCTTGATACCTAGCACAATGTCTGGCACACAGAAGTCCTCAAATTGTCTGAAAATTACCCTGGGATTTATTTCTTGTTTACTTAGAAAAGGAGTCAGATTGGAGAAGGGATGACTTCTCCCCATAGGCATGCCTGCACCCAAACTCAGCATTCCACAACACTGTGGGCTTCCTCCCTCTGGCAGGAGGGGCTATCCTGGAACCAAATTACCCACGAGCTCTAAGAGTTGCACAATTCGCTTTCCCAGATTACTGCAGAAACCTCTAAAACTTCACCTGGTTTGCCTGATTTCCAGTATTCTGATGATCACCACAATTTCACTTTGGCCAAACTCTTTCTTCTTTCCCTATCACCACTCTTTCTCTTGCTGTCTCTCTCTCTTAATATCTCTCTCTCTCTGAGATCATTTTCTCTCTCTCTCTCTCTCACACACACACACACACACAAACACACATTCTGACTGGTTGCTTGCATGTTTGCCTTATAAAAAGGTTAATCAAAAGACGGGCAAGGAGTCTCCTCTGGAGCCATCATGCGTGGTGTGTCCAGCAGAGTGCCTTGGCCCGGACACACCCACCTTTGTGTGAAGATGAAAGAATAGAGTCCCTGTGGCTTTTCTTTTCTTGTAACCCCAGGCTTGGCTTATAACTTTCCTCACTGAAACCTTTTCCTCAGTCCATTCTGTGGGAAGTTGTGGAGATCTTTTCAAGCCCTTCTTCATGACAGCTGGCATGCAAAAAAGTGACACACCCTGTGTGACCAAAAGATGGCAGGATGTATGTGTAGTCTCATGTTCTGTTAAACAAAACATTCTGAAACCATATTCCACACAGTGCCCAGTACCTGGCACATAGTAGTATATAATAAATATTTCTTGGCCCCATGATGAATGGATACATGAAAACTTGTAGTTGGTGAAAGCATAAATGGCTGAAAAAGCTTTACACGTTTTTTTCATATTTAATAAAGTGCAGAGATATTAGAAGAGCAGTAAACAACATAAGTTGGCTGGCATTTATAAGCATATATTTGCTTTTTGAATAAGCTCTCTTTAAAAAGTTGCATTACTTTTCTGAATTATATATTATACATAATTTAACCTTGTCCTGAATACTTATAAGTAAAAAGAGGATTTTACAAACAATTAAAAGGAGATATAGATCTAGCAATTTCAGGGGTATTATTCTTAGTAATTTTTGCTTGGCTACAAAAATAACATGTGTAACCAAAAGACACAGTCACGAAATGTATAGCATGTGAATGGTCCTTGGTAGGATTCTCTCCCTATTTCCACAATATTTATCTTCCATAGATACCTCCTTAAAGAAAGAAATTTGGAAAGATTATATACTATATTTAATCAAATATCTGTTCCAATGTTTGTGTTAACATTGAATTTTCTTTCTTTCTTTTTAATTTTTATGGTTACATAGTCAGTGTATATAGTTATAATGTATATGGGATATTTTGATACAGACATACAATGTGTAATAATCATAAGAGGGTAGTTGGAGTATCCATCACCTCAAACATTTATTCTTTCTTTGTGTCACAAACAAACCAATTATGCTCTTTTAGTTAATTTAAAATGTACAATAATTATTTAATTATTTGGCAGTCATCCCGTTCTTCTACCAAATATTAGATCTTATCCATTCCATCTGACTATATTTTTGTACCTATTAGCCATCCCCATTTCTATTGCCTCACCCCACCACTACCTTTCTAGCCTTTGGTAACCATCATTCTATCTTCTATCTTTATTAGTTCAATTATTTTAAAATTTTTAGCTCCCACAAATGAGTGAGAATATGTGAAGTTTGTCTTTCTGAACTTGGCTTACTTCACTTAACGTAATGACCTCCAATTCCATCCATGTTGCTGCAAAGGACAAGATCTTATTCTTTTTTTATGGCTAAATAGTACTCCATTGTGTATACATACCACATTCTCTTCATCTACTTATCTGTTGATTGAAACTAGGTTGCTTCTAAATATTGGCAATTGTGAATAGTGCTGCAATAAACATGGGAGTGCAGATATCTCTTTGATATACTAATTTCCTTTTCTTCTGGGTATAAACCTAGCAGTGGAGTTGCTGGATCATGTGGTAGCTTGATTTTTAGTTTTTTTGTTCCAAACTGTTGTCCATGGTGATTGTACTAATTTGTGTTCCCACTAACAGTGTATAGGGGTTCCCTTTTCTCTTCATCCTCTCCAGCATTTGTTATTACATGTCTTTTGGATAAAAGCCATTTTAACTAGGGTGAGATGATATCTCACTGTGGTTTTGATTTGCATTTCACTAATGATTGATGACGTTGAGCACATTTTCATATACTTACTTTCCATATGTATATCTTCTTTGGAGAAATGTCTATTTAGATCTTTTACCAATTTTTAAATTAGATTATTTGTTTTATTCCTATTGAAGTGTTTGATCTCCTTGTATATCCTGGCTATTAGTCTCTTCTCAGATGGGTAGTTTGCAAATATTTTCTCCCATACAGTGGGTTGTCTCTGTACTTTGCTGATTGTTGCTTTGCTGTGCAGAAGCTTTTTAACTTGGTATGATTCCCTTTGTCTATTTTTGCTTTGCTTGCCAGTGCTTGTGAGATATCACTCAAGAAATCTTTGCCTAGTTGAATGTCCTGAAGATTCCCAATGTTTTCTTTTAGGAATTTCATAGTTGGGGGACTTAGATTTAAGTTTTTAATCCATTTTGATTTGATTTTTGTATATGGTGAGAGATAAGGGTCTATTTTCATTCTTCTGCACATAGATACCCAGTTTTCCCAGGAACATTTATTTAAGTGACTGTCCTTTCCTTAATGTATATTCTTGGCATCTTTGTCAAAAATGAGTTCACTGTAGATGTGTGAATTTACTTCTGGGTTCTTTGGTCCATTAGGCTATGTGCATATTTTAAGGCCAGTATCATGCTGTTTTGCTTACTATGGCTCTGTAGTATGATTTGAAGTCAAGTGACTTGATTCATCCACTTTTTTTTGTTGTTGTTAGGGTAGCTTTGTCTGTTCTGGGTCTTTGTGGTTCCATATACGTTTTAGGATAAGTTTTTCTATTTCTGGAAAGAATGTCATTGGTATTTTGATAAAGTACCCTAGAAATTAAAGTAAAATAAAAAAAAGATTACATTGAATGTATAAATTACTTTGTGTAGTATAGAAATTTTAACAATATTAATTCTCTCAATCCTTGAACATGAAATATGATTCCATTTTTTTGTGTGTGTCTGCTTGCATCAGTGTTTTATAGTTTCATTGTGGAGAGCTTTCACTTCTTTGGTAAAGTGTATTCCTAAATATTTTAGTATTTTGTTTTATTTGTGGTATTGTATTTGGTATCTTTTTATTTTATTTTATTTATTATATTTGTGGTATTGTATGTGGTATATTTTTCATATTGTTTGCTGTTGCCATATAGAAATGCTAATAAATGGGTATGTTGGCTTTGTATTCTGTATCTTTAATGAATTTAACAGTTCTAATAGTTTTCTTGTGGAGTCTTTATGTCTTTACAAATATAAGATTATACCATCTGCCAACAAGAATAATTTGACTTCTTCCTTTACAATTTCTTTCTCTTGTCTGGTTGTTCTAGCTAGAACATCCACTATCAGTGGAAAACCGTAGTGAAAGTGGGACTCTTTTTCTTGTTCCAGATCTTAGAAGAAAGGCTTTCAGATATTCCCCATTCAGTGATACTACTGTGGGTCTGTTGTACATGACTTTTATTGTGTTGAAGTGTATTCTTTGTATAACCAGTTTTTTTGAGGGTTTTTCTTTTTATCATGAAGGAATGTTGAATTTTATCAAATGCTTTTTCAATGTCAGATGAAATTATCTGTTGATTATTCTGTTGATATGATGTATCACATTGATTGGTTTGTGTATGTTGAACCTTCCTTGCATACCTGGGATAACTTCCCCTTGGTCATGATGAATAATTTTTTAATGTATTGTTGAATTCGATTTGCTAGTATTTCATTGAGAATTTTTGCATCAATGGTCAGTAGGCATATTGGCCTATAGTTTTCTTTTTTGACGTGTCATTTTCTGATTTTGATATCAGGGTAATACTGGCCTCTTAAAATGAGTTTGAAAGTATTCCCTCCTCTTCTATTTTTCAAAATAATTTGAGTAGAATTGGTATTAGTTTTTCTTTAAATGTTCGGTGAAATTCAGCAGTCAAACCATTGTGTCCTGGATTTTCTTTGCTATGAAACTTTTTATTACAGCTTTGATCTCATTATTTATTATTGGTCTGCTTAGGTTTTGGATTTCTTCATGGTTCAATCTTGGTAGGTTATATGTGTCTAGGAATATATATATATATATATATATTTTTTTTTTTTTTTCTAGATTTTCCAATTTACTGGCATACAGGTGCTCATGGTAGCCACTAATGATCCTTTGAATTTCTACAGTATCAGTTATAATGTCTCCTTGTTCATCTCTTATTTTACTTATTTCAGTGATATCTTCTTTTTTCTTAGTTTGATTAAAGGTTTGTCTATTAAGTTTGGCTGGTTAAAGGTTGGTTAATTTTCCTTATCTTTTGATGAACCAATTTTTTGTCTCATTAATTTTTGGGGATTTTGGTTCTAATTTCTACTCTGATCTTTATTGTTTCTTTACTTCTACTAATTTTTGGTTTGGTTTGCCCTTGCTTATCTACTTATTTAAGATGCATCATTAGATTGTTTATTTGAAGTTTTTTTCCTTTTTTGATAGATGTGTATTGCTATAAACTTCCCTCTTAGAACTGTTTTCACCTTATCCTATATGTTTTGGTATGTTGTATTTTCATTTCATTTTTTTGTGAGAATATTTTTTTATTTCCTTTTTAATTCCTTAATTGATTCATTGATCAGTCAGAAACATATTATTTAATTTCCATGTATTTGTATCATCTTCAAAATTCCTTGTGATTGATTTCTAGTTTTATGTCATTTTGATAAAAGAAGATGCTTGATATTATTTCAGTTTTTTTGAATGTTGTAAGACTTGCTTTTGTTCTAACGTATGGTCTATCCTTGAGAATAATCCATGTGCTGAGGAGAAGAATGTGCATTTTGCAGTCACTGGATGAAATATTCAATAAATATTCATTTGGTCTACAGTACAGATTAAGTCGAATAATTATTTGTGGATTTTCTGTCTGGATGATCTGTTCAATGTTGAAAGTAAGGTGTCAAAGTTTCCAACTATTATTGTATTGGGGTTTATCTCTCTCTTTACCTCAACCAGTATTTGCTTTATATATCCAAATGCTCCAGTGTTGAGTGCATATATATTTACCTCTGTTGTATCCTTTTGTAGAATTTACCACTTTATCATCATGCAATGACCTTCTTTGTCTCTTTTTTTTTTTTTTTTTTTTTTTTTTGAGATGGAGTCTCGCTCTGTCGCCCAGGCTGGAGTGCAGTGGCCAGATCTCAGCTCACTGCAAGCTCTGCCTCCTGGGTTCATGCCATTCTCCTGCCTCAGCCTCCTGAGTAGCTGGGACTACAGGCACCCACCACCTCGCTTGGCTAGTTTTTTTTTTTTTTTTTGTATTTTTTAGTGGAGACGGGGTTTCACCATGTTAGCCAGGATGGTCTCGATCTCCTGACCTCGTGACCCACCCATCTCAGCTTCCCAAAGTGCTGGAATTACAGGCTTGAGCCACCGCGCCCAGCCGACCTTCTTTGTCTCTTTATAATTTTTGTGTTGAAATCTATTTTGTCAGCTGTAAGTATGGCTACACTTGTTCTTTTTTGTTGTCCATTTGCATGGAATGTATTTTTCCATCTATTTTCAGTCTACGTGTGTCTTTATAGGTTTTAGTGTGTTTTTTGTGGGCAACATATTATCAATCTTGTTTTTTCATTCATTCAGCGATTTCATTACTTTTGATTGGAGAGTTTAGTCCATTTACATTTAATGTTATGTTTGACAAATAAGGATTTACTCTTTTTTGTTACTTGTTTTCTTGTTGCTTTGTGCTCTTTTCTTCCTTCCTTCCTTTCTTTCTCACTTCATTTTAGTGAAGGTGATTTTCTCAGGTAGTATGTTTCAATTTCTTGCTTTGTATTGGTTGTATCTGTATTTGCAGTGTATTATTTGCATGTTTCTTGTGTTGCATTTGCAGGGTATTGTTTGCATGTTTCTTTTCTTTTTTCTTTCTTTCTCTTTCTTTCTTTTTTTTTTTTTTTTTTGAGACAGAGTCTCACTCTGTTGCCCAGGCTGGAGTGCAACAGCCTGGTCTTGGCTCACTGCAACCTCTGCCTCCCAAGTTCAAGCGATTCTCCTGCCTCAGCCTCCAGAGTAGCTGGGATTACAGGTGCAAACCACCATCTGGCTAATTTTTGTATTTTTAGTAAAGACAGGGTTTCACTATGTTGGCCAGGCTGGTTTTGAACTCCTGAACTTGTGATCTGCCCACCTCGGCCTCCCAAAGTGCTGAGATTACAGGCATGAGCCACCATGTCTGGCCTGGTTACATGTTTCTTAATTTGAGGTTGCTATAAGGCCTGTGAATAATATCTTATAACCTATTGCATTAAACTGATGACAACTGCCTGGCTACCACTTATGTTCACTCAAGGCCCAAGGGCTCTACAATCAACTGGTGGCCAATCCATCCAGACTTGTGTCCTCCACTTCAAGGCAATTCTCCTGGGTCTCGGGCAGGTCTGGAGATGTTGTCTAGGAGCCAGAGCCTAGAGACTGAAACCTTAGGAATTTACCTGGTACTCTGTTCTACTGCAACTACGCTGGTACCCAAGACACAGACAAAGTCTTTCCTACTCTTTCCTCATTTTACCTGAAGTAGAGGAGTCTCTACCCATGGCTACCACCCACCCCAGGCTCATGGTGTGTACTTCCTGGCTACCACTGATATTCACTCAAGTGCTCTTGTTCAAGGTCCAAGCGCTCTTCAGTCAGCTTATGGTGAATGCTACCACTCCTGAATCTCTCCCTTCAGGGCAGTTGACTTCCCTCTGCCCCAGGGCAGGTCCAGGAATGCTGTCCTTGAGCCAAGGCCTGGAATCAGGAACCCCAGGAGCCCACTTGTTTCTCTACTGTGGCAGAGCTGGAACCTAGGCTTCAATACAAAGTCCCCTTTACTCTTCTCTCTCCTTTCCTGAAGTAGAAGTGGTATCTCCCTATAGCCACCACAGCTAGGAATGTGCTGGGTCACATCTGAAGCCAGCATGTCTCTGAGTCCTACCCAAGGCCTGCAGTGAGTATAGCTTGTATTCTTGGCCCTCTATTTCAGCCTCTATCTGGACAACAATACAATGCTGATTTTATTCTCATTTGAAATCCTTTTGGTAACTTTCTCTGGGACTCCATTCAATCACGGATGTGTAGAGGATTCATGTGTATAGACTTGAATGGTTAATGTTTTTGGAGCACATTCTATTGCCAGCTGTCTTCTAAAGACTTAAACTTTACATTGATTCACTCGTTTAATCTCCATTACAACTATATGAAATATTGACAACATTACCGCCATTTTATAGATGAAAACAGAGGCTCAGAATGTTTTGGTACTTTCTCAAGATCTTACTGCTAGAAAAGATGTACAGTCTCCTCAATGGTTGGAATTTGCTTCATCCTTGCTACCTTAGTGTGGTGTATTTATAATTATCTTTGGCTTTAATGCTTTACTGTGCCGATGATTTTTTGGTGACCTGCTTTTCTTCACACTAAACATCTATCTTCCTCCATTCTCTTAAGTTATCATTGATGCAAATTTTTTGGTTGGAGATAATTAAGTCTAATAATTAGTGGAAAGCATAATATAGTGTTAGAAACAGTTTTAATATTAATGTCAAACTTTACCATGGCTAGAAAATTATTTAACAGATTTCTTACTGGCATGTCCTCCGTAGAGCCTCGGCACATGTCACATCATTTTAACCACGGGGTCTCTCCTCTCTCTCTTCTCTCCATTCCCATGGCTTCACATACTCTACTCGGGCAACCTAGAGAAAAACAAACTTCCTTTTACTTTACTGTACAGGGAAGTTCACCTTTCTCTTTTTAATTTCCTCTTGTTTCAAGTCACACATGAATTCTTACTTTTCATGTCCAAAAAAGCTTTTATAAATATTTCCCTAAATAAAAAACCACCTTCACTAATACATGTAAATGTAACAAGTTATTTTTAAAATTTTAAATACTGATATTTTTCTTTTTACTACGTCTATTAATAGCAAAAAAGTAAAAAAGAACTTAAATATGTGGTTATAAGAAATTTAACAAATAAAAGACATTTCCATAGGAAGAATTATGTGTTTAGTTATACAGGAAAATGTTCACTAAACAGTAAGTTAAGAAAACAGATTATAAAAGATTACACATAACACTATGTGCAGCTTTCTACCTTATTTTTAAACAAAATATATCAGTACCCCTATTATATATACCAACTATTATTTGTCACAGACTATAACTAAGTGATCTTCTCATGGCCTATTCTCATATGTAAGATCATTTGCTTTTACTCAAATACTGCTAGCCACTGTGATTCCCTAATACCACCTTTACTAAAGGAAAATAATTACTAAGGGCTTTCTCTGTGCTTAATATAGTTCCGGGCACTTCACAGATATGAACTCACTTAAAGTCACTCACAACAACCCAGCAAGGCACATACCACTATAATCTTCACTTTATAGCTGAATAAACTGAAGTACAGATAAGTTAAATATCTGTTCAATTCATAAAGCAGCAGTAGCAAAGCCAGATTTGAACCCAGGAAGTCTGGTTCTGGACCCTACACTCTTATCTACTAAGCTTGAGTGTTTATTTTCTTGCCTCTTGTTCTCAGATAATATTTTTTCCTACTTCAATTGGTTCTGCTTTAGTCAACTTTGGCCATTTCTAATGTGTGCTTCTCTGTTAGGGTGGATAGAATAGGAGTGCTTAGAATACACATCTAACTTCTTAAATGAATAACCTTAATTTTATGCAAAACGTTAAGTCAATCATTTCTAATCAAACGAACATTTATAGTAGCTTTACTGCCTCTCCCATATTGAAAGGAATTGAGCTTTTTCTTCATTTATAAACCTCTTATTGTTTCATACAGGTATGGAGTTGTTTCCAGTAACTGAGTGGCTGGAATTCTGGCTGTGAGAGGCTTGAGATGGTGATTATAGACTTTATGTTACTTGCTGGTCAGCCCCTTCATTGTTTGTGGAAGAGCTCAGAGATAAGAGGGTTTAGTAAGTAAGCATCTGGTGCCTCCATTGATAAACTTGGAGAAAGCCCACACATGTAAATAATAGATTGTGGGTGAAATATTTTTGCATTTATGCCTGATGAGTCTTGGGTTAAGAATGATGGGTAGGGAATTTCCATATAGCCTAGTGACACTGAGAACAGATTTGACAATAGGCAAAGCATTTTCTTCCCTGATCTGGTTTAGTCAGGCCCTTCACTGGCCCTGGAACATCCTTGGCTCCCAGGCTCCTCAGAGGGGAGAAAGTGACAGCCAAGCTGGCAGGAGTACAGTAGGTCTCACAGGACTTTGTTGTAAAGTTATGTTTTCATCTTGTTGCAGTCTCTGGTTGACTGGACAGGAGTTTCTTCTTCGTGAGGGTATATCATAAATGTGTTACCACACAAATTCTCTGTAAAAACTGGCAGTTCTTGATATCTACCTTCAAATAGTTTAGTAATCAATTTCTCTAAAGTCTCCTGCTTAAGAATTGTTTTTTTTTTCATTAAGATCAAAGTCAGCTTCATAAGTGAAGGTGCTAAAAAGGGAGAAAATGACACTGATTTCCAGCAGAAAAGATTATACTTATTTCACCATGGTTTCCAAAACAAAACAAATGCTAATCACTAAACATGAAGCTCCTGGGCAAGGAATTTGCTGGCACATAAACTGATTTTCCTTGCAGATGTGGCTTTCTGCTTCCTGTGGCTGCAGTGGGAGGGAAAGCTTTGGATGAGATGATTGAAGAGCAAATGCCTTTGCCCTGAATTTTTTACCTAGTCTTTCCAGTTGTTTGACATAGAATTCTGCTCTCCTTACCTCTTACTGTTCTTCCAATTCTTATTTTATACAATTAAAGGTATTCTATAGATAAATACACATGAAAAATTGCAATGTAAGACCATCACATAATCTCCCTTTAAAAACCGTGGGTTTATTTTGACATGTAAGAATTGCCTTGTGCTACTGCATGATACCATCTTTTGGGTGTTAGAGTAGTGCCCTGTGGCCCTGTGACTGGGTTGCTTTTGTTATCACAGTATGTCAACCTTGATTTGCCCTGTTGTGCAGTTGTGCTGTCAGTAGCTTTGTTTTGACAGTTGTAAGTTATGTTTCTCCTTGTAGCATATTGTCACACATACACTGGCAAGAAGAAATGTAGGTTGCTAAATATAAATCCTCCAGGAAAAGGAGAGAAGTATAATAGCTCTTTAGACAACAACTATAAATGATTTTTGAGTTAATGTGTTTCATGTCGGGACAAGAACCACTTCTAGATAATGGAAAAAAAGTTTTAATGTATAATTTATGAGCAACTAATGATTTTAAAGAAAAAATAATGGATTATTTTATCCATTAAAATATTTTAATTTTGCACAGCTTTATATGAAATATCAGTGAAAATAATGATATGTTAAAACCTATCTCAATTATGGAATAAGAGTTTGCACATGCTATGCTCTACCAAAAGAAATTATTTCTCTTTGTGTTTCTGTTTGCTTGTACTCCCAGAAGGCCTATGACGCTAGAAAGGTTAAGAACCATAGTGTGCTGCTGGTACAGACATACTCTGATCATCTGGCACATCAAAGAGCTGTGTTACCTTGGACACATCTGATGGCAAACACAGGACAATACCCAGAAGGCTCTGTCACAGGGTATCTTGATGTCCATTCAGTATTTCTCTTCTAATTCTATAGGAATCTGGAATATTTCCATGATTGGGATAGATGGAAAGGGGCCACATAATGGCTTAGAAGACAAAGACCCTTAGTTTGCCAGCTATTTAAGCATTTCTGTATCCATCTTTGATTTGGAGGGTCTGAACTAATTCTATTCCTCAAAACCAGTCCTTACA
Organism: Macaca fascicularis; assembly: GCF_037993035.2. Lineage (NCBI taxonomy): Eukaryota > Metazoa > Chordata > Mammalia > Primates > Cercopithecidae > Macaca > Macaca fascicularis. The sequence continues at coordinate 47,043,747 of NC_088376.1, forward strand.
ATTTCATATGCCCTCCTCTTTCATGATAGTACCTGCACCTAGAGGGCAGGTGCTTGTGTAGTTTTAGCAGAGTGTTGGCAACAAAAAGCAGATTGGGCTCAATGGGATCCAAATGAAGAACATTCACATGCTTTTTCAAATCACCTGTAGTTTTCAGAATACCATGATTCTGATTTTCTTGGAAGAGGTAAAGCAACAAGAGATAACTAACATTAATGATTTGACAATCAAAAGATAATTTGTGTGTCAGAATAGAAAACAGAAGTTATTCTATTAGGGAACTCAAAAACAAAGGTCAGGTCTGGATTCTAGTAATAGATATGTTATAATTTTACTTTGAAACATAATTTCTATCTCTGTGGTCCCCCCTTTTATACAATCTAAAGAGAAATTATATTTTCTTTTATATTCTCTTTTATACAATATAAATAAAAAGTATAAATAATAATTTCTTTATAAAAAGAAATCATAGTAAGGCCAATTTGTATGCAAAATAAGTTTTAGTTTTATTATATTTGGCCAGCTTATTTGCATAAAGTGCAGCAAGGAGATTGGCCATATAGGCTCCTTTTAAGTTGGCTTTGCTAGAACTTAATTTTTTTTTATTATACTTTAAGTTCTTGGGTAACATGTGCAAAATGTGCAGATTTGTTACATAGGTGTACATGTGCCACGTTGGTTTACTGCACCCATTAACTCATCGTTTACATTAGGTATTTCTCCTAATGCTATCCTCTCCTCTCCTCTCTCTCCCTCCTCCCCCTAACCCTCCCCTTCCCCCTCACCCTCCCTTCTCCCACCACCCCCCACCCCCTACCCCCTACCCCCCACCCCACACCCAATGACAGGCCCCGGTGTGTGATGTTTCACACACTGTGTCCAAGTGTTCTCATTGTTCAATTCCTACCTATGAGTGAGAGCATGTGGTGTTTGGTTTTGTTAGAACTTAATTTTAAAATATGTTACTCCAGTCAAAGCCTTGGTAAAACAAGCAGCGTCTCCAATTGTGACCTTGTGTCCTGTTACAAAAGAAAACATAGTCTTACTGAACTTATGCAAATGATTATATTACCATAAAGTAAGAATTCTCATGAATAGTTTCCAAATTTTGGAGAACTCAGGTAGAGAGAATGGTAAACTCTGCTCACAAAAGTATACTTTACAATCAGAGTAGCAGTCTTTCAAATAGGATGTTGTCCTTTCACCTTGAAACTGCCATCCACAAATAAAACAGCTCTTTGACAGTAAAGTGAGAGCTGTTTATTTGGCACTCCAAAATCCAGCAGCTCTTCACAGTTCCAGAGTCTGTCCTGTCTTGCTCCTAGTATGGTTGAGGAAACAGTTGAGCTATGGACATCAGTGCATTGACTTTTGATCATGCCATGGGACCTGGGGTTCTCCAGGTATCCTATCCTCATAGACCAGTCATATTAAGTGAAGAATAATGAGGGTCATAAATTTGGAAAGGAGAGCCTTATTGCTCCTAAAGTGTTGCAACCTGAAGGGTACCCATTCTGACAAGTTGGGAAGTGTAGCCTGTGGCCAGAAGCCAGAAACTTGGCACTTCCTAGGTCATTTTTAAAATACAAATTTCAGCTGGTTAGCCCAAGAGAGCATGAAACTATTCAACTCTTGGTTGAACTATTCAACTCTTGCTCCTGACAATAGCAACAGTAGCAGGTTTTAGTTTTTAAGCCTATAAGTTCATTTTCTTTATCTCTAATCCCAAAACTCCTAGCTTGAGTTTCTTCATTTTATATCTTATCTCTAGATTTTTTTTTTAAATTTGAGCAGCACTTGAAATAAAAGCTTAGCCGTATGAGTAAAGTGTTTATTATCTGATATATATATATGTGCGTGTGTATATATGTGTGTGTGTGTGTGTGTATTTTTTTTTTTTTTTTTTTTTGAGACTGATGCTCACTATGTTTTCTAGGCTGGTCTCAAACTCCTGGGCTCAAGTGATCCTCCTACTTCAGTTATCTAATATGTCTTAAGTCAGGAATCCCTTACATGGCTTTCCAAATAGATCAATCTTCTAACAAATTCTAACAAGTCAAGATTTTCCTAATTGCCTTTTCAATGTCTTTCAAACAAAAGATGAACCTTTATGCACTGTATTAGTCAAGGGTCTCTAGAGGAACAGAACTAATGGAATATATATTCATATATATATATGCATAAGTTTATATATATATATATAAGTTTATATATATAAAGTTTATTCAATATTAACTCACATGATTACAAAGTCCCACAATAGGCCATCTGCAGGCTGAGGAGCGAGGAGAGCCAGTCCAAGTTCCAACACTGAAGAACATGGAGTCCAATGTTTGAGGGCAGGAAGCATCCAGCATTGGAGAAAGATGTAGGTTGGGAGGCGAGGCCAGCCTCTCCATTCATATTTTTCTGCCTGCTTGTATTCCAGCTGCACTGGCAGCTGGTTAGATTGTGCCCACCCAGATGAAGGGTGGGTCTGCCTTTCCCAGCCCACTGACTCAAATGTAAATCTCCTTTAGCAACACCCTCACAGATATACCAAGGATCAATGCTTTGTGTTCTTCAATCCAATCAAGTTGACACTCAGTATTAACCATCACAAGTCCAACCCTTGTCAACTTGATCCCACACACATCTCCTGAGATCATACATAATCTTCAAATAAACACAATAATAAGGTCATTATTACACCTAACATAACACAACTATCCTTTGTACAACCAGAAGCACACCAATCCCCAATACAAATACAATTACATAAACAGTACTTAAATGCTGATGTGAAGTCAATAAATTTTATATCACATGATAAAGGAACAAGGAAATAAAATGAAGATATTTTCTTAGTACAAGTGTATACAAGCACAAACATGTTTTTAACAAAAGAAGAAAATACTCATGACAATTACAGTCCTCGTTGCTGCAGCTGGTCATGTTGTTGTAGCTGGTATTGATGACTACCTTCTTCTACTACCCATTCTGTATTCCCTTTGCCTTCAGCAAGCATCTCAGCAGGTCATGTTTTCTTTCCTGGTTGAGTGACCCAAACCTTCATTCCTAAAGGGTCTTGGTCATTTGGGGTCCTGCCTGGATTGGTCTGTTGCAATTTCCCACTGACTTTAAATACAGGGCATGGTAATACTAAGAGATGTCCTAATGGATCTCCTGTATTCCATGCATACTCTTCCTTACCTCCCTTGTGGAGTAGTAGACTGGTTTCTTCCTGATAGTCTGGGTCAATCAACCCAGCCAATGCTGTAACTCTCTTCTTAGCCTGTTGACTTAAAGGTAGGAGGAGCCTAAATTGTCCAGGTGATAATCTTAACTTCCAGTCTAATGGAATCATTGTTCTACTGGAAACACTCCTGGTGGAAGTGTTTCTCCCTCTGGAACTAAGACCTCTAGGCCAGCAGAACGTAATGTCACAGGAGCAGGAAACAAAAATTTTGCTAGTAGATCACTAGTGGTGATGGTGAGTGGTGCCACTTCCACTTCCACCCCTTGATTCCTGGACCCATGAATCCTGGCTATGGGAGAAACAGTACCATATATTGGATCCTGATTCAGAGCCTACACAGTCTTTTGGAGAACTTTGCCCCAGCCCTGCAGTGTATGGTCACCTAATTAGCCTTGTAATTGTGACTTCAAAAGGCCATTCCACCGTTCTATCAATCCAGCTGCTTCAGGATGATGGGGAACATGGTAAGACCAGTGAATTCCATGAGCATGAGCCCACTGCCACACTTCTTTAGCCATAAAGTGAGTGCTTTGGTTAGAGGCAATGTTATGTGGAATACCCTGATGGTGGATATGGTATTCTGTGAGTACACAGATGGTAGTCTTGGCAGAAGCATTGTCTGAAGGATAGGCAAACCCATATCTGGAGTGTCTATTCAAGTGAGGACAAACCCCTGCCCTTTCTATGATGGAGAGGTCTAATATAATCAGCCTGCCACCAGGTTGCTGGCTGATCACCCCGAGGAATTGTGCCATATCGAGGGCTCAGTGTTGGTCTCTGCTACTGGCAAATTGGGCGCTCAGCAGTGGCCATAGCCAGGTCAGCCTTGGTGAGTGGAAGTCCATGTTGCTGAGCCCATGTGTAATATTCATCCCTGCCACCATGGCCACTTTGTTTATGGGGCCAATGGCCAATGACAGGATTGGCTGGTGAAAGAGGCTGAATGGTGCCCACAGAACGGGTCATCCTATCCACTAGATTATTAAAATTCTTCTCTGCTGAGGTCATGTGTTGGTGAACACTCACATGGGATACAAATATCTTCACAGTTTTTGACCACTCAGAGAGGTTCATCCACATACCTCTTCCCTAAATTTCTTTGTCACCAGTTTTCCAATCATGCTTTTCCCAAGTCCCTGACCATCCAGCCAAGCCATTGGCTACAGCCTATTAATCAGTATATAATTGCACATCTGGTCGTTTCTCCTTCCATGCAAAGTGTACAACCAAGTGCACTGCCTCGCAGTTCTGCCTACTGGGAAAATTTCCCTTCACAGCTGTCCTTCAGGGATGTCTTAGAAAGGGGCTGTAGTGCTGCAGCTGTCCACTTTGGGTTGGTGTCTGCATATTGCACAGAGCCATCTGTGAACCAGGCCCTAGTCTTCTCTTCCTCTGTGAACTGATCATAGGGAACTCCCCATGAGGCCATGGGTGCAGGCTTGGGGAAAGAAGGCAGCATGGCAGGAGTGGAGACCATGGGCATTTGAGCCACTTCCTTATGTAACTTACTTGTGCCCTCAGGATCTGCTTAAGTCTGATCACGTGTGTACCACTTCCATTTGATGACTGACTGCTGTGTGTATGACCACTTTATGGCTAGATGGGTCAGACAGAACCCAGTTCATGATAGACAGTTCAGGTTGCATGTTGACTTGATGACCCATAGTCAAACGTTCAGTTTCCAACAAAGCCCAGTAATGGGCCAAGAGCTGTCTCTCAAGAGTAAAGTACTTATCTGCAGAAGATGGCAAAGCTTTTCTCCAAAACCCTAGAGGCCTCTGCTGTGATTCACCTATGGCGGCCTACCAAAGGCTCCAAGCAACATCCCTATCTGCCACTGACACCTCAAGCACCATTGAATCTGTTGGGTCATATGGCCCAAGTGGCAGAGCAGCTTGCACAGCAGTTTTGGACCCCACTCAAAACTGGTGGCCTTTTGAGTCACTAGATAAATGGGCTGGAGTGACACACCCAAATAAGGAATGTGTTGCCTCCAAAATTGAAATAGGCTCAATGGGCTTATTGGCCCACTAGGCATTGTGCCTCTTTCTTGGTTGTAGGAGGGGTCAAATGCAGTAACTCATCCTTCATGTTAGAAGGAATATCTCGACAGGCCCCACACCACTGGACCCCTGGAAACTTTACTGAGGTAGATGGTCCCTGAATTTTAGTTGGATTTATTTCCCATCCTCTGGCATGCAAATATCTCACCAATAAGTCCAGTGTGTTTGCTACTTCTTGCTCAGTGGATCCAATCAGCATAATGTCATCAATGTAATGGACCAGTGTGATACCTTGTGGAAGCAAAAAGTGATCAAGATCTCTTCAAATAAGATTATGACACAAAGCCAGAGACTTGATATACCCCTGGGGTAGAACAGTAAAGGTATATTGCTGGCCTTGCCAGCTGAAGGCAAATTGCTTCTGGTGGACCTTATTGATAGGAATGGAGAAAAAGGCATGTGTCAAGTCAACAACTACATGCCAGGTACCAGGAGGTGTGTTAATTTGCTCAAGCAATGAAACCACATCTGGTACAGGAGCTGCAATTGGAGTCACCATTTGGTTAAGCTCACAATCATTCACTGTCATTCTCCTAAGATCCATCCGTTTTTCCTCACAGGCCATATGGGAGAGTTGAATGGGTATAGGGTGGGCATCACCACCCCTGTGTCTTTCAAGTCCTTGATGGTAGCACTAATCTCTGCAATCCTTTTAGGGATGTGATATTGTTTTTGAAGTACTATTTTTCCAGGTAGAGGCAGCTCTAATGGCTTCCATTTGTCCTTTCCCACCATAATAGCTCTCACCCTACCAGTTAGGGAGCCAATGTGGAGGTTCTGCCAGCTGCTAAGTATGTCTATGCCAATTATGCATTCTGGCACTGGGGAAATGACCACAGGATTAGTCCAGGGACCCCCTGGACCCACTGTAAGTTGGACATAAGCTAAAAGTCCTTGAATTACCTAAGTTCCGTAAGCTCCTACTTTAACTGGAGGACCACAGTGACGTTTTGGGTCCCTCAGAATCAACATCAGCTCAGAGCCAGGGTCCAGTAGTCCCTGAAATGTCTGATCATTTCCCTTTCAGCAATGCACAGTTACCCTGGTAAAAGACTGGAGGTCTCCTTGGGGAAGGATGGGATAAAGATTCATTACATAAATTGATGGTAATCTAGTGGGGTCCTTCCTCAAGGGGACCCAGCCTCTTCTTCATTCAAGGGGTTCTGGGTCTTTAAATTGACTCAAGTCTAGAAATTGATTGAGGGGCCATAATTCCCTGATTTTATAATTCAAATTAGTCTTTTGCTCATTTGACCTAGAAGTTCTCTGCTTGTGTAAATTAAGTAGGAATGCAGTAGACTTCTTATCAATTTCACTTCTAGGAACACTGTAATTAATTAGCCAGTGCCAGAGCTCTACATGAGTCAAACTATTCTGATTGCCACCTTGCCTCTGCTGTTCATTATGGCAGCTATGCCCATCTTGCCTTTGATTGTTGAATGCTGCCACTTGGCTCCTGCCACCTTGGGATTCAATTATTCCCATTGTATTTAAATTTTGTAGCTGAGTGACTGCAGTTCCCACTGTTAAATCTGATATACAGAGAAGAGCAATTACAGAACTCTTTAAAGATGCAGGTGCTGCCTTCACAAATCTATTTTGTAAGGCACTGGTCAAGGGTATATCATCGGGCCCCTCCCAGCTGGGATAAGTAGGTCTAAAGTGACTAACTCACTCAAGCATTCAATCTCCCTGAGCCTTTGGATCCCTTCCTCTATATTAAACCAAGGGAGATCAGGCATTTCCAGCTTGCTCACAGTGGGCCATCTTTTAATCTATATTTCAGCTAACCAAGCAAATAAACTATTAGAACCTTTTTTAACTCCCCGAACTGCAACATTAAATGCAGAGTCCCTACTTAGTGGACCCAAATCAATAAATTCAGCCTGATCCAACTCTTTGTTCCTTCCACCATTATCCCACACCATTAGTATCCATCCCATGCCTGTTCTCCAGATTTCTGTTTATATAAATTAGAAAATTCATTATGCATATATAATTATATATAAATTATATATAAATTATAAATTATAATTGTATTTATATAAATTTTTATAAATATTTATATAAATTATATATAAATTATATAAATTAGAAAACTGAAGCATAACGTCAACCTCACCTCTAGGGGTCTGCCAGGACTTTAGTTATAGGTCGAGAACCAAACAGGGGTGTTGGGGTCACTCCTGAGGAGAATCAACCTTATCTTGCCTGGCAACTGCTTCAGGGGAGACCATCACTGTTGCCTCAGGCAACACAGGGTTTATCTCCTCAGACAAAGATGGAAAGGTGGATGGCAGCGTGGGTCGGGGAGGGGTTGTTGCCACTACTGGGATTGGGGAAACTGTTTCTTCTGGCAAGAAAGGTTCATCAGAGTTTACAAACTCAGTCTCCCCAGCTTCTTCAGGGTCCTCCCACACATCCCCATTCCAAGTTGCTGGGTCCCATTCTCTTCCAATCAATGCCCTCACTTTAACAGTACACACCTGGTGAGACTGTACATACACCTTTCCTTGCAGGTTAGCCACTTGCATGATTAGAGCTTGTGTCTGTTTTTTCATAATTTCATCTCTTTCTGTACAGGAGATAAGACTCACTCAGGGCAGTCTTCACAGATTTGGGGATCAGTATCCGCTTCTGAAGCCGGGAGATAGAATCCCTGAGTTCATCATTTTCTTTCATCACTTTGTCCACCGAACTTAGGAGTAACCAACCAGCTTCCTTATCTTCCTTGTTTTTTCACATATGGTCAAAGTTATTATGTATAGGGTCACTAAACTCTTTGTCTCTCATGAATGATTAATCAGGAGTGGTTAAATGCAGTTATTTTGCATACATCTCTAAACAGTTCATGCCAAGGACTATCAGTGTTCTCCATATTATCAGGAGTAGAGTCCTTAGCATTTCTGGGCCTAATCATATTAAGCAGCCAACTCCAGAAACCCCAAAATCAATGGAAGAAATCCATCCTTAATATTCTGTTCCTCCAGAACCACTTCTGGTACCAAAATCTGTATTAGTCAGGGTTCTCTAGAGGGACAGAGCTAATATATTATATGTAACATATTATATATTTATATATAATATACATTATACATATTATATATTATATATAATATATAAAATAATATATTATATATAATATATAAAATAATATATTATATATAATATATAAAATATAATATGTATAATATAATATATTATATATAATATATAAATACATATATTTTAATATATATTATATATAATATATATTACAAGATGGAATATGTATATGTATAATACATATTCCACGATGGAATATATATGTGTAAAATATATATTCCAAGATGGAATATATATGTGTAAAATATATATTCCAAGATGGAATATATATGTGTAAAATATATATTCCAAGATGGAATACATATAAAATATGTATGTATAATTCCAAAATGGGATATATATATATTCCAGAATGGAATATTTATATTCCAAAAATGGAATTATATATATACACACACACATACATATGTATGTATATATGTGTGGATATATATATAAAGGGGAGCTTTTTAAGTATTAACTGATACCAACACAAAGTCCAACAATAGGCCACATGCAGGCTTAGGAGCAAGGAGAGCCAGTTCAAGTTCCAAAACTGAAGAACTTGAAGTCTTGTTTTTGAGGGCAGGAAGCATCCAGCATGGGAGAAAGATGTAGCCTGGGAGGTTAGACCAGTCTCTCTTTTCAAAAGCTCCTGCCTGCTTATATTCTAGTCACACTGGCAGCTGATTAGATTGTGCCCACCCAGATGAAGGATGGGTTTGCCTTTCCCAGCCAACTGACTCTAATGTTAATCTCCTTTGGCAACACTCTCATAGACACACCCAGGATTAATACTTTGTATTCTTTTTTTTTTTTCTAAATCAACAGGTCTTTTATTGCATCATTTAAATATCACAAGTAGGTTTAGGAGTCATCTGGCATCTTAGATCTTACTCATCAGGCTGCTAAACAGTTCCTTTTTCAGAGACATAGATACCATCCAAAAATTTCCTGATATCTTTGTTTTTAACTGTTGTGGCTTGCTGAATCAAAGCCGCTGAATTTGAAACAAGCTCAATGTCATTTCCTTCAAGGATTAATTCATCTTTCTGGGCTTGAGACACTGAACAAGCAACACCTGGTCTCATCCGAACCCTGCGGATGTATTTTTCACCCAAGAAATTTCGGATTTCAACAAGAGACCCATTCTCCTGGATAACGACGTTGATGGGGAAGTGAGCATACACAGACCTCATCTTGTAACAGAAGTCCAGTGTAACACCTTTGATCATGTTCTGTACATGACTACAAATAGTCCGAACGGTAGTCAGTTCCTTTCTGTTACCCCACCATTTGTCAACTCGAAGCCTCTTTTTTTTCTTTCCAAGAAGACTGAATTCTACATTGATGTGACTGAAGTTCCTCCGCAGGGTTCCTCTGGGGCCCTTCACGATAACTGTGCATCCCTTTAGAGTAATGTCGACATTTTCTGGAATGTCGACAGTCTGATTGCTGAGAATGGTCTTCATTCTTGCAGTAGACGCAGCAAAGAAAGAATACTTGGTATTCTTCAATCTAATCAACTTGACACTCAGTATTAACCGTCACATGCACCCACCTCTTTGCTCATGTTGCTCCTTTTGCTGGAGATTCCTGATGTCCTTTTGAAATTTTCAACCTATTCATCCTTCCTGGCCAAATTCAAGCAACATTCCCTTATTTGTCCTCTAAGACAACACTACTTATCCTTTATTTTATCTTGAAAATGTGCTTATGTTCCTAGAGCTTATTTTGTTCTTATATTCTTGCTCCCTGACTTTATGCCTATATTTCCCAATGACAGTAAATTACTCAAGTGCAGGGAATGTTTTTTTCTTTACTTCAATTTCTTATGTAAAGAGTGAAGCTCAGTAGTTGTAAACTTGATTAAAAGACTCTGAAATAGATCCACGAGCACATGGTAGAGTCTATAAACCTCTTGCTTTAGTGATGTTTCAGCTTATGGTGCAACATTTTTGGCTGATATATCAGTGAAGTGGATGATCCTGACAATATTTTTCTGCGCTCATGGTGGACTTCACTGTTATGTTTTGATTATTCTACTCAAGAGGAATTTGAGTATATTCACTATAAGTGGCACAGATACAATAGAAAATTTAAAAACAACGTCAATCAACTAACTTGAAAAGTAACCTGAAACAAAAGGCCTGAATAACAAAAAAATGGGTGGGGAAAATTTAACTAGAAAGCTTAGCTTAACTAAGGCAATCTTTTGCACATTTACTATATGAGAACATTGAAAAACTTTGCATACAGCATCCCTGACATAGATAAACTAGAGGTTGCTAAGGCACTAGATGAATTGATTAGCATATTTCATAAGCATTAATAAGATAAGTTGGATTTTTCAAGATCTGTATAGAAAACAAATATTGAGATTTCTGCTAAATATCTGAAACAGAGATATTCTGAGCTGTAGATACAACTTTCCAATCTAGGACCTCTTCTACCTGATTACCTGCTCCAGGGCTGATAGCATCAGATTTGAGTGGAAAGGAGACATTAAACAATAAGTTCATGATCCTTGGGAGCTAAGCAATCCATTGGCAACCACCTCCAGGTGTATAAAAATTTCAGTAATATTTCCATGCAAAGACTGCCACCAGTAACAACCAAGGGTCATTAAGAGATGTAGCTTACAAGCAGCTGACAGATACGCCATCCCCAAACAAAGGTTTCTTCAACTTTATCCTATCCTAAATAGCTTAAGTAAAACCAGGGTGAAAGTAGGGGATGTTTACGAAGAACCAGTGGAGTTCCGTTGGACTGAAAGGCAGATGGTGGATCCAAGTGGAAAGGTCAGAGACAGGGGTCCCTCCTCTTCTCTTAGCCTGTCTGCTTCACCTTATAGTTAGTTGGCAGACACTTTTCTCTGCTTCTTCGTGCAAGGACTAGATATGTCACCATGAGGCATGACTCCGCAATCCTCAAATTTAGATGTCCTTAAAAGTTAAGTATCATTAGGTAAGTGAGTGGAGTCACTGAATCTTAACGGTAACCTCATAGGAGGGAGGATCTGATTAATCCAGCTTAGGTCAGTATCCGCTCTAATTGAACCAAGAGCAGCAAGAGGGATGGGGAGTTTTAGAACTTTACTGCTGAAGAGGGTTTAGGGGAAAGGGTAGAACCTGGACAGCCACTCACAAATATCTAATTTAATGAATATAGCAGTGGTTCCAAGTCTTTTTGGCGCTAGGGACTGATTTCATGTAAGACAGTTTTTTCATGGATCAGGGCAGGGTGGGTGGGAGGATATGGTTTCAGGATGATTCAAGCCCATTTAATTTGTTGTGTCCTTTAATTCTATTATTTTTCCATTGTAATATATGATGAAATAATTATACAACTCACCCTAATGTAGGATCAGTGGGAATCCTGAGCATGTCTTCCTGCAACTAGACAGTCCCATCTGGGGCTGACAGGACACAGTGACACCCAAAGTGTGTTTCTTATGTCCAGGCTACTCCATAATCTCATTTTGATTGCTGTCACTGCAGAAAGTCCTGCTTCACAAAGATAGGATGCTGGAAATGGAAGCAGGCTTTTCAGTGCTTTTTGGCAATCTCAGGATATTATACCTTGACTTTAATCCAGAATGTATGGAGATTTGAAACTGTCTCAAATACACTTTTAAGGCCACTTTCATTTGTGATCCCAAGCGGTTGATCCTCTTCTAGCACAGATAAAGTCAACTTCTCTGACATATTCATAAATAGGCCGAGGATCCAATCCTTCCTAGTTCAGGAGTCTTTTGTGGTTAGGAAGTAATGCTGAAACTCTTTTGAAAACTGAGATAGGTGATCATGCAGCAACTGGGAGAATGAAAGCCCCAGCTCAGTTTCTTTCTGTATTACTTTCGTGCTGTTTTTCTTTTAAAATTGAATGCTTTTAACAGCACCCAAGTCACCTCTTGTGTCCTTGCTACTTAGAAATTTATTTTGCCAGATACCCTAAATCATCTCTCTCAAGTTCAAAGTTCCACAAATCTCTAGGGAAGGGACAAAATGTCACCAGTCTTTTGCTAAAATATAACAAGAGTCACCTTTGCTCCAGTTCCCAACAAGTTCCTCGTCTCCAGGCTGAGACCGTCTCAGCTTGACCCTTATTGTTCATATCACTATCAGCAATTTTGTCAAAGACATTCAGCAAATCTCTAGGAGGTCCCAATCTGTCCCACATTTTCCTGTCTTCTTCTGAACCCTCCAATCCAAATTGTTCCAACCTCTGCCTGTTACCCAGTACCAAAGTCGCTTCCACATTTTCGTGTATGTTTTCAGCAACGCCCCACTCTACTGATACCAATTTATTGTATTAGTCAGTTTTCACACTGCTGACAAAGACATACCTGAGGCTGGGAAGGAAGAGAGGTTTAATTGAACTTACAGTTACACATGCCCGGGGAGGCCTCAGAATCATGGTGGAAGGTGAAAGGGCTTCTTAAACGGTGGTGGCAAGAGAAAATGAAGAAGTTTCAAAAGCAGAAACCTCTGATAAAACCATCAGATCTCATGAGTCTTATTCACTACCATGAGAACAGTATAGTGGAAACCACTCTCATGATTCAAATTACCTCCCCTTGTGTCCCTCCCACAACACATGGGAATTCTGAGAGTATAATTCAAGATGAGATTTGGGTGGGGACACAGAGCCAAACCATATCACATTCAAAATCTCCGCTAATGTTTGAAACATGTCAAACAATCCCAGTGTTCACTCCTTGACCCCATAATTTCCGTTTGGCTTTGAATGCAGACACTTTATCTGCCAACTTGAACACAGTTGTCCTTCTCCCCTGAAGTGACAAATTGACTTTGTTGAGGAGGCTGAATATGTCACACAAGAAAGTTTTGAGATTCATCTGTGTCACTGAAATGTGCTGCCAGTGGTGAATGTTTTTCTAAAAGAAATACCAGCCCTAACAACTGAAAAACTCTGGCCAGTGATCTATCTTTAGAAAGTTGTCTCACTTCTGTGTATGAGAGAAGATGTGTGTGCTGTGTCCGTCTCCTCACAGAGCTACAAGAACCGACACAAGTGAAAGGCATGTACCTTAATGTGGTTGATAATTTTAATCACATTCTGCAAAATATTATTAATTTCACATGACGTTTTTGACTAGCCAGTATTTCTTTATGAATGACACAGTGCATAGACTCACAGTGACCTCTTTGACCCAACTAGTCTTTGACCTGGACAGAAAGCTGTCCAGTCATGGCAGCCGCTCTGTCCATGCATATACTGACACAAAACAACCAATTCAGTTTTCCTGATATGCAATCATTCAAATACTTGAATAGTTTTGCAGCTGTGGTGTTGGTTGGCAACAAAAGTGCACATTACTGAAAAATATATTGCACAAAAACAGGCATTGTTGCCTTGTTTTCAACATTTTAAATTATGTTTAAAGTACAAATTGCATTCCTGAGTCAGCCTAACCTAATACTCGTCAACCTGGGTTGTGCACCATGGTGATTCATTAATCCTCTCTTAACAATTGTGCCTCAACATCCTCTGCTATTTTATCAATTCATCTAGTTATGGTGCTAGCTGAAAGAGAAACGTGTGCCACCTTTTGAACTGCAGACTGAAACATCTCCTAAAAGTTCACAACAAATGTCCTTAGCAGCAGACGGGATCAACTCTTCATCAATGGTAAAGGGCTTCTTAGCTTTAGCAATGCAGTTAGCCACTAAGAATGATACTCTGTGCAGACACATTTAATGAAGTGATCGCCTTCAATAGTTGTGTCTGTTCTTCATGTTCACATTGTTTTCTTTTGAGAAATTCCAAAGGCTTGTCTTATTTTATTTATTTATTTAGATGGAGTCTTGCCCTGTTGCCTGGCTGGAGTGCAGTGGTGCAATCTCAGCTCACTGCAACCTCCACCTCCTGGGTTCAAGTGATTCTCCTGCCTCAGCCTCCAGAGTAGCTGGGACTACAGGCGCGAGCCACGATGCCGAGCTAATATTTGTATTTTTAGTAGAGATGGGTTTTCACCATGTTGTCCGGGATGGTCTCCATCTCTTGACCTCGTGATCCGCCCACTTCAGCCTCCCAAAGTGCTGGGATTACAGGTGTGAGCCGCTGCACCTGGCCAAAGCTTGTCTTTTAATGCAGGGTGCTTGGTCTCTTTGTGAAGCAGTTTTGAAGGTTTCATGGCTTTGTTGGATAACGGGTTGCCACATATTATACAAAATGGGATTGAAGAATGTGAATCAACTGTTGCAATGAAACTGTAATTTAAGTGGAATTTTTGGCATTTTCTTTTAAATGCAATTTTCTTTTTTTTGGCAGTCTTAGAGTCTTCTACTGTCTCATCATTGGGTCTTTCCCTCTTTTCAAAGAAGCTCTCCAGTGATGTTTGTTTTTAACTCGTTTTGGCTAGGGTTAGCCTGTGGGCTTACCAAAACCATGACTGAGACAAGCATGCAGTATGGAAATGAGGCGCGGATGGAAGTGGTAAATAAAATAATGGGTGGGCCATGTGTGGACTAAAATATGTCAGATTCTGATTTAAAGCCTGCCACTGGAGGCAGCTGTACAATTGAAGTATATCAACTGATTTGCGATATAAAGCCTGCCACAAGATGCAGCTTAATTGTCACTTGCCACTCACTGATAGGATTTTTATATGAGTCTGCAAGCAATTTATTTATTATGGTCTCTGTGCAGTCAGACCTCTCTGCTAACGTTAATCTGTATTTTCAGCCACTCCACAGGGCTAGCAACACCCTCTCAGCTCCACCTCAGATCATCAGGCATTAGATTCTCATAAAGGGCATGCAACCTAGATCCCCTGCATGTGCAGTTTACAATAGGGTTCACATCCCTCTGAGAATCCAGTCCTGCAACTAATCTGATGGGAGGAGGAGCTCTGGCAGTAATGCAAGCAATGGGGAGCAGCTATAGATACAGATGAACCTTCGCTTTTTCACCTGCTGCTCACCTCCTGCTGTGTGACCCGGTTCCTAACAGGCCAGGGACTGGCACCAGTCTGTGGCCCAAGGGTTGGGGGCCCCTGGAATATAAGACCACATTCTCAGTGTAGAGAACAACCAGGACATTCAGTAATTAGCTTTTATTTCTTAGGCTGTAGAAGGAAATATTTTGTACATTAAGAAAGGCTGTGCCTTAATCATAAATGACATTACATAGAACTACTGAGTCTCAGTCACTCTTGCAGAAGGCAAAAGAATGAAGTTCAAACACACTTGTTGAACCAAAGGAATGAATAATTGCTTCCATCACCATTTCTGCCCTTCTATCTTTACAAAAGAAGTATCTGAAAACAGCAATCACTGATTTTAACAATAGTTGACATTTCTTGCTGTGCACATTAGTCAGTATTTATCCTTCAGGTATGACATTAATACTAACCCACGCCTAACACTTTTTTAGATACAAATGATTATTGGTTCCCTTTGAGCTATCAAGAATGATGACAGTTGTGGAGACAGTAGCAACTGGCAGCAACTACTTCCTTTTTTCACGACTCCTATAGGGCTTCTCAACAGGACTGTTGTCTTCTTGGGTTACCATTGGCTCCTGGCCTTTTCTTCTCCCCATGGGTGCTTGTTCTGGTTTTTAATACTCCTATAGAGTCCTGCATGGGTTCACAGTCATAATATCCACACTCTGATTCAGAACATGAAGGCATGCTTTATGCTTTACACATTTAAAGTGAAATGTAGACCTTTATGAAAATAATGTTTAAAATATAAATTGCATTCCTGAGTCAGACTAACCTATGGCAAACTCTTTTTAAGTTTTACTCTGCAATACATTTCTTTCTTCTTTTATTTTTTTAACTAATGATTTTTTTTTTTTTTTACATTACGCTGTGAGGCTCCTATGTGTTAACCCTGATGACAGTGATACCAAAATTATGATAGTGTATGCTGCAGTAATTTAACAGAGTGAAACTTAGCATCATCCATTCTGAATCATTAATAGAAAGCTTGATGCTGGGTGAGCTTCAATGAAGTAGGAAGGAAAGGCATAGACATCATGTGTAGAAAGGTTGTGTCAAAGCAAACGATTATGACCATTTGAGACTATAATACTTATGTATCTTTCAATTTATGTTTCTATTGTTATAGAAAATATAGTGAACTTTTACTATTCTACTTTTTCTTCAAGTTACAATCTAATTTCAAGTAGCTACATTACAAGAATTTTTTATTCTTCTCTCATATCACTGAGCACATAGCAGGTGTTCAATAAATGCTTGTTGATTAATTGATATGAATAAATAAATACCATACTTGCAAAAAGTGTTCTTCAGTTTTTAATAATGCTCATAAAGGCTCGATGTAGTATAGAATACCATACAACATAGTTTTTCTGCTTTCTTTTTATTCCTAAATAAATCAGATGGGGTTGATAATGTTAGGTGTTCATGTCACTGTGAGTCTGGTGTGAACTGTCAGTCAGAAGTCTAGCACAGTGAGGAGGACATCTACCTATAAGGGTGACCCTGCATAGTGAGGCAGAACCTTAACAGGGTAAGGTAGAGACCACGTGGGTGGGTGACCTTGGTGGGGTGTCATTGTCTGAGCAAGTTGAGGAGGATGTTCATGTGGGGTAGGGGCTAAGATGAAGAGTTAGAGTCTGAGTAGGGAAAGGGGGACATGCAAACTGGCTTTTGAGTCCTTGGATGGGGAATAGGTGATGACAGAGATGGGAATCTGGCTACGTACAGAGGAACTGGTTAAATGAATAAATAAATATATGAAAGAGAATGGGAGTTAGTTTCTTACTATTGTAAAAGGGGTTGTAAATATAGCAAAGGAGAAAAGTAGATGAACCCTGAAGGCTGGGTTCGACACTACTGGTGTGAACTCATAGTTTTTAATATAAATAGATAAAGATAGAGAGACATAAAAATATAGTTGTGTGTTTATAAACACTCTGAATATTGGTGTATCTGTGTTTTTGTATGTGTTATGTACATACACACATATATTCACTTGCTCTGTCCACTGAGAAGATTTTGGAGCAATTATTCTCCCCAAGAATGGACCCAGGGTTCTTTGAGAAACACTGCTTTCAGGTCTGGAGCAGGGTAAGTTTAGAGGGTCTAGGTCATCTTGTGGCAAAATAAATAACTCAGACCTTCTTGGAGGTGTTTCCACTGGCTGAACCATGTTATATTTGCATATTAAAATAATTATGATTTTAATAGATTATAACCCACTGATAAAATAAGAAAGCATGAGTCCATGGTGATATAATTAAATAAGTGAATAAACCAAAAGTTTGAAAATAAACAGGATATTTAAATAGTTTAGAAGTACCTCGTCACAAAAAAAATTGTTATAAAGGAATTTCACAGTGGAGGAAGATGGATGGTAGGTCTCATGTTAATCTAGTGATCAAAGTGAATGCCATTATCAATGTGACAAATTAAAATTATGTCCCAATTTTAATACCAGAAATGTGTAAGATTGGGTAAACCCAAATTGGAGAACATTACAAAATAGCTGGCCTGTAATTGGCAAAGTATCAAGGTCCTCAAAGTCAAGGAGAAGGTGAAAACCTCTTGCAGCTGAGAGGGGACTAGAAATTCATAAAAGTAAACACAACATGTGAATCTGAATGCTTAGATCATTTTGCTATAAGGACATTACTAGGACAACTGGAGAAACTTTACTGTTGTCTACAGATTAGAGAATTTTATTAGTGGTAATTTCCTGATGTTGATAGTTATATGATTATATAAAATAATGTCCTTTTGCTGCTGGAAACACAAAATTTGGGATTGAGGGACAATGAGATATAATATTAGCAATTTATTCTCAAGTGGTTTAGGAAAATAAAAGATTTTGTGCTGTACTTCTAAATTTTTTCTAAGTTTATGATTATTTTTAAAATATTACAAAAAATGCCTCCTGAGTTCAGTGTAAGAAAGTGCGAACAAATTGCTTAAAATAAATTTCAGAAGTTATTCCTATAATTTTGTCTAACAATTAATCAATGCATCTACAAGTGTTGTCTTCATTCAAATTTTATTAAGTTATTCTCTTGTATCAACTTAGAAACAGCAAATTGGAAATGTTCCTCTTGAATATTTTTATAACTGGCAAGAATATTTCTTCAGGTGATAGAGAATCAGAACTATCTGAAATTCTCTGAAAGCACATTTTTAAAAATGTTTACATCACATTTTGGTTGGCCACATTTTAAATAAGAATTCTCATTAGTATTCTTATTTTCTGATCATAATTGATCCCACTCTTGATTAGTTAATATAATTCTTTTAAACATCAACTATTTATCTGTGCTGTGATAACAAGTGATAGCTTCAGGGTATATATAGGAATACAGAACTTTTAATTCATTACTAGATGGTCCTAAGATTCTTATTCTTTTCCTTTCTCCCTTTCCCACACCTTTGCCTCTCCTGCCACCCTCCTTCTTTTCCTCTCTTACTCTCTTTTTCTCATTCAGGAATAAGAAAATGCTAATTATTACTGCAAGTCTTCAACACTGTTCTAGAGGACTAATCCCAAATAATAATTTTGATGAGAAAAAAGAAAGAAGAATTGCTGAAAATGAAGAGACATCTGTCATTATCTGTAGATGACAAGATGATGTAAATGGAAAAATCATGGAATTTAATGAACAAGAGTTTAAGAACAAGAGACTTAAACTATTAGAAATAAAGGATTTAGTTTTATGAGAAGGGCCACTGTGAATGATACCACTTTAGTTTTAGTCTCTTCTTATCCAGGTGGAAAAATTAATTTTATATTGAAAAGCCTGGTTGTTTTAATAAAAAGTCACCTTGTTTTCTTTAGAAATAAAGCTTCTATGGGTTTATGTCATTATTTGGAAGAAGTGTCATTACAGAAAATAGAATTGGGCTGGGAGATAATAAATTTGCTGTTCCCCCAAACATCAATTTTCAGATATTCACATCACTTTTCATCTTCTTATGCAAAATCATAACACCAGCAGATTCACATATTCAAATACATAAAAATTTATATCCTGTATTTGCAATGGAGCTCCATTCTTTTTTTATTTGTATGACCTTCTGAGTTATTGGAATTATTATTATTGTCTTCATTACTTTCATGCATCATTGAACGCTTTTTGAGTCATTGGTCCAAATTTTCAAATAGGAGCATTAGCTCAGCATGATACTTAAAATAGAAAATACTAAATGCACAATTATAAGAAATATATTGTAAATAGCGACAAATTCATCAGCAGAGACAAAAATACATTACGTTAACTGAAGAATAGGCAAGAAGAATGGCCTGCAACAACTTTTCAGAAGGTGATGATTATTAAACATGTAACAAGGCTTCCATGCAAATCACATCATTTCACATCATAAGTTTCTGAAATGTTTGTTAACATAATCACTTCATTGATTTTTTTCTTTTGAAGCTTCCATGTTCTTTGCAGACCCATTGAACAACCACTGTGGACCACCAGATGACTGTAAATGTCACTTGAGGAAACCTGATCTATAATACATATTGAGGAAGGAGAATTGAGGCAGCATTTGGGTTAATTAAAATTACACTGAAGTGAAATAGCTAAGAGAAGCCACCCACCACTGTCCTGTCTTCAAGCATATACTTCTTTTTGCATTTTATTATTATTATTTTTTGAAACAGAGTCTCACTCAGGGTAGAGTGCAGTGGCACAATCTTGGCTCTCTGCAACCTCTGCCTCCTGGGTTCAAGCGATTCTCCTGCCTCATCCTCCTGAGTAGCAGGGATTACAGGCACCTGCCACCACAACTGGCTAATTTTTGTACTTTTAGTAGAAACAGGGTTTCACCATGTTGGCTAGGCTGGTCTCAAGCTTCTGACCTCAAGTGTCCTGCCCACCTCAGTCTCCCAGAGTGATGGGATTATAGGTGTCAGCCACCATGCCGGTCCCATGTATTTCTATCTGAGTAGATGCTCAGTGCCATTTCCTAGCACTGCCCCTGGACTTGATACTTTCTTCTACATTTTATTTGGGGCCTTTTTATGTGATGTCAAAGTGTGAAAACATCCATGATGATGATGGTGCTTTAGAAATCATTGAGCTGTTCGTCCTGACCCTCATGGGAATTTTCCCAATAAAGTCTCTTAGACTTTGTCTGTTTCTCTATTTTCAAAAGGACACATTAATCCTCAGTTTAAGGGAGATTTTTTGAAAATATTTTCCAAAAAATTAACTCTTAACTGTTTTGGTTATTATAATAAGAATGGAATCTTTCTGAATTCATTTATTAATGATATTTGATGCTTTTAGATAAAGAAAGCCAACAAAAACCTTCAAATTGCATAGAGACATATTCAAACATGGTAGAGTCCTTAGAACATTTGTATAGGCATGTGACTTTCGATTTCTGCATATTGAAGGCATTGGACACTCTAACAGTATAGTTATTTGGGTATGAAAAAAATCACATAAAAATGTATGCGTGTATATGAGTGGAGGGAGAGAAACAGGTAGAGACCTGAGAAACTCCTACTTCATGATACTCCAAGGACGATTCTCTTTGCTAATTTTATGTTTTCTTGGCTTTGAAATGGAAATATCTGGTATTTCCAGCTTGGATGAAATCACAGAATTCTAATGAATTTTCTTGATATTTGCTCTAACCTAATTCAGGTCAGCTGACTGCTTCTTTCTTGTAGTCAAAAAACAGAGGAACAGGAGATAAACCTTCCCTTTCTCATTAATGTTTCAGCGAGTGATCTTAACTCAAGCACTTCTAATTAAAATGTAAAGATCATTAGTATGCACCATTAATAGAAGTTTTTCTTTCAACTTAGAATGCTCCGGATGGAGGTGCCAGGCACACTCCTGCACCCACCGGTGCTGAACAATTGCTGCTCTTGGCAAGGTTTCAGAACAGGTGGGGGTTTCTGTCTGTTACCTGAGCTGCTAGTGACAACTGCAACTTATGTCAGGCTCAGGGGCGAGGAAACAGGAGGCAGGGCTGGAGGAACCAGGAGGAGGAAAAAAACTGCAAAGACAGCTTTTCCCTTCTTACTGCTATCAGTCTCTCAGGGTTGGCAATGCTGAATGAGAAAGAGGCGGAGATATACTAACGCCAATAAGAAAGGCATTAAATAATATTTTTAAATCACTTACTCAAAAATAAAAAGAAATTGAGATGTACTCTCATATGGTACAGATCATATTTTTCCTTTTGGAGTTGAGGAATTCAAATATCTATGTAATCCCCAATCATGCAAAATATTTCAATTTGTGATATCTTTTCCTGAAGATTCATATTCCTTTTGATTTGACATTTAAATTGAGATAACTGCTATTTGATGGTAAGAAATTTTAATTTTAATGGCTAAATAATTTCATTTTGAATATGAAAATTTTGATTAGTTGAATCTTTAAAGGCCTATGATATACGTATAAGAATTAAATGGAGATTTAACCCAAAAACTTGAAATACTTATGGCTTATTCTATACGTATTGTGCTAATAAGACTAAATTGAAGAGACATAATAAAGAGCAACTTAAAATATAGACAGCTAAGTCAATGTCCTATTACATGGCCTTAATCTTAAGGACATTAATGTGGAGATTTAAGGTAAATCAGAAATAAGAATTATGTCCATGGTGTCCTAGCCACTCTAGTAATTATAGAAAACTTTTGTTAATTTCTTGTTTTTGTTTGCTTCTCTATGCCATCATCTCAACTTCTAACCCATTTCAATTAAGTTACAATATAATTAGTGTTTCTATTAAAATATTCGGCGATAATACAATAAAAATAGTTTCTTCTATAATCAGGGTTATTGTGTTGCCTTCATTTGGGTTATTTGTGATTTCAAATTTAGTTGTACTCAGTGGCAAGTGCTCATCATATGCACATTTATTTTTATGCCTTTCATCTTCTTGATTAATCATGTTTGAAATATTTGAGGAAGATACTTGAGCATTGCCTTTTACTGTGATTTTTTAGAAAACTCATCCACGATTTAGAAAGTTGGAAGACTTTGAAAACTCAACTATACTGTGATGGGAAGTAGATGACTATTATACCCTAGCACATCTGCAAGAAGAAGGTGCTGGGTTTTAGTCTGCATCATGCATTTAATTTTCAATCCACACATGAATTGTTATAACTTGAAGGCAGCAAGAGATTCATCTACTTACTTTGGCAGAAAGAACAAGTGGTAGAAGTAGAGCTGAAGTCAAGGAAGAAACATTATGAATGACTTTCTTTTATAATAAATATAGATATTTCTCAGCTTTTCCTTTAGATAAAATTATTGGAATATATTTAGATAGGCACTATTGTTACTTTTTTCCCCTAATAGAGATTATTCGTTACCTATACATCAATGGATTCAATAGTCATAGTTTTATAATAGTTTATGATTTTCATTTAAGCATTTATAAAGAAAAAAATAGATTGTATGTTCCATTGTTAAAATGTCTCATATGCAAATAGTTACTCATTTAAAAATGTATTTGAGCATCTAAAATGACCAAGGAATTAATTCTTAGATATTGAAAATTCACCCAGTAAGTCAAATGTAAATGTTCTGTGAAAGACTGATATGGTTTGGTTCTGTGTCCCTACCCAAATCTCATCTTGTAGACCCCACAATTCCCACACGTTGTGGGAGATACCTGGTAGGAGATAATTGAATCATGGGGGCAGATCTTTCCTGTGCTGTTCTTGTGGTAGTGAATAAGTTTCATGAGGCCTGATGGTTTTATACGAAGAAGTTTCCCCATACAAGCTCTTTTTGCCTGCTGCCGTCCATGTAAGATGTCACTTGCTCCTCCTTGCTTTCCACCATGATTGTGAGGCCTTCCCAGTCATGTGGAGCTGTAAGTTTATTAAACTTTTTTCCCTTGTAAATCGCCCAGTCTCAGGTATGTCTTTATCAGCAGTGTGAAAACAGACTAACACAAAAACCTTGGGTAAAACAAATTGTCAGTGCACTCCAAGTTGAGCTTATCAGAGCCCATAAAACTATCACCCATTAGAACAGTGATTTGGAAACTTGAGTGGACATCAGAATCACCTGGACAACTCATTGAATTCATGTTGCTCGACTCCACCCTCAGAGTTTCTAACAAGTTCCCAGGTGATGCTCATGCTGCTGTATTGGAACCACATTTTTGAGAACCTCTGCATTAGATGATGTCAATAAAAATGTTTTAAACAATTTCTTTGCCTTATTTCAGATTCCAATTGGGCTAAGATTTTAATTTTTTCCTGTGAAGCTCATCAGAAAAAATGACCTTAACATTTTGTAACATCACTACAAAATGCTGTCTGCAATTATTTTCACACTCGTTTTGGTTATAGATCCATGTTAACCAACATGCATAACATATATCTAAAATATATATATTTTTATAGTGATGTAGTATGTATATCTATCATCTATCTTTCTAACTACATGTCCATCTCTATCATCTGTCAAAATATTACTTTATGCTGGATTTGTTTGAATTCCATTAAACTCTTAAACATCTTAGTAATTTTGAATTTGAAGTTGGGGATGGTGGTCTGGAAAAGGTTAGAAGTTGGAGGAAAATCTCTAAGAATTTAATACCACAGTTTTCTCAAATTGACCTTAGTGACTCATCATTGTCTTTGCAGAGAAAATTAGTAAAAAAAATCATAGGAGATCTTAAAATATCAAATGTCTTAAAAAAATCTGTCCTCTTATGAAAGTGCTTCATCATTGAGATATTCTAATCTCTGAGATTAATGATATTGTAAAAATATAAAAGTGCAAGTATATGTGAATAGTTACTTTGGATTGACTCACGTATGTATTTTGTTTCCCTTCCTTTAGATTACATACTTTCTAACCTGTTCTCCTTGATCCAAACAGAATTTTAAACATATAGTCAATAGCATAATCCTAATGTCTGTAAAACTCTGCCTGGCAACTGGGTTGATGGGAGCAGCTGTTAGGTGAATAACTGTGGAACATTTATGTGCGCTGTCCGCTGTTCCTTGCTTGAGCTCATACGAGGGCTCATACTCTTTCTCCTTCTTCAGCTCCCGCTTGCCTGCACTTGACAAGAGATTTGAAAATCAGGGAGCATTATAAGGGGTAGGCTTTTTAGTGGAGGAGTTTTCCTCCCTCCCCCAAGGAGTCTGAGTGACTTCTCTCAGTGGGTGGAGAATGCCCTGAATGTGGCCATACCACCTGCCTCTAGTGCCTTATCTCCACATCTCCTGTTATCTGCAGACAAGTTAGGTAAATAGTTGAGGCTCCAAGTATTTCTTGGAAGGTTGCCTCTGATATTTTTCCAGCACAGTTTTGACATTTGGGGTATGGCAGATTAGCATGTATTTCTGAAAGTTTAGCAGTTATGTCTACTAATAACTTTTTAAAACTTTATTTGATTAGAAACTACAAGGGTGTTATTTAGGTGGAATCATAGTTGTATACATAAATTACTGAAGTATATTAAGAGGTGGAGGTCATATTCACAGGGATTCTGAGAATCAAAACAAAAGGTGACACACAAGCAGGTTGAAACATCCATGTGTAATTACACATAGCTATACATGTAAAACTTTCAAACGGTAACATTAAGTAACTGTATATGAAGGTATTCAGTATATATTTTTCTGAAGCTTTCTTTTTTGACCAAAAATTTTATCCTGAACATTTGTTCATTTTGTTACATACAGATTTTTTTTTTCATTTTAATAGTGATCTGTTGAATAGGAGTGGTGAGAGAGGGCATCCCTGTCTTGTGCCAGTTTTCAAAGGGAATTTTTCCAGTTTTTGCCCATTCAGTATGATATTGGCTGTGGGTTTGTCATAAATAGCTCTTATTATTTTGAGGTATGTTCCATCAATACCGAATTTATTGAGCGTTTTTAGCATGAAGGGCTGTTGAATTTTGTCAAAAGCCTTTTCTGCATCTATTGAGATAATCATGTGGTTCTTGTCTTTGGTTCTGTTTATATGCTGGATTATGTTTATTGATTTGCGAATGTTGAACCAGCCTTGCATCCCAGGGATGAAGCCCACTTGATCATGGTGGATAAGCTTTTTGATGTGTTGCTGAATCCGGTTTGCCAGTATTTTATCGAGGATTTTTGCATCGATGTTCATCAGGGATATTGGTCTAAAATTCTCTTTTTTTGTTGTGTCTCTGCCAGGCTTTGGTATCAGGATGATGTTGGCCTCATAAAATGAGTTAGGGAGGATTCCCTCTTTTTCTATTGATTGGAATAGTTTCAGAAGGAATGGTACCAACTCCTCCTTGTACCTCTGGTAGAATTCAGCTGTGAATCCATCTGGTCCTGGACTTTTTTTGGTTGGTAGGCTATTAATTATTACAGGGATGCCCTCTCTCACCACTCCTATTCAACATAGTGTTGGAAGTTCTGGCTAGGGCAATTAGGCAAGAGAAAGAAATCAAGGGTATTCAGTTAGGAAAAGAAGAAGTCAAATTGTCCCTGTTTGCAGATGACATGATTGTATATTTAGAAAACCCCATTGTATCAGCCCAAAATCTCCTTAAGCTGATAAGCAACTTTAGCAAAGTCTCAGGATACAAAATTAATGTGCAAAAATCACAAGCATTCTTATACACCAGTAACAGACAAACAGAGAGCCAAATCAGGAATGAACTTCCATTCACAATTGCTTCAAAGAGAATCAAATACCTAGGAATCCAACTTACAAGGGATGTAAAGGACCTCTTCAAGGAGAACTACAAACCACTGCTCAGTGAAATCAAAGAGGACACAAACAAATGGAAGAACATACCATGCTCATGGATAGGAAGAATCAATATCGTGAAAATGGCCATACTGCCCAAGGTAATTTATAGATTCAATGCCATCCCCATCAAGCTACCAATGAGTTTCTTCACAGAGTTGGAAAAAACTGCTTTAAAGTTCATATGGAACCAAAAAAGAGCCCGCATCTCCAAGACAATCCTAAGTCAAAAGAACAAAGCTGGAGGCATCACACTACCTGACTTCAAACTATACTACAAGGCTACAGTAACCAAAACAGCATGGTACTAGTACCAAAACAGAGATATAGACCAATGGAACAGAACAGAGTCCTCAGAAATAATACCACACATCTACAGCCATCTGATCTTTGACAAACCTGAGAGAAACAAGAAATGGGGAAAGGATTCCCTATTTAATAAATGGTGCTGGGAAAATTGGCTAGCCATAAGTAGAAAGCTAAAACTGGATCCTTTCCTTACTCCTTATACGAAAATTAATTCAAGATGGATTAGAGACTTAAATGTTAGACCTAATACCATAAAAATCCTAGAGGAAAACCTAGGTAGTACCATTCAGGACATAGGCATGGGCAAAGACTTCATGTCTAAAACACCAAAAGCAATGGCAGCAAAAGCCAAAATTGACAAATGGGATCTCATTAAACTAAAGAGCTTCTGCACAGCAAAAGAAACTACCATCAGAGTGAACAGGCAACCTACAGAATGGGAGAAAATTTTTGCAATCTACTCATCTGACAAAGGGCTAATATCCAGAACCTACAAAGAACTCAAACAAATTTACAAGAAAAAAACAAACAACCCCATCAAAAAGTGGGCAAAGGATATGAACAGACATTTCTCAAAAGAAGACATTCATACAGCCAACAGACACATGAAAAAATGCTCATCATCACTGGCCATCAGAGAAATGCAAATCAAAACCACAATGAGATACCATCTCACACCAGTTAGAATGGCAATGATTAAAAAGTCAGGAAACAACAGGTGCTGGAGAGGATGTGGAGAAATAGGAACACTTTTACACTGTTGGTGGGATTGTAAACTAGTTCAACCATTATGGAAAACAGTATGGCGATTCCTCAAGGATCTAGAACTAGATGTACCATATGACCCAGCCATCCCATTACTGGGTATATACCCAAAGGATTATAAATTATGCTGCTATAAAGACACATGCACACGTATGTTTATTGCAGCACTATTCACAATAGCAAAGACTTGGAATCAACCCAAATGTCCATCAGTGACAGACTGGATTAAGAAAATGTGGCACATATACACCATGGAATACTATGCAGCCATAAAAAAGGATGAGTTTGTGTCCTTTGTAGGGACATGGATGCAGCTGGAAACCATCATTCTTAGCAAACTATCGCAAGAACAGAAAACCAAACACCGCATGTTCTCACTCATAGGTGGGAACTGAACAATGAGATCACTTGGACTCAGGAAGGGGAACATCACACACCGGGGCCTATCATGGGGAGGGGGGAGGGGGGAGGGATTGCATTGGGAGTTATACCTGATGTAAATGACGAGTTGATGGGTGCAGCACACCAACATGGCACAAGTATACATATGTAACAAACCTGCATGTTATGCACATGTACCCTACAACTTAAAGTATAATAATAATAAATAAATTTAAAAAAAATAGTGATCTGATTACCTGTTTCATGGTTAAATTCTAATTGATTTAACCAAAATCCTGTTAATGGACTTCTACTCTCTCCATTTTAATGCTCTAGCAAATGATATTGCAATGAAAATGTGTGTTTTTGTGTGTGTGTATGTGTGTGTGTGAATATGTATGTATACATGTAGGAGTGTTTTTATAAGATGGATCCTCAAAACTAAAATTTCTGGGTTGATATGTATGCGTCCATATTTGAAATTTTGAGTTATTGTTCTAATTGTCCTTTAAAATCTTTTACCAGTCTCACCAACAACATTGAAAATGAATTTTTTTACAACATCAAGAATAATTTTTTTCACTTCCTCAGTTGTTAATAAGATATTACGAAAAATGATGACTGGTATAGAATAGCTATTCCAATTTATATTCATCTGATCAATATTGAGGTTTTCATCTCATGTTTATTAGCTATTTGCTTTTCATCCATAAATTTCCTCATTGTACCTGTTGATTATAATAATTCTTTTCCCAAATAGTATTCTAACACTTGCATAGTTTTATTTTACATATTCACATCACTAAAGCCCTGGAATCTAGGTTTGAATAAGGGAGGAAGCAGGAATATAAGTTTATTTATTTTCAAAAAAAAAGAAAGCAAATTCTTCAAATACTATTTATGGGCTAAATAATTAGCATAATGATTTGAATTGCTGCTTTCATAATATAAAATATTATCTTATGCCTGGGAAGTATCTGAACAAGAAACTTCATTGTTGGCCAATCTTTTCTCTGCCATGTGTTGTAAGGAATACAAATAACCTACAGAAGAAACAGCACGTGCAAAGACCCAGAGGCATCAGTAATGTGCTTTGGAAATTTCGGAATTTTTAGTGTGGCTGCAACTTTAAGTTTAGAAAAACGATTACAAACATTATTAGAAAGTCCATAACAAAATCAATGAGAAAAAAAACCCCCATAAATTAAAATACAACTCACCAACAGAAGCATGACATTTATTTATTCTGATTTGTTTTAGATAATCTATACCAGGGACCTATTTCAGCCCTTTCTTATTTTTTTTATAGAATGTCAATATGTTTAAGTACAGCGCTTTAAGAAGCCTTTCACTTTTACTCATTATTATTATTAGCTTTTAAAAGTAAACAATGTTATCATTTATATTTCTGTAGCTTCCATCTTTCTTCTGGGAAGAAGAAATGCTGAGGGGAAAAAATGCACTGAGATCTCAGTATTTGCTTTGACTCTTCCCAAATTTCTGTTTTAATTTTCTGATGAGAAAACTCTTTTCAAACTTCTCTTTTCCTCTCTCTTTCTTTCTTTTCTTTTTCTTTTTATCCCTTTTCTTTTTCTTTTTTTCCCCAAGTAGAACCTAAACATAAGATTGCGTGACACTAGGAGGTAGGGCATACGTGCAGACTGTGTATATTATACTTTTTGTTACTATTTTTTTCATCTTCAATGTTGACATTTTGTAAGGTAAATACAGTGTCCTCTGTGCTGAAAAATACCCAAATGTTGCCTATTTTGATTAGATCTTTCAATTATGGTTATGAACTCTAATCAAAATAAATAAACACCCAAGAATAAATCTAGGCACTTATAATCAACTCATTTTCACAAAGGCCTCAAGAATGTACATCAGGGGAAAGGACAACTATTCAATAAATGGTGCAGGAAAAATTGGTTATTCATCATAGAAGAACAAAACTACATCCCTTTCACCACATGCAAAATTTAAGTGAAAATGGATTAAAGTCTTAAATCTAAGACCTGAAACTATGAAAATACTAGAAGAAAATGTTGTGGAAGCACTCTAGAACATTAATTTGGGCAGAGATTTCTTGCATAAGACCTCAAAAATACAGACAACCAAAGCAAAAATGGACAAACGGGATCACAAGTTAAAAAGCTTTTGCACAAAAAAGGAAACAATCAACAAAACGAAGAGACAACTTACCGAATGGGATAAAATATTTTCAAACTATTCATCTGACAAGGGATTAATAACCAGAATATATAAGGAACTTGAACTCTTCAATCAGAAAAAAAAACACAAATAATTCAATTAAAATATGGGCAAAAGATGTAAATAGACATTTCTCAAAAGAAGATATACAAATGGCATACAGGTATATAAAAATTATCAGCATCACTAATCACCAGAGAATATAAATGAAAACTACAATGATCTACCATCTTACTCCAGTTAAAATGACTTTTATCCAAAAAACAGACAATAAGAAATGCTGGCAAGGATGCGAAGCAAAGGGAACTCCTGTACATTGTTGGTGGGAATGTACATAGAACAGCCATTATGGAAAACAATATGGAGGTTGCTAAAAAAAACTAAAAATGGAACTACCATGTGATCCAGCAATACCACTGCTGGGTCTATATCTAAAAGAAATAAAATCAAGATATTGAAGTGATATCTATGCTCCCATGTTTTTGCAGTACTATGTACAATAGCCAAGATATGGAATTAACCTAAGTGTCCATTAACAGATAAGTGGATGAAGAAAATGTGATACATGTACACACTATGGAATATTACCTAGCCATAAAAAGAATGCAATCCTATCATTTGGCACGACGTGGATGGAATTGGGGGCCAATATGTTAAGTGAAATAAGCCAGACACAGAAAGACAAATATTGCATATTCTTACTCATATGTGGAGCTAAAGAAAAAGAGAACAAAGATATCGTGGAGACAGAGAGTAGAATGATGTTTACCAGAAGCTAGGAAGGAGAGTTGGTCAGAGGGAATAGAGAGAAGTTTGTTAATGGGCACAAAAATATAGTCAGATTTACTGTGTATTTCAAAATAACTAGAAGAAAGGAACATTCCAATGTTCCTAACACAAAGAAATAATACACGCTTGACATGATGGATACCCAATTACCCTGATTTGATAATTACACATTGTACGCTTGTATCAAAATATCACATTTGCCCTATAAATATGTACAACTATTATTTGATTTAAAAAATAACAAAAAACCCAATTCCACTTTTATGTGGTTAGAACACCTTCTCTTTTTATTCTCTTTTCCCAGTTCCTTCCTATCAGGTATTCAGATAGCTGCAGGCAAGAAAATCACCTTCAAAAGTTATTTTGTCTTAAATCGGAATCATTTTTAACATTTAATCATTAAGATGTAATTAAAGTGCCATCATGTGTACTTTTAAATTGCTGATTGAAATCCATATGTCTCAATGTAACCTTTTTCTAAGCATCATACTTCTCTATACCAACCCCCCAAAACCCACATTGTTTTAGATTTACTATTACAATCAACATACTATTCTACAACTCCAAAATATTCATTGAAAGTAATTTAATCTTTTTCTTATTGAATGGTTGCATATTTAAAGGTATTTCTTTTCTAATATTATGCTCAGATATTGTACTCCAAGTATGAGAAAATAGGGCAAGGAGTGTGAGAGAATTCTGTTTATAATGTTAGGTGGCACTCAGAGCCTTACATTGGAACATAATGCCAAATTGACTTTTGCAGAAATACACTTGTTGTGAAGCTTTGGACATTTTCCATATCCAGTGGTGCCAGGCCCTAGAGGGGCTGGGCAGTCTGGGCCAAGACAAAATAAACAAGTCAGTAGAAAAAACAATGATTAGAAAGACTGACCTCTGAACCATAACATCTCCGAGCTCCCAAAAGGGTCAACCTAAATTTGGCAAATACTTCAATCCTCCTGGTGACATATAACCTTGGGTGTTGATCACTCAAAGTTTTGTTGTTGTTGTTGTTGTTGTTGATATCTAGAAGCGCAAGTTCTAGGAGGATGCCAAAATTTTGCTGTTACGATGTGTGGGGTGTATTAGCTGGCATTGCTGGCTCGGGAGATCTGTTGTTCTGAAGTGGAGAATCTACTTGTTTAACATTCTCTCTTCCCATTCTGGAAAAAAAAGTGTGACTAGTTTCTTTCCAGAAACTATATATATATATAGTTATAATCATATACTTTATATATAATCATATACATTTATATATAAAAATATAAATACATATATATGTATTTTTCTAGTAAACTTGGAAAGGAAATCAGAGAGTGGTTCTCTCAGTACTGAGGTGCCCAGACAAGACAATGGCATAGTTGAAATAAAAAAACTGCAGAAAGACTGATGACAATCACTTACTTAAGCACCGAATACTGGAGTTGCAGCTTAAGTTGAAGGTTTGAAGGTGTCTGACACTGCATTTTTTACCTTTATTTTTATTAAGAGAAGGCAAATAGGCTGTGATGTTTCTTTTTTTCTAAAAAAAGTATTAGAACCGTGTTAATTGTGGTAGAGTGAGCATGAGCAGGAAAAGGAAAATACAATTTTAAGTATAATGGTGCATGCTGGAAACACAGATTGGCAAGCATATGGGGTTCTGGCATCTGGACAGAAGCCTTCATAACCATCTGCTTCTCAGAGGTTACCTTGGCAATTTTTGCAGCAATTCCAGTGATTCACAGGTCTGGGCTAAGAGTTTTTAGCAAGCAGCTAAAGAGGGCACAGGAACATAGAGGCAGTTACTCAGAGCTTCTGTCCACACATTAGTTTCATTTTCCTGGGTGTTATGTCACTTTAAGATGATCTATGTGCCGGTATTTCATTGTGATAGCAGCAGATGTTACTTCATGCTAATATTTTTTACCCGTTTTATTCACCAGGTGACACTCAGTTTTAGCCTTGGGAATGAATTCTCTTTTCTGGCTTCATGAGATGGGAAGAGTATGTGAAAAGATTTAAGTTCTTGTGGGTTCTGAAGCGTGAAGACCTAACTGGTAACCTCCAGCTCTCCTTGACTTTCTCATTCTTCCTAATGTTCCTGGGAATTTTAGAAATTCCTGCATGTTTTCTAGTAACTAGGGTGGTGTCACATAATATTCTACTAAAAACTCATGTGAACAGAGTCATTTAACACAGGACCACTGTGGTTAATTATAAAGTAAAATATTGACTAGCAAAAAGCAATACAGATTAAATCTTTCTAACAAATTTTTATCATCAAATACTATTTGTTGAGTATTTATAATGTGTCAGATGATGGAATAAACGTTTTAAATGTAAAAGATTGTTAATACAAACATGTAAATGGAAGACCTTGTGGGTGAGAATAAGAATGGCACAGTCCTCTCAGAAGGGCCATTTGTTGGTGTTATCAGCATCTTAAATGCACGTGTCCTGTAATGGCTCACCCCTTCCTTGTTGCTTTACTAGAACTACATTCTATCTATGCTATAGAAATATTACCATATACACATAAGGCTGTATATGGTAATTGTAAGATTATTTGTAATGAATAAAAATCAAAAGCAACTTAAATGTCGATTAATAGGAAAACTGTTACATATGTTTTGGAAATGCCATACTACGGAATATCATAGAACTATTTTAAAATATGAGACAGATCTCTAAGGACTGATGTGGAAAAATGTTCATGGCCAACTTTTTAAGTTTAAAAAATGTACCCTTATTTTAAAGGTGTGTATGTAGAGCATATTCCTATGTTTTTGTTAAAGAAACCCCCCCCCACACATATATATATATATATAATTAAATCTGTAAATGCATATAAGTCATGTATTATGAACTGAGTGAATATTTGTGTCTCTCCAAAATTTACATGTTGAAGACCTAACCTCCTTTGGGAGATAATTAAGGTTAGATGAGATCATGAGGATGGAGCCACTTGATGGGATTAGTATCCCTGTAAGAAAAGGATGAGACTTGAACTCTCTCTCTCCATCATATGAGGGAAGCAAGAAGGCAGCCTTCTGCAAGCCAGGAAGAGAGCCTTTATCAGAATTCAACCATGCTGAGAAATTCTCCCTTTTCCAGCATATACTTCTTTATTGTTTCAATATTTGTCAAGTACACATTACTTTTATAATTGAAGGTAGGGAGGAGGGACGGAGGAGAGGAAAGAAGGAAGGAAGAAAGGAAAAAGAAAAACTACCACTCTGAAGGCCCAAAGTCAACATTGCTTTTTCATGAATTATTCTGTTTACCATTTGCAGAATATTCAGTTACCAATTTTTAAAGCCACTTCCTCCTTGGATGACCTTAAGGAGAAACAAAACCCTCACATCCTCAGCTCCTCCTATAAAATAAATGGGCTTTACAGAAGAGACTGTTATGTTTGGTGAAGTATTTTCAAATATATTGTTGAAGGAAACTTAAACAGGATATTAACTTGGAGTTGGATCGCCTTCCTCTTTTAGGGATTAGGTTCTAAAGTCATGCCTCTCCTGCCTACTATATCCTTTTTTTTCTTCTAGATTAGAACCTAGTTGTAGTCCTCTAACACGTTTATTTACCAAGCGGAGCCATTGGTGTTAACCTGTTCCCTATTGTCTCAAAGTGTTTGCCCTTCCTTTTCCCTTTAGACTATATATAGACTGTTTAATTTTGGTTTGAATCTTTAGAGAAATTCCAAGACACGCTCTTGGTTCTAAAACACATAGAGAACCTGGGTCTTCAGAAGTTTTCTCATGGTTTTGGTGAAGGCTACAAATTAATGATATCCAAGAGGGTTTGCAGATTGATCACGTGAAAAGTTGAAAGAAAGAAAAACAAATCACAATACCAGACCCTAACTAACTCAAGTCCACAAATTGCAATTTTGAGGGGATCATATATAAAAGTCTCTTTTAAGCAAAATTGCTCAAGTAATTCTTGTGTATCTTACTGAAGACTAATAGTTGGAAATAAATTATCTGGTATTTATCACAAAAGCCCTTGAATGAGACCACAAAGACAAATATTTCCGACTTTCTGGTGAAGCTCATATTGGTATGCAAGCTTTGTCAATAAAATGTGTCTCTTGCTTATGATAGGATGTAGGGGTTATGAGTAAGACAAATGCCAGATGTGGGGAAGGATGTTCAAGTGTTGCAATGGGAGAGAAAGTTTTGGCTTAAGGAAGTCTGTAGAGTACCCTTCTCTCAAACAGAGGCACCAATATTATCTGTTCTCATACTTTTGTGAACATCATAAGACTGATCACATTTTATAAACTCTGTGAGTCAAATGTGCTCCTTTCTTTGGGCTGTCAGAGATCTGGGGCTGTTGCAGGGATTTCTATTAGTGGTTTTGAACAGCTTTTAAACAAAAATCAGGTTCCCTGATTCTAAGTAATTTTTATCTGTAACAAATTATTAGAGCTACAAAGAAATGCTCAACCAAACCTCCTATCCTTAGGGATTTACAAATAGTGGAAGTGGTGTAAGATGGTGGATGTCAGAAAAAGAAGTTGTGATTTATTTATTACAGTAAACTTCTAATTAGTTTTCAGTTATCAAAAAACTACAGAGGAAGAGTCTATGTCATATAAACAGATATTTATTTTTCTATTTAAAAAAGTTGTTTTATGGAAAATTCCAAACATACTCAAAAGTTGAGTGAATAATGCCATGAAGTTGAGTACCTGTTACCCAACTTCATTAATTAAAAACACTCTGCCATTTGTTTCCATTTTTGCCCCATTTTTTTTCTGGAGTATTTTAAGGAAACCCCAACATAATATTGCTTTACCCATAAATATTTCACTGTAAAAAAGACATTGAAAACAAAGATTAACCAAAAAATATGACTATATATACACAAACAAGTTTCTGACTTATTATTTGAAACCTCAAATTGTTTTATATTTTATATGTTGCCTCTACTTTAAAGTGAACAACATAAGATTATCATAAGAACTATTAATAAAATAAGCTCTAAGATAATTTGTAAAACAATAGATGTTAAAGCCCTTTAAAAAGCAAAATTATAGTCTATAAATGTTTACTTTTTAAAGAATTGTTTGTTTTTTAAAAAATAATACAGTCATGATGCAACATACAAATTTTTAAATTATTATTGTTCATTAGCCAAGAAATAGTCAAGAACAGTCAAAATAATTTTAAATATTTGCTTATACTGTCCATAATTGAGAAAAATATAGAGTTATCCATAAGATAATTACATTCTTTTATTTTTTGTAATTCTCTTACCCAGTAAAGTCCTCAAAAATATGAAAGGTGGTTTCATACACTTAATTGTAGTTCTAATTAATAATGCATTAACAATCAGTTTAGTACTGTAAACTGTTTCAAAGTAGATGCTGACTATTGTGTTTCTCATTCATCTACTCATTCAGTTTAGAGAAGACTGACAGACTCAGCAAACCACTTGTAAATATTGGTACTTATTGTTTTTTCCCATACTTAAATGTAGTTCTCAGTTGTTAACTTGTTCCAAGTCCTCTAGCCTGTAGCAATGACTTTGACCATTTGGATTTAAATAAAGCTGCTTCAACTCCCATAATGAGACACTAGGAAATCCTGTGAGAAATTCCTTTTCCATTTCAATATTTCAGGGGATCTTTGTGGGATTCAAATTCATTATTATCTCCTCTGTTCTACTTCTGTGTGTCTACTGAGCTCCCAACTTTTGATCATTCTGTTATTTTGCTGCCTACCACTGTCCCATACTGGATACTGTCCAGATCGTTTCACCTTCCAAAGGACCATCCTCACAAGACTGCATGAGCAGCCAACTGGTGTTTGGGGAGTAATTCAAGAATAATTATTTTATAACTGCCATGATTGCCTTTGGCACATCCCTGTCCCCTTCCCACCTACAGATGGCCAGCTCCACCCACAGATGGCCATGGCATTCAGTTACTTTGCTGAGCATTTCCCTCTCCCTCTCTTGATCCTTTATTGTGACCCTGCCCTTGAAGCTTAAACTTCTTACCTACTGTGCTGAATCATTCAGTTCTCTTTGATTAACTTATCTGACTGATGGACTGTGCCTGAGTGCTTCACCTTTTGTATTTGGAAAACAGTTTTTCTAAACCCACAGTGTATCATAAGGAGAAAATCATGTCATTCTCCCAGGAGATGGGGACTCTAGTCAGGTGCAGCTTCAAATGGCAATTTTTGCCTTCTTGGCTACAGATACTCTCATCTTTATTTTTCTCTCTTCTCTCTCCCTTCTCTATTCATCTCTCTCTTTATCACACTACTCATCCATACACACAGTATTACTATATGCTTGAGCAAGGGCAAGCTCACATACACATAAACCATTCCTTGACTGGTCCTGAGCTTGCTTCTCCAGAAAGCACATAGGAAAATATGGTGTGGGCAAGTTAGGCTTCCTTGTAAATGTGGGAAAATTCTTGTATGGGTTGCTTCCCACATATGCCCCACTGGATGATAAAGTAGAGGGATTCTATGAAGATTGTTTTACTGCTGGGGAGGCAATAAATTTTCCGAAGCCTTCACAGGATGATAGAGTCTGGAGACAGAGCAAGAGAGAGAACCCAAAACAGACATCGCTTTACAACATGACCACTTTCCTTTTGTTTTGTTTACATATTCTAAAACTGTAAGCTTATGTTTTTTTTAGAGAGCCAACTTAATTTTGTAATAGTCTTATCAAAATTTGACTCTATAGCATCCACTCATTTGCTTTGGGTCTACTCTCTGGAGTCTTACGAAATAAGTTTATTCATTCTTTCAAAGAACAGCCTTTCAAATATTTGAAAACAATTCTAATTTCCCCATAAAGTCATCTCTTCTCAGGCTAAATATCTTTTTTTCCTTCAACAATTCCTTTTATTTTATATCTTCCAGACCCCTTACCTTCCCTACTGTGGTACTCTGGAGACATTCCATTTTGTCACTATACACTCTCAAAATTCATTATCTAGCAGAACAACTTGTACAAAATAGATGGATAAATGCAGAGAGAATTTAATTTAACCAAGCATCATACTATATCCAGTACTGGGTCCATCTTTTATCTGGACATTACACTTTTATTAATACAACAAAGGATTGCATTAGCTTTATTATAAATCACATTGACTTATAATGTAATATCTCCTGACATTTTTCTTGTAATCTTACTTTCCTTCATTTCCATTTGGTTATCTGACTTCCTGAATCTAAATGCAAAAATTTAAGTTTATCCTTATACATTTCGTTTCGTTAACTTTATCCCATCTTTTCACCCTTTCGAAATCTCAGAATTTCAATCTCATTATCAAAAATATCAGCTTTTCCAACATTAGTTGAGTCATACCTAAATGCATTAGGTTTACCTTTCGTCTCTATCCAAGAGTTTGATTCTTAAGGTAAAAGTTCATTGTAGTTATGGACTTGTTACTCTTTCTTTGCTTCTGGCTCTGGCTTTCACTGTAGGACCACATGCCTCTTGGGAAGATTGCAGGATATGTATCACATCTGATCCTGCGTATACAAGCATAGTCAGCCACCGTGTGGCATCTGTGGAGTTGTCCTCCCAGCTTCCCACCTCTATGTGTCTTTTTTTTTTTTTTTTGGTAAATAATTCTTTATTATTATTATTATTATTATTATACTTTATTATAGTTCTAGGGTACATGTGCACAATGTGCAGGTTTGTTACATATGTATACATGTGCCATGTTGTTACATATGTATACATGTGCCATGTTGATGTGCGGCACCCATTAACTCGTCATTTACATTAGGTATATCTCCTAATGCTATCCATTCCTTCTCCCCTCTCCCCACAATAGGCCCCGGTGTGTGATGTTCCCCTTCTTGTGTCCAAGTGATCTCATTGTTCAATTCCCACCTATGAGTGAGAACATGTGGTGTTTGGTTTTCTGTTCTTGTGATAGTTTGCTGAGAACGATGGTTTCCAGCTGCACCCATGTCCCTACAAAGGACACGAACTCATCCTTTTTTATGGCTGCATAGTATTCCATGGTGTCTATGTGCCACATTTTATTAATCCAGTCTGTCACTGATGGACATTTGGGTTGATTCCAAGTCTTCGCTATTGTGAATAGTGCTGCAATAAACATACGTGTGCATGTGTCTTTATAGCAGCATGATTTATAATCCTTTGGGTATATACCCAGTAATGAGATGGCTGGGTCAAATGGTATTTCTAGTTCTAGATCCTTGAGGAATCGCCACACTGTTTTCCACAATGGTTGAACTAGTTTACAGTCCCGCCAACAATGTAAAAGTGTTCCTATTTCTGCACATCCTCTCCAGCACCTGTTGTTTCCTGATTTTTTAATGATTGCTATTCTAACTGGTGTGAGATGGTATCTCATTGTGGTTTTGATTTGCATTTCTCTGATGGGGAGTGATGATGAGCATTTTTTCATGTGTCTGTTGGCTGTATGAATGTCTTCTTTTGAGAACTCTCTGTTCATATCATTTGCCCACTTTTTGATGGTGTCGTATGTTTTTTCCTTGTAAATTTGTTTGAGTTATTTGTAGGTTCTGGATATTAGCCCTTTGTCAGATGAATAGATTGCAAAAATTTTCTCCCATTCTGTAGGTTGCCTGTTCACTCTGATGATAGTTTCTTTTGCTGTGCAGAAGCTCTTTAGTTTAATTAGATCCCATTTGTCAATTTTGGCTTTTGTTGCCATTGCTTTTGGTGTTTTAGACATGAAGTCTTTGCCCATGCCTATGTCCTGAATGGTATTACCTAGGTTTTCTTCTAGGGTTTTTATGGTTTTAGGTCTAACATTTAAGTCTCCAATCCATCTTGAATGAATTTTCATGTGAGGCGTAAGGAAAGGATCCAGTTTCAGCTTTCTACTTATGGCTAGCCAATTTTCCCAGCACCATTTATTAAATAGGGAATCCTTTCCCCATTTCTTGTTTTTGCCAGGTTTGTCAAAGACCAGATGGCGGTAGATGTGTGGTATTATTTCTGAGGGCTCTGTTCTGTTCCATTGGTCTATATCTCTGTTTTGGTACCAGTACTGTGCTGTTTTGGTTACTGTAGCCTTGTAGTATAGTTTGAAGTCAGGTAGTGTGATGCCTCCAGCTTTGTTCTTTTGACTTAGGATTGTCTTGGCAATGCAGGCTCTTTTTTGATTCCATATGAACTTTAAAGCAATTTTTTCCAACTCTGTGAAGAAAGTCATTGGTAGCTTAATGGGGATGGCATTGAATCTATAAATTACCTTGGGCAGTATGGCCATGTTCACAATATTGATTCTTCCAATCCATGAGCATGGTATGTTCTTCCATTTGTTTGTGTCCTCTTTGATTTCACTGAGCAGTGGTTTGTAGTTCTTCTTGAAGAGGTCCTTTATATCACTTGTAAGTTGGATTCCTAGGTATTTTATTCTCTTTGAAGCTATTGTGAATGGGAGTTCATTCATGATTTGGCTCTCTGTTTGTCTGTTACTGGTGTATAAGAATGCTTGTGATTTTTGCACATTGATTTTGTATCCTGAAACTTTTCTGAAGTTGCTTATCAGCTTGAGACTTTGGGCTGAGACAATGGGGTTTTCTAAATATACAATCATGTCATCTGCAAACAGGGACAATTTGACTTCTTCTTTTCCTAACTGAATACACTTGATTTCTTTCTCTTGCCTGATTGCCCTAGTCAGAACTTCCAACACTATGTTAAATAGGAGTGGTGAGAGAGGGCATCCCTGTCCTGTGCCAGTTTTCAAAGGGAAGGTTCCAGTTTTTGCCCATTCAGTATGATATGGCTGTGGGTTTGTCATAAATAGCTCTTATTATTTTGAGAAGCGTTCCATCAATACCGAATTTATTGAGAGTTTTTAGCATGAAGGGCTGTTGAATTTTGTCAAAGGCCTTTTCTGCATCTGTTGAGATAATCATGCGGTTTTGTCTTTGGTTCTGTTTATATGCTGGATTACGTTTATTGATTTGCATATGTTGAACCAGCCTTGCATCCCAGGGATGAAGCCCACTTGATTATGTTGGATAAGCTTTTTGATGTGCTGCTGGATTCAGTTTGCCAGTATTTTATTGAGGATTTTTGCGTCGATGTTCATCAGGCATACTGGTCTAAAATTCTCTTTTTTTGTTGTATCTCTGTCAGGCTTTGGTATCAGGATGATGTTGGCCTCATAAAATGAGTTAGGGAGGATTCCCTCTTTTTCAATTGATTGGAATAGTTTCAGAAGGAATGGTACCAACTCCTCCTTGTACCTCTGGTAGAATTCGGCTGTGAATCCATCTGGTCCTGGACTTTTTTGGTTGGTAGGCTATTAATTATTGCCTCAATTTCAGAGCCTGCTATTGATCTATTCTTGGGAGAGTGTAAGTGTCCAGGAAATCATCCATTTCTTCTAGGTTTTCTAGTTTATCTGCATAGAGATGCTTATAGTATTCTCTGATGGTAGTTTGTATTTCTATGGGGTCGGTGGTGATATCCCCTTTATCCTTTTTTATTGCATCTATTTGATTCTTCTCTCTTTTCTTCTTTATTAGTCTTGCTAGTGGTCTATCAATTTTGTTGATCTTTTCAAAAAACCAGCTCCTGGATTCATTGATTTTTTGGAGGGTTTTTTGTGTCTCTATCTCCTTCAGTTCTACTCTGATCTTAGTTATTTCTTGCCTTCTACTAGCTTTTGAATGTGTTTGCTCTTGCTTCTCTAGTTCTTTTAATTGTGGTGTTAGGGCGTCAATTTTAGATCTTTCCTGCTTTCTCTTGTGGGCATTTAGTGCTATAAATTTCCCTCTACACTCTGCTTTTAATGTGTCCCAGAGATTCTGGTATGTTGTATCTTTGTTCTCATTGGTTTCAAAGAACATCTTTATTCCTACCTTCATTTTGTTATGTTCCCCGTAGTCATTCAGGATCAGGTTGTTCAGTTTCCATATAGTTGAGCGGTTTTGATTGAGTTTCTTAGTCCTGAGTTCTAGTTTGATTGCACTGTGGTCTGAGAAACAGTTTGTTATAATTTCTGTTCTTGTACATTTGCTAAGGAGTGCTTTACTTCCAACTATGTGGTCAATTTTGGAATAAGTGTGATGTGGTGCTGAGAAAAATGTATATTCTGTTGATTTGGCATGAAGAGTTCTGTAGATGTCTATTAGGTCTGCTTGGTGCAGAGTTAAGTTCAATTCCTGGATATCCTTGTTAACTTTCTGTCTCGTTGGGGTGTTAAAGTCTCCCATTATTATTGTATGGGAGTCTAAGTCTCTTTGTAAGTCTCTAAGGACTTGCTTTATGAATCTGGGTGCTCCTGTATTGGGTGCATATATATTTAGGATAGTTAGCTCTTCCTGATGAAT
Organism: Macaca fascicularis; assembly: GCF_037993035.2. Taxonomy (NCBI): domain Eukaryota; kingdom Metazoa; phylum Chordata; class Mammalia; order Primates; family Cercopithecidae; genus Macaca; species Macaca fascicularis. The sequence goes on from NC_088376.1 coordinate 47,085,605, forward strand.
TGATCCCTTTACCATTATGTAATGGCCTTCTTTGTCTCTTTTGATCTTTGTTGGTTTAAAGTCTGTTCTATCAGAGACTAGGATTGCAACCCCTGTTTTTTTTTGTTTTGTTTTCCATTGGCTTTGTAGATCTTCCTCCATCCCTTTATTTTGAAACTATGTGTGTCTCTGCATGTAAGATGGGTCTCTGAACACAGCAAACTGATGGGCCTTGACTCTTTATCCAATTTGCCAGTCTGTGTCTTTTAATTGGACCATTTAGTCCATTTACATTTAAGGTTAATATTGTTATGTGTGAACTTGATCCTGTCATTATGATATTAGCTGGTTATTTTGCTCATTAGTTGATGCAGTTTCTTCCTAGCATCGATGGACTTTACATTTTGGCATGTTTTTGCAATGGCTGGTACCGATTTTTCCTTTCCATATTTAGTGGTTCCTTCAGGATCTCTTGTAGGGCAGGCCTGGTGGTGACAAAATCTCTAAGCCTTTGCTTGTCTGTAAAAGATTTTATTTCTCCTTCACTTATGAAACTTAGTTTGACTGGATATGAAATTCTGGGTTGAAAACTCTTTTCTTTAAGACTGTTGAATATTGGCCCCCACTCTCTTCTGGCTTGTGGAGTTTCTGCCGAGACATCTGCTGTTAGTCTGATGTACTTCCCTTTGTGTGTAACCCGACCTTTCTCTCTGGCTGCCCTTAACATTTTTTCCTTCATTTCAACTTTGGTGAATCTGATAATTATGTGTCTTGGAGTTGCTCTTCTTGAGGAGTATCTTTGTGGTGTTGTCTATATTTCCTGAATTTGAATGTTGGCCTGCCTTACTAGGTTGGGGAAGTTCTCCTGGATGATATCCTGAAGCATGTTTTCCAACTTGGGTCCATTTTCCCCATCACTTTCAGGCACACTAATGAGATATAGATTTGGTCTTTTCACATAATCCCATATTTCTTGGAGGCTTTGTTCATTTCTTTTTACTCTTTCTTCTCTACACTTCTCTTCTCACTTCATTTCATTCATTTGATCTTCAGTTACTCATACTCTTTCTTCCAGTTGATTGAGTCGGTTACTGAAGCTTGTGCATTTGTCACGTAGTTCTTGTGTCATGGTTTTCATCTCTATCAGTTCTTTTAAGGTCTTCTCTGCATTGAATATTCTAGTTATCCATTCATCCATTCTTTTTTCAAGGTTTTTAGTTTCTTTGCGCTGGTGATGTAGTTCCTCCTTTAGCTCTGAGAAGTTTGATCGACTGAAGTCTTCTTCTCTCAACTCGTCAAAGTCATCCTCCATCCAGCTTTGTTCCATTGCTGGTGATGATCTGCATTCCTTTGGAGGGGGAGATGTGCTCTGATTTTTTGAATTTCCAGCTTCTCTGCACTGCTTTTTTCCCCATCTTTGTGATTTTATCTGCCTTTGGTCTTTGATGATGGTGACGTACTGATGGGGTTTTGGTGTGGGTGTCCTTTCTGTTTGTTAGTTTTCCTTCTAACAGTCAGGACTCTCAGCTGCGGGTCTGTTGGAGTTTGCTTGAGGTCCACTCCAGACCCTGTTTGCCTGGGTATCAGCAGCGGAGGCTGCAGATGATAGAATATTGCTGAACAGTGAGTGTTGCTGTCTGATTCTTGCTCTGGAAGCTTCATCTCAGGGGTGTACCCAGCCGTGTGAGGTGTGAAGTGTCGGTCTGCACCTAGTGGGGGTATCTCCCAGTTAGGCTACTCAGGGGTCAGGAACTCACTTGAGCAGGCAATCTGTCCCTTCTCAGATCTTAGCCTCCATGCTGGGAGAACCACTGCTCTCTTCAAAGCTGTCAGACAGGACTTTTACATTTGCAGAGGTTTTTGCTGCTTTTTGTTTATCTATGCCCTGTCCCCAGAGGTAGAGTCTACAGAGGCAGGCAGGCTTCCTTGAGCTGTGGTGGGCTCCACCCAATTCGAGCTTCCCAGGGGCTTTGTTTACCTACTTAAGCCTCAGCAATGGCAGGTGCCCCTCCCCCAGCCTCGCTGCAGCTTGCAGTTAGATCTCAGACTGCTGTGCTAGCAATGAGGGAGGCTCCGTGGGCGTGGGACCCTCCAGGCCAGGTGTGGGATATAATCTCCTGGTGTCCCATTTGCTAAGACCCTTGGTAAAGTGCAGTATTAGGGTGGGAGTTACCCGATTTTCCAGGTGTTGTGTGTCTCAATTTCCCTTGGCTGGGAAAAGGAATTCCCTTCCCCTTTGTGCTTCCCAGGTGAGGGGACACCTCACCCTGCTTCAGCTCTCGCTGGTCAGGCTGCACCTGCAGACCAGCGTCGACTGTCTGACATGCACCAGTGAGATGAACCTGGTACCTCAGTTGAAAATGCTGAAATCACCCGTTTTCTGTGTCAGTCACACTGGGAGCTGGAGGCTGGAGCTGTTCCTATTTGGCCATCTTGGATGCCCCCTCTGGTTAAGAAGCTATGTGTCTTTTAAGCATCCACATACACAGATTCTCAGTTCTTCTGTCACTCAGTACCCCAAAGAGCATGGCCACTGCCATCTGTTTCCAGGCACCAGGCCTGGATGTTGCTGTGGCTGAAGCCTCTAATTTTCCCATGCTGTGGTCTCTTCCAGGCTCTCTTGCTACTGCTGGTTCCCTGAATCACCCAGGGTGCCAAAGCTATGAGTGTTCAGTAGCAAAGTAGAGGGAGAATATCTCCTTCTAATTTTAGTGTTTTTGTGTACCCTCTCATTTGGCAATATTTTTGTAAAAATTGCTTGTATTAATTAGTTTTTGTTTTTCATTGTGATAATGCTGTCCTACAGACAATACTAACATATGTGTGTTTTACAAAAGTCAGCATTTAATTTTGACTTATGGATTCATGGATTGGCTATGGCTCTGCTGGACCCGGGTGGATGGACTGAGCTTCTAGGCTGCAGGTTGCATTTAGATTACTCCATAAATCATCTACTTTGGCTTCAGCAATTACTTGGGGTAAGTGCTTCTGACAAATGGCAGAAGCTCAAGAGTACTGAGTGAAAACAGATAACACCCCTTAAGACTTCAGAATGTGCTGCAACTTATGCTTACATACTATTAGCTCAAGCAAGTCACATGGCCAAGAAGTGTATACTCTAGTCATAGTCAGCCATGGCAAGGACAGGAAAAAATAGATTTTGGAGACAAATCTTTCATTTTTATGTCTTCCCTTCACTTGCTTTTTATATACTACATGAGTCTAGAGAAGGCAGGAGAAAATCCCTTTGATAAACACAATATCAGAATTACCTCTTTACTGTGAGATATAGAGTTTTGTTAATGCATTGGAGCTATTTTTCCTCTACCTTTATGATTTTTTTTTTTTTTTTGAGATGGAGTCTTGCTTTATATCCCAGGCTGGAATGAGTGGCACAATTTCAGCTCACTGCAACCTCCATCTCCCGGGTTCAAGCAATTCTAGTGCCCCAGACTCCCAAGTAGCTGGGATTACAGGTGTGACCACCATGCCTGCCTAATTTTTGTTTTATTTTTTATTTTATTTATTTACTTTTTATAGAGACGGGGTTTTGCCATGTTGGTCAGGCTGGTCTCAAACTCCTGGCCTCAAGTGATCTGCCTGCCGCAGTCTCCCACAGTATTGGGATTATAAGCATTAGCCACTATGCCTGGCCTTTTTCTCTTCCTTTAAAATATTTTCTCTTCCTGAGAGCATCCTAGCAGAGAGCACAGCAGGGCCACCTCATCAGTTTACCAGGCATGCCTAACCCAGTTTGAAACTAGCATTAGGCATATTTATGCTCAAGTTGAGGAGGTTTTGTGTCCCTTTGACACATTCCAAATCAACCTGTTTATGGGAAGTGGTGAGACTCTATACAGTACAACTGTAAAGGAACTTCATTTTCCCTTCATCTGCCGCTTTTAACCTGCTCAGGGCAACAGTTCTTTTCTATTCTTTCCTCTAGGTTTCAAGCAGGTAGGGAGGAGAGGTAAGGTCCGAGAAAGTTTGTTTTTGGCTGGTACTAAGGAAATCTGGTATTGGTTTCTGTTGGCCTTGGCAGGTATTTAAAGCTGAAATTTTGTCTTGTAGGAGCACCTGTGGGCACCTTTCCTCAATGCCCAGACTGCAAATCTCTAACACGGTAAGAACTTCTCCTACGAAGGGTTGTTTACTCATTCCCCGTGTTCTTCCACTAAAATAGTCCTACTCCTGGCTTAGTGCCCAGGGAGCCAGCCGTTTAGTGGGTTTCACATTTGGATTTGGACACACATACACACACACACACACACACACACACACACCACTTTGATCTGCTGTCATTGTTTTGTTGGAAATCAGAAAATAATAAGGGCCTTAGAAACAGCCTCAGAAGCAAAATATTTTCTCTGACCTCCTTCTGTTCATCTGCCTCTCAGTCCCATTCTCCCCTGAAAAGAACCGTAGAAGCTAGAATCTGTCGTCCTCAAGGCTAGTCATAGAAACCAGAACTTCTTTACCCCAAAATCAGTCACAAAACCTAAAAATATTACCCTAACTTCCCTTCTACATTTCTGTGTAGAAACTGGCCATAAAGAAAATTATCTGACTTACCTTGTTTGATTTTAGGTCATAAGATCCTCATTCCAGAGACCATGCTGCCTCATTCCCAGAAGGCCAAGAAGAATCTAGCCAGACGGGCCTTGAAGGGTTTCCCCACTCAATCTGTTAGATCATACTCTTTATATCCAATCATCTTTCTACATGGCTGTCCATACTCTGTTGAACCTAAGCATAAAAATGGCCAATTTCCCCTGCAACTTTGGGACTTCATTTTGAAGTCTCCTGTATACACATTAATGACAATTTTTATGCCTTTCTTTTCTAATTAATCTGCCTTTGTGAATTGATTTTTCAGCAAACCTTTTGAGGGAAAGGAGAAGCTTTCCCTTCACCCCTACGGTTACCAGTTACTGCGGCTTTATTATTGTCACAAAGGGTTTGAGTTAGTACCATTGCAAAAATGAGACACCATTTTACTGTAAAACCTAAATTCCAAAGGGCTACTTTGAATAGTCCCTGGGAAATGCCTCTTCTCATGTGTGAGGCCAGAGAAAAAGATTCCACTCTTTTCCCCTCTTGTTCCCTCACAACGTGGGTAGTGGTATAGGTAGAGGAGAAAGGATATGTGAGGGAAGCTGCTGCAGCACGTCGATGATTTCTCCACTGAGACGCTTCTGTATTCTTGTAATGCCTCAAAGTGTGTTTGGCTGGCAATTGCAGAGCATGTTTTTGGCCTCTCCTTTTTCAAGCCTTTCATAAGTGGTCTAGTGCCCTTATATTTTTGGAATGTGGAGATACCTGCAATATACCGTTGGCATCTTTTATTGTTAAATCTAGAATTTTAGGCTCTTTGAAGTGAGAGATCTGAATGTCTCACTCATTTAAAAAATGAGAAAGTCATGTCTGAGAGAAGCAAAACAAATTTTCCAAGATCATGTACAGCTTTTTGCTATAAAAGCCCTAAAGCTATGTACAGTATGTGCTAATAACCTATATTTTCTCCAATTTACCACCTTTAAAATGGCATAATTAAAAATAGAAGGTCAAAGGTTACTGTAAAGGTTAAATAAGTTAATGTGTGAAAAGCTTTTAGCAGAACTTGCCACAGAGAAAACACTCTTCTACCTCTTCTTCCTTCTCCAAAGACCTATGTGACCAATATTGAGAATACAAACAAACAGAACTAAAAGTGTAATCCATCACCAATCAATTCGGCAAAAATTATCTTTAAAGTTATAAATCCCCATATTTTCAAAGAATGAGTTGTAGAAACCTTCCTTCCCTGCTGGTGGACTTCCAAATGGCAGCCTAATTTCTGCGCTAACAGCAAACAATTTAAGAAAAACTTATATGTTCTAAAATAAGGGAAGATTTTAAAGTAAAATTGATCATCTGTACAATGAAACATTACATGACCACTAAAAACGCATGGACAAATATAAAAATTCACTAAATGAAGAAAAGCAATTTTCAAAACTGTGGTATAGTATGGCATTAATTTTGAAAACAACAAAAAAAGAGATTTTGTATATTTTATTTCTGGAAAGATAAACCTAAGGTTATGAACTCCAGACGTCATCTTGGGGTAGCAGCTATTAGTGACTTTTATTTTTATTCTTTTCTGTGTTTCTCAAACTTTGTACAATAAACTTTTTTTTTTTTTTTTCATTTTAAGAAAGGTGATTGTGAAGTTGAAGAATAGTACTAAACTTTAGCACGGGTGAGTTTCATCAGAATTATGCTCGTTGGCCAGAGGAAGGCCTAACTCCACGGATGTGTGGAAGGCTATGCTCACTGTCTGATACTCTGCCCAGGAGTAATGGTGGAAATGTTGAGAATAAGAGATTCCTTTCAGCAAGAGCAGCTGTTCTATCTGAGCATGAACCTCCAAGGCTTCATAACATGCTCTGGAAACTGTTGTATAAAGACAGTAAATCTGACAAGAGAAATAAAGGAATGCTTTAAGTCAGTGAAACAGTTGGCAATGGTTGCTTATCTGGAGAGGCTGACGAGAAATAATAGACTCTCCACTCATTTTATTTTTCTTTAAAGACGGTAGGATAGAAAATGAGTTATGATGTTACAGGAAAATTGAGGGGCGAGTGGACCAAGCCCATGCATTGTTTCCTTGATGTATAAGGGTAGAGAATGTCTCTCTCATGGGCGAGAACTTTCTCCTTGTTTTACTATAAAAGCATGCAAACTATACAACCAGCAAATGTTCAAATATTTACATAATGGCTGTCAGATGAGTTCAGTGAGCTATCTAACAATTTAGCAAGTTTGGTACTTCTCGTCACAAAAATTTCTATATTATATTGAATGTAAACATTGCTCACACTAAGAAAAGAATGAAGGATCAATGACAACTAAATTTCAAGGGATTTCTTTTAAGCAAACAATAGTTGAGAAGTTGAATTTGTAATTAAAATAAATATTCAAAACTCAATACAAAAATTAAAGCTATTTACATTCAGAAATAATTTATTTTTATTTGGCCTTTACATATGTGTGTGGGGGGATGTTCTTTTTGGGAGAAAAGAGAAGATGGTTATCTGTTGTTTCATAGAATCCTATGGAAATAAAAAGTGACACATTATTTTATATTGAAGCTCTGGTTATAATAAAACATAACTCTAGGTATCATTTAGATGAATATGCTCCTCCAAATATAAAAACACTTGGCTCAAAAACTAGATTGTGAGATAGCTTCGATTGAAAGAAATCATGTCAGACATGTAATGTTTTATTAGGGTGTTTGGGGTAACCTCTGTGGTTATGACCTATGAATTGAGGTGATCACAGGTCTTGTAGACATGAAAGACTGGTATATTGGATCATTATGAGAGAGGTTCAGACCAGCTCCTTTGAAATATATTCTTATTTATAATGACTTAAGTTGGGCAAGTGTGTATCTACAGTATACAGATCTCTCATTTGTTAAAAGATTGATCACACAAAGGTTCCTGTTGAGTTCTGTTGCAAGAACCAATGTTTTATCAGTGCAGAGACAAGTGTATGCTCAATATTTTGTCTTGACCATGGCAATTAACTGCTGGTCTGTTGTCAAGCATAGGTGAGAGCAGTGTCAGTATAAAGCAAGATTGTAACATGACTTCTACCCTGGAAAAAGCAATCGAAATAGGAAAAGGACGTAGCAATGAGAAAGGCGGTGGAGAAATCCACATCTTGCCAAAGGCAGTGTTTTCCTCAACCAGAGAAAAGATCCAGAACAATTGTCAAAAGAACTCTATGGTTGGGAAGGAGAAAAGCAATAGAACAACTTGGCAGGCAATGATCACAATTGATTTGATGATATTTAAGTGAACCCATAACTATTAAAACGACACCTCATTCAGAAACTGATCGAGATTCAGGCTTAAAGGCCAGGAAACTGCAAAGCTGTGATAAAGCTTTCACTACCAAAAACTGCCCTGCTTTCAGCTAAAAGGCTGAGAGTACATCACTGTTTCAATTATTGGGTTTAATTTGTTAATATGCTTTCCAGACAAAAAGGCTTTTAAAGAATTCAGAACAATCTACAAGTTTTCTTCTTATAATACCTTGCTTTAACCAATTTCAGATAGAGAAAATTGAAATAATGTCTTCCATTAAATTCTCATTAATATTATCCTGACTTAGGGCATTCTATTGTTTTGGACACTTGGCACAGGAAATAAATGTGTTGACCACTGACCTATTATAATGAGGGTCAGATATACTTAAAGTTGACAATACTGTAGTCCCTATAGATTTACATTCACTTTTAGGGTGATGAAATATTATTTAGACCCCCTTATCTCATAAAGTGCTAGAGGAAAAATAGCAATTTTAAATGGTATTCATAGCTTCAACCATGATGTAACTTGTCAAAGACATCAATAATATATCAAAGAATTGCATATTAAAATGGTATTTTGTCCCTATGGAAAAGAAATCCTGTATTAAAAGCTCTGTAAATGTTTTAATTCTGAAAAAAAAAAAAAAAAAATTCTTTGAGCCCTCAAGGAGAAAGAAATTACAAGAAGACAAAGTATTTTTGATGACCATAGCCCATTTAAGGTCTATTAATATACATCTGGTTAGTAAGAAAATGTAAAAGTATTAATTTTGGTGAACTGCATGAGTTTTTGATACATCCTTAAGACTTTTTCCTTTGGTTATAAAAAGTGTGTTTGATAGTGGAAGAAAATTTTCTGCCACAATATATTCCTATCTCTGAGACATAAATGGATGTTTTCAAGGCTAGAATTGAAAATATGTTAATTCTCCAAGCTTTCAGATTTCAGGGAAGATTGTTATTTCTCAGAGAAGAACAAAGAAACGATGAGATTTTTTTACACTCTTAAAAACTCAAAACTGTTCCATCAGTTGGAACAGTTCATATTCTGTGATGGAATGTTTTCACAGATAGATGATTAGTTTTTTAAAAAAGCCTTACCAGGTGCTACGTTTTATAATACTGTATGTGTTTCGACATGTGGTTAAGCTAATAAAGGGAGTTAAGGTCAGATGTAAATTTTGTCATTAATTTTTAAAATATAATTTCAGCACATTATTTCTTTGAATTTGAACACTCCCATGTGATTTACAATGTCCTGGCATATTAAGATTATTGTGCTTTCAAAGCATAACTTTTTAAATTAGAAATACATAGGCTGTGCACAACATCAGATATAAAGGGCTTCTTGACATTGATATATCTGTGTTTCATAGTAAACTGTGGGTAAAATAATACCTGGAGGTTTGTAAATCTGTGTTTTTATTCTCATGAGAAGCAGATTGTGAGGTGGAGAATTGTGTGCAGGAAGTTTAACAGGGAGTGAGTTCAAAAATAATACTTGTGGAAGAAGAAGGAAGCAGGATTGTCAGCATGAGAAAATCGGCTTCAAGGTAGATACATCAAAGCTCTCAGATGATTCCATAACTCTGCAGGAGGAAAGGAATGGATCTACCAGTGTTATCCTGAATTGGGACAATGGGACTGGTCCTTGTATCCTGACATCAGCCAGGTAGAGGATGTAGGCCTAGAAGCAGAGGTGCAATTGTTCATGAAGCGGCTCTTTTCAGCCCAGGGCAAGCTCCAGAAGAAATCTAGGTTGGGAGCAATCTTTCTTGCAGATTCTGGGGTAATTAGTGCTTCAGTCCTGAAGGGAGTGCTGGGGGCAGTGTGCTGCAAGGATCCATTACTGTCTAACTCTTTGTTATTTGATGCTACTTACTTGGCAACAGAATAGGAACAGCTCCTTCAGGACAATGGGGTATGCCTCTTTTCCTTAGGGGAAACTTACAAGAAGGTGGTTAGAAAATTAAGCTTCAGGCCCATTGCCGTCCTTTTCTACTATCAGTGAACACTTCTGCTCTTCTAGGTGGCTTACTGGGTGGGGTAATCTAGACCCTTATCTTTGAGTCTTTAGTTATACGGCTTTTAGGCATGGTTGTTGCCCTTGTTTATTTACTGTCAAAATTTCAGAAGAGAGTACAGAGACTATCCAGTGAATCTGTGGGGCCAAATATGTTTTTCTGACCCTATTACAGCAGCTTTAACCCTTTCGGATCATTAGAATTAATTACTTTTGCCAGTAAGGAACTCTTTTCATTGCCTGCTGGTCTCTTGGCACACGGTACTTGAAATGACCGGGCAAAAGCTGTAGTTAAAACTTTAATGTCCTTTTACCGTGTTCCTGGTGAAAATGTTACTCTACTGGGAACCAGAATTTTTTTTCCCCAATATGTACCTTAGCTATGCTTTCAATAGGCTCTTCCATTGCTCTATCAAACTGACAGCTTCTAGGTGGTACAAGTAGGTCCCCTGATTTTATGTCTATTGCTACACATCCTTTGCTACAGAACTGGTTCCTCTGATCTGAGGTGATGTGTGTGTGTCCCAAGTCAATGAACCAAATAGTTTAAGCTTCAGATAGTGATGCTGAATGAAGCCTTGAGGGCAGAAGAGGCAAACCCATACTCAAAATATGTATTGATTCCAGTCAAGGTGGATGATTCATTGTCTTTTACAGAGTGGAATGTGGCCCGCGCAGTACATTTGTTACTAAATGGCTGATTGGGATAAAGGGATGATGTCTTTTTGTGGACCCATTTTTGGTCTCTGTTGCCAACAGATTGGACATTCAGGAGGGAAAATAGCTAGACAAGTCTTGGTGAGCTGGACTCCATGCTGTTGGACCTATCCATAGCTTCCTTTCTTGCCACTCTGGCAAATCTGTTTATGTATTTACTGAACACATTTTTTTGAGCTCTATCTGTATGCTTATCATCCCAGAGGCAGGCACTTTTCAGTTGACCAAACCATGCTGTCTGTTTCATTATTTATTGCCTCTTCTGAGGAGGTTAATTTTGATGAACACTAGCATGTAATACAAAAATATAAGAATCTTCACATAGGCTCATTCACATTCCTTTTTCCTAGAATTGCTTATCCTTGATACTTCAATATTTCTCTTTTTCAGACTTCTGACAAACCAACTGAGCTGTTTTCTTCTTTCAGAGAATTTGTAAATATTCTGACCCTGGGACATTCCTTTTTCAAAAAAAGTAGATAATCACTAAATGCACTGTCCTAATTCTGTACTTTAGGAAGATTTACACCACTGGTATCTGGCTAGCCTGAGGAGGACTGTCGTGTAGTTACAGTTTATCAAAATATTCTACATGTCTACATGATGGTTCACCTATTGGGAATTGCTACAATCTCTTCACTGGTTCTTTTCCCATTACAGATATTTTTAGTATCATAGAGTACTCCAGATTGTATGGTCCAATTGATTAAACCACTGGTAGCATCACCTACAAGCCTTTTCCGGCTCTGAGCCCCACTAAAAGCTGGCAGCCTTCATTTCAACTGGTAAAAGAATCAGAGGTGCTTCCAAGTGTGGATTATGTTGCCTCGAGAATGTGAAGATTTCTACCAGATGTTTTGACTTTGTTTTTTTTTGGTGGGAGTTGAAAGATGCTATACTTTATCCTTACTTTGTAAGAAATATCACAGAATATCCCAGAACACAGGAAACAAAATCTTTATTGATGAGGCAGAGTTCTGTAACTTTGTACAGTCCATCTCCAATCTTCAGGAAGATGTGTCTCTTACCAAGGCCACCAATTCACTTGCTATTTCCTGCTCATTAGTCCAAATAGCATGATGTCATCAATAGAGTAGACTAATATGTTGTTTTCAGTATTACAATTGTCCAGGTGTCTTTGGACTATTTTATATCAGATGAGAAAAAGATTAACATATTCCTGAAGCAAGCATATAAATATATATTGTTGTCAATATCATGTGAATGTTTCTAATCTACCATTCTTATAGCAATGAAAAATGAAAAAGAATGTATTTATCAAATCAATGGCTGAGTATTATGTACCCAAGTACGCACTGATCCTCTCTAGAAAAGATTACATATTTGCCAGAGCACCCTCCAGTTATTCTACAACTAGGCTGAGTTTTTGGTAGGGTAGGATAGTGTCATTCAGGATCCATGTGGTTTCTGAAGGGGCCAGATAATAGCTCAGAGAGATATGAGGGGGATGACCACACTGAATTTTTTAGGTCATTAAGTGTGGCACTAATCTTTCTCCCTAGAATTTGATAGTCTTCTTGATTTATAGTGGGAAGTTTCAGAGATTTCCACCTCGTACAATAGCCAGAAACCAATATCGGGGTTCTGACAATTACTAAGTATGTATATTCCAATTATACTCTGTTGATCATTGAAGTCACCACTGGGTATGTTCATGAACACTATAGACCCAAAGGGAACTTACCTAGGGGCAGTGACTTATTTGCTAAGTAGTCCCCGTAAGTCTTACTGTAACAGAGATTAGAAAAGTACCTGGTTGAGAGTTAATCCTCACAAAAATTTCCTGAATGAATGAATGGACTCCTTTTTTTTCTGCTTCATATTTCCATAATTGTCTGTATTATACATTTATCATTTTCTTCTCTGCTTGTTTGCCTGTATCCACTGCTTGAGTGTAAGCTCCACAAAGGTATAAAATTTATGTTATCATTATTGTATTCCAGCTTTTAAGAATAGTGCCAATCACATGTTGGGCACTTAATATCTGGTAAATAAATAAATAAATGAGTTGAACATATGGAATTCCATTATACACATAATTTTTTAATCCTAATTTTGATATTTTATTATAAGTCATCATAAAGTTTTAAAATAGCTGCATAATATTCAATTGTAAACATGTGTAACAATTAAGGACTCTGTTTCATTTTTCTATAGTTTTATTTTTTATAGAGAAACTACTGTACTGAGAAATTTGCTGAGAATCTGAAACTACCCGAGGAATTAATGGCAGCCAGAAAAAAAATCATATTTTATTGGGACTAGTGAACCATTGACTTAGAATTATAGGCTCAGAGAAAGGTAAAACTGGAAAGGAACATAAGAGTTAGGACTTTCCCTTTCTCATTTTATATATAAAACCAGTATGCATACTTGACTTTCCTAAGGAGAATCAATGAAGACTGCCTGAAAAGCTACATACATATTTCATAGATAAACTCAACACCATGTTACTTCAAACTCAGCTACAATGTCGTAGGATAATTCATGATAAATTTATTAGCCACATTCTATACAATTCAAGCCATTTGACTCCTAGAAATACTGTCTTAATTAAAATTGTTTTGATTGGAAGCAAAAGAAACTAACTTGAGCTGCCTTAAACACAAACAATATGAAATAAAAGAGTTTACAAATGGAAAGAAACCAGGAATGTTTACTGGCTGTAGCTATTGTTTTGGGCTGCCCAGCAAGAATTCTTCCACTCTCCATTTTCAAGTTATAAGTTTTCTGTCTCACTCTTGCACTCAGGACTGTGAGGTGGGTACAGAATTCATTCTTGGCCAATCAGTGACTATTCTCTTAAACACATTTATTGGTTCAGTGTCTATCAGATGATCTTAGCAGGTCAATCAGAATACTGATCTCAGACTGATAACCCAGATGTCAGTAAAGAGGTTCCATTGTTGCTAAGGTTGCTCAGCTAGAAGGTTCTATATCTGGTACCATCAACAGCCATTTTTTCCATCAGATAGAAGGAGCCAGGCAGCAGAAAAAAGCCAGGCAGAGATGAAAGCAGAAATAGAGAGGACATCTTTGCCATTACTGGGTTCTAAATTCTAGTCCTCCTAGGCATTGGTTCCTACTGTCCTTTAATTTCCCTTCCTTCTTTCCTTCCTTCCTTCCTTCCTTCCTTCCTTCCTTCCTTCCTTCCTTCCTTCCTTCCTTCCTTCCTTCCCTTTTCTTGTCCTCTTTTGATACAAAATGTCATCCTGCCACCGAGACTCGAGTGCATGCCATGAACACAGCTCCCTGAAACCTTAACCTCCTGGGCTCAAGCAATCTTTCTGCCTCAGCCTCCCTAGTAGCTGGGACTACAGGTGCGCCATCATGCCCAGCTAATTATTTATTTATTTGTTTATTTTTTTGTAGAGATGGGGTTTCACCATGTTGCCCAGTCTAATTCTCTATGTTTTTCTCAAATATATGAACCAACACTTTTTTTGCTTAAGCTAAATTTTGTTGTGTTTCAATTACTTGCAACCTAAAGAATTCTGACTATGACTAAAGACAGTATGGAAGGAAAAAAAAAAAGAATACTAACTATTAAACTGAAGTAAGTTACAGAACCCAAGTGCCACTGCACTCCAGCCTGGTGACAGAGCAAGATTCTGTCAAAGAAAAAAAAAAAAAAAGAAACCCAAGAGAAGATAGGTATTTCAAGGATCTGAAATCTTCACATGGACAGCTTCAGAAATGTGAAGAGTATTCTCTATTTCCCTCTGTATTCATTTCAAGTATTTTCTTCAGTCTTTGTATGTTTTCATTCTTCTTTCTCAAGTTATTGTTTACTTCCTTTCGCATGCACATGGCAGGCGGCCATGAGTGGTTCACTTCTCTTAAATTTGTATCACCTTTGTACAAATTTTGGGGGAAGAGAGAATTAGGCCTAGCTGGGATCAGGGAATTATCTAATTCCAATAATCTGTGACCAGGGTTGCAGGGTCTCGTATTATAAGCATGACTAGTGAAGTCCTTCCCTCATGGATGGAACTAGTTTCCAGAAGGAGAAATTCCAGTAGGCTGACAGCGCCCAAACACCGACTGTACCTATTTTATTCAGGTCTCCTTAGTCTCTCTTCTGACTATAGATCTTGAATATTATAGTAAATTATGAATTGAATTTTTTCTTAATATTTTTCAGGTTTACCAACATGGATACAGAAAGTTGGAGTATAAATATGAATCCTATTTTATTTAAATAATATTCTAATCACTTTGCGTGCAGCAATGTCTTATGTCATTATGGAAAATACATTTGCTGATTCTTCAGTTCTTTTCATAAAGCAAAGCTCAAAGTGGATCCTCTCTTGTAAATGAAAGAAAAATACACTGAAGTTAATCTATGTAATGATTAAGCTAGTACATTTAGTACAATGGAAAATACTCTTCAAAATTCTTGACACTCAGTGTTTCATCCTGAAAACTATACCACTCTGAATAAACCAGGGAGCCTTTTACATAAGGTTTCCTTCACGAACAATTCCTATTTTTTCTCTAAGCTACTCACTATTTTCTCTCTAAGCTACTCCAATCTTTGCTATCAGTAATGGGTTTAAGTGAAAACAGAAAGAAACATGTGAGCTGGGCCAACAGTTTGCAGAGTGTCACTGTCTTCTGTTTTCTGTTTTTCATTTTTCCTTTGGCCTAACATTTACTCTTCCTTTATCCTAACTTCCAGTCCTTATCCCTACAGTAAAAGTAAGATACAAAACATGATTGTGGACAATTTCTCCTTCCAAAAGAGAGTAAAACATCCTGATTTTGTCAAACAAACAAAAGCTCTAAGCATTGAGCTGGCCAATGCTTTTTTTTTTTCAAGCAGTATTTAGCTGCTCTAATACTGGATTCATATGTGTGGAGAATATCAGTGCAGCTCCCTGGAAAGGGATGGGAATGAGTCTCCAAGAGAGTAGAAGAGATGACAACTTTCTGTGGTAATTGCTTTCCACTGGACTCTTATCCTACCTCACGTCATTGTAAAAGAAAATCTTGTGATGCTAACCCTGGTCTTGGAGCCACAGCTGGAGCTTGACAAGAACAGTGTGGTATTTTCTAACATGGATCAACATGGTTTGCAGAATAAAGAACAGTTGTAAAACATGCTGGAGAGTGTAGAGCACATCATCACATGGGGACTAGGGGAGGGAAGTAGAAATCTGGGGAGTCAGGGAAGTGGAATCATCTAGCTGCTTAAGGTAAGGTCACAGGTGACGTTTCTTGTACAAAATGTATCTCGTATTAAAGGAAGGAGAGAACAAAAATGTAATAGGGAGAAGAGATGCTGCTGCTAGGAATGGTTGCAGCTGACCAGTCTGTTCTATCCCAATTGTGGGGCAGAATAATGAATCCAGTTGCAAGAATGAAGAAGTGTTAATTTTTCTTTCTAGGAAAACAGCCTCCCATTTTTATGGCCATGATATATCACTGAATTTTCAAAGTGGAACTTAGATGATTATGGAAAGAAGAAAATAGGAAGAGCAATGGTGGAAACCTACTTTGAGATGTTTCCTGTTCTGGAAGCATTCTACTTTATACATGTCATGGCAAATTATTTTCTCTCAAGATTTTCCTTTCAGTGTGAGATCACTCTCTTTACCCAGACTTTCTAGAATTTGACTGAAGCTGACTTGAATATAACAAATTATAGCCTTCTACAGTATTTTTTTCATTTTGTACCCGATTATTTTGCCTATCATTTCTGCCATTCCTAGATATATTCCTTTTGTGAATCATGAAATATTTCTTCTGTTCACAAATTTTATCTTTGTTGCAATATTTGAATGTGAATTTTGTGAATTCTTGAAAACTTACACTGAGGCTTTGCCTATATACTTTTTCATACTTCCATACTTTATTCAATCTCCCCTTTTAATAAGTCCCCA
This sequence comes from Macaca fascicularis, assembly GCF_037993035.2. Lineage (NCBI taxonomy): Eukaryota > Metazoa > Chordata > Mammalia > Primates > Cercopithecidae > Macaca > Macaca fascicularis. The sequence continues at coordinate 47,102,091 of NC_088376.1, forward strand.
AATTTGATTATTAGTATTATTTTAATGCTTTTCTTCACACAACACAGTAACCTTTCCTGGTATAATCTAAACCAGTGTAATAACCATAAATATCAATTATGTGAATGGATTTTACTCTTACCTGATAAACAGACAGTGCTCAAAGGGCTTTATAGTTATTCTTTGAGGATTTCACTTAAGGATAATGGTTTAACTAATGATGCTTCATTATTAGTATTTATTTACATTTTCCCATGTATTTTAAATTTTTTTTCAGGTTGATTCTCAGAATTATGTTATACATCTTATGGTTAGAGAAACTGAGACAAGTTCATAATTAGTAAAGATTCTCCAGTTTCGCATAAAACTGCTAGTATGATTGCAGAGATATAGCTTTTCCAAGCCTATTCTATTGTGAGCAAACTTTCTACTAACCGGAAGAGACCCCAGTGAGTGCTCCACAACTTTTGGCATTGCTTTAAATCGATTGCTTTTATGAACAAGGTTGTCCTTACTTCTCATTCCTGTGGCATAATTAAAACAAACTGTGTACATACATAATATTACTATATTATGTATTATTCATATATCAATATGCATAATACTTCTGTGTACTATTAAAACCAACTCAGATTTTTTAAAATGCTTTCATATTTTAAACTGATTGAGAATTTAAAATCAAATGCATCTGCAACTAACTTATGTATTTGTGTGAAAAGACATCACCACAAGAAAGGGCTTCCCCATTTGCCATCCACACTCACCTGACCAGTCTTTATGGTCTTGTTTTCTCATCTAGGATTTAAAGAGAAATGCTGCACCTGTAACTCTTCCAGGCAACCCAGCTGACAAAAGCCATAAGAGCTAAGGAACTCAGGCAGTTGTAAAGCAAGCAACTTCTTCCAGCTGCCTCAGTGGTGCATCCCATTTCTTTTCCCTCACACTGACCTAAAATCAATGAGCCTCCTGCTAGGTCATTCTGGTAGTGCATACATTTCAGGGTCTCTGTTTCCTACAATGCAGAGGTCCTATAAAGCTACAGAGCCATTTCCCCCAGGGAGGCCTAGAGAAGGTGGCCCAATCGGGGTATCTAATATAAATAGCTGGAGTCCTAGGTTTGTTTATTTCCTGACTACCTCTCTGAATTTTTCCTTTAATATCCACTGACCTCAATGAGAACTTGCACAATTGGAATTCTGATAAGATCTCACCACTTCAAATCCTGCTGTAGGGAAAAAGAGTCCAGAGCAATTGTGCTGGGGGCAGTTTGGGGCTATAAATCATACCAGACTTGTCAGTTGTTATCATCACCCATTATTCTGTTCCTGCTTTTACCAGAAAACCTGGTTGTTTTTTAAGTGCCTTGCTTTATCATAAATATTCTGATTTTATGTAGGATTTTTGTTTGTGGCAATATTTTCTTTTCATATAGGAAATAGAAACATAACAAAGATAACACTGTATTCTATGAGGGATGTTTTAGAAAAGATAACCTGTCTGTGTGTACACAGTCATGCAAATTTTCTTCCCTAGAGGAGCTATTCAAACGTAGGATTTTGGGTAGATTATTTTGTCATTTCCATATTCTCTAGGAACATACTAATTATAATTTAAGCTTCTTCATGTTTGTTTACTTTTATATTTTTAATGTGATGTTTCTGGTTTTGAGGGGCATGACATTGGATCATTAGAAATTATTGCAAAACTTCAGGAAGCAAATAATTTTTTTCTTTCTTTCTACCCTTAGAATATATTTTCCTTTAAGTAGATTTAAGAGAGAGTTTTATTTATCTATACTAAATCAACTTTATCTTCTTAATCTAAGTCTATACTTTTTTTCTATTTGATTTGTCTATTTAAAAAAAAAATTTGGCCGGGCACGGTGGCTCAAGCCTGTAATCCCAGCACTTTGGGAGGCCGAGACGGGCGGATCACGAGGTCAGGAGATCGAGACCAGCCTGGCTAACACGGTGAAACCCCGTCTCTACTAAAAACACAAAAAACTAGCCGGGCGAGGTGGGGGGCGCCTGTCGTCCCAGCTATTTGGGAGGCTGAGGCAGGAGAATGGCGTAAACCTGGGAGGCAGAGCTTGTAGTGAGCTGAGATCCGGCCACTGCACTCCAGCCTGGGTGACAGAGCGAGACTCTGTCTCAAAAAAAAAAAAAAAAAAAAAAAAAAAAAAAATTTTTATGTCTACATAGTAGGTGTATATGTTTATGGGGTACATGAGATATTTTTATACAGGCACACTTTTTTTGTACCCATTAACCTTGCTCACCTTCCCCATCCCTAGTATACTTCTCAGCCTCCAGTAACCATCCTTCTACTCTCTAAGTCCATAAGTTCAATTGTTTTGAGTTTCAGATCCCACAAATAAGTGAGAACATGCAAAGTTTGTCCTTCTGTGCCTAGCTTGCTCCACCTAACACAATGACCTCTGGCTCCATCCATATTGTTACAAATGACTGGATCTCATTATTTTTTCATGTCTAAATAGTACTCCATTGTGTATATGTACCACATTTCTTCATCCATTTGTCCATTGATGGACACTTAGGTTGCTTCCAAATCTTGGCTATTGTGAACAGTGCTTCAACAAACAGGAGTGCAGAAATCTCTTTGATATTCTGATTTCCTTTATTTTGGGTATATACTTAGCAGTGTGATTGTTGAATTATATGGTAGTTCTATTTTTAGTTTTTCGAGGAACCTCCAAAGTCTCTCCATAGTGGTTTTGCTAGTGTAGATTTCCACCAAGAGTGTAGGAAAGTTCGCTTTTCTCCACATCTTCAGCATCATTTGTTATTGTCTGTCTTCAGGATAAAAGTCATTTTAGCTGAGTGAGATTGTATCTCATTTTAGTTTTGATTTGCATTTCTCTGGTGATCAGTAACGTTGAGCACCTTTTCATATACCTGCTTGCCATTTGTGTGTCTTCTTTTGAGAAATGTCTATTCAGACATTTTACCCTTTTTTTTTTTCCATTGGGTCGTTAGATTTTTTTTTTTCCCTACTGAGTTGTTTGAGCTTCTTATGTATTCAGGTTATGCTTCCCTTGTCAGATGCACAGTTTGCAAATATTCTCCCATTCTGTGGGCTGTGTCTTTACTTTGTTGATTGTTACTTTGCTATGCAGAAGATTTTAAGCTTGATGTGATCCCCTTTGTCCATTTTTGCTGTGGTTGTCTGTGCTTGTGGGTTATTACCCAAAAATCTTTGCCCAGTCCAATGTTCTAGAGAGCTTCTCCAATGTTTTCTTGTAGTAGTTTCATAGTTTCGGGTCTTAGATTTAAGTGTTTAATCCACTTTGATTTTACTTTTTCCATATATTGAGAGATAGAGGTCTAGGATCATTCTTCTGCATATACATATCTATTATTTTCTCAGCACCATTTGTTGAAAAGACTGCCCTTTCTACAGTTTATGTTTATTTTGTGGAAAATGAGTTCACTGTAGATTTATAGATCTGTTTCTGGGTTCTCCACTCTGTTCCATTAGTCTATGTGTCTGTTTTTATGCTGGTATCATTTTATTTTGGTTACCACAGCTCTGTAGTATAATTTGAAGTCAGGTAATTTGATTCCTTCAGTTTTGTACTTTTTGCTGAGGACAGCTTTGGCTATTCTGGGTCTTTTGTGGCTCCATATAAATTTTCAGATGTTTTTTTATTTCTAGAAAGAATGTCATTGGTGTTTTGATAGAGACTACATGGAATCTGTAGCTTGCTTTCTGTAGTATGGAAATTTTAACAATATTAAATCTTCCAATGCATGAACATAAAATAGCTTTCAATTTTTTGTATTCCTTAAAATTTCTTTCATCAATGTTTTATAGTTTTTAGCTTTCCATTTATGATTTTGTTCTATTCTGCTTTTTAGTCCATTTGCTAATTTCACTTTTGATAAATATATTTTAAAAATTTAACATTTCTAATTGTTCTCTTTTCTTGAGTACACTGTCTTCTCAACTCTCTCTGAAGATAGCAATTACCTTTCTTTTTTTAAGCTTTCTGTTGCTACGTATCTTTGCTACTTTTCAGGGAGCAGTGTTCTTGTGTCTGCCGTTTTGTTTGTGCTTGTCTTTCATTGTGTTATTTTTCCTGAGTCACATGGTGACTCTCAATTGCCTGTTTCCTTTTGTGTTTGAGACCTTCTATTCTTCCACTGCTGGAAGCTCTTCTGATTCCCAGTGGTTGTCTACAGTGAATGTGGTGTTTGTGGTGAGAGCTGTGATGTGTGGGTTTTACCCATAGCTTGCCTTCTGGTAGTTTAAAACTAAGTGGGATACTCTCATCCTTACTGCTTTGCCTTATGAACATGTGCTTTTGCTACCTGTTGCTCAACACAAATGTGGAAGGAGAGAGATGCCAAGCAGCACATTTGCTTCTATACTTCTCATTTCCCATAATGGTCCTGCAGCCCTCTTAAGAATCCCTGACAGTAGTGCCACAAAGTCTGAGATATCCTTGGAGCCAGCCTCACATTCCCCATCTGCATGCGGTTTAAGCTGTGATTTCTTTCCCCAACTTTATCTTGTTTTCTATTTTTCACAGATTTATCCAAATTTCTGATTCACTATTGACAATATTTCTTGTTTAGTCATGCTGCTATGGATTTTTGAAATATGAGTTTATTTAAATATCCAGCTAGTTATATATTCAGAGGAAGTTGAATAGGCTTAGTCAGCAACCTTAATCATTTCCTTCTCTTTTAGTATTACTGTAACGTTCAGAGATATAAAAGATTGTGGTTACAGATAGTATCTCTGTTTGTCTGTCCTCCTTCTTTTGAGGATTCTGGTCTATCTTAACTAATATTTAGATTTCTTTTAGGATACTAATGGAAATATAGTTCATTATAAAGAATTACTATTGAACTAAACAGAGCTGTTCTCCATTCAAGTCAGAGTAACTTCTAATTTTAGAACTTAAGAAACACTTCAGATCCTCAAACAATATTTTAGAATGCAACACAAGCAGATTTAAGAAGCCAAATCTCAGTTTCATTAGCAATCGACAACAGTATTATAGTTAATAAATACCCACAATTACTAGCAATAGGAGAAAAAAATATGATAGGCTATAGTAATTTCTCACCTAAATTGACTATCTCTTTGATAAATGATTTTTCTCTTTGGAGTCAAGCAGTGAAACAGTTTTCCCTTTTATCTCATCCTGATAAAGCAGAGTGACATTCAATTTAGTAGAACCAGTTCTAAGTTACACTGACACTGTGGAAGGCTGGTGGGCTGGTTCCCATGATGTTTCTGGTAGCTAGACTTATAGAAGATTAAAATAAACGTTCTCTAAGAATATTGTGCTACTTTCAGTTTCTCTAATGTTGTATTCAGAAATTTAGTTCATTCTTGGACCCAAATATTTTGTTGAGAGACAAGGTATTTTTGACTTTTTTGTATTAATCTTCAAAAATCCAGTCCAGGTGGAAATACTTAAGAAATGAAGCAGGGAACTACAGCAACTTAATCCTTGGGTTTCCTGCCGGGAATAACATACTGATGCAAAGAAAAGATGATTAAGTAGAAGGAAATGCCTCTGTTAGTGAATGTCCTTAATCAAAGCTATTGGGATTATTAACTATATTAAATTATCTCACAACTTGATAATTTTTGTTTCTGAGGTGATGAAGCACACTGTGATTTCCTTAGTTCTATAAGGTATATTATTGACACAATTAGCTGTATAAGTAGCTTCTTTCTTGACTCAAAACAACTGGAAAATTTCAAAGGAAGGAAAGTGGGGAAGGGGAAAAAATATTAATAGAACTTGGATGCTGAAGGACCATTCAGTCATTGTCAGGCCAAGGCATCACAGGAGGGACCTGCGCTGGAGGTTATCAGTAGGGATCTGGCCACAGAGAACAGAATCCAGAAGAGAGTGCTTTGACAGGCCTTACAAATAAAAGGTGGCTCTTTGAAAAATAGACAAAAAGGAATATACAGTCACTGTGGAGGAATCTGAACTCAAATAATTGATGAATATGATGAATGATGATCCCACATAAATGGAAACCAAAAAGGCTAATTAGTTCCAAGATGATGGGAGCTGGTCCATTTCCATTCCAAGTTCGCATTTACAAAACAAGCCCAGTCATAAAATCATGACTTCTTTCTTCTACTTCCTTAAACCCCAAAAAAGCAGAAAAAGACAATATCACAAAAACCGTTTAATCATACTTTCACTTTCCTGACACATCATTCTTTTTATTCTACATGTCCTACAGCTTAGCTGGGCTACAAGCAAAGCGTCTAGGAATTAAGACATCCTGGGCTGCAAAATTCAGGTTAAGTTTGAGTTGATTCCCTCCTGCCTCATTCCCCTTCCTTCCTCCAAAAGTCTTCAATAGTTTCCCATTATGTGCTGATACTCTGTCTTGCTACCAAAGATGTAAAAGAAATAGAGATTAAAGAGAGTGAAAGAGAGAGACAGATACCCAGGGAAGAAACAGTGAATGGGAAAGAAGGGGAAGGACAAAGAAGTGCAAAGTTAAGAAAGAGGAACAGGAAGCAAGAGCAGAGGTGGTTGGCGAGCATAACATTTGGGTTTAATGAAATTAAATATTGGCCAAAAGCTTTAGGGGAAACATATTTAGTAAAGAAGGAATATAGTATTTGGTGAAGAGTGGGTAATACATATAATGAGAAAATCAGGTAAGAAGAAGAGACTACAAAAGGAAAAAGCCTGTTTTGAAACATTTTCCAATGTTGATCCCATTTTTGGGTTATTTCTGCCTTTTACTGAAGAATGTACAACATTTCCAAACCACTTTCTTGAGTTTGTATGCTTTGGTCTTACTAAATGCTTGATGAATGAATGGAGCACTAGAAAAGTTGATAGTCTCTAAATTCAGGTTTGAAATTTAAGCTTTCAAATTTAATATCTATATCTTAATCATATTAGTACGTGAGTGAAGGGATAGAAATGGGGAGAGAGGAGAGATGTGAAAAGTATCAAGAATGTTTGTGTCTACATGCAGATATCAAATCTCTTAGTGTATGAAATCTATGATAATATTAAAATGTTTATGAGTAACCCAGAGTTAGTTCTACATGCTTCCAAGTATTTCAGAGCTTTGAAATCAATTTGTTCTCCCATCAGTGGGGATAATGCCTCCTCCTCATCTCAGAGGTACATAAGAGTAGTTTGGAATAGATGAAAACTGATCCCAGCCTAATGATAAGCATGTGAGATACATTATATCTTTCTTCTGTGCTCCAAAATGGTTACTTATTTGATATAATCTTTGGAAATGAAAATGAAACTAAGATTTTAATATATATTGAAAGAAAAGTAGATGAGCAGATCTCTGCTTGGACAGCAACTGTCTAAGCAATAAAGATTATAGCCTAACTCAGCAGTTTTTTAAGTATGTTTTCTCCTTTTTTGGCATGATAATAATCACCAGTGCAATGTTTTTCACTTTTTTCCCTAGAGCAGTGATGTAGTCTCTAACCATCCCATGACCTGAAATTACTTTTAGTATTGACTGGAAGGCAGCATGATGCTCAAATGGTTAAAAATAAATATTTTTTAAAAGAATAAAGGAAGAAGAAAGGGGAAAATGTGAACAAGGAGCTGTTTATAATAAGGAGTAGAGTAAAAATATATTCTGAGAATGAGATTTTGAATTTTCTTCAAAAGAATAATAGACATGTTGTCTAAAATACTGCTTTTTTTTTTTTTTTTTTTTTTTTTTTTTTTTTTTTTGCTTTCTTCGTTTTGCCAAAATGCTTTGAGGGGATCACCTATTTGTTAACCTCAGGAATCTTCTGCTTTTCATAATAACATCCAATAACAGAGCAACGTCTAGACAACATATTATACACAGAATATTGAAAGTGAGGAGAATCAGTCTTGAGTGTACTCAGGTTAGGAGAGGAAACTGGATTTAGTTGCTAGGATAACAAACCACACAGGCCTCTGAGGGTCAGTGTATTCATGAGTGTGTCCCTATGATGTGAATGTGTTTATGTGCTCAACTTGCACAGGATCATCCACACATCAATTCAGAGTATGACCTGAAGCGAAATATTGATATTGGCTTTTTTTGAATGTGTGAGATCATTCTCTTCATCCCTACTATATGTGTTCTGTTTCAAGTTAATTTAGTTTGCTGATAGAAGGTCATTGAAGTCAGAAATACATGTGCAACATGATTGGAAAGATCTGCTGCTAGATTTCTTTAAGACTGAAAATTACTGGAATGATGAAATTGGTTTCAAGTAACAACACAACTCACATGCAGGCATATAGGCCACACAACATCTCACTTATATCCAAGATGCTTAAATGACACATTCTACTGGTCAAGAAATAGTCAATAAGCTAAAGGTAAGGGTTACAAAGTCTTCTGATCAGCCAAAATATTATGGTCTTTGACAAAACAAAAAACTAATGGTCAAAAAAACCTTCTTACATAGCATCTATTTATTCTTTAAGTTTACTTTTACCAGTTTTTTTTTTTTTTTTTAAACTGGTTTCTTGGGTTACAGCAGATCAAAAGTAACCAATTAGAAAGAGAATGGTTTGTTATACCTTAACAGAGTCAAGAAAGATGCCCATATAGCAAATGAAATACTACAACTTGGCCTGTATGGTGATTTGAAAAAAAAAAAATACTATTAGAGAAGGCCTGAAATTATCTTTTTTTGTTGTGTCTCTGTGGGTTTTGGTATAAGGATAATGCTCGCCTCATAAAATGAGTTAGAGAGGAGTCCCTTTTTTTCTATTTTTGGAATAGTTTCAGAAGGAATGGTACCAGCTCCTCTTTGTACCTCTGATAGAATCTGGCTGTGAATCCATCTGGTCCTGGGCTTTGTTTTGCTGTTAGGCTATTGAATGCTGCCTCAATTTCAGAACTTGTTATTGGTCTGTTCAGGGATTTGACTTCTTCCTTGTTTAGCCTTGGGAAGGTGTATGTGTCCAAGAATATATCCATTTCTTCTAGATTTTCTAGTTTATTTGCGTAGAGGTGTTTATAGTATTCTCTGATGGCAGTTTGTATTTTTGTGGGATCAGTGGTGGTATCCCTTTTATGGTTTTTTTATCGTGTCTATTTGATTTTTCTCTCTTTGCTTCCCTATTAGTCTGGCTAGCAGTCTATCTATTTTGTTAATCTTTTCAAAAAACCAGCTCCTGGATTCATTGATATTTTTGAAGGATTTTTCATGTCTCTATCTCCTTCAGTTCTGCTCTGATCTTAATTATTTCTTGTCTTCTCCTATCTTTTGAATTTGTTTGCTCTTGCTTCTCTAGTTCTTTAATTGTGATGTTAGGGTGTTGATTTTATATCTTTCCCACTTTCTCCTTAGTGCTATAAATTTGCCTCTAAACACTGCTTTAGCTGTGTCCCAGAGATTCTGGTATGTTGTGTCTTTGTTCTCACTGGTTTCAAAGAACTTACTTAATTCTGTCTTAATTTCGTTATTTACCCAGTAGTCATTCAGGAGCAGGTTGTTCAGTTTCCAGGTAGTTGTGCAGTTTTGAGTGCAGAAGTCCTTAAGACAACATTGCTTTCCAGGGATGTATAGTATAAAGGCATCTAACTCTACAGTCTTCAGTGGCCTCTAACATGTCAATGTAGAAAAATTGATCACAAAGATCTTAAAAAAAAGAAAAGAAAATTTATATTTTAGAAGGTAGGCAAGTGTGTAATATAAACACATTACACATTTAGCCATTTAAACAAAAGGCTAAAAAAGCATTGGTACTTATTGGGGTCAGACTCTGTATAAAAAATATGACAGATTACCTATTAATGTTGAGTAAATAAGGATTTGCTACATATAGCATGACTTCCTGTGTCTTTATGAAAATGTATATCCTGAGGGAGAAGCTGTTTATTTTAAATATTAAATTCATTATCTTTACAACAATTTTTCTGCTTTCTGGAGCTAATAATTTTGGAAATAATCTTTCTGGGTCGTATGCTTGGGAAGGTAAACTTGGCTTTAGAGCACAGCCAATTACACCTTTGTATGTGGGTTTACAGTTTCTAAAACACAAGCCAGGAAGTTCTATGAGGCAGAAGCCAAACTGGTGAGAATTTTCTCTATTACATTTCTCTTGACTTCCTTGCTCATATAATTTCTTTTCCAAATATGAAACTCAGTTGCACATTCCAAGTTCTTCTCAAGGCAATAAACGATTGATCTTTGGCCAGTGACAAGGGAAAAATGAAGTTAAAGTAATGGGACAAAGATAATGGGGAGAGGGTTGAAGAAGTTTCATTTAGCTATAAAATTGTTCAAGAATATAATTACTTTTTTGCTCTCCCAGAACCCAAACACCCTTCCTGCCAGTTCAGTCTGGCTCTTTTGTACCTGGCTGGTCCTTTCTGAAAGGGCAAGATTTCTCTTAAGACATTGGAATGATTCCATTTATTTCTTCCATGAACATATTTGTTAGTATTGCTCTTAGTTTTCCATGTCTAAGTTCAAGAACACATTTCCAGAAAAATTTGATGAGTTCTCTTTTTTCTTAAATGAAAATATATTTTTTCTGCAACTATTAGGTTGGTCGATAAATAAAATTAAAAAATCGGTGTGTACTTGAGGAAGAGTTTCATGGCACTATCATTCCCTGAGGTCTCTGGCCTGCCTCCTCTACACAGGACCTATGTGGGAAACACTATTGAAAGATTCTCCAACCAGAGAAGTTGATTAGGTTGGGCAGTTCAAAATTCTTTAAACTGGATAACTAAATGCAGTTATCAAGCATTCTCATAATATGATAACTGCTGAAGGGCAGATGTAACCTGAGCCAGGTTTCTATCTCTTCTAAGTTGTAAGTAATCGCATATATTTCACTATTGACAATAATTTATCTTTCATAAAAGGTCACATGTTGAGCTAATTTATTTGAAGAACCTTAATCGGCTTATTTTTTATTCATTCTGAAAGATCTTTGGTTTTAAGTAGCCACTTTGGTTTCAAGTAGCTTCAAAAGATAGATGTGTAAATTGTATCTCCACCTTTGCTCGTTTGTAGCACGCAAAATAATACTGCTTACTTTAACATGCTTAATGAAGAAATATTTTTGACTCAGACTTGGTTTGGTGATGACGCTTGATATCCAAATTCCTGCTTATGAAAATTCGCTTTTAGCTTTTGAAGTTCTTGAGTGGTAACCAGTTTTTGAAGTTATCATGATCTTTTGGAATTCTAAGGCTACTTAGGTTAGGTTTCTTCTCAATCCACTAGTGTAATAATACAGGTGATGATATGAGACCCTAACCTGCCTGCCCCTCAAAGCTTTTGCATCGAAGAGGTGGGGAATCATCTTATAATTTTATTGCTGATTATATTCTCCATGTAATAATCATAAGAGAGGAAGTTATGAATGTGAATAAATTGACCTTTTGGCTAGAACCCATGACATTATAGCATTCTATTTTTTAATCTTTTTCCTATAAAATGACAACTTTCTGTATTAGTCAAGTTAAAACATAGATTTTATCCTTTGAGTGAAAATAAGACCTAAGAAAGGGAGAACCTAAACTGAACCCCATAAATGATTGCACAGTTAAAATGGACCTCATAAAAGCTGGCAATATTTTGGCATGGTGATAACTATTCATGCATACATCACGTCTCGTGATGACAAAACTAAATTTCAATAAAAGCCTTATAATTTAAATACACTAGCCTTTCCACATATACTGTTACTGAAGTCTTATTGTATTTCATAACTAAGCTCCTAGACATTTCAAAGATGCTCAAGAAGCTTGAGTGTCTGGTCCAAGTCAAACATTAGTGGAACCTGATTCATCAACTATTTAGGTACTTTGAAGGATTCCTCTTGAAAAGAAACATTTTTGTAAACAGATGTTAATAATAACACAATTTATTTAAGATGTTTTGGTAAAAATAACAAATAATATGATCCTGGGAATTGACAGGCTTGTACTGAACAGTGTGGTTATTTTGGAAAGCTTACAATGGATACACAACCATTTAACATGACCCTTTAGCATATTTTCAATATTTGTTTACTTTATATTCTAAGTCATTTTACTGACTCTCCTAGAAAGGCTTACATGAAGGTTTAGCTTTTATTTATTTTCTCTTTTGGGGCAAAGCTTCATGGTAAAACTAGCTGGAATAATTTTTCAACTAAAAGAAAGGAAGAATGTTGAATTCAAATATTATACTTTTCTGTCATCTGTTCCATCATTTCCATTGCTGTTGTTTGAGTTTGTTGTCTGTGGCTGCTTAAAAAAAAAAAAGGAAAAAGAAAAAAAAAGAAAAGAGAAAGAAAAAATAGCAAAAAAAAAAAAAGAGTTTACTGTATGTTTCTGCCTGTAACCTTAAACAGACATCTGGTTTACCTTTTCTGTGTGCTTCAGAATGTTACTGGCTCTTGAAAACCTGGCAGAAAAAATAAACCTGGAATAAAAAATTAGAAAGGCTGTTTCATAATGAGACTAAGGAGGAAGAATGAGGCTGCAACAAGATCAGAAACTAGAATGACCTATTTCTTTCAAGGAGATAAGAAAATCTAACTCTCCCCTCCCCAAAGGAACCTATGCATGTAAGCAACATGTTCTTCAGGGGCAGCGCCCATACATGTGCCATTCTCCTGCATCAGAATGAATCCATCAGGACAAACACCTTCTGTTTTGTCAGCCACTCCTATTCTGGTATGTTATTTTCTCACTGCCTTCTATAGTTAGCCCTAAGAAGAAGAGAGGATGATCTGGAGAAAACTGAGGCATATTTAAGTTTAAGGAAAAACAAAACCAGAAAACGGTGTTTACTTTTTTTAAAAAAATCTTCTTACCTTACTTAACCTCTTTACCTTTCTAATCTTCCCCAAATGTAGTTAATGCTGTGACGCTGTGCTATTAGGAAGTAGTAGAAAAGCATTTCCAGTGTAGAAGGCATAGGTCTGGGGAGAAAAAGTTAGTGGAAAACAGTACTTTTGAAGAAAAAAGTGTGTTCAGACTGGGTGAGGGCTGGAAGAATCAAACCATGACAAGCAGAAAACATGTAGCGTCTGCTGTTTCTGAACAAAAATCTTTTTTTGCAAAGGACCTGATAATGCTCTAAATTCCTTTAATGAGTCATACTATCAATTTATCCCAAATTTCGAGCAGCACACAACTCAGTAAAATCTCAGCACGGGGGTACATTACTTATTTATTTCCTTTCAAGAAGTTCTTCTACTCAGGAACGCACTCGAGTTCCCAAAGGTTAGCTATATTTGGCTTAGCACAATCTATATAATTTCAACACCACAATTAATGAGCAGTCTTGTGCAATCTCCTCCAGGAATATGAATGTAGACATAATAACTTGTCTGATATTTTTTAAATCGTGACTTATTTTGTTCTGTTTCCTGACCTGAAAACATATGACTGGTCAAGAAAATAAGTTTTGTCCATCAGAGCTTTAAGTGATTTAGTCTGCCACTTTAAGCCATAAATTGGTGGAGACAGAGAAATGAAACCGGTCCCTTTATATGCAGGGGCTCCTAAAATGATTCATTCTGAGGAAAAGGTCTTGAGTTCCAGGAGGTCTGTTTTTCTTTTTTACCAGGCTTATGAATAATGCTTTAGAAACTGCTTAAACAGTGCCTTTAGTTCCTGTTTAGACCATGTTATTTTAATTTTCTTTATATCTTTATAAGAACAATAAATACAAAACTTACTTTTATTATCTCATTTTGCACTATCAGGATTGTTCATTCTGCATTTGGGAATAGCATCTCTGTTTCCCCCCATATTCTGCCTTCTTCCTCTTCCTTGCTCCAATTTCTTCTTATTTTTTGTTACTATGATGACTGAAAACCTCAGTTCATACTCAATTCTACAACTCTCTGTGTGTTCTCAGGCAAAGATGTGCCTCGATTTCCTCATCTGTACAAAGGAAATAATAATAGGGTCTCTTCTTAAAAGGTTATTATGGGGTTAAAGAATTTGACACACATAAAGGTCATAGAATAATGTGTGGCCCATTGTAAAGTTTGGCTGTTATCAGTGGGAATGTGTAGGTGAAAATATTCATGGAGCTTTTTAGACGATGGGGTTAAATGAAAGAGCCCTACCAATTTTGTTTTTACGATACCAAAATCTTATTCATGGGAAGAGATTTTTAGGTGCTCTTATTGAGTTACTCAAGGCTTCTTTTGTGGAAGTACAGAATACAAGATGCTTTGGCCAAGGAAAATCCACCAGTAGCCAAATAAACAATGTGCAATAACAATAAAAAGGGAAGTGGTGTGCTCATGAGTTGAAGACCAGTGAGTAATTTAGTACAATCTTTCTTGAGGCCAATTTGGCAAAATGTATCAAAAGACTTAAAATTTGCATGCTTTTTGACATAGTAATTTCACTTTTGGGTATTTTTCCTGAGGACATAACTAAGGATGTGGGAAAGACTGTGCTCCAAGAATACTCACTAGAACACTCTTTGAAAAAGTAAATTTTGGAAATTATCTAACACTCAGTTGGTTGTGCTTTCAAACAATGAACCACTATGCTGGGGGAAAAAAGTATATTTTTTAACATGGAAACATGATCATAATATCTTGGTAAATAACTACAACTTCAAATGCATAAGAGTTTAGTCTCATGTAGTGTGATGGAGAGGGGAGTTTAAGGGATTGATTATTCCCCCGGTTGTTAGAGTGTTCCTCTTTGGGTGGGTAGAATTGGACATGGTTTTAATTTTTTTCAATAATAGGTATTCGTTATTTAATTATTTTTCCAATAATAGACAGATATTGCTTTTTCAGTTTTAACTAAGCTGTCAAATGAGAAATGAAACGCTCAAAGAGATTTAATTTGAGTTTGATTTTTAATTTAATTGAGTTTGATTTTTAATTTAATTGAGTTTGATTTTTATAAGTTCTGAGAAACACTCTGAGTACACATTGTACATATGTACTGGCTTTCAGAGACCTAAGTTTCTCCTCAATTCTACAACTGACTGGTGAACAAAATTTTATTATAAAATTACAAGCAGTTCAATTCTTTGTTTTCTTAGCTGTGAGATGGCTACAGTGATGATAAAGCCATAAGGCTGTATGGATCACATAAAATCATGGATTTGAAAGTAATTTGAAGGTTGTACAAGTATTGTCTGAAACTAATTAATCTAGAAGAGCAATTAACCCTGATGAAGAGAGGGATAAATTATTATTGAACAGATAAAATAATATGATTCTTTTGCAGTTCATTTTCTGCAGAACTATCGCTTCCCAGGATTCTTCACAGAATACCTGATCAGTGCTTGAGGCAGGTACTGAAGTGTCCAGTTGTTTAATAAACTGTTACTGTTGGCTAACAGTAAAGTCAAAGTTTAGTTTCTTTAAAATACAAAAATAATCAGGGCAAGGAAAAAGTCAGGTTAAGAATTCTCTAAGTATAGATTTAGCAACTTACTCAGATACTATTGAAAAAAACATGTCATAGGAGAAAACTCTTATCAGTGAAACTTCTACATGCCTTGACATGGAGCTGTAATTACATTATGAAAGAGAAATGGCTAACT
This sequence comes from Macaca fascicularis, assembly GCF_037993035.2. NCBI lineage: Eukaryota > Metazoa > Chordata > Mammalia > Primates > Cercopithecidae > Macaca > Macaca fascicularis. The sequence goes on from NC_088376.1 coordinate 47,117,580, forward strand.
TCAGGGCAAACCCTCTGCCAGAATTTAAGATGATATAATAGATGCTTTATTAAAAAACTAAAATATAATTAATCTTGTGCATTAAGAATAAGTGGAAATGTAACTTAATAATAACAGTTAAAATATATTTACTGCTTGCTTCTCAGTACTTCTATTTTCAAGTAAATTCTTCTGTTCTCAAGCAAATTCTTCTATGTAACAAGAATTATGCTAAGTAACTTGCTTGTGTTATCTTAATCAGTGGTTCTCAAAGTCTGTTTTTAAGACCAGCAGCATCAGCATCACCTGGGAAACTGATAAAGCTACAAATCCTTGGACCCATCCACAGCCCTCCTGAATCAGAAACTCTAGAGGTGGGACCCAGCAATCAGTGGTTCAACTATCCCTTCAGGAGATCCTTATGTGTGCTCAGGTTGAAAACCACTGATCTAAATTAATTCTCATTATAATCTAATAAGACTATTGTTAGGCTCCCTATTTTTTTTTTTTTTTGATGAAATTAAAACTTATAGAGAAACTACCTCCACACAGTCCTAAGCTTAAACCATTTCTGTTAGCACCAAAAGTTCAATACCCTCTACCCTTCCTTCAATTTAACACCTTTTTAAAACATCAGTTTTCCCTGGGCATGACAGGGAGAGTGAAGGGGAAAATTGAGCTACCCATAGAGATCACAAAAATGGTGGCCATAAGGTCATCTACTAGTGCTGCCAAAAGCAGATATCAAAAATACTGTTAAATATTTAAAGGTTTGATTTTATTTGGGGGAAAGGCAGATTCGAATTTTTTTTTCTTTTTCTTTTTTCTTTTTTTTTTTTTTTTTTTGAGACAGATTCTCACTCTGTCACCCAGGCTGGACTGCAGTGGTGCTATCTCAGCTCACTGCAACCTCTGCCTTCTGGGTTCAAACGATTCTCCTGCCTCAGTCTCCTGAGTAGCTGGGATTACAGGCACGCACCACCAAGCCTGGCTAATTTTTTTTTTTTCTTTTTTTTTTTCTTTTTTTTTTTTTTTTTTTTTTGTTGAAACGGAGTCTCGCTCTGTCACCCAGACTGGAGTGCGGTGGCGCGATCTCCATTCAATGCAAGCTCCACCTCCCGGGTTTACGCCATTCTCCTGCCTCAGCCTCCCGTGTAGCTGGGACTGCAGGCGCCCGCCACCGCGCCTGGCTAATTTTTGTGTTTTTAATAGAGACGGGGTTTCACCGTGTTAGTCAGGATGGTCTCGATCTCCTAACCTCGTGATCTGCCTGCCTTGACCTCCCAACGAGCTGGGATTACAGGTTTGAGCCACGACGCCTGGTCCAATATTTTTATTTGAAAGAAGGCTTCGTTGAGGAGGCTATATTCATTTCATGATGGCTGGTCTTTCAGTTATTAGAAATGTAAAAACTTGAAATTGAATGGAAAAAAATCCTTTATCTTTTAGAACTAAAAAAAGTCAGTTTATCATCTCTCTCATGGTCCTTTTTACAAAGAACAACTCGGAATGCCTTTGGTATTTCTTGTGGCCCACCTAATAGTCATTTGTTTTCTTTCTCTTTCTTAACATAGCTTTGCTTTTATTCAGTTACTTTCTCTGTGAGTGCAGGTGTTTGAGGTATCACAAGCCTTAATTCCATAGGTTAATCATGATTGATGACACTAACTATGGACTAGGGTCACCTGGGGAACTTAGGCACATCTAGAACTCAAGCCCCATGCTATTTTAACTAAATCAGAATATTTGGTGATTGGAACCCTAGTCAGGATTGAGCAGTCAGGATTGGCTGTATGAGTCATGGGGGCTTTTCCCTTACCAGTGACTTGGGGTGTGCTTGTGCTACAATGCCAGCAATGAGACATAAAGGCACATGTGGTAGAGGGCTTGTTGAAAGATTTTTCTCACTGACATTTCTTAAAAAGAAGTCCATAAGAAGAAGTAGTTTGCTTCCTTTGGTTGATGTTACATTTGCATGTGGAACCTGCAACTGTCACAGTTGTCTTGAAACCATGAAGATGAGTTGATGTGCTATGGATGGCTTAGATGAAGAAGGTTAAGAGTCTGCATTCTTGATGCTGTTGGCTTAGAGCCACTTTATCTTCAGATTTATTTTAATGTGTAATAGTTAATACCCTTTGATTTTAAGGTATTTTCAATTTTGCTTTCTGTTACTTGCAGCCAGAAACATGCTCAACTCACCTGCCCTTCAGGTGTATACTAATGGTACCAATTCTGGTTTACTATATGGTTTTATTCAAAGCCTGGGCTGAGGCAATTGATGTTAGAAAGCAATTAGTGGCCAGGCATGCTGGCTCATGCCTGTAATCCTAGCATTTTGGGAGGCCGAGGTGGGTGAATCACTTGAAGTCAGGAGTTCAAAACTAGCCTAACCAACATCGTGAAACTCCGTCTCTTCTAAAAATACTACTACTACTACTAATCATAAAAAATAATAGGCATGGTGGTAGGCACCTGTAATCCCAGCTACTCAGGAGGCTGAGGCAGGAGAATTGCTTGAACCCAGGAGGTGGAGGTTGCAGTGAGTCGAGATTGCACCCCTGCCTTCCAGCCTAAGTGAAAGAGCAAGACTTTGTCTCAAAAAAAAAAAAAAAAAAAAGGAAAAGGAAAAGAAAAAACAAGCAAGCAACCAATTAGGGCAGTTCTCAATAATTCAGGAGATGGAAGTCGATGGGGTAAATGTATAGTTAGAATCACCTAGGTACATATTACAGACACACAAATATCACAAATATCCTATCTCAGCTCTTTGGGAAGGGAAGTATATTGGAATCATGAGGTTTGAGAATTGTAAACAAAAGGATAACTGAGGAAATGTATTTTGAAAAACCTCCCTAGGTGATTTAGATATATCTCCGTAGGTACGCCATTCACTGAGAAATACTCATTTAAGAAGTCAAAATCATTTAAACTATGAGATTCTCCAAATTTCAACTCTTTATTAAGCTAGAACACAAGAAATATCTAGTATATGTTATAGCCTAGGAATAACTATATCATGTTAAACTGACTTTTCTTTCTGTCAGTCTCCTTTACAAACCGTGTAAAGGTTATCTTCAGTGTGAATATTATCTTTGATATTCACAAATCTGTATGTACTTGGATATAGAGACACACTTTGCATAGTTTCCTCCCTCCTAGAATTTCTGGGATTTTTTAGAAGACTCAAAAATATCTTTACAAATTCAGTACTCTTGTTGCTTGCTGTGGCACCCAGCAAGTTAGGTCTCCATAGCCAATGCCCTGATAGCAGGGTTGTCACCGTCGCTGGGCTGGAGCTCCGTTCCAACTAACTAAGCTACTTCTGGTTCTACTAGAGTGTCACTGTGGCCCACTGCTGTTCTTAATCTTTATAATACTGTTGCAGCTTCCCCAGCTTTCACAAATGTAGAGAAAAAGTTTCTGCTCTGTGTTATACTGTTAGGATTTGCCATATCTGAGTGTTTTGGTCACAAAATGCAGAATTCAGTGAACGAGTCCTTTCAGCTCATATGTACAACACTTCCTCTTGTGTGTCCTAGAGTTGTTGGCTGAGGACAGATTTTCATGGCTGGAAACCACCACTTCCCTTGGACATGCATGTGTTGGCTGGGTACCGGGAGCCATATTTTGTTTCCTCTTAGAGTAAGTTCTCTTTCAAAGCTCTCATGGCTTTTTCTACAGTTTGGCTTAGGTTGGGCCCTTCTGGCCCATTAGATTGGCTAGTATGTCTGAACATCTGTGGTGTTCATTGTGGAATGCTTTTATTTCACCCCCCCGCCCCCAGAAGGTTTTCTCATCCCCAATGCACATCAGTAGATGCAATCATCCAAATGATAGTAGATGTAAATGTAGGAAATGTAGGATGAATGTATCTAACTTGGGGCACCCAAGACCATTACCAACTCTGTCCTGTCAAGATACCCCATGCTCTTACATTTGTAGAATTAGAATATTGTATGTCCATTTCAACATTCAGTATTTCATATGTAGACACTTGTGCAATTTTTTTCTTAAGACTAGAAATGTTTTTGTCATTTTTCCTTTAGCAAGCATTCTTGAATGTCAGTTTACAAGGTACTAGGGTATATGCTGGTGATGCAAAGATGAATAAGGCATGGGCCATCCCCACAAAAAATTCAGACTGTAGTTAGGGAGGCAGGTAGAGTGCTGTTTGAAAAACTTTGAAATAGAGCACTCGAACTTGCCTTTCCTATTGTTTGAAAACCAACTTTCCATTTTTTGGGGGGTGTTCAGGGGTAGGTGGCCAGGGAAAGGCTCCTGTAGTTCATAGCTCAGCTGAATTTTCATTTCCCTGGAAAGTACTCTAGGAGAAATAAGCCACTGCTACCCCTTGCCCTCCATTTATTTTCCCTCCACATTAAAATCACATTTATGTCGTTTTGTTTTATTTTTCTAACAGGACTTGTGTCTGCAATTATCTTGTCTGTACATTTGTAGTATAAACAAATAAGCTGTCTGTCTTGTGCACTACTGAGTCCTCAGTGTTTGTAAATGTGTTTTGAAGAAAATCATGAATAAAATAACAGGGATAACCTACCCGCCTCCCCCACCCCCACCGCCCCCAGGGAGGAATTAGAACAGCCTTGTTAAAGCTGGAGATGCATTTTAGACATTGAGACGAAAACAGAAGGGTCTAGGAGTACATGCAGGTAGATAGCAGTATATAAAATGTTCTCTGGGGAATTCAGGAGGTTCAGTGTTGCAGGCACTGGGACATATGGTGGCTAGCAAAGGGCAGGAGGCTGGCCAAGCATTCAGGAGACGTATTACCACAGAGTGAGGGTTTATGCATGAGCTGAAAGTGGCTACATTTATACTTTATGAAAGCCAAAAGTTATTTCTCCAACTCGGATTCACAGCATATGGATCAGGAATTACTTTCTGGGCTGCTTAGAGAAGAGTAAATAGAGATTTGACTCCTAGGGGCAGTTTCGTCTTGTTGCGGGCTGGCATCCAACGCCACATTTTTGAAATGTGCTTCATTACTAGCTTGTTCTTTGCATCCTTCTCTTTTACACTGCTTTGGATTCACCCAGAAGCTTGAAAATGAGGTTGTCACCATGTCTTACAACTTGGTATTTTCACAAGGATACAGTGCCTGCTTGTTCACCTTTTGGGGAGCAGGACTATAGGGGCAGGAGGAGTGCAGGTGAGGGGTTCTTCTTGAGAAACTGAAAACTATACCATCAATTATATTTTTCTCTGCTTTGGTTCTTTTCCACCATCCACCGAACTCAAGCAGTGCGGGGGCTATACCCTATTAATCTTCATTCCACCCACATTTAAGAGTGCTTTGCAAATCAGCTCAATAAAGATGTGTAAATAAATGTTGTGTTTAGAATTAAGTTTCGCCTTTGCCTGTGATAGACTTCTGCATCTGTGTTCTTCAAGGTGTTAGCTAGATTGGTTGTCTTTCATTAGTACGATAGTTCTAGTTTTATTGGATTTGTGCAAACTGCCTTGTCTTTAAAATGAAATCTAAAAAAAAAAAAAAAAAAAAAAAAAAATGTTGGTTGACATTTTACTTTCCTTTAGCTTTCTCCTAGATTTTCTCTCCGCAGCATAGAACAGGTGAAAGTAGCACTGCCTTCAAAGACAGTCCTGGGGTTGAGTCATGGTTCTAGCACATACTTATGATGAAAAATGGCGAATAATTGCCCGACACTGAGCCTTGGTTTTCTCTTCTATAAAATGAGACAATTAAGCTGTTGTATAGGGTTGTGAAGATTTTAAAAAGGTAATATATGAAGAAAGCTTTGCACCCTGTCACATGACAAGCATTCATTAATTTCAGTTTCTAAACTCTACTTTCTTCCATGAAAACCAAGTTAAAATATCACCTGTGAGTGGTGTGCCAAGTAAAGACTTCATCCTATGGATAACTCTTGCTCTGTGCTTTGGGTATTTTTACTAGAAAATCCCGCAAAGCTACTTTGATTACTTTCTTGTTTCAACACTTTGGTGAGCTATGACCATGCAAAATGTCATTGCTGAGAAAGATGAGGTGGATAGAGTATAATGCTCTCTGAATCTTAAGAACCAAATGTGAGCTGTTGCCTCCCACTTGGTATTTCTACATTGTACATGATGATTAGGTAGGAAAACAAGCATTTTGCTTAAGACTGCAGAAGTTGCAGTGTTTGCTTAATGATTACTACAGCTTGCTTTGTAATTATGATTGCATGGGCAATCCTGTACAATCCAGGGAACTTTTGGAAAGTAATGACAGTAATTTACAGCCATGTGGTTTTGTGTGGATGCTTAAGTACTTGGTCTGTGGCCCGCCTGCATGCTCCATTGCCTGCTTGATGGACCCATTCCCCACCTGCGCTATTTCCCTCCCTGCTCTTGAAGGAAACACTGGAAATGAACGCTGAGTTTGTGTGAAAGACAAAGGAAGGAAAATGTGTGTTGGGAAAGGGAGACTGAATCTGTAAGACATTCTTTTCACTGTATTCTTATCTTTTCAAGTGGTGAAAACAATTTACAGTTTTTTTTTAAAAAAAGAAAACTATAGAATACAAAATTAATGCAAGTTAGGCACTTTGGTGGATATCTACAGTTTCTTCAAATAAACTTGGAAAATTCCTGTAGGCTTCAGGTAATCTCCTGTGAATGTTCCCTTTCAACTGTGTATTTTTAGATAATTGAAAACTAATTTAAGTAAATTTCCATGGCTTATGGTTACTTATAAGTATGTTTTATTCATGATGACAAGCTCCTTCAAAAATAAAAGCACCATTCTTGAGTCAAATTCAGATTTTTGAGGAAACACAGGAATGATAAAGGGAAAGGAGAAATTGAGCCTCCAATTTCTGTCTGTTGCTTTTGAAAATGTGCCACATCCTGAAAGAAAATTCTGCTTATGTGTGCCACAGTCTCCAAAAGGAAAATGAAGATGTTGGTTAAATTTTCAATAAGCCAGCCCTAAAGAATTTCCTTTGAAGTTGTTTTATATGCTTCTCTACTGAAAAACTTTGTTATAACTCTGCTTTGTGCTTTGAAAATAAATTCAGCACATTAATTGTATTTATGGGAGAAAGTAGTAAATGTCCCAGAATGAATACACAGCCATAATTTACTCAGACGGAACTGCTACTGCCCATAAACTTCTCCTCGTCGCTTCTTCTGGTTTATGACATCAGCCAGCCTTGCAAATGAATCACTGCTTTGTGCACCCTCATATCCTTGTGGTATGTAAATTTCCACTGAATGCTTATCAAATAGTATTACTACATATTACATATTTTCTTTGCTAATTTTCCAGAAGATTAAATGTAGTCTGTATTTTGTAAGGAAGGCCTCAGTTATCTGAGCTGCAAATCCATATAGATTCAGAACTATCTGGGCACCACTGGAAGAATGATATGGCTGCCAGGGATATCTTTGCATTAGGAATTGAGGGACCTTACAGGAAAACTTCAACCTGGCAAGAGAGAATTGAGTACGTGGGCTTGGTCTAACACATAACTATGTCTTTGCTGTCAGATAGGAGAGGTGACTAACACATTAATGTGTGTAATGCTAGTCCAATGATCACATATCCACTGTTGAGTTTGCGGGGGGGGGGTGGGCATATTGCATCATAAATAAAACAATAAAAAACTATTTTTTTACATGAACTCTCTTTGACATGTTAGTCGACATGTTAGGAGCAAAAGACATCTTTTCTTTGGGATTAGGATAATAGACATAGCAGTAAAGGATGAGGGAGAGAAACTCTCCACCTTGGCAAGGGGAACGTTTTGACTTGGGAGAACTGAAGCTCCAGATAACCCATGTGAGGTGCAGTGAGGACTCCAGCACAACAGTAGTGGCAGAGGCTTTTAGCCACATCAGATCAGTATCAGGAGAAAACCAGGGGCTTGAGGGGATGAGAGGAACTCAGCCTTTGGTGTGATCTGCTGTCTTTCCTCCTTCCTGAATAACAGGTGAAGCTACTTCTTGTAACACTAGGGGCAGCTGAGGCCTGAAGAATTAGTGACTACTGAGAGAAGGGACTGTAAGCCTTTTGTGCTGGTCCTTAGAGACTTGGAAATAGAGCAAGTGACTGTGAGTTCTGAAAGGTATCTTCACAAGCCTGGGGATCGAACGACAGAATAATGCTGGTTGTTACTAATCCTAACACTCTTTTTCTGCCTTCAGGCTTGTGTGGCCTGAGAAAATGGAAATAACTTCTTTGTATACTTCAAAGTAATTGGTTTTCCTCCTTATTCAATTAATATTGTTGGTATAAATATATTAGTGAGTGAAAAAGAAAAATCACCAATCCATCATAAAGCCTTCTCTATCCCATTTTGAGGAAATATTTGATGATAACTTAACTATGTGCTACCAAATAATGTGCATGGTTTTCCAAAGAAATATCATGTGATTCTATATGATCCCCCAAATTTGCATGGATTCTGTCTTCTATGCTAAAAGTGTCCACTTTTCTAATGCTTCCTGTGCCACCAGACCTAGAGGATACAGGAAGAAATAAGATCATGTGAGTTTTCACCTACAAAGACAAAATAAACCAAATAAACCAAAACAGAAAATCAAAAACCACAAATAAAAGAAAAAAGAGAAACCACAAGAATCCTGTTCACATGTATTTGAAGAGGCTGGAGGCTACAATAACAACACATTTAAAATGCTTTTCAGGCACTTTTTCTGATTTCTCTTTGTTTATACTATTTGGCTTCCCATGAGATTATCCTAATTTTTCTGTCTTAGGAATATCAAACAAGGTTGTTTCTGTTTTTGGTGTCACTTACCTGTTTTTTGCATTGAGTGATTCTAAGAGATATTTGCATCTAATCCACATTTTATTTTTAAATACATAAGATGTTATCTATCGGCTTGAATATTTTCCAAAGAAAATTTTGATAAAAGAAAGATTTAAAAAGCGGAAGCTATGTAAACTGTTTTATAAAAGGTAAAAAAAACAGGAAAGGAAACACACACACACACAAACGTGCCATCAACTGCCATCACTAGCCAGTTCTTATCCCATTAACATAGTTCTTTAATAATTTAAAAATAAATGATGATAAGGGAAGCATAAAACCTGTAAGAAGGAGTTACAGTGAATCTACAGAGATTCCTAATATACATATTAGGAAAATGAATAAAAAATGCTCGATTCAAGAAGTTATAACAGCAAAATAAATTCAAGGAAGGCAGAAAGAAATTATTAAACATAAAGTTTACATTAAAGAAATAGAAAACTTTTTAGAAATGTTAAAAATCAGAACCTGGCCCTTTAAAAATAATTGATTTATGACAAGTTTGATGGAAAAAATAGAGAATGAGCAATAGCTGCAGAAACTGAAGGAATTAAATATTATAAAATAATTATGTGGAATGCTTTATGCAGGAAATTTGAAAACCTAAATTAAATAATTTAGTTAACATTAACTGAAGAAACGCCAAAACATCCAGATAGACTAACACTATTGAAAATTATTGTTGATGCTAGTACAAATTAATATTCCTAGAAAGGTCTAACAAAACTGTAAGGGTCATACCATTTCCATATTAGATAAAAATTTTCAGAAATAAAAATACAGAAAAATTCCAAACTCAACCAACTCAACCAATGAGCTTAGACTTATCTGAATACCAAATCCTAATGAAAATAATATAGAAAGGATACTATCTTTAGGTATTCAAATTGTTATTTTTTAAATTTTGAGTTTGTACTTAAATACTACCCAGTTTGCAAGATGCTATGAAATGCTAAATTTGCCTGGTATACTTAAAATGTGATTTAGTTTTCCAAAACCTTATGTGCATACTTTTCCAAAGTGTGTCTGATTTGGAAACATGTTTTATTAAGGCAAAATATCTAGTGGGATAAGGGGAAGTTGAAAGCAAACAAGGACTGAGTTCAAGTTACCATACTGAGAAATATATTACATAAAATTACAAAAAAATTAATTATATACAAGCATAGGAAAACAAGAGAGTGTCATACACAAGCTATATATTTCTGAAAACATAAGATCAGATCTATGGACAAAAATATATAACACAAAATACATCCAAAACACATAGAAGAATATTTTTATGAGAATAGAATATATAGCTATTTCGTTACTACAAACCATGAATAAGTTAATATAAAAATAGACAGGACCATGGGGTACTATTTTTTAAGGGTAAATAATTAGAGATCATCATTTAGAGCTTTTGGATAATAATACTTCCCCCTCTGCTACTCTAGTTTTGCTAAGTAGAAATTGAAAGCAGTATTTAACCACTAAAGCAGAGGAAACGATCTGTGAAGTTTCATATGTAAGATAGTATGGCATATAAAAACATACGATAATATTATAGGTAGTTTCTGAGTCTGAAGAGGTTCACAAAGCCTCTCTATTCAGAGGACTGGCACATTCTGCCTACCACCCGAGTCAAACTCTTATTCATAGGATGGAAAGTGGACTGTAGTAAACCACATGCACAAGCAAACAATAATTTTCAAATACAGACTCAATAAGCATTTGTGACAAAGTGACAAGATGAAAGAAGTATCACATTCAATTAAAGAATGAATATCCAAGGAAGCAAAGTTAATAAAGTTTATAATAAATATATGGATATTGTTAGTCTTTTCATTATACAGAGAAAAAATTAAACTTTTGGCTTTGAATAAAATTTTAAAATAATTAATTCTCAAGAAAGGAACATAGCTAAAAAGTAATATGGTGATATGGAAGACAGAGGTTATGAATTCTGCATAAAATAAAGTCATGAGATCAAATATATGAAAGAAAGGTTAAGAGACATAAGGAGTGGATTCAGAAGTTTCAACAGTCATATGAAGTAAAACTTTCAGAGGAGACTAAACAATCAAAGAAATAATAAGAAAACTTAAGAGCTAAAGAAAGAAATTAGTGAAGTACTGTCTTCAAAGTTAAGATCCTCTACTCAACACCCTTCAAGCAGGAAAGCAGAGTGAAAATATCCTCAAATGGAAATCAGTTTATCACCTCCAGTCCTTTTCTGAAAAAATTACCTAAAGAAGGTATTTGGTAAATGTAATCATAAGTACAAAAAGGAGAAATACTTCACATACAAATTTATACAATTAATTCTAAATCTGAGTACTCTTGATGTCTAATATAAAAATAAAATATCCCAAACAACTTGGGAGGCTTCAGAGAACAGCACAGGTGTGAACTGCACAGATCCACTTCTATGTGTATTTTTTTCAATAAACACATTGGAAAAATCTTCTGGAGGTTCGCAACAATATGAAAAACCTCAGATGAACCATATATTTATATATGGAAATATAAAAAAATTAAGAAAATGGTGTTTCATAAATGCATAAAATATATGTAAATACCAGTCTTTTATCATTTACTACCATAAAATACACACAAATCTATTAAAATATTAAAATGTATGAAAACTTATGCATGCAAAGTGCATAAGACTGTATATAATGCCATTCCCAGTCAACAGAAATGTAAACAAACATAAAGATGAAGTTTTAAATCATAACTACATTAAAATTATAGCACATACTGTACTACCTTAATTCCACAGCCAGCACCTGTTGGTTGGAATGGCAGTGAGTTCAATTGTTGCATTATCCACTCAAAATGGCATGAGCCACTTATCAATTCTGCTTGAGTAGTTCATCTTTCCAGTAAATTGTGTACCACAGTAAAAAGTAATCTCGCACAGTTTTTGCATACTTTTCATTGTGTTTAGTGCAATACCATAAAACTTCAATAACATCACGGGCCCCATAAGAAGTGCCACTAGTGATGCTAAAGGTGCTCCCAAGAAGCAGAGAGAAATCATGACATTACAAGAAAAAGTGGAATATTTCAGTATGTACTGTAGATTGAGGCATGCAGCTGTGGTTGCCTGCCATTTCAGAAAGACCATTTATCTTGTCAGCAGAAAACATAAACTTACGACATTGATAAATACAGTACAATACTGCACATGTGTTTTATCTTCCTTATGATTTTCTTAAAACATTTTCTTTAGCTTACTTATTGTAAGAATGCAGTACATAATACATATAACATACAAAATACATGTTAATCAACTGTTTACGTTGTTGGTAAGCCTTCTAATCAATTGTTTATGTTGTTGGTAAGGCTTCTGGTCAATAGTAGGCTATTACTAGTAGTTACATTTCGGGTGAGTGAAAAGTTATATATGGATTTTCCATCGAACATGGAGTTGGTGCCCCTATGTCTGCATTGTTTAAGGAGCAACTGTATTTTTAAATGTGTAAACATTTAGATACAGAGAAATGACATGTACACTTATAATTTTTAGATTTAAAAATTGATTAAAGAAAACTGATCATAACCAAAGTCAATGACAGACAGCTCAGTGTCTACTAAAAAACCTTGTGTTCCCCCTTTTATTACATAAAACTTTGCCAACATCTATATTTCTCATCTCGCCTCTCTGTGGTTTCAGTGATGGAAAGCTAATGGAAATGATGGGTTACCCTTCCGTGGTAAGGGACTAAGTAAGAGTCCGATTAGGTAAGTGCTGTCCCTAATGGTTTAATTCCACTTCTGACTCGCTGCAGAAGACTCTAAGTATCTATGAATTGGCAGACCAACAAGACAGAAGAAATTTGAATTTCTTAAATATCCTATGGAGTAAAGCTACTCAACAACCAGGAAATTGTGAGTTGTACTGTTACATAAGCAAGAAGTAAACTTTTATTGTATTAATTCCTTAAAACTTTGGATTATTTCCAAACCAAAGCTTTTTTTTTTTTTTTTTTTTTTTTTTAAGTAGCTTTGTAACCCTATCTATGACAGAAACTATCACCTTTAACTGGAACATTTCTGTTATGAACATTTTAAAACATGTAGCAGAGGGTGGAAAATCAATGAGTGGGTGGTGAGTAAGCAGGTATTAGGCAATGAAAAGATGGATGAAGTATGTAGTATGGAAATATGTGACAAAACAGTTGTCTACAATAATTCAAATGGCAAGCAAAGTGCCCACCAGGCCTACAGCTCTATGGGAAGAGGTTGGAAAAGAGATTGTTAGTAAGATGTGTTGGTTATTCCTTTTAAGGTATTATGAGAAAGAGATGATCTCAGGCAAAAATTGACTGGTTTGAGAACAGATACTAAAGAAATAAACAAACAAAAAATGCCAAGAGAGCTAAAAATTTGGGGCCTTTTAGGGTTGGATGAGCTTATTGCTTTTTAACCCCATATATTAAGAGTTAACCCTTTTTAAAAGGCATTGAGCAAGACAAGCCTATTAAAACTTCACAGTTAAATAAACTAAGATCTAAATTAATATAGTTTCCTTCCCTTTCAAACCTATTATTTATATGACCTTTAGGAAGCTGCCATTTTGTTGAGAGAGAAAGGCCTAAAAAAAGAATAAAGAGATTAAATTTGTAAATTACGCCTCAGAAAAAACATTTGAATGTAGTTACAGGTACGTAAAATTGGCTCGATGCAACAATTCACAATATATGAGGAGGTTGTAAAACATCCTTAGGAACTCAGACTTACATCAAAAAGAGTTGTGCAGTGATACGTATACAGCATGTAATGAGATCGTGTTCCACAATGTCTACTCTATCCATGGAGAAAAATGAACAATGAAGAAACTTGTGCACAGTTGAGCTAGGGGGTCACATACAGTAATGAATAAGAGAAGAATCAGGTTCTAATCAAGGAAATACTACCAGGATATAGAGTTTTCAAAATGCTTGCCTACCAGCTAATGAGTAATAACTACTGTGTGTCATCTCCCTTTTCAACTGTCTCACAGTGGGAATTTTTACTTCAAAATAGAGTTGGTCAAACAACAAAAAGAAGACTCAAATAAGCAACTTAAAGAATGGAAAATAACTAAATTTACTGAGGTGATTAAAATTATTACAAAATCATAAGTATAAATTTATGCAAGGACTCTTGAAAATCTGCATAAAATGGCTAATTTCCTAAGAAAATGTAAATTACCAAAAATAATTCAAGAAGTAGTAGAATATCTGACTAAATACTATTTAGAACCTTTTTGAGAACACCTGACTAAATCAATACTATTTAGAACATTTTTACTAGAAGTCAAAGTTCTACTCCTAATAAGTATATGAGTGCAACATGAATTTACTATCAAAGTCTATCAAATTTTCAAGGAACATATAACTTCTATTTTTGAGAAAATGTTCTAGAACAGAGGTCCCCAACCCCTTGGCCCCTACAGGTCTGTGACCTGTTGGGAACCAGCAGGAGGTGAGCTGCAGGCAAGTGAGCATTACCTCCTGAGCGTCGCCGCCTGTCAGATCAGCAGCGGCACTGGATTCTCATAGGAGCAGGAACCCTATTGTGAACTGCGCATGCGGGGATCTAGGATGTGTGCTCCTTATGACAATCTGCCTAATGCCTGATGATCTGAGGGAGACAGTTTCATGCTGAAACCATCTCCGCTCCAGTTCATGGAAAAGTTGTCTTCCACGAAGCGGGTCCCTGGTGCCAAAAGACTGGAGGCCGTTGTTATAGAGCATAGTAACATACAGAAAACTTTCCAACTCAATGAGGCTAGCATTACCCAAATTCCAAAGTCTAACAAATTCTCATCCTTCCCTCGTGTACACATAGAAATACTGTGAGGCAATAGCACTATTGAATAATGCTGGAATACCCTAAATATTAACAGAACAAATTCAAAGTTATATTAAAGAAAAATTGAACACTACCAATTAGGTTGTATTTCAGGAATACAAAGATAGTATATTATTTAAAAATCAGTTAATCTCCTCTCCTGAAAGGTTAATAAAGGAAAATAAATATCATTATTTTATTATGTGACAAGATTAAATACTCATTCCAGATTAAAAAACAAAAACAACAAATATCAATCCCCTGGGAATAGAAAGAAATCTTCATCTAATGTAGAGCATATATCTACAAAAAGTTAGAAAGAGGACAAAGATGCCTGCTATTAAACTGCTAATATTTGAAATTATGTGACAATTTGTAATTAATGTAAAAAAGTTAATTATTGATATTGAAAAGAGAGAAACAACTGTCACTACTTATGGTGATAATGATCATTAGACTAGAAAATTCAAGAGAATCAACTGAAACAATTAGATTAAAAATGTAATAAGTTTACTGGGTTGATTTACAACAATCATTCATTTTCTTATACACCAGTGATAACAACTGAAAGCTATAAGAAAATAAAATGCAGCTAAGAACAGCAAAATAACAATAATACAAATTCTAAAATACCAAGAAACAAATCTTTTAAAATATATTTAAGAATATGATTTTCCAAATGAAACTTTACTGAGTTATGTAAAAGAAAATCTTAATTAATAAGTAACATGTACATAAGTAGAAAAATTAAAATAATACTGCAGAATTTTGAAAGGATGCAGAAAGCTAGAAAAAGTCTCTCTCATCCTAAGAACAAGAAAAAGCCAGAAAATCTACAAAATCATAATTTTTCTCAAAACTATAAGTTCAAGAATGAGACCCAAATGAGATTTCAGGACAGCTAGCAAGCCAGAAATCTAAAGACAGAAAGGCATCTCCAGGGAACATCAAGACATCACTATTGTCTTACTTGTAAACAAGGAAAACAGGTCCACCATAAAAAACAGGTAAGATGTTTTCAGCTAAACTTTTAAAAAATTCCCAAGCATCAAGTATGAGTTTGCATGCACTTGGAGGCTCTTAGAGTATTTCACAAGGTGTTCAAGAGGAACAGTAATTCTAGGGTAGGAGACTGGAGAAAGCTTACTTTGGAGGGGGCAAGTTTGTATAAAGGTAGTGGCTGCTGCTGTGAGAAAAGCATGAAGCAATTCATTGTCCTTTTCTCCTAGGGAACAAAAGCCTTAAGCCCCTAGAGAAGGGTGGCAAACAAAGATGACCCCAGGCACAAG
The DNA here is from genome assembly GCF_037993035.2 of Macaca fascicularis. Taxonomy (NCBI): domain Eukaryota; kingdom Metazoa; phylum Chordata; class Mammalia; order Primates; family Cercopithecidae; genus Macaca; species Macaca fascicularis. The sequence continues at coordinate 47,133,469 of NC_088376.1, forward strand.
TGAAATCTCACTGGTGTTTGGGAATAATAATTATTATTATTAATCCTCCCTCTTTAAGGGAGGGGCAGAAAAAATGTCTTGGACTTATAAATATCCTATCACTAGGAAAGAACAAGATCACTTAGAAAACCTCATCCCTTGAGTTTGTGTCCTTTGTAGGGACATGGATGCAGCTGGAAACCATCATTCTTAGCAAACTATCGCAAGAACAGAAAACCAAACACCGCATGTTCTCACTCATAGGTGGGAACTGAACAATGAGATCACTTGGACTCGGGAGGGGGAACATCATACACGGGGGCCTATCATGGGGAGGGGGAGAGGGGAGGGATGGCACTGGGAGTTATACCTGATGTAAATGACGAGTTGATGGGTGCTGACGAGTTGATGGGTGCAGCAAGCCAACATGGCACAAGTATACATATGTAACAAACCTGCACATTATGCACATGTACCCTAGAACTTAAAAGTATAATAAAAAAAAAAAAAGAAAAAGAAAAAAAGAAAAGAAAACCTCATCCTTAAGACCTAGAATAGAAGTCAGAAAACAAACAAACAAAGACAATTTTTAGAAGATTAGACCATACACAGACACCAGGGATATGTGTAGGCAGAGGAAAGAGCATCTTCCCCCATGGTGAGAAGATGACTATCTGCAAGCCCAGAAGACAGGCTTTCAAGGAAAAACACTGTGCCAACACCTTGATCTTGACCTCTAGCCTGCAAAGCTGTGAGAAAATACATTTCTGTTATTAAAGCCCATCTAACCTATGGTATTTTGTTATGGCAGCCACAACAAGCTGATATAATTCATAATTCAAAACGTATCATAGACCTAAATATAAAGCCTATACTAGAGAACTTCTAAAAGAAAATATAGGAGAAAATATATATGACTCTAAGTGAGGCAAAAATTTCTTAGACAAAACACCTAAAGCAAGATTCATAAAATGACGTATTGATAAAGTGGACTTCATAAAGTTAAGAACCTGAGAGGTCTTTGATAGACACTGTTAAGAAAGTGCAAAAGTAAGCCACGGACTGGAGAAAATATACACATCTGATAGAGAACTGTATCCAGAATATGGAAATAATTTTCAAAACCAAATAAAAAAGCCAATGAAAATGGACAAATTATTTGAACAGATATTTTTCCCAAGGAGATATATGAATGGCAAATAAACACATAAAACATTCTTAGCATCATTAGCCACAAAGGGAATGCAAATTGAAACCACAGTGTCCTATCACTACACACTTATTAGAATGACTAAAGCAACAAAACAAATCAAAAAACCAAATCAACAATTCCAAGTGCTGGCAAAGACACAGAGCTACTAGAACTTTCATAAGCTGCTGGTGAGGATGCAAAATAGTATAGCCCCTTTGAAAAACAGGTTAGCATTTTTAAAAATGTTAAACATACATTTACCATATAATTTAGCATTCCCACTCCTATTTACCTAAAATAAATAAAAACTTATATTTACATGAAAATCTTATAGTGAATATTTTTAGCAGTTTTTTTTCTCATCCAAAGTGGAAAAAACTCAAGTGTCTTTCAACTGGTAAGTGGCAAACTGTAATGTATCCATATAACAGAATACTACTCACCAGTAAAAAAAGATCCATGTTCTAGTACCTTCAACTTCAATCAGATGAATCTCAAATACCTTATGCTAAGTGAACAATGCCAGCCTCTGAAGGCTACATAGTGTATGATTCCATTTTTATGGCTTATGGAGGAGACAAAACTATAGAAACAGAGGGAAAGATCAGTAGTTGCCAGAACCACGGTTCTGGGGCAAAGGTTGACTATGAAAGGACATGAGGGATGTTTTCCATGGTGATGGATCCATTCTGGATCTTGATTATTGTAGTGGAACCCTAACTGCATACATTTGTCAAACCCTGTGCACTAACAACATAATTTTACTTCTTGTAAAAAATATCTCATTAACTTGGCTTCAAAAGATAGGATTTGAAGAAAGAATGAGATAACAAATTGAGTTAGCTTGGAGAGGGGCAATCCTTTCCAAAGCAAGAGACAAAGATAGCAACCATATAGAAAAAGGGCAGACTTGAATACATAAAAATTAAACTTCCGTATTACAAAATACACTAAATATAAAGTTAATATGTTTTATTATACTGGAAATATATTTACAACATATTCAACTGCCAACAGGTTGCTATGCAGAATATCTACAGTTGCTATAAAATAGTAAGAGAAATAAAAATTATGCAGTTGAAAAATGTCACAAACATACATTTTAGTTCATCGAAGTAGATAATAAAAACAAGCTAATATGGTTAATTAGAAAACAGTAAATTAAAAATGAGACATCTGTACACGTTAGATTGGCATGAGCTGTTGATGTTGCCAGGCAAGTGGGCACTCTCATACACTCTGTAGGAGTGCAATATGGTGGAGCCTATTAGGAAAGCAATTTTGTAATCTCTATCAAAAGTTTAGCATTAACTCTTAAAGTTTAGCATAATCTACTAACAGTTTAGCATTTAACAAGTTCACTACCAAAATTTTACCTTATAGATGTTTTGATTTTTAACTTTTGTGGGTACATGGCAGCTGTATATAGTTATGGGGTACTTGAGATATTTTGATACAGACATGCAGTGCATAATACCACGTCATGGAAAATTGGGTATCCATAACCTCAAGCATTTGTCCTTTGTGTTACAAACACTCCAATTATACTCTTTTAGTTATTTTTAAATGTACAATTAAATTATTATTGACTGCAGTCACTCTATCAAATACTAGATCTCATTCATTCATTTAAAAGGTGTGTTTTTGTATCAATTTAATCATCCTCACCACCCTCCCAACACCCCATTACCCTTCCCAGACTTGTAACCATCGCTCTATTATCTATCTCCGAGTTCAATCGTTTTGATTTTTGGATCCCACAAATAAGTGAGAATGTATAATGTTTATCTTTCTGTGCCTGGCTTATTTCACTTAACACAATGACCTCCAGTTCCATCCATGTTGTTGCAAATGACACGACCTCATTCTTTTTTTCTAGTTAAATAGTACTCCATTGTGCATATGTAACACATTTTCTTTATGCATGCATCTGTTGATGGACACTTAGGTTGCTTCCAAATCTAAGCTATTGTGAACAGTACAGCAACAGACATGGGAGTGCAGGTATCTCTTCAATATACTGATTTTCTTTCCTCTACATATGCACCTAGCAATGGGATTGCTGGAATGTATAGCAGCTCTATTTTTAGTTTTTTGAGGAACTTTCAAACTGTCCTGTCTCATAGTTGCACTAATTTACATTCCCACCAACAGTTTATGAAGGATTTCTTTTCTCCATATCCTCACCAACATTTGCTATTGCCTGTCTTTTGGATAAAAGCCATTTTAGCCTTACAGATATATTTTTTTAATATCATACGGTATGTTTAATAATAAATATTTTTTAAATGAACTAAACAACTGTCAACAAGGGAAATGTTAAGTAAATAACTATGTATAACTGTTCTGTACAACCAATTAGAAGATAGAATAAAGGTATATGTATTTACATAGAAATTTTGATGAGTCACATTATTAAGGGAAAAATAAATTGTATTTTAATATATAGATTTTCATCTCTTTAGTGTTAAAAAATTAATCAAATGTGTGTATGTATTATCATATAAATCAAATGATTTTTGTCAACTTAAAGTTACTGCCTCCTGTGGGGATAGGGTGAATGAAGAGGAATGTAGGGGTTTTGTCCTATAAATTTTTCTATTGCTTGAACTGTTACATTAAGAAACTAATTACAACCTATGTAGTTGAAAAAAGAGAACAGAAAATGGGGAAAATAAATAGTAAAATATATATTGTGCTATGCTGCATAATGCCTGTGTTTTGAAATGCTTTTTTAAAAAAATTATAATTTTCCAAATATTTTGTTCTAATACTTTGATCTGGTAGAGTTTGAGTGGTGATCACTGAAAGCATCCCAACTTATTACTAGCAATGTGTGCTTCAGGGTGTCATTATTTACAACCTTTACACAGGAAATAGTTTGTTTCTACAGGAATTATTTCTGCTTCCTTCTCTTGGGACTCTTTACTAGGTAATGCAAACATTCATATTGGGATATGTGATAGATATAATATTATGTAGCTAGTTCCTTATAATGCCTGTTTTACCACAGGGAAAATTCAAAGCCAGATTTGAGTGTATGGGTTTTCTTTTTCCATCAATGTGAAACCAAGAAGGAAATATGACATGCTCCTATGTAATAACTCTTTACAATGTAGACAGCCCGTCACATAGGATTTGAAGCACTTTGCATGTCAGTGTTTTGCTTCTCCAGTGTCAGTCACTCAGCAGTTTAGGTTTCCATCTGATGGGAAGATTTCACTATTAATCTCAATCACATCCTTACTCTGCTCAGAAATGTTCCACTATCAATCATTCATTATGTCTCCTTATTTTCTTGAAGGATGGTGTTATTGTACAACTTGCCTCAGGCCATAGAAGATATCAGATGTAATGCTTAGATAGAAATACCAATTCCTAGTTTCGCACTTGTATCAACAAGTTTGATACAAGCGCCAAACTATTTATAGTTTGCTCCCTCTAAAGAATCTCTCTCTTTTGCAGATCTAAGTTCAGATTTGCTACTAAAAGTTTGTATGTGTCTTCTAATTCTAGAAAAAGTTTTTAGCTGCATGTTTTATAAGGACCATCGAGGGTTGAGGGATTCTTTCTATTTAAGGAGTCAAAGAAACTGGGTACTGAACTCTGAAGATGGATCTTGAGAGTGATAGCTACCAGGGCTGTTCATAAATATTCAATTTCTCTCCTCTTCCCAGCATATGAAAGGGTTACATGATCTAATCCAATTGCAATCATATGTGACTAAACAAATCTTGTTAACCTTTGCTATGTGAAGAAAGTGATGAGTATCTCTTCTAGGGGGCAGTTTTAGGGAGCTGTTATGTACTTGGCTGTATTTCCCACCCCCAGCTCCCATGAGAGTTATGGGCACTGTTCCAGAGAGTGGCTCCCTCATCAGCCTGTGTCCTACAGTCAAAACAGCATGAGGTAGAGCCACATGTGTGATGACATGTGACAGGGTGAGGAAAAATCTTCACACACTGATGTTGTAAGCCTTTGAAATTTTTGGATTGTTTATAGCATAAACTAGCCCATTGGAACTAATAACATTTTCCTAATATCATTTTCCCCTAGTCTGAAATCCCAAAATTTCATAATGAACATTCTAAGATAAAAACTGTATAATTGCCTGTAACAATTTTCATTGTATAAGTTGGTATAATGTAAGATTGATATTCTTAAAATTTGTGTTTAGAATCTTCTATTTAAGATGACATTTAGCATTTTACTTTTCTGACTAGGAGATTTTCATACTGAGAAATAAAATTAGTTATGATTTTATTGGTGCATATTTGTCTTAAAAGTTAAACTTGTGACTTTTTATTTTTTACTCACTCCTGGGAAACCTAACTAGGAATCACTGCAGGCATTATCTTTGTTATTCCTTCAATGAAAATTCTAATTGTTTCCCCATATCATGTTTGCTATTACTAAAAGTAATAACTATTATTCATTGAATGTCTGTGTTCTAAGCTTAATTTTTGGTTCTTTACACATGTTATTTAATTCAATCCTCATAATATCTATGCATGGTAGATGACAAACAGGCTCAGAGAGATTAAGTAACTGTACAGTCCAGGAATGTTAGGAGAAGACAGCTAAAAATCTGAGAAAGAATGTTGAGGTAAAACAGAGACCAAGAGAGTGGTATTTAGGAATCCAATGGAAGGAATCCATTTTAGGAAGTGCTCCAGTGTGCAAAATGTTGCTGTTAGTTGCAGAAAGGTGAGGAATAAAAATTGACCAATGGCAACATAGGAGCCATTTTGACCTTGACAAGAAAAGCCTTGGGGTAGTGGTGGGACAAATCTGCCTGGAGAGAATAGGAGGGAGACGAATTAAAGATGGCAAGTGTAGACAGCTCTTTCGAGGAATTTTGCTATAATCAAAAATAGAGAAATAGGACAGCAGCTGGAGAGAGAAATTATGCAGGGAATTTTTTATTTCAAAATTTACACAGGAGAAATAATAACAGAAGTGTATTTTCAAGAATGATCCAGCAGTATTTCATAATTCTCATTGCAGAGATCTTTCACCTCCCTACTTAGCTGTATTCCTAGATATTTGATTCTTTGTGTGCCTATTATGAATGGGATTGCATTCCTGATTTGGCTCTCGGCTTTGATGTTGTTGGTGTATAGAAATGCTACTTATTTTTGCTTATTAATTTTGTATCCTGAAACATTGCTGAAGTTCTAGGAGCTTTGGGGCAGAGACTATGGAGTTTTCTGGGTATAGAATCATATTGTCTGCAAAAAAGATAGTTTGAATTACTCTCTTCATATTTCGATGGCTTTTATTTCTGTCTCTTGCCTGATTGCTCCGGGTAGGACTTCCAGTACTATGTTGAACAGGAATGGTAAGAGTGGGCATTCTTGTCTTATTCCAGTTTTCAAAAGGGAATTCTTCCAGCTTTTGCCTATTTAGTATGATATTGGATGTGAGTTTGTCATAGATTGGTTCTTATCTTGAAGGAAGTTCTTTCAATGCTAGTTTGTTGAGGGTTTTTAACATGAAGGGATGTTGTGAGAGCTCTGAAGGAACCCAGGGTTCAATTAGAGCTAGAAGATGAGGAACACACTGAGAGATGAGGTTTAGGATAGACATAGGAATTTTTCTGATGACCTACTATGAATCCTGGAGATCAGAGAGTAAGAATTTCAGGTCCTGGGGCAAGACGGGAGATGACAGCATAATGCAGAGCCATTGGGAATTAGAGTCTGGCCTAAATGGGACTAAGAGCATAAGCGTAGACTTGGTAGGCATGCCAAGGGGTAACAATGGCTAGGAGAGGGGCATTGCAATTCTGAACACACTGGCCTTCTTTTGACCCCTACAGGAGAGGGGTAGGAAGCTTTGACATGTGTGTTCTTAGTGCATGAGACTCACTCAGCACTTCCACTTGCTCTTGACTGTTGCTGAAAGGGAAACCCAAATGACTAAGTGTTTGGGCAAAAAGGGTTCAGATTCACTTTACACTTCGGAGAAATTAAAACATGAAAATAAACTATTCTCCATCCCATTAGACTTACAAAAATTAGAAGTTAGACATTATTAGATATTTAAGAAAATGGGAAGAAATAGGATATGCCATGTCCTCATGGCCAGAAGGCAAACTGTTGCAGCCATTCTAAAGAGCAACCTGGCTGTAATTAGACAAATTCATAGGCTTATACCCTACCCTACCAATCCAATTCCAGGGCATATCTGTCAGAGGAAAAGTTTGGCTGATCTATGAAAATATATTCACTATAGCAGTTACTTGTAGTAAAAGTTGGAGGTACCCTATTCTCACCCTATTCAGTAGGGGTGAGAATAAGAAAAATATTGTTTATGCACATGATGAAACTCAACATGTTTGTATCAAAAAAATGAGCAAGATTTAGACACAGCACATGAATATGTTTTAAAGACGCAGTGGTGGGTGTGAAAAAAATGAACTGATATTTAGAATACAATTTGGTGTAAATTAAGTGTCACCTATAAGAATACCATATATTTTAGGAGATGTGCATACAATAAAGATGTGAGTTAAATATATTACAGTGGTCCAAGGGGGAGAATGGGGCTGGAGGGAGGGATGAAAGAGAAAACAAGCAAATAAAATAGGAGAGGGATTTATAAAGATGATAATAGCCCAGAAAAGAAGGACTCTGGTTAACTCAACTATACACCTGAAGTTTTAAAAGGAAAAAGAAATTCTTAATGATCCACTTTTTGCTTATCAAACTAGTTTTAGATTTTGCATTTTGTTAGCCAATAGATTAACTTAATATAATTTAAATAAAGAACACAAGTTTAAAAATTAGCTAGTTGAAACTAAGCATTTCTTGTTACCTTTCTACTTCTACCTAAATTATTTTTGCATTAAGTGTTTATATCAATATCATAAAGGTGTAAGCAATGAGTTTCTGTAAAACAGTGAGCAATTCAAGAATGAAGACAATGTTAACCATCAGTGGATCTTCAGTGCTAACTAAGGTACATCCATAATAAGTTTTGCTAATCAAAATTAATTTTACACATAGAGGAAGTATGAGGCAAAGCAATCTTTATTAAATAGCAGAGATGTAAATCCTTTGTATGATGTTACAGAGGCTGCCAAGGTAACATGAGCAATCACTAAGCTGCATGGTTGTTGGTTTCTTGGGTAGGAGGAGTGTGTCCCATGGAGTTCCTATCTGTAGTTAATACTACAAGCTTATACCTACTGTAAAGCTTGAGTAGGGTCTGTTTAGTAATTTAAATAGTAGTAGATTACATAGGTAAATGTATGTCATAGGGGTTTGCTGCACAGAACATCCTATCACCTAGGTATTAAGCCCAGCATCCATTAGCTATTCTTCCTGATACTCTTCCTTCCCCTACCCATCTCCAAAAGGCCCCAGTGTGTGTTGTTCCACCTATGTGTCCATGTGTTCTCATTGTTCAGCTCCCACTTATAAGTGAGAACATGCGGTGTTTGGCTTTGTTCCTGCATTAGTTTACTAAGGATAATGGCTTCCAAGTCCATCCATGATCCTGCAAAGGATATGATCTCTTTCATTTTTATGGCTGCATAGTGTTCCATAGTATATATGTACCACATTTTCTTTATCCAGTCTATCATTGATAGGTATTTAAGTTGATTCCATGTCTTTGCTATTGTAAATAGAGTTGCAATGAACATACACATGCATGTATCTTTATAATAGTATGATTTATGTTCCTTTGGGCATATACTCAATAATGGGATTCCTGGGTCAAATGATATTTCTACTTCTAGGTCTTTGAGGAATCACTACGCTGTCTTCCACAATGGTTGAACTAATTTACATTCCCACCAAGAGTGTAAAAATGTTCCTTTTTCTCCACAACTTTGCCAGCATCTGTTGTTGGTTGACTTTTTAATAGTAGCTATTCTGACTGGCATGAGATGGTATCTTATTGTGGTTTTGATTTGCATTTCTCTAATGATCAGTGATGTTGAACTTTTTTTCATGTTTGTTGGTCACATAAATGTCTTCTTTTGAGAAGTGTCTGCTCATATCCTTTGCCTATTTTTTAATGGGGTTGTTTGTTTTTTTGCTTGTAAATTTGTTTAAGTTTCTTGTAGACTCTGGATATTAGACCTTGGTCAGATGGATAGATTGCAAAAATTTTCTCCCATTCTGTAGGTTGTCTGTTCACTCCGATGATAGTTTCTTTTTCTGTGCAGAAACTCTTTAGTTTAATTAAATCCCAGTTGTCAATTTTTGCTTTTCTTGAAATTGCTTTTGGTGTTTTTGTCATGAAATCTTTGTCCATGCCTATGTCCTTAATGGTATTATCTAGATTTTCTTCAAGGGTTTTTATAGCTTTGAGTTTTACATTTAAGTCTTCAATCCATCTTGAGTTAATATTTGTTTAAGTCATAAGGAAGGGGTCCAGTTTCAATTTTCTGCATATGGCTAGCCGGCTCTCACAGCACCATTTATTAAATAGAAAGTCCTTTCCCCATTGGTTGTTTTATCAGGTTTGTCGAAGATCAGATGGTTGCAAGTGTGTGGTCTTACTTCTGAGTTCTGTATTCTGTTCCATTGGTCTATGTTTCTCAGTATCATGTACCATGTACTATGTACCAGTACCATGCTGTTTGGGTTACTGTAGCCTTGGAGTATAGTTTGAAGTCAGGTAGCATGATGCCTCTAGCTTTGTTCTTTTTGCTCTAGGATTGTCTTGGCTCTTAGGGCTCTTTTTTGGTTCATATAAATTTTAAAATAGTTTTTTCTAACTCTGTGAAGGATGTCAGTGGTAATTTAATGGGAATAACAATTAATCTATAAACTACTTTGGGCAGTATGGCCATTTTCATGATATTGATTCTTCCTATCCTGGAGCATGGAAAGTTTTTTCATTTGTTTGTGTCCTCTCTGATTTCTTTGAGCAGTGACTTGTAGTTCTCCTTGAAGAGGTCCTTCACTTCCCTTGTTAGCTGTATTCATAGGTGTTTTTTTTTTTTTTTTTTTTTGGTTTTATTTTGTTTTTTAATTTTTGTAGCAAATGTGGAGATTTGGCTCTCTGCTTACCTGTTGTTGGTGTATAGGAATGCTAGCAATTTTTGCACATTAATTTTATATACTGAGCCTTTGCTGAAGTTGCTTAAGCTTAAGAAGATTTTGGGGTGAGATGATGGGCTTTTCTGATATAGGATTATGTCATCTGCAAACAAAGATAAGTTTACTTCCTCTTCCGTATTTGAATACCCTTTATTTTTTTCTCTTGCCTGATTGCCCTGGCCAGAATTTCCAATACTTTGTTGAACAGAAGTGGTGGGAAAGTGCATCCTTGTCTTGTGCCAGTTTTCAAGGGGAAAGCTTCCAGCATTTGCCCATTAAGTGTGATATTGATTTTACCATTTTTATAGTTTTGTTCGTATATTGCATCTTTATTATTATCTCTGCTAACTGTAGTTTAAAAATATAATACATCATATTTGGCAAGCAAATGGTGTGTCATTATTTCTCTTCTATTTTATTTATGATAGTTCTTTAAATTAATTTATTTTATCATATTTTTCACATGTACCTATAACAAGTCAAATAATACAGAGATATCTGTTCCCATTCATATACTTCCATACTACCAACTCAAAATACAACCAATATTAACAATTTGTTGTATAGGCTTCTATATTTTATATTTTTATAACAGTATTTACACAGATGTAGGTATTTTTCTTTTTAAAAATAAAATGTAATCATATCATAACCATGAAAATAATTTATGCTTATTTTGAAAAACATAGTAAAGTAAAACATACTAAGAAATAATCACATTAACATTTTCTGTATTTTATCTTTTATCCTTGACTTTTTATATTCTAGAAATGCTGAACAACAGAACAATAAGATACATGATATTGCATTTTTAAAGTGGAATATTGTGAAATATTAAAAAGTCATGCAGATATTTCCTTTTTAATTATTTAAAACACCATTTTAGATAGTTATTTCATATATATACAAATACATGCATTTTTAACCAATTTCCTATTATCAGACATCTTATTCATCCTAGAATAACATTAAGTAACAAATGTGATACAAGCATTTGTATTTTATTATTGCTTTTAATGAGAAGACCTCTAGTGCTTTATTATTGGTATACTGTTGACTAGATTTAGATGTTCTTTATCATGCTCCATAATTACTTTCTGTTTCCACTTTGCTAAGTTCTTGATATCCAGTCTGTTAAAATAAAAGGTTTATTTGAAAATTTAAAAATGTTATTTCTGTACGTGCTGAACTGATCAGTTGCTTTATTTTAAAAAATGTTTTGTTGTCTCTAATAGATTTTCCACTTGTAAACCTACTTGTATTTGAAAATCTTACCAAGTTCAAATTCTTCTGCCACAACACATCATCTGAAGAATTTAGAATCCCATTAGATTATATTAAAAGTTAAAAATTAACTGTTGGCATGATATAGTGATTACAGCTATTAGAATTCGTATTTACCATGAACTTGAAAATCCTACTGTACTTCATTTGGAATAACCCCTCTGAACTGCAGTCAGAAAGTGCCACCAGGCAAAAACCTCATTCTTTTTTCTTCTCTCAGGAATAACATTCCTACCTTGTATGTTTTCTAATATCTGTAGAATTATTTGGTATAATTGTGTCTAAATTTTTAGTTGGTTTTGGTCAGAAACAAGCTGATTTGAATTACTACCTTGTGGCCAGAGTGGAAATCTAACAGATATATTCCTAAAGCAAAATGTAGATAAACTAGATCACAATACTGTTCGTTTCATTCATGTTTAGTGGCTATCTATTGTATTTGGACACTTGTTAGGAGTTCTTGGTGCAGATTCTATTATATTGTATACAAAATGGAAACAATGTCATAGTTCTAGATTATTCATTTTGCTATTGTTAATCAGAAAGGATGTTAAAAGAAAGATTACAGCTAATTTTTACATAAAGGAAGAACTCAGGATCAATGAAATATTAATATAAGTTGAAATAATCTGTTGTACACTCATCAATATTTAAATAATCAAGATTAACCCAACTAATACGTAGAGCTTAGGTAGTTACATAAGGGTGCATTTCTCAGCTCACTTATACTAATGGTGTCTTTGGATTGGTGTTATTAATATTTAATCTTTATTATGTTAAAATTGAGAAATTTATTGATTTGTTTATAAGATAGTAAGCAGCATTAAAGAAATATACAGCTTAAAATAGTTAAAATGACCCTAAAATTTTAATGACAATTTTACATTTATGACTAAAGGACAATGAATAGTTTTTAATAATTAATTTGCTTAAAAATGTTTGCTTAATAATTCATCTGAAATTAGACAGATACAAGGCTAACTGGGATCTGGGCACCTTGTAAAATAAAGTAATGGCCTTTTATCCTTCTCGAAAAAGTTGTGATCCTAATAAAACAGTGGTTTTGTTCTCCCCGCACAGGCCACCTTTCCATTCTGTCACTTCTCAGTGACAATGTGTCAATTCTCAGTATTACTGGTTTGTATGAATTCAAATTTTGGTTCCACTAAAAATATTTTCAGTAGGCAGTCAGAGGACTATGACCTATTTACCCTCTACTTAGAGAGGGTAAATATGACCTATTTATCCTCTACTCAGAATCAGTATCGTAACATATTTTGGCGAGGTCAAATGTTCTCACATAATTATAAATATTAAAAGGTAACATTTTTAGTATTTAAACTTTAAGAGACATTACATTAAAGCCTTTCCATGGATGAGAATAACCAATCACACACACACACACAAAATCAAACACAAATAATCTATGCTTAAAAAACAATTCCTTTAGAGTAAAATTTTTTTCCCTACATTAGAAGTTACAGATGATAGAATCTTCTCTGATAACCTGTACAGGGCCAGTTATAAGAAAAACAGTTTTCTTAGACTGGCATCTTTCCTGCAGTAAGACCACTTGTTTGTGATGAGAACAAATGTGGCTGACAAAAGTGACAAGTCCTGACTAATAACTAAAGCAAGGAGGTTTCATTTGAACTGACAACTCAGAATATTTATACTGCAGTTTCTTGTGAGAGTTTAATCATGAACTGACAAAAATTTAGCCTCTGCCAGTGTAACCTAAGGAATCTGACATTTGAAGGAATCTAATTGAAAAGTTCAATATCTCACTAGTTAAAATGATCCCCTATCTTAATTCGGATCCTGTGAATGTGAGTCTTTAGACCACCTCGTCTTATTTTCCCCAACCAACTGCTTTCGTTAAATTTTGATTTAACCTTGGGGAGGTCTGAATGGAATTTTTGTGTTTTCTAATCACATAATTGAAGTGATGTGTTCTGGTGTGCCTTCTGGGTGTTTTCATGTCATAAATTCCTGCTTGAGTTTAGTTCCAGGAAGTAACACAGACTGCAGAGACAAATCTGTGTACTTTTGTTTGTTAGATAATGAAAAGAATGTCGTTCAACATGTTATTCTTTGTGTTCTAACTGGCAGAAAATTTGGGGCTCAGTTCAGTGCCCAACCAAACTGTCACGCACTGCCAGGAAAGAATAATATCTACTTGCCTTTGGCCCATTTGTATGATTAAAACTATGTTGTATTCCTAATTGGTCTGACACTGCAGGCTTCATTTTTGACATCATCTCATTTTTTTTTTTTTCTTAAATCAAGCTATCCGTTTGTAAGCTACTAATTTCTTTCAGGCATTTTCCCCATAAACTTTTTGTAAAGCGTCAGTGATTTCACCATTCTTCCACCCAAGATTCACTATAAATTTGCTGATCTCTCTTACTTCAACTTTAGTAAAATTCATGATGTTCTGATAAGCGCTTTTTCCAAATTGATGTCTTATTCTTGTTAGTACTCCAAACTAGATCCTGTTATAATATGGTAATATTAGCTGGGCACGGTGGTTCAAAACAGTAATCCCAGCACTTTGTAGGACCAAGGTGGGTGAATCACTTGAGCCCAGGAGTTTGAGACCAGCCTGGCTAATGGGTAACATTGCTAAACCCCACGTCTATAAAAAAAACAAAAATAAGCCAGGCCTGGTGGTGCATGTATGCAGTCCTAGCTACTTGGGAGGCCGAGGTGGGAAGATCACCTGAACCTGGAAAGTTTAGGCTGCAGTAAGCCATGATCATGCCACTGTACTGCAGCCTGGATGACAGAGTGAGAGAGACTTAGTCTCAAAGAAATGAAAATAGAAAAATGTTAATACAAGTTTGTTTTAGCGCAAAAATATTTTGATGCAAACAATTTTGAAGTCCATGAATAGTTTTTTCATAATATACATGTTTCATGAACTTTTGAAGACTCCTTGTGTATGTGTATTTGTGTGTGTATGTGTGTGTGTATTTGATTCCATATATTGGCTACCATAAATGCTGCGAGGAACCTGCAAGTGCAGATACCCTTTATATACTCACTTCATTTTCATTGGAAATATACTCAGAAATGAGATCGTTAGGTCTTATGATAGTTTCATTTTTAATTTTTTCAAAAACATTCACACTGTTTTCCATAATGGCTATTCTAATTTACATTCCCACCAGTAATATATGCAATATATAAGAGCTTTCTTTTCTCCATCTTCTTGCCAAACTTGTTACTTTTGGTTTTATTAGTAGTTGCTGTTTTAACAGGTGTGAAATGAAAATTCATCATGGTTTTAAATTGTATTTCCCTAATTACTAAGGATCTAGGGCATTTTTTCATATACCTGTTGGTTCTTTGTATGTCTTTTGAGAAATTTGTCTTCAGATTCTTTGCCCATTTTTAAATCAGATTATTTATTTCCTTACTATTGTGTTATTTGCATTATTTGTATATTTTGGATATTAACTCCTTATCAGATGTTTGACTTGCAAATATTTTCTCCTACTCCATAGGTTGTATTTTCATTCTGTCTACTATTTCCTTTGCTGTGCAGAATTGTTTTAGTTTGATGCAATCCCATTTTTTAAGTTTTACTTTTGTTGCCAATGTGTTTGGAGACATACCCCCAAAAATCATTACCCAGAACAATGTCAAGAATCTCTTCCCCTGTTTTCTTCTAGTAGTTTTACAGTTACAAGACTTACATATAGCTATCCAGTCATCTCAGCATCAGTTAAGTTTTTAACACACTTTGAGTTGATTTTTGTGTATGGTGCGATATAAGGGTCAAAATTTTTTTGTCTATATGTAGCTATCCAGTTATCTCAGCATCATTTATTGAAGAAACTTTCCCATTGTGTGTTCTTCACCACGTTGTCAAAGATCAATTAGCTGTAAACGCCTGGATTTATTTACAGGCTCTCTATTCCATCTGTTGGTCCACATGTGTGTTTTTATACCAGTAACATGCTGTTTTACCCCATAAACTTTTTGTAAAGCGTCAATGATTTCACCATTCTTCCACCCAAGATTCACTATAAATCTGGTGATCTCTCTTACTTCAACTTTAGTAAAATTCGTAATGTTCTGATAAGAGCTTTTTCCAAATTGATGTCTTGGTTACTGTGGCTTTGTGTACTATATTTTGAAGTCAGGTAGTGAGAGGCCTCTAGCTTTGTTCTTTTTGTTCAAGACTGCATTAGCAATTCAGGGTATTTTGTGATTCCATACAAATTTTAGGATTTTTTTTTCTACTTTCGTTATTGATATTTTGATAGGGATTGCACTGAATCTGTAGATCACTTTGGGAATTAGGAACATTTTAACAATATTAATTCTTCCAATCCATGAACATGGGATATTTTTCAACTTGTTTGTATCCTCTTCGATTTATTTTATCCATGTTTTGTATTTTGTATTGTAAAGATTTTCACCTTCTGGTGAAGTATATTCCCAATTATTATTATTATTTTTTGATAGCTATTGTAAGTGGCATTGCTTTCTTAATTTCTAGTTCAGATAGTCCACTATTGGCATATAGAAATGCTACTCATTTTGTGTGTTGATTTTTGGATTCTGAAAAATTACAGAATTCATTTATGCTAATAATTTTTTATAGAGTCTATTGGGTTTTCATATATAAGATCATGTTGTCTGAAAATAGGGAAAATTTGACTTTTGTCTTTTCAGTTTAGATGCTCTTTATTTCTCTCTCTTGCCTAATTGACTAGGACCTCCAGTACTATGTTGAATAACACTGGTGAAAGTGGCCATCCTTGTCTTTTTCAACTTTTCCCCATTCAATATTGAACTGTGAGTTTGTCAAATATCTCCTTTACTGTGTTGAGATATGTTTCTTTTATACATAGTTTGTTGAGAGTTTCTATCATGAAAGAATATTAAATTTTATCAAATATTTTTATTTCTGTGTATTGAGATAGGGTTTTTTCCTTCACTCCATTGATGTGATGTATCATGTTCATTGATTTGCATATGTTCAACCGGCCTTGTATCCCCAGGATGAACACCACTTGATCATGGTAATCAATCTTTTGTGATGAGCTGTTGAATTCAGTTTTCTAGCATTTTGTTGAGAATTTTTGCACCTATATTTATCAGGCATATTGGCCAGTATTTTTTTGTCTTCTATGTTTTATCTACTTTTGGTATCAGGGCAGTGCTGGCCACATATAATGAGTTTAGAAGAATTCACTCCACCTTAATTTTTGGAATAATTCAATAAAAATTGGTCTTAGTTATTCTTTAAATATTTTCTAAAATTCAATCATCAGGATCCTGGGTTTTTCTTTGACAGGAGATATTTCATTTCTCAATCCTATTACATTTCATTGATCATTTCAGGTTTTGTATTTCTTCATGATTCAAGAAGTATGAATCTGGTAGGTTGTATGTTTACAGGAATTTGTTTTTCTCCTAGGTTTTTCGGTTTGTTTGTATATAGTTGCTACAAATAGTCTTTAGTGATTCTTAATATTGCTGTGGTATCACTTGTAATGTTTCCATTTTAATCTTTGATTTTATTTGAGTCTTCTCAGTTTTTCTTAGTCTGGCTAAATGCTTGATGATTTTGTTAAACTCAACTTTTTGTTATTTTTTTTTGTATTATTGTAGTCTTTATTTTATTTATTTCTGCTCTGAACATTATTTCTTTACTTTTATTATTTCTATTTTACTATTTTATATTTCTATTTCCTTAGGTTCAATATTAGGCTGTTTATTTGAGCTCTTTCTACTCTTTTTTTTTTTAATTTAGCCATTTATTGCCATAAACTTTTCCCTTAGAACTGCTTATACTGTATCCCATAGGTTTTGGTATGTTGTATTTCCATTTTTACTTGTCGAGATATTTTTAATATTTAAAAGTTTTCTTCCTTTTTTTTTTAATGGCCTATTTGTTGTTCCAAAGCATGTTGCTTAATTTATATGTATTTTTACAGTTTACAAAGTTCCTTTTGTTATTCATTTCTAATTTTAGGCCATGGTGGTCAGAAAAGGTACTTGACATAATTTTGATTTTAAAAATTTGTTATAACTTGTTTGGTAGCTCACCTATGGTCTATCCTGAAGAATGTTTCCTGTGCTGTTGAAAAAAAAAGTGTATTCTGCAAGTGTTGAATGGAATTTTCTGTAAGTTACTGTTAGGACCATTTGATCTAGAGTACAGTTTAACTCCAATTTTTTTTGTTGATTTTCTGTTTGGATGATCTGTACATTGCTGAAAGTGGGATGTTAAAATCACCTACGATTATAGTATTGCAATTTATCTCTCCCTTTAGGTCTATTTCTATTTGCTTTTTATGTTTAGGTGCTCCAGTGTTGAGTACATATATAATTGTTATATCTTCTTGCTGTATTACCTCCTTAATTATTATATTATGGCTTTCTTTGACTCTTCTTATAGTTGTTGACGTATGATCAATTTTATCTGATGTACCTATGGCTACTTCTGCTTTTTCTTTGTGTCCTTTTGAATTAAATATCTCTTTAGATGTCCTCACTTGGTCTAATTTCGTTTTTACAGGTGAAGTGAGTTTCTTGTAGACAGCATATAGTTACATGTTTTTTTTTTTTTTTTTTTTTTTTTTTCATTCAGCCATTTTATGAACTTTACTGGACAATTTAATCCATTTACATTCAAGGTAATTATTTTTGGGTAAGAATTTACTCCTGTCTCTTTGTGACTTGTTTTTTAGATCTTTTCTTTCCTTCCTTTCCTTCCTTCTCTCTGTCTTTTCTTTCTTCTTTCTTTTCATTCTTTCTCCTTCCTTCCTCCCTCCCTCTCTCTCTTTCCTTCCTTCCTTCCGTCCTTCTTTCTTTCCTCCCTCCCTCCCTCCCTCCCTTCTTTCCTTCCCTCTTTTCTCCTCCTTCTCTCTCTTTTCTTTCTTTCTTTCTTTCTTTCTTTCTTTCTTTCTTTCTTTCTTTCTTTCTTTCTTTCTTTCTTTCACTGTTTTTTTTGTGGCTAAGTGATTTTCCAATAGTATGTTTTGATTTATTGCTTTTTACTTTTAGTGGATTTATTATAACTTTTGCCTTGTAGTTACCATGGGGGTTACAAAAAAAACCTTATAGATATAATAGGTTATTTTAATCTGGAAATGACTTAACTTTGATTACACAAGAAAAGAAAAGATAAAAATTCTACACTTTAACTCCATTCCACCTCATTTTGTATATTTGATGTCACATTTTACATCTTTTCATATTGGCTGTCCATTAACGAGTTAATATAATTATATCTAATAATTTTCCTTTTAGGATTCATACTATAATATAAGTGGTTTATGCAGTACAATTACAGTATTAGAGTATTAAATTAAGTATAATTCGTTTGTGTACCTATTTTCCCAATGAATTTTTAACTTTCGGATGTTTCCCTGTTACAAGTTAGAATCTTTTTCTTTCCATTAGCTTGAAAAACTTCCTTTAGCATTCCTTGTAGGACAAATCTTGTTGAAATTAATTTCATCTGCTTCTGTCTCCATGGGAAAGTCTTGATCTTGCTTTTATCTCCAAAGAATAGCTTTTTTAGTTACAACATTTTCAGTTGGCAGTATTTTTGTCTTTTTCTTCCTATTCAGTATGCTGAGTATATTCTCCCACTCCGTATTGCCTGCAGTATTTCTGCTAAGAAGTCTGCTGCCAGGAGTATGGAAGTCCCTTATATATTATTTGCTTCTTTTCTCTTACTGCTCTCACAATCCTCTCTTTGTCTTTGACCTTTGAGCGTTTCATTGCAATCTGTGATCAGGTAGTCTTTTTTTGGGTTGAATTTGTTTATTTTTTTAAACCTTTGTTTAGAAGGTTTAACCTTCCTGTACTTAAGTATTTATATCTTTCTGCTTGTTTGAAGGAAGTTTTCTGTTATTGTTTCTTTGAATTAGTTTTGTACACCTTTGTTTTTCTGAACTCTATTTTTGGAGACAGGTCTTACTATGTTGCCTAATCTGGCCTTTAATTCCTGGGTTCAGGGAATTCATTTACCTCAGCCTCATGAGTAGCTGTAATTACATGTGCATGCCACTATGGCTGAACTCTCTCTTGAACTCCAATAACCCTTATGTTTTCTCTTTTGATGTTGTTTCATAGATCCCATAAGCTTTTTGTTTCTTTATTTTTTCTCTTTTTTATTTTCTAAGAGCTTGTCTTCGATCTCATTTATTCTTCTGTTTGATCAGCTCTGCTGTTAATGCTCTCTCACAGTTTTCATTTCATTCATCAAACATTTCAGCTCCAGGATTTATTATTATTATTTTGATCTGTTAAATTTCTCCAGGTTTCTTAATTCTTTCTGTATGTTTTCTTGAAGTTTGTTGAGCTTCCTTAAAACAGCTATTTTGAATTTTTGTCTGATAGATCTCCATCACTTTAGAGTCAGCCTCTGAAGACTTATTCTGTCCATTTGGTAAGGTTGTATTTCTCTGAATGTTCATGATGCTTTTGGATATGCAGTGTTGTTTGTGCATTAATCAATTAGGCATTCATTCCAGTCTTCACAGTCTAGCTTTGTTTGTGCCTGTCCTTCTTCAGAGGGTCTTCTAGAGATTCTAAGCAGACTAGCTGTTATGTTCCCTGAGTTTGTGACCACTACAGCAGTCTCAGAGCTAGAGAACGATTTAAGCCCAGGATTGACATGAGTCTCTGGGGACTCTGAGGTTGACATGGCTTTTTAGCCCATGTAGACCTGAGAAAGACCTAAGGACAGTACCTTGGCTGTGTGAGAAAGCTGGTCTGGGAACCTGACCAGTTGGTTCCGGTATCCCAAATGAGCATGCATCCCAGTAGCACCCTGTATTAGTCCAATTTCATGCTGCTGATAACAACATACCCAAGACTGGGACATTTACAAAAGAAAGAGATTTAATGGACTTACAGTTCCACATGGTTGGGGAAGCCTCACAATCATGGTGAAAGGCAAGGAGGGGCAAGTCATATCTTATATGGATGGCAGCGGGTGAAGAGAGAGAGAGCTTGTGCAGGGGAACTCCTCTTTATAAAATAATCACATCTGGTGAGACTTATTCACTATCATGAGAACAGCATGGGAATGACTTATCTCCATGATTCAATTACCTCTCACTGCATCCTTCCTACAGCAGGTGGGGATTCAAGACAAGATTTGGGTGGGGACACAGCCAAACCATGTCATTCCACACTTGGCCTCTCCCAAATCTTATGTCCTCACATTTCAAAACCAATCATGACTTCCCAACAGTCCCCTAAAGTCTTAACTCAATTTCAGCATTAACTCAAGAGTCCACAGTCCAAAGTCTCATCTGAGACAAGAAAAGTCCCTTCCATCTATAAGCCTGTAAAATCAAAAGCAAGTTAGTTACTTCCTAGATACAATGAAAGTACAGGCATCGGATAAATGTACAGGCATCGGATAAATGTACCCACTTCAAATGGGAGAAATTGGCCAAAACAAAGGGACTGCAGGCCCCAAAATCCTGTGGGGGAGTCAAATTTTAAAGCTCTAAAATGATCTCCTTTTACTCCATGTCTCACATTCAGGTCACAATGATGCAAGGGGTGTGCTTCCATGGTTTTGGGCAGCACTACCCCTGTGGCTTTGCAGGGTAAAGCCTCCCTCCCAGCTGCTATTATGGGCTGGCATTGAGTTTCTGTGGCTTTTTCAGGTGCATGGTGCAAGCTGTTGGTGTATTTACCGTTCTGGGGTCTGGAGGACAATTACCCTCTCCTCACAGCTCCACTAGGTGGTGTCCCAGTAGAGACTGTGTATGGGGGCTCTGATCTCAAATTTCTCTTCCACACTGCCCTAGTAGAGGTTCTCCATGAGAGCCCCACCCCTGCAGCAAACTCCTGCCTGAACATCCCAGCATTTCCATACATCCTCTGAAATCCAGACAGAGGTTCCCAAACCTCAATTCTTCTCTGTACCTTTAGGCTCAACACCATGTGGAACCTGCCAAGGCTTGGGGCTTGCACCCTCTGAAGCCACAGCCTGAGCTATTTGTTGACCCCTTTTAGCTATTGTTGGAGTCGCTGAGATGCAGGGCAACAAGTCCTTAGGCTGCACACAGCAGGGGGACCCTAGGCCCAGCCCACGAAACCATCTTTTCCTCCTAGGCCTTCAGGCCTGCAATTGCAAGGGCTGCCATGAAGACCTCTGACGTGCCCTGGATACATTTTTCCCATTTTCTTGGGGATTGATATTTAGCTCCTTGTTACTTACACAAATGTGTGAAGCTGACTTAAATTTCTCATCAGAAAATGGTATTTTCTTTTCTATTGAATTGTCAAGTTGCAAATTATCCGATCTTTTATGCTCTGCTTCCCTTGTAAAGCTGAATGCCTTTAACAACACCCAAGTCACATCTTGAATGCTTCGCTGCTTAGAAATTTCTTCTGCCAGATACGCTAAATCATCTCTCTCAAACTCAAAGTTCCACAGATCTCTAGGGCAGGGGCAAAATGACACCAGTCTCTTTGGTAAAACATATCAAGAGTCACGTTTCCTCCAGTTCCCAACAAGTTCCTCATTTCCATCTGAGACCACCTCAACCTGGATTTCATTGTCCATATCACTCTCAGTATTTTGAGAAAAGTCATTCAACAAGTCTCTAGGAAGTTCAACAAGTCTCTAGGAAGTTCCAAACTTTCCCACATTTTCCTGTCTTCTTCTAGTCCTCCAAAATGTTCCATCCCCTGCCTGTTACCCAGTTCCAAAGTTGCTTCCACTCTTTTGGGTATCTTTTCAGAAGCACCCCACTCTTCTGGTGCCAATTTACTGTATTAGTCCGTTGTCACACTGCTGATAAAGACATACCTTAGACTGGGAAATTTACAAAAAAAAGAGGTTTAATGGACTTACAGTTCCACGTGGCTGGGGAAGCCTCACAATCATGGTGAAAGGCAAGGAGGAACAAGTCATGTTTTACATGTATGGCAGCAGGCAAAGAGAGAGAGAGAGCTTGTGTAGGGGAACTCCTCTTGTAAAACCATCAGATCTTGTGAGAGTTATTCACTATCAGGAGAACAGCATGGGAAAGACTTACCCCCATGATTCAATTACTTCCCACTGGGTCCCTCCCACAACATGTAAGAATTCAAGAAACCATATAATACCCTGCATGGTTCTTCAACTGCAGCAGGAAGGGCTGGAGCTGAGACTGGGCCCCCTCAGGATATACTATGAGACAGAAGCTAGTTAGTCTTTCTCATTTTTTTTTCTTTTTTTGCTGGGTAGACATCTCCCTACGGGTCCCTGTACATGAAGGATAGTTTCCTGACTGCAGTGAGAGGCGGGAGAGCTGAGACTGGACTCCCTCAGGATGTTCTATGGGCTGGAGGCTGGTGATCCTGTCTCATTGGTTCAGCAGGTACTTCTCTCTTAGCAGGTCCTTACATAAGAGGTTTATGTCCTTAACTACAGTGAGAGGGGCCAGAGCTGAGACTGGGTATCTTGGGATCTGTTGTGGAATGTACACTGGTGAGCCTATCTCATTAGCTGAAATGGGAGTGCAACTTCAAGCATGTTTCTGCACAGGCAAGGTAGATCTCTGACTTTAGCATGAAGGGCTGGAGCTATGACTGGGCCCTCTAGAGAACTGATCTGGGACAGAGGTTAATGAGCCCATCCCCTTGCTCAAATGGGTGCACATCTCTCAGTAGATCCCTGTACAGGTGGGGCAGGTTTCTAACTGCAGTAAGACTGGTCAGAGCTGAGACTGGATCCCCTAAGGATATTCTGTGGAATGGAGACACGTTCCCCTGTCACAGAGGTTCAGCCCTTCAGGCACTGAGATATGGGCAAGTCTACCTATGGGTCCTTTGGCAAGCAGTTTTAAGCTGGGACCTCAACTGAGAAGTCTGGAGCCATGCTACAGGAAACCTTTCAAGTCTCTGCTGAGACAAATGTCAATTGACACCTGAAGCTCTCCATTGAGGCACTAGTGTGTGTGATCACTGCTGTACCTCTTGGCAGATGGTTTTGATTATAGGCTTGAGGACGAAAGGGGTTGTAACCAAGCTATTTTAGAAATGGGACTATTTCTGGGTTTGAGCCTGGAAGAATGATCAGTGGGTCTGCTAGCTGGATGTTGGTCTTGCATTCCAAATGTTCTTCATAGGTCTTGGGCGTCACTGGTATTTTACAACTTCCTACCTGAATCCTGAAGCTCCCACAGAGAGACTTTTGTCTGTGAATGGGTGCAGAATTCTTGTGGTGGAGAAATATAACCATGTTACCTCCCATTTCAACTTGCTGGCATTACTTCAGCTTTGTTCTTTATGCTCAAGATTTTTCTGGTATTTGAGCTCTTTCCTTTTATGGTTTAATACAAATTAAAAATTGTTTTTTCTATTTCTTTGAAAAATGCTCTGGGAATTTTCATGGAGATTACTTTGACTCTATGTATTGCTTTGGGTAGTATGGATTTTTTAATAATATTCTGTTATCTTTCCATTTGTGTCTTCTTCAGTTTCTTTCATAAGTGTTTTGTAGTCTTCAGTGTACAGACTTTTTACCTCCTTGATTAATTTTTTTATTTAGTATTTCACTTACTTATTTGATGCTATTATAAATGGGGTTTTTTAATTTCTTTTTTGCATAGTTTGTTGTTATTGTAAGAAATGCTACTGATTGTTGTATGTTGATTTTATGGCTTATAACTTTACTAACATAGTTTATTCGTTCTAACAATTTTGGGGAGAAATCTTTAGTGTTTTCTATGATTTCTAAGCTCATGTCATCTGGAAACAGGATGTTTTTACTACTTTCTTTCTAATTTGGATGTCTTTTCTTTCTTTTTCTTGTCTAATTGCTCTGGCTAGGACTTCTAGTACTATATTGGTAGAAGTGGTAAGAGGGAGCACCCTTGTAGTATTTCTTAAATGTTGTGATGATATAACTTTAGTACTATTAGTTTCAAGATCATATCCTGTTTTAGACAGAGATATTCCTGCCTCTGCCACTAGACACAGGATTTTTTTAGAGATAAAACATGCTTTTATCTCTAAACTTTTTAGAGATAAAAAATGTTTTTAGAGATAAGCATGTTGTATCTCTAAAAAAATAGAGGTGCATCTTCTATATGTTTTAACTAGTAGGCTTAGCATCTCCTCAAAGTGATTCACATTTGGGAAGCTGAGAGAATGCAGCATCTGTTATGAATTAGAAAAGGAGTGGACTTCTCAGTATATGCTGCTTATGAAACAAGCAAATGACTGGTCTACTGTACGTTAGAAATCCTGGGCTCTAGCCTCACATCTGCTTCACTCTTAGCTGATTGCCCTTTAGCAAATCACTCCAGCTTTCTGAGCTTCAACATGGTATTCTACTAAAATGAGGATGTTGCTTTTCTAATGTGCTTGTTACTTCCTAAGTTGCATGATTCTATTTTGGGGGTCAGGCCTGCAGTATTTTAGATATTCACATAGGCAGAAGCCACTCAATTCTTGCTGAACTGAGAAACCATCTACAGTTGTCCCACAGTATCTGCAAGGGGAATTGGTTTCAGGGCCCCCTGCAGGTACCAAAATCCATTAATGATCAAGTTTCTTGTATAAAATGGTATAGTATTTGGATATAAGCTATGCACATCCTCCTGTATACTTTAAATTACCCTTTAGATTACTTATAATACTTAATAAAATGTAAATGTTATGTAAATAGTTGTTATACCATGTTATTTTTATTTGTCTTATTTCTAATGGTTGTATTGTTATTTTTAATTTTTTTTAAACTTTTTTTTGACCCACAGTTGGTTGAACCACAGATGCAGAACCCACAGATACAGAGAGTTGGCTGCACTCTTAGTCACTTTTTTCTTTTTGGTGAATTAGGCCAAATAAGGTCACTGTTTGTCTTTTGTCCTTATTTG
This sequence comes from Macaca fascicularis, assembly GCF_037993035.2. Taxonomy (NCBI): domain Eukaryota; kingdom Metazoa; phylum Chordata; class Mammalia; order Primates; family Cercopithecidae; genus Macaca; species Macaca fascicularis. Next base: position 47,158,842 of record NC_088376.1, read on the forward strand.
AGGGCACATGTTCTCAGAAAATCTGCAGTGCTTTTGGTTTAAGGACTGGCAGGATTGAGACTTCCATTCAAAGCCAGGTAGTTTTTGCAAGTTCATAGCTTAGTTTGCTGAGACAAGTGACATGCATAATAGAATTGCTACATATTTGTTTATGAGATCACTGTGCCTGCTAGTTGAGTTCAAAATGAAGAGAGCAAGACTGCATTTCACCACCTTTGCAAAACAGAGGGTGGTTTTGTTGCTTTTAAAGTTTACTGTGTACTGACATACAAGTGTGAGATAGAGCAACATTTTGTGCACAACCAGTAATATATCTGGGTTTAGAAACACAAAACAAAAAGAATAACTGTCTTGTTCTTGATGGTGCCTGACAGATAAAGTGTTATGTGTTTTGGAATGAATTAAGAAAGCTGTTTTCTTTTTCTGGTCTTTAATAACATTCTTTTTGCAGTAATCAAATGAAAGAATGAATTTAAACGAAAAGAACAAATTCTCACACCAACTTTACTTTCATTTCCCTCCTTCAATATCTAACCACCCCTACTTGCTTCTCTTTCTGTCTCTTTCTAGTTTCTCCCCTCCAGTGAGTATCTAAAAAGATAACTTTTTTTTTTTCGGGGGGAGAGAGGAATGAATGCAAGACTGGAGTCAGGGTGGTCAATTATGAAATGACTGTGGTTACAATAACCCAGGTTAGAAGTGATGAGAACCTCAATGAGGACAGGGTCAAGAGGAATGAGGAAGGAGGAGTCTTAAGGAATACCAATGAAGCAGAAGGTCTAAACTAAGTGACTAGAAGAAATCCAGTAAGCTTTTTATCTTCTGGCTTGAAGGATTAAGGGTTTGTGGTAGCATCATCAACCTGCAGAGGACAGCAGGTTTGGAAAAGAAAACATGGTTTGAGAGGCCTGAGGCCTCTTTAAATTGTGATGTCAAAGAAATAGACGAATACATAGGTCTGTTGCTTAATAGAGATTTGCAAGATTATGAACTTGATAATATTTCTATTTTTAAAGCCAGGAGACTGAGTCAAAGAGTCAATTTACTTAGCAAAGTAAATTTACAGTAGCTGGCAGATTGGGCACTCAGAGTCATATGCATTTTGTCCTTCTTGCTTTAAACAGCTGTAGTGAGTCTTTAAAACAAATACTTAGAAAGTCTTCTGAGCATTCAAAGCTTTTTCTGTGAAAAATCTATATTAGAGTATCTTCCTGTCATCAAAGAAAACCATGCATGAAAAAAAGAAGAGTCTGGAAGAAGTTTCAATGTTATATATAATGACATTTCACCTACGTCTCATCTATTCTCTTTCAAAATGTGGACTCCTAGCCCTAGAATCAACACACATGCTACAAACATAGGCTTTGGATGGGATCTGGGAGGCATGCAGACCTTGGCAATTCTGGCGTCTGCTGATTCTACTTCCTATCAAATAAACCACATTTGTTTGATGCTGTGGTTCCTGTGGTTATCATTCAGATAGGGGGCCAGAGAGTTTATAAGCAGAGGAAATGAACTCTTCTATTCTAACACTGTTGGTGACCAGACAGCTTCACTTTCTTTTTTTTCTTTCCTCTCCAGACTCCTTCCTCATCAACATTTTTTATTTTTCTTTCTCCCAAAACCAAATCTGCCTCAACCCCAACTCTGATTGCTAGTTTCCTCCCCAGCTAAAAGCTTTCCACCTGTTTACTCTTTGCTCCAGTTACCCTAGAGAAAATGAGAACCCCTGTGCCAAGTAATCCCTGATCTTGACCAAGAAGCTAACAGCTGTGACAGGAAAATATCTTGGGCTCCTTCAAGCTGGAAACTGCTTAGGGCAAATATGCCTCCCATTCTATTCAAAATCATCAGCTATAGGCAGAGAGGGTCCCAAAAAAGGTCCTTATTCCCACCCTGAGAAAAATTCTATGCCCTCCCCTGGTTACACATGTATTTGCATATCAGGACTGCCACGTGTTTAAAAGAACATTAGATCACTGCCATTATACTTAAAGAGATAGTTACAGAAACTTTTAAAAAGTATTTTCCTGACAAAAACAAGAAATGGTGAAAGGATTCCCTATTTAATAAATGGTGCTGGGAAAATTGGCTAGCCATAAGTAGAAAGCTGAAACTGGATCCTTTCCTTACTCCTTACACGAAAATTAATTCAAGATGGATTAGAGACTTAAATGTTAGACCTAAAACCATAAAAACTCTAGAAGAAAACCTAGGTAATAACATTCAGGACATAGGCATGGGCAAGGACTTCATGTCTAAAACACCAAAAACAATGACAACAAAAGCCAAAATTGACAAATGGGATCTAATTAAACTAAAGAGCTTCTGCACAGCAAAAGAAACTACCATCAGAGTGAACAGGCAACCTACAGAATGGGAGAACATTTTTGCAATCTACTTATCTGACAAAGGGCTAATATCCAGAACCTACAAAGAACTCAGTCAAATTTATAAGAAAAAAACAAACAACCCCATCAAAAAGTGGGCAAAGGATATGAACAGAGACTTCTCAAAAGAATACATTCATACAGCCAACAGACACAGGGAAAAATGCTCATCATCACTGGCCATCAGAGAAATGCAAATCAAAACCACAAGGAGATACCATCTCACCCAGTTAGAATAGCAATCATTAAAAAATCAGGAAACAACAGGTACTGGAGAGGATGTGGAGAAATAGGAACACTTTTATACTGTTGGTGGGACTGTAAACTAGTTCAACCATTGTGGAAAACAGTGTGACAATTCTTCAAGGATCTAGAACTAGAAATACCATTCGACCCAGCCATCCCATTACTGGGTGTATACCCAAAGGATTGTAAATCATGCTGGTATAAAGACACATGCACACGTATGTTTATTGCGGCACTATTCACAGTAGCAAAGACTTGGAATCAACCCAAATGTCCATCAGTGACAGACTGGATTAAGAAAATGTGGCACATAGACACCATGGAATACTACGCAGTCATAAAAAAGGATGAGTTCGGGTCCTTTGTAGGGACATGGATGCAACTGGAAACCATCATTCTCAGCAAACTATTGCAAGAACAGAAAACCAAATACTGCATGTTCTCACTCATAGGTGGGAATTGAACAATGAGATCACTTAGACACAGGAAGGGGAACATCACACACAGGGGCCTATTGTGGGGAGGGGGTAGGGGTGAGGGATAGCATTAGGAGATATACCTAATGTAAATGACGAGTTAACGGGTGCAGCACACCAACATGGCACATGTATACATAGGTAACAAACCTGCACGTTGTGCACATGTACCCTAGAACTTAAAGTATAATTAAAAAAAAAAAAAAAAGAAAAGAAGGGGTAATACAAGGTCACTTTTGATTAAATGCTGAATAAATGGAACAAACCATCACAACTCCAAAATCGAGGAGAAAGGAGTTTTATGACTTAGATCAGTGCCTTGATACTATTGTATTATTATTTTAAAATGTATTTCTATTAAATAATAATGCACAAAAAAAAAAGAAAAAAAGTATTTTCCCTCCTTGATTCTTAGCTCTTTGCTCTAAATTTTAGTTGTGCCATCGGCATAATCTCAACAACTATTTTACATTTCGAGCTATTTCATTCCACTACCTAGAATTGAGTGCTTTGAAGCCGTATAGACTGATTTTTTTTAAGTACCACAAATGAGAATGAGAGGAAATATATCGTATTATATCAGAATGCAAAAATATTACTTTATATTTTCAGATTGCTTTGAATCTGATGATTGTGTGGGGTTTTATGGAATACACGTTAAACACAGCATGATTAGAAATTTTGCATGCCCAAGCTGGCACTTCTTGTTAGCCCTTACTAAGGGCTTTGGTAACTATATGAAACAGGATGCTCAGTAATGCATACAATAAGTTTAAAATGCCCATTTTGAATTCAATAAGTTTAAGTACAGTTTTCCCTTGGTATATGTGAAGGATTGCTTCCAGGACTGCCCGCCTTTACCAAAATCCACACACTCAAGTCCTACAGTTGGTCCTGTGGAACCCATGTATATTCACATTTTGCATCTGTGACTACTGGATTTTCCATCCATGTTCAATTGAAAAAAAGCCACATGTAAGTGGACTCATACAGTTCAACTGTATTGTTCAATGGTCAACTTAGGGAGCATGTGAAGAGCATGTTACTGATTAAAATGAATGAAGACAAGCTTTAAACCAATAATGCAAGATTTGTCAGGTGGGAATGAGTGAGGCAAGATATGCAGAAAAATTCACTCCAATGCCCTTCTAGTAGTGTCTTTTCTTTCAAGATAATTCTCAGGCTTTTGTTGATTTGCTTTGTTTTTAAATTTACTTCCTCTATGGAACTTTTCTGTTAATGCTAGTCTTTTGCAGTAATTAGAACTGTAACAAAAGTTCACTCTTTGTACTGCATTGTCCTGTTTGCCTGTGATTAACTGGGCTTTGGCAAATAATATCATTCAGTGATGTAGTTGGAAATGATCTGGCAGGAGCTAGTGGTGATATGCAAGATTTTATCTAGGACATCTCATTCCCAGTTCATTCTGCAACCCATCAAGTGCCGTTTTCTTTCCACTTAACAAATACTGTTCTAATCTTATTATTTATTCTATTGGACTTAATATGCCTATTCTTCTGTGAATTTCATGAATGGCATTAAAATGACTGTGGATAAAAATTAACCTTCACTTTTACTATAAATTAGTTAATCCCAGAGTTGCAAATTATTTAAATAAGTCTGTCTTAGTCTTTTAGCCCTTTTGCCCCACCTTTCTTTATTTTTTGGTTCAGTGGGGTAAGATATAAGAAGAAATTGTAAACTGTAATAAAAAGTAAAACGGATGATGAGAAAACTTCTCTAATTTGGTGATTCTCACAATTTATAAGCAACAATGTCACTTGGAGGTGACGGGTTGCTAAAGCCACCCCTACCCTCCCCCAATCCCCAGGGTTTCTGATTCAATAGTCTGGAGTGAGCAGACAATTTGCATTTCTGTCAAGGTCCCAGGTAAACTGATATTGCTGGTCTGCAGATCACACTTTGAGTGTGATCAAATGAAGCATTGAATGAATTAAAATTACTCTTAGTCTTTCATTTTTCTATTCCATGAAATATATCTTTTTTCTTTTCTTTTTCTTTCTTTCTTTCTTTCTTTCTTTCTTTCTTTCTTTCTTTCTTTCTTTCTTTCTTTCTTTCTTTCTTTCCTTCTTTCCTTTCTTTCTTTCTTTGTTTCTTTCTTTCGTTTGTTTGTTTGTTTCTTTCTTTCTTTCTTTCTCTTTCTTTCTTTCTTTCTTTCTTTCTTTCTTTCTTTCTTTCTTTCTTTCTTTCTTTCTTTCTTTCTTCTTGCTCTCTTTCTCTCCTTCCTTCCTCTCTTTCTTTCTCTCTCCTTTCTTCTTTCCTTCCTTCCTTCCTTCCTTCCTTCCGTCCTTTCTTCCTTTTTTCCTTCCTTCTTTCTTTCTCTCTGTTTTTCTTTCTCTTCTTTCTCTCTCTCCTTCCTTCCTCTCTTTCTTTACTTTTCTTTTTCCTTTACTTTTCTTTCTTTTTCTTTTCTTTTCTTTTCTTTCTTCCTGTCTTCCTGTCTTCCTTTCTCTCTTTCTCTCTTTCTTTTTCAAATGCTCACTCTGTTGCCCAGACTGGAGTACAGTGGCATGATCATGGCTCACTACAGCCTTGACCACCTGGGCTCAAGCAATCCTCCCACCTCTGCCTCCCAAGTAACTGGGACCACAAGGGTGCATCACCATGCCCAACATTTTTTTTTTTTTTAATTTTGTGTAGAGACAGGGTATCCCTATGATGCCCAGGCTAGTCTCGAACTCCTGAGCTCAAATGATCCACCAGCTTTGGCTTCTCAAAGTGCTGGGATTGCAGGCATGAACCACTGCACCTGGCCACTTATCTTTTTCTACTCACTCAGTTCAATCATTTTAAATAAACAGTGATGTCCTTTAGCATTATTAGCAAGACATCAAAACCTCATTAATTTTTGCCACCTTAGCTCTTCACAGATTCTTTCTCCATCCCTTTAACATGCGTCCACCTACCCCTTTGGCTACATAGTTGGACTTCCCCAGTGTTTCTCAATCCTGCATCCTCTTAATGATTTCTTTGAGAATAATTATCCTAGGTTTACCAGGAACTCTCTCTTTAAGGTCAAAATCTGATGTTTTCACAAAATAGTGGATGAGACACTTGGCCATTTCCTGGTTTTCCTCTTGACTTTTTAACACGTGGGTTGGGACTGACCAATGAAGAAGATGAAGCCCCTGGGTGAACATACACCTTCTTTCCCAGGGAAAGAGTATCAATTTTTGATCTATCCCTTTAGTTACTTCCTCCCCACACTCCCTATTAGTCAAATAGCTAAATAGAAAGCAAATATGTGGAAATAAAATGAAGCAAAACTATTGTTCAGGGGCAGCAATCTTGCTGACATTTGGGCTCTTTCTCCACATTCTGCAGTTTAAAGAAACTAAAAAACATTCAGAACTTACAATAATATAAGATGTAATAAATAATCCTGATTGGTGTCATTTACTGAAGGTTTTAATAAGTGCCAATAGACTAATGTTTTTCCATGCATTCTCCTTTAAACTACAAAACAACTCCTCAAGGCAATTATTACTATTTTTTTCACCAAGAAAAGTGAACGTTAGAAATTTGAATAGTTTGCTCAAGATCCCTCAGTTAATATTTGGTAGCACTGAAATTTGTGCTCAGATCTATCTGATTTCAAAGTCTGTCATGTTCTCAACTCTATCATGTGAAGGTCACCAGGACACTTGAAAAATACATAACTACTCTGATGAAAGGGAAGCATAATTTTGCTATGAGAAGCTAACTGCAGCAAATGTTAAGTGATAGGTAACTAATGATAATAAAAGTAATAATCACAATAACATTTATTGTATGCTAACTCTCTTTCAGGCCATATGCTTCACATGATTTTTATTATTTAATCCTCTGAACTACAGTATGATATAGGTATTGTTATTATCATTCTATAGACGTGAAGACTCAGTAAGATTAAGTAAGTTATTCAGGGTTCTATGCTCCCTTACTCTAATACCCCAGTAAGTCACAATGGTATATCATAGTCAGCTCAGGTGGTCTACTTTAACAAAATGCATTACAAAATACGTTACACTGGGCTATTTATAAACAACAGAAATGTATTTCTCATAGTTCTGTAGACTGGGAAGTCTGAGATAAAGGCTCCAGCAGATTTGGTATTTGGTGAGGAGGGCTTGCTCTCTGCTTCAAGATGATGCTTTGTTGCTGTGTCATTGAATGGCAGATGTAGTGAAAGGGTGAAAGGAACTAAAGCTGTGTCCTAAAATCCTATTGTAAGGGCACTAATCTCATTCATCAGAGCCCCACCTTATGGCCTAACCATCTTCCAAAGAACCAACCTAGGTTCTTTCAGTTCTAGGTTTGGCTCTGGCATCAATCACATCAAAGCTTGCATTTGTACAGTGCTTTAGAGTTTCAATGGCTTTTTTAGTATATTTTAATTACTTTACTTTCTGACTCTATGTAAGTTGCATAGGGTCAGATGATTTGTGAAACTTATAAAATAGTGTGGTGAGATAATAAGTTTTTTCAGGCTACTATCTTGACATTCTCTAATTACGTGAATTAGAGTCATTCTCATAAATTTCGTCCACAATTCCAGGTTTCTGCTTTCATTTCTAGATAAGCAGGAGAGGCATTCTTTTCATGTTTTATAATAAACTTTTACTTACACAAATCTCATATAAGCATTTAAGAAAATAAAATGTGCTCATATGAAAGCAAACAGTACAGAATTCTAAAAGGTAAACATTAACTTTGTACCCCCATTCTCATCTTTCCCATCTCATACCAGAAGAAATAACTCTTAGATTTATTTAGATTCTTTAAAATATATTCTGTAGAACAAAATCAATTTCCAAACCTTCTTTCCCGTAGACACCTAGACTTCCTCCTATCTGAGGGGTAAGAAAAAAAATTAGAATAATGGCATAATGCCTTTTGTTGATGTGTTTGCCCATATTTGAAATAAATAAGAAGACAAGACCTAATAAAGTCTAGTCGCTGGGAATATGTTAAATTTGTCAAAATTTGACTTCAGTGTCTTCTACTAGTTTGTGGGATTTCTTAGAGTCTTCTGAGAGTAAGGCTGTGTTAAGCACCCTATTAGCCAGGTATCCCAGCCCTACCTCATGGGAGAAGGGGAAGGCAGCAACCACAGTGGCCCAGAGTACAGACCTTCCACCTGGACCATGTGGATTTCTATCTCAGTGCTGATCCTCACTACTTGTGTGCTTCTGAGCAAGTTACCTGTTTGCTTCAGTTTCCCCATTTGTAAGGTTGTTATGGGTATTACATAAATTAATATTCAAGAATTTCAAGTACCTGGAAAACAGTAAGTGCTGAAAAAGGGTCTACTAAATAAAGAATGCAGAATCCCCTTCTGAAATCATTTCTGATAGATCGTCTTGTTCATGGTTGTTCCTGAATGCCTAACATGAATCTAGGACAATTTTAGTTGCTCAATTAACCTTTTTTTAAATGAACTGTATTTGGATATTTTCAGTTAGGAATCAGGACTCCATGAATAAATTCATTTCATAGTTGAATAGTTCTAGATAATAGAAAATATTTTCTTCTAGTACGTCAAAAGTTGCCACCCTCTTATTCTACTCATTACTCCTAGTTCCAAATGCTGCAACACCTCACTGCTACTCTAGACCATTAAATTGGTGGCAGCTCTTTATATATTTTGAAGTTTGCTTTCCATTCTTTGTCTTCTTAGGGCTAAACATTCCTCAAGAATTATATTATAATCTAGCATCCAGATACCTTATCTCCTGGATTACCAACATTTTCTTCTCAGAACTTTCCTCCTTCTAGCTTTACTGTACTCACAAAATTTTTTAGCTATTTGAGAATCCTTAATATGGCTGAGTAGTGATTTTTTAAACTTTATCAAGTGAAGCTTTATCTGACTGTGATTCATTTGTTAAAACTCATTTCTATGATAATTTGATGAATTAACTCATGTTACTTATGCTTTATAGAAGTTTCATTTGGTATCAAGAAATAAACTGAATAAACAATTACAAAAATATGTTACTTTAGGCTTTTGATATATTTAATTTTTGTTTTAATTGTTCTGTAACTTCGTAAGCAAGACACAAGAGTAAAAAGCTTTGGGCTTTGGAGTCAGGCCGACTTAAGTTTTCACTTCTAGCTGTGTTATGATGGACAGTGTGCTATTCATAAAGCATTTGGAAGAATTGCATGCAATAATGGATGTGAGATCAATTAGCTCAGGTTTTGCCATATAGCAGGGCACTTAAGAATTTTAGTTGTCTTTCACATGTCTCTAGTTTTTTTGAATTTCAGAGAACTTGGATCAGACCTTAATTATGTTTTTACCTTGATGGTTGTTTGCTTCTCTCCTTCCAATCTTTACTCTATTATTACCAGAATTATATTTCTAAAATACAGATTTTGTCATATCACTGGCCTTTGTAGAAACCTCTGGTGACATCTATTGCTTAAATGAGGAAGGCTTTCTTGCTTAACAAGACACCATAATCTATTTTCCTAGCTTTACATCCGGCCACTTTCCCCGTTTCCTAGTCACATCAGGCAGGCAAGACTGACATATGGCGGATACTTTTTACATCTTTGGACCTTTGCACATGTAGTCATTTTTAACCTAGAATGCCCTCCTCCACCTTCTGCTTTACAACAACCTGTTACCTTATCAAATCCTTCCTGTTCTTCTGTGTTCAATTCAGATGCCATCTTTTTGATAAAGACATCCTTCCTGGATCTCCTAGACACAATCATTTGCCTTTTGTTACTGGCTTAACATTGCTTATAACTCTTTTATAATTCATCATAGTTTAGATATTTGTTCATGTGTAATTATAGTTGTAATCACATTTCCTTTAGTACCTTATGGTTGTAAAATATTTCTACTTGCATTTGATCTTTATAATCGTTCTGCAAATCAGGACTTTAATTTCATGTATGAACAAGGTTGGAAACAACAGAGTCTCTGTTGAATAAGGTAGAATTTCAATAATTTATGTAGCATTTATATAAACTTACTATGTGTGAGGCACAAGTTTAAGTGCCTTGCAGGTATTAATTCTCTACCATAGCTCCGTAAGTTAGATATTACTACTGTATTTCATTTATTTAAAGATGTATCTTGTTCCAGTAACCTGTTATTGCATATAAAACTCCCCCAAATGTAGTACCCTAAAATAATAAGTATTTATTCTTTCCATGAGGCTAGAGGGTGGTTCTGTTGATCTGGATAGGCTCAGATGTTCATAGATGAGCTTGATCATATAACCGTGGTTAGCTATCTGTACGCTGGGGAATAGGTGATCTAGCAAGACCTTGGTTAGGATTAATTGACTCTATTCCACATGGCCTCTCATCTTTCCAGCAAGCTAGCTGGGGTTTATCTTCCTGGAGGCAGCAGAGTTCTAAGACACCAAGCAGAACTGTGAAAGACCTCTTAAACCTAGTTTTGGAATGGGTACATAATGAAGCCTGTCACATTGTATTGTCACAAAAAATTCATGAAACAAGCAGAGATTCAAGTGTTGGAGAAGTAGATGTCTTGATGGGAGAAGGTGCAAATCATCTAGCAAAATCAGTGGATTTGAGGGAAGGAAGAATTGGGGCCATGATTGCACTTCGTCTACCACACACCTGTTTTCCTCCCATTGTGTATCTATAAAATTGATCTTATAATTAATATTGTCTTGGAGTGTCTTCAGCCCGGATTTTCATCAAATTCTTCCAGAGGCAATTGGGATTTGCTTTTGCCAGTCACCTGTAGCACGATCAACCTCAATTTTCTTTTGAGGTCTTTCAGACCACACTGGCAGTGTGAATTTAGCCTGCAGAACTACATGGCTACTGGCTGTTGTTCATGTCATCAGAGAACATAAATTTTCCCTTTCTCCATTCTGGGCCAAAGTGGAGGAAATGTAAGTTTTCTCGTAACATTTTCTGTGGGTCAGATCTTTTTCTCATTTTCTTTGCATTGAGGACATCGCCCTTTGTTATATCTACTTTATGAAGGGTTTGCCCTTTATCTCCCATTTTTTCGTGAATTTTTCTTTTGCAGTAGTAGAAAAATAATGGTGTGTCTTACAATCAAAAGTGCCTTAGATAAAATATAGTATATCTTTACTTTAAAGAAGATAAATTTTACCCAAGGTGAGTTTAATTAAATTGAAAAAGACCTAACAGATACAGCTATTAAGTACTAGAAGAAAAATGTAAGTCCAAACAGTCTATAGCCACTGCCATTACTGAATTTATGAAACTAAATATTTAATCTTAAAAATTACATTATAACTTAGAAATAACCTTATATTATGCTTTTTATCACCTGTTGCTTGGATAATCTTTTTTTCTGATAGTAGATGGGGATTACAGTATAAAAAATTTAATATATAATAGATATATATAGGATGTAAAGTAAATAATATGCTTCATCTTCCAAGAAATACATACTATTAGTGACCTAACTTAACAAAGTTAATAATATATATGATTCAAATTGTGTGGTAAGGCCATTAATAGAGACTTCCCTGAATTTTTTTTAACATTTCTACAATCACCCCAGTGTAATTATCTCTGTCTCCATCCTTGTATAATGCTGAGATCCTCATTAGGTCTATCACTTTATCTTTTGACTAACAGCTTTGTTTGTCTATGAAATTATTCACTGTTAACTACAGAGGCCACATAGTTATTTGACTCCCCAAACTCTTTAATTCAAATAATTCATATACAATGATCAATCAATAACTATTACTAAGAAGGTAATGAATTAAACCCCCAATAACAATAACACTTTCATATAGCTGTACAGTTTTCTGATGTAAACATTTTAATACTAAGTTTTAAAATTTTGCAATGAAAGAACTATCTTTTTGCCCTAAGCTGTTTTTTTGTGTGTGTGTTTTTTTGTTTTTGTTTTTGTTTTTTCTACCTAGCTTTAGAGTTTAGGAATATTAAAGATTTTTTTTTAATTCCATACATGTTGAGATAAGCTCTGAAATATTTTCCAATAAAGAAGCACAAGTTTTTCTTAAGCTGTAAAGCAACAGTGGGATATTAAATATTTAAAAGCCCCACAAAGTTTTCTCTCTTAGCTGCCAACCCTTTCTAAAACAATGCAGTGAAAGAATTCCCTCCAGTCTCCATAAGATCCTCACATTTCATTAATAAAGGTAATACCTTTTCCTCTATGCTGTAAATAAATCTAAAATTTCTTTTTACTGAAAACTCCTAAAAGTAAACATATCCAATTTTTTTTTTCTTATCAAGCTACGAGGAGGCCCCCAAATAGATTTTTCCCACCTACAAATCACCAGGCAGTAGTTATTGGGAAGTGCCATATGTTTCTCAGTCTGGCACCTTGGTAAGTGGGTTTTTAATTTTCTTGCAGTTGGAGATGTGCCACGTCAAACTGTAATACTAATAAATAAGACAAATAGTTCAGCATCTTTTTAATTTCTTAAGTATATTTTTGGGCATATTTAACTCACCAGATTTGGGAGTTGACATATGTAATATCCATATTTCTTTTGGGTAAATAAAACTGTGATTTACTAATGAATAAACATTCTTCAATTATTTTTTGACACTTAAGATTCTCTCTGAAATGCTGTATTTTAAAATTTTTGGCCTCATTTTTTTCCTGCTAGCCTTTTACTTGGTAGTTCTCTCTTCTTGCCTTTTGCACCGTGCGTGTTATGTTAGCTCAAAGAGACATTTCTTTCAGTCTCAAAGTACAACTAAAACATAAAATATTAAGCTGCAATTTTTGATAATCATTCAGTGACTATGGTAATATGTGTTTCTGTTTCAGAGTCAACATTTCAGGTAACTTCTGTTTCCTTAAAATTCATTTTTCAGTCTAAATTCATTTACATTCAGCATAAATCTGTAAAAGTTATTTTTGCTCAACGTATTACTGGTGGGTGATATACTAACATTAAGAATAAAAGTAGTAAATAACATCACACTAGGTAATATTTTAAATGATTTATTTGCCGCAAAATAATACAGTTAAATCAAAGAAAATGTATGATGCTTTTTTTTTTTTTTTTTTTTTTTTTTGGAGACGGATTCTCGCTCTGTCGCCCAGGCTGGAGTGCAGTGGCCGGATCTCAGCTCACTGCAAGCTCCACCTCCCGGGTTCACGCCATTCTCCTGCCTCAACCTCCCGAGTAGCTGGGACTACAGGCGCCCGCCACCTCGCCCGGCTAGTTTTTTTGTATTTTTTAGTAGAGACGGGGTTTCACCGTATTAGCTAAGATGGTCTCGATCTCCTGACCTCGTGATCCGCCCATCTCGGCCTCCCAAAGTGCTGGGATTACAGGCTTGAGCCACTGCGCCCGGCCAGTGATGCTTTTTAGTTTCAAAAACTAAATGAAAAGACTGCTTAATACACACACACACAAACTGCACAAGGAGTAGATGTGGTGTGTTGATTTGAAATTTACAGAGCTACCATGGTGTAGAGAAATTCTGAAAGCTTTTTTGTTTTTTCTGAACCTGTTGAGAAGTGGAATTAAATTAAGTCTGGGTGGTAGCCTCCTCCGAAAATGGCTGCCATCACTTCTGTCTGTGTCTGTGCATGAAAACCACTCCTCCTGATCTATGTTTGCAGCTCAATCTTTCAAGATGATTTTGTTAGAAAAAAATAATTTTGGGCATTGCTGTTTGTTAGAAGGGAAGTTCTGCTAAGGAATCTTTTGCCCTTGTTATCTGCCTAACTAATTTGTTTCTATCTCCTGTATCAATAGCTCACCTCTTTTGCCCCCAACCCGACAAACCTTCACAAAAAGACAGCCTCAGATTCAAAACCAGTAGTTTTTTTTTTTTTTTTTTTTTTTGAGTTTTGTAAGAATAGTTTTAGGCCCTCAACTCTTTTGATGAAATTAGTCTACTTATGTAGATAAAAATCATTTTTCTCCCACAGAAATGAAAAATGACTTCACTTTTGTTACTGAGAGACCAACAAGACCTTGTTAAATTTAAATTTAAATTCTGTGTAGTTCAGAATGACTCATCTGAGTGGCCTACAGATTTTTATGGATTAATGAATCTTTTCCTTTATTAATATCTCTTCACAGGCTGAGCATTGTGACTCATGCCTAAAGTTTCAGTGTTTTGGGAGGCTGAGGCAGGAAGATTGCTTGAGGTCAGGGGTTTGAGACAGGCCTAGGCAACATAGCAAGAAATTTTAAAAATTAGCTGGACGTGGTGGTGCATGCCTGTAATCCCAGCTACTTGGGAGGCTGAGGTGAGAGGATTGCTTAAGCCCAGTAGTTCGAGGCTCCAGTGAGCTATTGATACAGGAGATAGAAACAAATTAGTAAGGCAGATAACAAGGGCAAAATATTCCTTAGCAGAACTTCCCTTCTAACAAACAGCAATGCCCCAAATTATTTTTTTTCTAACAAAATCATCTTGAAAGATTGAGCTGCAAACATAGATCAAGAAGCTGGAATCTTGCATGGGGGAATGTTGGCAGCTGCACCAATAGAAAAGCATTACCTGGAAGCCTGGCATGTCTACCATGGAAGCTCCATCTTCCCTTTTTCATGAGCACATGTACAGTAAGAAAGAAATGGGCAACATGGTGCAGCTCATGCTGAAAACCCGCCTGCATAATAAAAGACTGGGGTGGTGGCTGCCAGAAATTCTCACCCTATGCAAATGACACACCTGTTTCTAACCAGTTTTTCATGACCTCTGTAGATCAGACACTGCCTTCCCACCAGCTCATCTATAAAGCCCCCTGCATTTCGCAGTAGATGGGCAATTGTTTTTCCAGGACCCCTCTCTGTACCAGAGAGATATTCTCTCTCTTTCATTTATTAAACTTCTTCTCTTAACCTCACTCTTTGTGTGTCCATGTCCTTGATCCTCATGGCCGTGAGACAATGAACTTCAGGTGTCACTCCAGACAATGAGGCTAGGTTACTATGATCGTGCCACTGCATTCCAGCCTGGGTGACAGGGAACTTGTCTAAAAAAATAAGAGAGAGAGAGATAGAAAAAAATATCTCACCACAAATTTTTGGGATGCCAAAGCCTCTGAAAGAGAATTTTCAGGGACAAGAGACTAGATATTAAGGTGTTATTTTCATGTCATGGTAAAACTTCTCCTTGCCCAACCATGTGAGCGAAGACTATTGCCTTGCTTAGGTATCCCTGACTCCATGGTCTCTCCTGGCTTCTCACTGGTCTGGTTTCTGAACTTGATGGCAGTGTGAGGCTGTTCATTTAGTTCTTTTGTTAACTGCTGCTACTGGCTACTTTACACTTTAAATAAATGGTTTGGTGAAGTATACTTGTCCCTGAAGGTATTGAGGCTGTAGGAGGTAACTTTTAAGAATTTTTAAGTTGATTAAAACACATACAGAGACATGACTTAAAAACAACTATGAAACAAACAAAAAAATAAAATAAAATAAGGATATTATAGCAGGAAGAAAATATTTTTCTATAATAAAAGCAAGATGAAGTCAAAGCTCAAAAATCATTGAAGTCTATTAAATAATCCAAAGTAGTTTATGCATTATTGGTATGAGACAAAAATGTAGACAGTTAATGGCAGGTACTGACGCCAACAAATAACACCAGGATCAATATTAACTGTATGAAAGGTTATGTAAATGGAATCTAATGGCAAATCAATCTATTTGAAAAAAATTAAAACATATTATGAAATTATGCACTGTAAAATAACCAATTATGACTTAGTTATTAGACTATACAGATTTTTTGATAGGGTGTTCAGAAATATAGGTGTCATGTAAAAATAATTGCTTAAAAATGCACAGGAACTGTGAAGTGTCACTCTTTTTCTGAAGAAAAAAAGAAACAAAATTATATTTCAAACACTTAAAAATAATAATTCAGGTCAATTTAAATCAGATTAGATTAAATCAATTTCTTAGTTAACTTGATAAAATGCCCAGCTCTCAAGCATAGAGAGAAGTTTATTTGAAGAACTGGGACCCTTGGGTATATAGAGGTCATTTCTGTATTAAAGAGGGCAACACATTATTTGTACTCTTTCTACACATTTGTGATGAGTTTCTTGAAAATTAGTAAGAGTCTTCAGAAATAGCTACTGTCAGTCTCTGTGGATTCTGACAATGTATATTGTACCATAAATACCACATTCATTACTAGTAAAATTAAAATCGTATTTTAGTAGGACTAAAATGTCTGATGACAGATGTTCTAACTCTATATTGGCATGCACCAATGGAGGAGAAAAAGGTATTTTATTTAGACAAAGAGATACAATAAAGGATGATAGGAAAAATAATTTGTTAAAAGTTTAAATAATCTTAGTGGCAGTTAATCTTATATTTCAAAAAACTCCAATTTTTTGGGAAGCAGAGCAAGATGGCAGAATAGAAGGCTTCACCAGTTTTCTCCCCACACTCCCACAAGGACACCAATTTAACAACTATCTACAGAGAAAAAAACACCTTCATTAGAACCAAAAGTCAGGTGAGTCCTCATAGTACTTGATTTTAATTCTGTATCTCTGAAGGAGGCACTGAAGAGGTAGATAAAACAGTCTTGAATTGCTGACCTCACCCCTACCACCCCCTGGCAAGGGTGGCAGGTTGCAGAGAGCATCTCTGGGCTCTCGGGGAGGTAGAACACAGCAATTGTGAGGCATTGAACTCAGTGCTATCCTATTAGGGCAGAAAGGAAAACCAGACCTAACTCAGCTGATGCCTGCCCACGGAGAGAGCATTTAAACCAGCCCTAGCCAGAGGGGAATCACCAGTGCCAGGTGCTGAACTTTAGTTTCCACAAACCTTGTCGCCATGGGCTACAGTGATCTGTGCTCCAAATAACTTTGAAAGTCAGCATAAGCCATAAAGACTGCAACTCATAGGCAAGTCCTAGGGCTGAACTGGGCCCAGAGACAGTGGACTAGGATAGAGCATGTGACCTGCTGAGGCACTAGCTGGACTGGGGTAGCTAAGAGAGTGCTGGCATCACCCCTCCTCTAACCACAGGCTGTACAGCATGCAGCTCCCAAAGAGGCCCCTTCTTTTCACTTGAGGAGAGGAGAAGAAAGATTGGGAAAACTTCATGTTACATCGTGGATACCAACATAGCCACAGCAGGATAGGGCATCAGTCAGAGTCATGAGGCCCCTGTTCCAGGCCCTAGCTTCTGGATGACATTTCTAGATACACTCTAGGCCAGAAGGGAACCCACTGCCTCAAAGGAAAGGACCCAGTCCTGGCAGCATTTATCACCTGTTAACTGAAGAGCCCTTGGACCCTGAATAACAAACAGTGATACCCAGGTATGACGTCAAGGGCCTTGAGTGAGCCTCTGAGAATTGCTGGCTTCAGGAACCACCTCTGTGGTTGCCACAGATAAGTATAGCACCAAGTGGGCTCTTAGTGTCCCCTAATCCAGGACTAGACTCTTAGATAGCATCTCTGGACCTGCCCTGGGCCAGAAGAGAGCCCACTCCCCTGCAGGGTGAGTCCCAAGCCAGGAAGAATTCACCACAAGATGACTGAAGAGCCCTTGGGCCTTATGGGAATGTTGGTGGTAGTCTGGCAGTACTCTTCATTACCTGTGGTGGTGCAGGCTATGGGGTGATTCCTACCTTTGGAGAGGGGAGGGAAGACTGGAAAGGACTGTGTTTTGTGGTATGCATGCCAGCTCAGTCGCAGTAAAATAAAACACCAGGCAGATTTCTAAGGTTTTGAACCATAGTCCCTAACTCCCAGATGGCACCTCTGGACCCACCTGGGGCCTGGGGGCACTCACCACCTTAAAGAGAAAGACACAGACCTGACTGGGTTTGCTACCTGCGGATTTAATGTCCCCAGAGCCTTGAGCAAACAAAGGGAGTAGCCAGGAAGTGGTTATAACAGGCATTGGGCAACACCCAGTGCTGTGTTGGCTTCAGGTCTGACCCTGCACAGTCATAGTGGTGGCAACAAAAGGGGTCATCCCCCCTTTTTGTAACAAAAGGGGTAACCCACCCCTGTCAATCCACTCATCCCCCGTTTAGGTCACAACAGTGAGAGATTTTGCTGGTTTGAGAGAAAGTAAGGGAAAAGAACGAGTCTCTGCCTGGTAATCTACACAATTTTCTCAGGTTTTGTCCAAGACCATCACGGCAGTACCTCTTTGAGTCTGCAAGAACCATGGCATTACTGGGCTAAGTGTGCCTCCTAAAGTAGATACAGCTTAGGTCACAACACCCAAATTCTTTTAAATATCTGGGAAGTCTTCCCAAGAAGAATTGGTACACACAAGCTCAACCAGTGAAGACTACAATTAATGCCTAACTCTTCTGTGCCCAGATACCAAAGAACATCTACTAACATCAACACCATCCAGGAAAACGTGACTTCACCAAATGAACTAAATAAGGCATCAGGGACTAATCTTGGAGGAAGAAAAGAAAACAAAAAGTATGTGACTTTTCAGATGGAGAATTCAAAATACCTGTGCTGAGAAAGCTCAAAGAAATTCAAGGTAACACAGAGAAGGAATTCAGAATTCTATCAGATAGATTTAATGGAGAGATTAAAATAATTAAAAAGAATCAATCAGGAATTCGGGGGCTGAAAAATGTAATTGGCATTCTGATGAATGCATCAGAGTCTTTTAACAGCAGAATTGATCAAGCAGAAGAAATAATTGGTGAGTTTGAAGCCAGGCTATTTGACAAATTCACAGTCAGAGAGAGAAAAGGGAAGAAATTATTTGAAAAACAATGAAGCACACACACAGGATCTAGAAAATAGCCTCGAAGGGCAAATCTAACAGTTACTGTCCTTAAAGAGGAGGTAAAGAAAGCAATAGGGGTGGAAAATTTATTCAAAGCGATAAAAGTAGAAAACCTCCCCAACTTAGAGAAAGATAACTATATTCAAGTACAAAAGTATAGAACACAAAGTAGATTTAACCCAAAGACTACCTCAAGGCATTTAATAGTGAAACTCCCAAAGGTCAAAGATAAAGAAAGGATCCTAAAGAAGTAAGAGAAAAGAAACAAATAACACACAATGTAACGGAGCAACTGACTTCCTCGCGGAAACCTTACGGGCCATGAGACAGTGGCGTGACATATTTGAAGAAATAAAAACTTTCCCAGAAAAACAAAAGCTGAGGTATTTAATCAACACCAGACCTGTCCTACAAGTAATGCTAAAGGGAGCACTTCAATCAGAAAGAAAAGGACTTTAATGAGAAGGAAGTGATCACCTGAAGGTATAAAACTCACTGGTAACAGTACACAGAAAAAAACCAGAAAATTATAACTCTGTAATTGTGATGTGTAAATTACTTTTATTCCAAATGAAAAGACTAGCCAATGAACCAATAAAAAATAACAACTGTCAAGACGTTGACAGTACAATGAGATTTAAATAGAAACAACACAAAGTTAAAAAGTGAGGGAATAAAGTTAAGGCATAGAGTTTTTATTAATTTTTCTTTTTGCTTATTTATTTGATTGTTTATGTAAACTGTTAAATAGTTATCAAGTTGAAATAATGGGTTATAAGATAGTATTTTCAAGTCTCATGGTAGCCTCAAGAAACATGCAACAAATACACAAAAAATTAAAAGCAAGAAACTAAATCATATCACCGGAGAAAATTACCTTCACTAAAGGAAGACATGAAGGAAAGAAGGAAGGAAAAGACCACAATCAGAAAGCAAATAACAAGGCCTGTCATGGTGGTTCAGGCCTGTAATCCCAGCACTTTGGGAGGCCGAGGCAGGCGGATCACGAGGTCAGAAGATTGAGATCATCCTGGCTAACACAGTAACACCCTGCCTCTACTAAAACTACAACAAATTAGCCAGGCATGGTGGTGGGCGTCTGTAGTCCCAGCTACTTGGGAGGCTGAGGCAGGAGAATGGCGTGGAACCTGGGAGGCAGAGCTTGCAGTGAACTGAGCGCACGCCACTGCACTGCAGCCTGGGCGACAGAGCGAGACTCCATTAAAAAAAAAAAAAAAAAAAAAAATCACAAATAACAAAATGGCAGGATTAAGTCCTTAAGTCTTCATTTAGCAATAATAACATTGAATATAAGGGGGTGAAAATCTCCAATCAAAAAACATCGAGTAGCTGAATGGATGAATAAACAAGACACATTGATCTGTATTTATAAGAAACACACTTCACCTATAGAAACACACATAGACTGAAAATAAAGAGATGGAAAAAGATAATCCGTGCCAAAGGAAACCACAAAAGAGCAGGAGTAGCTATACTTATGTCAGACAAAATAGATTTCAAGACAAAAACTATAAGATGAGACAAAGAAGTTCACTGTATAATGATAAAGGGGTCAATTCAGCCATATATTGGCCCCCAGTAAATATATATGCACCCAACACTGGAGTACCCAGATATATAAAGCAAATATTATTAGAGCTAAAGTGAGAGATATGTCAAAGACAATAATGGCTGGAGACTTTAACACCCCACTTTTAGATTGGACAGATCTTCTAGACAGAAAATGAACAAAGAAACATCAGGCTTAATCTGCACTATTGGCCAATGGGATCTAGTAGATATTTACAGAGCATTTCATCCAACAGCTGCAGAATACACATTCTTTTTCTCAACACATAGATTATTCTCAAGGATAAACCATGCATTAGGTCACAAAAGAAGTCTGAAATCATTGCAAAAAATTGAAATAATATCAACCATCTTCTTTGACCACGATGGAGTAAAACTAGAAATTAATTACAAGAGGAATTTTGAAAAATATCAAAATACATGGAAATTAAGCAATATGCTCCTGAATGATCAGCAGATCAATGAAGAAATCAAGAAGAAAATTTAAAAATTTTTTGAAACACATGATAATGGAAACACATCACACCAAAATCTATGGGAAATAGCAGAAGTAGTACTAAGAGGGAAACTTATAGGTACAAGTGCCTACATCAAAAAAGTAGAAAAACCAAATAAGCAATCGAATGATGCATCTCAAAGAACTAGAAAACCAAAGGCAAACCAAACCCAAAATTAGTAGAAGAAAAGAAATAATAAAGATCAAAGCAAAAATAAATGCAATTAAAATGAAGAAAACAATACACAAAAATCAATGGAATGAAAAGTTAAATAAAAATTGACAAACCTTTAGCCAGACTAATTAAGAAAAGAGAGAAGATACAAATAAATAAAATTAGTAATAATAAAACAAGACACAACTGGCACTGCACAAATTTAAAGGAACATTAGAGTCTACTATGAGAAACCATATGCCAATGAATTAGAAAATCTAGAATAGACAAATTCGTATACACATATAACCTACTGAGATCGAACCATGAAGAAGACCAAAACTTGCATAGACCAATAACAAATTATGAGATCAAAGTCTCCCAGTAAAGAAAAGCCTGCAGCCCAGTGGCTTCACTGCTGAATTCTATAAAACCTTTAAGGAGGAGCAAACAGTAATCCTACTAAAACTATTACAAAAAACAGAGGAGGAGGGAACATTTTCAAATTCATTATATGAGGCCCATATTACCCTGATACTGAAATCAAAGACACATCAAAAAAAGGAAAACTATAGGCCAATATATCTGATAAAAATTGATGCAAAAATCCTCAAAAAAATCCTAGCAGACTGAATTCAGCAAGACATTAGAATTCAACGTGACCAAGTGAGATGTATTCTGGGGATGCAAGGATGGTTCAACATATGCAAATCAATCAATGTAATACATTATATCAACATAATTAAGGATAGAAGTCATATAATCATCTTAACTGATGCTGAAAAAGCATTTGATAAAATTCAGCGTCACTTCATGATAAAAATGCTTGTGAAATTGATGTAGAAGTAACATAACTCAATATAATAAAAGCCATATATAACAGACCTACAGCTAGTATCATACGGAATGTGAGAAAACCTAAAGCCTTTCCCGTAAGATCTGAAACATGACAAGATGTCCACTTTCATGACTGCTACTCAGCATACTACTGAAAGTCCTAGCTAGAAAAGTCAGACAAGAGAAGAAATAAAAGGAATCCAAGTTGGAATGGAAGAAGTTAAATTATCCTTGTTTGCAGATAATATAACCTACTTTTGGAAAAATCTAAAGGCTCCACAGTTTGTTTGAACTGATAAATTCAGTAAAGTTGCAGGATATGAAATCAATATACAAATATCAGTAGCATTTATATATGCCAACAGTGCAAAATCTGAAAATAAATAAAAAAGTAATCCCCTTTACAATAGACACACATAAAATTAAATCCCTAGGAATTAACCAAAGATGTTAAATATTTCTATAATGAAAACTACGAAACACTAATGAAAAATACAGGACACTGAAAAATGGAAAAGCATTCCGTGTTTCATGGATTGGAATAATCAATATTGTTAAAATGTCCATACTACCCAAAGTAATCTACAGATTCAATTCATTTCCTATCAAAAATACCATTGATATTCTTTAAAGAAATAGAAAAAAGAATTCCAAAATTTATCTAGAACAGCAAAGGACCCCAAACAGCCTAATTTATCCTGAGCAAAAATAACTAAACTATAGAAATCACATTACTTCAAATTATATTACAGAGCTATTGTAATCGAACGAGCATGATATTGACATAAAAACAGACATGTAGACCAATGGAACAGAATATGGAACCCAGAAACAAATCCACGTATGTATAGTTAATTTATTTTTCACAAAGGTGCCAGGAACAAAAACTGTGGAAAAGACAGTCTCTTCAATCAATAGTGCTGAGAAAACTGAATATCCATAAGCAGAAGAATGAAAATAGACCCCTGTCTCTTGCCATATACAAAAATTAAGTCAAAGGGGATTAAAAACTTACATCTAAGACCTCAAAGTATGAAACTGATATAAGAAAACATTGGGGAAAATCTCCAGGACATTGGTCTGGCCAAATATTTCTTGAGCAAAACCCACAAGCACAGGCAACCAAAACCAAAATGGACAAATGGGATCACATCATGTTAAGAAACTTCTGCATAGCAAAGGAGACAATCAACGAAGTGAAGAGACAATTCACAGAATGGGGGTAAATATTTGTAAACTGTTTATCTGAAAAGGGAATAATAACTAGGATATATGAGTGACTCAAACAACTCTAATTTGTTGTTAGAAAATCTAGGAAAAAATCTAATAATTCAATTAAAAAAAATGAGCAAAAAATTTGAACAGACGTGTCTCAAAAAAAAGACACACAAATGGAAAACAGGCATATGAAAAGGTACTCAACATCACTGATCATCAGAGAAATGCAAATCAGAACTGCAATGAGATACCATCTCATCCCAGTTAAAATGGCTTATATCCAAAGAGAGGCAATAACAAATGATTGTGAGGATGTAGAGAAAAGGGAACCTTCATACACTGTTTGTGGGAATGTAAATTAGTACAACTACTATGGAGAACAGTTTGGTGGTTCCTCAAAATACAAAAGATAGAGCTACTACAAGATCCAGCAATCCCACTGGTGAGTATATATCTACAAGAAAGGAAATCAGTATATTGAAGAGATTTCTGCACTCCCATGTTTGTTGCAACACTATTCTCAATAGCTAAGATTTGGAAACAACCTAGTGTACATCAACAGATAAATGGATAAAGAAAATGTGGTACATATACACAATGGAGTGCTGCTCAGCCAGAAAAAAAGAATGAGATCCTGTTATTTGCAACCACAGGGATGGAACAGGAGATCATTAGGCTAATTGAAATAAGCCAGGTACAGGCCATGCACAGTGGCTCATGCCTGTAATCCCAGCACTCTGGGAGGCCGAGGTGGGTGGATCACCTGAAGTCAGGCATTCAAGACCAGCCTGGCTAACATGGTGAAACCCCATCTCTATTAAAGATACACAAGTTAGCCAGGCATGGTGGTGACACCTGTAATCCCAGCCTCTCAGGAGGCTGAGGCAGGGGAATTGCTCCAACCCAGGAGGCAGAGGTTGCAGTGAGACAAGATCGCACCACTGCACTCCAGTCTGGGCAACAGAGTGAGAGACCGTCTCAAAAAAAAAAAAAAAAAAAAAAAGAAAAGAAAGAAAGAGGGAAAGAAATAAGCCAGGTACAGAAATACAAACTTCACATTGTCTCACTTATTTGTGGGTTCTAAAAATCAAAACAATTGAACTCATGAACATAGGGAGTAGAAGGATAGTTACCAGAGGCTGGGAAGGACACAGCAGAGGCACAAAGAAATGTGCTAGGCATACATTTTTGAAAAAGAAGACATTGTTATTGGAGTTCTGAATGTAACTTTAAGACGATTAATCAAATAAACAGTTAAGATCAGTGAAACTTAGAATTCATTCTGAGAAGCAAGATTTATAAAATATTGCATAACAGAAGTTATCTTATTCATAATTTGGGAAAGTGTACACACTATGTTCTCCTTTGGAAGATTCACAATGTGAATTTAACTAAAGAATCTGCGAAGTCTTGTAACAAAGATAACATTTATCAGTGTTTTTGAAAACATTATTTTTGTCCAAAATGTGTGTTCCTCAGTCCCGATAGGTTCATAAGACACTGTATAAAATTTTTTCAGTGAGACTAACTTTGTCAGAGTCCTTAAAAAAGAATTATTGTAGTAGGAATGATCAAAAGGAGAAGGAAAGGTATGTTAAGTCTAATTGAAAGTACAGAGGAAAAACAAAAAAAATACAGTTATTAGAAATTATGGAGGAAAAAAGTACAGTATCATGCAAGACAAGAATAGTAAAGAGAGGGACAATTAAAACTAATCAAATAAATGGGTTTTCTGGAGAATGAACAAATTTGACAAGGGTCACTGCCAGAAATTAAAGACTTTTTCAAATTAACATATTCCTTGAACAGAAATGCACCTTTGTGCACCTGTGTGTTCTAGGTTCTATGCTCAACACTAAGGATGTCCAAGTGAATTAATACTGACCTGTTTACAAACTAGCAAGGGATAAATAAACTGATATTTGTAATGATGATCCAAGAAGATAAGAATGCAATAGAGGTATAAACCAAATGTCTCAGGATCACAGTGAAAATTAAATAGGTTTGTACTGTGTGGTTCAGAGTTATCCAGAAGGAATGTTATGAGCAATATTCGAATCTTAAAGGCAGGAGTATGCCAAGCAAAGTTAAGAAGAGTGACTTTTGTGATGTCATCTTAGAGTTATTTGATGTATTATCTGAGGGACAACTTTGAAGGCCAAGCGGTAGAATATGAACATTAAATATTTTAATACAAAAACTTTTCTTTCCTTTCTTTGCTGTATTAGATAAAGCCCCAACATCTGGAGATTATACCTCCCTGCTCTTTTGAGTTTCCAATAATTTGGGATCTGGCATTATTGGGCCGTCAACTCATACTATGAAAGAACTAGAAAAAAATAGACCTAAGAAGATAAAAGAAAGAAAGAACTACTTTCTTAAGAAAAGAAAGGTAAATAATTTTCTACATAGTAGTCCTAGGGAGGAGAGCTACACTGCGTGGACCCTGGACTCCTGGGAGCTGTTTTTCAAGGAGCTCCAAGATAGGAAAGGGACCCAAGGAAAACTAGCTGAATGAGCTCTGGGAAGAAAAGTTCTGGGGTATATTGTTCAAGATTCCTACAGCTTAGTAGGACTGAGACATAACCTCCAGATTACTAGCCTTCACACTGAAGCAAACACTTTACAGAGTTTGAGCCCTTGTTATTGTTCATTAAAAACTTCACTTAGCATACAGAACTTGACTTCCTGAATTTCCAGGATGAAGGATACCCATCCATACTATATTAGTTAGCTATTGCTGCAATAGTGCCGCCTAACAAATCATCCCCAAACTTGATGATTTACAACAACCATTGTTTATTATTTTTCAGGAGTGTGTAGGTTGGCTGGGCTTGGGTTTTCTGCTGGTCTCCTTCATGCACTTGCAGTGGGTTGGTAGGTCAGCTGAGGGATGGCTGATCTAGAGTGGCCTCAGCTTCAATAAATCAGGTATTTTCCATGTGGTCACTCATCTTCTAGTGGGCTAACCCGTGCTTGTATTCATGGCAATGTCAGGAAACTGAAAAAGAGGAAGTGCACAAGTCGTTTTGAGGTCCAAACTCCTACTTGATATGCTGACAATTCTGTCACATGCTATTGATTGAAGCAACTCAGAAGGTCAGCCTGGATTCAGTAAGTGGGGAAACAGATGCCACTTGATGGGAAGAGCTGCAACATTAAGAGCTAGTGTAAGGAAGGGGGAGAGATGGGGCCAGTTTTATTAGCACTCCACTACACAGACTTTTTGACTTGGCCGAATTCCTATCTGCTTACTTCTTAGTCAGTTCAAGGGCACCAATAAATCAAAGGAAAATGGAGTGGTGGCCTGGCTTCTTAGTGATAAGTGGAGCATTCTTCCTCTTGTCCTTGGGAGAGATCAGTTGACTGAGTCCAGACCCCTTGACTCTGGACAGGGATTAGTGGCACTCTTATTTTAAACTGTAAAAGCAGTAACCAACATTTAAAAGTGAAAGCAACCGAACTAAACTGCAATGTGGTGCACACAGAAGACAGAAATTTAGGACAAAGTGATGGGCACATTTGCAGGAAAATAAGTTTTAAAGCTAACGGCAGAATTTGGAAGTAGAGAGAAGAATAACACAGAGCAAAACCTAAAAAAGAATGAGACACATTATCCTTTAGGCACAGACAAATTAAAAAGTTGGTTGAAAAGTAGATGAAGCTCGTTACAGATTCTGTGCTGCAGTCTATGAGTGAAGGTGTTGCTCTGACAATGCATGCAACTTCAGCAAAACACTCTAGATTCAGCTGAGTGCTCTTTGTCCTCTTAGTGTTGCTGTCTTCACTTCATCACTGAAATCCTTAAAAACCCCACACAGAATATTAAAATGTTGGTAGTTGTATAAAGTCACTATGTAATATATTATTTCTATTCATGATTAATCAGAATAAATACCATAGGCTTCATCTGCATTTAATCAATATGTGCACGTGTTAGCAAGATTTCCAACTTTCTCTACTTTTTTTTTTTTTTTTTTTTTTTTTGACAGGGAGTCTTGCTCTGTCGCCCAGGCTGGAGTGCGGTGGCGCACGGTCTCACTGCAAGCTCCGCCTCCCGGGTTCACGCCATTCTCCTGCCTCAGACTCCCCAGTAGCTGGGACTATAGGCGCCCGCCACCACGACTGGCTAATTTTTGTCTTTTTAATAGAGACAGGGTTTCACCGTGTTAGCCAGGATGGTCTCGATCGCCTGACCTCGTGATCCACCCGCCTCGACCTCCGGAAGTGCTGGGATTACAGGCGTGAGCCACTGCGCCCGGCCCGCTATGTTTTTTTTTTAATAGTGACCAGGAAACAAAGTTTTTTTTTTTTCTAAACCTAATTTTTGATTAGGCAAATTATAAAGACCATAGAATATTGTATTATGAGAAAAGACTAAAGAGACTAGAATAATTGAGACTATAAAGTATAAAGTTATTAATAAAGTGATTCAAAAATGAGATAGCTTATTATATTGAATATGATAACCGTTTGCAACTTGTTGGAAGTGGGAAAATAGGAAAGTGGATAAAAACTGTAGCATTAGAGAATCTGGATATAAGGAAGACCCCTCTGGTTGTGAGAATAAAGCTATTATGAACATCTTTGAATGTCAAGGATAGTGAATCACAGTATTTCTAAATATTTGAATTTTTTTTTTTTTTTTTTTTTTTACTTTTCAGTACTGTTTCTTTCCATTTGGCCTATAATAAAAACGGAGTACAAAATACCCTTCTGTGGAGTCTCACTGCTTATAAATTTGTTTTACATATATTTTTGCGCATCTTATTTCATACATTTTCCACATTTTCCTTCCTAAAAGGTTAGGGATAGAGTTTGTCATTCTTTCCGTATGTATGTTTGAGTGTGTGCATGTTTAAGATGTGGAAATGTGAACATCAGCATCTTATTTATCTGTCCTGCCCTATGTCAAATAGATAGTATTAAATATGATGTTTTTTAAATGTAAAATTTTGATCTAATTTGCTGTTCAACTATAATATTGGGTTATAGACTATTTATTTTTTATTCATGGCTACCTGGAGAATTGTGGCATCTCTTTAGGATAATGTTACCATCCTGCAGAATATATTGGATATTTCGTGGTTGCCTATCAAACAATTTCCAGACTGTTCAGCCTGGGATTAAAAAGCCGCTTCTTCTCTCCAAAACCTCCCCCTCCTAATCTTCATGTACCTAGTTCCCTAGCATCTCTGTGGCATTCTCTTCACTTCCTAGAACCAGCCTGAATATAGGGTAGATCATGTAGAATGTTAGGAATCGGGGACCCTTAATCCGTATGTGAACTTCCTCTTTAAAAATGGTAAGAAATCCTCAGTAAGAAAGAAAAAATTGCCCACATATTTGTAATTTTTGGAAATAGCAGAGATGTCATTTAATCCGAGCAGCTTCTGCTGTTCTTCTGCAGAACTGGTCATCAGCTGGGAACCACACTTTCTTTTGTCTGGCATAAATCCTGGAGTGGTCGGTGACAAGGTGAAAGTCTTTGTGCTTGAAAAAGATCATGGCGGGTTTCCTTTCATACACAAAAAGGATAACAGAGGCTAGTGTTTCATTCTCCAATTTTTATATATATTCTCCATTTTAAAAGTCTATTCTCTTCTATATTTCTAAATCCTATCTAATTAGGCAGAAAAAATAACACCATACTTAGAGTCAGACAAACCTTGAGATGCATCTTGGTCCTATCCTCTCCCAGTGGACAGTCTTGGGCAAGTCAGATAGCTTTTCTTGAAGTTATTTTCTTTGCTCTCAAATGTAGCTAGTCAATTACCTACCTAGCATGGTTGTTGTGAGGATTAAATAGGAGACATTGTGATGGTTTAATCAGTGTGTGTCCATTGACTCAGTATGTTTCTTACACATAGTAGGTACTTAGCCAAAATATAATTGGAAAAATGAAAGTGTTATTTGATTCACTTTCAAAAGAATTTCAATTTTGTAAACACTCATAAATCTTCATTTCTACCTGTATTTCAGGCCTCAACTTTAGTATATATTACAGCACTTTTGGTATTAATAGATTAATGATTTAAGCATAGATTTAGTGACTTCTACATATTGAACTGGCTACTGTGTGGATGGATATCAATATACAGGCAATAGTTATAGTAAGAACTTAGTTTATTAAGTGCTAAGTGGACAGGTTTAGACTGTAATTACAGTTGAATCCTAGTTAAAGAGAGAGACTCCAAGAAGTAATGATAATCTAAGAAAATAACAGATGCAAGGTGACTTAAGCAGAAGCTAGATGAATGAGTCGGGTGTACTAGGTGGTGTAACACTTGGTAGTGCATAGGTATGTGGTTTTGCTATGATTAGATTGTTTTTCTCGAGCCTAGGATGCATTCAGACGACAAGGATGTGGAGAGCACTTGTATTTTTGATAGGAAGGAGAGATGCAGATTGTAAAGAGCTTCAAAACCAAGTGAGATTTAACTTTGGTTCAAAAACAGCAGGGAGGAGGTATGGGCTTATGAACAAAAATGTGATATAAATGAGACCTTTTGCTTACTAGCCATGTGTAGAATAAATTGGATGAGAACAGCAAAGATTATTTAGCAGCTGTTGACACAATGCATACTGTGATAATGCAAGTCTATACTTAGTTGTCCTGGGGATGAGTTGAGAAAGGCCTTAAATATTAGAAAGAGGCTGGGCTAATACCTGTAATTCTAGCACTTTGGGAGGCTGAGGTGGGAGAACCACTTGAGCCCAGGAGTTCAAGGCCAGCCTGGGCAACACAGCGAGACCTTGTCTCTACAAAAAATAAACAAAAATTAGCTGGGCGTAGTGGCACACACCTGTAGTCCCAGCTACTCAGGAAGCTGAGGTGGGAGGATCACTTGAGCCCCAGAGGTAGAGGCTGCAGTGATCCCTGATCGCATCACTGCACTCCAGCCTGGGTGACAGAGTGAGATTTTTGTCTCAAAAATAACATTGATGGTATGGATATGACTAGGAAATTTTCAAACTACTGACAGGATTTAGAGACATACATTTTGGAGGGAGATAAGACAACAGGTATTTATAAGTTGGAAGACAAGGTAATGGTGAAATTCTTACGTAAAGTTGGAAGAAGGGTCTGTGTTTTAGGAAGATCATGGGTTAGACTTTGAGAATGTTGAGGTAGTAGAAGGCTACCCACATGAAAATGCCCCATAGGCACTTGTAGATATTGAAATCAATATAAGTTTAAGGTAAGTTTCTTACCACTATTCTGATCCTGAACTCAAACCCTAACCTCAACCCTAATTCTTACCATTGTACTAATATCACTCATTAGTGATGACAAGAAACAACTGGCACAAGAAAAAGAAAACGATAGAGAAAGCCTGAATCTTAAACCAAAGTAGATTGATTGAATTCTCTTTCTGCTTTAGGCAGCTCTTTCATTAATAGATTGGATAATTACTATAATTTTGATGAAGGAAGAGTCTTCCTGTGTCTCCCTCTCAGATATATTAAGTGATATTTCTTCATGCAGCCATGCATTTTTTAGGCTCCAGGCACCCCAAATCTTTTATAAACCATAAATTTAAAAAGAGCACAGCTTTCCAGTTTCTGGTTCACTGAGGCCCTAAATAGAAAAATCCATGTTATATCAAGATTCAAGATTTATTTTCCCTCTCTCTCTCTCTCACCCCACTCCCTCCCTCTCCTTCTCCTACCCCCTCCTTCCTCTCATGTTTATATTAACTGAAATGAGTAAATTGAAAATAAGTGAATAGTTGAACTAGTCAAAATCTAACCAAATGCTTTATCACACTGTTCTAAACCTTCAATATATAGATTACTCAGCATATTCCTAAATAATTCAAGGTAAACTGAGTCTTGAATTTTGTGCTGCCTACAGCAACATCCAATACCTTTTTTTTTTTTGAGACGGAGTTTTGCTCTTGTCACCCAGGCTGGAGTGCAATGGCACGATCTTGACTCACTGCAACCTCTGCCTCCTGGGTTCAAGCGATTCTCCTGTCTCAACCTCCTGAGTAGCTGGGATTACAGGCACCTGTCACCATGCCCAGCTAATTTTTTTTTTCTTTGTATTTTTAGTAGAGATGAAGTTTCACCATGTTGGTCAGGCTGGTCTTGAACTCCTGACCTCAGGTGATCCACTCACTTCGGCCTCCCAAAGTGCTGGGATTGCAGGCATGAGCCACCACACCTGACCTCAACCACTTTTATGTCTTCTTTATAACACAGTTAAGTAGAAATACCAAATTATCTGGTCTCCACCTTCATCTTTTAAAAATAAGACAAGTGCTGAGAAATGTGCCTTCATCACTTTTCATTTTTTTTGTTTTTTGTTTTTTTTTCCCCCTTTTCAATAAACAGTCCATATCACAGATGCTATTTACTAATCATTAAATTTGTTTTGGAATATTGTCTTTGTTTTCTTAAAGCTCAACTCAACTCTGTCAAAGCCTATATGTACTTTTTGAAGGATAAACATCTCCAGATTCCTGCTAAAGATGCTACATATTGAAAAAAATGTGGTAGAGTACCCTGAAACCCATTATCCAGAGAAATCCTCAAAGGGAATGCAATTAAAAAGGATTAGATGAGGCTGGTTCCTCTCCTGCTTCTCATGGGAAGGCTGTGAACCCCTCATGTTACATTATTGCAGTGGATTCCATCATTTCCCAACATTCTCAACTCCCTGCGGCAGGACACCTGCCCCATAGTCACTGAGCACAGTATTTGTATAAATGGAAAAACGGATGCTTCAGTTCACTGATGGTCTCAGCAGAGGAGGGGAGAATGATGTAGCAACCAAGTAAGCCTCCAATTCCATTTCATGGCAAATGGAATAGTCTCTCTTGTAGTAACTTATAGAGTATCACAGGCAACCTTTCTTTTTCCGAGAGAGACAATGAGAGACCAAGATAAAAACTTTTATTCCACTTGCTGAACTGGGAAGTACATTGTGTGGTAACTCACTGAGCTACTGCATTTGATTATAGTGACTCGTACTGTTCAGGACCTTAGTATATTATTTCTAGAAAACCATATGCAGAAATTGCTTCTATTTATGAATGGCTGATGGTTTCTGCTGCCTCATATGCTGTATTTCTCCTTCTGATTGATGGCAGTGGAATAATTCCAGGGTGAAAATGATATAAGGCTAAGAGATCAACATTATTTCCGTGGTGAATTGATTACTCTCCTCTGAGTTTACAGTACTTACTAGCATTGCAAATTAATATGGTTGATGCACTTAGTTATTCTGATTGTGCCTTCTATTTAAATGCAGGCAGCCTAGACATTAAATATTGCAAGTTTACAACTCATAATAAGATAGTAGGTCCTGTGAACAAGAGGAGGTATTTGTATCATGTCTGAATAGAAAATACGTTTGAAATAGTTGTGGATCACTACATTGGATACTATATTCTGCAACATGAAATATATGCCTAGCAGCCATCTATTATTCATTAGATAAACATGCATTCAATTTTAACGTCTGACTTTAGGTTCACATCTAGGAGAAATGAACAAATGTACCAATAACATGATATAGTTATACGTAATGTATATACACGTAAATAACAAATTATATAAGCACATATGTCAAATTACTATGTAGTTTTAATGTGATTTTAAAACTGTTCTTATGCATATGTTATAAATTTAGATGTAATTAAAACTTATAGGTTTGATTTTTTTTTTGTTTTCAGATGTGCAAACTTCCTATTTTTGAAGGTGAGTTACTGAGAGAGGAATCATCAATTGGAAAGGTTTTGATTTTTGGAGGAAGTGGGGTTGTTGCTACTTTGCAACTTATAACTTAACATACCTCCATATAAGATTTTAGAACTACAAAGACTTTTGTAGTTACCTCTTTTAACGACCTCAGATTCCAACTGTGTTAGTGCACTTTGCATTGCTGTAATGGCATAGCAGATGCTGAGTAATTTATAAAGAACAGAGGTTTATTTTGCCTCATGGTTCTGTAGACTATCCAAGAGGTGTGGTGCCAGTTTCTGCTTCCAGTGAGGCCTCAGAAAGCGTACAATCATGGCAGGTGGAGAAGGGAGAGAAGACATACCATATGGCCAGGGAAAGAGTAGAAGATTTGTCAGGCTCTTATAAACAATGAGGTCTCATGTGAACTAACTGAGTGATAATTCACTCATGAGCAAGAGAATGACACCAATTCATTCTTGAGGGATTTACCCCCATGAAACCAAACACCTGCCACTAGGCAGCACCTCCAACATTGAAGATCATCTTTCAACATGAGATTTGAATGGAACAAACATCCAAATTATATTTCCAGGTTGCTAAACAGAGGTTCCAAGCATCAAGTGACACACAGCATGTTAGGCCACTCTTCGCTGGCAGTGCTGGAATTCTGACCCAGCTCATTGCTCTTGCTACCTTGTTATGTTTTATAGATGCTTTAACTGCCTGCAAAGTGGAGTCTCAATTTCCATATTCTGTAGCTATTTTTATTACGAATGTCTTCAGAATGTTTTATCCTAAATTTCCTCCCTACACAAGAACAAAAGAAGATGCTGTTATAAATACAAAGTGTCATTATTTTGAAAAAAAAAACAACAACTGTATTTGCTTTAGGTTTATGGATATTAGCATGAACAATGTTGGGTCAAATGTATCTTTTTAATAAATATTGATCATCAAGATTGTGAAAAATAAAATCCTACATGAATCTTGCTGTGCCGTAAAAACCTTTGTTTTCTCAGTTGAATTCGGAGGACACATTCAAGTCAGGATCTGGAAGCTGTCTTGTTAAATGGCTAAAATCCTAGTGCTGTTCTGAGACATCGTTAATACACATGAGGGTTTGTTAAAAACAAAATTTATTCTGGGTTATTTTTTGTAGGGGTGTGAAGAAATGATCTTCAATTCTGAATATAATTGATGTCACCTGGGTAAGTATAATTGTAACAGAAATCCATATACATATATTTAGATAGAACCTGATCACTGGCAACTTTACTAGTACAGACATTACAGGTTGGAATTTATCACTTTCATATTACTTTGTTTTATGTCAAAAATATAGAAACTGCTAGATACTATGTGGACATTTTAAAAAATGTTGATTAGCTGCTCTTTAAATAATTTGCATAGTCATCCTCCAAAGCTGAAAAACTTGCTCCATAGCATAGAGCTGGCACCTTGAACACCGCAAAACACACATTTGAGTAAGTGGCACATTCACTGTTATCCAAAAGTATAAACAGCAGTTATAAATCTTCAACGTGCTTATGATCTGATACATTATTTTGGGTTTACCTTTCAGGATATTATATTTCTCAAGACTGTACAGGAAAGGTCTGGAGAAACTAATTTAACCCAGTGAGTTACTTAATGTTCAAAAATTAATGTTTGCTGCTTATAGGATTACATATGTTGGTGTTTGTTCTTTTTTGTTGTTCAGTTTTTACTTAACAAGCTACAGAATATCTTCTTATGCAACGAAATATTTGAATTCAAATCATATTTTTCTAAAATGTATCTCAAAAAAACAAGATATTTTCTTAAAATCTTTGGAAACTGTGTTCCTCGTTTGTCTCTTTCTGATTTTTAGCTTCTTTCTCCTTTTATTTTCTATGCTCTACTTAACTCAAAGAAGCCGCAGTTTGAAAAAGTAAGATGTTATCTATTTGTTCTCATGAGCCATTTCAAGCTAAATATTAGCCAAGGCTACTCTGTCACCTCAGCAATGTCGGTCCTGTGGAATGATGGGACTTCAATCCCTAAACATCTGCTTCTTCTGTCATCGGCTTTCAGTAGGTTCAGGAAAATAAAGAAGGAGGAAAGAAGGGCTTTCCCCGAGGTCCAGAATTCTGAGCACTTGCCTGCTTTGGACACAGAGAGTGTGTTGTTGGGAGTGCTGCTATCTAGGAGCCAATAGTCATGGTTGATAAAAGCTGCTGCACTTCGCTCTTTCTTGTCTTGGGCGTGATCTGTGTTCTTTGTGTTCTCATTTCACTGGCCAGAAAGGAGCAGAAGCTGTATACAGAAGCAGCAGCAGAGAGCCCTCCATTTACAGTTCTCCATGTTCTTCTTCATTTCTGCAGTTCAAAGTCTCAGTTAATCAGATTGGAGCTTTCAAAGATGGTACATTATGTCTTCTCCTCATAATCAGTTACATTCTCCAGAAAAAATGCTCCATATTACTCTAACACTCATTCTCTAAGAATGAAAAATATGTATAAAACAGAAACTTTAATAATTATTGACATGAGTACAGTATTTAGCACATAAAGGACTTCACATACTCAAAAAACATTGCAATAGGTATTATGATGGAGGCTAACATAATTGAAGTAATTTTTACCTCCCAAATTCCACAGCTATAGAACTTGAATCTCTATATATCTTCTGATTACAAATTTCTGACTTGATTCCAAGGATTACACTTCCTCGTTTGTGAACTATAAATCACGTATATCATAAGGTACCTATGTGTTATGGCTCTTATTAAATTAAATGTCCTTTTTTTTCTATAATATTCAAAGATTATGTTTAATGAAAGGGTATCTTATCAAGCTTCATTTTTTTGTAGTTCTGCATTTTATTTTATTTGACTTTTTGTGTTTGGGGCGTTAAAATGTTAACAACTTCCATAGCATAACCTGTGCCTGGTTTTATAGGTTATATCAACTTTGGTTATCATCTTACTTGTTGATATGCTGAAATATATAATAAAATACCATCTGCTTTTATAATTGCTCAAGAAATATGCATTATTGGTATCACTTGGATGAAGTAGAATTCAAAAGAAATTGTCCCAATGTACATTATTACTTTTGGAACTTGCTTTTGATATTTTATGAATACCCAATTCAATCTATCTTCTAACTTGTATAGTATTTGTGAATTTAAATATACTGTATTTGATAGAAAGGTATAACAATTACATCAAAAACTCTTTTTTTCACTAAGATGAAACATCAGGGTAGAGAGAAAAACAAAGAAATGTCTATTCTGGTTTTTTCTCAGTAAATCATGTAAACTATCATTCTTTAGGAGATAAGGAGTTAAATGTAAGTAGAAGAAATAGAACTAATGAGATTTTTCAAATCAAAAGTAACATTGTTTTGTTAAATCTCCTCTTGTTCCTTTAGTTAAAAAAATAATACATTTAAGGAAGCATTCCTCCATCTCTAGAAAGATAAGTTTGACAGATGCATGACATTTATGATTACTTTCAGGTAACTAAAACTTTTAAAGTCACTTTCTGTTGCTCGTTAAATTAGCAGTTCAGAAATTAGAAGGACAGTCACATGTAGCAATGAACACTTTGGAACTGAATTACACTAGATCTTCTCCTTTTCCTTGGCTGGATTTCTGCTGCAGGCTGATGGTTGGCAATGAGAGACAGAGAAAGATTGTCTCTATGTTAAATTATTTTCTTAAAAGTTTAAAATATGATTCATATGCAATTATAAAGTCTGCACATTTCAAAACTGTATGTAATTTATTAATGAGGGAGTCAACCGAATAATAAAGCTGGTTTAACAATATTTGAGGAATAGATATGTTCATTTAAGTAAAGAAAGTTGAATTCAGTTTTCTAATTTCCTAAGCGGTTATTGTCCTTGAACTAAACCCTTTGAGGTTATATTTTTTCCTGGATAGAAATCTGTAAGTTAATTTCAAATTCCAGAGCTTGACCCCTAATCAGGAGAGATAGTTAAGTCAAATAAGGATGCATTCCTCATGAGTAAACATTTTAGATAATGTTCCAGTGTAACACTGACAGGACGTGCAGTCATTTTGTGTCCTGTTTTCTAAATTTTGAAATATTTTTCTTAGCATCTGTTTTCTAGGATTTTTTTTTTTTTTTTTTTTTTAGATGGAGTCTCGCTCTTGTTGCCCAGGCTGGAGTGCAGTGGCGTGATCTTGGCTCACGTAAACCTCTGCCTCCTGGGTTCAAGTGATTCTCCTGCCTCAGCCTCCTGAGTAGCTGGGATTACAGGCGCCCCACCACCATGCCCAACTAATTTTTTGTGTTTTTAGTAGAGACAGGGTTTCACCATGTTGGACAGGCTGGTCTCGAACTCCTGACCTCAGGTGATCCACCCGTCTCGGCCTCCCAAAGTGCTGGGATTACAGGCATAAGCTACCGCGCCCAGCCTCCAGGATTTTTATTTATTCCTCTTCTCCTTCTTTTGCTTTATTTGGTTTCTGATCCTGCAGGCTGAGGAAAGAAGAGGAGGAGGAAGTTAGGAAATTTTTACTTGATTGGTAATGTCAAAAGCTGGCATGTTCTCCGTGGACTTGGCAAGTGTTCAAAGTTGACTCTTTGAAAGATTCTTTTCTGGGTGTCCAGAGGCCCCCACTGTGTATGTATGGTCATCCTTTCCCTGATGTGAGTGCTGCTTTTTCCTCTTGTTTACTGTCGGCCCCCTAAGTTCTAGTGTTTCAGAACTCTCTTCTACCCAGATTCTCTCTGTTGGAGTTTGAATGCCTTCCCAGATGGTATCTCTCAGGCTAGTTCTTTTCAGCAATTTAAATACTTCCAAGTAGGATTTCTCTTTCATATGAGCCCACATCTGATCAACAGGAAACTCTTGTGCACTCTTTGCCTATTCAAACTCTGGAATGATAGCTCAGGCCCAATACAAAAGCAACTCTCAGTCTCTCCACCACTGAAGCAGTTTTCCAGCCCATCTCTCTGGTTAACTAAGCCTCCTAGATGGAAGGCAGGTACTAGTCCACTGGGTCACTTTACTGTAAGGTGTGTTCCCTTTGAATCTCATCCCTTTTGACTTAAAGAGGAATGACTCTTCTATCTCCCCCTCTGTATGTAGAAGGTTTTTCTTTTACTATAGAAATCTTTCTTAAGAATTCTCCCACAGCATTCGCTCCTGATTCTTTTAGATCTTCAATGTGAATATAAGTAAAACCTACTTCTAAACTTATATTTTACTTGGCAATTTCCTTTGAAAATATATTTGTTGGTATGGCATTTTGTCTCTGGCCTGATGTCTATTTATCCCAATGTCTCAGATGAAACTTCTACTTAATAGCCTGTGATACTGGTTTAAGGTGATAAGGAGGCTCTTGGAAATACTATCTTGAAGGCATGCTGTAGTAAAAATTTTCCCAATGATTTTATCTGCTTATTTTTGAAGAACTATCTACAAAACACAAACAAATGAGGTTGAATGGGGGGATAGGTGTGAGAAATGCAGGAGTGGAGATAAGGCACTGAGACAGGTAGTTGTAGGATATCTTGATCCATCTCCTGATCTCAAATGATATACGAAATCCACCTTTATGCCAACCCTATCTTGCTTTCCACACCCAAACCTTTTGTGCCTTTTCAAATTCCAGGCATTCTTAGCATTTTGATTTGCTGTCAGAGAATACAGTATTCAGAGGGAAGAATTTGGTGTTCTGTATTATAATAGCCTGTAGATTTCTCTTTCCCCTGGCTGATAATTTCCTTGAAGGGAGGAACTGTGTTATGCTCATTTTTGTGTCTCCATCCCCTAGCAGCCTGCCGGGTGCATAGTGTACGATCAATAAGTATTTACTGAATGAATGATTGAGACAAAGAAGGAGACAGGCAGACTGAGATTTCCTCTTGGGCTCTGGTTTTCTAGAAAGGGTTTTGTTTGTTCATTCTTTTTAGAAGACTTGGGGTGGGAAAGATAGTGGGAAAGAAAAAAACCACAGTTACCTCTGTTTGTAACAGCCTTTCCTCCTTTGAAGTGGTTCCTCATTCATCTATGCCCTGTGAATGTGTGTGTGGGAGGAAGCTATAAAATTATTTGTAAAAATGTTGACAAATAATTGCATTGCATGAATATATATGCCCTTATTTTATAAACTGCCTGCATTAAATTGAAATGTTTTTAAGACTATAATTTCATCTTCATTATGTGCCATATTCGTGTTTAGAGTTTATTTATTCGGCTGAATAAAATAACATCAGTTTTCACCAACCTGGGCTTGGGTGGTTTGATTTTCTATTTAGGGGAATTATCCTTCTTTTTAGTATTTTCTTTACTTCCCAATAAGTCTTTTGAAGGCGCCCTCTTCCTTTATTCCTTCATTTTTTGTACTAAATACAAAAGAAAACAGCAACCGCTATTTAAAATGTAGACAATGTTATCCCTTATGGTTACTGCCCTCTCTTCCAGAGATTAGAGTTTACTGTAGTACAGCAGCCCAGCAGGATTTCCCTGGAAATAGATTTTCATGTAAAGTATTAACTTATGGCATTATGTATAGCAAAAGGAGGATCAAAATATTATAAAGAGAGAGAAGCTGCGTTATTATTTTTAATAGGATTGGTGGAACAAATGGTCCTTAAAGAGAATACATCTGTTCCACTCAATGCTTTCTTTCTGAATTTACCATGAAATGTGTTTTACTCATAAGAACCAGCATCCTGATCCATTATTTCTCTGAAAGCCTGGTTAAGAGGGTTTTAATACAAGAACTGCTACATAGTCTTTTGGTACTTTATTGAAAGTAAGAGTTTCCATTGTAAAATTGAAGGAAATAGAAAATATATCCCACAAGTATGTTTTTAGTGCCTGTCCTCCTCATTTGGGTTATTAAATATTTAGCTTTAAATAAACACATTCTATGTAAGTTTCTATTTAAACAACATAGCTGCTTGTTTCTTGTAGGATGAACAAATTGAAAACTTCTCTAACAAAATATTATGGAAAAATTAAAATGCATAAGTGACAAAGTCATTGCAACCCTCAAAAACTGTACTTCTACTTATCTTCTAAATAGGAGATAAATTTGAGTAGAACTGAGTTTACTACTGAGTATAGGTTTCTCCCTGACTTGAACACATATTTACCAAGAAGGGATTAGGTGTAGTTTTGTACTGGACTAAAATTAAATGTTTGGTATCAAATGGAAAGTCCCTTCCCCATGGGAATCTGAATGTGCTCTTCTGTAAGAGAGAAGATGCAACTAGATTCCACCAGCTCTGATCTGTGCATATCAAAGCCTAAAGGCAATGCCAAAAGACTAAAGACAGGTATGCAGCCCTAATCTTGCGTTTTGATTCTTTTCCATTGCCTACCTACTAGTGTGTCTGAAAATATCAAGCTATCTTGCAACACAGTTGGTAATGATTTCTGTTCTTGAACTGAGATAGTCTTAGAGAGACCACAGTGAGAAACATAGACTTCTAACCCACATGTATTGAGCGGAGCTTTCCTTGGACTCCATACATTCGGGTGAAAACTGACATTTTACGTGGTTTTAAAGTCTTGACATTAAGTTTTATCTGAGGAGTTCTGAAATAGGGCCCAGTGAACCAGGGAGTATGTTTTAATACTATATGCACAGATTTGAGGCAATTTGACTTGTGAATCTGCATTTTGAAGGCTGTATATAACTACCTCTCTCTCCCAAGTAATATTCACAGCCAACCTCTCAGTGACTTCTGACACATTCACTCTTACCCTGATACAAAAGACTCTAGAGAAACTAAATTCTGCAATATTGCATTCAGAGATTTTCTGAGGTTTTTATGTCCATGAAATCAACAATAGAAAATCTAAGAGGGACATCTCTAA
Source organism: Macaca fascicularis (assembly GCF_037993035.2). Lineage (NCBI taxonomy): Eukaryota > Metazoa > Chordata > Mammalia > Primates > Cercopithecidae > Macaca > Macaca fascicularis. The sequence continues at coordinate 47,199,500 of NC_088376.1, forward strand.
ATTTGAATACACACTGGAGCAATAAAAAATGTTATTACTTACTCTATGGAGATTGATAAGGAAAAAAAAAAGAAAAAGAAAGCATTCTAGGTCTGAATTTTACATACACATAGATTCTACCAGCCCTGGTCTGGAACCATGAAAACCTGAGCACATTGTCAATAGGTTAAAGAGGAGTGTGTAGCCCAAGTCTTGCCTTTTGATTCCTTTTTCCTGCCTGCTAGTGTGTCTGAAAAGCCTGGGCTATCCTGCAACAAAGTTGGTGACGATTACTGTTCACGGAAATGCTCCTGGAACACCTGGGTGAGACAGTCCTAGTGAGACCACTGTACATATGGGGTTGGTTTTACATACTTGAGAAAATGTTTATAGACCTTACATTTCTAATCTATTTTATCTATTATTGTTGGTAACCCTTTTTGGTATTTTGTGTGTGTGTGTGTGTGTAAAGTAGGTTTCTAAGAGCGAATCCTCCCACTTACAACATAACTCTAGGAGAAAAGAGTTTAACTTACAGTGCTTTAAATTGCAATGATTGCATATGAAGGAATAACTAAAAAATATGAGGTCATAGTAGAAATATATTGGACTAATAAGAAAATAGGACTCATCATATCTAAAAGGGATCACAAGGCAATTTTAAGTAGATTCTAGAAAAGTTATACACACACACACACACACACACAACACATAATGAAAGAGGTAGATATTGTGACACGAAGAGATCTTCATGGATCAAGGTAGAAAATGGTTCATCCCAGGAGGCAGAGGTAGGAGTGAGCCGAGATCATGCCACTACACTCCAGCCTGGGCAACACAGCGAGACTCCATCTCAAAAAAAAAAAAAAAAAAAAAAAGAAAGAAAGAAAGAAAAAGGTTCAGTAATAATGGCTTGGATTTGATCTCATTTTGGCTTCTCTTATTATTTTTCTATGTGCTCAATTCCCTTGGAGCCATTGAGAAGAGGCTCAGGAAAATTTCACAGCAGTATGGTTGGGAAAGTGCCCAGTAAAAAATGAGTTTCTTCATATAGAGTTTCCATATTTCTCATATATGTTATAATATCTTGACCAGGTAATATACTTTATGATTTAACTTAATTACAAAGACAGTCATTGTCAAGTTTAAGTCTTTCCAGTACAATTCTAATGAGGCAAAAAAAAAAGTAGCTTTTTTTCATTTTGTGTTCTGACCGAGTCTTCACCTGAAATTTAAAATATATATATATACATCTCCTACTTTTAATAGAAATACATAATTCAAAACTACATTTGTTTTATGAAAATTCTCTACAACTTTCAACTGCCAAGATATCAAGATATTATTTTCTATTTTCCAACCCTTTTTTGAAGCTGTGTCTTTGTAATCCTAATGTTTTAAAAAATAACACACACATGCACACACATACACACAAATATACAGACTTTATCTAATTGACAACTGAATTATATGAAACCTGTAGTCTATATAATGAAGTCAAACTTCTTTTGAGCTCGCATTTTTGTGAGCTACACATAACTGACCTTATTAATTATTAGTTCTATGGAAATTATTAATAAGAAAACAATAGGTAGTACTTTTTTTTTAATTATCAAATTCCAAATTGTTAACTTTGGGTTTTGTGAGGAATAATTTAGTTCTGCCATCTTACTGACCTTGGAGTGGTAGAATATTTTGGAAGAAAAGTGTATGTGTCCATCATACTTAATATATATGATAAATTATGTATATATGCGTACATATGTAATGTGTATGCTGAAGACATTTCTACATACTTTTAATATGTTAAGCTTCTGACTTTATTTGCATATTTCTAGTAGACTATATTTAGGTAAAATTTGTCATTAATTTTGCTTTATTCCTAAAAAAATGTTGTAAAGGATATGTTGGATGGTGCCTTAAAGTGGGATAATTTGCACTGTGAGTTCCTACAGAAAAAAAAATCTTCAGAGAGTTTCTAGGCAGTAACTCTGTTTGGGGATGATATTATTAAAACCTTTTAATAGCTAAGAAATAAAAATATTCAGAAGATATTAAAATTTTAGAAGTTTTTGCTATGGCTTATATATACCTTCTAATGGGAATGTTATAAATTATTTTGAATAATTTGTTCCAAAGCACTTTATTATATTAAGAAAGAACCTCCATAAAAAGATGTGCTTCATCTTCTATTTCACTGAAAATAACTTTTTCCCCTTTTACACTTAAATTCTCAGTTTTATATTGTCATAATGCTTTACTTTGTATTATTACCTCTTGAAATGCTTCATGATCATATAATTGGGACTAAGTAGAAAGTAAATGCACCTAAGTTGAATGGTTGCTGCTCACCAACTACATAATTATTGTCAGGGAGGTTAAAATACAGAATGTCTGTCAACTTTAAAAGAAGTACACATGGAGGGCAGTGGTGGGGAAGATGGAAATCACAGCTGGAGGTAATGATTACTCTGAGTGTCTTGCTACAGCAAACATAGCATTTAGAAATTCATGAACATTCCTTTTAAATGTTGAAAACTCTTTGCAAAACAAACCACACATTAACTAAAGCACTGATGACTGCACTGCCTACACACTAAGCCACCCATAATTTTGGGAAAGGTTATTTCTATGCAACTTCAAAAGAAACTACCATGAATCTTTTGTTTCAGAAATTGGCTTTGGTGACAAATAAGTTTGAGATAAATAATACATCTAGTTCTGCTTCTCTGACATTTAATATGCAGTGCCATGCCACATAATTTTCTTGTTTACTTTTTAAATTTAAGTGTAATATATAGCCAAGATTATATATCCTTTCCAGTATATATCCAATATATAAAAATGTGGTCATACATTGCTAAATAATGCACAGTTCATGACTGATACTTTCTGGAGTCTCCCATTAAACGTTAATCGCCCCAGACTCGCTGTTTTCAAATCAATTTGGGTTAATAAGCCCCTGTTTATGGGAGAATAATTAACCCTCTAGTTTATTCAATAAGAAAGTAGGTTTTCTCACATCCGTTCCTGTCCACATGCTCCTCTGCTGTTCTGGCTGCTACCAGGAGTAGCTTTCACTGTACACTCCGTTGTCCCCCTGTAACACAGGAAGGCATCCTCCTAAGCTGGCAGTAACTGAAGGACAAAGATGAACAAACCACAATTTCTTTCATTTTCCCAACTCCTGGTAAGTGATCAATAAATATTTTTAGATGAATGAATGAATGAATGAGTGAGTACCTTTATTTTTCAAAATGCTACCATGCAATGCTACTGGGCTTCACTAAGAAGTGGTGTGGATTTGTGGCCTTCTCTTCATTTACCAACTCCTTTTCAAGTAAAGTCTTAAGACTTCTCTGTCTCAGAAATGAGAATCCATTGCAAATTGCTCTACCCCTTGTAGACACAAAAGCCCTGCAGAATCTTGGAAAACACTGCTTTTGCATCCTAGAGTGAAGATTGCACCCTGCAGAGAGGGCTGAGGGTAATGGTTGCACTGAGGTGATTGCTCTTTTTCTTAGGCTATTAATCACTTGTTTTATTCAAGTTTTATATCAATAAATGCCTAAATAATGTAAATGTTTAACTGTTTAAAATTCTGATAATGGGAAAGAAAATGAAAGGGAGGTGTAAAGGGAAAATAATTTGTACTGAGTGTGTCTATATCAAGTCACTATTATCCCTGGGAGGCAATATTATCCCTGGACGCATCCTTCCCTTTTCAAGGAAAATAATAAGATTACAGAAAGCAACTTTCATAAGCCCTCAAACTGATGACTGTCAGAGCCAGAATTGGAACCCAGGAGTGTCTAACTCTAACCAGTCTTCTTCCCATAATACAACATTTCTCTAATGTCTTGAAAAAGTGAGACAAACAAGAGTCATTTGGAGCCGAATGGTAGTTATTGCATAAGACCTGAGAAGGAAACATGGGCATTTTGGATTTCAGCCTTCAAAGAATGAAAATCTTGGGGAAATGAAAGCAGAGAGGTGGTGCTGGCCAGAGAAGATCTTGCAAATTGAGCAGTTATGACTATTTTTCTGGTGTCAGATGATTTTTCACTGAAATCACTTGCAGAAGTCTTTGGAGTATTTTGGTTTCCTGGTGTCAAGTTGGAATTGTGAAACTCGGTTATAAAATACTACCATGGAGTTGTGATGATCAACTGAAACAAGTTTGACAGAGTAATATGAACACTATAAGAAACGACTGAAATACTGTTCAGATATATTTGCACTAGTTTGGAAGGCTACAGATCAAAGTCTGTTCAGGTTTAGTCTCTTGCAAGAATATATCTACTATATATTGATATATATCTGATATTTAATATTCAATATCTAATATCTAATATTGTATACATAATATATAATATAAAAATGTATGTTAGATGTATTCTTGCAAGAGACTAAACCTGAATGGACTTTGATATATCTAATCTACATATATTAGATTTTAGAAATCATCAGAGGTTTTTTCCCAAATACTGTTCTAAGGAGACCTGGGATGCAAGTATATGTTATAGGTTGCATGGTGAAACATGTGTGGGAAGCATGGAGTTAAACAGTTTACAGAGAACCTCCAATGTGCTAATCTGCACTGTGAATCTCTCAAGGGTAGGAACCATTGTTTGCCAGAATTCTTTAACCCTAGATCCTTCATGCTTAAATAATAACTGAAGAGATAAGTGGTTTCCAAAATCAACAGAACTTCATGTCACATATTCAAAACATTAAAATCTCAACTAACAAAGAAGTTATTTTCCCCTAGAAACACATCATGAGCTGATTAATATTTTACTGTATAAATATTGGGACCTGTTTCACATGTATGTTGGCAAAACTCTTTCCAAATAGTCTTTTGTAATTTGCTGGCTTCTGATTACACAATCCATCTTCCCTTTTGCTGCTCAGAGTTGAGTTCCCACCTCCCTGCTGACTGCAATGCAAAGGTTTAAGGTTATACTCACATATGCAAGAAATCCTTATTCTGATATGTTAAGGAACTGGAGCACAGAATCTCCAACTTTGGGATGAAAAATACTACCTTTTTTTTTTCCTCTGTAATAAGGTCTTATAAATGGCAACATCTTTTTAAAAATTGTGACAATGCAGTAGGTTTTTCTACACCACCACACTGGACTAGCTAGCATCCACAGAACCTACTTTGAGAAATGCCATTCTATTCCAATGATACTACTTTTCAGAGGAAAAAAATAAAACGCAGAATATGTAGGTCATTTTCTCAAAGTAAACACAAGTGACACCTCTATTGAGGAGTAGCTATCACTTCAGAGGGACCATAAGAACTCCCTTCAATTTGCTTACTCTTTTACAAAGCAAAATTAATGTTCTCATGATGTAAAAGAGAATATGGGTCCAGTTCCAAAGGATGAAACCATTACTTTGTCAGCTTATACCCAAATTGAAATTTTTCCAAATATGAATTTCTGAGCTGAAAAAAAAAAAAAAGACTTGTGTGGAGGAATCTGGAAAAAAATGTTATTTTATACAGTTCCCCCAAAAGTTCTACCACCATATAATACCATGTAAATGAAATTGAAATGGAAAACTAGATGAATTATATATATATTGAATGAACTCATGAAGGAATGTACAGTGAGCACCCTCGTGGTTTCTGAAGAATGTGTTTTGGGTCAGCAATACTTACTGTCCCCATAGGGCCCGCAAGAGTAGGCTCCGTTTTGAACACTATTGTTCGTTAGTCAGTCTGCTTTCCCTCTTATTGATTCATGGGGTATTGCAATAACAAAAATGTAGGGAAAGAGGTTAGATTCATTTTTATTCCATGGATTGAAAACATACAACTTTTTTGCATACTGCTAATGCCTTTTTAATTTTCTTGTGACAAAATTATGACATACCACACAAACTCCAGAGTTCTAGGATAATTCACAGCTGAAGATTTACTTTAGGAAACAAAACAGTAGTATGATAAGATGGAGGCTACTGAGAGAGATGGAGTTGCTTCACTTAAAAATATTTAGTTGGTTTAAATTTTTTTAATATGTAGATATTTAATACAGCAGAGTTTTCAGAAAATGATATTTTTATTTATGGGACAATGTTGACCCCACATCTCTCCTCTGCCCACATGGATGAATGGTCAGTCTGCAAGATGCTTCAAAATTAATGAACACATGTAAAAGACATATCCTTAAATTAGAACTCGAGCCTGCCCTCCTGTCCTTTCCTTTTATTGGTTGATTATTTATGTCCATTTCATTATCCCAATATCAATTCCCTCTACATCAGAAACTTTGTTTACATTGAGCTCTGAGGAGGATCCACCAGCTCAGTCGACTGCGACTCTGATGCTGTAACATCCGATGACATAGATATAAAACCTGCCAAATATTCTCAGCCTGACAACTCTGGGAGAGGACATTCTATTGATGACTTTTGAGGGCAAGGGCTAGATCTCTAATTTCAATGCTTACTGCTTGATGCTATGAGAATTTGCCAACCTCTCCTTCAGTGTCTCTTCTCAAGTCAGTGGTTTCTCTTTGGTGTGGCCATTCTTTCAAGCTGCCCAGAGCCACACTGTGGAACCCCACTTTTTACTATCCCTATTCCATTTATCTCATGTGTTTGTTCATTCATCATCCATTTACTGAGGAGCTATTATGTTCTATAATACTGTTTAAGACTAAGAGGTGTGAGAGAGAAAAAGCAAATTTTGATCGTGATGAGTCATGGCGACTGTCTATGCTTCAGGTGATCCAATCCACAGTGAAAGTTCATCTAGTCTTGGTTTTGATTACTATAATTCAACTGTCTGGCTTCCTAGGCAGGATGTTAACCCTTTATATACAATTTTTTTTCATAATTCACTACTTCAAGTACAGCTGTTTCTCACTTTTATGTGTCAAATCAGCACCTAAAAGGTTTCTTGTGGATATAATCTTTCAGATCAAAAGGCAAGTATTATTTCATACACTCTTTAATTATTCTAATCTGTCATATTAAGAAATAGAAAATCTTGAGTTATTTATGTATTGAAATAAATAACACTGTTAAGCTTATTCTTATGACCCATGCTTCAAATTATTTTTGCCTGTTCTTGAACTTGGATAGTGGAGTCATAAAATATGCGGTCTTTCTTTTGCTTTATTTTATGTAATATCTGTTTGTGATATTCAAGCATGACATTGCATGTATCAAAATTTAATTCTTTTTTATTGCTGTAAAACATTCCATTGAATAAATATACCATAATTTGTATACCCATTCTCCTGTTGATGGATTTTTTCCACTTTTGGTCATTACGGGTTTTTCCAGTTTTTGGCTATTATGACTAAAGCTGTTAGGAAGGTTCTTTTACAGATCTTTTTGTATAAATATTTAGGATTGGAATTTTCAGGTTATATGTTGAATATACGTTTGACATTATAACAAATTTATAATTTTCCAAGTTGGTTGAATGATATTACACTCTGCTTGAATGTGTTAACATTTCACTTGTTTCATATCTTTGTGAATATTTGGTGTTCATAGCATGTAAAGTAGTTTATCATTGTGAATTTAATTTTCATTTTCCTAAGAATATATTATCTGTTTATGTACTTATTGACTATTTACATATATGCAAATATTGAATATTGATATTGGAATATTTACACGTGTAAATATTCAATATATAAATATTGAATATTCAATGTCACATATAGGTAAACAGTCAATAAGTACATAAACGAATAATATGTTCTTTTTTAAGGAATGGGTATTATCTTTGTTTTTAAATAGGCCTTAAAAGATAATATACGTTTAGCTGTACCCCAAAGGAATAGTGCCTCGAAAGAATATAGGTATGAATTTCATTGTGCCTAATTAGCATATTGACATCTCTCTCTCTCTATTCTCTTATATATATATGTATGTATATGTGTGTGTGTGTGTGTATATATATATTTCTCACACACATAGCCAGTGAGAAAGAGAGGGCCTCAATCTGTCGTCCAGACTGTAGTGCAGTGGCACAATCATGGCTCACTAACCTCCTCAGGCTCAGGTGATCCTCCCACCTCAGCCTCCTGAGTAGCTTGGATTACAGGCCTGAGCCACCACACCCAGCTAATTTTGATATTTTTGCCATGTTGCCCAGGCTGGTCTTGAATTCTTGGGCTCAAGCAGTCCTCCCACCTTGACCTTCCAAAGTGCTGAGATTACAGGCATGAGCCACTGTGCCTGGCTAGTTGTATATTTTACTTTGTAAAATGTCTGTTCAAATATTTTACCCATCTTTAAATTGTTTTCTTGTTCAATTGAGAGTATTCTTTAGTGTATTCTGGATGAAAGTATTTTGCTGGTCACTTGTGTTGACAGTATTTTCTCCCAGTTCTCACTTTACTTTTCATTTTGTGTCATTTGATAAACATAATTTTTTTTTTTTTTTTTTTTTTTTTTGAGACGGAGTCTCGCTCTGTCGCCCAGGCTGGAGTGCAGTGGCGCTATCTCGGCTCACTGCAAGCTCCGCCTCCCGGGTTTACGCCATTCTCCTGCCTCAGCCTCCCGAGTAGCTGGGACTACAGGCGCCCGCCACCTCGCCCGGCTAATTTTTTTGTATTTTTAGTAGAGACGGGGTTTCATTGTGTTAGCCAGGATGGTCTCGATCTCCTGACCTCGTGATCCGCCCGTCTCGGCCTCCCAAAGTGCTGGGATTACAGGCTTGAGCCACCGCGCCCGGCCGATAAACAGAATTTTTTAATATGATGAAATCAAGATTACATTTTTTATTATCTTTAGTGTTTTACATCCTTACTAAGAAAGTTTTGCCTATGTCAAGATTCTTTTAACTTTTATATTGCTCACTAAGTCAATGATCATCTTAACATCAGTTTGGAGTTTGGTGTGACATTAGGGAAATTTTTTCTTTCCCTCATACTTGTATCTACTTGTTCCACCAAAATTTGCTTAAAAAGACTTTCCTTTAGGTCACTGAAATTCCTCAGTATTTTTTTGAATAACAGTTGACCATACATATAAGAGTCAATCTCCGAAATCTCTTTTCTGTTTCATTGATCTTTTTATTCCTATATCCATACTGTATTGTCTTTATTACTATAATTTTATAATATAAATTTAAATCAGGTAGCAGCGGTTCTCCAATTTTATTATTTTTTAAATTTAAAAAAGTTATGCTCATCTAAATCCTTTGAGTTCCATATAGCCAGCTTACAGATTAAAGAAAAAAAAAACTTGTTGGAATTTTGTTTGCATTACATCTGTAGACCAACTTGAGAAAAAATGACATATTAAAATATCGAGTCCTCTGATCCATGAACCTGATAGAACTCTCCATACATTTCAATATTTTAAAATTTGTCTCACCAATGTTTTGGAGTTCTTAGTGCAGAGATCTTACCTGAAATTTGTTAAGTTTATTTTCATTATTTGATGATTGTGTTGATATTATTTTGTTAATTTCATTTTAAAACTATTATTAGCTTATAGAAATATAATTGGTTTTTGTTTATTGGCAATTTATAGTGTAACTTTGCTAAATTTGTTTATGAGTGCTGATAGATTTTTCTTTCATTATTTGAGATTTTTAGGTACTCATGTTATTTCTGAATAAAAACAGGATGGAGTTTAGTACAATGTTTAATAGAAGTGGTGAGAGGAAATATCCTTTCCTTTTTCCCAATCTTAGGGGTGCAGTGCCCAATTAAATGGTTGTTCAATCTTTTTCAAGCACTTTTTCTGCATGTATAAAAGTGATAACATGGTTTTTCTCTTTTATCAATCTCTGTTAATATGGTAAATTACCTATTGATTTTTGAATGTTAATTCACCTTGCCTTCCTGAGAGAAACGTCACCTTGTCATTGTGTACATTATTTATTTAAATTGCTGAATTTTATTTGCTAATATTGTGTTAAGATTTTCCATCTATATAAAAAAGTAGAGATTAATAATATTTTTCCTTGACTTGTTTTATGTCAGTCTTCGGTTTCAGGTTGATGCTTATTTCACAAAATGAGTTGAAAAGTATTATTTCCTTCTCTATTTTTTAAAAGGGTTCAAGTAAGATTGTCATTATTTATTTTTCAAATATTTACTGTAATTCACCAGTGAAATTATCTTGGCTTGGAGTTTTTTATGGGAATGTTTTAATTACAAGTTCAATTTCCTTAGTGGAAATAGAGATATATGTGTGTACACACATATATATATTTTATATTAGTTTTGCCAAGTTGTCCTTTCCAAAGAATTCATGCTTGCCACCTAAGGTTTAACATTTCTTGGCATACTATTTTTATAAAGTTATTTTATTTATAAAGAATTTTATTCTATGAAGTTCATAGAATTTACATCAATGTCCCCTTTTTATATCTACTATTGACATTTTGTGTTTTCTTTTTTTTATTTTGGTCAGTCTTATTAGGTGTTTGTCATTTGTATGACAAAAGCTATTAAAAAAATTTTGTTTTTGTCTCATGTATTACTTTTTTATTGCTACCATAATAAATTATTATAAGCATAACAGCTTAACCACTCATTTATTTTCTCTGTGTTTTCATGGATCAGAAATCAGGGTACAGCATGACTAACCTGGTTCACAGCTTGGCTCCACAAGGCTGAAATCTATGGGTTGACTAGACCGTGTTCTGCTCTAGAGACTCTGGGAAAGAATTCACTCCCAAGCTCATTTAGCTTGTTGGCAGAATTTAGTTCCTTGTGGTTATCTAGCTGAGATCCTCTATTTATTTACTGGCTGTTACTAGAAACCTCTCTAATCTCCAAAGTGTGCCTGCATTCCGTGTCACATTGCACATCTCAAATCAGCAATGATGTGTGGAGTCCTTCTCAGGCTTCTAGTCTCTTTGGCTTCCACTTTGCCACATCTCTCTGACTCCAGTTGGAAAAAAATTCTGTTTTTAAGGTATCAGGGATTAAATTAGACCCACCTGGATAACCCAAGAAAATTTCATCATTCTAAGGTCCATCATTGTAATTATATCTGCAAAATCACTTTTATCATACAAGGTCATGGAGTCACAGATATCCGGGATTAGGGGATAGATACCATTGGGGACATCATTCTGCCTACTATAGTTATTTTTCTCTATTATTAGTGTTTTACTTCACTGATTTCTGCTTTTCACTTTTTCTCACAATTTGCTTACATTTTATTAGGTTGTTAAGGTGGACTCTTAGATTTTTGATTTTGTCTACATTTTTCACTACGAGCATTTAAAGCTGAAAGTTTTCCTCTACTTCAGCAGCAACCCACAAATTTTGATGCTTATTTTTATTTTTCACTTTGAAATTTTTCTAATATTTTCTTAAATTTCTTTTTTGATTCATAGTTTTAATGTTTGTTATTTAAAAATACTTGACCTGCAGATCTGTAAATAACAAATATTTGTTATTTCTTGCTTATTTAATTTCATTTTGGCTAGACAAGTATCTATCATTTCTATCTTTTGAAATTTATTGTAGTACTTTTGCACAGCATATGATAAATCTGATGAAACTTTCATGTTCACTTGAAAGCATATTTATTCTACAGTGAATGGGGTGAATGGGAGTGATATTCTATAAACGTCAATTAGGTCCACGTGGTTGATGGTGTTGTTCAATTCTTCTGTAGCCTTATCATTATTATATGACTACTCATTTCAAAAGTTAATGAGAGAGGGTTTATATATATTTGACTATTATTGTTTATTTGGATTTATAGATTTCTTCCTTTAGTTTGGTCAAATTTTGTTTGTGTACTTTGAATTATAATTAGACACATCATTTTTGAGATTATTATGTGCTTCTGATAAATTATCTCATGTATAATTTTTTGTAAAATCTCTTTATTGAAATCTATATTGTTTGATATATCTATAACTCTACTATCTTTCTTATTGTTTGATGGTTTATAATTTTAATCATTTACTTTAACTTATCTGTGTCTGCAGTCTGATAGAGAGCAATATACTTGTCTCTTACTGTTTGTAGTCTAACAGATTTTGACTTATAATTATTTTCTCCATCTAGATTTAATGTAACTATTGATATGATACATTTTAGTCTATAGTTTCTATTGTTTCTCTGTTTCACTTATTTGATTAATTTTTCTGTTTTTTGTTTCCTTTTTTATTATGTAAACATTGTTTTATCATTAGTTTTTAATTCTCAGTTTTTTAGTTATACCAATTTGTACTTATTTTTTAATTGCTTGCTCTATGAAAAAAATATGGTTTAATTGGATTTAATATTGTACCACATTATATAGGATCAAGTAATCTTATAAAAGTACAATACCATTTACCTCTTTATCCTATAATTTGCTCCTATTGTGTTATAAAAAATCACACAATGCAATGTTCTTATATTTTTCTTTAAAAATTAAATATATTTTAAATAAACAAAAAATAGGGTTTTATATTTACTCACATACCATTTTCAGTATTCTTTATCTCCTTTTATTGCTTTCAGTTTCCATTTGTTATCATTTCTTTTCAGTCTGAAAAACTTAGATGTTTTTAGAGTTCTGGTCTGGTAGCTACTAAGTCTTTAGGTTTATTTTCAGGAAAAAAAAAAAGTCTTCATGACCTTTTATCTTAGGAGCAATGGACTAGCATTAAAAGGATTTAAGCAAGGAAGCAAAATCATCATTTGATTTGTTTAAGATCACTCATCAGAAGGATAAATAGTTGAGAACAGATTGAAGATGGGCCAACAAGATGCAGGGAGCCAGATTAACTTGCAATCACAGCAGGCTAGACTAGGCCAAAGGTGGAAGCAGTGGAGATGGAGCCTTTTAATTATGACTTTGGCTTATTAAATGGCCCTGAGGAGAAGACATAAACAAAAAATCTAGGCTCCACTGTAAATTAACAAATTGACATTCTGGTTTATCAACATATTTCATATTGTTTTGGTTAAACAAGTTAAGTTTTAATTATATGTGAGTATACCGAGTAAAATAAATTTTCTATCACACAATAAATAACTCAGGAGGCAAAGCCTACTCACTTTTTCTAGTTTGTTTACATAAATAAGTGTAAACTTGTTATCCACAGTCATAGCATATTTGAATATCTTATGCATTGATAGAAAATGGAACATTTTCTTGTGTGCCTGTTGTTTGATTCTAGACCAGGTAATAATTTATTCCCCAATTTATAATAGCTGACATCAATTCAAGAATTAACTCATTACTGGATATTACCATTGCCATTCACATATAAGCTTGTTAATTAGTGGGTTACATGAATAACACATGAGTGTAAACTATAGCAAGGAAAATTTGAAATATTCCTTCTTGATTATTTCCTTAAAAATGAGATGGGATGTCCTGAGAGAGAGTCACAATTTTTTTTACAGTGGGCCCCTTTCTCACAGTAGGTCTAGTCAACTGTGGCTGCTACTATCCCTAGAAAGTGTTTGAAAAGATGTAGAGGCATTTGGTCACATTGCCTAGGGCATGCTATCAGTATTTGGTGAATGGGTAACAGGAATACTAATCATCCTGGAATGCAATGGGCTATTAAGAATTATCCCACCCAAATACCAATAGTGCCTCTGTTGAGATATAGGACAAGAGTGATGTTGACCTCTTCTTTGAATTCCCCACTGTGCTTAGCGTAGTATCTTACACTATCATTATTGGCTATTATAGTTTGTGTGATATTTTTAAAATAATAAATGCCTAAATAGATGAACTATACAAAACATTTGGTAATATGCTGGGATACACCCAGGGATTTGTATCTCTGGCCCAGTAGGAATATAAAGTTTTTCTTTTGGTTGGCAATTCAATAATTTATATTCAGAGCCAAATATTCCACCCACTCCATGCCCTATTTAGAGTGAATTGTTTCTCTTCATTTTAAAGATGGCCTAGATCCTTTTTATATAAACATGGTACTTGCATCATAAATTAATGCTGACCTTGCTCAATGTAGTCAAGAATGCAATAGAATTACTAGAGTCTCTTTTTTCTTATGGAATTGCTATGTAGTCAGTTATACGACCTGATATTCCATTAGCCAAATTATTCTGTGTCTAAATTAATTATGTAGAAGAAAAAGAAGGTTTAATCCTCTTTGTTAATCTTGTCCACATTTTATCTTATACTAAAATGGTAAAGTACTCTTTTATTTTTTTCAGATTCATGTTTCCCTTATGCAAACTTTAACAAAATAATGTATATGGGACAATAAAACAGACTTTAAAAATGACTTAACACACATTTATCTGCTTTCAGTCAACAGCAAAATATTAAATGCCTACAAAAAAATAAGTGTCTACCACATACTAGAAGTGTAATTCTAGTAAGAGAGTTTCTACCCACAAGACCTTAGAATTTAAATGGGGAAACAGGAAGTTAAGTGTTATGAGGTTATACATATTCCGTGACAAGAGTAGACTCAGTTCATATGTGAGGTGTAAGGAAGGGAGTAGCCAGTTCTACCAGCAAGTGTGTGGATGTAGTAGCGGGGAAGGAGGCCATGTTGGGAAATACCATAATGAGATGGTGACACTTGAGCTGGAGCTTGAAACATGAGTGGATGTTAAATAGGCAGGCAAATAAAAAAAGGGAAAAGAGTAACAGCTAAGCAAAACACACAGGCAAGAAGGAGTCAGCCACTTTCATTCATCTGGAGCTCATCTATCAGATTTAGAGATCAGGAGATATGGCTGGAGGGATGTGTTGACAATGTCTTTTATACCATGCCATGTAGTTTGAAATATATACTGTAGGCTACACAATGGTTCTTAAAGTATGGTCTCAGTTTAGCAGCATTAATACCTGGAAACCACCTGAGAACTATCTGGAAACATCTTAGAAATATCCATTCTCAGGCCCACCCCCAACCTACTGATTCAGTCATTCTAAGAAAGGGGGCCCAATAATCGGTGATTCGACCAGGCTTTGAGGTGGTTTAATGCATACTAAGTTTTAAGAACTGCTAGGCTAACAGAAGTCACAAAATGACATTAAGCTGAGTAATCATATGTTGTTTGTCCTTTAAAATACTATCTTAGTAAAGTTTGATTAGACAGAAAAAAGATGAGAGGAAGGGAGACCATTCAGGGGCACATGATCAAGAGACTGTGAAGACATGCCCAAGTGCAATAAGAAGAGAGTAAGAAGAGAGGAGGAGAAATCACAAAGAATATATTAGGAGGTGGAATTTATGGGATTTGATTTCTTTTGAAAGAGGAGATCCTAATAGTACTTTTGATTTCTTGGTACCATTCTTAAGGTGGAAAGTGTGGAAGGAGGTACACATAGTTTTGGAGATGTTGAGCTTAAATTTCCTGCGGTAAAGTTGGAATGCAGATAGATTGAATAGACAGTTGGGCATATAAGCATGGAGCATTAGAAGGAGGTCTGATTGAAAATAGAGATGAGGAAGTCTTTAGCTATTATAGGAAACTGATAACATATGTGAAGGGACAGTACATTAGTTAAAAAGAGAGGATAAACCAGTGTAACGCCTCAGGATCGTTTATGGGCTAGACAGAAAGGAAGCACCTTTACATACAACAGAGAATAAGTGATCCATTGTTTTGTGAGGCCGAAGGAGAACCAGAAGGGTGTGTGGTCAAGAGGACCAAAGGAAAAAGGTACTGGTCATTCAGTGCTAAGTGACCAGTCATCTTTGGGAAGATGAAAGCACAGAAGAATCTTTTGGTTTTGATATTAGGGAATCATTGTCAGCCTTAGTAAGAACAGTTTCTGGAATATAGTTAGGATAGTTTTTCTTGAATCCTTGGCCAGCAATGATAGCAGACTCACCCTGCCCACCCCTTTTAGAAGAGGGTGCCGGTTTTTCTCTGCTTTTGCTTGACTTCAGCTTTCATGTGAAGTTGCCAGCTGAACAAAGTAAAGTAGAGAGAACTTATGTTGTTAAAGAGAGAGGTTATATTTCCTTTTATTTTTATTTTATTTGTTTATTTATTTTTGAGACAGAATTTCACTCTTGTTGCCCAGACTGGAGTGCAACGCCAGGACCTCAGCCCACTGAAACTCCACCTCCAGGGTTCAAGCGATTCTCCTGCCTCAGCCTCCCAAGTTGCTGAGATTACAGGCGTCCACCCCTACACTCAGCTAATTTTTTGTATTTTCAGTAAAGACAGGGTTTCGCCATGTTGGCCAAGCTGGTCTCGAACTCCTGACTTCAGGTGATCCACATGCCTCGGCCTCCCAAAATGCTGGGATTACATGTGTAAGCCACCGTGTCCAGCCTATGTTTCCTTTCAGAAAGAAGGAGGTGGAATGAAGATACTAGGAAGAGAGATGAAGGGATGAGTAAGGCCAGCATCTTCAGCTGGCAGAACTAACAATACCACAGAGTTAACATAAGACATGAAAACACTGCAGTTTTTGAGTCACATTGAGGAAAGGTGTGAGGACCTGACAGCTGGGCCTAAAGTTGATAACAGGAAAAAACAACACCTGGGTGCACCAGAGGCAGGTGCTCTGAAGTAAAACAAGAATAAGCATTTTCTATTTTTTTTAAATTTCATTCTACTGAGCAAGGATGAGACTTTGTGATTGCTTCCCTAACATGAGTTCAAAACTGTGGGATAAATATTATATAGGTTCTCTATTCTTAGATGATGACTTGGTCTGTCACTCTGCAGGATGTTTAGGGTTAACCTTGGATTAAATTAGAATTTCACGGTAGTTCAAATCTGAAAACCTTGCTGACCGGAATACCTAACTTTGTGGTGATCCTGCTCCTGGCTCATGGTGGCAATGGTCATGAACTGGAGAAAATGGAGTCTCTCTCTCTCTCTCTCTCTTTTGTTTATTCGTAACATCAACCAAGAAAATTTACTGAGCTTTAATTTTTGAGGTAAACATTCTAAAATACCCTCTACAATTTGCTGAATAAATTATAATTTTAATTTTAAGTGTCTTTTCACTTTAGAATGCATTCCACTGCCCTCAACCCCACATAAGGGCAGGTCTCAAGTCAATAAATAACCTGAGATGAAATCAAATATTCTGAGGCTATCTCTGGCTTCTTATTTTTAGAACTGGATTTGAATGAAACTTGTCCCTGGAGTTTGGGAGAATTAGTTCATGATACCCAATAGCATTAAGCACTTAATTGGCTTTGGTTTAATTCTGGGTGTCTGGGACAGGTTCTACTTAATAATTTAGGCTCCATTATTTTAGAATTGAATTGGAATGACCTTTGAATATCTGGGGTATGTATTTCCTTGGAAATCTGTGTATCTCTGAACTTCAAACACTCATGCTGGTCATACCATACCAGTTGGCTCATATCTGACACTAAAGCATTATTTGCATTTTTGACGTTCTCCTGACATTTCCATTTCACTAGTTTTAGTGGGAATGTCCAAGCACCAAGTCTCATAGTTAATGCTTCCTCCTAGGAAATTACTTCTATAGAGACAAAAATCATATTAATTTAATGATAATAGAGTATTTGGATTGTAGAGAAGTTTTGTGAAGAGAATCCAGAGGAAATCTGAGATTCTCTCTCACCAAGAAAATGGTAACAAAGAGGATATATTTATGGAAAACAGTTTCGTATATTTCTAAAATTATATGAAGGGTTATAAGCTAATGAGCACATATAATCATAATCTATGTGCATTTTGAAGAATATAAATATTACCTGATTTGAAGTACATGTATATAAAAGCCCTTAATGTTTTGTAGTATATGTCATATTATGTAATGTAAATGGGTTTTATAGATGAATAATTGAAATGATTGATAGAATTACTCAACAAATTAAATGATTACTACTGTTTGTTGTGATAAGTAGTCTTTCAAAAATTTAACTTATCCAATAAATATTTATTATGTTCCTTCTATACAATAGATTTAACTATTTACTCTTACAGCTTTAGCTACAAACAAAACTGATATGGTCTCAGCCTTCAATGAATATACAGCTTAATGAGAATGATAGACATTAAGAAAGTAATTACGAATATGATAGATGTCATGAGAAGCAAAAATATAGTGGAATGAGGGGCATTGGAGACCGATCTTAATTCGAAGTTCAGGGCTTCCTGGAGAAAGGAAAATTTAAAAGTTTAACTTGAAGAATGCCTAAAAGAACATTTAGAGTTGTCTTTATGTGTGTCTAAGGCCAGGAGGTAAGGGAGATTATTAGGAATGAGCTACAAACTGAAATGAGTCCAACATTGCTGGGGCATACATAACCAACTATAGAACAGTGGCAAATGCAGTTTTAGAATTAGTGGGGAGCCAGACATGGAGGGCCATGTAAGTTGTGTCAAAGAAATTTGATTTTATCTAAGGCCTATGGGAAGCAATTGTTGAGTTTTAAGTAGTGGATGTTTGTGATTGTATTTGTGTTTTATGTGATGTCTCTGGATAATAGCACAGAGAAGGACTGGAGAAGAACAAGAGTGGAAGTGTTGGTATTGGCTAATAGGCCATGACAGTGGTCCTGAAGGAAGATGTAGTACATGTCATAGCATATAATACATAGCAATATGGCTTGGATTAGGGAAATGACAGTGGTTATGCAGAAGTGTAGGCAGTTCTGAGAGATAATTAAGCAATAGAAGCAATGAGTCTTGGTGTTAATTATGTGTTGGTGTGTATGTGGTATGTGTGTTTATTGGATGGGATCATTGAGAATAAAGGAAGATTAGGTTTGCAGCTTAAGTCAAAGACCAAGGGTGGAGGGAAGAGGCTCCAGGAGGGCAAGCATCAGCGTGGCAGCTCCGAGCAGACTGTGACCAGATTCTGGACTCTTGCTCATCTGGGAGACATCAGATTTCAGAAATGACAGGTGTATTAGTCCATTTTCATGCTTCTGATAAAAACATACCTGAAACTAGGCAATTTACAAAAGAAAGAGGCTTAATTGTACTTACAGTTCCACGTGGCTTGGGAAGCCTTGCAATCATGGCAGAAGGCAAGGAGGGGCAAGTTCCATCTTAGGTGGATGGCAGCAGGCAGAAAGAGAATGAGGAAGATGAAAAAGCAGAAACACCTGATAAAGCTATCAGATCTCGTGAGACTTATTCACTACTATGAAAACAGTATGGGAGAAATTGCCCCTATGATTAAATTATCTCCCACCAGGTCCCTCCCACAACACAGAAGAATTATGGGAGGACAATTCAAAATGAGATTTGAGTGGAGACACAGAGCCAAACCATATCATTCCTCCCTGGCCCCTGCCAAATCTTATGTTCTCACATTTCAAAACCAATCATGTCTTCCCAACACTCCTCCAAAGTCTTAACTCATTTCAGCATTAATTCAAAAGTCCACAGTCCAAAATCACATCTGAGACAAGGTGAGTACCTTCTGCCTATGAGCCCATAAAATCAAGAGCAAGCTACTTATTTCCTAGATACAATGGGGGTACCGATATTGGGTAAATACAACCATTCCAAATGGGAGAAATTGGCCAAAACGAAGGGGTTGCAGGGCTCACGCAAGTCCAAAATCTAGCAGGGCAGCCAAATCTTAAAGCTCCAAAGTGATCTTCTGTGACTCCATGTCTCACATCTAGACCATAATGATCCAAGAGGTGGATTCCCATGGTCTTGGGCAGCTCCACTCATGTAGCTTTGCAGGGTACAGCCTCACTTCCCAACTGCTTTTATGGGCTGATGTTGAGTGTTTGTGACTTTTCCAGGTGCATGGCGCAAGCTGTTGGTGAATCTACCACCTTGGGGTCTGGAGGATGGTGGCCTTCTTCGCACAGCTCCAATAGATGATGCCCCAGTAGGGGCTCTGTGCGGGTGCTCTGAGCTTACATTTCCCTTCTGCACTGCCCTAGCAGGGTTCTCTATGAGAGCTCTGCCCCTGTTGCAAACTTCTCCCTGGGCATTCAGGCATTTTTACAAATCTTTTGAAATCTAGACATAGGTTCCCAAACCTCAATTATTGACTTATGTGCTCCTTCAGGCACAATACCATGTGGAAGTTGCCAAAGCTTGGGGCTTGCACCATCTGAAACCATAGCCCAAGCTCTATGTTGGCCCCTTTCAGCCATGGCTGGAGTGGCTGGGATGCAGGGCACCACGTCCCTGTGCTGTACACATCTTGGGGACTCTGGGCCTGGCCCACAAAACCATTTTTTCCTCCTAGGCCTCTGGACCTGTGATGGGAGGGGCTGCTGTGAAGACCTCTGACATGCCCTGGAGACATTTTCCCTATGGTCTTTGGGATTATCATTTGGTTCCTTGTTACTTATGCAAATTACTGTAGCCCACTTGAATTTCTCCTCAGAAAATGGGATTTTCTTTTCTGTCTTATTGTCAGGCTACAAATTTTCCAAACTTTTATGCTCTGTTTCCTTTGTAAAACTGAATGCTTTTAACAGCACCCAAGCCACCTCTTGAATGCTTTGCCACTTAGAAATTTCTTCTGTCAGATACCCTAAATCATCTCTCTCAAGTTCAAAGTTCCACAAATCTCTACGGCAGGGGCAAAATGCTACCAGTGTCTTTGCTAAAGCATAACAACAGTCACTTTTGCTCCAGTTCTCAACAATTTTCTTACCTCCATCTGAGATCACCTCAGCCTGGATCTTATTGTCCACATCACTATCAGCATTTTTGGGAAAGTCATTCGACAAGTCTCTAGGAAGTTCCAAACTTTCCCACATTTTCCTGTCTTCTGAGTCATTCATATTGTTCCAACCTCTGCCTATTACTCAGTTCCAAAGTCATTTCCATATTTTTCAGGTATCTTCTCAGCAGTGCCCCACTCTACTCATACCAGTTTACTGTATTAGTCCATTTTCATGCTGCTGATAAAGACATACCTGAGACTTGACAATTTTCAAAAGAAAGAAGCTTAATTGGAGTTACAGTTCCATGTGGCTGGGGAAGCCTCACAATCATGGCAGAAGGCAAGGAGGAGCAACTCCCATCTTACACGGATGGCAACAGACAAAGAGAGAATGAGAAAGACGCAAAACCAGAAACCCCTGATAAAACCATCAGATCTCGTGAGACTTATTCACTACCATGAGAACAGTATGGTGAAAACAATCCCCATGATTCAATTATCTTCCACTGGATCCCTCCCTCAACACATGGGAATTATGGGAGTACAAATCAAGATCAGATTTGGGTGGCGACACAGAGCCAAACCATATCAACAAGTAAGAAAGCCAGCATCTTGTGGAGACATGGTATCACAACTGCAGAGTTTCTGCTATGCAAATACAAATACTGATGAAAATAATACTGTTGCCCTTCTGCAAAACAATGGCTGAGTTGCCACAGCCAGGAAAAACATTTCCCACTGAGACAGACCAAAATATCTAGCAAACCAGTATAATCTGAACAGACCATCTGAGAGAACGCATTGAGAAAGTTTTGACAGATAACTCAGATGCCAGGACTGAATGGGACAAAAGCTGAAAACCCAAACATGGTTGCCAAGTGCTAGGACATGTTCCAGACTCCGAAAAGTTCCTAAAGAAGGGGTGGCTCTGACCTGTGTAAGCGGCCAGACTTGGCAAGAGCAGGGCTGTCTTTGCCATGGAAATGAGCTGAGTCTGATCTGTATACCCTGCTGTCTATTGTCCCCTTTCAGATTTTCTGTCTGAACATGCTTGTACACAGTGCTGTCTCAGCTGTCCACCCAACTCCCTGGAGTGCTTTTGTCAGTGGCCGTCACCATAGTGCTTTCACCGGAGCCCCAGTCATCACACTGGAGTGCTTTTACTGGCAGCTTCCCACCAGAAAGTGTTTGCCTGTGATGCTGTCATTCTTTGAAGTGTCTTTGCCCACTGTTCCCCCAGATCCTCTCTGGAGCACTTTGCATCTTTGCCACCCCAGCCATCGCCACCAGAACACTTTTCATCTGTGATGTATCCCATGGAGTACTTCCCGCCTGTGGCACCCCCACCAGAGTACCTGCCAGCTATAGCACCCCGGCAGCCTTCCCCCGAGCAGTTGTGCCCACAGCTTCCCTGCCAGGCCTGATGGAGTCCTGTTGTCAGTGGTCTGGAAGTACCTTGGTCCTGCCAGCCCAGGTGGGGCTTGACCTTGAAGAATGAGAGGACAGAGCTGCAGACCTGGTCCCAGCCACCCAGGGTTAGAGCATGAAGCCCAGGAGTGTGGAGCTGAGCCTGGGCCCTCAGAAATAATCCAGAAATGAAGTAATTCAACTATATGTGAATTGTGCCACAGTCAAATCTTCAAGGGAAAACGATCATAAAAACAAAAAACTCCATCCAAAGAACAACAAGTTCAAAAGAAAAAGGAACATTAACTCTCACAGGTGAGAAAGAACCAGCACAAGAACTCTGGTAACATTAAAAGTCAGAGTATTTTCTTACCTTCAGATAATCACACTACATTCCTAACAATGGTTGTTAACTGGATTGAAATAGCTGAAATGTAAGACATAGAATTCAGAATTGGATGGCAAGTAAGTTCATCAAGATATAAGAATTGATTGAAACCAAATCCAAGGAAAACAGTAAAATCATCCAGCAGTTGAGAGACAATATAAACATTTTAATAAAGAACTTAACTGACCTTCTTGAAATGAAAACTTTATGACAGGAATTTCAAAACATAATTGAAAGCATTAACGACAGAATGGACTAAGCTGAGGAAAGAATCTCAGAGCTTGAAGCCCACTCTTTAGAAGCAACACAGGCAGACAGAAATAAGCAAATAAAAATTTTTAAAAAATGAACAAAATCTCAGAGAAATATGGGATTATGTCAAGAGACGAAATCTATAACATATTGCCATTCCTGAAAGAGAAGAGAGAGAGCATGCAACTAGGATAATGTATTTTGTATACAGTTCACAAAGCTTTTTCCCATCTTGCTACAGAGGCCACATGCAAATTCAAGAAATTCAGAAAACCCCTGTGAGATACTATGCATGACGATCATCCCCAAGACACATAGGCATCAGATTCTCCAAGGTCAGCGTGAAAGAAAAAAATCTTAAAGGCAACGAGAGAGAAGGGGCAGATCACTTACAAGGAGAACTCCATCAGGCTAACACCAGACCTTTCAGCAGAAACTGTACAAGCCAGAAGAGTTTAAAGGCCTGTGATCAACATCCTTATAAAAAGAAATTTCAACCAGGAATTCCATATGTCACTAAACTAAACTTTGTAAGACAAGGGAAAATGACATTCTTTTCAGATAAGCAAATGCCAAGGGAATTTGTTACCAATAAACCTGCCTTACAAGAGATTTTGAAGGAAGTGCTAAACATAAAAATGAAAGAATGATACCTGCCACCACAAAAACAAAGTGCAGCACATACCACATTGACACTGTAAAGCAACTATACAATGAAGTCTATATAACAACCAGCTAATAACACAATGACAGAATCAAATCCTCATATATCAATATTGACCCTGAAAGTCAATGGGTTAAATGCTCCACTTAAAAGGCATAGAGTAGCAAGTTTCATAAGGAACCAAGGTCCAAGTATTTTCTGTCTTTAAGAGACCATCTCATAAGTAATGACACCCATAGGCTCGAAGTAAAGGAATAGAGAAAGATCTATCAGGCAAACAGAAAACAAAAAAGGACAGAAGTTGCCATTCTTGTATTAGATAAAACAGACTTTAAACTAACAATAATTAAAAAGGACAAAGAAAGGCATTACATAAACCAACAAGCAGACTTAACTATTCTAAATATACACACCCAACATTGGAGCACCCAGATTTATAAAACTAGTTCTTAGAGATCTGTGAAGGACTGAGACAACCACACAATATTACTGGAGGACTTAAACACCTCACTGAAAGCATTGGACAGATCATTGAGGCAGAAAACTAACAAAAATATTCTGTATTTAAACTCAGCACTTGTACAATTGGACCTAATAGACATCTACAGAAAAATCCAACAACAACAGAATACATATTCTTAACTGCAAGTGACACATACTCTAAGATCAATAACACGCTCAGCCATAAAGCAAGTCTCAAAAAATTAAAAAAAATCAAAATTGTACCAAGTACACTCATGGACCGCAATGCAGTAAAGATAGAAATAAGTACCAAGAAAATTTGTCAAAACTATACAATAATGTGGAAGTTGAACAAGCTACTTCTGAATGACTTTTGGATAAATAATGAAATTAAGAAAGACATCAAATAATTCTTAGAAACTAGTGAAAACAGAGACCCAATATACCAGAATCTTTGGGACACAGTGAAAGCAGTGTTCAAAGGAAAGTTTATAGTGCTAAATACCCACATCAAGAAGTTAGAAAGGTCTCAAATTAACAGCCTAATGTCACACACAGAGTAACTAGCAAAACAAAAGCAAACCAACCCCTCGGTTAGCAGAAGAAAATTAAAAAAAAAAAATTGGCCAAAAATTTTCTTTTTTTGTTGTATTTCTGCCAGGTTTTTGTATCAGGATTATGCTGGCCTCATAAAATGAATCAGTGAAGAGTCCCTCTTTTTCAGTTTTTGGAATAGTTTCAGTAGAAATCGTACCAGCTCTTCTTTGTACCTCTGGTAGAATTCAGCTGTACATCTGTCTGTTTCTGGGCTTTTTTTGGTTGTTAGGTATTTATTAGTGCCCTAAGTTTAGAACTTATTATTGGACTATTCAGCGATTCAATTTCTTCCTGGATCAGTCTTGCAATGTATATGTGTCCCGAAATTTATCCATTTCTTCTAGATTTTGTAGTTTATGTGCCTAGATGTGTTTATAGTATTCTCTGATGGTTGTTTGGATATCTGTGGGGTCAGTGGTGATATTCCCCTTATCATTTCCAATTGTGTCTATTTGATTCCTTTCTCTTTTTTTTCTTTATTAGTCTAGTTAGCAGGCTGTTTTATTATTTTCTTTCAAAAAAAAGACAGCTTCTAGATTTGCTTATTATTATTATTACTACTATTTTTTTTGAAGAGGTTTTTGTGTCTCTATCTCCTTCAGTTCATCTCTGATCTTGGTTATTTCTTATCTTCCGCTAGCTTTGGGGTTCTTTGGTTCTTTTAGTTGTGATGTTAGGCTGTTCATCTGATTTTTTTTTTTTTTTAGCTTTTTAATATGGGGATTTAGTGCTGTAAATTTCCCTCTTAACACTTTTTTACCTACGTCCCAGAGATTCTGCTACATTTTCTCTTTGTTCTCATTAGTTTGAAAGAACTTCTTGATTTCTGCCTTGCTTTCACTATTTACCCATGAATCACTCAACAACACGTCATTCGGTTTCCATATAGTTGTGTAGTTTTAAGTGAATTTCTTAGTCCTGAGTTCTAATTTGATTGTCCTGTGGTCTGAGAGACTGTTTGTTATGATCTCAGTCATTTGCTGAGGAGTGTTTTACTTCCAATTATGTGATCAATTTTGGAGTAAGTGCCATCTGATCTTACACAAACCTAGCAAAAACAAGCAATGGAAGAAAGATTCCCTATTTAATAAAAGGTGCTTGGAGAACTGGCTAGCCTTATTCAGAAGATTGAAACTGGACCCCTTCCTTACACCTTATACAAAATTAACCCCAAATGAATTAAAGACTTAAATGTAAAACTCAAAACCATAAAAACTCTATAAGAAAATCTAGGCAGTGTCATTCAGGACATAAGCATGGGCAAAGATTTCATGACGAAATTCCAAAAGCAATTATAACAAAAGAAAAAATTGACAAATGGGATCTAATTAAACTAATGAGCTCCTGCTCAGCCAAATAAACTATCATCACAGTGAATAGACAACTTACAAAATGAGAGAAAATTTTTGCAATCTATCCATCTGACAAAGGTCTAATGTCTAGTCTACAAGAAACTTAAAGAAATTTACAAGAAACAACTCCATTAAAAAATTGAACAAAAGATGTAAGCAGACATTCTCAAAAAAAAAAAAAGAAAAAAAAAGGACAATCATGTGGTCAAAAAATCATACAAAAATGAGCTCAACATCACTGATCATTAGAGACATGCAAATCAAAACCACAATGAGACCATCATGCCAGTCAGAATAGTGATTATTAAAATGTCCAGAAAAGGCCGGCGGCTCACGCCTGTAATCCCAGCACTTTGGGAGGCGGAGGCGGGCGGATCATGAGGCCAGGAGATCGAGACCATCCTGGCTAACACGGTGAAACCCTGTCTGTACTAAAAATTCAAAAAAATTAGCCAGGCGTTGTGGCGGGCACCTGTAGCCCCAGCTACTCGGGAGGCTGAGGCAGGAGAATGGCGTGAACCCCAGAGGCGGAGCTTGCAGTGAGCCGAGATGGCGCCACTGCACTCCAGCCTGGAGGACAGAGCGAGACTCCGTCTCAATAAATAAATAAATAAATAAATAAATAAATAAATAAATAAAATGTCCAGAAACAACAGACACTGATGAAGTTGCAGAGAAAAAGAAACACTTTTACATGTTTGTGGGAGTGTAAGTTAGTTCCACCATTATGGAAGACAGTGTGGCAAGTCCTCAAAGATCTAGAGGCAGAAATGCCATTTGACTCAGCAGTGCCATTATTGGGCATATACCCAAAGGAGTATAATTTATTCCACTATAAATATACATGCGTGTGTATGTTCATTGCAGCACTATTCACAATAACAAAGACATGGAATCAACCCAAATGCCCATTAATAATATATTGGATAAATAAAATGTGGTACATATACACCATGGAATACTATGCCACCATATAAGAATTGAAATCATGTCCTATGCAGCAACATGAATGGAGTTGGAGGCTATTATCCTAAGCAAATTAACACAGGGACAAACAAACAAATGCCACATTTTCTCTATTATAAGTGGGAGCTAAAGACTGAATACACATGGGCACGAAGATGCGAACAAATCATGGTAGGGACTGGTTGATGTAAAAGGGTGGGAGGCAGGCATGGGTTAGAAGGCTACCTGTCAGGTACTATGCTCACTACGTTTGTGATGGGATCATTCATACACCAAGTCTCAGTGACACGCAGTTTATCCATGTAACAAACCTGCACAAGTATCCCTTGAACCTAAAATGAAAGTTAAAGTAAAAGGGAGGGGGGGGGAAGAAAATAGGTGGAAGGCAGGACTGTTTACCAAATATTAAAGAATTACTGATAGATTCCAATGAGAATTACATTCTCTGTTATGCATTTTCTGTCATATGACACAAAATATGAAAGTAAGTAATTTTAAAATACTTATCACTGTTTTATATTTATTTAAGTATCCTTATTTACAATGCAGCGTTCAAGAAACATTATTTGTGTATGATTTATTTTGAAAGAAAGTGTTTACAGAACACTTTATATGAATTAAAATAATTTTATTGAAATTTTTTAGCTAACTGCGGAAGAGTATGTTTTTGCAATGAGATAAAAGGCCAATAACAAGTGTTAAACATAGTTCAAATAATATTAAATTGCATGTTGGATGAGCCATGGGACTTTCTCACAGAGACTTCTCTATTTTCTTAGCATATTTCTTCTTTTATCTCTAGCCGGGGGCAGAGTGAGGTCTCTTCTTGCTGGTCTCCTTGCTCTTTTCTCCAGAGAGCTCACCTATGCTCTTTCAACATCAACATTTTTACTTCCTAGATGCCATTCTCTTGTTCTGTCTCTTATCTTCTTCCAAGTTAATAACCTTCCATGCATTCAGTGCTTTAATGGCCTTTCCAGCTGGAGATTATTTTGTACTACAGACCACCCAACACCTCCAAAGCAGAACCCAGTCTCTGATGCCTGCAGATCAATTTCCCTCCTGAGGCCTCTCTTTCATGGATTCAGTGGATTCAATCTATACCTCATGGTGTTCTTGGACTCCTCTTCTGATGGAGTTATTAAAGACAGGTAACATGTGCTGAGTATTTACTAAGTGACACTGCACGCTCAACATTTCACAGGCATGATATAATCCACTTCTCACACCAACACTATGCAGCTGCTGCTGTGAATAACGCTATTTTATGGGTGAAGAAACTAAAGTTTGAAGTGGATAAACAACTTCTTCTGGTCACAAAGTTAATAAGTGACAAAATGGAAACAGAAAACTAGTTTTTTTTAGACTCTAAAGCAACCGAGTATGTGTTCTTAACTACTCTGTGAAAAGGATTCTTTACCTCATGACTGGTCATTTATCAAGCTGTATTAGTGTTGTTTAGATATTTCAGGTCCGGTTCTGACAAGTCCCACTCCCTTAGTCCCAGTTCAGGTCTTTAAACATCAAACAGGAATAAACATAACAACGTCCTTGCTTATATCTGCCTTACTTATACAAGCATCCTTCTCTTTGATGCTTTCAACATATTCATGCCTAAATAATTGTTTTAAATTATCACTTTTATTATCAGTATCTCAGCTATTTTAAACAATTATTGTGTCCTATATAGGCTAAGTCTCAGATAACCTGCTACATCTTCTGCCCCAACTTCTATGCACAGTCTCTATCTACAAAATTCCTTCTGCAATGTTTTTCATGCTGTGACTGCATGATCCCCAAATTTCAGCCTTCTCTTTGGCAGATACTAAGTGGATGGGCATCTTATCCAACAATATCCAATCTACAGGTGGCTTTATCTAAAGAATGACTTACCAAACCAAACTTCTGTCTCAGAAATTTGGCCATGTAAGAAAAACCAACTCAGAGCAGGAAAGAGTAGCAGTAGAGATAGTCACAAAAATATTAATCTGAGCATGGCAATAGCTGGAGGTATGAGAAGGAAGCACATTTAACTCTTGTTACTGAGTCGATGATATAATACTCTTGTTTCTTCAGAGCCCTGGAGCCTGAACCACACTCGGGTATGATAATCTGGTCACTGTGAAGCCAGGTCAACTTCATTTTTTTTTTTTTCTTTTTTGATGGTTCTTTGGTTATTTGGAGATCTTGCCATGCATTATCTTCATTTCTACGTTTGCTCTGAAAAAACATACAGACAACAAAAAACAACTACATGTTACTTGAGGAATTTGAGTAGGATTGTGTTTTTTTCCCTGAAAGATCACAACACAAGATCTTTGCTTTTTATTGCATTAATTCATATAATAATAATATAAGCTGAAAATCTGAAAAGCTTTGGTCTAGAACTGTACTGAATTTTGGGTTTTGTTAGATATTGGAATATTTGCATATGCATAATGAGATATATTGGGGAGAAGATTAAAACCCTAAACCACCAACTTATTTATACTTCATATACACCATATACATGTAGCCAGAAGGTAATTTTATATGATATTTTAAGGAATTTTGTGCATGAAACAAAGTTTGTGTGCATTGAACCATCAGAAAGTAAAGACGTCACTGCCTCAGCCAGCCACGGCCACAGAAACAATATCTGATTGTTTGGCATCACCATCATTCCTGACTGTGAAATTATATGCTACCAATAAGCAATTATTTTCTCATACTTATTCGTACACGAATACTTAACAGTAAAATATATATATATATATTATATATATATAAAAAATGTACCATTAATACAGTGAAAAAACAATGTGTTCGGAGTAACTAAGCAACACAGTCACCTCACCAGAATACCTATAGAAGCTGTTAAACAACATCAACAAACCATGGGAAGATTTTATTTTTTTCCTATCATGCTGTATTTTGATTAAAAGGTTAATATACACTGCATTTTATTTTTCTTTGGTGAAAACATACCATCAGAAGCAGTTGAGGAACCAGGAAATGGGTTCTCTAGGGATGAGAAAGCATTCTGCTTGATGGGTCTTTAAAATGTTTTCTCTATGCTCATTTCCTTCATTAACAATGGTTTCTGTCTTAGAAGCTACTCTTTGATTTTCTAGACTGACAATTTCTTCTTCTCTTATGAGTGCACACCATTCTAATCCTTTAATTAGCCCATCATATCACACATTTTCACCATAACATCATCAGTATTACTTTTTCTTTTTCTTTTTTTTTTTTTTTTTTTGAGACGGAGTCTCGCTCTGTCGCCCAGGCTGGAGTGCAGTGGCCGAATCCCAGCTCACTACAAGCTCCGCCTCCCGGGTTTACGCCATTCTCCTGCCTCAGCCTCCCGAGTAGCTGGGACTACAGGCGCCCGCCACCTCGCCCGGCTAGTTTTTTGCATTTTTAGTAGAGACGGGGTTTCACCGTGTTAGCCAGGATGGTCTCGATCTCCTGACCTCGTGATCCACCCGTCTCGGCCTCCCAAAGTGCTGGGATTACAGGCTTGAGCCACCACGCCCGGCAGCATTACTTTTTCTGTAGAGTTAACATCACCCTCATCATCACTGGTATCATGATCACCTTGATTCAGAAACATTTTGTCTATTTTCCCATTAGTCAATGAGTAAACACCTGGAGTCTCATTACCGACGTTAAAAGCTTTTTTGATATTCACTTCTTTCAGCTTACTATGGATTCTGAAGATACATATTTTATATATATAAGAAGGTCAGACATCAATTTTTTTTTTCTCACTTGACACATGGAATCCTTCAAAGCCATGACCATGTTCATCATTATCACTGAACATAGTGATATCACAGGCAAGAGGTTGTGTTAGGCACTCACAAATGTGTCTTTACTCACTGTGTTCCAAGCATTGGCAATAGCATATGTGGCATCTTTCATCCTAATTTCCTTTTGAAAATCTTCCACACTCATGCCTCTGTTCATTGTTTCTAGCATGCTATTCAAAAAAATGTTTGCGTATTAGTCTTCATTGAGAGAAAGATACTCTGTTAAACTGGCTGAATTAATGAAGTTACATTTGGGGGAAACTATGTAGCATAAACATTATTTTCCATGAGAATTTCAGCTGGAGGATGAGCAGAACTGTTGCCATGGAAAAACAAAATCTTGCTGTTATTATGTAGCTCAGCTTCCCTGCAGTGAGCATAAGTCACTTGTACAAAATATTTGTGAAATAAATCTGAAAAGATGTTCCTAGTGGTCCATACCTTTTTGATAGTATAATAGTGAACTTAAGTAACTCCTTGAAAACAGCAAGAATGGAAGGTTTTGCCTATCACAGAAAGTTTACACTTACGTGTGCCTGCTTCATTAGCACATCCCAGTACAGCTTATTCTGTTCTTGGCACCCTTAATACTTAGGGGCTGTCTCATGAACTGCCATCATTGTCTTTCTGTGGTATTTACACCAAAATTAGTATCATCCCTGGCATGTTGTTTCATCAGCATTATAGAATTGTTCCGGCTTCAGATTTTTATCAGTGATAACCTTGGCAAACTTGTCAATAAATTTCTTTGCTGCTTTGTGATCAGTGGATGCCTTATCACAACAACTCTTCAAAAATTTAATGTCATGTCTTTTCTTAAATGTTCACTATAAGCTTCTTAAATACTAACAGTTCCCTTCAATGTACAGTTCTTTCTGATAAATCTTTACTTGGTTCTTGATCAGTGTACCATTAAGTGACATGTGTTCATTGCAATGCTAATGGATTCACTCTTTCAATACGTAATCAAGATCTTCATCTTTAGTTTTTTTCAGTGTTTTTCTGCTTTACATTACCTGTTCATCACTTTCAACATAGAACTTCAACAATGTATTCTTCTGTTTCTTCAGGTCATATATGCTGTCATTCCAACGAATGTCTTCGGTAAGACATTTCATACTCACACTGCTGTCTGGATTCTCAGAGAGCAGAATCCAGCTGTGTCTGGTTTCTCAGGCAGCAATATGAGCATAACACAGCCTGATTTTCTGTGTTATAGACAAACATAAATGTTTCCTCTTGTTCTTGTTACTGGTACCCACAGGGATACCTTCAGGTCTTTTTGACATTTCCAACAATATTTCTGCACCACAAAGCAGAGCATAAACAACAACAACAACAACAACAACAACAACAACAAAAAACACAGAAATAGCTTGGGCCCATGTGGGGCATCATGGTAAACTTGCTGTTGGTGCGTTTGACATGCACCTGTTCTATTTTTTACACTTTGTGGGCATGCTTATGTGGGAGAATCTGGGCATACAGAGTAAGGAAATATCACAACTGAAGGAATCTGGGAGGTATTTTTTCTCTTGAAGATGTGGAGTGTATTAGTCAGAGTCTTCAAGAGGGACAGAACTAATAGGATAGATGTATATATAAAGGGGAGTTTATTAAGGAGTATTGACTCACATGGTCACAAGGGGAGGTCCCACAATAAACTGTGTACAACCTGAGGAGCAAGGATGCCAGTCCGAGTCCCAAAACTGAAGAACTTGGAGTCTGATGTCTGAGGGCAGGAAGCATCCAGCATGGGAGAAAGATGTAGGCCAGGAGACTAACCCAGTCTAGTCTTTTCGTATTGTTCTGCCTGTTTTTATTCTGGCCATGCTGGCAGCTGATTAGATTGTGCCCACCCAGATTGAGGTTGGGTCTGCCTTTCCCAGTCCACTGACTCAAATGTTCATCTCCTTTGGCAACACCCTCACAGACACACCCAGAAACAATAATTTGCATCCTTCAATCCAATCAAATTGACACTCCATATTAACCATCATATGGAGTAAACGGTGTTTTGTGTGTTTTGACCATGACATGTCACATCAGGTCAGATGTAAAATTTTCCACTTATGGCACCATGTCAGCTCTCAAATAGTTTTAGATTTTGAAGGATTTTGGATTTTAGAATTTTTGATTAGGGATGCTTTACCTATAATAACTACTGACAATTACTACTAGTACCCCATCTATCAGGAACTGTGCTAAGTTCAAATATCTTGTCTCATTTAGTTCTCACAATCTTTTCAAGTAGGTTGCATTAACCTTCAATAACAGATAAGGTAACGGGGGCTCAGTAAGATGCATGAATCAACCCCAAACCATACACCTAGTAAACGGCAAAGCAGAGGCTTAAGATCAGGTCTGTGTGATTCCAGAATCCACATCCCTGTAATGTTCCACCAACTCTTTACCTGATTTTAAGGACCCTATAATTTCCTGACATAGAACTTTCTGACTTATTATTCCGTTTTTTATGAAGCAGGCATTCTTGTTGTTTCACTAAAATTTAGTCTTATTTTATTCACTTGTTGTTTTGTTTTGCGTTTTTTTAAGGAGATTTTGTTCCTTGAGCCTAGATTACCTTTTGACTTCATGTAATTAAACCCTAACATTCCTTTAAGATTCAGCTCAATCCTTAATTATCTTTAAAATTCCTTTTTCCACCCAACTTATTCCACAGCAAGAACACACAATGTTACATTATTTAATCTCTCTTTCCACTGATTAATATTGCTTTATATAAGATTTTTCTACCTATAAGGTCAATTTGGTATCTGGAATCATGTCTTATTTTTTATCACTATGAAATCACCTTTATAAGTTGAAGTCATGGTAGACTTTACCACATCACATATTTAATTTTTGTTTGATTAAAATTTATTTTAAACTTATTTATTATTAATATGTTAAATTTAAATTAATTAAGTACTATGTATAAAATATATAACGTGTTTAGTTTTACACTGAGAGATTTGAGAATAAAGTACAACTTCGATCAATCTTAAAGTCATTTTAGTCACTTGACAAAGAATTTTTCTTTATTTGTGGATTCAAACGATGTACGTCAGTTTAGTTTTATTTCTATGCTAGTTCAAATAGAAGAGATGATAGTGAACATCTCTGTTTTTGTTGCTCAGCTCTCATTCTCTCTGTCCTCCTGGTAGCAAACTCACAGTTTTATTTAGCGAACAACACTCCTTTATTCTTAGTCCATAGAGTTCAGTTCAGAAATCACCCCTTTTGGCTCCTGGCCCTTTGGAACTGCATTGCTTTGTTCACTTTCACTCAGGAATAACAGGAATCCAATCTAAAAAAAATAAAATTCAAGGAGATCTTTTTCTGGAACTATTGAAAGAAAGGCACGATTCTTCTCTCCTGAGCATGTTAGTAATGAGGAGGATGTGGGCCTGGAACTACTTGAGACAATAAGAGGAGCCTGAGAATAAACCCAATGGAGAAATAAGCAGAGATGGAGAGAAACCAAGTTTAGACGGCATTGAACAAGTCCTTGGATCAAACTGTGCCACAACCTGCTCTCATCTCTACAGACGCGTGAGCCAACAGGTTTCCTTTTTTGGCATAAGTCAGTCTAAGCTGAGATTTCTGTCATGTAAAATCACAGGAGTTCTAATCAATTTATGTTCTTTTATCAAATAAGAAATTACATTTTTCATCGTCCATCTCTTCCAAAAGAAACAGATAAACTCCATACATCCCACTTACTCTATAGACTATGTGGTTAGTCACTGTTTGACCCCATTGTACCAAAACCATGCATTGTATAACTTTCAAAGGTCTGATAATAGGTAAAATAGACAAATAGCAAACTCTGATACTGCTAAGTCTATATGCATCTTTAAAAATGTCCATTTTCTGTTATTTAAAACAGATCTATATATATATTTTTTGTTTTGTTTTTTCTCCTATTCTTGTGCTTTGTGTTGGTATAGGAAGGTGGTATCTGCCCTAGTTTATAGGAATGTGAAGGTGTAGAGGCTTGATGATTCACCTGAAGTTAACAGGCATGTATAGGCATGACTCTGTACATAAGACATGACCTACATATTTCTAGACTGACTGGATAAGTCTTCAGGGCAAACAATCCCAAATTAAGCAATACACATCAATGGAGTTTTGAAATAGAAA
This sequence comes from Macaca fascicularis, assembly GCF_037993035.2. Classification (NCBI taxonomy): domain Eukaryota; kingdom Metazoa; phylum Chordata; class Mammalia; order Primates; family Cercopithecidae; genus Macaca; species Macaca fascicularis. Next base: position 47,234,027 of record NC_088376.1, read on the forward strand.
CATTTTTAATTTCTTTGTCATAAAAAAGTTAAAAGATTTCTAGCTGAAATGTCTTGCTATTGCATTTGGAAGTAAGTTGATACAGTAGTCCTTCTCACACAGACGTATTATCGACATGCATTACACTAGAATATTTATTAGCAGCATTCATTGAGCTGTAAATCACTGAGGAGGTCCAGGATTAGCAAGATATTAATGTTTAACTGCATGAAGATTACCATTAATTTTATCTTTCCAAGTATTACAGTTTATAAAGACAGTCACATAATTTCAGCTTAAATGTCCCTTAAGTCATAATTTGACTATAACTGAATCTTGCTGTTAACCGAGACTTTATAGAAAAAAAAAAATCAATCAGAATTAACAAAAGCCTTAGTTGGCTGTGATTATGTTGAATACTAAACCACTCAGGAAGTACTTTGGACTTGGTATTCTCATTGCAAGATCTAGTCTGCTGTAGATTAAATGCTTAGGTGCCTCCAAATTTTTATATTGAAAACCCTAATCCTGGCTGGGTGTGGTGGCTCATGCCTATAATCCCAGCACTTTGGGAGACTGAGGCGAGCAGATAACCTGAGGTCAAGAGTTCAAGACTGTCCTGGCCAAAATGATGAAATGCCACCTCTACCAAAAATGCAAAAATTAACCAGTCATTGTGGCACGCACTTTTAGTTCCAGCTGCTTAGGAGGCTGAGGCACGAGAATTGCTTGAATCCAGGAGACGGAAGTTGCAGTGGTAGGAGATCATGCCACTGCACTCCAGCCTGGGCGACAGACGCGACAGAGTGAGATGCTACCAAAAAAAAAAAAAAAAAAAAAAAAAAAGAAAACCCTAATTTGGAGGTTGGGACTTTGGAAGGTAATTAGAGTTAGATGAAATGATGAGGGTGGAGCTCTCATGTTGGGATAATGCCCTTATGAAAGGCTCTCTATATGTATCATGTTAGGATACAGTAAGAAGGCAGCCATCTATAAACTAGGGAAAGGGCCCTCACCATGAACTTGACCATGCTGGCAGCCTGATCTCAGACTTCTACCCTTCAAAACTGAGAGATATAAGCATTTGTTGTTGAAGCTATCCAATCTATGGTACTTTGGCATAGCAGCTCAAACTGACTGAGATATAGACCATACAAAAACAAATTATGTGTCTATTAGAATGTTTACGGCTGCAAGTAAAAGAATACCCAATTAATTAAACGTGAATTAAATAAAAAGTGTTTATTATCTGATATAAAAAGAAGTACGGAGTTGGTTGGTTTGCGTTTTAACTTCTGTCAAGGTGTTATTAAGGACCAGGGTGTTTTTCTGTTTTTTCCCTCTTTCATTCTTAGAGCTACAAAATAACCACTGAGCAACATGCATATCTTCACACAACACATAGAAAAGCAGTAATAAATCTTATGTATTGGTTATGAAACTCTTTCCTAGAATCCCAGCACATCTGTGATGAGTTCCCTTGACCAGCACTGGTTTATACATTTAGTGGAATGCATAAGCTGGAATAATTTTTGGAGAAGTGAGAGTCTGATACGTTCATTGTCTAGAGAGGGCAGAGAGAAGAGAGAATTTGTATGTGAACCACTGGTGTCTAAATTTTCAGACTGTCTTGCCGTCTGATTGCTTTGCAGACAGTCAGAAATAGCAGCTCTTTGCCAAATGAAATAGTATATTAGAATCCCAAGTTAAAGATTGATGGGTTTGCCTTTGAGAAAGGTAGAAGGGAAACTTCCACTGAAATCCTTCTTTTTTTTTGAGACTCTTTTTTATCTAGAATTTGGATTCTACCTAGACAGTAGGTCTACAAGCTAAAGAAACCCTTCCTAGTTTGATCTGTTGTCAATAAATGCATCGTTTTGCATTATAATAGAAACTATGCTCTTAAATAAATGGGCATGCTTCCTTTCATTCATTGTTGTAATTTTCCCTTTGGGCCCTGCTGTTGTCAAAGGCCTATGTGTGTTTTATAAATGGAGCTCTAGGCTATTGTGCTATGATAGAAATCTACCTTATTTAATAATAGGAATCTTTTCTATATTCAAGACAATATAAACATAATTATGTTGTTTGGAATGCCCTATTTCTGACATGCTTCTTATCCTGACAGCTGCTTTGCTTTTAAGCTTAAAAAGTTAATATTCAAGTAAGCACACACATACAGACACACACTAAAACAATAACAAAACTCTAAAAAATGCCAGACCAAAGCCTATTTAAATTTATAATATTTAAATATTAATAATAGAGAAATTCCTTTTTCTACATTCATTGCTTAACATTGTTGAAGCATTGCTTTGCTACTTTTACATTTTAAATACAATGCAATTAACATTTACTGAGTTTCTAAAATATAAAAGTCATTATACTGAGTTCTGTAGGGACACAACTAAATAAATTTGCTTTTTATAAGAAATTAATCATCCACAAATGATATAGATCAATATGCAAATAACTTTAATGCAAGGTATCAGCCATGTACCTGAAGTTTAAACAGTGACTATGGTAACAAGCAGTTAAGCTTCTCTGGCAGGATCTGGGGAGGTTTTATGAAGGAGTAATCTACAGGTTTGACTTTTAGGATGGGCAAACAAAGGAAAGTAGGACTCTTGGCACTCCAAATTGTGAGATCTAAACAAGAAGGAATGCAGTGCGTATCATGAGGTAAAAAAATGAGCGGTCATACAGTCAGACTATAAAGTCAAATTGACTAAAGCAGGCAAGGGACTTGAAATATGGACTTGGGCTGGTTTGAAAGTAATACGAAACAGGATGGAAGCAATACTAAGCTGCTGAATATTCCTGGCCATAGCCAAGGCACGATCGCTTGCTTTAGAACTCCCATACCTCTGTCTGCAAATCACTAACCTTTGTTGAACACTCTGTTCTAGTCAACAATCTAAGTGCTGCAATTGTACTGATTCATATTATCCTTAGAAAAACCCTGTTAATCACTTACTACTATAAACTCACATTAAAAAATCAAGAAATGTAGACAAGTAGAGATTCAGAAACTTGCCCAAGTTCTTTCAACTTGTCTAAGGTCACACTCTTAATTACTACCTCTGTGAATGAGAAGAAAAATAATTATTTCTTCTTAATAAACAGTATTTACATATTTTTATTAAAAGAAAAAAGATCATAAGTCAAAGTGCATATTTCTTATGTTAAAATTATTTGTCTAATGATTTACCGTAGCAAATTTTCAATATAAACTTCAATTCCTGTAATTCCCTCCACAAGAAGAAATCTCATAGAATACTTAACAATACTGCATTAGTTATAAATATTTCATCTGAAAAAGAAAACTGGAAGCCATTCAGAATATTACAACATTTAAAGTATTTATTATTTAAAACAAAAAGGAAAAGGCTTTATTATACTTATTTAGTGGATCCATGGAACACTGGAATTGCAAGGGACTGAATTAATCATTATCTAGGCCAGAATTCAATCTGGCTGCCCTCAGATATTATTTATTTGCCTGCAAAGTGATGTATTTTCTGCTTCAAATTAATTACATTTTCTAATTTTTCTGAATATTGAATAAATTCCATTTTTCTGAAACAGAATTAGTTGGCAATTAAAAAAGAATTGGAAATTCCATCTAAAAATATCTATTTCCAGCATCTCATAAAAGATGAAATGTGGTGCAACGGGGACCACCCATTCCTATGACAGCAATCAACTAGAGCTGAGTACAGACTGGTTCATTCGGATGTATTCTGTACTACCTGATTAGTCAAAGATCATGTGTTGGTTTTCCATTAATACATAACCAATTACCATAAACATAGCAACTTAAAACAATACCTATTTATTAGCCTTACATTTTCGTAGGTCAAAAGTTTATAGTAATTTGTTCTCCACTTCATGGGTGGCATCTCTGCTAAGGATCTCACAGGGCCACAGTAAAAATGTCAGTCAGGCTGGGCTCTTACCTAAAGACTCTAGGGAAGAATCTGCTTCCAAGCTCACCCCGATTGTTGGCAGAATTCTGTTCCATGTGGTTGTAGAACTGAGGTCCCCATTTCCTAGTTGGTACTATGTCAGGGATCATTCTCAGTAATTATGGGCCACTCTTAGCTCCTTTCCCCATGTCCCCTTCATCTTCAGAGCCAACAGTGGAATATCTGTCATGTTAAATCCTTACTTATTTATTCATTTATATTTTGAGATGGAGTCTCAAGCTGTCTGCCAGGCTGGAGTCAGTGGCATAATCTCAGCTCACTGCAACCTCCGCCTCCCAGGTTCAAGCACTTCTCCTGCCTCAGCCTCCTGAGTAGCTGAGATTACAGGTGCCCGCCACCACGCCAAGCTAATTTTTGTATTTTTAGTAGAGATGGGAGTTTCACCATGTTGGCCAGTCTGGTCTCGAACTCCTGACCTCAGGTGATCCACCAGCTTCGACCTCCCAAAGTGCTGGGATTACAGGTGTGAGCCATTGCGCCCAGTCGAATCCTTATATTTTTAATCTCTCTGAATTTCCCTTCTACAACCACCTAGGAAAAACTGTCTGCTTTTAAAGGGCTGATGTGATTAGTTTGGCGGTCATGTGACTAATCTTTTTTAAGGACAACTGATTAGTAACTTTCATCCGGCAAATACTTTTGATCATGTAATATAATAAGATTATAGGAGCAACATCAGTGCTGATATTACGGGACCATTTTAGAATTCTGTATACAGTAGATAGCAGTGGTCTTCTTGACTATTGTAAATACAAAAGTACCAAATGTACATGAGTATGTAGAGTCATTGAAAGTCTTGTAACTGGAAGGAGATATATTGGTACCGCTATGCTGTAATGCTATTGAATAGAACATGTGCATGCATGCTTTGTAACACAGAAATCCTGCATCCAGGTACATGCTCAATAGAAATGTGCATTTAATAATATGCAAATTAGGACTCACAGCAAATGTTCTATGATTGTGTAATATCCCTTATAGAAAATACAGAAAATCCTCCTTTAAGGGACCCCTTATAGAAAATAATCTCATTTTCTGAATATTATAATTGACTTATGGACAGTGTCAACATTGCAGTCTTTGGCCATCTTTTGAATATTTTTGAGGTCTTCCATTTATAGCTGACTGTATTTGCCTGAAGTGCATTAAGGAAGACCCTTGGAAAAATTCTATAAATGAGATTTGAAACTTAACGCTATCATATAACAATTGTTTTATTTATTTATTTATTTATTTTTTGTAGGAAGTAGATGACACATTTCAACTTTGGGTATTGTCTATTATCTTAGCTAGGTATGTGAAAGTCTATGCACTCCTTCCCAGAGATAGGCTATGTGTTTGCCTAAGGGAGGAGAATATGTAACATCTGAAGTTCTTTACAGAGAGTCCCTTTGTCTAGAAATTATATTTGCTTGCTTTATTTCCCCTAAAGAATTGGTGAGACACATGTCCCTTGGTATCTCAAATAAAGACAGAAATAAAATATGATTGGATGCTACTTATAAGCCACTTATTTCAGTTCTGACAGAAGGAAGAATAATGGTCAGAACACCTGCTCTTCTCTGTTGCTGAAAGGTTGACCTGGCAGTGGCTCGTTTTAGGACGTTAGACAATATCCTTATGTGTTCTCCGTCCCCGGCAAGGTGCGTACTCAGGATCAATAGCAGTTATGAAGATCAGTGAATACCACCTTAGATGAAAGCTTTCAGCAGAAAGGAGAATGTGTTGGCATTTTATGTGTTAGGAAATAAAAGCAGAGGGAAATCATTACGGTGTCTCTGATATTTTCGAAGTTATACCTTATTGCAATTAAAATAAATCATAGGGTAATCTTGGACATAGAATATAGATAGCCCTAAATTCAGCGGGCCCTAAGACACATATACAGTCCATTGTTTTTCCTTTTTCTCCTTTTACCTAGTATACAATGTTAACTTCATAAGATTTTTTACGTCAAGAAAAACATCATTCGCATTTTACTTCTATTTAAACAATATTTGTCTTTCTGCTTTTCTAGAGCTTTTCCCAATTTAAGAGACTTCTGTTGAAATTGCTATATATAATTGTACCTATCATTATTACATTTGATAGTCATTAAAGTTGTTAACAAATATTGCTAATTTCTTGTCTTCTCTCCTTCTTGGCACAGGGTAGGATTTTACTTTTCCATCAGTGAATACTTCACTATGTGCCCTTTTCTTTCTATGATGCCAATTGGGAATAGAAGCTCCGTCAGCCTGGGCCACAGAGGAAGTAAGATAGTTACGTAGAACAGAAGTCCAGCCAATTTACAATAGATGTAGCATAAAAAATATTCCTGTGTTGAGGTTTTTGAGTTCTTATTGTAGCATATCCCAGCTATCCTGATTTATCCATGGTCAGAACAGTTTTGAGACTCCTTCAAGCTTGTCAAAATCATTCTGTGATTTCAATTGAAATTCACTAGCACATGCAATTTGCATGGACAGAACAGAGGTTTACAATGTTCAAATGTTAGGCTTTTGTTTGTTTTGAGGCAGGGTTTCACTCTGTCACCCAGGCTGGAGTACAGTGTCACAATCATGCCTCACTGCAACCTTGAGCTCTCTGGACTCTGGAAATCCTCCCACCTCAGTGTCTTGAGTAATTGGGACCACAGGTGTGCACCACCATACCCGGTTAATTTTTGTACTTTTTGTAGAGACAGAAATTTGCCACATTTCCCAAGCTGGTGTTGAATTCCTGGGCTTAAGCTATCCTTGCGCCTTGGCCCCCAAAGTGTCAGGAGCGTAAATCACCACACCTAGGAAAATATTAGTTTTTCACTGTTAAATTATGTGATTACTTTTCTATCATGCCAAACATAACATAACTGAACTTTAAGTTCTCTTCAATTTTTTTTTCAACATAGGAATGAAATTTGACTTTCAATAAAAATAATAATTTTCTACTTCATCAATACTCTTTATGAGTTGGTTGTTTTGGGGAAGACATACCTAGTAGTCTCCCCATCTTTTATGAACTTGTATTCTAAGTTATAATAAACACTAAAGGCATTCCAATTTTATGCATACCTTGTTGACAACATGCATATTCTGCAAACATATTTTGCTTGTTAATGTGTAACAAACTGACACTTGAATTTGAATTGCTCTTATTCTTCTGCCCACCATATAAAACATGTTCACAAATCAGCTGATACATTTTAAAGTTTGTTAATGTTTTCATTTAGTGCCAGTTTTAGATTCTGAAAATGGTGTACGATGGTTCTCAGATGAGCTCTAAAATAATACCTACATGGAATTTGGCATACTAGAATGATTAATTGATTATAATTACTTTCACTTTATGTAGACAATTGATTGTGAGTTTTGATTGATTAGACTCAAATGCAGATGTAGAACTTCAAATGTCTAAAATACTTGGTTTTTCCCATAATCTATTGGAAAGTCTTGCAAAAGCCAGGAGAGGGCTGCTGCCTGGTTTTCAAGGGGCAGATACTATGTTGGCGAATTCACCGGAGTCCTTGAAACTGGTAAATAACCATTGAAAATCAGTTGATTTGTTTGTAATAAGCAAATTAACTGTTACGTGGACCACAATATTGATGGAAGAACCATCTCATTCTGGGAAACAACAAACAAAAAGTAGATTTGTTTGTAAACATAGAATTAGAATAGGGACAGTTTGCTGTATGATTTAAATGTGTAATGGCTTAGAACTAACCCCAATTATTTTATTTACATAATGATAAAAATACTATTGTCAATTGGCCTTGCACACTAGAAAGCAGTTGACTTAATATTTACTTTGAATGTTTGCCTTCATGCTTCTCTTTTTGCATAGCTGGTGCTACTACCAACTTCATTTTGATTGATAGCTACATTTTAAAAATATGTTCATATCAGGCCTGCATGGTGGCTCACACCTGTAATTCCGCCACTTTGGGAAGTCGAGGCAGGCAGATCATGAGGTCAAGAGATCGAGACCATTCTGGCCAACATGGTGAAACCCCGTCTCTACTAAAAATACAAAAATTAGCTGGGCATGGTGGCGCGCACCTATAGTCCCAGCTACTGGGGAAGCTGAGGCAGGAGAATCACAAAAATATATATATGTATGTTCATGTCTTAAGCTTGGTTATAATGGGACTTACGGGTCTGAAGAAACTTTTTTTTTTTTAAATGTAACATTGTTTATCTCTGTTTAATCTCCTCTGAATGGATTTGACAGTGAGACTCCCCAAGATATTTCCCTTATTTCCAGACTTCTGACTTATCTCATTTAAACATTCACTTACTGATAATAGTAGGTGTTGCCTGGGTAATAAAGACAATGGTCATATGTTCAACTTTCTTGATAGCTTGTTTTTTGTTTTTTTATGTAAGCAAATTTCTATTAGTCCTGTGAAGCACTTGCCAATTGTAAAAAAATCATCCATCTGTGAATATTTGTTTTATGTTTCTTTCATTTTTCCCCTTCATAATTTATTTTCACTTAGCACAGATGCTCTGTAAAGAATGATATGAATTCTTTTGCAAAGAGGATGCTGTTTGAGGTCTACATCATCAAATGCTCATTGATTCCTGAAAGTATCATCGTCAACTCAATCAGTAAATTTCACTTAAAAACATACAGGAAAGGCAATTTGACTTTGAGTTCCAGTGGAAAATGAACACCTATTTAAAAAATTGCCATCTACCATGAATAAAGTATTTTGTTTTTAATCTGGTCTTTTTATAAGATTGTCTCTATTTCTAAGTTGTGATTATTCATTTACAATTCTACATGAACACATTACTTTGAGTATGATATAAATTTTTGGAATTTTCCAGTGTATTATTTGCTTTTAAAATTGTTCCTTTCATAACAGCTAAAAAGAAGAGAACAAACAATTGTTCCTCCATATTCTTGGAATATTTTATCTTGCAGAAGCTGTGATATAATCTTGTACTTCTTTTTTCTTTGGCATTCTGATATGATTATTCAACATTTTATATATGTTGGGCTTACAAAGAAATCTTTAGATGATCATACTGACCTCTATATAAGACTTCCACTTTCTTTGAGCTTAAATATTAGGCAAATTCTCTTGTTGATTTTACCCTGATTTATATTTCTAAAGAATCCCATTTTTGCAAGAAATTAAAAGATCAGAACAATAAATCAAAGAACTGCTACTAAAGTTAAACATAACACTTATTATTTTTACCAGCAATGTAAAAAGGTGGCCTTTTCTAGTTATTCTGATAGATTGATTTGAACAATCTCAAAAACTGATATTGAGGCTAAAATAGAATAATGCAAACATTGAAAATGCTTCATTCAAGAGCAGTAGCACTCTGACTCATATAACATGCATGTATTGAGTTACTTTACTGTGTAAAGGCCAGAAAAGCAATACAGAACTGATCCCCAATGTACTACAAGTCACCTTGGTACAGAGGCATGGGATATACAGAAATCAGATGACAAAAAAAAGTTGACATGATAGTTCAATTGCATATTTATATCTTTTATTTTTAGCAAATGAGATGAACAAATAAAATTTCCAGAAGATCAGAGTAGCAAAGACACTTTTTGAAGGTAGTTACGCTTAGGTAAAAGTCACAGGCTGGCAGCTGTGACTGTCATTATTTAGCAGCATCCTAACAACAGAACCTGCCTTTTATTTAGCACCATGATGGTTTTCTAAGCAGGGTTCCTTCAGTCAGCCAGAAAAGTCACATCTCATTTGGTAAATACTAACAAAAAATTTGTTTCTCTCCAGGTCATCTGGTGGGGTACTTCCAAGATAGGCGGTGAATAACTATTTGTTTCATTGTTTTACAATAAAAGAGAGCTTGGAAGATTATAATTTTGAGAACATTGAGTGAAGTATGTGCTTTGTTCATTTGTTTGAAGAAATACTATTTCAGGTTATAGGAAAGGGTTGACTTTGTGTATTTTTTTTCATAGGTCACTAAAAAATTGCTGGATGACAAAGAATAGCTGCTTAACAAGTCACATTTTGACAAAACTCAATGGTAATAGGATGAAAGGGAAAATGGATGCAATAAGATTCATTAGATTGAGCCATATGAAATAGCTGATATAGACCATATTTAACCTCAAAAGTAGTCATTTAAAATTGAGCAACCAAATAATTAGAACTCATTTTGTCTCATTTTTGTCTGAAGCCCTCAAGACTGGTAGTAAAGCAACAGATGTCAATTCTCCCAATTCAACCCTTTCCAAGAAAGGTGTTAGCTCTTTTAACCAGGATGGGCTAAGAGATGGCTAAATTGATTTTGCCTGCAGTGATCACCCACCTCCAACCATAAAAGCATGGAGAAAGAAAATTAATGGAGAAGGCTTCTTTTAGAGAATGTGGGAGACAGTTGTGCGTTCTTTCTTCCAGGCGTAGGAGGAGAATGGATTCCTGCTACACCTTAAGTCAAGTGGAAAGAGTCATAAGGCAGCCCCCATCTCAACCTACAGGCTGGAGGGAGCCTTCCTGGAAGCATTTTGAAAGGAAATTAATCCAAAACAATTCTTGGGTGATGGTCTATCCAGGGCCTGAATTGTTGTGGGTTCCAAGTCTTAGAATCAGTCAGGCACCCTGTGCATTACAGTATATAGTAGGAGGCTGCAGCAAAGGAATCTAAAGACTCCCATAAAAGCAGATAGTGAAAAAATCAGGTTGGGACATATGCCAGTCTCACAGGACAGGGACATTAATTCACAAGTTATTTAATACTGCTGTTTCTCTTTAATCTCTCTCCTTGAATCCTGTCTTAGAGAGATTGCATACTTGAATCTGTGGCTAATTATACAATGTAAAAGCACAAAAATAATGACACAGCATAAGCTGGGTTGCCTTGCCTAGGCTAAGGTTCTCTTTCATAACCTCTTGCTTTTGCTGTCACTCTCATATTTGTTCTTGTTTTTCTCTCTCACTATTACCTCTTTTGTTTTTGTATTTGATTCTGAGGTATTTACTAGGTCACCCCTTCCTATGGGAAGTTTAGATTCCAAGGCATGGAACGAGATTGCCACTTCTCTGTTCAGGCTATTAGATTTCTACCAGCTTTCCAAGCCTTGCTTAGGTGTCTCCCCTTTCACCTAAGCTCTAGGAATTCCCATTCTCCCACTAAACAACTCACTCCACTACCACTTCTCTTTTCCCCCAAGGTTCTTCTATGGACAAAGGAACTCCTTATCTTCAGAAAGCTTTATATTGCCCAGGCTTAATTAAAACAAAATACTCGTTGATTGTGATGACCTTTAGGAATGGCAGCAAGGGATATCCAGTAAACTTAATAAAGGCAATATTCAGATGATTTCTCAATGTATATAGATTCCATATCAGTGCAGTTCCACATAGTAAGCACAAAATATTTTTTGTCTTTTCAGATCTGGTGGCAATACCTCACACAAGCCCTTGGACTTTACTTCTGAGTTATTTATTACTGTGACTGATTCTGCACATAATTTTGGATTCCATCTTTCCCATGATTCTTAGTTGTCACCATTGCAACACATCTGAAAATGCTCTATGTTGAATTCTACTAAAAACAGATATAGAAAACACACTCGCACACATACAGCAAATTGCCTAAAAATTCAAGAGAATATGGTCTCATGGCTAAACATCTGGCTTATTGCTGGGAAAAAGGCAAAGGAACAACCAATACTTTTATGAATAAAAGGATTTTAACAGAAGATACCTTTAGAACATTTTTTTTCCACTAAATGATAATGCTGTCAACAATTCACTCATGTACAGAGAAAAGAGTGTTCATGGATGGAGACACCTGCTACTCCAAGAGCTGAGGGTATCTGCATCTTGGCCCATCTGTAACCCATTCCCAACAGTCAAGTCTGGATGCTATGCCTTAGGGATTATTACCAGGACTGGCTTCATTTAAAGTTTCTAAAAGAAACCTGAAAGATGAAGTGCCCCATAAAATTTTCAAGTTCACAGATGACACTAAGCTTCTCTGGGTAATTAAGTGTCAAGCTGATAAGAATAAACTGCAGAAAAATCTTTCTTGCTTGTGTGTGAGGTCAGGACACAGAAGATGAACAGCACTATGGGAGTGTGAATATGGTAGAATAAGAAAAAATAACCATATTTATATCATGATGACTCTTGAGCATCAGTGATGACACATAATAAAGATTTGTGAGTCATTATTATCTTCTCTTTCTGGAGAGCTCCACCTGATGTCTATGGTGGCAAATACAGTTGCTATTATTCTGTGAATCATCAGAGATGCTGCTGCAAATATAGCAGAAACATCAGTAATTCAAACACTTTCATAGGTGTTATTTTGTTTAATTCTCAAAACAATACTGTAAGATGACTTCTAGTGCCTTTTACAAATGAGGAAAGTGAGAGTTACGAAGTGACTTATCCTTGCATCAAAGCATAGGACTCTGCAATTGGTTCTGGTTGCTGTACCAAAAGAAAGTGAATTGAAAAATATTCATAAATGGACATATAAGTAAGGACAAGAACCAAAGAGAGGAAGAGATTTTTAGAAGAGCATATACTTTATCCTTTTTTAAAAAGAAGAAATCCTTGATCTGGAAAAAAATGATTTGAATACTGAATGTAATATGGCTTGAATAAAGTTCTAGAATTCTAGATTTAATTAGGAAATACCATGATGCTTAAAAATTATATATTTGCTTGCAAGGGCTGCCTTAACAAAGTACCACAATCTCAATGGCTTAAACTACAGAAATTTATTGTCTTACAGTTTTAGAGACTAGAAGTTCAAAGTCAAGGTATCTGTAGGAGTGGTTCCTTTTGCAGGTGATGAGGAAAAGAGATGTTACCTCTTTGAATTATGGAGACACTTTTTCTCCTTATGGCTCTTCACAATATTTCCCCTCTATACATATTTGTATCTAGATTTCTGTTTTCTCTAAGGACACCAGTCATACTGAACCAGAGCCCTCCCTAATGACCTTATCTAAACTAATTATATCTGCAATGACCCTATTTCCAAATAAGGTCACTCTGAGGTGTTAGGGGTTGGGACTTCAACATATGAAGTTCGAGGAGACACAGCTCAACCCGTAACAAATGGCAAGAAAGCACGACAGAGTGGGTGATGCATTCATGAAAGTTATCGGTATGAGTAAGAACAAGACCTAAAGGCTTTATATGCAAGTGAAAAATAAAGCATTGAGAGAACAATAAGGTAATAAAGAGATGTGAATGTTTATGGGAGGAGAGTGTGCGTTGGTCTTAGCGTTATAATCTTGTAGGGTTGTGGACAACCACAGAGATCACTGTGTTTCTGCATAGTCGAGCCATATCTGGGAGAAAGTCTGTGCTCTTCTCTCCTTGCCTAACAACAACACAACTAATTGATTTAGCCTAATATGATATTTGTATTCAAATTCATTTCTGCCAGTTATTTATGTTTTTATTTTTATTTATTGTTATTTTTGTGGAAATGGGTTCTCCCTGTGTTGCCCTGGTTGGTTTTGAACTGCTGAGTTCAAGCAAACCTCCCGTCTTGGCCTCTCAAAGTGCTGGAGTTAAAGGTGGGAGCTGTCTGCCTGACCATTATGCCAGTTATTAATATTTTTATCCCAGAAAATGATTGAACCCCAAATATTTAAAAATATGGCTCACCACAAAACCTAAATAATCTCAACTCTTCGATTTTATAGTGGAAACTTCACACTTGGCTTTCTCTTTCAGATAAAATAAAAGCAAAAACACTTCAGACAAGTTTACACTAGATACTTTAGTAGTGATAGTTTCTAAAATGAGCCTCAATCACATTTCTCCATGAAATTGAAGAAATATTTCAATTAAATTTTATTTTATTTGGGTTATAGTCAGCCCCATACTGCAATGTCACATATTATATATGCTATGAAGGCCTGAGAGATGTTTTAAGGTATGTAACATATCAAGGAAATTACGACTAATCTTTACTGTCTATAAGTAAGAGATAAAAAATAAATTTTTATATATTTGTTACTGTGTCCATCCTCTCCGGATGTATCTTTACTTAAAAATGACCCTCAATTTAGTCTTGATTGTAATGACAGCTTATGCATAGGCCTGCATTATGACTATTTTTTATTTAGGTTATTGGCCATGAATTTATGGCTCATAAGATGTCTCCACAATTATTTTCATTTTATGCTAATCCTCTGAGTCTGTAGAAAAATAGAACTGGTCATTTCCTTCTCTCACCCTTGAGTTTTCTGGCTTGTCTCTAGAGTGCCAAATAGCTGGAGGCTGATTGACAGCTTTGGCAATGTCAGTGCAAACACCAGGCAAATCTAACTAGTGGCAGAGAATTGATCAATACAGTACCGGCACCCACAGACTTCTTGTCAATGGCTTACCTAAATTGACTTCTGCTTTGTAGAGTGGAAAGAACATTGAAATGTAGACACTGGTTTGCAATGCCCTTTAAAAGAGAAGTGATTACTTGAGACTAGGCACTGAATGGAATTTGTATTTGGCCTAAAATACATGAATCCAAGAGCATCAAACAGAGAGAATTGCTGTGGGCAAGGAGCAGTGGTACAGACTGCTCTACCAAAGGTCACTACCAAAGGTCAGGGTAGAAGCGACTTTACCTTCATGTTAAGATGATAGGAAAGCTTTCTTTTCGATATTTAAAGGAGGAAATACAAGAATAAGACTTCTTTTTTTAACTTTCTATTTTTAATTTTTTGGGGTACATAGTAGGTGCATATATTTACAGGGTACATGACATATTTTGATATAGGCATGCAATGAGTAATAGTCACATCATGAAAAATGGGGTATCTATTCCCTCAAGCATATATCCTTTATGTTAAAAACAATCCAATTGTACTCTTTTAGTTATATAAAAAATATACAATTAAATTATTATTAACTGTAGTTACCACATGGTGCTATAAAATACTAGGTCTTATTATTTTTTCTAACTATTATTTTTGTACCCAGTAGCCATTCCCATCTCCCCCAAGCCTACTACCTTCTCACTAGTCTTCCCAGCCTCTAGTAACCATCCTTCTACTTTCTGTCTCCATGAATTAAACTGTTTAAATCTTTACCTCTCACAAATAAGTGAGAACACATGAAGTTTGTCTTTCCGTGCCTGGCTTATTTCAATTAACATAATGACCTCCAGCTTCATCCACGTTGCAAATGGCAGAATCTCATTCTTTTTTATGGCTGAATAGTACTTCATTGTGTCTATGTACCACTTTATCTTTATCCATTCATCTTTCGATAGACATTAGGTTGCTTTCAAATCTTGGCCATTGTGAAAAACGCTGCAACAAACATGATATCTCTTCAATATACCAATTTTCTTTCTTTGGGGTATATATCCAACATTGGGATTGCTGGATCATATGGTAGCTCTACTTTTAGTTTCTATAAGGAACCTCTTCATTGTTCTCCATAGTGGTCTTAATTGTTCTCCATAGTGGTTGTACTAATTTACATTCCCACCAACAGCATATCAGCATTCCCTTTGCTCCACGTCATGGTCAGCATTTGTTATTGTCTTTGGATAAAAGCCATTTTAAATGGGGTCTTATTGTTGTTTTTGTTTGCATTTCTCTGATAATTAATGATGTTGAGTATCTTTTCTTATGCCTGTTGGCCATTTGTATGTCTTCTTTTGAGAAATGTCCATTCAGACTTTGCCAATTTTTAATTGGATTATTAGATTTTTTCCTATTGAGTTGTTAGAGATTCTTATATATTCTATTTATTAATCTCTTGTCAGATGGATAGTTTGCAAGTATTTTTTCCTCATTCTGTGGGTTATCTCTTCAGTGTTTTTGTTTCATACTGTACATAAGCTTTTTAACTTGATGTGATCCTGTTTGTCTATTTTTGCTTTGGTTGCCTGTGCTTGTGGAGTATTATTCAAGGAATCTTTCTGAGCCCAGTGTTCTAGAGAGTTTCCTTGATGTTTTCTTGTAGTAGCTTCACAGTTTGAGGTCTTAGGTTTAAGTCCTTAACCCATTTTGATTTGTTTTTTGTACATGATGAGAGATAGGAGTCTTGTTTCATTCTTCTGCATATAGATATCCTGTTTTCCCAGCATCATTTATTAAAAAGACTGTATTTTCCCCAGTGCATCTTCCTGGCACTTTTGTCAAAAATGAATTCACTGTAGGTGTGTAGATTTGTTTCTGAGTTCTGTATTCTGTTTTATTGGTCTATATTTCTGTTTTTATGCCAGTACCATGCAATTTTGGTTACTATGGTTTTATAGTATAATTTGAAGTCAGGTAATATGATTTTTCCAGTTCTTTTTGCTATGATATCTTTAGATTTTCTGGGTCTTTTGTGGTTCCATACAAATTTTAGAATTATTTTTCCCATTTCTGTGAAGAATGTCATGGTATTTTGATGGGGATTGCATTAAATCTGTAAATTGCTTTAAGTAGTATGGACATTTTAACAATGCTGATTCTTTAAATCTATGAACATGGAATATCTTTCCATTTCTTGTGTCCTCTTTAATTTCTTTCATGAATATTTTATAGTTTTCATTGTAGAGATCTTTCACTTTTTTGGTTAAGATAATCCTAGGTATTTAGTTTTCCATATAGCTATTGTAAATAGAATTACTTTTTAAATTTATTTTTCAAATTGTTCACTGTTGGTATATATTGATTTTGTATCCTGCAAATTTACTGATTTGTTTGTTAGTTCTAAACAGTTTTTTGGTGGAGTCTTTAGATTTTTCTAAATATAAGATTATATCATTTGTAAGCAATGATAATTTCACCACCTCCATTCCAATTTGGATGTGCTGTATTTCTTTCTCTTATCTGATTTATGTAGCTAGGACTTCCAATACTATGTTGAATGACAGTGGTGAAAGTGGGCACCCTTGTCATGTTCCAGGCCTTAGAGGAAAACCCTTCTGTTTTTCCCCATTCAGTATGATACTAATTATGTTCCTGTCATATATGGCATTTATTTTGTTGAGATATGTTTCTTCTATATCCATTTTTATAGGGTTTTTTCATAAAGCAATGTTAAATTTTATCAAATGCTTTTCCAGCATAAATTGAAATGATTGTATGGTTTTTGTCCTTCATTCTCTTGATGTGATGTATGTATCATATTGATTGATTTGCATATGTTGAACCATCCTTGCATTCCTGGGATAAATCTCACTTGGTCGTGAGGAATGATCCTTTCAATGTATTGTTGCATTCAGTTTGCTAGCATTTTGCTGAGGATTTTTGCATCAATATTTATGAAGTTATTCACTTATAGTTTCCTTTTTTGAGATGTCTTTGTCTGGTTTCTGTGTCAGGATAACACTGACCTCATAGAATATGTTTATAAGTACTCGTCCTTTTTTTTTTTTTTTTTGGAATAGTTTGAGTAGGATTGTTATTAGTTCTTTAAATGTTTGGTAGAATTTAGCAGTGAAGCCATCAGGTCCCAGGCTTTTCTCCATTGGACGACTGTTTATTATGGCTTTGATCTCATTACTTGTTATTGGTCTGTTCAGGTTTTGGATTTCTTCCTAGTTCAATATTGGTAGGCTGTGTGTGTCTAGGAATTTATCCATTTCCCTAGATTTTCCAATTTATTGGCAATATTAATAGTTTCTCACAGTATCCTCTAGTAATTCTTTGAATTTCTGCAGTATTAGTTGTAATGTCTTCTTTTTCATCTCTGATTTTATTTGGTTCGTCTTCCCCTTTGTTTCTTTGTTAGTCTGGAAAATAATCAATTCTGTTTATTTTTACCAAAAAAAAACTCCCAAACTTTTTGTTTCATTGAGCTTTCATATTGTTTTCTTCATTTCAAATTCATTTATTTACTCTCTAATCTTTATTATTTCCTCCACTAATTTTGGATTTGGTTTGCTCTTTTCAAGTTCTTTAAGATGAATTATTAGGTTATGTATATGAAGTTTTTCTTCTTTTGTGATGTTGGCAGTTACAACTATACATTTTTCTCTTAGTACTGCTTTCACTGTATCCCATAGGTTTTGGTATGTTGTGTGTCTATTATCATATGTTTCAAGAAATGTTTCAATATCCTTCATGTATTTATTTATTTATTTATTCATTTATTGAGATGGAGTCTCTCTCTGTCTCCAAGGCTGGAGTGCAGTGACATGATCTTGGCTCTCTGCAACCTCTGCCTCCCAGGTTCAAGTGATTCTCCTGCCTCAGCCTCTCAAGTAGCTGGGACTACAGGCATGCACCACCACACCTGGCTAATTTTTTGTATTTTTAGGAGAGACAGGGTTTTACCATATTGGCCAGGATGGTCTTGAACTCCTGACCTCAAGTTATCTGCCAGCCTTGGCTTCCCAGATTGTTGGGATTACAGGTGTGAGCCAACATATCGGGACTTCAATTTCCTTCTTAATTTATTTGTTGACCTACAGGATATTCAGAAGCATACTGTTCCATTTTTTTTTTCCAAAATTCCTGTTATTGACTTCTAGTTCTGTTGTGGTCAGAGAAGATGCTTGATTTTTTTTTTCATTTTTTGAATGTTGTAAGACTTGTTTTGTGACCTAAAATATTGTCTATTCTTGAGAATAATTCCTGAGCTGAGGAGAAGAATGTGTATATTGCAGCTGTTGGATTAAATGTGTAAATAGCTATTAGGTCCATTTGTTCTACAGTGTAGATTAAGCTTAATGTTTCTTTTTCAATTGTTTGTCTGGGAAATGTGCCCAATACTGAAAGTGAGGTATTGAAGTTTGCAGCTATTACTGTATTGGTGCTTATCTCTCTCTTTAGCTCTAACAACATTTGCTTTATTTATCTGGGTGCTCCAGTGTTGAGGGGAGATATATATATACATATATACACGCACACACACACACACACACACACACACACACACATAATCATTATATTCTCTTGCTGATTTGACTCCTTTATCATTATATAATGATATATATATAATATCATGATATTTTTATTATGCCTTCTTTGTCTCTTTTTACAGTTTTTGTCTTGAAATCTATTTTATCTGAAAAGTATAGCTACTCCCACTCTTTTATGGTTTCCATTGGCATGGAATATCCTTCTCCATCTCGTTATTTTCAGTCTATGTGTATCTTTATAGGAAGAAACACACTTCCAAGAAGTGTGTTATAAACGCATATCATTGGGTCTTGTTTTTTTTTCCATTCAGTCACTCTATGTCTTTTTGTTGGACAGTTCAGTCTCTTTACATTTAATGTTATTATTGATAAGTAGAGACATACTCCTGCCATTTTGTTATTTATTTTCATCTATCTGGTTGTCTTATCCATATTCAAAGACCCTTGTGATTATACGAACCATGTAAATATCCTAGGATAACTTCCTTATTTTAAGGTCAGCTGATTAGTAAACTTGTTTCCATCTGCCACCTTAATTCCCACTTGCCAGGCAACCAACATATTCACAGATTCTGGGGAGTTGGATATGGACATCTCTGGAAAGCCATTATTCCATTCACCACCGTGACTCTCTCCTTTCCTGAGCCTAGAAGTTTTATTCAGGAGAACCTGTAATCACTCTTCTCATATTTCAAATGCCAACATCTTGGTTTTATTTAGTATGACAATTTCCCATCTAATAAAATCCAGTTTCCTATTCTCCATGCCAGTACAGAAGCATAATGTGGCACTGTTCCAGTCAATGAATTACAAGGGAAACACCACTGAATATTCCTTCGAGAAATTTTGCTTTCCTTGTAATAAGTGTCACCCCTTTCTCTCTGCAGCATTACTTTAGAGTCTAGATGAAGTATAGTCACCTTATGACTGACAATGATAGGAATGAATACATCAGAATTTCTGCATTAAGGATAAGAAGTAAAAATAAGCAAAGAGCCTTGGTCACTGATGACATTGTTTAGTTGCTGTATTGTATCAGTTTAAGGCTTGCCTGTGGTCTTCCTGTACTTGTGAAATAAATACTATATACTTAAGTCATTACAGTAGGATATTTAGTTGCTGGTTGCCAAATGAAATCTTACTTACTAGCCTACATGAGAGCAAGAACCTTCTCTATCTTGCTTACCCCTTTGCTTCTGAAGCCCAGGGCAGAGGAGAACATACATTAGGTACTTAGTAGATGTTGGTTAAAATTCTCTAGAGATGTTCACTTTTGACTTATATTTAAATGATAAGTCAAAATTAACCAGTTTAAGAAAGGAGAGCATGTAAATCATCCCAAAGAGTACTTGTGTGTCCTAATGTGACAGTAAGCTTGTTGTATTCAGGGAACTAACAGAAAATGGTATGGGTGTGAAATGAGCAGGAAAGGGAGCTAGATAAGCACGGTGAGATCAGCTGGCAGTGAGATCATGCACTGAAGGTCAGGGTAAATTTTTTTTTTTAGTTCTAAGAGCGTCGATCCGTGAAGGACAAATTTTAGTTGAGGTTATCATATTTATATGTTTGAAAGCTCATTTAGGATGCCATGAGAAGAAAGGTGGGTGGTTAGTTCAAGAGAGATTAGGAGGGTATGAAAATCCTCTAAGTGAGAGATGATGAGAATCTTATGTGGTATGGTGATCCTGGAAATGGAGAGAAATAGATGGACTGGAGAGACATTAGAAGTTGAGATGACGGGACCTGGCATTTGACTAGATGTTGGGGCAGGAGAGGAAAGAGGTTGTGTTAATTCTAGTCTCTGGCAGTATTATGCGGGGAGGATCTGTGACAGCAATATCCTGGCATTTCTCTGCTGGAGATAACTTTCTCAGAATTCTTTGTTGAATGTTCCAAGTTAGTAAGTGCAGCACTATGACATAAACTTGTAAATGCTTCAGAGTCCAGGATGAGGTACAAGTGACGATGAGTGGCTGGAGATAAAGCTGCCCAGATACAGGGCTTGGCTGACAACCAGGGCTATGAAAAGCATTGTAATCCACCTAACAGAATTTGTTTATTTTTTTATTATCTCCTTATTGAGGGCACTGTTTTAGGAGCTGTGTACATGAAGATGAATACCGTGATTTCAATAACCTCAGAATCTAGTGAGGAGTTTCTCACGTGATTCATGAATGGGTCACAGGCGAGCTGAGCTAAAGACCTGTGCTAGATCTCAGGACAACCCAAGCAACCTCTTCAACTTAAACCAGTGTGAGGTGCACATGGAGTGTAATTTCTACATGTATTCTGTGGAAGATTTTGGAGTTCACTAGTCCTGGAGACAAGACAGACAAATAAAGATAATAGTAATAATAACAACAATATGACATAATGATGTAGTAAGAAAATATAAGGTAATAAAAAATACCAAGGAGATAGTTTAGGTGACATTTTAAAAGTAAGTACTCTTCATGAAGCTGGAAGAATTGATACCCGTTCTTTTAGGAGCTTCAAACCTGAAAATTCTTTTAGAGTTTGAACTGTAAGATTCCTCATTTGTTTTTTTCTGTAACTATTTTCCAGGCAAGATGACATGAGACATTTTCCATCGTATTTCATCGGCTGATGAATTTTAAATATACAGTAGTCAGAGAGCAGATGACAGTGTAATGATGTGTCTCTGTACCATTTCTCCCTCTGGGTAAGAAGTGAATATGGAGAGGTGATATAGCTTCTCGTTAAGTTGAACTTGGGCGGTTCCTGAAGTGATATCATGCTCTTTCAATTATTTACTTTCTTCTGCTTATAATATAAGCTATAGTTATCTGGGAGGCTTCCAATGCTTTTAAGCAAAAAGTGATCGTTTTATATCGCCTAAAACTATGTTTTTGCCTGTGAAATTATTTTTCTCCACAGATTTGCTTGTCTATCAAATAGCATTGTGTTTTAATTTTTTGTGGATAAGCACTTTATTAAATCTATATGCTTCTATTGTTTTGCTCTTTGTTTTAGTTCAAGGAAGAATTTGGAAGGTTAAGTAAAAGGCTGTTGGTTAAATCCAGCTGTACTGCTACTGCTCCAGTACAACTGTTCCACGAAACTTTCAGTAGATTCCAAAGAGTTTTAACTGTGATTTAGAGCTGAATTGAAATAAATAAGAGGATCTTCTGAAGTGATTGTAACAACTGAACTTGAAACTTGGCCTAGAAACTCATTTGGTTTATTGAGTCACTAAAGATTATAGTGAATATGAAACTATTTAAAATAGAATCAATTATACCTTATTACTGCATCAGATTTTGATTAAAATAACATCCAGATATGCTGACCTGTTCTCAAACTCCTTGAAATCTCTGGTGTCAGCCACTGGGAACAATGTCAAACTCCGTCACTACCTTTTTCTTTCTTTTCTTTTTCTTTTTTTTTTTTTTTTTTTTTTTGAGATGGAGTCTCGCTCTGTCGTCCAGGCTGGAGTGCCTCCCGGGATCTAGCAATTCTCCTGCCTCAAGCCTCCCCAGTAGCTGGGACTACAGCCGCCACGCCTGGCTAATATTTTGTGTTTTAGAAGAGACGGGGTTTCACCGTGTTGCCCAGGCTGACCTCCAACTCCTGAGCTTAGGCAATCCACCTACCTCAGCCTCCCAAAGTGCTAGGATTACAGGCGTGAACCACCACGCTCAGCCCATCACTATCTTTTTCAATGCACAGATATATTATGAATCTTGTGAGACCCATCATGAAGATTCAGCCTTGGTCTTAAAGCCCATGTCTAAGCTCTGACTATCCTTCCTCAGAGTGCTTACATCGCAAATGAAGCTTTTTTAGAATTTTAGCATTTAACAGAAAAACCATTCTTCCATTTCATAAATGCACTATGTAGGCTGTTATACACAAGCACTATGAAAGGGCTGCTACCCACACCAGCCCACTGTTACAATCAAGCTTTTTGTGATAAGAGTGTTTTAAACAATCTTGACAAATGCTTATAATTATAATAGTTATCATGTGGAACACTCAGTATCCTCCAAGGGATCTTAAGTAGATGATAGAATCTTCATTTTAAAATAGTTTATCAGCCAGCAGATTTCCATTCTTATGTATGCCAAGTGCATTTTAGATACATAAAACCACAATAAATGCTCTCTTAACTATGTCAACCATTTTAGTAATCAAGCCCCTTTCTTTCAAAAGTATTTAAGCTATCTCATTAAGTATACTTCTAGAGGATATAATGACATTCCTCCACATAAGCAAGGAGAATGTCTTGCATTTATATTCTGTCTTATCAGACTCCAGAGTTTTAGCAGTTAGGTCACTGGGATAATTAGGACGCCAGAGCTCCTCATCCCCTTTTGCCTACCTGTCAACTCTAATGGCTGGCAAAGAGATAATTTGGCAAATTTAAAAAGTTGCTATGAGGCTGGAGGTAAGTGTAGGACAAAGTAAGCAAATTTACAACCTGTCACTTTTAAAGACTCTGAGGAATAATTTGTGAGCTCTTGAAGCCAATGTCAGTTTCGTGGCCCAGAAAACATGGACATTTCTTATATAAGTCCCGAAACATTTATCTGATAATTTTAAAATATGGGAAAGTTTGACCAGAATGTTCCACTAAGGCTCTCGAGCAGTTTCAGAGTGAGATGGGCACGCAGTGTGCAGGCACTCTTCAGTTCTCAGCATGGGCATATTTCAAATTAACCATAGGTTGCATGTCCAGTTTATCTTTTACTTAAATTTCAGAGCTTAAAGGTCCAAAACTCTCTTTCATATATTTTGATTTTCCCACTAGCATTTACTATAACAGGCAATAAATGTGAGGTATCTGTTTTTTCTAGAATGAGACTTCTTACTTTATTTTGACTTTGTGAGTCAATATTTAACCCCGTCCTCTACTCAGATATCTTTCACATACAGATCTGTAGTAGAAGATGGAATCAAATGTTGATTTAAAAAGTCAAAATGAAACAATAATGTTTTTTATGTATGTGCATATATGTATATATATGCACACATATATATTTATGTATATAAAATTCTTTCATAAATATGAGGAAATGGATATAGGTTTAAATAATAAAAATGTTAAATTGCTTGATCATTTTTATTTTTAATAAAATACCTAAACATGGTGAGAGAAAGATGTGCTTAGCGTCTAAGGTCTAAGGCATTCTTTTTGGTATTTCATTCTGATGCTCTCGCGTTCAAAAATCAATGTTAAACTATTAAGCTTGCAATGATGTAACCTTAGTAGTTTCCGAATTAAACTACTAAGTAGTTTAACTACTACTTAGTAGTTAAATTATAGTAGAATTTAAGTACTGTACAGAGAGTTGCCCCCCTCACGTGGACTCTTTCCCCTTCTGTGTTTGTGTCTTTCACGGAGTGTGCTTAATTACTGAAAATAGTAGTGTCGGAGCCATAAATCCATATGACTATTTTGCTTTTCACAATCTGAGAAAATGACAAAATTGAAGGCAAATGAATCGAGTGGTACTGAGATGCTGATGGTGTTTGTAAAAACACAAACCTCTTTTGTTTTAAATAATGTGTGGGCAGATATTTGATGTCAGGGCCACTGGAAGATTAATATATCTTCATTGAGATCAGTTTTTATCCTATGTGAATGATCAAACTAAGAACATTAGAAGCTTCATGTAAGAAGCTTCTCTGTACTTTGGTGTGGTGTAAAGTCATGGAATGGGTTAGCATTTATCCTCATGCTTTAGTAATGGAATATTCTATGCAGTTTTCTTTCTATATAAACTTATTTTTTAAATTCCAGTGTT
This sequence comes from Macaca fascicularis, assembly GCF_037993035.2. Lineage (NCBI taxonomy): Eukaryota > Metazoa > Chordata > Mammalia > Primates > Cercopithecidae > Macaca > Macaca fascicularis. The sequence goes on from NC_088376.1 coordinate 47,258,582, forward strand.
TACCTTTAAAGTCTTATTGTGCTGCGTGGTTCCTCTGGGTGGAACACACTTTGGTCTTTTTGTTTTATTGCACAGGGGATATCAGCAGACCACAACTCCCCCCAATCCCAAAGAAGGCTGCTTTTTGAGTATGTGGGGGCAGGAATTGGGGAAGTGAGCATTAAAATCCTCAACACAACTGTACTTGATATCACTGACATGTCTTAACTACTGTCAGTGTTAGCATCCCTGTTAAGCACTATTGATTCCCCATTGGTAGGTTCCCTGTCTCCTCTGTTTGTTCCTTGGCCCCTATACTCTGCTAAGCCTGTTTACTTCCTTTAGATTCATTTAATAGAATTAAATTTCTCCTTGTAATTTTAAAAATTCTAGCTGTCAGGGCTGCCCGAGAACTGACAGCAAAGTGTCTTATGACCATATGTATGCTTGGAAGGAAATAGACAACACAACAGTGGGGAATAGTGTGCCTCTGTGTGGTTGGCATCAGAGGCTCACTGTGATCAGAATTGAAAAGTGTGTCAGCATTTGTCCTCATTCGGTTGCTCAGCATAGTGCTTCTGACAGGCAATGCTTCATCATGGAAGCAGATTTGAAGAGGACTTGTGTAGTGTGCTGTACTTCCATAAATCAAAAAACTGGGCTGCCCAAGTCCTCCTATTTGGGAATAAATTGAATTGAAAATGAAATGCCTAGTAATGAACACTTAGCTGAAAAGGTTAGCATCTGGGACAGAGAGTGGGAGATGAGAGAATGAGGACTGGGTGATTTATTAAATTGACACAATCCCTAATTTTGCAATTTAACACCATTTTCTTTGTTCTGCCCTCAGTAGAGATGAAGAACAGCTGGTCAGTATTACCTATGTAAGAATCTATCATTTTCTTGAATGCCATTAATAAATTTCCTCACAGCCTTAAAAAAGACCAATTCCTTTAATCTTTCAAAAATGCTAAATCAAAACTTCATTTATTTCACCAGCCCAGGAATTGAAAATGTTATCTGAGGATGGTTTGCTTCTTAGGCTGAAGCTTAGAACAGAACTTTCTCAACTAAATAACAAAACAATTTGTTGTCCAATGGGAATGGAAATGAAAAAGCCAGGAATTCCAACTAAGCTGTTAAGCCTAGTGGGAAATGAAGGAAGGCAATCCACTGGACTTCATTAGAAGAATAAGAATTCTAGTCAACCCAGGCTTGTGGGGGATGGCTACTGAATAGCTATTCAGATCCAGAGCCACTGTGGATGGATTATCATGTTGCTACCAAGCAACTGAGTTGTGGATTTTTTTTTTTTAATATTTCTATACTATTAATACGAAACAGCTATTAACATGATTTAGCTACGCTTTATCTGCTGCAGCTTCTGTGATTCACTGAACAACTGCTTTTACATTTGCTACTACTAAAATGTCCAAAGGGTTTGTGACTGGCTGATAAAATTTTGTAGGCTATTGATCAGATTATATGCTCTCTATCCTTTATTCAGGTAAAAGATCCATCCTTGGTTCCATCAGTAATGGGAAGATCACGTGGGACAAAAGATCACCAATATGAGGAGCTGCCTAGGATTCTTTTTGCAGTGTGGGGTTGACAGCTAGTCAGACACTTTTTCAGTCTATCTAATAGTGTTGGTATAGATGATTGATAATAGGAAAGAATACTTTTCTCTGTTGCCTTTCTATCTAAACACATGCTTAGGATTACAAATTACTTTCTCCATGTCGATGGTCACTACACAACCAAAAAAATACTGAAATGCTAGAGACTGGGATCCTTGGTAAGTTATGTTTCTACATGAATCTCATCTTTCCATTTATTTCATTTTATTGTAATTTAAGTTTTTCATTGGCAAGCAATAAAAGTACATATTCATGAAGTACTTAATGACGTTTTGATACATATAGTGTGTAGGGATCAGATCAGGGTAATTAGAATATCCATCATCTCAAACATTTATTATTTCTTTGTATTAGGAACATTCAGTATCTTCCTTTGAGCTATTTGAAACTATGTATTAAATAATATATTATTATTAACTATAGTCATCCTACTGTGGTGTAGAACACTAGAATTTATTTATGGCATCTAGATGTAATTTTGTATCTTTAATGTATCTCTTTTTATCCACCTTTCCCCCTACCCTTCCCAGTCCTTACTATCCTCCCTTCTACTTTTTACATCTATGATAACATTTTGTTTCTTAGTTTTCACATGTGAGTGAGAACGTGCAGTATTTAACTTCCTGGTTTATTTCACTTAAAATAATGCTATCCATGTTGCCATGAATAACAGGATTTCATTTTTTTAAATAGCCGAATAGAATTTCATTGTGTATATATACCACATTTTCTTTATCCATTCATTTGTTGTTGGGCACTTAGGCTGATTCCGTATCTTGGCTATTTGGAATAGTGCTGCCATAAACATGGGATGCAGGTGTCTCTTCAGTGTACTGATTCCTTTCATTTGGATAAATGCCCAGTACTGGGATTGCTGGATCACATGATAGTTCTATTTTAGTTTTTTGTTTTGCTTTGTTTTGTTTTGTTTTGAGGAACTCCCATACTGTTTTCCATAACAGCTGTACTAAGTTACATTCCCACCCACCCTGTGTGTTTCCTTTACTCCGTATCTTTGTAAGCATGTGTTACTTTTTGATAATAGCCATCCTAACTGGTGTGAGATGATACTTCATTGTGGTATTGATTTGTATTTCCCTGATGTTGAGCCTTTTAAAATATATTTATTGGCCACTTGTATGCCTTCTTTTGAAAAATGTTTGCTTAGATCATTTAGTCATTTTAATCAGATTTTTTAGTTGTTGTTGCTGTTGTGACATTTGATTATTGTATATTCTGGACATTAATTCCCTATTCCATGAGTAGTTTGCAAATATTTTCTCCAGTTCCACAGGTTGTCTTTTCATCCTGTTGATTATTTCCTTTGCTGTGCAGAAACTTTGCAGTTTGGTTCTTTTTGTTTTTGTTGCTTATGCTTTTGAGGTCTTCTTATTTATAAAAACCTTTTGTCAGTCCAATGTTCTGATACATTTCCCCTGTGTTTTCTTCTAGCGGTTTTATAGTTTTGGGTCTTACATTGAGGTCTTTGTTTCATTTTGAATTGATTTTTGTGTAGAGTGAGTAACAAGGGTCTAGTTTCATCCTTGAGCATATGGATAGCCAGTTTTCCCAGCAACATTTACTGAAGAAACTGCCATTTCCCCGATGAGTGTTCTTGGCACCATTTTTTTTTTTATCTGAAATCAGTTGACTATAAATACATGGATTAATTTCTGGTTTCTCAGTTTGGTGACATTGGTCTATCTGTCTCTTTTTAGCCTAGTACCAGGCAGTTTTTGTTACTACAGCTTTGTAGTATATTTTGAAGTCTAGTAGTGTTGTGTCTCCAGCTTTGTTCTTTTTGCTTAGGACTTTGGCTATTCAGGGTTTTGTTTTGTTTTGTTTTGTTTGTGTGTGTGTGTGTGGTTCCATACAATTTTTTAATATTTTTCTCCCTATTTCTGTGAAGAATGTTTGTATTTTGATAGGGATTACATTGAATCTGTACATTGTTTCTGGTAATATTGCCATTTTAACAATATTAATTCTTCAGACTTATGAGCATGGGATGTCTTTCTATTTGTATCTTTTCTCAATACCTTTCATCAGTGTTTTACAGTTTTCCTTGTAGAGGTCTTTCAGCTCCTTGGTTAAATTTATTCTGAGGTATTACTTTTTATATAGCTATTGTATATGGAATTCCTTTGTTGATTTATTTCTTAGCTAGTTTGTCATTTGTGTATAGAAATGTTATTTTTTGCATATTGATTTTGTATTGTGCAACTTTATGGATTTTAAGTGTTTTCTGGTAGCATCATTAATTATATCATCTCTAACAGGGACCATTCATCTTCCTCCTTTCTAACAAGGATTTTCTTCATTTCATTATCTTGCTTAACTTCTCTGGCAAGGACTAATGATACTGTGTTTAATAATAACAGTGAGAAGGGGCATCTTTCTCTTATTCTGGTTCTTAGATGAAAAGCTTTCATTTGAGACGTGTTAGGTGTCCTAACATGTGATCAGTCCTGGAGAATGTTCCATGTGCTAATGAAAAGAATGTGTATTCTGCAACTGTTGGGTGAAATATCCTATAAATGAATGTTATGGCTATTTGGTCTATAGTGCATTTGTCTGCTTAATAATGTGCCATAAATCCTAAAGCTTTTCTTTGGTCATTTGTATTCTTTCTTCCTTTCATTTTATTTACCTGCAAAAGATTTATCTTCAAGTTCAGAATTTTTTTCTTCTACTTGGCCAAGTCTGTTGCTGAGTCCCTTGATTGTATTTTTTTAAATTTCATTCATTGAATTATTTAACGCTAAGATTTCTGTTCAGTTTTTTTTATGGCAACTCTTTAATTTCTCATTCAAATCATGAATTGTTCTCCTGATTTCATGGAATTGTTTATCAGTATTCTCATATCTCATTGAGTTTCTTTAAGATCATTATCTTAAATTATTTTTCTGGCATTTCATGTACTGCTTTATGATTGAGGTCTGTTACTAGAGAATTAGTGTTTTCCTTTGAAGGTGTCGTGTTTCCCTGATTTTTCGTGTTAAAGGTGTCCTACATTAATTTCTATGCATCTTTTGGGAAAGTCTCCTCTTCCAATTTTATGGAGAGGATTTCATAGGGAAAGACTTATTCATATGAATGGGTCTTGGGGTGTCTATTTGGTGGGATGCACTGGCTTTGCTTCTAGGTGGATGCAGTAGTGTAGTCTCTCTCTCTCTCTCTCTCTCTCTCTCTCTCTCTTTCTGTGTGTGTGTGTGTGTGTGGGTGGGTGTGTGTTTAAATCTGTAATACACATTAGTGGCATTTGAGAGTTTCTCCGTGGAATAGACTGAGAGAGTTTGTAGCAGTAGTGGTATGACCTTGCTGGGGGTAGGCTCACTGGATTATTTCTCAGGTCAGGGGCATGTGTGTGCACAGGGTAGGTTGACCAACATGGGGTCTGGCTTGTGAGGTTGGGGTCACAGGGCTATTACTGTGACCTGGAGCATAGGCATATGGTTATTCAGCTGATCTAAGGGTTTATATATTGTGGGCAGCCCACAGGGCTACTTCTTAGGCTTGGAATGTCAGAATGAGGCTTCTTGACTGGCTTGGGGGCATATTTGGCAGAAGGGCCAATGGGGCTGTTTTTCAGACTAAGGTGCAAGGCTGCTCATCTGGCCTGGGGGATGTATCTGCCAAGTGTGGCCTACTAAGAAACAAAACTGTTGCTCAGGACTGGGACCTGGGCTCTTTGATGCTTGTCAATCTTCTTGGCATCCCTGTCAAGGATGGCCTGCAGGGCTGTTTCTTACTCCCTGATTGCAGACACAGGGTTGTTATGCAGGCTGATGCATGGGCACATGTGTGGGGGCAGGGGTGCTTGAGGACTATTTCTTAGGCCCTGAGTATTGGCATGTAGCCCTTCTGCTGACCTGGGGGTGTACCACTGCTCAGATGTCTCTCCCACTTTGGGGAGGGTTTGCAGCGGTTTGATCAGGGTGGGACTGCCAGACTGTTCCTTTGGCTAGAAGTGCATTGGGTGGGTGAGGAGTGGGACTGGCTTTCCTGCTGTGCAAGACCAGAGTCACAGCTGAAGCTGAGTCCAGGATTCACACAGTTGGGGCTGTGGCATTCAGCCACCCATGTGAGCTTGGTGGAATGGAGATGGAGTTCCAGTGCTGGAGAAAGGCAGTGGCTTTTGATCGCAGAGGAAGGCACACTCCAGAGGTGGCTCTTGTCTCAAGATTGCACTAGGCTGCAGCAACTTTGCTCACTGAGGATAGGTGTGGGGAGTGGATACCTTGTGCTCCTAATCTGGGTCAAAGCAGCTGCATGAGTTTCCAGCAACTCTCCAAACAGGGCTCAGAACTTGTGAAGACTATGGGATTCTGCTGTTGTAGAGACTATAGATGTTTATGGTGGCAATAGTGGCCAGTGGGGATCTTCTGTTTACCTTTTCCCCTGCAATAGGAAATTCCTCCTGACTCCAGGCAGATGTATCTAGGTCAGGGGATGGGGTTGCAGAAGCCAGAGATCTCCACACTGCCTCCTAGACTTCCAGCCACCACAGGTGTGTCTCCACTCCCCCACTGCACTCCAGCACTTTCCCTTTGACATTCTAGTCAAATTTTAGCTGTTTATTAGTTGCCCTGGTCTTTTAATATTGTTGTCGGGGAGGCAAATGCTAGGCAGCTGTAGTCAACCATCTGGCTGATGTCATTCCTCATCTTCTCATTTTTATTATTATATTTATTTATTGCTTTCAGAGACAGGGTCTTGCTCTGTCATCCAGACTGGAGTGCAGTGACACAGTCATCGCTCACTGCAACCTTAAACTCCTGGGCTCCAGCCATCCTCCAACTTCTGCCTCCCAAGGTTCAGGGATTACAGATGTGAGCTGCCCTGCCTGGCCCCCATTTTTAATAACTCTTGTGACTTCTGAGTCACATATCATGAGTTTTATTCACTTTGTAACATTTCTCAATTTACTTCATGGAAATTGATTTATTTCAGTTTTCTCTCTCTTCTGGGATCAATTTCAGCAATTAGTGTTTTTCAAAAAACATTCTACTTTACCTGAATTTTAAATGTTTGTATATAGAGTTTTGTAAAGTCTTCTACTATACTGATTTGCCACTGATCTCGGATTTAATCAATTTATTCTTTTTTAAATTTATTTTTCCCTTGTTTTTCTTAAATTTTGCTTTTCAATTTATTCAATTGAAAGCTGAGCTCATTGGTTTTCCTTTAATTTATGAACGATATTCCTAAACATTTATGAATTTGTGAAAAAGAATATGTTAAAATTACAGCCATTGTCCTGTAGTGTTCATAATGTATTGTTAAATGAGAAAAGCAGGCTTAAGAGTTAAATGTTTAAAGTTATTAATTCTGTTATTTGCCATTAAAATGTCAGTCCTAACTGAATACTAATCTGATATTGCTCACAAACTTCATGAGATGAACAGTGTACAATTGATATGCATGGGATTCCTTTAGCAACAATGTCAGATACCATCAAGCATGTTCTCCTGATTTGGGGTTATTCTGGGTCTGGGCCATCTCCCTTTAGCTACTCAGAGTTCAAGATCCAGCTCCCAGGTGATCCTGGCTGTGAGGCCTTTCAGAGATACTCCAGGCCCAGAAATTTGGTCCTGCCTTCACGCACACAGACTTTGATATCTATATATGTTTGGGTTCTTACCATATTGCCATTTTTCTTTGTTAATTTTTAATCATTGAGGCACACATTCTCATTGTTGAAGTGAAAATATACAGAGATGTAAAAGAGAAAGTTAATCAACTGCCATCATCTGCTCAAAATAACCTGTTAATAGCTTGATGTACATTATAATATACTTTTCTTTGCGATTACATGAATTTGAATAAATCCATTAAAAATATCAATTTATGTTGGTTTGTTTTTCAAAAATTGTATTGTGAGATATCATTTTGTAATATGCTTTTCTTAATACGTCATGAACATCTCTCTAGGTCAAGATATTAAAGTAATCCATTTCTTTAAAATAACATTTTGAAAATTAATTTTGAGGAAATATAGATAACATAAAACTTACCATATTAATCATTCAGTGTATAGTTTTGTAGTATTAAATATAGTCACATAATTAATAGCCAATAATCTGCAACCAATCTCCAGAACTCTCATCTTACAAAATGGAACCTCTATACCCATTAAACAATAACTTCCCATTCCTACCCGCTATCTCCCAGTCCTTGGTAACCAGCATTGTACCTTTTGTCTCTATAGATTTTGAGTACTGTAAATACCTCATTTAAGTGGAATCATATGGTGTGTGTCTTTTGTGACTGGCTTATCTCACTTAGGATAATGTCCTCAAGGTTCAACTTTGTGGTGGTATGTGCCACAATTTCCTCCCTTTTTAAGGATGGGCATATATACTACATTTTGTTTACCCACCTTTTGACTATTGTGTATAATTCTGCTATGAACATGATTGCACAAAAATTTCTTTTAGGCCTTACTCTCAGTTTGTTTGTTTGTTTGTTTGTTTGTTTTTGCTATATACTTAGAAGTGTAGTTACTGGATCATGGGCAATTCCAAATTTAAGTTTTTAAGAAACTAACATACTGTCTTTCAAAGAAGCTGTGCAATTCTGCATTCCAACAAACAGTGCACAAAGTTTCTAATTCCTCTAGTAACCCTTTCTTTTGGACAAATTCATTAGTATTCCTCAATGTTGATTTGGTCATTTTCTTTGCATATTTCTTTCTACCAGTAGACTGTGTACTCCTACAGGGCATTTGTGAAGAGATAGTGCTATTTGATTTGGACCTTGAAAGAAAACTGGGATTTCTTCTGGTGGGGGTTGGTTGGAGGACCTCACTCCTCTCTGCCAGTGTAGCTGACCTTGCACTGATTTCTACTGACTCTGGAGAATCTGCCACATTCAGATGAGCTTTCCACCTTGTTATACTTCATTTGAGCCTTTATTTATTTATTTATTTTCTTGAGACTGACATCAGACCACAACTAATTTCCCAGTTAAACTTTGGAAAAAAGCTAATTAAAACTCTTTTCCCCTCTCTAGACAAATACATACAGGCACTCAGTATTTTACCTTTAGATTTGGAGGTTTTACTGTCCCCTGAATCTTCAGTGGATGCTCCTTCAGGACTTCCTGGATTTAAAACACCTGCTCTAAGATCTGACTCAGCCCTTTCACTTTGATAAGCAGGAATGAGTCTATTTAAGCTTCATCACTTATCCTTCCCTCATTACACTGCTCTTTGTCTCTCTTTATCTTTGTACTAATCTTGATCTTCCCTATATGTTGCCTCCTTTCCTTTACACTGCTCATTGTTTATAAATTGCCAAACACACACTTTCATTTCTTCTTACATTGCTGGCATATGGTGCTCATTCTGTCTATTACCTAATAATCCTGAAGACATCCCCAGAAGTAGGTAGAAATCTTGTATTATCAATTAAATCCGATACAGAAGGTACAAAGGTCCAACTGTCTCATAGTGTCAATAAAGTTTTATTTATACAGTAGATTATTAAATGTGGCTAGGCAGCCTTCAATACCGTTAGATATTTCTTGTTTTTATCTTGAAATTTTCTTTCCCTTGCTCCAGGCTTTAGGGGCTCCTTTCTGGCTTTAAAAAACATTACACTGGAATAGAACCGAGGCTCAAAGATCTGGAACATGATATCTCGAGTAAAATAGATATGCTTTTTGTGACCCAATTATGACTAAACTATACTGTCATTATGATATTTAATTCATTAAAAATAACATTTTCCCCTAAATAATTCATCAATATGTTTACATTTTAAAAAATCAGGAACAACAGGTATAAACAGTAAAGCCTACACATTTTCAGTAGATTTTTTCACAAGAGAAAACACTTTTTAAGTATCTCTGACATCTAGGTATATTTGATTGCCAATTGACATGTCAAATATGAAAAATAAGAAAAGAGAGACTTTCCAAAGTAGTGATATGTGACATGGTTTAAAATGTATTTGTTTGCCAATTCTCATGAGTTTTATCATTATCCTTACAATCGCCATTTGTTTCCAATTTATGTTCTAATCTTTTAAAATGCATTTTGTCAACACCTTTACATTTAAGGTTTAAACTCACTTTAAAGGAGAAGCTAAGTGCAGAGTGCAGTGTACTTAGCATTCATTTGCAGTTAACTTTTCAAAATGTTTGATCTTTTTGATGTTTGAGAAACCTCAAGAGATTTTTTTCGTGCAATTTTACCATTTTTTTACTTAGAAAATAAAATTGTGTTTTGTGATGGATGAATAAAATAAAACATAAATGAGTTACATGATTCTGAGACTCTGGAATTTTGACCAGGTATATCTTCCCGTTTTACTTATGACTTTCACAACTATTTTACTTGACAATTTAATGATGCCACAGACAGAGTAGCTTATGCTTCAGTACCAAACAAACATGATTGCAGGGTTTAGCAACTGAAATTTATTCATTTCCCCATAAAGATGGTAGGCTAAATAGTTATTCAGTGCCCCTGTCTCAGGTGGTGACTCAGAGGTTAATCTCTTTCACCATGTGGCTCAGCCATCTCAACAGCTGGTCTCCATGCTTCCTACAAATGAGAAGAAGGTTCACACCTGCTCATTAATATTTGGCCATTCTTTGCTGACAGTGCATCAACCAGAACAAGTCATGTGGTCCTGCCTAAATGCTATAAGGAAAGAAACGTAGAGAACACATGGAATGAAGTTTGCATTACTATCTCTGCTGCAAAAGCTAACTTTAAATGTGAGACTTAGAGATAGATGAAACTTGGAAGGCAGCTCCTTAAGTGATGGGTGCACCAAAATCTCACAAATCATCGTTAAAAAACTTACACATGTAACCAAATACCACCTGTTCCCCAAAAAACCTATGGAAATAAAAAAAAAACATAAGTGACTGACATATAAATAAAGAGATAAATATCCATTTTGCTCTGAAATTAAATAAAAAGGATTCTTCAAAAGTAAAATTAAAAAGCAAAAAAAAAAAAAAAAAGAAGAAGACATGATAACTAATGCAATATGATATTTTGGATAGAATCCTGCAACAGAAAATGGACATTAGACTATGCAACCCTAAAAAGGAATGAAAATAAAAAGGAATGAAAGGAATGAGATCATGTCCTTTGCAGGGATATGGATCAAACTGGAAGCCATCATCCTTAGCAAACTAACACAGGAACAGAAAACCAAACACTACATGTTCTCACTCATAAGTGGGAGTTGAACATTGAGAACACATAGACACAGAAAGGGGAACAACACACAAGAGGTGGACACAGAGAGTGGAACAACACACACCAGGATATGTTGGGGGAATGGGGGGGGAACTTAGAGGATGGGTCAATAGGTGCAGCAAACCACGATGGCACATGCCTACCTATGGAAAAAACCTGCACGTTCTGCACATGTATCCCATTTTTTTTAGAAGAAATAAAGAAAAAAAATTCATTTAAAAATCTGCATCCGTTTTCCAGATACTTGCAATTCAAAAAATAAAATTTCACAGAATCTTGCAAAAAAAAAAAAAGAAAGAAAATGAACATTAGATAAAAACTAAGGAATTATGAATAAAGTATGGACTTCAGTTAATAACAATTAAAAATTTGTGAAGGTAAGGCTGTGAGTTAGGTCACTTATTCACTCACACTACTACTTGTTTTGAGTAAGCAGAAAATGTGAAGCATGTGCTTCATCATGTCTTTTGTAATACACTGGGAAGACCTAATAACCTGGTTATAATGCTCTTCTACCTAACCATTATTCTTGAAAGTAATTCTGAGACACTCTTAACTTCAGATCACCATTAGATAACAATTATATCATCTTGTTTAATTGTGAATGGTTGCAGAATCACGGAATACAGCATTAGGGAGCAGACTTCGGAACATAAGGGGATTTTCCTCCAGAATTAAACTATGCTGGAGCTGTGTGGCAGGTTTTAAGCCCTGCTCTTGAGTCAAAGTAGATATGGAATCTGGATTTCATCTGCAGATTAAATATTTCCTTTCCTACTCATGGCTGGAGGTTTGTTCAGAAATTTGATGATTTAAGACTTCAGATAAGCCAAAGTGAACTGATTATCAAATCCAAGCTGTGCATCAGCTCTAGTTGGTAGCTGTGGGATTGAAAATGAAAATACAGCACTGAATATTTTGTTTACAGATGATAATGCCCAAGGAACAAAATATATTTCATCATTAGAACTACAACATACAGAACTTTATCCTTAATTTTTGCATTTCCCTCATTGGAGATCAGTAACAATCTTCTGACAGTAACCTGTGGACCAAAATTAGAACAGCATTGAAATGGAGGAAATTACACAGTGGAAAATACAGAACTGAAAGCTAAAAGGTAACTAGCTGCCTCTGTCACATTCCACAATTTCATATCTGCAGAAAGTAAAGATAATATTCTGAATTTGAACATGTACTTGCACTTTATTACCCATTTGGCTACAGATCCTTTTGTGTATATGCTACTAGGCAGAACACTAGAGAGGAGAGGTTGGTGCCCCCAGACCAAAATATTTCTAGCAACTTTTCATAGTAGCTGTTATCATACGTATTTCATGAATGAGAAAATATAAGGTTTATAGAGAATAAATTACTTGGCTAAGATTATACAGATTAAATGGCAACACTGAAATTTCCTTCATGAATGTCTCTGATACTAGTTCTCATGCTTTACCAACAATTAAATGATTTAGCTCAAGATTAACTACATGAATTAGTTTCCTACTGATGTTGTAACAAGTGACCACAACCTGAGCGATGTAAAATAACACCAAATTATCTTATGGTTCTAGAGGTCAGAAGGCCAAAACCAGTTTCAGTGAGATAAATTCAAGATGTCAGCAGGGCTTCTTCCATTCTAGAGGCTCTAGGGAAGAATTCATTCCCCTTTCTAGCTTCTGGAGGCTCCTTGCATTTCTTGATTGGTAGCCCCATTCTCCATCTTCAAAGCCAGCAGTTTAACATCTTTCAATCTATCTCTCTCTCACTCTTAACCTCTTGCCTCCATCTTACAAAGACCCTTGTGATTGCATTGGGTTTACCCATCTCAAAGTCTCTAACTTAGTCACTTCCTCAAAGTCCTTTTTGCCACGTAAGGTAACACATTCACAGCTTTCAGAGATTAAGATGTGGATATCCTTGGGAGACTATTATTCAGCCTACAATACTACAGTATTTCTCTTGAAATGCATATTTCAATAACATATTCTAAATTATTCTATTGTATCTTTTGGGGAAACAGAACATATTTATTTTTTATTTTGGGGTATTAAAACTCTACACAATTTTACAGAAAATGAATAACCCATATTTTTAATAAAAATAGGTAGACTTGGCACATATTTTCTATATCCATACAACAGAAAGAGAGGTGATATATCTCAAAAGGGACAAAGGAGACAGAACAGAGCCTTATTAGAATAACATACAAGGATTATGATTGAACCAACTTAACAATGTAAATTTTGACTGTCCTGGAGAAGGTTAAACCTGAGGCTCGGCAGTATTGGGTAACTTATGTGTATTCTGTCTTCTACCTACATGGGATGAATGTTTATTCCAGCCACATCCATGAAAAATAAATGGGTTGTTTGACTTGACAAAGCAGTGTACCATCTGAGGAGGAGAAAAGATGGCATTTCAAGTGACAAGGTAATTGTGTGGGCCCAGTCATTTTCTATGAAATTTAAAAGAAGGGATGTGGCTGTTCTGAGAATCTCTGAAAAGTGGATGGCCTGACATGAATAATGGCACCATACATTTTGGTGGACTATGCGCTTTTACTTGTAGTTCTGCATGGTATTTTCTTGCCTTCCAACTTCATGACTCTAATAAGGGGGTTACCACGTCATCATTTTGGAGTCATAATACCAATTTTCTTTATTATTTTAATTAAAAGGTAATATGAAATATCTACAGGACAGTGTTCATTTGAATTTCTGTGGCATTCTTTGCAATGAAGAATGAATCCCCAGTATTCTCTGTTACATTGGAAAATCTTAATACTATCTTGAGACAAGACAGAGAAAGAAGCTGATGTGAAAGCTCTTAGAAAAGCACTGTCAAACTGAACTTTCTAGGAGGCCAGAGATATTCATTAATCTGTATTTCCCAATGCAGTAGTAACTAGCCATAGGTAGTTATTGGGTGTTTGAAATGTGGCTAGTGTGACAGAGGAACTGAATTTTTATAATATATTTAATTTTAATTACATGTAAATAGTCACATTTGGCTAGTGCCTATCATATTGGACTGAACAAATTTAGAAGATATTTTACACAGGATCAAGTCTTTGAGAAGAAAGTCTCTGCACAGATGTAAATCAATATCAAACAAGTTCGTAGCAGCTGGAGCATCAGGCAAGTTGGGAACCTAATAACACCCAAAGATAATGTCAAAGTTGCTAGGGCAGCTCAGAGCGAAGATAACAACACATCTGTACCTCATTATCTGTCGAGGAGACTCACGTTAACACACTTGGAAGCAATAAAGTCACTTGTAAAGGTAGGGCTGTTGCATGACTTTCATGGGTCTTAGGTACTTTGGCTTTGTGGACCGTTTTCTCTATGCAAAGTATTAAAAATTACATTTTATATTTATGTGTCTATAAAGATGAATATAATTTTGAACACAAAATGTTTATACTTTTCTTCCAATTTTAAAATGAAATATTTTCATAGACCCCACAATGTTTTGTGGGCTACAGGGACTGCACCTGCTCTGCATGGGTAAGTTGGCCTTACATAAAGGAGAATTTAGTAACCAAGATCCAAGCTAATTGGTTAGTATATAAATCAAAAGACTTCAGTTGATCTAAATTAAAATAAAGGTTTTATTATAATTTACTGGATCATTAATATAGTATTTAAATGAAATTCTTACATTTCAGATGTTTCTTTCCATTTTTATTTACATAAAGACTTATGAAAAAGTTCTGTTTTAAACATAGAATTTGAGAAAGAAAATTTCAAGCTTACTTTGCATATTCTAAGGATAAGTGAAAATTGTCACTCCCGTCTAGAAGAATGGGATATTTTGATTAGTTCATCAAAGCATGTTGGCTTTGGAGATATAGTCACTAAAAGGCTGAGATTGTTTGTGCCTTTCAGTATGGACTTGAAATTATACAGGAACCTGTGTTTGAGCATTTGCCATATCTGGTGTCAAATCTCCATTCTTGCTTAGTAGACAGTATGCCCAGTGGCTGAACATGCATCCTTGAAAATATCACTACCTGGCCCAGAATCTGGAATTTCTTTTGCTTCCTAGCTGTGTGAACTGGAGACCAGTTGCTCACTCTCTCTGAGACTCAGTTCCTTTATATGTAAAATAAGAACAATGGTTGTGAAGATTGTTCTGAAGATTAATGAGAGGATTCATGTAAGTTATTTGTGACATAGTAGGTATTCCATAAATATTAGTAATTATTAGAAATTGACTAAAATTTACATTGAGTAAGATTATTACACTGAATAAGATTATTTTTAACCCTGAGCTTCAGTTTTTCTCATCGTAAATACGAATTTATTCAATCAACAGATACTTAATCTGGCTCCTGCAGCTGTACAGCAAAAGACCTGTGGCCACAGCAGAGCGTAGAATTCAGGGAGTTAATAACACCTACCTGCAGAATGTATGTGAAAAGTTAATGGGACAATGTATAATTGAAGTGCTTGCTTGTTAGACTTCCTGGCATACTTTATTCACTAAATAAATGTTAATTTCTTTCCTTTCTCCTTTTTAGTTGGTGGAAAAATCTTACCTCTCTTTCTTATAAAGTTTAAATATACACTTTGGGAGGTCGGGGTGGGCAGATCACTTGAGGTTAGGAGTTTGAGACCAGCCTGGCTAACCTGAGGGGGAAACCTAGAGATGGCCTGGCTAACCTAGAGATGGGGAAACCCCGTCTCTACTAAAAATATAAAAATTAGTTGAGTGTGGTGCAGGCACTTATAATCCCAGCTACTCAGGAGGCTGAGGCAGGAGAATCTCTTGAACCCAAGAGGCGGAGGTTGCAGTGAGCTGAGATTGTGCCACTGTCCTCCAGCCTGGGCAACTTTCAATATGTAATAGCTTGGCTAACAGGAAAATCATTTATTTTCTTGTTACTTTAATATAAATGGTCTGTGTTGATAGTATGTGGTTTATTACAGCAATCACATACATAATGCTAAATTATTTTGAATTAGATTGATATTACAAAAAATAAAAATAAATGACAGAAATTCTTACCAAGTATCGTAACTATATATGTGATTATTCTACAGTATTGGGTTTCATTAAGAACCTTAAATGCCCAAGAATAGCTTCTGGCATTTCAGTTATTACAAACCATGCAGCTGCTCAATAGCAAATGAAAGACAATCACAGACTGAAAGAGACTCATCTAGGAGACATTTAAACGAAGCGTTTTATTAATAATAAAAGGGGAATATGCTTCGACTCATTGCTCCTCAACTTCTGCTACCTTTCTTCCACTCTCTGTCCTTTGAGAGGGGCTGAGGGTTGATCCAAGTGGGAATTACCTAATTACGGGGACAAAATTCCTTATGGCTCAGAATTGCAACAGGGACTGAGTTCATAAAAGACAAATGCTAGGACCAGAATGTGAAAAAGACAGAACTCCAACCAGAGAGAGTAGATCCAAATACAGGGGAGCCAGGGTACCCTTAGACAGGTATGTAATGATATGGGAGTACCCAATGTTTATGAGCAATATCTGTTCTGATAGGTTGGGGGTCTCATGCTGTATCAGTTGCTAAAAATCTTGAATAGTTACTTAAAATTTATATATTTCTAGAAAACACATCATGCATTGTGCCAAATATCAAATGGATGTAGGAGGAGGGAAGCGGGACTGAGGTGACGATAGTGTTTAGAACTAACGTATTAAAATCAGACAAACCAGAATTGGTAAAATTGAGCTTAGAAGCAAATCAATGAAGGGGACAGACCTTACATTATGGCTTTGCATACCATGTATCATTTGAAATTGGTCCTTTGTGGTCACATTTGGAAAGGGAATGATTAGGTAGGTTGACCTAACCTAAAGTATAGGTGGCAAAATATTATTAACATAAGTATTTCTAATTTATACTTAATTATAAATGTTTCTATGTTTCTGGAATCTAGAGAATTATTTCTTAGATTGTTTCCACCATTAAAAAAATTTCAAACTCATTCTATACACTTCAAATGAAAACAGTACTATGATTTGTATTGAGACTTTAGGAAAGGTTGTATTACCATACAAAGGTTTCTTTTATTTTCAACCATGATTGAATTTAATTTATTAAATTGTATAAGCTTTCTGATCTTTTAGTAAATTCCTAAAATGTACTTAGCTCATGTCAGCATTTTTCCTTGAGAACTTATGCATTTCTAATATCCTGGCACCTCCCAGGGAAGATGAATAGCTCTGTGTGGGATGAGATAATGATAGTGGGTTCAAACTTCAATCATCTTGAAAGGTTCTGGACATCTATTTGCAAACTAATGCTAGTATTTTAAAAACACTTAATAATAGTAACAACAACAACTGGAAGCATCTTGATGAATTCTAGTTCTGCAGTATGCATTGCCGAATGACTCAAACTTCTGAGAGATTGGGATATTTTTAAGAAATAGAAAAAAACAAGATAAAAGATATAAACCAAAAAGTACCAGCCTTTACTACTGTGAGCAATTTGTAAAACATGTGAAACTTGCTGCCTCTAAGTGCAATCCATAAACCTAATACTTATAAAAATAAATACAGTAATATGCTTTTAACTGACATATCCCTTTTATAAACCTGAATCACTCGCGGTTAAAAGAAGTTCCAAATGCATTTCAAAAATAGTGAAAATAGTCTGTAGTAACCGTTCTTAGATTTATAGGACAGCTTGTGTAAATGATTTCAAGTTGGTGTGTTTCCAACCGTGTTCTTTTATTATCACTTTAGTCTCATTTCCATTTTAGAGACCTACTACTGATGATGCTTGGTCATTATGTACAGTTGATGAGAAAGACATGCAAGTAGTCAGTCATTCAGGTCAGAGATATACAAACCTCACTTCCAAACGTCACTGTGGGCTTCCTCTTTATTTCACCTTTGTGTTTCTTCTGCCTTTCACTTCTTACAGCAGTTAATGCCACCATTGAAACTAGCATTTTATTTTAAAGATAGATGACCCTGGAATTATGAGAGTACTACCATACAACCTCTCGTTACGCACACTCCAGCGCAGTTTATGAACGCCAATGGCACTGCATCTGAGCCGCCTGTCAGCCCCTACTTCTTGCAAATGCCTCAGCAGATCCAGTGCAGGCACTGAGGGGCAGGCTGCCAGCAGTAGTGAGTCAGCTGGCTGGGTGTGCGATTGCACTTAGTGCGGGTGTGTGTTTTGATACTGCTCTTCACTTCTTCTGTACTTTCTTCAGTTTTTAAAATAAAATTCCTCTGCTTCACGTCTTAGAAAAGGAGACAGAATGAACGAATGGCAAATCACACAAAAGTGAAGAAAAAGCTCACTTCAGATACAGAGGCTGGAATAAAGCTGAATGAACTGAATTCTAAGTTGAAATTGTCTCCTTTGGATCTGAGTATAATTTGTTAGAACAAGGGAAAATGTTTGAATAAAAAAATGTTGAATCAATTCAATCAATGGTGGCATGAAAATGCATTGTCTGCATGATGAGGTGGGAACACGTGCAACTCTGTGCATGCCTGCTCAGAGAATACATAAGCTGATAAAATTTAAAGTCTAAACCAAACAATGAATTTTAGGAAAGGTGCTTGAGACAAAGGAATGAGTGGCTTGATTACTTGCAAAAAAGAAATTGTTGGCCTAGCACCAACATTTAAGGGAAAGCTTGAAACATGGCTATAGAAGTAGCCAAGACATTTTTCAGAAAATTTTGTTTGGATAATTAAAAGGGAAGGCAGGTATTTGCAATTTACATTTAAAACTGATGAAACAAGACTTTTAAGAAAGCCAGTACACTGGCAATACTGCATTCTTAAGGAAGGAAGGGCATACTTCTGGTTACAAAGCAGATAAGCAGATGTGTAGATTTTTTTTTTATTTTTTTATAGGAGTTAGCAATGAATGCTTTATTGAAAGCAAGAGCATTGGATTATGAAAAGAGTCTCAAGAAAGAGATGTCATTTTTGATCTCTACTGTATCCTAAGTGCCTATACCAGTGCTCAACATGAAGTAGGTGCTCAATAAATACTCACTGAATAAATATTTGAAGAAGCCTCAGCTTGTCTGGTCTATACACAAAAACAAAAACAAACAAAAAACATCATGTAGCTTTTGCAGCATGACAGGTGGCTATATTGCATGTCTGTAAAATATGTATTTGTTTTTATTTTTGTTCCATTAATTGTATAATCCTTTTTGGTATCTCTTGGTTTGTATAAAATGTCTTTTCAGAAATTAAACCTGAGTTTATAATACAGCATCTACAGGAACAAAAATGAAATCAACTTATGAAAGCTGGACCCATAACTTTCCTTCAGGAACCAATTAAATTTGTCAATAGTTATTTACCTTTTCTCTTTATTCTCTTTCTTTTTCCCAGGGACTTCCTAATAATTATCTTTATATTTCAACATTTAAAATAAATTTCTATTCCAGTTTTCTTTATATCATTCAATTTGTTAGCTGAGACTTACTAAACATTCCCTCCCTAACAAAAACACACAAAATGCCCTAATGATATTTAGAATGCAATAATAGTCCTGAAGATAAACTAGCATATCCTGGTATACAGAGTGAAGTTACATAAAAGAAAAAACAATGTCACTGTCTCATAATACCTTTGAAAATCATGGATACCTTCGACTCTCCAGAAATGTTTCAGTTTTACCTTTTCTTCCTCTTCTCCTCAAACCTCTCCGCTAGCACTGACATTGAAAATACATTTTTAAAGCTACTACTAAAACCTTGCATTTTTTTGGTTTCATTTAGTTTTATTATTACAACTGCATATGAATCCATTTTAAAATTGGAAAGCTGCAGTAATTCAGCTACCTGCTTAAATGTATTTTGTATAATAGCCAAGAAACCTAGCCATTTGTAGTATTTTCTAAGGGATAAATGAGTTTTGGATCATAGCCTATTTATAAATAGTGGTGCTGCCAGTCCACTAATAAGAATGGGGTTTGTACCAGGAATCACATAGAAAACATTAGGTGGAAAATTATAAACCAGATGACTTTTACTGTGCTGAATTTCATGGATAGAGAGGTCTTCATTGCTCCCTAGCCCTGTCACTGTTATTCTCAGTTAATGTTAAAACATTTTGCCCGTTTTCTTGATTCCTGAAACTCTAGAATTTCAGAAATATCAAAATATATAGATCTCTTTGCTTCAGACTCATAGAGCTTTACACTACAAAAGTTTGGCAACACTTGGCAAAGTTAGATACTTCATTTTATTACCAAGCAATATATTCTCCTTACTTGCTGAATTAAGACTATAATTTTCATCTTTTTAACAAGAAGAAATATTCCATGATTTGAGGGAGAAAACAAATAGGAAACAAACCTTTAAGTGAAGAAAAAAAAAAAAAAAACCAGCAACAGAAAAGCCCAAATTCTCATCAGAAAATCACCAATATTAACTTGGATTTGATAAGTCAATAAAAGAGAATATACATCTAAATTTCCTTACCTTAATTATGTTTTATCCTTTACATTTTTTCATAAGCTGAGAAATCACTGAATCATACATGACCACACTTTATACTGCCCAGCTTTTATAAACAAATTGGAAGAAGATCTGGGCCTAACTCAGAGAAATAACTGTGTGAATACTGAATTCAAATTACCAATGTCTAGTGTTTCAGACTTTTATGCTCTGTCTTTTCCATTCACACAGATAATCAATAGACTTCTATGGTGTGAAAGTGATATAATTATTTTGAAATGATTATGTTTTCTTTAAAATATGAAGATGTTGACACACAAAACAGGCTTCTTTTTCATCTCACTGAAACATGGCAGTCCTAACCTCTCTTGTTTTTCCTTCAATCACTTTCTTGAACAAAAGCAGAAAGGATTAGAGATCCCCGTTTTTGTGTGTTCCGTGTGTTTATGTCCTTAATGGTAGTCAACCACATAAATGATAACAGAAACTTCCTTTTGAGAGGTCTTTCATCTCTGAAAGCATCTTACTGTAGACAGCATGGTTAATTTTCTTATTGGCATTAAGGCATAAACCTAGTGAAACAGCAGCATCAGAGTACATTTGCACTTAATGACTATACCGGGAATTTACAGTTCTGAGCTAGACAGTGCTTTCTCCACTTTGATGACTCAGGGTGGTTTGATTTTTAAAGCACTAATAACACTGATGGACAATGGGCAGTAGTTTCGCTGTTTTATTTTCCTAAGGTAGTTCAAAGTGGATTTCACTGGCTTAGTAGTGATTCTTGCTGAGACCTGGAAGTTTACCTGGCTGTAAGGTCACCAGGAGCCAGAAGGTGATGTGGTTGTCGAAAGCAACTGTGTTTTGGAATAGGTTAATAGAGCAAGCACACAAGTCACTGCACTGGGCTGATAAGACTGTTGGATTGTTGGATTAGATGGCAGACCACTGTAAAAAAGGTGTTGGCGAACTGCAACGTCTTCAGAAAATATTTAGAAATCTGGAATGCATGACGCAATGGGAAGCATTTCTTCAGGGGGTTACTTTACAGTATATAATCCCAAATCCCTGTGAAGTGGGGAGATAAAATATCTGCATTCTTTTAAAAATATGCTTTGTTTGCTGATTTAGTTGTTGTTTAAAACAATTTGAATATACCACTTGTACACCACACACTGCTGAGAAGGCTTTATAAGAGTTGATATGCTCCCCTGGAGCGGTGGCTCATGCCCGTAATCCCAGCAGTCTGGGATGCCAAGATTGGCAGATCACCTGAGGTCAAGAGTTTGAGACCAGCCTGACCAACATGGAGAAACCCCGTCTCTACTAAAAATACAAAATTAGCCAGGCGTGGTGGCACATGCCTATAACCCCAGCTACGTGAGAGGCTGAGGCAGGAGAATTGCTTGAACCCGGGAGGCAGAGGGTACACGCTGCAGTGAGCTGAGATGACGCCATTGCACTCCAGCCTGGGCAACAAGAGCGAAACTGTCTCAAAAAAAATAAAAAATAAAAATAAAAGAGTCGACATGCTCAACATTGTGACCTTCTTTACACTTAGAAAAATATCTTAACTGCTAAGTGTTATTCCCAAGCAACATTTTGACGCTGCCATAGGAACTTTTCTCAAGGTCCGGAGGAATGGAAAGACCAATGTGGAGGCTTTTTTTTTTTTTTTTTCCCCAAAACAATAAACTTTACATGGAAAAGCATATGGAATTCTACTATCTGCATAAATTCCATGAATGCCTACAAGTACTGCTCAAACCAGAAGGTGTAGAGTAAGAGTTCCTACATGGAACAAGACAGAAACTTTTGATATTTTTCTGTATCATGTTATAATTTATTGTATTTCTTGTGATTGCTATTATTTTTCTGTGATGTATATCAAGTTTCAACATTGCTGGGGCTAGGGAAAGGAGTCTGTATAATCTTTAGACAATGAAAAAGATTTCTTTCAAGTTTTTAAAAAAAATCCACTTCAAGTCTTTTTTGCTTCTCATTTTTATCCAGTTAAATTTTCACCTGACACAGTGACATATGGTGACTTGATATAAAGTACTCATAATATAGTTTCAATTATCCTTAAAATGTCTATGTTTCTTGAATATTAAAGAGTATTTTTACAGCATTTTGTAAGTCAGAATGACTTGATTGGACAGTGTAATTCTTGATACTATATTTAGTACATTTCTACCAATATGTAGGACCTCATTTCTGATAAAAAATAATTAAAAAATAAAAGCCTAAGAATGTAGACAGTACTTTTGGATATACTTCTAATGAACTGGCAACTTCAGGTTATAGTTTGAATGTTATCTTTTTGTAAGCATATTTTTTGTTAGTTGGAAAAATATTCAGGCTATTAATGAATTAGCTTCAGAAAGATGAAGTTGGCAAATATTTTTGATAATTCAAAACACTTAGTGGAGCATCATATTAATATTTTCATGGCTTATAAAGGAAGCACCAGCAAGTGCAAAGTAACATTATTTTACCTAATAATAATACAGAATGATATTTCTTTTGATTAAATATTAATCCTTTTTCATTTGATAGTTTGGAACAAGTGGGCAGGGATTTTTGCATTCCTTAGTAACTCAGGCCTGATGAAATAAATTTTCTTATGCTAAAATATAATCTAATTCTTTAACACTATATGTAGTTGTGCTATATTTCCAAAAAGGCTAATGAAGCCAAACTTCCTCATTTTTCCACAATTTTCAGAATGAAATGGGAGAAAATAATATATGCCATAGTTAAAACAGTAAGTATAAAACATGTACCACAATGTAAAAATATACCTAACTCAATAAGCTAACATAAAGGAGAAAAATAGCTTATGAATTATATTAAGCCACACATGTGCTAGTTATAAACATTAATATGTAAATATTGAAAGGAAACTTACCTTTGGGAATCCAAACATAATATTTATTTATTGGCATTGGAACACTGAAACAAACTGTAGTAAAGAAATTGGGAAAAACATTTATTCATGTATGTATATACACAGTGACCAATAATGGATCACTAAATTGATTTTTTCTCTGCTGTAGTTTTAGGATCACAGTGGGATAATGGGTTCACAATCAGTAACTGGGGCGTAGCCCTGAGTAATTCACCTAATAGCATTACCTTAGTAAATCCTTGCAGTTCAGGGTCTGATCACTCCAGTGCATCACTAGAAGTTGGTCAGTTAGTTACTAAGTGACTCCAGGAGACTTATATTACCAAATTCAAAAGGGAAATTATCTGTTCACTAAGTAGCCTAGTCACTATATTAAAATGAGAAATACAATTGTCATAGATACCAGAGGAACTAGTGTTGCTGTAGAAAGCCACGAAGGAAACCAAATTAAAATCAGAATGTTGCTTGGTGAGCAATGAGTCAAAACAAGATGAACTTGTTGCATGATTGAAATAGCTAAAGTGTCATCTTATAATAACCTAATACATCTGCTGTCATCATTGGGGCTTGGCTGCCATGGTAGTTACAGAGTTGAGCTTGATATATTGATGCCAACAACATTTTGCATAGTAGCCAGTTTGTAAACTGGAAGCCACTCTGCTTCTTAGGGCGGGGGGGGGGGGGGTTCCCTTTGGTTTTATTGCATCTCCTATGAACTGATTTTATCAGATTAACTCATACAATTTTTGAGGGTCTTGCTGATACTCAGGAGCACAGCACAGTGAAAAGGACACTGACACTGGGGTCAGACCACTATGTGTTTGAATGTTGATTCTGCAACTTATTATCTCAATTGTTTAATCTCCTCAAGGTCAACTGTTCACATTTGTAAAATGGGAATTATAGTATTTTTTAGGATTAAATATCATCAGAATCAGTTCAATAAACAGTAGACAGTGTTGTGTAGTGTTTGTGAGTATTGGGTTTGGAATCAAACCTGTTGTTGGCCCAAAATCTACCACTAGTTTTCTTCTCTAAGCCTCATTTTATTTATCTGTAAAATGTAAATAAAAATTCTACTTATAGATTACTTTCAGGATTAAATGAAATAAACATCATTTAACAGAGTTTCTGGCAGTTAATGTGGGCTCAATAAATGATATCTGTCTATCTAACTATCTATCTACCTACCTACCTACCTACCTACCTACCTATCTATAATCTATCATTGTTTGTATCAGTATTCCTTCCATTGCTTAGAATTAATACTCTGTAGAGAATATGTCTGGAACCATGATTAACTAGAAAATAATATTCAAAACTTTTCCTAATTTATGGGATCATCTTTGGTTTAACGAGTTTTCACTGTTCTTGTCATTCATTCAGATGCTAGTTAGTTTAGGGTTGATGGAATGATTACAATTGAAATTTATGGGTCATTATGAGAAGATTCAATCACCTTTCTTTGTAGAGCACAGCATCAGAACTGCCTCTGAAAAACTGGAGCTTCCAAGGAGGCAAAGTCCTCACTGTTTGTAGACTTCAGAATTGTCCCTCTCATTACAGCTGCAGTCATTCTGGATGAGAGTATCTTCCATCTTGTTTCCAGGATTATTTTCTTTTCTTTGATTTAGAAAATGATCCTCTTTCACAACAAGATTCTGGCTGCAATTTCCCTGGATCAACTGGAAAACATTTCAAAAGAAAAAATAGAAGTTTTATGAAGGGAAAATGTATTCAGAGAAGAGTAGGTGACAGTGGCTATTCTTTTCATAAAACATGAGATGAGATACTGATGGAAATTAGGATGAGACAGAACTTATACAAGTGACATTACAAAAATGATATAATTTGAAAATGTGATTCAATATAAACTACAATGTCTAGTCATACTAGAAGTGAGACGGTTTGCTCTAGGCAACCATGCAAAAATAGAAAAATGTTGAAAGAGTGACACATTTTCTAAGTTTGTCTGTCATGAGACCATAAGGTATGTCATAGTTATCTAGAAGACACTGTAGGAGAGCAGCAGAAAATGGCTGCAAGTGACCACTGTGAAGTTTGCCTGGACAATAACTATTCCAGGTAATGTAAGCAGTATGAAGCTAGATTCTAATCTAGAATTCAACAGATCTGAGTATCTAAGAATTTTTTCTTGTGGTGATTAAAAACAATTACGTACAAAATTCAAAAGTCATATATATCTTAAAAGTCTTATATGTCTTAAAATTCAAAAATCATACACACACACACACACACACACACACATATATATACATATCTTAAACACAACAAGTCGTGAACAAGTTGCAAACAAGTCCTGATTCCTCATTCTCCACCACAATCTTGCTTTTCCCACCATCTTTCAATCTCAGTGGCTCAGGCCAAAATTCTGCATTTATCTTTGACTCTTTCCTTTTTTCTCTCATCACAGATTAAATCTCTTAGGAATCCCATTTATATATCCTTTCAAAGTATATCCAGACTCCAACCACTTCTCACTCCCTCCTCTGCTGCCACACTGGTGTAAACTACCATTAATTATTACTTGAATCACTGACAGAGTTTCACAAATATTCTCCCTGCTCCTAGCTTTGTCCTCTACACTTTTTATTACGCAGAGTAGTGATTCTTTAAAATCTATGTCAGATCATGTCGGTATTCTATGCAAAATGCTGTGATGACTCCCCATTCTAATCAAGTCAAAAACAAAGTCCTGAAAATTACCTTAAAGGTCTTCTATGATTAAAATTCCAATTTTTTCTCTGCTTCATATCCTGTTACCTTTTCTCTTGTTCACTACAATCCAACAACACTGAGTGTTTCCTCCTCTGGAATCTATAAATCTATCTGACTACTCTAAAATGGAGTTCAGGTTACCACCTAAAGAAAACCATGGCCGAACTAGATTTATTAATGTAGAATATAAAGAGACATTATTCTAGAAAATGAAAGCAAAGATGTATAGAACTATAAATATTAAGGGTCTGTGTAACATTATACATAATGACAGAATTCTACCTTTAGAGAGTGTAGCTGGAATATTTGAAGAAGGTAATTATGGGATATTTAAAAATTAGTACATTAAAACAGAAGAAATATGCTCATAAAAACATTCTGATAAATATTCTTGTTCATATAAAACATAGCATATGTTTTATTAATCATATTTGGATAAATTATAGATTCATAATCTATCAAAATTGTATACATTGTATAGATATCTAACTTTGTAGTTGTGATACTATATAAAACATTCATTCAATTTCCTAATTGTCCATTCTAATTATTTTATGGATGGATAGATGGATGGATGATTATATTAATTCAGTGTTATACTTTTCATGATCATTGGTGTTGCATTTATATAAATACTATGATGAGTATATATGTATAAGATGTTTTCACTATTTTATGTGACATTTTTCTTTTTTAAACAAAATGAAGGCAGTTTTCTTTTACTATTTTGACTAATATGTAATTCTCAATGTACATACCAAACAGAATATACCATTATAAGGAAGAGAATAAAAACCATCTTAAACCTCAACACCCTGTGGAAACCACCATGAGTGGTTTGGTGATTCTTCCTTCAAATATATCAACAAAAATGCAGACACCCACATACTGACACATATGAATATTTACACACGCACTATCATACCGCATACACTGCTTTTATCACACCTTTCATTCTTTTACTTAATACATCTTTTCTTCTCTTTTCCAAATTCCCCTTACCTCATCTATGTAATATCAATAACTTTTTGCACATTTTTCCAAACTCTTCTCTATGTTTATTTAACAACTGAATCACAAAACAGTCATAGGTAAGACTTACTTGTCATTGTTATGCAAATATGATCTCATATTACTTCTTCTCTTTGGCTTTAAAATTTTAACCCATGCTCACATCAATTCTTTTAAGTGCATTAGCAGAGCCTTAATTCATTCCTTAAAAATTACAAATGATATTTCAAGTATACTTATACCATACAAATTCACCAAATCCCTTATCATTCTATACAATTTTTACCAGCAGTTGGTTCTTACTTCTGTAAATGATTTCACAATGTATATATTTATACATACATATTTATCAACTGGTGCTTTTATTTGTATGAGATGGAGTCACAGGAGCATAACTGGTGGTTTTGGAGTTATCAAGTTAGAAGATAGTGTAATGCAGACCACTGCCATAATGGCAATGCAAACACTCCATATGCTTCCAAAATATCGTTTATCAACATGATTGAACAAAAAATTGAGGCTAGGCAAGGATTCTGAGAATATATCACCAAGCACCACTTTAAAGTAAAATATTAGAAAAGAACTCTTCAAACCAAATGAATCAAAACAGGAACATCAAATAGCAGAAGATTAAGTGAAAAAGGGATCATGGTAAGCAAAGCATCTTGCAATATGTATAGTTAGTTGTTAAAAAAAAAAAAAGACTGACTGTGAATGTGGAAGTTAAGAGATAAATAAATATTGACATAGAAGGGAGGTACTGCAAGGAGAAAACTGGAACTAAAAGTCAAGAAACAACAGATGCTAGTGAGGCTGTGGAAAAATAGGAACGCTTTTACACAATTGATGGGAATGTAAATTAGTTCAGCCATTGTGGAAGACAGTGTGGTGATTCTCCAAAGACTTAGAACTAGAAGTACCATCTGACTTAGCAATCCAATTACTGGGTACATACCTAAAGAAATGTAAATAATCCTATTATAAAGATACATACATGCGTATGTTTGTTGTATTACTATTCATAACAGCGAAGACATGGAATCAACTCAAATGCCCATCAATGGCAGACTGGATAAAGAAGATGTGGTATATATACACCACGGAATACTATGCAGTCATAAAAAGGAATGAGATTATGTCCTTTGCAGGGATATGGATGGTGCTGGAAGCCACAATCCTCAGCCAACTAATGCAGCAAAAGAAAACCCAACACTGTATGTTCTCACTTATAAGTGGGAGCTGAACAATGAGAACACATGAACACAGGGAGGGGAACAACATACACTGGGGCCTGTTGGGGATGGGGGTGCAGGGGGGAGAGAGAGGATCAGGATAAATAGCTAATGCATGTGGGGCTTATTACTTAGGTGATGGATTGGTCTGTGCAGCATATCACCATGGCACACGTTTACCTATGTAACGAACCTGCATGTCCTGCACATGTATCCCAGAATATAAAATAAAATAAGATATTTTTAAAAAGTCAGTCCTAAATTATCTCAGCAACACTTGGGACAGGAGGAGGAAGGGGACTATGTATTCTAAAATTTTCAGGAGGCTGTGACTTAAGAAAGCAGAGCCTCTTGATGGGGGAAATACATGAATTTGGGGAAAGGAAAGGTAACTATATATACAAATATCCAAGTTAACAAGGGATAAAATAGCATAAATAATTATAAAAACAAATGAAATAATAAAGCAAAATAAATTGCACATGTTAATGGGACAAAACAATACAATGAAATAAGTTTCTACATTAAATGTGAACATGCTCAATGATTCTAAAAAACAGTGATAGCAAGACTGGAATAAAAAGGCAAACCTAGCTTTTTTCTGTTTTTAACAAACACTTAAAACTGCATATTGAAAGAGGTTAAAAATGAAGATATGATCAAAGAGAGACCAGATAAGGAAAGCAAAATGAAAGTGGCAATATAAATAATACAAAGAGTTGAATTTTAGGCTAATGGCAATAAAGAACATTGAGGTGCAGAATTTAATAAAGAGCTCCAAGTTAAGAGAGAAATACTATAATAAAAAATTACTAGGCACTGAAATAAATAGCAGCTGAATATATTCAAAGCCAAGACTACTAGTAGTGCAATAAAAACCTTAAAAAATTAAAAGATTTTAATATATCTCTTTTAAGATTAGTTAGATATCTTAAGCAAAAATATATAAAATATAAGGTAACTGAATATATATTCAACAAATTTCAATATATTATTTGTATACATAGGCAATATCAATAAAGAGATATGCAGAGATACTTATGGACTACAAATGATGGACATAATATATATCTAATTTATAGATATGATAATTAAGAAATAGAAATAAATTATTAAAAGGTGACCTTTTGAAAACAAAAAAACTTACCTAATTTAAAATTAAGAAGTACTCTTATAAATAATATCCAATCATTGTGGAAATGAAAGTGGCAAGCAATATAAGAGTAATGCAAATGAGAATACAGCTGTTCCTGCATATCTGTGTGTTCTGTGTGCATGGATTCAACCAATCTTGTATTGAAAATATTTTTTAATTGCATCTGTACTGAATATGTACAGATTTTTCTTGTCATGATTCCCAAACAATACAGTATAACAACTGTTTGCATAACTTTCACATTGTATTTGGTATTATAAGTCATCTAGAAGTAATTCAAAGTATATGGGAGGATGTGCATACTATATGCAAATGCTGTATCATTTTTATATCAGCGATTTGTGCATTCTCACATTTTGGTATTTGAGGAAGATACTGCAACCAATCATCCATGGATACCAAGGGATGACTGTATTAAAATCCTCCACTAGTATTGTGTTACCATCTCTCTCATTTCTTAGGTGTAGCAGTAATTGTTTTATACATTTGGGAGCTCCAGTGTTAGGTGCATACATATTTAGGACTGTGATGTTTTTCTTTTGGATAATCTTATCATTATATAATATCCCTCTTTCTCTTTTTAAACTTCTGCTGTTTTTAAGTTTGTTTTGTCTTATGTAAGAATAGCTATTCCTGCTTGCTTTTGGTGTCCATTTGCATGGAATATCTTTTTCCACCCCTTTACCTTAAGTTTATGTGAGTCCTTGTGTTAGGTGAGTCTCCTGAAGACAGCAGAAACTTGGTTGGTGAATTCTTATTCATTCTGCCATTCCGTATCTTTTAAGTGGAGCATTTAGACCATTTACATTAAATGTTAGTATTGAGATATGAGGTGCTACTCTATTTATTGTCCTATTTGTTGTCTGAATACCTTTTTATTTATTTGTGTTATTGTTATGTAGGTCCTGTGAGGTTTATGCTTTATGGAGGTTCCATTTTGCTGTATCTTGAGGATTTGTTTCAAGATTTAGAGCTCCTTGGCCAGGTGTGGTGGCTCACGCCTGTAATCCCAACACTGTGGGAGACCGAGGCTGGCAGATCACAAGGTCATGAGATCAAGACCATCCTGGCTAACGCAGTGAAATCCCGTCTCTACTAAAAATACAAAAAATTAGCTGGGCGTGGCAGTGTGCACCTGTATTCCCAGCTACTTGGGAGACTGAGGCAGGAAGATGGCATGAACCTGGGAGGCGGAGCTTGCAGTGAGCCGAGATCATGCCACTGCACTCCAGCCTGGGCAACAGAGCGAGACTCTGTCTCAAAAATAAATTAAATAAATAAATAAATAAATAAATAAATAAATAAATAAGATTTAGAGCCCCTTTTAGCAGTTCTTGTAGTTCTGGCTTGGTAGTGACAAATTTTCTCAGCATTTGTTTGTCTGGAAGACTGTATCTTTCCCTCATTTATGAAGCTTAGTTTCACTGGACACAAAATTCTTGACTGAATTTTGTTTAAGGAGGCTAAAAACAGGACCCCAGTCCCTTCTAGCTTGGTTACTGCTGATAAATCTTCTGCTGTTACTCTGATAGGTTTTGTTTGTTTGTTTGTTTTTATAGGTTACCTGATGATTTTGCCTCACAGCTCTTAAGATTCTTTCTTTTGTCTTGACTTTAGATAACCTGATGACTATGTGCCTAGGTGATGATTTTTTGTGATGAATTTCCCAGGTGTTTCTTGAGCTTCTTATATTTGGGTGTCTAGATCTCTAGCAAGGCCAGGAGGTTTTCCTAGATTATTCCCTCAAATATATTTTCCAAACTTAGATTTCTCTTCTTCCTTGGGAAAACCAATTATTCTTAGGTTCGGACACTTAACATAGTCCCAAACTTCTTAGAGGCTTTGTTCATTTTTTTAAATTCCTTTTTTCTTTGTTTTTGATGGATTGGGTTAATTTGGATGTCTTGTCTTTGAACTCTGAAGTTCTTTCTTCTGCTTGTTTAATTTTATTTCTGAGACTTTCCGGGGAATTTTGCATTTCTCTAAATGTGTTCTTGATTTCCAGAAGTTGTGACTGTCTTTTAGTTCTGCTCTTTCACCGAAGATTTTTTCTTTCCTGTTCTGTATCATGCTTTTTATTTTTTAAAGTTGGAATTCTCCTTTCACGGTGCCTCCTTGCTTAGCTTAATAATAGACCTTCTGAATTAGTTTTCTGGCAATTAAGAGATTTGTCTTGGTTTGGATACATTGCTTGTGAGCTGGTGTGATGTTTTGGAGATGTTCAAGAACCTTATTTTGTCATATTACCAGAATTGTTTTTCTGGTTCCTTCTCACTTGGGTAGACTATATCGGAGGGAAGATGTGGGGCTCCAGGGCTGCTTTTCAGATTCTTTTGCTTCAGGGGGTGTTCCCTTGAAATAGTGTTCTCCCGCTTCCCCTAGGGATGGGGCTGCCTGAGAGCCAAAGTGCAGTGATGATGGTTTTTGCTCTTCTGGGTCCAACCACCCAGCGGATCTACTGGGCTCTAGACTGGTACTGGGGAATGTCTGCAAAGAGTGTTGTGATGTGGTCTATCTTCAGGTCTTTCAGCTGTGGATTCCAGCTTCTGTGGAGGAAGCAGGAGAGTGAAGTGGACTCTGTGAGGGTCCTTGGTTGTATTTTTATTTAGTGAGCTAGTTTTGTGTTGGTCGGCCTCCAGCCAGGAGGTGGTGCTTTCAAGAGCACACTGGCTGTGGTACTATCAGGAGGAAGCAAACTTGCCTGGTTAAGTATTGAGGTTTCTCAGGTGGTGGACCGGGCCATAGAGCTCCGAAGAGATTAGGTCCTTCCTCTTAGGCAACCAGGGCAGGCAGAGAAAGACCACCAGGTGGGGGCAAGGATAGGCATGTCTGAGCGCAGCCTCTCCTTGGGCTGGGCTTACTGCAGCTGATGTGGGGCATGGGGGTGTGGTTCTCAGGCCAATGGAGCTATTTTCCCAGAGGGATTATGGCTGCCTCTGCTGAGTGACACAGGTTGCCAGGGAAGTAGGGGGACGGCTGCAGTCACATGCCTCGCTCCTCTCCCATGCAGCCCATAGTCCTAGAGGTCAGTCTCACTCCCACCATGCCCCGCCAACAAAACAGAGTCTATTTCCGGGCAGCTAGTAACCAGGGCTGAGAAGTTACCCCAGACCACCAGCCTCTCCGCTGACACTCGGTTTTTCTGCATCTCAGGGAGCCTGCAGCAGTAATCCAGTTCCTTCAGAGGGTCTGTGGATTCTCTCAGCTTTCCTGGTATGTTGCTGTGGTAGTTCTTGGAGCAAGAGTTCACAATGTGAGTCTACACACGCTGCTCTGCCTGTGAGAGTGGGAGCTGCAAGCTAGTCCTGCCTCTTATCTGCCCTCTTAATTCAGTATCTCACAAGTAAGAAAATTAAATCAGCAGTCAAACTTTTTAAACAACAACAACAAAAAGACCTGGACCAGATGGCTTCATTTGTGAATTTTATGAACATTTCCAAAACAATTAACACCAACCCTTTTAAAGCTCCTCCAGAAAACTGAACAACAAAGACTTCCAAACTTGGTTTATGAAGCCAGCATTACCCTGACACTAAAGCCAGACAGAAACACTAAATGAAAAAGAAAACTATAGGCTAATATTCCTAATGAACATAGGTATAACAGTCCTCAACAAAAGACTAGGAAATTGTATTTACTAGTACATTGAAAGAATCATACACCATAACCAAGGGGAATCTATTGCTGGAATGAAGGAGGGTTCAGGATAGGCAAGCTAATTAATGTGATATACCACAGTTACAAAATGAAGGGTAAAAAGTCACATGATTGTCTAAGTAAAGGCAAAAAAAGCATTTGACAAAATTGAACATGCTTTTATGAGAAAAACTCTCAACAAACTAGGTAAATAAGTAATTTACCTCAAAATAATAAACGCAATATATAAAAAGTCCCACACCTAACATTATATTCGATGGTGAAAAATTGAAAGCCTTTTCTCTAAGATTATAAACAAGGCAAGAATGTCCAATCTCATTACTTTTATTCAACATAGTACTGGAAATCTTAGCTAGAGTGATATGGTTTAACTTTGTGTCCCCATCCAAATCTCATCTTGAATTGTAATTCCCATAATCCCCACATGTGGAGGGAGGGTCCTAGTGGGAGGTGATTGGATCATGGGGGTGGTTCCCCCATGCTGTTCTTGAGATAGTGAGTGAGTTCTCATGAGATCTGATGGTTTTATAAGACAAGTTTCCCTGCTTTTGCTCTCTCTCTCTCACCTACTGCCATGTAAGACA
The DNA here is from genome assembly GCF_037993035.2 of Macaca fascicularis. Lineage (NCBI taxonomy): Eukaryota > Metazoa > Chordata > Mammalia > Primates > Cercopithecidae > Macaca > Macaca fascicularis. The sequence continues at coordinate 47,292,131 of NC_088376.1, forward strand.
TGCCTGCTTACCCTTCTGTCATGATTGTAAGTTTCCTGAGAACCCCCCAGCCATATGGAGCTGTGAGTCCGTTAAACCACTTTCCTTTACAAGTTACCCAGTCTCAGGAGTTCTTACAGCAATGCGAAAATTGAATGCTACATAGAGTAATAAGGAAAGAAAGATAAATAAAAGGCATCCAAATCAGAAAAGAGGAAGTAAAATTCTCTCTGCAGTTGAAATGATCTTATATGGAGAAAACTCTAAGAACCCCACAAAAGATTGTTTAAATCAGTACACAAATTCAGTAAAGTTTCAGGACACAAAACTGACAAACAAAAATAAGCTGTGTTTCTATACACTAACAGCAAACTACTCAACAAACAAAATGGGTATTCTTAATTTTCTTAAAACAATCCTATTTACAACAGCAACCAAAATAACAAAACACTTAAAACTTAGTCAAGGAAGTGAATTAGTGTTAGATATTTCTATTTTATTCTTTTATTTCATGGTTACTTATATAAAAATATTGCTGGATTTTATTATTTAGGAACACAGGTAGTTTTTTTGTTTATTATTACAGACAATTCTGTAAAATACTAATTCTAAACAGATTTTTGTATATAGATACAATCTAGGCTAGATAGTAAGGCGTGGAACTATTAAGCTAAAGGGTGTGGCCACTGAAAATGTAAGTGTATACTATAAAATTGTTATGTTAAAATGTTGCATAAATTTACATTTCCACAAAGCATGTGCTTTAGAACTCTTTCTTCATTTGATGTTTACATTTTTGCCAATTGTATTAGTGGGAAAGGTATTTCATTATTGGCTTACTTTACATTTTTGATATGACAGTACAAGTAAACATCTTTACATAGCTCTATTAGTTATTTGTATTTTGCCATCTGGTAATTGGCTACAAATTTCTTTTTTTTTTTTTTTTTTGAGACGGAGTCTCGCTCTGTTGCCCAGGCTGGAGCGCAGTGGCCTGACCTCAGCTCACTGCAAGCTCCGCCTCCCAGGTTTACGCCATTCTCCTGCCTCAGCCTCCCGAGTAGCTGGGACTACAGGCGCCCGCCACCTCGCCCGGCTAGTTTTTGTATTTTTTAGTAGAGACGGGGTTTCACCGTGTCAGCCAGGATGGTCTCGATCTCCTGACCTCGTGATCCGCCCGTCTCGGCCTCCCAAAGTGCTGGGATTACAGGCTTGAGCCACTGCGCCCGGCCTGGCTACAAATTTCTTCTGTGTTCCTTTTCTTATTTTGGTTTTGTCTTTTCCTTTTAATTTTTAATAAAGATTGACAATATTCTGGTTATTGATAATTTTACATATATTGAAAATATGTTCTCCCAGTCTTTTATTTCATTAGATTTTAACTTTCTTTATAGCACTTTTTTGGGTTGTTCAGAACTTTTTAACATTTAATAATCGAGCTGGTAATTGCTTTATTATTGATTCTAAAGTAGGTCTTGTTTTAAGAAGGACTTCCCTTCTTAAAAGGAATAATATATATTAATATTTTTATTTTTCTACGTTTTCTTTTAGTGATTTTTATTTAGTTTAATCATTATCCCTTTAGCACAGCTGAAAATTGTTTTGTATATTTTTATTCACACATTTTTTTAATAGAGAAGAAAATATGCTCACATATACAAACAGTAAATTAGAAACATTTTCAATGGGAAAAATCCTGAGAATCCTAAAGTGTTCAAGATAACAGATTATTTAAAGGATTTTATATAACTTATAAAAAGCATCTCTTTTGAATGCTAATTTGAATATTTGAGAAACAACTGATTGAGTTTAAGATTTCAGGGAATACAGCAAATCTAAACAATCAGTTTTGATTTTGCTGTTATTAACACTACTAACCAATAGAACCAAAATTAGAAAATTACAACAGCGAAAACAGTGTAGTATTCCATTCTAGTGATTAAGGTCAATAGTGATGTCATATTGATAGTATGTTCCTTCATAGGATATAATGAAAATGAGACAAACCTCTGTGGTCTTTCTCTCCAAAACAGGTATGTTTGTCTAATTGTGAGAAAAACACTCAAAACCAAAATAAATAAATCCAGATAAAGAAGCAGGCAAAGCCCACATGAGGGACATTCTACAAAATATCTGACTAGTACATATCTCTTCAAAATTGTCAAGGTCACCAAAACCAAGGAAGTCTGAGAAGCTGTAACAGACAAGAAGAACCTAAGGAGACATGATGGCTAAATGCAATGTAGTGCCCTAAATGAGATTCTGGAAGAGAAAAAGGACATGAAATTTAAAACTACAGAACTCTGAATAAAGTATGTACTTCATTAATAATAAAGTGCCAATATTGGTTCATTAATGTAATGCAGAGGAAACTGGGTACACTATTTCTGTGTTACCTTCAACAGTTTTCTGTAAATCTGAAAAAAAATAACATGGCTTAGCTTATGGAATTAGCCTATGTTTTAAGATAAATCTTACAGAAGAAACTATGATTTTTAAAAATATCTTTAAGATGACATGACCAGTTTTCTATGGTGATGTGGACTGTGTGGTTCAGTGGATAAACATACAGCAGCAGATTTAATTGTGTTTGTTATAAAAGCTTGGTAAATATAAGCACTGCTTTCAGAAGCAAGGAGAAGAAGTAATTGTATTGCTTTATTGAACAAAATAAGTAAATGTTCCTATTTCTAAATCAGATTAGAGTTTCTGGTTTGTCTTCTTTTTTTTTCAATTTTCTGCCTCTAATTAAATAAAAAGTACTAAAAGAAAGCAGAATAATTTTTAAGAGGTATTACTGGGGCAGAGAGACCTTCTTTTAAAAAGACCCAATCTTAGAAGCTGTCTTTTATTACATCTGGTAAACTGTCAGGTTGATGACATGAATTCCTCAAGGAATATAATAGATTTTCATATAGTTTATGCAGGTATTAGATAAATTAAATGATTTTTAGTGATACAACATTTTAAAAGTGAATATCAGATACTCTACACAGTTGTTCTCTGATATATATTTCAAACTCAATGCACCCAAAGTAGGTTAACAAGCTGTGTGCTGTCCAGAAAGATGCGAACAATGTGAGCATTTTTTTTTGGAGAAACTGTAATCCTGTTATTAATTGGATAATTGAATGAGGATTAGAGGATTATAACTTTCATCTTGTGACTTATCAAAACCAGTATCTGTATCTTTCCAGCTTTTTAAATTTTAATTAGAATTGAGAGTAGAAGTCAAATCCTTTAGGCAATATGGAAACAGCATTATCATACATTTAAGTTAATGCATTTAAAAATTTCTTGTTGAGGTAGTCTTTATCCCAGTGATAGACAAGGGCTTAGAGATCATCTACAACACTACTGAGAACTCTTTAACACTACTTTAGGCAAACCCATCTACCACAGTGAAAACATTGAAGTGATATTTGCAGTTTGCTTTTATCTCCTGGAATTTCATAACATACGAGAAGAATGTGGTCATATGAGATCAAAGAAGATAAATGCTAATCTGCATTTTTCTTAACTGGGCAAAATAAGTCACTTTTCTTTTTCTTTTTTTGCTTTTTTTGAGACGGAGTCTTTTTTGAGATAGAGTCACTCTGTTTCCCAGGCTGGAGTGCAGTGGCATGATCTTGTAACCTCTGACCTCCGAGTTCAAGTGATTCTCCTGCCTCAGCCTCCCGAGTAGCTGGGATTACAGGTGCCCACCACCATGCCTGGCTAATTTTTGTATTTTTAGTAGAAATGGGGTTTCTCCATGTAGGCCAGGCTGGTCTCGAACTCCTGGCCTCAAGTGATCCACTTGCCTCAGTCTCCCAAAGTACTAGAATTACAGGTGTGAGCCACCGAGCCTGACCAAGTCACCTTTCTAATGTATTCTACATCTAAATGTGTTCTACAGTCCCTTGTTGCTGTCTTTGCAGAGTTCAAGTTTATATTTCCACTGAAGCTAATGACTAGTAAAATGCTTTAGAATTTGTGGGGTTCTGATCTTTTCTCGCTTAGAACTATTTTCAAATAAACACATTTCTTTTTATTTCTTTTTTAAAGTGTGCAAAATCACAACTAATCTTTGCCTCTGTATCTTCTTTTGAAGTTCGATATTCTTATTTGGTATTTTTCATGACTTAGAAAATGTAATGATTTCCATGTCACAAAAATAAAACTATAATTATGATATCCTTTAAAAGTGATTTTTCCCAAAGGATAATTGTTTTAACATTTAAAATATAAATTTGGCATATACCTCTAATTGTGTGTGGAGACAAACTCATTTCTTCTTCTATTTACAGGTACATAAATGCATATGATACTCTGATCTCATTATGGGATTAATAGCCTTCTTTCATTTAGGGTATTTTACTGTCTCCATATCTAGCATCTAAACTAAAATTTTATGGTTTTCTATAGCAGCAGCTCAATTCTTGTTTATACAGTGTAAAACTTAGCAGCCATCAGTGCGTTTTTCATCCATGAAGCTCATTTCACATCTCATCTATTATATGAATAAAATGTCAAAATAATTATGTTTTTCTAAAATGACATTGTGAGGACCGATCCCCCCAGTCAAATTAAATTCCACTGTTTCAAGTAAGTTTACAGATTATTTTTATCTTACTATTGAATCTTGAACAGAAATACCCATACACTTGTGAAGAAAGCCCATATATCTAACGGTAGCTCCCAAAACATAGACCATGACCTCCAAGCTACAAATGAAAATATTAGTAATGGGAGCTAACAGGAAATGAAATGAAACTCCTTTAGTCTTTTCTGTTTGTTCAGGAAAGGTCCACATTCTGTGAGGCCTGAAACTGATATAATTTGAGGTAGAGGTGCTCTAAGAAAAAAATATATAACTACAAACTCATAATGAGGCTCCAAAGTAAATATTTAGAATCCACAATTACTAGAGCTTTAGAGATAGAGATTAATTTCATCGACGATATTTCAAGGTTATTTATCAGAGTTGCTTCCAATGTTTTTTACTCTATTTAACTAGAACCTTCTACAATTTCCAGAAACTCCCTGCGCTCTCAGCAGTTAGATAGGAGGGCTCTATAGTTGAAGCATCATTAGCTTCAAGGTAAATCTGCACTTGCCTGTTCTGATGATGATGATCTGTGTCTCTGCCTGCTGTGTTTCTAAACCTGCTTCCTCTGCCATTCTGGGCTGCCACCCAAAATGGAGGCCTGCTTGATTAGCTTTATTTTTTGACGGTCTCTAGCTTTTCCATTAAAAAAAAAAAGGCTTTTTGCAATAATATGACATACTTAAACCTGTTTATTTATGGCAGGTGAGAATATCTGTTTAAATATAATTCTTAAGAAATTTTTCTCCTCTTGTGAGTACAGATAAATATGAGGATGTACTCTTTATACTTTGGGAAAAGGTTATTTGCAGCTGACAACCGGATCTACCTGAATGGCCAGAGGTAAAACTGTTACCCTAAGGATAGACAGAGTCCAGGCACTCAAACTGGGTCTAAGTTTTCTAAAGAGGCCATGTTTTGTGAAGCATCGTAAGCAAAAATGATTTTATCAATGTTTCTGTGAGATCCAATGCCCATAGACCCAGAGCATTGTGACCAGCCTTCAATGTGGGGGAAGGGAAGTCCAAGGATGCTCTCACTATACTGCATTTCGCTGATTTCAAAGTGGTCACACATGGTCACACATGGTCAGGTAGCTGAGCCAATTCACATTTAAAAGATTTTCACTACAGCTGTTAGGTACTAGCTAGTGCATGAGCACAATCGTGTAAGCACAATTTATGTTTTCCTAATCTTTTCCAGAATTATTATTCAAATACTGACTAACCTATTGTTATTAAGGCTTCAGCCAACTATGAAGAGTTAGTTGATAATAATCTAATATGTACATATTTCTCCATTTTTCCATAAACTCTTGAGTCAAAGATTTTAGACTCTAAAGGTATAAACTACCGATGATATAATGAAACCATAGATAAAACTATATACAAATGTCCCAAATAAAAGTAAATGGCAATTTGCAGGCAGGAGCACAGTGAGTGAGGTCAAGCCATTCTTTGGAGTTGCATAGAAAATACCACAGTATTACAATCACAATGGGTTAAATTTGGCTTTTGTAACACAAGGTTTTGGGAGATCTAAGAATTGGAGCATTTTTTTAAATATGGGAAAGAAAATATATAAACACCAAATCAAGGCATTTTGCACTGTACTACTCATCTTTTAAATTAAAAGGCTCAAAAATAGTATAATTTTGCCTGCTACTGTTTTCCTAAATAAAGTCAATTATAAAATGAAGCATGTTCAACTCATTAATCTTTCTAGAAATAAACTATTCTATAGACAAAACCTAAAGTTGATATTAAGAACTGTTGGGGACATGGGGAATACAAGAGAAGGACTACTACATTTGTTGAGAACAAGTTTGTTCTGCGGATTGTGCTAAGAATTGTAAGAGTTATTCCATTTGATCTGATGAGTAACAGAAACAAGCAAATCAAAGTGGAAATGAGAATTTCAAGTTTGTGTAATTAGTATTATGAAAGATGTTTCACAGACTAATGTGGGAACATTTTTTTTTTTTTTTTTTTTTTTTTTTGGAAATTGCAGTCCATAAAAGCTTCTTGTGTTCAGGCATGGTGGCTCGTGCCTAAAACCCCAATACTTTGGAAGGCCAAGGCAAGATAATCACTTGAGCCCAGGAGTTCAAGACCAGCTTGGGCAACATAGTGAGGCCCTGTTCCTTAAAAAAAAAAATAGCTCACTGTTGTGGCACATGCTTGTAGTCACAGTTACTTGGGTGACTGAGGTGGGAGGATCACTTGATCCAGGGAAGTCAAGCTTGTAGTGAGCCATAATCATGCCACTGCACTACACCCTGGTTAGCAGAGGAGAGTGTGACTCTTTGACTTTTTTAAAAAAGAAAAACTTCTTGAGGAAGTGACAGGCTGATATATAGCCCATCTCTTGAAGGGTAGATACAAGGTGAACAGGTGAAGGAGAAGGAAAATATTCCCCAGGCAAATGGAAGAGTATATGAAAAGTTCGAAAAGTATATTTTCAGTAGATATTTAGGATAGTTGAATCATAAAGAGTGAAGGTGATAGTGAGAGAGGAGGATAGAAAGGTAAGTGTAAGATGAGGCTAAAATTTTATTTTATAATCAGAACAATGGAAAGCCATTGATTAGTTTTAAAAAATTAATATGATCAGAGTTCTAATTGAAGAAGTACCTTAAGGTTACAGAGCAGGAAAGACTAAAACCACTGCTGCAATGTCTGTACACTACATTAAAATATTTTAGAGTAATCAGTGTGATATTTTATATATATATAAAATATATATATATATATTCCAGTTAGTTTAGGCTTTAGATCTGGGCCTGGGTATCTAACATACATCATGATTGCACAGCCAAAGAAGGTGGTCAACTAGCCTCAAATCAAAAACAACCATATCCCAGGGTCTACCACTGAAAGCCCTTCTCCAGTCCTATCTCCAACAACAACTAATTCTTTGATAAATAGCATACTGAATGTTAAAAATAGTGTTTATTGATGTAACTAGACACCTGTCAATTAGCTAAATGAATGCTAGAAAGAGAATATCCTTTGTTAAGTTAAATATTTTCAAGACACGTAGAATGACTAAAATTTATACACCTTCAAACTTTACCTGACAGGATGTGAGAATTAAGGATGGTGTCTGAGGTTTGAACCTTGATTGTTTCTCCACTCAGGCATTAGTTTAGAGGATTTCTGGTTGTGTGGTATCAACTAAAGGCAATAATTGAGTGTATGGTTTTGCTAAAGACTATCTGTCTAATAAATGTCTATATATTTGTCAGAATTTGGCCTGATACTTGCTTCTATTAAAAGTTAATAGCAGGGTAATAGGAGAGTAGTTAATCCTTGATACCTGAAATTTCTTTGACAACTGTTATTATCTACCAGAAAGAACCTAAGCATTATGCAGAAACAATTTGGCAATGTGGGACTTTTTTCTCTCCATTGCATGTCCACATCAGACAATATAATCTCTTCTATTACAGGAAGGATGGTGATAGCTTGGAAAAGTAAGTTGTAAATGGTGGATAAATTGATTTAAAAATGTAAGAGGCAGACTCAATAGAATATATTAATTATTAATAAGATGAAGAGATTATAGATTGAGGAAGAGGAAAGAAAGAAAATTACTGTCTTGTTTTCTGATACTAGCAACTGTGTTGAGGAAGTTTTCATTTACTAAGATAGAAAACAAAAGTAGGAAAGCAGGTGTAGGGAAAGATGGTGAGTTCAGTTTTGTAAATACTGAGTTTAAAGTGCCTGAAATATTCAAGCAGAGTTATGTAGCAATAGGTTAGACATGCAAGTCTGAAACCATACAGGATCTGTGAATTTGTGAATCACAAATCCATGATTTGTAAATGTGCAATGGGACCCAACCTTCCCAGGCAAAAGAATCAAACTGGTAACTTAAATAATGGTAATCACCCAGCCAATGAACTTGTTCTATTTTTCAGTCCCAGATTTCTCCCAGGTAGCAATGTTGACTGGAAGAGTTAAAGACATAAGCTGATAGGCAACTATATGTTTATAAGTACTAGTTAAAAACAAATTTTGTTGGAAACAATAAATAGGCAGTTTCCAGGAGCTCCGAAGTATTCTGAGCTGACTTAATTCATTTTTATATGACTTAACTTGACTCCTCCTGAGACTTTCTCCCAAAGTAAACCTAATTAGACCTTGAGTTTCTTTGCTTTTCATATATATCTCATTGATGTGGTGCACTTTTTTTTGTCCATTACATGTTATTAGCCTAAACAATAGTCTCCATTTCAAAAGGAATCTAGGGTGTGGTGAATGTACAGGTGAGTCTCACTTGCACACTTTCACTTCTTGCCTCATTTCTTTCCTGTGGTAAAAATACATAAATGTTCTATAAATTCCCCATTTCTATTATGTTTATTTACCTACAAAAGCTCATCCCCCTTTACTAAAATACAAATGACTAATAAAAAATGTATATATATTCGGCATACCAAGTGGTATTTTGGTATAGGTATATACTGTGAGATCATTCAATCAGTCTAATTAACATCAATTACTTCACATATAGTTTTAATCCATTCAGGCTGCTATAATGAAATACCTTAAACTGGGTGATTTATAAGCAACAGAGATTTATTGCTTACAGCTTTGGCGGCTGGAAAGTCTAAGATCAAGGCTCTGGCAGATTTCATGTTTAGTGAGGGCTCAATCTCTGCTTCACAAATAGTGCGTTTTTGCTGTGTCCTCACATAGCAGAAGGAACAAACAAGCTGCCGTGGGCCTTTTTCATCAGGGCACTAGTCCCTTTCATGGGGGCTCTGCCTCCTGACTGAATCACCTCCCAAAAGGTCCTACTTCTTAATGTTATCACATTGGAATTTGGGTGTCAACGTATGAACTTTGGGGGAACACAAACATTTGGACCACAGCACATATCATTTTTTATGGTGAGAATTTTTAATTTTATTCTTTTAATATTTTTCAAGTATATAATAAATTATTATTTACTATAACCACGATAGATCTCCAGAAATGACTCCTCCTATTTAACTGAAACTTGGTACTCTTTGACCAACAGCTCCCTGCCACCCAGCCCCTGACAACTGCCATTCTATTTTCTGCTTCTATGAGTGTGAACTTTTTAAGATTCCATGTATAAGTGAGATCATGCAGTATTTGTCTTTCTGTGCCTAACTTATTGCATTTAGCATTATGACCTCTAATTTCATTCATGTTGTCACACATGATATAATTTCCTTCTCTATAAAGGATAAATGAATAGTATTCCATTAGGTATATGTGATATTTTCTTTATCCAATCATCCACTGATTAATGCTTAGGTTGATTCCATACTTTGGCGATTGTGGGTAATACTGCAATTATCATTGAAATATAGAAAGAGTGTGTGTGTGCATATATATGTGTGTATGTGTATATATGTGTGTGTGTATATATATATAGATAGATGGCAAAATTTTTTGAATGCTTATTATGTACAACCACATTTCCAAATCTTCACATGTACTAGATCAGTGGTTCTGAAAGTATGTTTTTTGTTGCTGTGCTACAGTGTCAGCATCACCTAAGAAATTGTTAGAAAGGCTATTCTGCAAAATTCTAAGAATGAGGCTCTTTGCTATAACAAGATTTCTAGGTGACTGTGATACTTGCTCAAGTTTGAGACCACTGCTCTAGTACATTCAACCATGCAATCTCCTTTTACATTAGATATTAGGATTGTGTACATTTCACAGACAAAAAAGCTGAGGCACAGAAATATTATGTACTTTTCCAAAAATAACCAGCTGTCTGAATTTAAAGCCTACACTCTCAAGTTCTATCTTATGTTGCATCTAAGAGTTTGTAAAATTGGTGATAGGAGATTGAGAAATTTTCTGTTCAACAATTTCAATGTTTTGTTCTTGATTTCCCTGCAACTCAAGAAACAGAGTTACTTACTGAGATTGAGAGTGGTAAATGATGGGATTAGTATAAATGCTGAAGGCTTAACATAGTTTCTGTAGAAAATTAGATACATACTTGAGTGGAGCAAAAGGAAGAATTGCTGATTACCATTAAAGGTCAATTGATATTAAATACCCATGAATCTACAAAGGCAACAATCTGCAAGGTTGTTGGTTTTCTCCAGTATTATTTAGGAGTGAAGAAGTGAAACAGATTAGTCTATCCAGAATTCCCTCAGCAGGCATCATAGAAATACAGAGAGGCAAGAAAATTTTTTAAAAAGTACAAGAATGGTTATAATGATGGAGAGTGCCATCTAAATTGGATGAGAAAGGAAGTAAAAACACTCATTTTTCCAGGTGATGTCACCCACATCTGTGATTTCCATTACAGATAACCGCAAACTCTAGCTCTCCAGTTCAGACTTTGCCTTTGAACTGGAGACCTATATACTCAATTGCTTATTCAAAATCACCACTCAGATATCTCAAGGATTCCTCAAACCCAGCACAGCATATCTTTTTACCCACTAAACTTGGTCTTCTTCCAGAGGCTCCCACTTCAGAGTGTCACCACCATCCATGCAGTTGTTCAGGACAGATGAGTTGTATGTTGCAACCTCTTGTTTTCATATACAATACATGGCCAACTTTAGATAATTTTTACCCCCTAAATCCTTGTCAAATTTGTTCTTCTGATCTCCTTTTGCATTATATCCCCTGATCTCTTGTGTGAAGTGTAGACCAGTCTCCAGAAACTCATCCACACCCTGATCTAGTTTTCACACTGTAACCAAAGTAACCTTTTAGCTCAACGATGTATGTTTCAACTAGCCTTTTCTTGGGCTTTTTGGATAAGGGTAAGAGTCCTTCATATGGCTGGGTTAATCTGGTATTTTTCAAACTGGCTTTGACATGGTTAAACTTTCCTACAACACACACTCCCAAAACCATTTTCAACTATCTTTTAGAACTTAACATTGTTGAGTTTTATGGTTATGTGTTATTATTTGATAAATATCTATATCCATTTCCAACTAGGATTTATTTATTTACTCACTAAATTTTTTTTCTTCAAGGTTTTGGAGACCTAACACTGAACAATATAGGCTAGGCCACTTGCTCTCATGGAACTTATATTCTTGCTCATGGATATGGACAATAATTATACAAACAACTGAAGGAATATTATAGATTCTAATGGTAATTACCTTAGTAAAATCAATAAGGTAAGATGCCAGACTGAGAATGTACTAGCTTTGATATTATGACCAATGGTATACCTTTGAGGAGATGAAATTTGAGCTGAGAACTGAATGATGAGGACAGACAAGGCATACAAATATCTGTGAGGACAAGGTCAAGATAGAGAGTCAAGAAAGTTAAAGAAATTGGTACAAGAGTGGCTGTACTAATGGAGAATCAGCTTGTTCACATGGCCATGCTGATACCTGGCATATAGTATCACTGGTGATAAAATTGTATTTCAGAACAAATGAAAACATAGATGTATGGATGAATGAATGATTTTTTCCAGATGGCAGAACTAAAGCTTCTAAAAATCATGAGTGAAAGCTATTTTCTGGTTATAAATTTGAAAGCGTTGCAGTAAGAAGTGAGTACATCTTCAGATGATGTGTGGATAAGAATGTTTTTCATCTTTCCCAAGAAGTTTACAATAATTATCTCTCTTAAAAAAATATTCAACAAAACAAATGTAATCTGCTTTTCTTTTTAATGCCCATAAAATAGTAATTTGATAAGGCAAGCTTTTCATTTTGTGAAGTAATTTGTTCATTATATATTTGGCTTAAAGATAGAATTACATAATAAAATGAGAGCTAGATCAGAAATTAACATTTTATAACTCATTCTCTGACAAGATCGTACTTTTACATAAAACAATATAGTCTTCAGTGGACAGAAATCATAATAAGAACAGATGGTACTACTTTTAGATGAACCCTAAAGTCCTTTTTAGATTCCTAAAATAACATTTCAAAAAGAACTCAAACAAATTTCTAGCCCTTTAAGTCTCTATTATTTGTGTATCCTACAGAGGGAAAATATCATGAACACACTAATTATAAAATCACAAACTAATTACACATTTCCTGTATGTTTATTTCTTGTCTAAATATACTTAGGTTCACCCAAACTGTTCCTTTTCAGAGAAAAACAGGAAAATTCTGGGCAGGAATTCTAGGGTCTCTTGCTTTTGTTTTTGACCTTTTTTGGTTGTTGTTTGTTGGTTTTGTTTTCTTTCTTTAAATCAGTAAGGAGAAAAAAATGGATCTTCCAGGGATCAATGAGTTAAGGCCTAAGAAAGCTCACTGGTTGCTTTACATTGATCATATCTTCAAATCTGAGACTAATAGTCAACCTCTATTTATTGTTAGTTCTTTCTCTAGGAGTGAGGACATATTAGCTTGACAAGAGCCGTACTCTGATTATCATACATAATAATAAATAATGATTATACATAGACTAACTATATCTGTAAATCTGTCTGTCATGGAGATATTTTGGGGATTCCATTTTTTTTTTTTTTTGAGAATGTATCTGACTGTTTTAATAGAGAAGTGGAGGACTATGCCTATATTTTTTCTCACTTTAACTTACTCTAATTTCCAGTGGTCTTTCTTCTACCTTCTGCTGTAAAGAGCTGCACCTGAGACTCAGTGGGACCTACAAAGAAGCTGGAAGGAAGGAAACGACACTAAAAAGACAAAACACTCTGTTATTTATTTAAGAAATCATTTCATTGTTTTCCACTTCCAACCTCAAAGTTAGATGGAGTTAGAGAAAAATTTCTTTTGTTTCTTGTCTTTATTTTGGAAGATCTACTTTCCTTTTTTTTTTTTTTTTTTTTTTTTTTTTAAGAAGAAACTAAGTGTTTTTCAAGAGACTATAGATATACTGGAACAAAGCAACAGCATTGGGATAGAGAGTCAAAGCAGGCAGAGGCATATGGATGTGATCATGGTAGTAAGGTGGTTTAGGAGTCACTTGGATCTGATGGATAGAATAACAGAAGTAAGCTTTTGTGGGGTGAAACCTATATTCCACTTAATGTCACACTTGTTGCAAGGCTCTTATGACATTAGTCCTAATATTATCTTCTTTGAATAGACGAGGAATTCTGATCATACAGAACTTAAATAACTTGTTTAAATCTAGTAAAGAGTAGAATTACTTTAATCTTGTAATGTTATCATTATATTATCTCAATATGAAACGAAATAAAATATGAAGTATATTGGGTAAAGAGGCACAAACCTTTTTTTTTTTTTTTTTTTTTTAACATGTGCTGCCCCTTGGTTACTCTAATATCTGGTTCAGATTCATTCATTGAATCAGATGCTTACTTAATTATTTGGCTATTTAATAATAAATGCCAATATCTCCATATTCTATTTGCTATGTCCCTAAGACACTGAGAATATAGCAGTGTGTAGCAGAAGAATCTGTGCATACATGAAGCCCATATTCAAATTCATGCATATAAGATCTATTTAATTATTTTAAGTTCTAAAGACTTAGTACTTGGTACTATTTGTAGGCATAGATAAAACTTTATCTGTAAGCACAGACACATTCACAGTGGCCGGGCACAGTGGCTCACGCCTGTCATCCCAGCACTTTGAGAGGGTGAGGTGGGTGGATCACCTGAGGCCAGGAGTTCCAGACCAACTTGGCCAACATGGTGAAACCCCGTCTCTACTAAAAATACAAAAATTAGCTGGGTGTGGTGGGCCATGCCTGTAATCCCAGCTTCTCTGGAGGCTGAGACATAAGAGTCTCTTGAACCCAGGAGGCCAAGGCTGCAGTGAGACAAGATGAGATTGTGCCACTGCACTCCAGCCTGGGCTACAGAGCAAGACTCAGTCTCAAAAAAAAAAAAAAAAAAAAAAAAAAAAAAAAAAAAAAAAAGGAAAAGAAAAAGAAAAAGAAAGGAAAGAAAGCATTCACAGTGGACACAAATTGAGGTAGTTTCCAGGCTCACAGTGATTGCTTTTCCTGTGGCCATATTTATGCCACCCACTCTCTTTCCACCCCCAAACCTTTCTGCTTAGGGGGAACCTGCTCATTTCTTTCTACTCTCTGCTCTGGTAGGTATTCTTAAAGAGATTTCAACAACTTGCTTCTCTGGCCACAGCAGACAGAATTAACTCATAGTAACTCAATTTCCTGATGATACTAATTCATCCATGGAGTGAGCATTTTGACTCAAGATCGCTAATCAAAGGATTTTGTCTGGATTTTTAAAACTGTAACTGGCAAAGAGAAGTCCTTTCCTCTGTTTTCTCAAAAACCAGGATGAGAGAATAGGGGCTGCTGCTGATCCTGGTTCCAGTGAGCATAATCAGCCTGAAAGAAAAAATTTGTCACACAGAGAAAAGCAGAGATGTGATGAGCTGAAGTCGATAGGAAGTCCTAATAGCATTTGAGTCCCGGATTCTAACTGTACCTCTACATCCTTAAAGAGATTCAAACCAATACAGTTACTTACTTCATCTTCATTTCTTCCTTTAAGTAACTAACCCGAGATAGATTTCTGTATAAGTTATGGGTTCAGCTGCATATAATAAATACCAACTCTGACTATTTTAAGAAGGCAGTTTGAAAATATATTAACCTTACTGAATTTTCGGGCTGGCCAGAGACCCCTGCTTAGAAACTACTTATCCAATATCATTACCCAAACTCACACAACATAACTGGTCTGGTGACGACAACTGGGCCACCACTCTTGAGTACAAACATTATGAGTTTGTAGATGATAGTACCTGAACTCAAACACCCCTGTCCCTGAAAATTAGATGTCACTGTCACCTTTCTTCCCAAAATACATTCTCCACAGTGTATTGTGTTTTGGCACCACTAACTTTGAACTTGGTGTTTGGCAGAAATGCTTCTGATAATGGAAGTTAAGTGCCTTTATCCTTACTGTAAAGGAGGCTGGGAAAACAGATGTTGGACTTTTATGGTGAGATTTAAGAAAATCCCTAAATACCAGAAAAATGTTTAAAGATATTTAATCACTGAAAAGAATGACAGATATCTTCTATAACTTACCTTACTTACATCTAAATATGTCCTCAGTCATATAGTTCATGGTTTGAAGTGTGCCTCTCAAAAAGATATGTTGAAGTCTTAACCTCTGAAACCTGTGAATGTAACTTTATTTAGAAATAGGGTTGATATGGTTTGGCTGTATTCCCATCCAAATCTCATCTTGAATTGTAGCTCCCATAATTCCCATGTGTTTTTGAGGGACCCCGTGAGAGACAATTGAATTATGGGTGTGGTTTCCCCTATATTGTTCTCGTGGTAGTGAATAAATCATGCAAGAGCTGATGATTTCATAAGGGGTTTCCCCTTTGCTTGACTCTCATTCTCTCTTGTCTGCTGCCATGTGAGACGTACTTTTCACCTTCCGCCATGATTGTGAAGCCTCCCTAGCCACGTGGAACTGTGAGATCATTAAACTTCTGTCTCTTTATAAATTACCCAGGCTCAGGTATGTCTTCATCAGCAGTGTGAGAACAGACTAATATAAGGGTCTCTGCAAGTATAATTGAGTTCATATGATGTCTTATTGGGTTACGTCGGCCCTAAGTTCAATATGAAAAGTGTCCTTACAAGAAGAGAAAAACTTGGACGTAGAGACATGAACACAGGGGAAAAGCCATTTTGAAGATGGAGGCAGAGATTGGAGTGATGCATCTCCAGGCTAAGGGACACCAAGGATTTCTGGTAACACCAGAAGCTACGACAGGCAGGAAATGATCTTCCCCTAGAGCATTCAGAGACAGTATGACCCTGCTGACACCCTGATTTCCGATTTCTAGCTTCCATAAGTGTGAGATAATAAAATTTCTGTTGTTATAAGTCACCAAGTTTGTGGGTATGTTTTTTTTTTTTGGCAGCCCTAGGAAACTAATGCACAGCTTCCTTCAGGAAGTGACATCTAAGCCAACCTCTGGAGAAGGAGTATATTGGAAATGGATTCTGAGACAGTTTCTTGGGCAGAAAGTTTATTAGAGAGAACCATCAGGATCTACATTTGTGAAAGGAAGGGAAAGAAACAGTGTTCAGCAGAGGGAGAAGTCAAACTGTGATGCCAGCCTCAGGGGATCCCATGGGGAGCTCTGTAGCTACAATGGTCCATTCAAGTTGTTTGAAGATGCTCCACTCAGTCAGTCACCGGATGTGGGTCTCTCTAAAAAGGGCATGCTCTTGGGCAATGTGGATGGATCCCTGAAGCTGAGGTAGTCCTTGAAAGGGCTTACAGTTGAAGCTGGAACATCACATCTTTCCTGAGGGAGGATTTGGGTGGCACATCTTTGTGTCACCATAGGAGTCAACAAATAAGTTAAAGAAGTGTGAGGTGAAAACAGAGTGGCAGACCAAGGTGATGACATGTATGAAAACACTGAGGTGGGATGGTGATTAAAATATTCTTGAAAATGAAAGGAAAGTAATGTAGATGGTAAAAAAGGAGAGTAGTTCAAAGGAAGAACAGTGAGAGAGAGCAGAGGTCAGGTTATAGGAAGCCTAAGTATACACTATCTTTATTCTAAGAACAATGGGACCCCACAAAGGTGATTAGATAAGGCTGGAGGTGACATAATCAGATTTACATTCTAAAATACCAACAATGACTACAGTGTGTACACTAATGGCTTACTCCCACAGGAAAACAGGAAGGCTTCCCTTTAGTATCTCCCCGAAAGAGGCAAACATCCTTAGACTGGGGTGGTGTGTTAATGGTGGAGATACGTGGAAAGACTTGAGAATTTTTTAGGATTACCTGAACTTATACATAAAGGGAAGCAGACCCATTAAGGATGACTTCCAGTTCCTTGCTAAGATGAAAAAGCTTTGAGGAAAGCAGTTGAGCACAGCCAAAGCAGGAGTTCGGTTTTGGGCACAAAGGGGTTGAGTGCTAGGTGGTGTCAATGAAGGACAACTGGTTATGAGTCACATGTGTGTGTGAGACATCTGCACACTCAAGTAAGGCACCTGGCCTGGAGATAAATGTGAGAGATTTAAACTGATTCCAAGGGGTGGCTGAAGGCAATTAGAGAGGGAAGCAATGAAGAGGAAAAGGGTGTGGTCTGAAGTGTGAAACTCTGATGTTTAAAAGCAAGAAAGAGGCTGGGTGCAATGGTTCACGCCTGTATTCCCAGCACTTTGTGAGGCTGAGGCAGGCAGATCACTTGAGGTCAGGAGTTCAAGACCACCCTGGCCAAGATGACCAAACCCTGTCTCTACTAAAAATGCCCCAATTAGCTGGGCGTGGTGACATGTAATCCCAGCTATTCAGGAGGCTGAGGAAGGAGAATTTCTTGAACTCTGGAGACAGGAGTTGCAGTGAACTGAGATTGTAAGACTGCACTCCAGCCTGGGAGACAGAGTGGGCCTCCATCTCAAAAAAAAAAAAAAAAAAAAGAAAAGATAGAAAGAATGGTAAACAGGAAGGATTAGAGAGGTAGGAGAGCCACAAAGTTTGAAAGTGGACATGTTTGTAATTTTGTTAAAAATATTGTTTCATATTTTTTGCAACTGCAGTATCAACAGGGAAAATATTCATCCTTTCATCTTTTTCCTGATTCAAAAGACATAATTGTCTGAAATGAGAACCATGGATAACCGTCTTAAGGTGAGTGAATCATCTCCTAATAAATACACGCATAAAATTTAAAAAAAAAAAAATGACCTCTTCTAACAATAGTAGATGTAGACTGACAAAAGTGAGGAAGCATTTTTTTTTTTCTACTATCAGAGAATTGACCTAATTAGCATCTGAGAAAGCCAAAGTGTTCCTTTGACTACTTGGCAGGTCATTCTGTTATTCTAGTGTATATTTTAAAAGTTAATAAGCATGGGATAGATTTAATTTCACTATCGCTTCCAGACTTTTTGGTAAGATTTTAAACATGGGCCTTGCTGGAAGATGAAGGGCTAATCTGAGGAATTTAAAGAATAATATGTGTTATTTATGCAGAAGAACATCCAGAGCTGTCTTGAGTTGTAGCATTAGAAGGGCTAATTAGGTGTCTTCATGAAGTCTAGGGATATGGGCCAGCTAAATCTTTGTAGACTAAAAACATTATTATGCAAGAGAGATGTTGCTTGCCTGCCTACCATGGAAATGAAAATGTTCCTTCTTAGTTAATCAATACAAGCTAAAGGATAGAGGAGTTTTTTTGTTTGTTTGTTTTGTTTGGTTTTCTGTGTTGTTCAGAATAGTATTACTAGTGAATACTATATCAGTATAAGGGTGGATGAAGTCCAAGTGTTGTAATTATGGACTAAGAATTAAGGTATCTTTGACAGTGCTTTGGGTTAAAACAGCAGTGCTTAACAATCAAGCTAAATGCATCTACAGAGGGATAAAAGTGCATAAATGTTCATAAATGCTTATAGTCTCCTGCGTGATCATAGTAAAGTATAAAAGTCAACGTACAATGATTTACCACAATGGGCCAGTATTTATCTTTAAATGAAACAACATATCATTGCAGACACCTATTTTTTTAAATAAATTCTTCTCATATAATTGGTTTGATTTTGTAAATAATAAATGACTCTGCTATTTACATGCACTAGCTATGTGTGCCCTCTGTAAGCCAAGTTCCTAAGTTTCCTCATCTAAAATGCCTACTTCCTTCGGCTCTTATGAAGAGTTTCACTCTGTCACCCAGACTGGAGTGTGGTGGTGCGATCTTGACTCACTGCAACCTCCGCCTCCCGGGTTCAAGCAATTCTCCTGCAGCAGCCTCCCAAGTAGATGGGATTACAGGCCTATGCCACCATGCCAGGCTAATTTTTGTATTTTTAGTAGAGACAGGGTTTCATCGTGTTGGCCAGGCTGATCTTGAACTCCTGACCTCAGGTGATCTGCCCACCTGGCCGTCTAGAAGTGCTGGGATTACAGGTGTAAGCCACAGTGCCCGGCCTGTTATAAAGGTCGAAAGACTACACATGGAAAGTGCTTAGCAAGCTGCCTGTTGCATGCTAAGCATGAATGCATATTGGGGCACTATTATAACTCATGTGACTGGAAGACTTACTAAATGTCCAAGAGATGATATTAAAGGGCTTATAGGGATTTTATCAAGGGGTAGGGTAAAATCAGAAGGGGTTTGTATAGTTAACTGACAGAAAACAATTTTCTGATTTTACTGAATCTTAATGATGTAACATACTGGTTACATGAACAAAATTATATGTAAAACATTATTGGGACATTATTTATAACATGAAAAAATTGAAAACAATTGAAACATCAATTTGTAAAAGAATTATTTTTGAAATTATCATACATATTTTCCACTGAAAAAATAAAGCCATAGAAAAATGATTTACGTATACTGATATGGGAAAATCCTAAAACATGTTAAAAAAAAAAGCAATTTAGAGAACTCTGTATACAATGTGGTTAAAATTTTGTCAAAAACCTGTATGTATATATAAACGTATGTTTGTGTACTTGCATGTATGTGTATAAATGACTAACAACAGTGATTGAAAGACATACACTGGACTGTAAATAATTGGTACCTCTGGGGAAGAAAATGGGATTAAAGTTGGCATAGGAGCGTTAAGGGGACTTTTATTTTACATCTATTATTAGCTTGATCTTTAGAAAAGCAGGAACCTATATATGTGTTTTTTTGCAATGTAAACAAATACAGCTTAAAAGATAGGGAAACAGATACAGTATATGAGTAAGTTACAAATGAAAAAAAAGCTAAGGAATACATTAAAAGTGTTCAACCATACTTGTATTTACATAAATAGAACACAAAATTTTATTACATTCTATTTTATATCAACTTGGAAAAGATCAAAAGAAATAACACCTATTGTTGAGTGGTGCAAAAACGCAAATGATGCTGGTAATATATATACAAAAAGAGAACAGCAATCATATGTGTGTATGTGTTTGAGAAAGGAAAAGAGGAGAGAGAGAAGATAGAAAAGAGTAGTAACAAAAAACAAAAACCTTTATTAACTTCCTACTTCTAGTATATGAGCAGCATTTCCTACAAAAATGTTCATTATGGAGTTTTTGTAACAGTAAATGATCAGGAATATTGCTTGTTCGACAATAGCAGTTTGAGAAATTATGACACATTTAAGCAATAAAATGACATGCCACATTTAAAATGCTGTAGAAGAAAATGTGTTTATATACAAAGAGATGTAGACAGTTTCATTTTTTTTTTTTTGGTATAACATACAGGTTACAAAATTATATGTGCTGTAAGAAATTGTTTATTTAAAATCTGTAAGAGTATGTGCAAATATATTATCATAAGTATAGTCAGGAAAATTATGAAACAAATGAGTAGAATGGGTCCTACCAGTTATCAAAACATAGTAATAAAGTAATTTATAAATCTTTTAAAACATTATTTGTGGATAATGTAATTACAAGTTTCTTTTTTTCTTTTTTTTTTCTTGCTTATCTGCGGTCATATTTTTCTACAGTTACTGTTTATTATTCTGTAATTTAAAAAGTAATAAAAGTTGATATTGAAACTATCTCAAGTCAAGTAACAGAGTGACTTTTCACAAGTTGTTTTTAATACCTCACAATATTCTCCCACATTTAGAAAAGTGAAAGGGTAAGGTTATTTCTATTTCTGTGTGCTTAAATGGCGCTTTGATTTGGTTGGGAGTTACACTTCCTTTCAGCGCATTTCTGAGAAGTTCCCAGGTGCTGCTGATGACACTGGTCTGAGCACACATCTTGAGAACCACTGTGCCTGGGCAAAAGCCTGTTTTTTCTGAGTTGGAACAGTCAGCTTCACTGACAAGCTTTGCCTTCTTCAGGAGAATTATGAATAGATAAAATGAAGTCTAACCAAACCTGTAACATTCCCTCCATGTTCTTTTTTTTTTTTTTTTTTTTTTTTTAATTAATTTATTATTATTATACTTTAAGTTGTAGGGTACATGTGCATAACGTGCAGGTTTGTTACATATGTATACTTGTGCCATGTTGCTGTGCTGCACCCATCAACTCGTCATTTACATCAGGTATAACTCCCAGTGCAATCCCTCCCCCCTCCCCCCTCCCCATGATAGGCCCCGGTGTGTGATGTTCCCCTTCCTGAGTCCGAGTGATCTCATTGCTGCTCCTTAGGAAAAAGATTAATTGGATAATGGGGAAATTGAATCTTTCTTTATAATAAGTCCTGTAAGATTTACTTATCTTTAGTTATCTCTGAGATCTGAATATTACCAGCTTGAAAATCTAAATTATATGAAGCTTTACACAGGGCCTGTCTATGAAATGTACAGATTTTTGGCTACCTGAATTTTATTTACCATTTGTTTTACTTCTCTAAGACATCTGTGTTCCTTGTTTGCTAGTTTCTTTTCTAAATTTTGATTTATAAAAGGGGTTTTGGAATCATATTCATATGTGAGATTGGCCTATAATTTTCTTTTCTTGTACAGTCTAGTTTTTGCTATCAAGGTTACATTAACCAAACAAAAAACAAAACAAAACAAAACAAAAAAAAAGAGCAGGGGCACAATATTTATATCTCTGTTCTCTAGAACAAGGTTAGGAACTATCTGTTTAGTGGAACTTTCCTGTAAAATCATCTTAGCCTAATGTGCTTTTGGGGGGTTTTTGTTTGTTTGTTTCACTTTATTGTGTTTTTTGTTTTGTTTTGATTGAAATATTTTTAATGGCTACACATTTTTTTGTCTTTCTTCCAGTGAATTTTGTTGCAACGTACACTATAAAATCATAAAGGTAGATCTCAGTAAACTTTCACAGAAGTAAACAGTTATGTCACTACCCACAAATCAAGATAGAATAGCATCCCACAAGCACACCTTATATCTGCTCCTTATAAGTGCCTCCAGTATTCTAACGTCTATCCACTTCTTAAGTGAAAAGAAATAAAGGCTAATAAATAACAATGTAAAATGAGGCTGAATTTATTTGCATGCCTGGCGAGGAAGAGCAGTATTATTCAAGTACAAGTTCAGTTTTATTTTATTTAGAAATTGAAAGAACTTGGGCCGGGCGCGGTGGCTCACGCCTGTAATCCCAGCACTTTGGGAGGCCGAGGCGGGCGGATCACAAGGTCAGGAGATCGAGACCACGGTGAAACCCCGTCTCTACTAAAAATACAAAAAATTAGCCGGGCGCGGTGGCGGGCGCCTGTAGTCCCAGCTACTCGGGAGGCTGAGGCAGGAGAATGGCGTAAACCCGGGAGGCGGAGCTTGCAGTGAGCCAAGATCGCGCCACTGCACTCCAGCCTGGGCGACAGAGCGAGACTCCGTCTCAAAAAACAAACAAACAAACAAAAAAAAAAAAAAAGAAAAGAAATTGAAAGAGCTTGATATAGATCAAAAAAGGAGAAATATTATAAAATTAGGCAGCTTTTTGAGTTCAGGTCTCCGGCTGGTTTACAAGGTGGATGGGAGACTCTTCCTTGTGAGAGGCCACTATCAAGGTTCACTTCCCTGCTAACTGAAAGCCTGGTTTTAATCAAATCAAGACTGGGTTGTGTAAAATTCTAGAGAGCATAAGTTGTTCAGGATACACAATTATGCATGCAAGCCCAAAGCTGAGCAAAAATGTTCTTCAAAACAGCATAGATTAGTTTGAACTCTATGATAGTGAAATCATGCAGGGTATGCTGTTCTCTGTTTGGCTTCTTTTGCTCAATATGACATTTATGAGACTCGTATTTGTGACTGCATGAATGAGCATACATTCTTTTCATTTTATAGTATTCTCTAATGTGAATATATTATCCTTTCTTCGTTTATGCTTTTGTTAATGAATATTTGGATTGTTTCAGTGTTTTATTCTTACAGGTAGTCCACTATGAACTTCCTTCTAGTATTTTTGTATACATACATTCAAACACACACACAAACACTTGGGCGTATGTCTAGGAGTAGAATTGTTGAGTCATAGGGAGGGCATATGGGAGCTTTAGTGCACACTGCCAGTTTTCCCTAGCAGTCAGACAGATTTACAATCCCACCAGCAGGAAATTAGCTCCGGTCGCTTCACATTTTTGTTGATACTTAGTGTTGTCAGTCGTTTAATCTTAGCCATCTCAGTGAATGCATAGTGGTATCGTGTTGAGGTTTTAACTTGCATTTTCCTCATCACTAGTGAAATTGAATATATTTTTATATGTCTATTGACCATGTAGATATCTTCTTGTGAATTTCTTGTTCAAGTATTTTCCCTATTTTTTCTATTATTTTTCTTTGTCAAAGAATAGTAAGAATATCTATCATCTGCACATACACACACATACATATACATACACACATATATAGCTTCAGTTTGTGGTCTTTATGGATATGTTTATACAAATATCTTCTATCGTGTGGCTTGCCTTTTCACTTTTGTTTTCTATGGCTTGTATTTTTATGCTTTTAATGGTGTCTTCTGTTAAACAGAAATTCATGAGAAATAAATGTTTAGCAAATTTAAATGGTTCTGGGTTAATTCAGATATTTTCTCTTTCTTCTTGTGTCTATGTTGATAGTTATAGTTTACCAGGATATGATCTCTTTAATTAAAAATTGTCATAAAGTTGCTCTTTCTACTACTTTATAATTCTTAAAAACAAACAAACAAACAAACAAAAACTCTACGCAGGCCGGGTGCGTGGGCTCATACCTGTAATCCCAGCACTTTGGGAGGCCGAGGCAGGTGGATCACCTGAGGTAGGGAGTTCAAGACCAACCTGACCAACATGGCCAAACCCCGTCTCTACTAAAAATACAAAATTAGCCTGGCGTGGTGGTGCATGTCTGTAATCCCAGCTACTCGGGAGGCTGAGGCAGGAGAATCTTTTGAACTCAGGAGGCGGAGGTTGCGGTGAGCCGTGATCCCACTGTTGCATTCCAGCCAAGGCAACGAGAGTGAAACTCCATCTCAAAACAAACAAACAAAACAACAACAACAACAAAACTCTACTCAATTTGTAGTCATGAACTCTTTTCTTGTTCCTAACTCTATTTCATTTTGCCCATTGTATCTTTTTCATTTGATTAAATATTGTCACAGTTTTATCTATTTTCTTAACAACTTCAGATCTTTAATATATTTCCATCATTGTAGCATCTTGATTAATCAAGAGAGACTTCATTCTACATCACTAATTTACATCAAAACTTTTCTTTTATCCAGAATACAGAAGACTTGGAATTCTTTACTTGGACAGTGTATTTGTGTGAGTCTAAAACCATTAGTCAAAAAATTCTATAGGAAACAAGATACAGAATATTTAAATCCAAGTATTATGCCCTGGTTTTCATTTTCGGTTATATGGTGATTTACAGACATTTTCTGAAATTCATCCATTCTATTATGTTTTTCATCAAGCTTTCCATCTCATTTTATGTGTGGGGCTGAGAAATATGCTAATGCACACAAGAAATTATGTTGTATGAGAGTAACTATTACTTATGAAATAGCTGAATAAACATGTTGGAGGAATTTAGGTCATGATTCCCACAATAATTTTACTTTAGTCTAAGTAAAAGTGGTTATGAAAGCATCAAAAGTGAAGTTCCTGTTTGCTTCAGACATAAAGCCACACAGGGTCCCTGGCTTCTAGTGGAGGCGTGTTTTTCACTTAGACGTGAAATGGAGGTTGCTTTTTCCCACTCAGACCCAGAGCAGAATAGAAATCCCTTCCCACCACAGCAGGTCAGCTCCAAGTAGAGATTGAGAAAGAGAGAAAGACAGCATTATACAGAAATAAAACAAGGCTATTTCTGGAAAATATGTTATTGGTGACAGGCATTTTCCAGAACATATTTTTAAAAAAAGAGAAAGAGAAACTCTTCAGGTCTTTCAAGAACAGAGATCCTTGGAAGACAATCCCCTCTTTCTCCACCCTTCCCTGCAAAAAAATCATTCATTAAGGATACACATGCAAACTCTCAGCAATAAGAAGAGGAAACTAATTTTTGTAATAAGTATAAAACTAATTTTTGTAATTAATATAAAAGATCAGCTATGAGTAAATACCTGCTCCTAGTCAGACAGTGTTGGAGTGTTAAAACTCTTGAATACAGAAAAAGATCAGCAATTTAAGTAGAACCAGATAAGAGGGTAAAGGGAAGACAATACAGAAGGAGCAGATAAGGAACATGGCTGAGGCAGGTGAGGTTGCAGCATACACGCTCCTGCACCCACAGCAGGCACTGCTGTTTGAATAGGGCTTTTCTTTCCTGCTAATCTCAGACATGACTCAATAATCCTCCTTGGCTATATACTCAAGATTGCCATTTTTTAACCTACCGACAAGTGTTGGCCCATGAGAAGCAACTACTTTACTTTCATGGGGTTAAAGGTTTTTGTGAGTGTATTAGTTAAAGAATTTAAAATGACAGTTAATAGCAAATTTGTATTGCATGTGTAGTTTGTTTGTGTGCCTCCTCGAAGCAAACTCTATTATTCTTATCCCATTGAACACACTCAGTAACTGTCAATTAATCTCTGTTCTTATAAAGTCTTGCATTATATAGCCTCTTCAGGGATTGTTGTACATGGAGGGAGCCCTACTTACAACTGGGTAAAGATTTTGGTTTCTGCACTCGGTACAGTATGCTGCCTTAATAAGACTTACTTCTGATGTATGACATTATGCATGAACTCTCTAGCATTTGTTTGCTTTCTTTGTTTCAGAGTGACTTATTTCCAGCCCTCCTATGCTGTGACTATGTTTTAATTCTTCTCCTAAATTCTCCTTTCTGGTTTGATTTTAGCATGCATGCGTCTAATGCACAACCATCAGCCTCAGTATCTTAGGAACATTACTCTATGATAGGTGTGGGGAGCTTACGATGTGGGCCTCAGACAGCAAGTGATTTGCATTGGTCATGGGCATGCATCTGGAGCAGAATTGAGCCTGGAAAAGTGACTGTGACCGGTAGAAGAGGATGTATGTAGCCTCATCACTTAAGGCATTGATTTTCAACCACGGAGATCCCTTACAAAACAATTTCTGCTCCAACCCACATCCTGATTTTATAGGTCTTGAATAAGTCAGAGACCAAGGCATGTATTAAAAGCATCCTAGGCATTTAATATGCATCCAAGGTAGGAAAAACAAAATCATTGTTTTATAGGGTAAAGTTTTGTTTAAGGGAAAGAGGCACAACAGGTAGGGGAGTGCATTTATCAGGTGTTGCTTTCAAGAGTAGGCTTAGTGGTGGCCCAGAGGACCAGACTAGTCAGCTTTGTCACACAGGCAACAAATGCTCCAGGGTGACTTTGCCTCAAAAGTCAGATTAGCTTTATCAGATTAGCTCTGTTTCTCTACCATGGATAGATACCTCAGGGTCACTCCAACTTCTTATCATGGCAGAGTCATATTTTCTAATAAAGGTCATCCTTAAGTTATCTTTTGGTATGGTATTTCCAAGTGCATTACGCCTTTCCCTATACCTCCCACCAGCTTTTTCATCTTCGGAAACAGAGCCACCTTAATTGTGAGGTATGCGATATCGCTATATTCCTTTAGATGTCTTATATAAACTTATGTGAAACCATAGAACAAAATATCATTTTTATGGTAGGTGTATTCACAGAAAAGAGGGAAGGAATATGTTTAAACATTTGGATCTACTTTCCCAACACAAATAACAATTTGGATATAGCAGAAAGAACTGTGAAAAAAAATTAATAAGCGTGGTTGTTGAATTGTCAATTGTTCAATGAAATATTTGTGTTCATATTGAAAAACTGCCCACACATTTATCTCTTCAGATTACTTATTAAAATTTTATTAAATACTTTCCATTTTTACCCTTTTGGTTGAGGTATATAAGAAGAATTCAATTTACTCCTGCCTTGGAAAATGATAAAATAAACCTTAGCAAATGTAATATTTTGTTAAGATTTAAGAATTTAAGTGAAGAAGTCAAAATAAATTTAGACAATGTATTCATGCTGCAATCTGTTTTCGCCTCACTGGAAATGTCTGCTACAGAGGCAAACTGAAGTTGTGTATATCATGCTGATTCAGAAGAGAATGAAGGCATTTGTCAAGAGATAATGTCAGACTAAACAGACGTGTTCCAATCGAGTAATGCATTTGGAGGATTTCCAAATATTTGCTGATCTGAGGAGGGTGAGGTGAGGCTAATCCATAATTTGTCAATTCCACTGAAAAACTATCAAAAGCACATTTATACACAACTAGGTATGCTTCTTTGCGTCAGAAAATAGATCCATAATTAGATCTTATGACAAAGGTCCCCTTGTGATAATGTAAGAATTTAACTTTGATTTGTTGCTATTGTAACTGGCTAATTAATTTTAATTTTCAAAGGCACGAGCTTGTGAGAAAATGATTTAGAATTGATATCTGACCTCCAGCTGTTGAATGAATTATAATTTTGATTATTGAAAATATATTTGTGGAGACTACTAACGGTAGAAGAAATAAAGAGACTCCTAATAAGTATATGGGTTTTAAGTTCCATTTTAGTAGTGCTTTTATGCTCTATTACTAAGACTTAAATTCCATGGTAACTCAGCAAGCAGTATGTTAGTTTAACCATGAAGCACTTTATAATAGGCATTGCACGTTGTCTATTCATATATTAGGTGCAGCCTTTTCAAAAACACAGAGGAATTGGGGTGTATGTGGAAAAGTATAAATTATTAACAGATTGATTTTAATTGTTTCTTATAAGTAACATCTTAGGCACGGGTGTGTGCCTTTGGGGAAACAAATGGTTTTAATGTGACATTTATATTTGTTACAGATAACTAAATTTCATGACAGGAGAATTATGCCTATAAAATGTGTATTTCCAAAACATGGTCACTTGAGACTGTTGTTTTATTACATTTGTCCTTATGTCTTTATAGCTGAGGTTATTAATGTTACTACTATTCTCTCAGATACATGGGTTTGAAATGCAGTCATCTTTGACTCATCTTTATTTTCTCCTGTTTTTTCTCTCTCCCTTACTGCAAACCATATACCCAGTATCCATCTATCTAATTCATGGTTCTTTGTATAACATTTATCTTCTCAGAAACCATTAATGCTTCCCCATTGCATACTGAGTTTTAAGTTAAATCTTTTTTTTTTTTTTGCTATTAATGACAGCAATATTACACATTTGAAAATTCACATTTTCAAAAATTGCATTATAAAACCAATTGTTTCAATATGTATATGTTAAGAAAGGATAAGGAAAGGAGTAAATAATACCAGACCACAATAACTGAATTATATTCACAAATTTCTTAGATGAAATTATTATTCAAACTAGGTATGGCAATATTATATGAAAGCGACAAATAATAAACAAAACCAATAAAAATAAACCAAAATGTCCCTGGGGAGATACTGAAGAGCATGTAAGATCAGACAAGAATCAATAAACTTTCTATAGTCAAAATGAATTCTAGTGTTGTTTACAACTTCCAGCAGGAAATAGAAGAAAGAACACCAGCTGAGCATCCATTTATTGCAAACCAAGCAGGTGTGGGTTCCTACTCTGTTTACTCAATAGCATTTTTCCACTGAGCAAGGTGCTTCTTCCCAATCACAATAACATTGTTTCCAACAGCTGCTGGAGTAGTGACAATCTTTCCCCTTAATTATTCAATCATGTTCTCTCTAATTCATATCACATAAACTCACACAATAGGAGACATGCCTAAACATATTATTTAGTCTAGGAGGCAGGCAGGGTCCCCACGACATAGCCTTAATCTACTTAACCAGTTCACATTCTCCTATTTCCTCAATATATAGTATGTCATACTGATTAAGAATATTGGCTTGACAGTCATTCCACCTCAGTTCATAATCCTAACTCTCATACTTGTTAACTGTGTTCTTGAAGGTAAGTTATACGAACACTTTGTACCTTAATGTCTTCATCAATTAAATGGTGATAATTTAATACTGCTACTCCCATAACCTTATTGGAATATTAGACCAGTCATTAGATCTACTTGTGTATATTATTGGCTGTGCCTGGCACCCAATTTTCAAGCATTGAGGAGAGCTATTGTTACCCTCCTGCATCTCGATGGCTATTTCCTAAACATAAGCCTCTTAACCACTGTCATTCCCTCGGATAAACATGCCATTTCATTCTTAGCCTGCTAAAATCTCAACAACTCCTGTAGATCTATTTCCAGTACATATCTTTATAATCCTTTTGATCTGTTCAAATGAATGAAATTTCACTTCCATTTCTACTTCACGGTGGGCCTCTTTCCTATGAGACTTGAATTCAAGACCATTCAAGTGAATATATATATATACAGAGAGAGATATATACACACACATATATATATATTTTATATATATATATATATCCCCATTTTCCAACCTTCCAACCTATAATAACCAGTTATTGACCTATTGGTTTAAAATGCAGCAAAATTCCACATTCTATTTTTGGATTTTCCAGGTATATGATGGGAAACAAATCTGAGAAAAGAAGGATGGTGGATGCTTTCCCATTTTGACCTATGGTCATTTTGGTAAGAACATTTTACTCAATTAAGAGGTAATCAAGTGATTCCAGGCCTGCTGCTAAATAATTATGAGATGATATTTGGAAATATGTATTTCCTTTTTAGCTCCTGAAGCCACAGGTGTATGCCTGAGGTTCTCAACAAATGGCTGATTATCTCTCAGAATATTCAGTTGTCTGGTGGCTGGCACTAATAGCTCAGAATAAGCCATGTTTAACTTTAGGATCCATCTGGACTCTTGGCCACTAGTGGTAGGTAATACTAGCTGCAGAATTCAGTTTCTCTGAGCCTGTGAAAACCGCCTGATTTCATTTCAAATTCATTTTACTTCCTGTGGGATGGATTTGAGATCAGAGCAAAATATTCAACCTCATTTTTGTTCATCTTGTTCAAAATATGATCCAGATTAACTTTTCTTAGCACACATTTGCATTTTTTACAAATATCATTTTTAATGAAATTAAAAATCTGTGATTATAAACTTTAATATTGTGCAAGTAGCATTTGTAATATAAAGGTTTCAAAAAAGGAAGATAATTTTCTCTACTGGAGATTTATTTTGCCATTTTCAACTTGGAAGCCCAGGACTCAAACAAAAGTATTGTTTGAAAGCTGCTGGGGTTCCTTATTACTTATGCTGGAAGTTTCAAAAAAATGTTTTTAGCAAAAAAGAAACCTGTTTTGTTCTAAGAATTTGAAATTTTAACAGTTAAATTATTGCTAAATTTGCATAAGATTTGCTCTGTAAGAAAATACTTTTTATATTTGTTAACATGTAGTTGTTTTACTTATTTGTGCATACTAGCTTAATATATACATAGTCATATTAATATATGTTGATATGTATACATAAACACTTAAATATAAATTTTATTTTTTAAATGCATGATTTGCAATTTTGTTACAAATTGTTAAAAATTGTTTTGTGGAGTTTATGCATTTTGTAAATATGATGGTGGCAGATGGTGTACATGTGAGTTAATTGAATAGATCTTTCATAGTCTGGCACTTTTTGTGCTTTTAGAATTTGGAGAAGTTAGTCTTTACTGATGAAATGTACTTTAGAAACTATTGAGCAAACATAAAATTTTAAGAACACCTTGTTTTTATCCTATGGATTTTCCTATTATATTTAAATTTGCTCTTTTGTTTTTAGAGCTCCCCTCAAGAAACATACTCTTTATTTTTAATGCTCAATCCTTTTTTATTCTTTGTAGAAACTAGTGGTCTCCTATTAAGTAAATAGACGTGGGTCTCATTAGAGGGATCCATTCTAAAACAGAAGAGGACAACACTCAGGGAGGGCTGCAATGAGACAGAGAATCCTGAACGTTGTTCCTGATGTGCAGATCTTCACCTAGGGCTGCAGAAGACTGTACAGCTATAGACAAAATAATGATGTACAGATGTCATGGAAAGTAAGAACAAAGGAGTGAATCCATCCTACAGTCTGAAGGCAGAAGCAAGGCCATAAATGGGGTTG
Source organism: Macaca fascicularis (assembly GCF_037993035.2). NCBI lineage: Eukaryota > Metazoa > Chordata > Mammalia > Primates > Cercopithecidae > Macaca > Macaca fascicularis. The sequence continues at coordinate 47,323,624 of NC_088376.1, forward strand.
GGGGGGGAAACCCTGTGGTAAGAATCTGTAGAGATGAGGAAAAAAATTGTAGGATTTAGGTAGGTTAGGAACTGGCAGTTCAGAGCAATGCCAGGGTATTAGAAACTCACTCTAGTGTGGTCTAAGTTTCCCAATATAGGATTGAGTGGACCTCATCATATTAGCCACATTCAAGGAACATATGTATGTTATAGAAGTCAATGGTTGCATTAAAATATTCATTAAGTTTGAACACAAGTTCTAATTTATTTTTATCATTATTTCTTAATAGCAGTTAATTCTTTGTGGCTTCAATTACTGGCTGTATTCCAAACAGTTACCAACAGTTCACTTCTTTAATTGCAGAACTTATACCATTTCCAAATAACCAATGTAAACTTTTCCTTGGATATTATTTTGTTACCTGCAAATAACAAATGTGAATTTAGATTTATCATCTTCCTCTGGGACTGAATTTCCCTTGTAATACAGTTTTTTGTTGATTTGTTTGTTTTTCAGTGACATCCCCAGCCCCTACATACCTGTTTGATTTATCTTTTATTTCCTTCTTTTATACTTAAACCTTAAGGTAGACTGGAAAGTTGATATCAGTGACACAAAGTTTAATTGATTGGGTACTTTACATTTCTACATGTTTTTGTACATTTCTGATTTATATGGATAAAAAGCAACTCAGATTAAGCCTCCCTCATTGCCCTAAGAGGTCTATTATATTTTTAGTGATTTACCTAGGGGATGTATACATGTAGTAACAGTAGAAATTAGAGGTGCAACACTACTGGCCAGGATATAGCAACATCCTGAGTACATTAATAAAGTGTAACATGTCCAGCATGTTAGGCACAAATAAAAATAGAGAATGTGGTTTTATTAAATTATCAGAAGTTACGGGTCACATTCAAACAGAAATATTCTATGAAATTCAATTCTAAGAAATTCAACTTACTTTTAATGTTTCTGAAATTGGTAAACATCATTGATGTCAAAAAAATCTTCTATGCTTGAAATAAATTATACTTGTCATTTCTAAGCTTATGATAACATGGTCAAGAATTAAAGGTATCTTCATCTGACTTCTGTTTCATCAGTCTGCTATTTGAGAAGGGTTATTTGCCTTAATACCATCAGCAATGGTTGAATTTTATATTTGGATCTGCATTTGTCACTTAAAATGTCCACAAAAAGATAACCCCCTTAAGAAGCATTAGAACTAGAAGTTACTGTGAACCTAGGTGATCGCCTGTTTTTTGCCATCTAGCATAATGAAGGTCGTAGTATTGACAAAGTTTTTGGAATTCACTACAGATTTTTCAAAACCAGATAAAAACTGTGACCAGTTTTTGAGTCCTGGGGAACTATCACTCATTTAATTAACAACCATAAACAAAAACAAGTTAACTAGAATTTAACAAAATAGTAAATGGAGAAAAAAAACTCTAGTATTACCTGATTGGTTTCTAAATTACACTGTTGCTCCTAAAAATGTTAAGAAATTAGGATTGTGAGCACTGTTGATCACTATGATGATATGCTTACCCACTGCTGGACAAAATTTATCAGAAGAATTTTTAGACTTGGACTGTGTCATGGCTTAGATGTTGATACTGATGAATAAAGTGACATGCAATTTTATGGATAAATGAATGTTACTGTTAAGTAGTTTTTAAGTATGTGCATTTTAATATATTGTCTTTCCTCAAAATGCTATTCTCAATTTGATGATATGCCTTGAAAATCAATACTGTTTTAGGGTGAAGGAAATGTGGTAAATTAATGGTGTCATTAGAAGAATGGAGGTTGCCATAGAACTTCATTTGCTTCACTCTTAGGATATAACTTTTTAATTTATTCTTGTTAGTATTTTCTTATCTTCCATACTGAACAGGAAACTTATTGAATGAACAAACCATGAGTACAATTAGCATATACCTAAATCGATTTGCAGTGAAAAGCTTCTTCATAAATTCTTCTTTGCCTGAAGAAATTAGGAGGTGAAGGAGCATCAACATGAAAGGGAAAAATAAGAATTATAGTGGGATACTATATTAGAGGCCAAGGAAAGATGCTGCTCTGCCTAATCTGACTTTCTGACACTGAGAGGCAAACCTCCAAGATTTCCACCTATCCATATTCATTCATTCACTCACTCACCTGGTCTCTATACATTAGGAAGCAATTGCTTTGTGTTAACCCTTGGTTTTGAATGAGAATGCAAAATTAAATGAAGAATAATTTCTGTTTAAAAGGGAGGGTTTGTTTGACAGGCATATGTATAAACACTGGAAATTATGAAGTAAAGAAGGTTTCCAATTTTCCACATACAAAAAGAGTACTAAAAAATGGTGGTGTGTTCAGAGTAATAGCAAACTTAATATAATTTCATGCCTTCAAGCAATATTATTTTATTTATTGAGAATTTTAACACAAAACAATCATTTGTATATCATGGATGCCCAGAAAGAATAAATATTGTGGTTCTAATTCTTACACTTTGATTTATTAGTCCTTAGTTTATTTGAATGTCATGTCACAGAGTACAGCTAATAAAAGCATGAACATTTGTCTTTGAGCAAGTTTGATCTGAGGTGAATAACATTAAACAATAGCCTATTGACAAGCAATTAAACACCACTTCTTTTCTTAGGAGTGTTTTAAATTATGTTTGTTCTAACTAATGACAACATCTTTTGTGTTTAGAATTCCAATATAATCTTAGATGAGAAGAATCTTTTAATTAGATTTTCAATAGAATCAGTCAAGACCCACTGCTCACCATCTTGACTCTTTGTCTTCATTGACTTGGACCAAAACAAAACAAAGATAAATAGCAAAATTCATTATCAATATTTGTTTTAACTGCCTATTGTCATTTCCTCAGGGTATACAACACAGCTTTCCCCAGTGAGAGTGCTGTGTTTCTTACTTTTAACTTTAGAGCAATTTATTCAACAATTCTGTGTCATGGAAGAACCTAGCCGAGGCAAAAGAAAAGAAAAAGTAATGTTCTTCTTCCATTTACACATAAAATGTTTATTTGAAGAATAAGAAGCAAAGAGAGCGCAGAAGGAAATTGTGTTTCTATCAGCAACTAAAAAGAAAGGCAAAACCCAAAATGAATAATATGTAATTATTTTTTATCTAACTATTTGGGCATTTGTTTCTGCATTTCTAAATAATGGAACTAGAATACGTTTTTACTATTGGTCAATTTTAGGTATCATTTGCTTACTTCCTTAATAAATGTTAAAAAATTAGCTATGAAAGGACCCTTTTAATGCTAAAAATATCACAGGAAATATTTGCATTACCTAAGTCAATACGTAAGCCAGCCAGGAAGAACATTTACAAGACAAAGTTGATCATGATACTCTCTTGTAAGTGAAGATGCTATTATTTTATAACCTGGATGTGATGATCCGAAAGTTGTTAAATAAAAGTTTCATATGAGCTCTTGTAATCTGTAAAATGTCCTCTAAGTTAGCTTTAGGTAAACTAACATACTGCCAAGAAACAGTGTTAATGTGTTTAATTACCAAGCTCTTTCCAAGAAAGTCTTGTCACTTGCTCACTGGTCTTATTGCCACTTTCTGTCTTTACTTCTACCTGTCCATAAACACATCAGTGCAGATATTCGCATGTTTTGCATTTCTCCACAGTTTGCACTAGATTCTAGAAGAAATTTTTTACTGTCAATTAAGGCTAGAAATTTTTTACTGTCAATTAAGGCAATGTTTTATTCACATGTGACTGCCACTAGAGAAATGTCTTAAATTAACAAATAAATAAAAAAAAAATATTTTTTTGTTGGCTTTGCCTTTTATGAAACCCCCAATTGACATGCTCACTAACTTTTAAAATCATATAAAATTTTAAAAGCAAAAGAATTTTATTATAGTATGATGCAGGGTTAACCATTTTGAAACGATACTTATACTGCCTAAATCATACCTGGTCATCCAAGTAGAAACTAATAATGATCAGATAATAAACAGATGGAAACCAGATTGCTAAGGAAAAGGAACAGGAAATGAACTTCCTAATTAGATAACCAAGGTTTTATCTACATAATGCCAAAATAACTAATTTAGTATTTTGAATCAGTTAGGCTGAGTTTTATCATGTAAGCAAAACAGAGAACTGATTCCCTGATGCTTGCGTTCTGTCTTCGGTTGTTTGTGGCGTTATAGAGACAACACTACATGTTGCGAGCTACTTTACCTTTGTGTCTCAGGCCACATTTCCTAGGGAGACTGTCTAAGGGAAAATAATTTTCTCTTTAGTTATGAGACTAAATCTATACTCACAAATTAATTTGATCACTTTGGTTGAGTTTACTAGTAAAGAGCCCTCCTAAATAGTTTACATGATATGTGTCTACACATGTGTATCTGATTTGCCCAAATTGAAATATTTTGTGGATGGCAAATACATTCTTTAAATGTGTAACCAAGTAGGTTTACATATTTTAGCCAACAATTGATGACAGGATAGAAAAATAACCAGAACTGTGGATCCAGCTCTTATCACAAAATTTGTACTCCTTTAGATTCCATGACATCCTCACCTCCTGGTTTATCTTTGACCTTTCTTTTGGAATTTCTAAGGGTAGGCATTGGAGTCTTCCATTAGTTTGTGAAAACTCAGTCATTATTCCTTTAAGTATTGTCTCCCCTTTATTATCTCTCTCTCTCCTTCTGGGACTCCAATTAATTACATACTAGGCCTCCCGACATGTTCTCCCAGTCTCTTAGCCTCCTTCTCATATTTTCTATCTCCTTATCCCTCTATGCTACATTCTGATTAATTTCCTCAGATGTATCTTCTAGGTAATTAGTTTTTTAATTCATCCATGTTGGTTGAATCTACCATTAAATCTATTTATTCAGGATTATTTTTAATTTTTAATTTTTATTTTAATCTAATTAATAAATGTGAATTAAAAATCAAATGATTCTACAAACTATGAAAAACAGCAGTTCTTAGAACCTCTCTTTTGTTATTTCTTCATCCTGAGAAATATTTCTTTTTGCTCTTTTATCTGATTATTTTGGCGTTTGTCTCAGCATTTCTAAATAATAGGACTATAATATATTTTTATTATTGGTCAGTTTTAGGTATCATTTACTGACTTCCTATAATAATAATTAAAATTCAGTTACTAAAGTATCCTTTTAATGTGGAAACTCAGAACCTTCAGTTGTGGGCACTATTCTGAAATCATTTTAATGATTACTTTCTCTCAATTTTCTCTGTTCTCTCTTTTTAGAACTTCTATCTGTAAGTTTTATCTCCAGCATTCATTTTCTAATACTTTTTACACTTATTATTTTTTGCTTTACTTTCTGGAACGTTTTCTTGACCCTATCTTTTAGCACTTCTCCAAAGTTTTTCATTACTGCTATTATGTTTTTAATTACTGAGATCTTTTTATTCCCTTAAGGATTCCTTTTTAGAGCACTGTATTCTTACTGTATGGATTGCCATCTTTCTTTTTTCTTTAAGGATACTAACTGTTGTATTAAAGAGTTTTATTTCCATGTATCCTCCCTATAGCCTGTAAAGCGCTTGTTCTTATACGTTTTCTTTCATCTCTATACCTCTTGTTAGAGATTTTTCCTAGATACGTGCTCATGTTTGGTTGCCTGCACATGATCAAGAGGAGTGGAATCCTCTGAGGCCTGTTGACTATAAGCTTCATTGTAGGATGATGTGGCTGGAGCTTTTATTTGGCAAACTTCTGATATCAGAATCTTAGGTATTTAATTTGAGGCTGTCATATTTCCAGATTTCTCTGGAAGATAAAGACCTAATTGACAGCATTCTTAGAGCCAGTTAGGGTAAGAGAGGTGGAGTTTTTGGTGGGGGAATTAGAATGGGTTTCTTCACTTTGTTACTTGTTTCCTTTGCTATGCAGAAGCTTTTTTAACTCAATGCGATCCCACTTATTCATGTTTTTCTTTGGCTGCCCATGCTTGTGGATATTGCTCAATAAATTTTTGCCCAGACAATGCCTTGAATATTTTCCCATTGTTTTCTTGTAATAATTTCATAGTTTGAGGTCTTAGATTTAAGTCTTTAATCCATTTTTGATTGGACTTTTGTATATGGTAAGAAATAGGGGTCTAGCTTCATTTTTTTAAATGTGGATGTCCCATTTTCCCAGCACCATTTATTGAAAAGACTATTCTTTCTCCAGTATATGTTCCTGGCAACTTTGTCAGAAATGAGTTCACTGTAGATGTATGGATTTGTTTCTCGGATCTCTGTTCTATTTCATTGGTCTATGTGTGTATTTTATGCCAGTAACAAGCTGCTTTAGTTATAATAGATAGCTCTGTAGTATAATTTGAAGCCAGGTAATATGATTCCTCTAGTTTTGTTCTTTTTCCAGCTTTGGTTATTCTGAGTCCTTTGTGGCTCCATATAAAATTTAAGATTGTTTACTCTGTGTCTGTGAAGAATGTCGTTGGTATTTTGATAGGGATTGAATTGAATCTATGGATTGTCTCTAGTAGTATGGACATTTTAACAATATTGAGTCTTCCAATTCACATGGAGTATCTTTCCAGTTTTTGTGTGTCCTCTTCAGTTTCCCGAATTAATGTTTTACAGTTGTTATTGTAGATATATTTCTTTGCTTGTGTTAGGTTTATTCCTAGGTATTTTATTTCATCTGTAGCTATTGCAAATGAGATTAAATGGCACATATACACCATGGAATACTATGCAGCATAAAAAGGAATGAGTTCATATCCTTTTCAGGGACATGGACAAAGCTGGAAACCATCATCCTCAGCAAACTAACACAGGAACAGAAAACCAACATCACACGTTCTCACTCATAAGTGAGAGCTGAACAAGGAAAACGCATGGACACAGGGAAGGTAACATCACACACCAGGGCCTGTTGGGGGATGGGGCACAAGGTGAGGGAAACCATTAGGACAAATACCTAATGCATGTGGGGCTTAAAACCTAGATGACAGGTTGATAGGTGAAGCAAACCACCATGGCACACATATACCTATGTAACAAACCTGCACGTTCTGCACATGTAACCCAGAACTTAAAGTAAAAAAAAAAAAAAAACAAAAAAACAAAAAAAAGAAACTGCTTTAAAAAATTTATCTAGCATTGTAGGTTGCTTTCAAGTCAGAGGATCACTCACGATATCTAACCAGTTAATTAATGTCTTACCTTTGCTGTTTTATCTTAAAGATATGATGTGTGAAGATGTCAGTTTTCCTTTCTCTTATGGTTTTGCTCCCCTTTCCAGGAATATTATCCATATCAATAAGCTTTTTCAAATATCTATGTCATAAGGACTTCCAATTATGTGTCTCTAGCTCAGATCTTCTAATTCAGCTCCAGTCCATCTCTTTTTTTTTTTTAATTTATTTATTATTATTATACTTTAAGTTGTAGGGTACATGTGCATAACGTGCAGGTTTGTTACATATGTATACTTGTGCCATGTTGGTGTGCTGCACCCATCAACTCATCATTTACATCAGGTATAACTCCCAATGCAATTCCTCCCCCCTCCCCACTCCCCATGATAGGCCCCTGTGTGTGATGTTCCCCTTCCTGAGTCCAAGTGATCTTATTGTTCAGTTCCCACCTATGAGTGAGAACATGCGGTGTTTGGTTTTCTGTTCTTGTGATAGTTTGCTAAGAATGATGGTTTCCAGCTGCATCCATGTCCCTACAAAGGACACAAACTCATCCTTTTTGATGGCTGCATAGTATTCCATGGTGTATATGTGCCACATTTTCTTAATCCAGTCTGTCACTGATGGACATTTGGGTTGATTCCAAGTCTTTGCTATTGTGAATAGTGCTGCAATAAACATACGTGTGCATGTGTCTTTATAGCAGCATAATTTATAATCCTTTGGGTATATACCCAGTAATGGGATGGCTGGGTCATATGGTACATCTAGTTCTAGATCCTTGAGGAATCGCCATACTGTTTTCCATAATGGTTGAACTAGTTTACAATCCCACCAACAGTGTAAAAGTGTTCCTATTTCTCCACATCCTCTCCAGCACCTGTTGTTTCCTGACTTTTTAATGATTGCCATTCTAACTGGTGTGAGATGGTATCTCATTGTGGTTTTGATTTGCATTTCTCTGATGGGCAGTGACGATGAGCATTTTTTCATGTGTCTGTTGGCTGTATGCATGTCTTCTTTTGAGAAATGTCTGTTCATATCCATTGCCCACTTTTTGATGGGGTTGTTTGTTTTTTTCTTGTAAATTTGTTTGAGTTCTTTGTAGGTTCTGGATATTAGCCCTTTGTCAGATGAGTAGATTGCAAAAATTTTCTCCCATTCTGTAGGTTGCCTGTTCACTCTGATGGTAGTTTCTTTTGCTGTGCAGAAGCTCTTTAATTTAATGAGATCCCATTTGTCAATTTTGGCTTTTGCTGCCGTTGCTTTTGGTGTTTTAGACATGAAGTCTTTGCCCATGCCTATGTCCTGAATGGTACTACCTAGGTTTTCCTCTAGGATTTTTATGGTATTAGGTCTAACATTTAAGTCTCTAATCCATCTTGAATTAATTTTCGTATAAGGAGTAAGGAAAGGATCCAGTTTCAGCTTTCTACTTATGGCTAGCCAATTTTCCCAGCACCATTTATTAAATAGGGAACCCTTTCCCCATTTCTTGTTTCTCTCAGGTTTGTCAAAGATCAGATGGCTGTAGATGTGTGGTATTATTTCTGAGGACTCTGTTCTGTTCCATTGGTCTATATCTCTGTTTTGGTACCAGTACCATGCTGTTTTGGTTACTGTAGCCTTGTAGTATAGTTTGAAGTCAGGTAGCGTGATGCCTCCAGCTTTGTTCTTTTGACTTAGGATTGTCTTGGAGATGCGGGCTCTTTTTTGGTTCCATATGAACTTTAAAGCAGTTTTTTCCAATTCTGTGAAGAAACTCATTGGTAGCTTGATGGGGATGGCATTGAATCTATTAATTACCTTGGGCAGTATGGCCATTTTCACGATATTGATTCTTCCTATCCATGAGCATGGTATGTTCTTCCATTTGTTTGTGTCGTCTTTGATTTCACTGAGCAGTGGTTTGTAGTTCTCCTTGAAGAGGTCCTTTACATCCCTTGTAAGTTGGATTCCTAGGTATTTGATTCTCTTTGAAGCAATTGTGAATGGAAGTTCATTCCTGATTTGGCTCTCTGTTTGTCTGTTACTGGTGTATAAGAATGCTTGTGATTTTTGCATATTAATTTTGTATCCTGAGACTTTGCTGAAGTTGCTTATCAGCTTAAGGAGATTTTGGGCTGAGACAATGGGGTTTTCTAAATATACAATCATGTCATCTGCAAACAGGGACAGTTTGACTTCTTCTTTTCCTAACTGAATACCCTTGATTTCTTTCTCTTGCCTGATTGCCCTAGCCAGAACTTCCAACACTATGTTGAATAGGAGTGGTGAGAGAGGGCATCCCTGTCTTCTGCCAGTTTTCAAAGGGAATTTTTCCAGTTTTTGCCCATTCAGTATGATATTGGCTGTGGGTTTGTCATAAATAGCTCTTATTATTTTGAGGTACGTTCCATCAATACCGAATTTATTGAGCATTTTTAGCATGAAGGGCTGTTGAATTTCGTCAAAAACCTTTTCTGCATCTATTGAGATAATCATGTGGTTCTTGTCTTTGGTTCTGTTTATATGCTGGATTATGTTTATTGATTTGCGAATGTTGAACCAGCCTTGCATCCCAGGGATGAAGCCCACTTGATCATGGTGGATAAGCTTTTTGATGTGTTGCTGAATCCGGTTTGCCAGTATTTTATTGAGGATTTTTGCGTCGATGTTCATCAGGGATATTGGTCTAAAATTCTCTTTTTTTGTTGTGTCTCTGCCAGGCTTTGGTATCAGGATGATGTTGGCCTCATAAAATGAGTTAGGGATGATTCCCTCTTTTTCTATTGATTGGAATAGTTTCAGAAGGAATGGTACCAACTCCTCCTTGTACCTCTGGTAGAATTCGGCTGTGAATCCATCTGGTCCTGGACTTTTTTTGGTTGGTAGGCTATTAATTATTGCCTCAATTTCAGAGCCTGCTATTGGTCTATTCAGGGATTCAACTTCTTCCTGGTTTAGTCTTGGAAGAGTGTAAGTGTCCAGGAAATTATCCATTTCTTCTAGATTTTCCAGTTTATTTGCGTAGAGGTGTTTATAGTATTCTCTGATGGTAGTTTGTATTTCTGTGGGGTCGGTGGTGATATCCCCTTTATCATTTTTTATTGCGTCGATTTGATTCTTCTCTCTTTTCTTCTTTATTAGTCTTGCTAGTGGTCTGTCAATTTTGTTGATCTTTTCAAAAAACCAACTCCTGGATTCATTGATTTTTTGGAGAGTTTTTTGTGTCTCTATCTCCTTCAGTTCTGCTCTGATCTTAGTTATTTCTAGCCTTCTGCTAGCTTTCGAATGTGTTTGCTCTTGCTTCTCTAGTTCTTTTAATTGCGATGTTAGAGTGTCAATTTTAGATCTTTCCTGCTTTCTCTTGTGGGCATTTAGTGCTATAAATTTCCCTCTACACACTGCTTTAAATGTGTCCCAGAGATTCTGGTATGTTGTATGTTTGTTCTCATTGGTTTCAAAGAACATCTTTATTTCTGCCTTCATTTCGTTATGTACCCAGTAGTCATTCAGGAGCAGGTTGTTCAGTTTCCATGTAGTTGAGCGGTTTTGATTGAGTTTCTTAGTCCTGAGTTCTAGTTTGATTGCACTGTGGTCTGAGAGACAGTTTGTTATAATTTCTGTTCTTGTACATTTGCTGAGGAGTGCTTTACTTCCAATTATGTGGTCGATTTTGGAGTAAGTACGATGTGGTGCTGAGAAGAATGTATATTCTGTTGATTTGGGGTGGAGAGTTCTATAGATGTCTATTAGGTCTGCTTGCTGCAGAGATGAGTTCAATTCCTGGATATCCTTGTTAACTTTCTGTCTCGTTGATCTGTCTAATGTTGACAGTGGAGTGTTGAAGTCTCCCATTATTATTGTATGGGAGTCTAAGTCTCTTTGTAAGTCTCTAAGGACTTGCTTGATGAATCTGGGTGCTCCTGTATTGGGTGCATATATATTTAGGATAGTTAGCTCTTCCTGTTGAATTGATCCCTTTACCATTATGTAATGGCCTCTTTGTCTCTTTTGATCTTTGATGGTTTAAAGTCTGTTTTATCAGAGACTAGTATTGCAACCCCCGCTTTTTTTTGTTCTCCATTTGCTTGGTAAATCTTCCTCCATCCCTTTATTTTGAGCCTATGTATGTCTCTGCGTGTGAGATGGGTCTCCTGAATACAGCAGACTGATGGGTTTTGACTCTTTATCCAGTTTGCCAGTCTGTGTCTTTTAATTGGAGCATTTAGTCCATTTACATTTAAGGTTAAGATTGTTATGTGTGAACTTGATCCTGCCATTATGATATTAACTGGTTATTTTGCTCGTTAGTTGATGCAGTTTCTTCCTAGCCTCGATGGTCTTTACATTTTGGCATGTTTTTGCAATGGCTGGTACCGGTTGTTCCTTTCCATGTTTAGTGCTTCCTTCAGGGTCTCTTGTAAGGCAGGCCTAGTGGTGACAAAATCTCTAAGCATTTGCTTATCCATAAAGGATTTTATTTCTCCTTCACTTATGAAACTTAGTTTGGCTGGATATGAAATTCTGGGTTGAAAATTCTTTTCTTTAAGAATGTTGAATATTGGCCCCCACTCTCTTCTGGCTTTAGAGTTTCTGCCGAGAGATCTGCTGTTAGTCTGATGGGCTTCCCTTTGTGGGTAACCCGACCTTTCTCTCTGGCTGCCCTTAAGATTTTTTCCTTCATTTCAACTTTGGTGAATCTGGCAATTATGTGTCTTGGAGTTGCTCTTCTCGAGGAGTATCTTTGTGGCATTCTCTGTATTTCCTGGATTTGAATGTTGGCCTGCCCTACTAGGTTGGGGAAGTTCTCCTGGATGATATCCTGAAGAGTGTTTTCCAACTTGGTTCCATTTTCCCCCTCACTTTCAGGCACCCCAATCAGACGTAGATTTGGTCTTTTTACATAATCCCATACTTCTTGCAGGCTTTGTTCATTTCTTTTTCTTCTTTTTTCTTTTGGTTTCTCTTCTCACTTCATTTCATTCATTTGATCCTCAATCGCAGATACTCTTTCTTCCAGTTGATCGAGTCGGTTACTGAAGCTTGTGCATTTGTCACGTATTTCTCGTGTCATGGTTTTCATCTCTTTCATTTCGTTTATGACCTTCTCTGCATTAATTACTCTAGCCATCAATTCTTCCACTTATTTTTCAAGATTTTTAGTTTCTTTGCGCTGGGTACGTAATTCCTCCTTTAGCTCTGAGAAATTTGATGGACTGAAGCCTTCTTCTCTCATCTCATCAAAGTCGTTCTCCATCCAGCTTTGATCCGTTGCTGGTGATGAGCTGCGCTCCTTTGCTGGGGGAGATGCGCTCTTATTTTTTGAATTTCCAGCTTTTCTGCCCTGCTTTTTCCCCATCTTTGTGGTTTTATCTGCCTCTGGTCTTTGATGATGGTGATGTACTGATGGGGTTTTGGTGTAGGTGTCCTTCCTGTTTGATAGTTTTCCTTCTACCAGTCATGACCCTCAGCTGTAGGTCTGTTGGAGATTGCTTGAGGTCCACTCCAGACCCTGTTTGCCTGGGTATCAGCAGCAGAGGCTGCAGAAGATAGAATATTTCTGAACAGCGAGTGTACCTGTCTGATTCTTGCTTTGGAAGCTTCCTCTCAGGGGTGTACTCCACCCTGTGAGGTGTGGGGTGTCAGACTGCCCCTAGTGGGGGATGTCTCCCAGTTAGGCTACTCAGGGGTCAGGGACCCACTTGAGCAGGGAGTCTGTCCCTTCTCAGATCTTAACCTCCGTGTTGGGAGATCCACTGCTGTCTTCAAAGCTGTCAGACAGAGTCGTTTGCGTCTGCAGAGGTTTCGGCTGTGTTTGTTATTGCCCTGTCCCCAGAGGTGGAGTCTACAGAGACAGGCAGGTTTCCTTGAGCTGCTGTGAGCTCCACCCAGTTCGAGCTTCCCAGCAGCTTTGTTTACCTACTTAAGCCTCAGCAATGGCGGGCGCCCCTCCCCCAGCCTCGCTGCTGCCTTGCCGGTAGATCACAGACTGCTGTGCTAGCAATGAGGGAGGCTCTGTGGGTGTGGGACCCTCCCGGCCAGGTGTGGGATATGATCTCCTGGTGTGCCTGTTTGCTTAAAGCGCAGTATTGTGGTGGGAGTTACCCGATTTTCCAGGTGTTGTGTGTCTCAGTTCCCCTGGCTAGGAAAAGGGATTCCCTTCCCCCTTGCGTTTCCCAGGTGAGGCAATGCCTCGCCCTGCTTCAGCTCTCGCTGGTTGGGCTGCAGCAGCTGACCAGCACCGATCGTCCGGCACTCCCCAGTGAGATGAACCCAGTACCTCAGTTGAAAATGCAGAAATCACCGGTCTTCTGTGTCGCTGGCGCTGGGAGTTGGAGACTGGAGCTGTTCCTATTCGGCCATCTTGCTCCGCCCCCCAGTCCATCTCTTTCAGGGTGTCCAGGACATTTTTATTGAGTCCTCTTAATAACATCAAACAGGAGAAGATTTTGTGTTGATGCTATTGTCTATTGTTTTGTATTTATTTTTTTATTTTTCCCAGAAAGAGTTCCTCTTTCTGCGTTCCTTGTCTCGGATAATCTACTCAGTTTCAAAAACCAGACTCACTGTAGGCCTAGTGAATTTTACTTTTTCCTTCAATATCCACATTCAGTTAATCACTGAATCCTGATTATCCTACCTTCTTATTGGCCCTCCTTTCTTTTGCTTCTCTCTCCATTTCTTTAGCCACATTTTGAAATGCCAATTAAATTTTCTTAACTGGCTTTCCTTTTCTTATCTAAATTTTCACCATCTTTTCCTTCATGGAACTGACAGGTGCAAATTTTATAAATTGCATACTTGGTGTTCTTTTCTTTTTAATTATTAAAGTCTTTCCTGTGGCTTCCAATTACCTTTAAAGAAAACTCTGCATTTTTTTAGAATGGTATTCAAAATACTCTTTAACATGGCTTTGACTTTTTAGCCTGATATTCTTAAAATATAGATGTTCTAAGCTGTAGTAATAGTAAACCACCTACATTTTTGCAGATCTACATCCTTTTTCACACATTTGCATGCTTCTGTGTGTCCCCCTACCCATACATCTCTTGGTATTCTTTGACAAGGTTCTTCCTCTTCTTTCTGTTGCTACTGAACAGTGTTACGTTCCTCTATTGATTCAACTATTGCATTGTAATTGTTTGCTTAAGAATTTTCTTCATCCATTCAAATACAAACTACTTGGACTATGCCTTTTTTTTTCTTTTATTTTTTTCTCATGAAGTTCCTGATACATAGCAGGCACTCAATAAATTTTGAATTTATGAATGAATGAATTTATTAGAAAGTTTGGAAGAGAACTACATCTCCAGACTTCTTTTCATTTTGCTTTTAACTGTGTAATATGAACCAAATTTAATAAAACAGTCACTTTTTTATAGAAATGCTTTCCATGTCCTCAAAATTACAAAGCTCTTTTGGAAACTTCTGATCTCACAATATCATAACCTCATGGCTGGAAGGGAGCCTAGATAGGGCATTTAACCCTTCTAACCAAACCGGGAGTTACTGCTCAATTTCTCTGACATGTGTTTTTCCAGATTGTATTTGGATAACTTCAGGTATTGTGAAAATGAGGAAACGATGGAGCTTGTTCTTTCTATCTTTGTAGAATGATGACCATGCAAAAGGTGTCTTTTTATACTAAAACTAAATCTCTCTCTACAAGTTTCACACATAGACCTTGGTAAAACCCCAAGGGCAAAACAGAACATATTTATGACCTCTTCCATATAACAGTCTTCAAGAATTTGAAGACAGGTTATGTTCCTTACCAAGTCTTCTCTATCTCAGCTTAAAATATACAAAAAATTCAATTTCCTTCATAGCGTCTCATTATGCTTTTCCCCACCACCTTTCTTTTTTAATCTACAAGGATACTCTGTTAAATGGAACTCAAGCTTCTTGGCTGACTTAAATGGAATTAACTGGATTCTCACATTACTATTTCTAAATTAGGTTTTTTAATGATAAAACCTAATTCTGTATTTATCATTGTTATTTTTATCCTATAAAATTAATTACTTTATTATTATAAAAATTAAAACAACATAGAGTTGTATACATAATGTACATGCTTCATAATTCTAGCTTCCAGGCATTACCATTGTTAATAGTTTTGTATATGGTCATGTACCACACGACAACAATTTTGTCAAAGAAGGACTGCATATAGTACGGTGATCTCATAAGATTAAAATGGAGCTGAAAAATTTCTATCATCTAGTGAAGTTGTGATCATCATAATATTGTAGTGCAATGCATTATTTACATATTTGTGGTGATGCTAGTGTAAACAAACCTACTGTACAGATAGTTTATAAGCATGACACATGCAATTATGTACATTACATTATACTTGATAATGATAACAAATCACTATGATACTGGTTTACATATTTACTATACTATCTGTTATTATTTTAGAGTGTATGACTACTTATAAAAATGTTAACTGTAAAACATCCTCAGGTAGGTCCTTTTAGGAGGTCTTGTTATCACAGAAGATGACAGTTCCACTTGTGTTATTGCCTCTGAAGACCTTCAGGACAAGATGTGGAGGTGGAAGACAGTGATATTAATGCTCCTGAGACCTTTTAGGCTTAGTATAACTTTTGTGTTTATGTCTTAGTTCTTAACAAAATCGTTTAAAAAGCAAAATTAGAATTAAAAAATGTAAAAATAGGAAAAAACTTATAGAATAAGAATATAAAGAAGAATATTTTATATAGCTAGCTGTACAATATGTTTGTGTTTTAAGCTATGTGTTATTACAGAAAAATCAAAAAGTTTTTAAATTTAAAAGCTCTATAAAGCAAAATGTTATAATAAGTCAATATTAATTTATTACTGAAGAAAGAAAAACTTTTTTGTAAACTTAGTGTATCCTATGTGTACAGTGCTGATGAAGTTTGCAGTAATGTAATGTCCTGATGAAGTTTGCAGTAATGTAATGTCCTAGGCTTTTACATTCTCTCACCTCTCAATCATAGGCTCACCCAGGGCACCTTTCAGTCCTGCAAGCTCCATTCATGGTAAGCATGCTATACAGGCATATCATTTTAAATCTTTTATCTGGTATTTTTACTGTATCTTTTCTATGATTAGATATGTGTAGATACACAGATACTTACCATTGTGTTATAATTGCCTGCCATATTCAGTACAGTAGTATTCTGTACAGGTTTATACCCTAGGAACAGTGGGTTATACTAGATAGCCTAGCTGTGTGGTAGGCTACATTATCTAGGTTTGTGTAAATACACTGCCTGATGTTTGCACAAAGAAAAAAATATCCTAATGACTCATTTCTCAGACTATATCCCTGTTGTCAAGTCATGTATGACTATATGATTTATCCAGACTCTCCATAGAATACATGTATTTAGTTATGAATACTCTATATAGATATGTTTGTATTTTACCAAAATGTTACAAAAATTGGATCACACTATGTATAGTATTCTGTAACTTGTTAGTTTCACTTAACATTATGTTTAAACTTTTGTTATGTATTTTGGTTACCTTTGCATAACTGTATATGTACCATTAGTCGATTCTTTTTAAAAGCTGCATAATATACTACTCTTTAAGTGCACAGTCACTTATTTAGCTAATTTATTAATGCTATTTTAAATTATGAAAATCACAATTCAATAAAAGTTATTGGGCATTTTCGATCTGCACAATATTGTGCCAACAACTGGAGCTAAGATGAATGCAATAATCTCTGCCACTAGGGAGTTTCTGATCTACTGGAATACAGCAATGAATTCGTCAATATAATGCAATGGAAATGCTGTCTCAGAAATACACACAGAGACACGGAGGAGACAGACGCTCGGAGTATTCAGGTAAAAGCTGGTATATTTATGTTGCATATTGAAACGTTAAATAAACAGTCACCACAGAGGAAAGCTATTTCTGGTTGCTGGTTTGCATGTTTAAATTCATACTGTTATGCAAAACTACGGTGTATTTGCAGAACTGCAAGTAGTTCAATGAGTTATCTATGGCAGGATCATGTAGGAGATGACACTGGTGAAGTAGGTGAGGGTTAGCTAATGCTGTGCGTGTTGTGCCTCAGGCCAATACATACTTTGGTTCTTATTGGCAACAGGGAGCCAGGTTAGATAAGGGAAGAAAACAAGGGGAGGTATAAAATACAGCATTGCCAGCTGGAAATAACTCTTCTTAAAGAAAATTCTGTAAGCAGTGATGTTTTGCCTGGTTTCCCTTACTTGGGCATAGCAGATGACATCTGTGCCCTGAGTATATAACCTCTGTTATTATTAGCATAGAGTGTCTGTGTATCAGTAAAAGTGTAGGATCACCTCCTAAATAAATTATTTTTACCTGAATTCTTACTTCCGTGTCTCTTTCTAAAAGGACCTCAAGCTAAGGTACTGGTCAATAAAATCTTGGTCAAAGCAGTCTAGGTTATTTGCCAATTTAGTTACCTACTTATTAATTCATAGAAACACCAGCAAAGCCTTTTGTTTGTTTGTTTGTTTTTGCTCCAGGCTTGAAAGGAAAGGTCAATTGTGGTGGCTCACACCTGTAATCCCAACATGTTGGGAGGCAGAGGTGAGAGGATCACTTGAGACCAGGAGTTTGAGACCAGCCTGGGCAACATAGCAAGGACCTGTGCCTACAAAAAAAATCAAAATAAATAAATGAATAAAAAGACTGTTCAAATGATGGAAGTTTGGTTTTTAAAGATGAAAAGAACCCATAGAAACTCAAGTGAAAAAAGAGAATCTCAGGAAACAAAGTTAAGCTTGGCAATAATTGAACCAAAATCACTAGGGATCCATTCTTTCTCTCTAACTCAAGATGAGTTATCTTGCATATATTTCTGCACATTGCTTTACTTTGCTGCAGCCTCACTTCCAAAATGAACATCTTAGAATTGGCATCCTGATAATGTTGGTTTACACATAGTATGTGGTTAAAATGTCATGAACTCTGACATGAATTATCTGTTATATCTCCAGAGACTAAATCAGTTTATTTGATTCAGTTTTAAAAAATTAATGTATTTGTGCAGTTTATGGAGGCATAATTGACGTATTATAAATGACTAATATTTCAAAGTACAATTGGTAAAACATAATCTATTTGTACACCAGTAAAACCACCACTGCAATGAAGGTAATGAATATGTGCATTATCCTCAAAGCGTTCCTCATGCCCTTTTCTAACCTCTTGCTTCCAGCCCTCACCTCTCTGGATTCCTCTCTGGCAATCCTTTATCTGCTCTCACAATGGATGACTGAATTTTATATAAGTGAAATCATGTTTGCCTCATTTCTTTCATTCATGTAACTATTTTAACATTCACTCATATTAATGTGTGTATCATTATTTCATGTCTTTTTAACTGCTGAGAAATACTGTATTTTATAGATATACTGCAATTTGTTTATCCATTCACGTTTAGGCAATTGGACATTTGGGACATTTTGGTTGTTTCTAGTTTTGAGTCATTAAAGATGATGTTAATGATGTTACTATCAGCCTTTATGTACAAGTCTATGTATAAACATATGTGCTTTAATTTGATAAACACCTAAAAATGCGATGACAGAGTCAAATGGTAGGTATACGTTTAACTTCTTAAGAAACTACTACACTTTTGTTCAAAAGCAACTGTCAGATTTTACATTCCTACCTGCAGTAAATGAGAGTTCCAGTTGTTTGACATTTACCATACTTGGTAAGGTCAGTCTTAAAATTTTAGTCACCCTTACTGGTGTGTGTACTAGTATTTCTGTGTTTTTTAACTTGTGATGTTCAGAAACTGTTTCTATGCTGATTTACTATGTGTAAATCTTTATTAAAAAGGATCTGTTCACAGTCTTGGCCTATTTTTAAAAATAGGGTTGCTCGTTTTCTTATTAATAAACTTTTTTTTTCATTCTCTAATGTTTAACATTGAGATATAAGTCACATGACATATAATTCACCATTTTGAAGTGTATATGTCAGTGGTTTCTAGTATATCTACACAATGTTGTACAAAAATTATGACTATTTTATTCCAGAATATTTTCATTAATCCATAAAGAAATCCTATACCTGTTAACAATCATGCCTAATCTTTTCCTCAACTCATCTCTGGCAACCCATGAATCTACTCTGTTCCCCTAGATCTGTACACTCTGAAAATTTCATATAAATGAATTCATGCAATAGTGATAATTTCTGGTATGGCTTCTTTCCATTTAGCATGTTTTCAAGGTTCATCCAAATTGTGGCATGTGACAGATTCTTATTACTTTATATGGCTGAAATTTTTTACTATAGAGTTTTGAGAATTTTTACATAGTCTGGAAACACATTATCAGATTCATTATGTGTAAGTATGTTTGTAATTATTCTTAATTATTCTTGTCTGTTGCTGTCTTTTAATGCTTCTTACAGTGTCTTTAATTGTTATTATTATTATTACTATTATTATTATTATTATTATTACTTTGATGGAGTCTCACTTTGTCTCCCAGGCTGGAGTGCAGTGGCACGATCTTGGCTCACTGCAACCTCGGCCTCCTAGCTTCAAGCAATTCTCCTGCCTCAGTTCAGCCTCCGAGTAGCTGGGACTACAGGCATGTGCCACCATGCCTGACTAATTTTTGTATTTTTATTGGAGACAGTGTTTCACCATGTTGGCCAGGCTAGTCTCGAACTCCTGATCTTGAGTGATCCACCTGCCTCAGCCTCTCAAAGTGCTGGGATTACAGGCGTGAGCCACTGCGCCCAGCCCAATTGTTAATTTTGATGAGGTTGAATTTAGTTTTTCTTTTGTGAATTATACTTTTGGTGGAGTATCTACTAACTCTTTGCCCCTAACACAGAGTCACAATCATTTCATCCTATGCTATCGTCTAGAATTTTTATAATTTCAAGATTTACATTTAGATCTATAAATCATTTTACATTACTATTTTTATATGTGTGAGGATGGATTACAGATTTTTTTTCTCTTTTGGTTATAAATATTCAATTGTCCTACCCCTGCTTTTTGAAAAATCTGCTACTTCCCAACTGATATACTTTAACTATATATACGTGAATCTACTTTTTCACTTTCTAATATCTTCTATTGATCCACTTGTCTACCTTACCACTAATACTATACAATCTGATTATTTACTGTAGCTTTACAATAAGTCTACAAATCAGGTAGAGTAAGTTCCCCTCCACCCCCCCAATTTTTTTTCGAAGATGCTTTGGCTATACTATGACCTTTACATTTCCATGTAAATTTTAGAATTTGCTTATTTTCTAGAGAAAAGCCCAATAATTTTAATTGAGATTTCATTAAATCTATATATTAATTTGAGAAGGACTGATATCTAAACCACATTAACCACATATTAATCTAGGAAAATTATATAGTTCTTCATTTATTTAGGTCTTCTTTCACTTTAGTATTAGAATTTATGTACAATTATTACTCATTTTAGTTAAATATATCCATAAATAATTCATTTTCCCTGAAGTTATTGTAAATACTATTTCAAATTTTAACTTCTGATTGCCATTACTATTAATAGTATATAGAAATACAATTAATTTTTGCATATTGATTTTTTTATTCCAGAACCTTGCTTAATTCATTCTTCTAGTCACTTTTTTGAAGATCACATTAGATTTTCTACATATACAACCATGCCACTTGTGAATAGAGTTTACTTTTGGTAGGATTTAAACTACAAATCCAGTATAAATTACTTAATATACATAGGCTATTCTACCATTTCCTCATAAGTAAGCTTTGTTATTTTATCTTTCAGGCCCTCTGTTATTCCATATATTGTCAACTTACTGGCATAGGGTAGTACATCATATTCCCTTATCTTTTTGTATGTGTTGCATCTTTGAGGATATAACATCTCTGATTCCTGATATTGGCAATTTGTGTCCTTTTATCCTCTCTTTTTAAATTTTCAGTTGGGCTAGAGTTTATCAATTTTATATTTTGAAAGAAGCATATATGCTTTTATTATTTTCTCCATCATTTTTTCTATTTTCTATTTCATTTATTTTCACTCAGACTTATTGTTTGCTCTCCTCTGCTTACTTTAGGTTTAATTTTCTCTTATCACTTTTTAGTTTAAGATATAAGATGAGGTCATCAATTTGAATAATTTCTTCTTTTTTAATATATAGTGACATAAATATTACTCTAAGAACTATTTAAGATTCATCCCATAATTTAGATGTGTTTTCTTTTCATTTTCATTCCATTTCAAAATACTTTCTAATTTGCTTTCTGATTTCCTCTTTGACCCATGGGTTATTTTGAACCATATCAGGCAGATCCCAAATATTTAGGAAGTTAAGGATAAAGTTTTGTTATTGATTTCTAATTTTTCATTGAGTATGAAAACAGAATCTTTAAAAATTTATTGAAGCTCATTTGATAGCTCTTCAAACGCTCTATCTTGGTATATGTTCTGTTTTTCCTTAATGAAAGTATTGCTCTATTCTTAGAGTTAAGTTATTAGGATATGTCAGTTGTTATTTAGCTAGTTACATGTTAGGATATATTAGGACATGTTAGTTGATAGTTAATTTCAAGTCTTCTATCAGATTTTTTCTTGATATATTTTGAAACTTTGTATTAAGAGCATACAAATTTAGAGTTATTCTCTAAGAAATTGTCAACTATATTATTATTATCCTGACCACAGGATAAATAAATGACCCTTTTAATGCTTGGTAATATTTTATGCTTTAAAATTTACTTTTTTGGCTGGAAACATGAGTACATGTTGGGAGGCCAAAGTGGGAGGATTGCTTGAGGCTAGGAGTTGGAGACCAACCCGGACAACATAATGAGACCCCATTTATTAAAAAAAATAAAATATTATCCAGGCATGGTGTTGTGCACCTGTATTCCTACCTATTTGGGAGGCTGAGGTAGAAGAACTGTTTGAGTCCAGTATTTTGAGGCTCCAGTGAGCTATGATCATCATACTATGGCACTCCAACCTGGGCAACACAGTGAGATCCCATCTCTGAAACAAATAATCTTAAAAAGTTAAACCTACTCTGCTGTTAATATACCAAACCTCCTTTATTTTGAGTAGGATTAACATGGTATACTTTGTTCTATCCTTTTACTTTTTTTTTCTTTAAGTTCTGGGATACATGCGCAGAATGTTCAGGTTTGTTACATAGGTATACACGTGCCATGGTGGTTTGCTACACCCATCAACCCATCATCTACATTAGGTATTTCTCCTAATGCTATCCCTTTCCTAGCCACTCAGCCCCCAGCAGGCCCCAGTGTGTGATATTCACCTCCATGTGTCCACGTGTTTTCATTGTTCAACTCCCATGTATGAGTGAGAACATGCAGTGTTTGGTTTTTTTGACCCTGTGTTAGTTTGCTGAGAATGATGGTTTCCAGCTTCATCCATGTCCCTGCAAAGGATATGAACTCATTATTCTTTATGGCTGCATAATATTCCATGGTGTATATCTGCCACATTTCTTTATTCAGTCTATCATTGATGGGCATTTGAGTTGGTTCCAAGTCTTTGCTATTGTTAATAGTGCTGCAATAAACATATATGTGCATGTGTCTTTATAGTAGAATGATTAGTAATCCTTTGGGTATATACCCAGTAATGGAATTGCTGGGTCAAATAGTTCTTCTGGTTCTAGATCTTTGAAGAATCACCACACTGTCTTGCACAATGATTGAACTTATTTACACTCCCACCAACAGTATAAAAGCGTTCCTATTTCTCCAAATCCTCTCCAGCTCTCCAGCATCTGTTTCCTTAAATTTTAGTCATCACCATTCTAATTGGTGTGAGATGGTATCTCATTGTGGTTTTGATTTGCATTTCTCTAATGACCAATGATGATGAGCTATTTTTCATGTTTCTTGATCACATAAATGTCTTCTTTTAAGAAGTGTCTGTTCA
This sequence comes from Macaca fascicularis, assembly GCF_037993035.2. NCBI lineage: Eukaryota > Metazoa > Chordata > Mammalia > Primates > Cercopithecidae > Macaca > Macaca fascicularis. The sequence continues at coordinate 47,346,725 of NC_088376.1, forward strand.
TATCCTTCACCCACTTTTTGATGGGGTTGTTTGCTTTTTTCTTTTAAATGTATTTGAGTTCCTTGTAGATTGTGGATATTAGTCCTTTGTCAGATAGATAGATTGCAAAAACTTTCTCCCATTCTGTACGTTGCCTGTTCACTCTGATGCTAGTTTCTTTTGCTGTGCAAAAGCTCTTAAGTTTAATTAAATCCCATTTGCCAATTTTGGTTTTTGTTGCCATTGCTTTTGGTGTTTTAGTCATGAAGTATTTGTCCATGCCTATGTCCTGAATGGTGTTGCCTAGGTTTTTGTCTAGGGTTTTTATGGTTTGTAGGTCTTACATTTAAGTCTTTAACACATCTTGAGTTAATTTTTGTATAAGGTATAAGGAAGGGGTCCAGTTTCAGTTTTCAGCATATGGCTAGTCAGTTTTCCCAACACCATTTATTAAATAGGGAATCCTTCCCCCATTGCTGTTTTTGTTACGTTTGTCAAAGACCACATGGTTGTAGATGTGTGGCGTTACTTCTGAGACACTCTGTTCTGTTCCATTGGTCTATATATCTGTTTTGGTACCAGTACCATGCTGTTTTGGTTACTATAGCCTTGTATTATAGTTTGAAGTCAGGTAGTGTGATGTCTCTAGCTTTGTTCTTTTTGCTTAGGATTGTCTTCGCTATACAAGCTCTTTTTTGGTTTCATATGAAATTTAAAGTAGCTTTTTTTTCTAATTCTGTGAAGAATGTCAATGGTAGTTTGATTGGAAGAGTATTGAATGTATAAATTACTTTGGACAGTATGGCCATTGTCACAATATTCCTTCTTTCTATCCATGAGGGCGGAATGTTTTTCCATTTGTTTGTGTCCTCTCTTATTTCCTTGAGCAGTGGTTTGTACTCCTTGAAGAGGTCCTTCACATCCCTTGTAAATTGTATTCCTAGGTATTTTATTCTCTTGCAATTGCAAATGGAAATTAACTCATGATTTGGCTCTCTGTTTGTCTGTTATTGATGCATCGAAATGTTTGTGATCTTTGCACATTGATTTTGTATCCTGAGACTTTGCTGAAGTTGCTTATCAGCTTAAGGAGATTTTTGGCTGAGACAATGGGGTTTTCTAAATATACAATCATGTCATCTGCAAACAGAGACAATTTGACTTCCTTGCTTCCTTTTTAAATACCCTTTGTTTATTTTGCCTGATTGCCCTGGCCAGAAGTTCCAATACTATGTTGAATAGGAGTGGTGAGAGGGGGCATCCTTGTCCTGTGCTGGTTTTCAAAGGGAATACTTTCAATTTTTGCCCATTCAGTATGATATTGTCTGTGGGTTTGTCATAAATAGCTCTTATTATTTTGAGATACATTCCATCAATACTTAGTTTATTGAGAGTTTTTAGCATGAATGGTGTTGAATTTTTTCAAAAGCTTTTTCTGCATCTATTGAGATAATCATGTGGTTTTGTCATAGGTTCTGTTTATGCGTTGGATTACGTTTATTGATTTGCATGTGTTGAACCAGCCTTGCATCTCAGTTATGAAGTCGACTTCTTCGTGGTGGATGAGCTTTTTGATGTCCTGCTGGATTCAGTTTGCCAGTATTTTATTGAGGATTTTTGCATTGATGTTCATCGGGTATATTGGTCTGAAATTTTCTTTTTTGTGTGTGTCTCTGCCAGGTTTTGGTATCAGAATGATGCTGGCCTCATAAAATGAGTTAGGAAGGAGTTCCTCTTTTTCTATTATTTGGAATAGTTTGAGAAGGAATGGTACCAGCTCCTCTTTGTACCTCTGGTAGAATCCGGCTGTGAATTCATCTGGTCTTGGCCTTTTTTTTTGGTTGGGAGGCTATTAATTTCTGCCTCAATTTCAAAATTTGTTATTAGTCTATTCAGGGATTTGAATTCCTCCTAGTTTAGACTTAGTTGGGGTGTGCGTGTCCAGGAATGTATCCATTTCTTCTAGATTTTCTAGTTTATTTGCATAGAGGCTTTTATAGTATTCTCTGATAGTAATTTGCATTTCTGTGGGATCAGTGGTGATATCCTCTTTATCATTTTTGTTGTGTGTATTTGATTCTTCTCTCTTTTCTTCTTTATTAGTCTGGCTAATGGTCCATTTTGTTAATCTTTTCAAAAAACCAGCTCCTTGAGTCACTGATTTTTTTGAAGGGTGTTACATATCTCTATCTCCTTCAGTTCTGCTCTGATCTTAGTTATTTCCTGTCTTCTGATGGCTTTTGAATTTGTTTGCTCTTGCTTCTCTAGCTCTTTTAATTGTAATGTTAGTGTGTCGATTTTAGATCTTTCCTGCTTTCTCCTGTGGGAATTTAGTGCTATAAATTTCCCTGTAAACACTGTTTTAGCTGTGTCCCAGAGATTCTGGTACATGTTTCTTTGCTCTCATTGGTTTCAAAGAACTTATTTATTTCTGCCTTTATGTCATTATTTACCATGTAGTCATTCAGAAGCAGGTTGTTCAGTTTCCATGTAGTTGTGTGGTTTTGAGTGAGTTTCTTAATCCTGAGTTTTAATTTGATTGCCCTGTGGTCTGAGAGACTATTTGTTATGATTTCCATTGTTTTGCATTTGCTGAGGAGTGTTTTACTTCCAATTACGTGGTTGATTTTACAATAAGTGTGATGTGGTTCTGAGAAGAATGTATATTCTGTTGATCTGAGATGGAGAGTTCTGTAGATGTCTATTAGGTTTGCTTCATCCAGAGCTGAGTTCAAGTCCTGAATATCCTTCTTAATGTTCAGTCTCATTGATCTAATATTCACAGTGGGGTGTTAAATCCCTCACTATTATTGAGTGGGAGTCTAAGTCTCTTTGTAGGTCTCTAATAATTTCCTTTATGAATCCGGGTGCCTTTGTATTGGGTGCATATATATTTAGAATAGTTAGTTCTTTTTGTTGCATTGATCCTTTTACCATAATGTAATGCCCTTCTTTGTCTTTTTTGATCTTTGTTTGTTTAAAGTCTGTTTTATCAGAGACTAGGATGGCAACCCATGCTTTTTTTAACTTTCAATTTGCTTGGTAAATATTCCTCCATCCCTTTATTTTGAGCCAATATGTGCTTTGCACGTGAGATGGGTCTTCTGAATATGGCACACAGATGGGTCTTGACTCTATCCAATTTGACAGTCTGTGTCTTTTAATTGGAGCATTTAGCTTGTTTACATTTAAGGTTAATATTGTTATGTGTGAATCTGATCCAGTCATTATGATACTAGCTGGTTATTTTGTCCATTAGTTGATGCAGTGTCTTCATAGTGTTGATGGTCTTTACAATTTGGTATGTTTTTGCGGTTTTGCTTTTCCTTTCCATATTTAGTGCTTCCTTCAGGAGCTCTTTTAAGGCAGGCCTGGTAGGACAAAGTCTTTCAGCATTTCCTTGTCTGTAAAAGATTTTGTTTCTCCTTCACTTATGAAGCTTAGTTTGGCCGGATATGAAATTCTGGATTTCATATCATTTAAGAATGTTGAATATTGGTCCCCACTGTCTTCTGGTGTGTAGAGTTTCTGCAGAAAGATCTGCTATTGGTCTGATGGACTTCCCTTTGTGGGTAACTTGACCTTTCTCTCTGGCTGCCCTTAACAGTTTTTCCTTCATTTGAACCTTGGTGAATCTGAAGATTATATGTCTTGGGGTTTCTCTTCTTGAGTGTCTTTGTGGTGTTCTCTGTAGTTCCTAAATTTGAATTTTGGCCTGTCTTGCTAGGTTGAGGAAGTCCTCCTGGATAACATCATGGAGAATGTTTTCCAACTTGGTTCCATTCTCCCCATCACTTTCAGGTACACCAATCAAATGTAGGTTTGGTCTTTTCACATAGTTCCGAATTTCTTGGAGGCTTTGTTTGTTCCTTTTCATTCTTTTTTCTCTAATCTTGTCTTCATGCTTTATAGCACACTAGCATGTCCCACCTTCAGCCCTAAGGCTGTTTTCTCCTTTCTCAGGAAATAGAACATACGATCGGATTTTACACCGATATCTTCCATTGCCCAGGGACGGGCAGGAGACAGATGGTTTTTCTCTATCTTAACTGCCAAGAGGCCTTCTTTCCTCTTATACTAATCCTCCTCAGCACAGACCCGTCAAGGGTATCAGGCTGGGGACAATTAGGTCTTTCCCTTCCCACGAGGCCATATTTCAGAGTATCACATGGGGAGAAACCTTGGACAATACCTAGCTTTCCTAGGCAGAGGTCCCTGTGACCTTCGGCAGTGTATGTGTCCCTGGGTACTTGAGATTAAGAGAATGGTGATGACTTTTAACCAGCAAGCTGCCTTCAGGCACTTGTTTAACAAAGCACACCCTGCACAGCCCAAATCCGTTAAACCTTGAGTCACCACAGCACATGTCTCTTGTAAGGACAAGGTTGGGGGTAGGGTTACAGATTAACAGCATCTCAAATACAGAACAAAATTGAGTGTCTTATGTCTACTTCTTTCTATATAGACACAGTAACAGGCTGATCTCTCTTTCTTTTCCCCACAATCTTCAGTCTCTGATATCCTTTCTTCCGCTTGATTGATTTGGCTATTGATACTTGTGTATGCTTTATGAAGTTCTCATGCTGTGTTTTTCAGCTCCATCAGGTCATTTATGTTCTTCTCTAAACTGGTTATTCTAGTTAACAATTCCTTTAACCTTTTTTTCAAGGTTCTTAGCTTCCTTGAATTGGGTTAGAATATGCTCCTTTAGCTCAGATAAGTTTGTTATTACCCACCTTCTGAAGCCTAATTCTGTCAATTCGTCAAATTCATTCGCCATCCGGTTTTATTCCCTTGCTGGTGAGGAGGTATGATCCTTTGGAGAAGAAGAAGCATTCTGGTTTTTGGAATTTTCAGTCTTTTTGTGCTGTTTTTTCCTCATCTTCGTGGATTTATCTACCTTTAGTCTTTGCTGCTGGTGACCTTCAGATGGAGTTTTTGTGTGAACTTCCTTTCTGTTGATGTTGATGCTATTCCTTTCTGTTTGTTAGTTTTCCTTCTAATAGACAAGGCCTCTGCTGCAGGTCTGCTGGAGTTGGCTGGAGATCCACTCCAGACTCTGTTTGCCTGGGTATCACAAGCAGAGGTTGTGGAACAGCAAAGATTGCTGCCTGCTTCTTCTTCTGGAAGCTTCACCCCAGAGGGGCACCCACCAGATGCCAGCCAGAGCTCTCCCGTATGAGGTGTCTGTCAACCCCTGCTTGGAGGTGTCTCCCAGTCAGAAGGCATGGGGGTCAGGGACTCACCTGAGGAAGCACAGCTTGACTTCTGTGCTGGGAGATCTGCTCTCTTCACAGCTGGCAGGCAGGAAAGTTTAAGTCTGCTGAAGCTGTGCCCACAGCCGCCCCTTCCCCCAGGTGCTCTGTCCCAGGGAGATGGGAGTTTTATCTATAAGCCCCTGACTGGGGCTGCTGCCTTTCCTTCAGAGAGGTCCTGCCCAGAGAGGAGGAATCTAGAGAAGCATTGTGATCACAGCAATTTTGCTTTTTCCAGAATGTTATATAATTGGAATAATACAGTATGTTGCCTTTTCAGACAAGTGTATTTTACTTAGTAATAAGCATTTAAATTTTATCTATGTCTTCTCATGTTTTGATGGCACATTTCTTTTTAGTACTGAATAATATTCAATTTTCTGGATTACCTCAGTTTATTTATCCATTCCTAAAGTAGATCATCTTGGTTACTTCTCAGTTTTGGCAATTATAAATAAAGCTGTTAAAACATCCTCGTGCAAGTTTTTGTATGTTAATTAATTTTTAACTCCTTTAGGTAAATACAAAGGAGGGTGACTTCTGGATAATATGGTAAGAGTGTGTTTAGTTTTGGAAACTGCCAAATGTCTTTCAAAGTGGCTACACCATTTTGCATTCCCAAATGCAGTGAATGAGAGATCCTGTTGGTTCACATCCTCACTAGAACTTGATGTTGTCAGTGTTTGAGATTTTAGCCATTCTAATGGGTATGGAGTGGTATCTCATTGTTTCAATTTGTAATTCCCTAACAACATGTGATGTTGAACATTTTATTCATATGCTTATGAAAACTCTTCTTTGATGAGCTTTAAGAGTTCTTTGTATCTTTTGAATAACAGGCCTTTTTTAGATGCGTCTTTTATAAATATTTTATCCTAGTTGGTGGCTTCTCTTCTCATTCTGTTGACATTGTCTTTCACAGTCAAAGTTTTTAATTTTAATACATTTCAGCTTATCCATTATTTTTTCATGGGTTACTCCTTTGGTGTTTTATCTAAAAGGTGAACAGCATACCCAAATTGGATTACTTGTTCTGTTATCTTCTAGGAATTTTATAGATATGCACTTTACATTTAGGTTCAGCTTCCATTTTGAATTAATTTTTGTAAAGGGTATAACGTCTGTGCCTAAATTCTTCTTCTATTTTTAAATTTGGCGTGTGGCTATCCATTTGTTCCAGAACCATTTGTTGAAGCAATTATCTTTGTTTTGCTTTGCTTCTTTGTCAAAAATCAGTTAATTGCATTTATGTGTACCTATTTCTGTTCCATCGATCTATTTGTCTATTCTTTTGCCAATATCACACTTTCTTACTTACTGTGACTTCATTGTGAGGCTTGAAATTAGATAATGTAAGTACTCTGATTTGCTCTTTTCATAGTATTGTGCTAGCTGTTCTGCATCTTTTGCCTCACCATATAAACTTTAGATTCAGTTTATTGGTGTCCATAAAATAATTTGCTGAGGTTTTGAATGAGATTGTGTTGAGTCTGCAGATCAAGTTGGGAAGAACTGACAACTTGACAATATTTAGTCTTTCTTTCCATGAACATGGACTCTCTTCATTTATTTAGTTCTTTGTAGATATTTTATCAGATTTTTATAGTTTTTCTCATACAGATCTTGTACATATGTTGCTTCATTTATTTCTATTTCATTTTTGGGTGCTAATATGAGTGACACTGTATTTTACAATTCAAGTCTTATTTTTAATTGATGGTGCATAAAAAAGTAATTGTCTTTTGTACATTAACCATTTATTCTGAAACCTTGCTATAATTGCTTATTAGTTTCAGATTTTTTTTCTTGTCAGTTTATTTGGATAGTCTCCATAGGTAAACATGTCACCTGAAAACAAAGACAGTTTAATTTCTTCTTTTCCAATTTATCTACCTTTTCTTTTCTTTTTCATTGCATTAGCTTTAATTTCCTATATAATGTTGAAAAGCTATGGGGACAGAGAACAGTCTTGCTTTTTCTCTGATCTGTGTTTCTCACCATTATGCATGATGTTAGCTATAGGATTTTGTAGATGTTCCTTAACAAGTTGAGGAAGTCCTCTCCTAATTTGTTGTTTTTTTAGTCTTGAATGTTGAATATTTTCAACTGCTTTTTCTTCATCTATTAATATATGACTTTTCCTCTTTAGCTTGTCAATGTGATGGATAACATTAATTGATTTTTGAATGTTGAACCAGTCTTGCATCCCTGAAATAAATCCCACTTGTTCGTGGTGTATTATTCTTTCTATAAGAATATTCTCAACAAAATGTTACATATGTTTGTTAGATTCACTTTGCTAATATTTTGTTTAGGGTATTTAAAATATACTTAAAGCACACACACAAAAAAACTAACCAGCTAGCTAGATATAAACAGATGTAGGTATCAACAAAGCCAGAGCTCTAAAAATATTTCCGTTACCTCCTCTCCCAAACTGTAAAAATCCTTACTTTGTAGAGTTTGAGAATTTCATCTGCTCTGATCTAGGGAAATATTTGCTTACTGGATAATTCAGTTTTACTAATCTTTTCTATATGACTATGACTCAGGATTCTCATCCTAAATTGAGATCCACTAGAATTGTCAACTCTTTGCATCAGAATACTTATTAATAATTTATGGAAATTTCCATGATTTGTCTATGCATGCTCACAAAGTGCAGTTTTCTGTCCTTAAGTGTTTCCTTTTTCTACAACGATCTAAAAGTAGTTGAACAGCTACTTGAAATCTTGCAAATGATCTCTTTCCTATTTTTGCAGTAATGTTGTACTATGCTATATTTTCTCTGATAGCCCTTCTTTTCTGCCAATGTTGTGTTTGGAGTGCCTCTAAGTTTTACTTAGCAATCTATGTGTCCTCATTATCAAGACTGAACTCATTAATGCTATCTTTCTGTTACCTGATGCTAATCAATTTTACGATGTAATTACTTCTAGATAATATGTTTTCCTTTTCATTGAATAGTGTCTGTCCAAGATATCAAATATATGAATGAATTACTGAACATTATAAATGTAAGCTTTTACAAGGTTTCAAATATTCTGTGTCTTAAAAGTTTAGAAAACTTTTACTTAAAAATTTGGCTGCATTTGTAACAAATATGAAGAAAAATGTTGTTTTCATGAGGCACAGTTTGGAAATCTTCAAAGTTTTTACTTTTTCTTGCATATATGCATGTTATGTTTATGTTTTTATCATGACAGTTGTATAAGAAAAATATTTGAAAAGACTGGCATGCACTGATAACTCATAATTCAAAATTCATTTTAAAGAATTAATGACATATTTTATGTTAATATAATAATGAAAGCAAATAAATATATTCTGGCTACCCAATTGAATAAATGTGGGTGTAGTGGTCTATTTTTAACATTAGATCATTGAATATAGTGAGAAAATACCTAAAGTACTATGTAATTATTCAGGTTAAATTCACTGTTTAACTGCTTTCAATGTGTACTGTACGTGGGAGTTTTAAGCACATAGATGAATTGTAGAGTAAGAACCATTATGTTCATGTCATGTATAAAATGGTATATGTGATTGCAAGATATTAAACCATGAAATGAGTTAACTATTGTTTCCTTGGAAACAATGATGAATAAAATAACTCATTACACTGAATGAACCTGAGGTAATAGAGCTTATGAATTATATCCCACTTACATGTCTCTCTTTCTCCTAGGTCTTTTCAGTATGTTATCTCTGAAGTTGTCTACCTTCCCCACAGATTCTTATAACTCAGGGTTAATTCCATGCTTTCAAATTGTAGAGTACCCATCTCTTGATTCTATATTAACTACTTTGTTAGTTTTATCATTGGTTGCTCCTTCCAATTTGTTTTTGTTTTCTTGATATTATAAATATGTGATGACTTTTTCTTAAAAATGAAAATATTAAATGTAATAAAGCTACCTATGAGATTATATTTAATCATTGGCGCTCAACTATTTTTACTCTTTATACATTATTTTGGCAAGGTGAAGTTAAGAGAATGTGTTAAAAGTAAGTATGGTAGTATCCCAAAAATGTGACTGATAATGTCACAGAAAAGTTCTCAACTAGGAATCAACAGACTTGTTTTAATTTTGCTTATCTCTCTCTTGCTAGTGATCTCTTACAGATTAAGTTTTATTATCTGTATTGGGATAATAAAGCCTATTTTACTTACTTCAACTAAATTGTTAAGTGGAATGAAGTCATGTATCTAAAAGTTCTTTGAAAGCTGTGATCTGACATAAAAATTATAATATGCGAAAGGCAGCATTGCCAATATCAGTTTGTTTATAAGTTTACTATATAAAATAAAGTAAGTAAACACATGCATTAAATAACATTTACTGAATGCTGCCTTTTTACATAATTCAACTCCATATAACATAGGTATTATCACTACCTTCATTTTGCAGATGAGGAAACTAAGGCACCGACATTAAATAATTTACCTATGGTTACGAAGCTAAAACTAGGATTAAACCTAGATTGTACAGTTTCAGAAATTATGTTCTTAATCGTTATGCTATATTGCTGTTGTGATAAGATGACTGATGAGATGTGGCAGCAAAACCAAGTTCAAAAGTTAAAAATAGTAGGTTAAAGTTTCTATAGAAGAGAATCATATATATTGGTTAATATTCTATCAGAATATTTGCCATTCTCTCTTCATTTTCTGTGTCTTCATATATGACTGTTCTGAAGTTCATTTTCTTTTTACTTCACATTTTGCAGTCACATCCTGAATCAGGAAAAAATAATTCTGCATATTTGAAACATGAGGAATTTATAAAGGGATTATTTAAACAGGAAATAGAAAAGATGAGATGCCAGCAGTTGATGGGGAGGAAGCCCTGAAACTGGCAGCAGTAAGAGGCAACAGAAGCCCCGAGGCTCCAAGGTATAAGGTAAGTTGTTACCAGAACCCAACTATGCTTACACAGTAGAAGCTGGAATCATCTAAGGCCTATCTGGGGGAGGCTGGAGCCAGAGACTCTGATGCTGTGGAAGAACCCACCCGACCAGAGGAGGGAGATAAAGACCCTGGCCTCTCTCTGCATCCCTTCTACGCTTCACTTCCTTTTTAGTCTCCCTTTGACCAAAACCAGCTGCAAGCCAGCTGTCACTGGAACCTGGGAAAGGCAGCCTGCAAGCATCAGTCCCACTCCCACACCCACACGTACCTCCACTTCTGAGTTACAGTGCAGAGCAGGCTAAAAGGAAAAAGATAGTCCTCCAGCGTCGGAAGATTTCCCTTCAATTTTCTTTGTTTATCTTCTCCTTGATAATTCATTTCCAGTATATTGCGTACATCAGAGAATGAGTTATAATGGCAGTTTCAAAGTGTTTAATGACACTGAATTGTTTTTTCCTCTGCTGACAAGAAAAGATCGACTTGGCTGCTGTGAAGATTTCAGGGATGAATATAATACAGGAAATGTCAATAAAAATTTTAAAAGCAGCCACTTTATGGGATGGTGGTTCCTGCATAATAAATACGCCAAACAGCCCGATCTTTGGGGTACAAAGAAGGATTGGTTTGATTGTTTGTTTAATAACTGCTGCAAACCATATCCAGTAGAAACTGTTTTTTCCTCTAAATATCTGGCTTTAATTTTTTATCTCTACCCCATTCCAAAATTATTCAGTTACTTTCCATGATTAAACAGTGACATTCCAAGGTATAAAATTTAGCTGATTAATTTTTCTCCAGCTATCTTGAAAATGTTCAAGCCAATAGAATGCATAAAGAAGAATACAGTGATTGCCATACGCCTTTTATTTATATTTGCTAATTATATATGTATACTAATATTATTTATATATACATGTACACAGTTTCTTCTTTCTATTTGTGTGTGTTTAACTTCATATGAGCTAGGTACTATTGCTATCACAATTTTGCAGCTGAGGAAACTGAGGCACACAGAGGTTAAATAACTTACCTGAGATTATAAAGCTAAAGCTGGGATTAAACCTAGATTTTCTAGTTGTAGAAATTGTGTTCTTAACCATTATATTATATGGGTATTTCATGGAATGACTGATATGATTTGGCAACAAAGTCAAGCTCAAAAGTTAAAAATTATATATTTTTATGTGTTTTCCCTATATTGCATATTTTCTGGCTTTATTGAGGTATGATTGACAAAGATTGTATGTACTTAAGGTATACAATGTGATGATGATATGACACACATGTACATTTTAAAATGATTACCACAATTAAATTAATTAACATATTAATCACACCATATAGTTACCTTTTTGCGTGTGGTGAGAATACTTAAGATCTATTATCTTAGTAAATTTCAAGTACACAATTACGTGTACATGTATACGTTATTGTTAACTATGTATATAATCTATTTAAAAGTAAGTTGTAGGCATTATGGCAATGTTTCTCTAAAAAATATAAAATGCATCTCTTAAGAATAACAAGGCCAGCCTCACGCCTGTAGTCCCAGCGCTTTGGAAGGCCAAGTCGGAAGGATCCCTTGAGGCCGGGAGTTCAAGATAAGCCTAGGCAACACAGTGAAACCCCACCTCTACCAAGAAAAAAAGAATTAAAATTAGTTCAAGATGAGCCTGGGCAACACAGTCAAACTCCATTTCTACCGAGGAAACAATAAAATTAAATTAAAAACAAAAATTTAGAATTTAAATTTTAAAATATAAATTATAAAATTTTATAAACATTTTATAAAATTAACTGGGCACACTGTCATGTGTCTGTAGTCCCAGCTACTTGGAAAGCTAAAGCAGGAAGACCTCTTGAACCCTGGAGTGTGAATTTGCAGTAAATTATGAACATGCCACTGCACTCCAACCTGGGTAATGGAGCAAGACACTGTCTCTAAAAAAAAAAAAAAAAAGAATACCACATACCATTACCACTCTCCGAAAATACACAATATTTTTTGGAAGTGTTTATAGAAATTTGGGAAATTTTTGGAAATGTGGAAAATTACAAATCATTTCATAATACTATCTTATATACAAATCATATTTAAGTTCTCTCAATTGGCCATGTAATTTATTTTGGATATATAGTCAGATATTATGTCCAAAACTGTATGAATTTTTTTCTACCTAGTTCACCAGTCATTTCAATATATGATTGGATTCACTTATTTCTATTTAAACTCCAATTGAGAATTTTTTTTCATTCTTTAGATTTAATTATTTTTTAATTTTTAATATAGAGTTCAAATACCAAAATACTCAGAAAAACATCACTCCCATTCCTATTCCTCCAGCTCATTTTTATGAACTCTCTAAAACATTATCCTGTCTTTATCATTTACTTTTCCAGTGTTTATGTGGGTATAGACATAAATATACACACACACACACAGATATATAGTATTTCCATTTTTGCCACCAAAGTAGAACTACTTTTATATCTTTTCACAGAGATTTTTCTTATTCCCTTTGAACCAACAGTTCCCAGTCTTTTTGGCCTCAGGGACTGGTTTCTTGGAAGACAGTTTTTCCATGGAGCGGGATGGGGTCTGCGCAACCTAGATCCCTCACATGCACAGTTCACAATAGGGTTCATGCTCCTATGAGAATACTCCAAGGTCCCTGGCCTGGGGATTGGGAACCCCTGCTTTAAACAACAACAATTTATTTTGTCATAGCTCTGAGGGCTAAAAGCTGGAAATGAAGGTGTCAGCAGGACCTTGCTTCCTCTGAAGGATTTAGAGAGGAATACTTCCTTACCTTTTTTAGCTTCTGTTGCCAGCAATCGCTGGCATTTCTTGCTTTGTAGTTGCATCACTCCAGTCCTTTCGTCTGTCTTCACAGAGTCTTCTTTCTGTCTTCCTCTGCATCTCTGTCTTCTTACAAGGAAACCATTCGTATTGGATTTAGGGCCCAACCTAATCCATTATGACTCCTCTCAACTAATTATATCTGCAGAGACCTGATTCCCAAATAAGACCACATTCTGAGAATCCAGCTGGACATGACTTTTTTAGTGATACTATTCAGTCTACACCCTTTTACTCTCTGGTCCAATGAAATTATATTCTTGCAATGTACAAAATGCATTCACCTCCATCCAAAAGCTTAACCCATTCTAGCCTCAGCTTCTAATCCAAAATCTCATCCACGTACAACTACATAAAAAAAGTCCAGGCCGGGCGCGGTGGCTCAGCCTGTAATCCCAGCACTTTGGCAGGCCGAGGCGTACGGATCACGAGGTCAGGAGATCCAGACCACGGTGAAACCCTGTCTCTACTAAAAATACAAAAAATTAGCCGGGAGCGGTGGCGGGCACCTGTAGTCCCAGCTACTCAGGTGGCTGAGGCAGGAATGGTGTGAACCCGGGAGGCGGAGCTTGCAGTGAGCGGAGATTCTGCCATTGCACTCCAGCCTGGGCGACATGCGAGATTCCATCTCAAAAAAAAAAAAAAAAGTTCCAAAATCTCACCTTCTAAATCATCTAAGTCAGGTATGACTGAGACTCTGGTGGAAAACAAGTTATCTGACTCCATAATAGAAAGATGGGATAGGCATAAGATATCCCTTTCATTTTTTCTCAGCAGTAGGCTTTTAAATAGCCAACTCTAGAAAATAAAGAAGAACCTACATGATCTCTCCTCACATGAATCTATTCTCACATGAGTTTATAACCGTGAAAAGGGTTCCCCTAAAATAACAATATAAACGCTTACTGCTGTTTAAAAATTGAGGGACTTCGGCCGGGCACAGTAGCTCACGCCTGTAATCCCAGCACTTTGGGAGGCGGAGGCGGGCAGATCATGAGGTTAGCAGATCCAGACCATCCTGGCTAACACGGTGAAATCCTGTCTCTACTAAAAATACAAAAAATTAGCCGAGCGCGATGGTGGGTGCCTGTAATCCCGGCTACTCCGGAGGCTGAGGCAGGAGAATGGCGTGAACTCGGGAGGTGGAGCTTGGAGTGAGCCGAAATCAAACCCACTGCACTCCAGCCTTGCTCCATCTCAAAAAACAAACAAACAAACAAAAAATTTGAGGGACTTCATTTCCAACAGTTTCCATCAACAGTCTGTTTTCATGCAGTAATCTACTAACTTTGTTGGAAATGAAGACGACGTAAATCATTAACCTAGTTGGCTGTTTTGTTGTTCAGGTTATTTGAAATGTGCAAATTACAATAAAATGAAAGTTAACAGGCAATCCATTATATCTCTTCTTTATGTCTTTCTTCACTGATGTCTTACTGTTTAAACGACCACTATCAGGACCTTTTTCTAATTAATGTTCTTGATAAGCCCGTGATTTGGTGTTACTTGCTACATTCTAGTTAACTTGATGTGTATAGACGTCACTTCCAAACTATGTTTGAGGATTCTCCTGCCAAAGAAGGTAACCAGTGTGGGACTGTATTCAAATCTACATTTAATTTGTTTTAAACATTGTTGCTGAAGAAAAATAAAGAAAAGAAAATAGGTGCTACAGGATCATGTCAAAAATGACTCCATATTGATTGAGAAGTTAAAATCCAGTAAGGTTTTACTTGTGATTCTGTTTCCATGAATGAAACACTGATTCCAAAACAGCCAGGAGAGAGAAGAGGCCACACATGTCTTAAAATGTTTTTTTTTTTTTTTTTTTTTTTTTTTTTTTTCTAATTCACACTTAATGCGTCATTCCTATTTGGACTGTGAGCAAGCCAGCTCCTCCTCTGCCAATTCAATGTAGCTGGTGTGACAGTCGCCAGAGAGCTGAGTCCAACTCCCTGTGCCACTGTGGCTAAGGCTTATTGTACTAAAGTTGTGGCTGTATTTAAATGGATAACCAGGATTTATTGGTTGCTTGGTTCTCTCTGCAATCTTTCTCTGTCTTCAATGCTAGGCCACCCAAGTACCTCCTTGGAGAGCTTTGCCGTTTCCCCCTTGAAATTCCACCCAGAACACTTTAAAAGATCACTATAGTATTGTGGCATGGCACAAAAAGAAGTTGTGTCTGGTTCACATATAGGTAGGGGCTAATGCCACTCTGAAGAAACAGGTTTGAAATTTGAAGAGCTTAGGCAAAAACCTGCAAACCTAAACCCAACAAGGAGACTGAACAATGGCTGGCAGCAAGTTCAAAGGAATCAAAGTATGCACCCATTAAACATTTACTTCGTTTCTGAGCCTTTAGTTTTATCTTGGGAAAGCTATTTAAATGTCAAGAATTCAGATTATTTGGAAGGTTAAGGATTTAATATATATTTTTTGTTTTCTAAAGTGTTTACAAGAGTCTTGGTGGTTTATTTTCTTTAAGCCACTTTAAAAAGCTCAAGCAAGAGTAATAATTACTTTAAGAAAATTAAATTTGGCTATCCTTCAACTTAATTATAGAGCTTTGATTTTTTTCTCCTTTTTCTCTATCTATATATCTATCTATCTGGCTATCTATCTGGCTATCTATCTAGCTATCTATCTATATTCCTCTATCTAACAGAAACTTAGAAAAATGTTAGAAGTGAGCCAGATGTGAGCCAGATGTGTTGACTCATGCCCGTAATTCCAGCACTTTGGAAGGCCAAGGTGGGCAAATCACTTAAGCTCAGGAGTCCCAGACCAACCTGGGCAACTTGGCAAAACTGCATCTCTACAACAAAACAAAACAAAACAAAACAAAAAAGAATAGAAAAGAAAATTAGCTAGGCATGGTGGTGCGTTTCTGTAGTCCCAACTACTCAGGAGGCTGAAGTGGCAGGATCGCTTGAGCCAAGGTGATAGATGTTGTAGTGAACCAAGATTGTATCACTGCACTCCAGCCCGGGCAATAGAGTGAAACCTTGTATCAAAAAAATAAATAAATAAATAAATAAGATGTGTTGTTGATAAGCCTAGATACTACAATAAGCTTGAATTTGAGGCCAAGAGGGGCATTTTATTCCACTTTCCCTGTGAGTTGAACTTACTCACCTAGTCACAAATTGGAAAACTGACAACTGCAAGCCTCCTCTGCAGGTTCTTCTAGTCTGCCCTGGAGGGCTAACCACAAGACAGAGATAACTCCAGGTGGACCATTTCAACAACAAAGCACCAAATAGGAAGAGACATAAAGCATCTGCAAACAGACTTATCCAACCCAAACATCTGACTTCCTCAGTGCAGGGCAGGGTCCCACAGTTTCATTTTGGCAGGGTGCATGCAATCCACCAAACATTTTATAAAATAATGTGTACCCTTTCCTTATTTTGGAGTTTTCCCTGGAAGGCAGGTTCCCAGCCAAAGACTATGTGTTCCAGTCCACCTCTTGCCTCCAGGTGTAATCACATGACTATTTTTTCACTAATGGAATATTAATAGAAAGTATGTATGTCAGTTCTGAACCATGATGCACCTTATTCTCCATCTCTTTCCTTTTCTCATTGGGTACTTAGAGGTAGACATTTTCAAGACCCTAACAAATGGTGGAGCCATTCAAGGGAGGGGTCTACATTCTTAAGCCACTTTATGAAAGACAGTTAGATCTAATGGCATGGTACTGGTACTGTTACATGAGTGAAAAAGGGTATCTCCATTGTGCTGAGCTAAGCCATTGAAAGTTGACGATTTGTTACAACAGCTAGCATTATCTTAATTTACACAGCTACCGTTCTCTAGGGTAGAAGAGAGAGAGAAAGGGGTCCAAAAAATGGGTGAGGTTTTCTTTCTAAGATTTCTAGTGGGATAGAAGTTTTTATCAAATAGGCTGAAGTAGATATTAGGAGAGAGAAAAATATATATAACTTCCCTTATAGTAAGTCCCCAAATGCCAAAGGGACTAAGTTAATTTAGCAGTTAAAGTTCAGCCCCTTGGAAGATAGGCAGACAAGTAAGCAGGCTGCCACATAAATCTTCCTGATAGTTTCCTTAGGAGACTAGTTTAAGGGAATTCCAGCAGCTCTAAGACCATTTTTAAGGCTTCTCAGGGTAAAGCAACAGGATGAGTTGAAAAATAAAAAATCTTTCCAGGGATTGATTAAGTTATTTTGGTCTAAGCTGTTACCAATTGTTTTTGAAAGAAGGCAGAGCATATTTTATATACAAACCTACAAAGGGTAGGCTTTGAAATGGGATAACATTGGAATTGGAGAATTTTCTTCTTGATGTAGTCTAGGTATTAATAATCCTTTTAGACTTCCAGCCCGTCTGATTTTATAAGGAAAAAATACTTTGAACAGTTTTGAATTCGTCCTGGGTATCATGAAAAGTAACTTCTGAGATACGCAAATGATGGCTTCAGAGGAACTCGGCTTCTGAGTTGTGTGACAATTTCAAGACACGCACACACAAAATTTGATAGCATTTTTCTTCAATATATTTTATATCATATCAATTGATTTATTAAGTTGTTAACTAACAAATATATAGCAAATACCTACTATTTCAAACCCTCTTATAGGTGCTGAGGATACTGAATAAAGAAGACAAAAATCCCCATGCCAGTAGAGTTAAAATCTGCTGGGAAAATAGATGAAAAGAAAGAGATACATTCCAGAATATGCCAGAAGGTTGTTAACAATATGAACACAAATAAAGCAGGCCTCCAACTTCATAAATGTATGGAATATCTTGATTTATGTCACAGAGGCAACTGTTTCATTTAAAATGCAAACTCTTAGAGATTGCAGTCATTCTGGGCAGCCTGCTTTTAATGCCAGAATTTCAAGTGTCTTTTGTGGTTGTCTAATATAGAGAGGAAATTAGAGCTGGTACTTTTTCTTTCTTTCTTTTTTGCCTATTTTTTAAAAACGGGTTTTAAATTTCTTGCTTGAAGGAGCACTTATCTAGCAATAGCAAATGATTTCTTTATCATATAGTCTTTTGAAATGTAAATGCAGAAAATGAAGGTCTCTTTGCTAAGAAGTCCAGGAATGACTCATTTATATTCTCTTGAATTGCTTTTATACCTAAAGATTTTCTAGCATAGTCATCTGGCAACTGTCATTAACAAAGAGGAGTGACAATTTTCAGGCCTCTGCTGCTGCTTGCTAGCTGTGTGACCTTGGGAAAGTTCCTGAAACTCTCTGAGTCATTTCCTTACCGAAAACATAGAAAGAATAATACCCAGCTCCTTGGGTTACTATAAGAATTAAATGAAATAATGTATTTCCTGGCTTCGCATTCCCTTGGAATATGGTAGCTACTACTATTATTACTACCATTTTTATTATCACACTTACGTCACAATTTTAAAAGCACGGCAAGTCATGCATGAAGTCCTCTTGATTCTTTATTTTTCAGAATCATAAATTAATGTTCATGTCATTGATTCAAGGACCATTGCTCACAGGATAACCACAAATTGTTGTCAGGTGACAAATTAATTAACTGGTTGGCTTGGAACAGATTTTTTTAAGTGTTTCACTAAATCTCCACTTGCAAAAGAAAATAACATTCTTACTAAGTATAGTTGTGCTTGGAACTTCACAGAAAGTCTTTATATAAGATCATCAAACTGTCTATATTACAATTCACTTAGTACCATCGGCCATATTTATAAGTTGATTGCATATGAATTGGCTGCTATTTTCTAGAGTTAGTCATTAGACCAACTGTCTTACAGTCTGGTTATCTCTGTCATACAGTTACCTCCAAGAAATTATTCTATGTTTACCCAATTTTTAAAACAAAAATATAAGTAGTAATAAACCCTACAAATGTGATTGTATTGTCTGCACTATATATCACTCTCAATCTTTGTAGATACTACATTCTGATTTAATAGTGGAATGCTTCTTTTAGCTGATATATAGAGTAATAGGTGTAGAAAACTCTAATGTTGACTTTTTCTTACCTTTCTGTTTCTGTGAATCGATGGGATTGTTTCCTTTTTCTCTTTTCTTTTCTGGTGTCTCCCTCAACATTCGAAAAAGCTTGTCAGTCGTAAAATTGTAGCATGTAGAAGATGGAAAGGAATTTAGGAGCCCTATATATTTATTTTCTTATTTTAAAAATAAGGAACCTGAGGCTCAGAGCAGTAAAGGGACTTGCTCAAAGTCATAAAGTATGTGGTAAGGTGTTAATAATAGTTATAATAGTTAACATTTATTGATCATTCACTAGGTGTATTGCTTAATCCATTATAGGTATTGTCTTATTTAAACCTTCCAAACATGCTTGTTGCTCATCTATCTTGTTCACTCCTATATCCCCAGTGCCTGGAAGAGTTTCTTGCACAGAGTAGGTGCTCAATAAATACTTGTTGAAAAGATAAATGAATAACAATGTTAACAATGAGAGAACATCATATCCCCATTTTACAGATAATGACACTGAGGCTTAAAAAGGTTAAGTAATTTGTATGAGATTATATAGCTAATGATTGGCAGCATAGAGTCACATCAAGTGTGAGTGACTGTAGGATCCCAATTCTTAACCTCCTTGAAGGGCTGTCTCTGGATTTGTGGCCTAGGTAGGGTTGCAATTTGTAAAAACATGCATTATGAACATTTATTTGTTCATTATTGGATTTAATTTCCTAGGGCACGCAAGTTGTAATGAGTTTTCCTCACTTTTTTGAATGAGGTAGGAAGTGAGAAATGAAATGACCTTGTCTCATTACTAAAATACACAAACAGGTGATGAAAACAATTCATTTGAAATATTCTGTTTTGTATGGAAATAGTCAAAAGATAAATTTGACCACTGATGCTATTATATTTGAATAAAATGATAGAAGCAGGAATGTATTTTATACCACTGGGAATTCGGCAATTGGAAGAACATATTTTATAATATAAAGCTCAAGTTCCTGACATTGTAGGCTTCCAATAATCAGATTCCAAACTGCTCAGCTGATTTCACAAACTTTTTATACTGGTCTGCCTGTTTCTCACGAAGTGACATAATTCATTTCTACCTTCCCCTAGGGTTCACTCCTTCACTGCAATGTTCTCGTCACTCTTTGTCTTTTTGTCTTTTCTCATGTTGTAGCAGGCTTGTTCAATTATTCCTTTCTTCAAAAAGCTTTCCTGAAATGCCTTCAGCCACAGGCAGCTGTCCCTCTTTTGAACAATCATGACACTAATCATTTCACATTTAATCACAGTCTGATATGGAGTTGTCTTTTACTTTCCAGGCTTGACTGCTGTTCTCTACAAATGGATGGCAAAGTCTGCAAGAGAATGAATTGTGTTTTATACTCTCCATCATCAGAGCAAAGTGCCTTATGTATGGTGATGGCTCAATGGATATCTGCTAAAAAGGCAAGAGAATTGGATTAAAAAAACATTATTATACTGATACAAGAAATATTTTTCTGCTTGCTTTGTTTTATAAATTATAAATCTTCAGCATGACAAGCTTTGAAATGTAGGCTTCCACCTTGTAAAGAACAGAAAAATAAATTTAATATATTTTTCCTTTTCATCTTTACTGTCGGATAAGAATTTATGTAGTTTAGTGCTTAGAACTTGAAACTGAGCTCTATCTTTTATGCATTCTGTCGACCTGACTAATTTGTGGCTGTCTCTCGATTTATGTCTCAATTTCCCATTCTGTTTTCATAAACAACAATAAATGTGTCCTTAGAGGGAGATCTGTGAAATTTAATTTGTGTTTTGGGAGGCCTTTGGGACATTTGTGTGAAAGTGTGTAAAATGCAAATTATCGTTGTGGATTCTTATACCTTCATTTGCATGTGTTGTTTCTAGTGCAATTCTGAAGGTTGGGAGTATTTTCACCACTTCATTCAAAAAGATTCAACCAAATCGTTTCCTCATAAGCAGGTTGATCCACTTGCGTCATGCTAATCAGTTTTTCATTTTCTGGTCAATTCTTAAAATTGACTGTAGCCAAAATGTTAATTATCAACATAGTAAACCCTGGGCAATCCAGAACACTGTCACTTGCACAGGCAACAAAGTGGAAAATTCCCAGTGCCCCGAACCTTTTTACAGCCCCAATGAGTGACAATCGCTAGCATTTTGGTTAAATCTCAGGCTTTCTGTAAGAAATCACAGCAGGAGATTGCTTTTAAGAAAGAAGTCCTGAGGCTCTCAGCTCAACTAGTCAGGTAAAATCTCTTCCCCCACAGCCTCAGGACTGCCAATTAGTATCTGACATGGCTGCCAAGGAAACGCCAATGCTCAGAGTCCTGATTATTGCCCTCCTCTGAGCAAGAGCCCAGTGAAAAAAATGTTTGGTAATTAGCTCAAGCCAAAGAGGCTCAAGACTTGTCTTTCTTTTTCACTAAAGACCAGGATGGTAGTGAAGGAAGCTCCAGTAATTAGCACACAACAGGCAAGATATTTCTCTTCACTTTAAGTCCTTCTTTATATGAGAGTAAGGTCAAATGAAAACTTGTCATGGAAAAGACAATAGTATGAAAAATTAAGGGATTTGCATCTTAATAGGCCTGGGGGGTAAATCTTTCAGAACAGTGATACTAGAAACTGCCTTTTCATGAATTTCTGGGAATTTAGCGACATGGTACTAATCCTATATTTCAGAACTGGGTTCCTGTCTGGCTGTTTAAAGAACAGGAAAAACCAATGTCTATTGAGTGTTACTCACTGGGCTATATTCTTTTCATGCATAGACAATCTTTAAAAATTGCCCAATGAAATAGGTACTATCCAGTATCATTTTACCGGCAGGGAAATGGGTAAGGAATTCCTCATAATTATACTTAATGTTTTTTCTTTTCGCCTTTTAAAAAACTTAAGTACACATTTAAAGAACTGTAAAAATGATGCAGGAGTTTTCTTGACCCCTTTATTGGACTTGTGACTGGGGGCCCTGAATACTGGGCCCACTGTGCTCAACCTCTTGCAACTTCTTGCAGGAGGGAGCCCGTGAGTGAGTGAGTCCAAAATTCAGCCAGCCACTGTGGGCACTGGCAGGAGCAGGCTTTGTGCGGATCCCATGGCCAGAACAGGTGTGAGTGATGAAGTGAGGGATCCAGCCAGCTGCTTTGTGTGGCAGGAGCATGCTCCATGCAGGCCTTGCAGTGGCACCCAATGAGAGAGACAGGGGGGTGCCTGCAACCTCCAAAGCCCCCCAGGGCACGTTACAATACTCTCTTATTTCTGCTGTTCATGGACAGCAGTGTGTTATCAGCTCAGTGAGCCCCTTGCCTTGTGGTGTGGGGCGGCTGCTCTCCACCAGACAGGACAAAGGGCCAGTGGGACAGTCTTTTTTGAGTACCTGCACTCAGTGAGTCCTGAACTCTTGTCCGATGTCCAACAAAAATTAGGTCACATGGATCACTTGTTGGATGGTAGAGGTGGAGAATTTTATTTAGTGATGGAGATGGCTCTCAGCGGAGTGGGGAGCTGGAGAGGAAGGGCAGATAATCTTCCCTGAATTCTGGCCATCTCTGGCTGGCTCCTCTGAAGTCCAGCCATCCCTCTGAAGCCAAGTCACCTCTCTCCAGTCGAGCCACTTCTCCCTCTCTACTGACTGAGTCTGGAGTCTTTATAGACACAGGATGGGTGGCAGGGCGGGCCACAGGTCGTTTTCGAAATGGCAGCATTCAATTGATAAAAATACGTTATTCAACAAGAACCAATTGGGAGAGATCAGGCAAACAGGGATAGTAGGTCTCACTTTGGGCTACAGGTTTCAGGGTTTTCAGCTCAAAGGTGGGGTTTTCTGGAGACCTACCTCTGTCCGCCTAGAATTTCTCTGCCTACTGCATCTATCAGAAATAATGACTAAATTTTGACAAAACTGTTAAAGAAATTTTGGAGGTGGTAGTAAATTGATCAATTATATGAGACAGACTTTAAATTTTACGTCAAGGCAGATGAAGATAAGCCAAAAAATGGTGAGGATGAAAAGGGAATTAAACATTAAAAGAGAAAAGATTCCATGGATTTATCAAACATAAGTACTAGAAGGCACAATAAGCTATTTTCAACATGGAAGTGCCTAAAGTAGCAAGTTTTGTAAAGTAGAAAATATACTAGGAAAGTTGTTAAACACTTTGTGTTAGTCAGGGTTCTCTTAGAGGGACAGAACTAAACGAGGGACAGAAATAAACTGAAAGTTTAGTAAGTGTTAACTTACATAATCACAAGGTCCCACAATAGGCTGTCTGCAAGCTGAAGAGCAAGGGGAGTCAGTCCGAGTCCCAAAACTGAAGAACTTGGAGTCCGATGTTTGAGGCTAGGAAGCATCCAGCATGGAAGAAAGAGGTAGGCTGGGAGGCTAGCCCCAGTTCTCATTTTCACATTTTTCTGCAGGCTTTATCTTCGCTGGAAGCTGATTACATTGTGCCCACCCAGCTTAAGGGTGGGTCTGCCTTTCCCAGTCCACTGACTCAAATGTTAATCTCTTTTGGGCAACACCCACAGAGATAAACCCAGGATAAATCCTTTGTATCCCTCAATCCAGTGAAGTGACATTCAGTATTACCCATCACAAGTCCACCCCTTGTCAACTTGAACCGATACACAACTCCTGAGATCATACATAATCTTCAAATAAAGACAATAATGAAGTCATAATTATGCCTAACGTAGTACAACTATCCTTCATACAACTGGAAATGCACCAATCCCCAACCCAAATACTATTACATAAAGTTAATACTTAAATGCTATATGAAGTCAATAAATCTTGTGTCACATCATAAAGGAAAAGGAAATAAAATGAAGATATTTTCTTAGTACAAGTGTATACCTGACATATATGTTTTTAACAAAAGAGTGAGGAAATATTCATGACAATTTCAGTCCTCATTTCTGCAGCTGGTCATATGCTCATAGCTGGTTTTGATGACTGCCTTTTTCCACTACCAATTCTGTATCCCCTTTGCCTTCAGCAAGCATCTCAGCAGGTCATGTTTTTTTTTTTTACCTGGTGGAGTGACCCAAACCTTCATACCTGAAGGGTCTGGACCATTTGTAGTCCTGGATTGGGCTGTTGTAGTTTCCCATTGACCTTAATCACAGGGCATGGTAATACTAAGAGACACCCTAATGGATCCCCTGTATTCCACATACACTCTTCCTTACCTCCATTATAGAATAGTATACTGATTTCATCCTGATAGTCCAGGTCAATCACCCAGGCCAACACTCTTAAGTCCCTTCTTAGCCTGTTGTCTTAAAAGTAGGAGGAGCTCAAAGTGTCCAGGTAGCAATCCTAAATATCAGTTTAATTGAATTATTGTCTCCCGGTGGCAGCGTCCCTCCCTCTGGAACTAAGAACGTTAGACCGTCAGAACATAATGTCGCAGGAACAGAAAGCACAAATTTTGCTAGTGGGTCCCTAGGGGTGATGGTGAGTGCCACTTCCACTTCCACCCCTTGATTCCTGGACCCGTGCATCCTGGCTATGGGAGTAATAGTACCATATATTGGATGCTGATTCAGAGCATACATGGCCTTCTGTAGAACTTTGCCCCAGCCTTGCAAAGTATTGTCACCTAGTTGGCATTGTAATTGTGACTTCAAAAAGCCATTCCACAATTTTATCAATCCAGCTGCTTCAGGATGATGGGTAACATAGTAAGACCAGTGAATTTCATGAGCATAAGCCCAGTGCTGTATTTCTTTAGCTGTAAAGTGAGTACCTTAGTCAGAGGCAATGTTGTGTGGAATACCATGATGGTGGATAAGGGGTTCTGTGAGTTCATAGATGGCACTCTTGACAGGAGAATTGTGTGCAGGATAGGCAGACTTATATTCAGAGTAAGTGTCTATTTCAGTGAGGACAAACCTCTGTTCTTTCCATGATGGAAGAGGTCCAATACAATCAATCTACCACCAGGTAGTTGGCTGATTACCCCAAGGAATGGTGCCATATGGAGGGCTTAGTGTTGGTCTCTGTTGCTGGCAAATTGGGCACTCAGCAGTGGCCATAGCCAGGTCAGCCTTGGTGAGTGGAAGTCCATGTTGCTGAGCCCATGCGTAACGTCCATCCCTGCCACCTTGGCCACTTTGTTCATGGGCCCATTGGGTGATGACACGGTTGTCTGGGCAAGGAGGCTGAGTGGTTTCCATAGAATGGGTCATTCTATCCACTTGATTATTAAAATCCTCCTCTGCTGAGGTCACCTATTGGCAAGCACTCACATGGGATACAAATATCAGATTCATGAGACCTATTCACTATAATGAGAATAGCACAGGAAAGACCAGCCCCTATGATTCAATTATCTCCTCCTGGGTCCCTCCCACAACACATGGGAATCCTGGGAGATACAATTTGAGGTTTGGGTGGGGACACAGCCAAACCATATCATTCTGTTCCTGGTCCCTCCGAATATGTTCTCACATTCCAAAGCTAATCATATCTTCCCAATAGTCACCCAAAGTCTTAACCCATTTCAGCATTAACCCAAAAGTACACAGTTCAAAGTCTCATCTGAAATCAGGCAAGTCCCTTCTGACTATAAGCCTGTAAAATCAAAAGCAAGCTAGTTTCTTCCTAGATACAATGCAGGTACAGATATTGGGTAAATACAGCTGTTCCAAATGGGACAAATTAGCCCAAAGGGGTTACAGGGCTCATGCAAGTCCAAAATGCAGCACAGAAGGCAAATTTTAAAGTTCCAAAATGATCTCTTTTGACTCCATGTCTCACATCCAGGTCACACTGATGCCAGAGGTGGGTTCCTATGGTCTTGAGCAGCTCCACCCCAGTGGCTTTGCAGGGTGTAGCTTCCCTCCCAGCTGCTTTCATGGGCTGGTGTTTAGTGTCTGCAGCCTTTTGAAGCACACGGTGCAAGATGTCAGTAGATCTACCATTCTGAGGTCTGGAGGAGAGTGGCTTTCCTCTCAGAGATCCACTAGGCAGTGGCCCAGTAGATACTCTGTGTAGAGGAGCTCCAACCCCACAGCCCCACATATGCTTCCTGCACTTCCCTAGCAGAGGTTCTCCATGAGGGCCCCTCCCCTGCAGCAAACTTTTGCCTGGGCATGCAGGCATTTCCATACATCTTCTGAAATCTAGGTGGAGGTTCCTAAACCTCAATTCTTGCCTTCTGTGAACTGGTAGGCTCAACACCATATGGAAGCTGCCAAGACTTGGGGCTTCCAACATCTGAAGCCACAGCCTGAGCTGTACATTGGCCCCTTTCATGGCTGGAGTAGTTGGGACACAAGGCACCAAGTCCCTAGGCTTCACACAGCACAGGAACACTGGGCCAGGCCCATGAAACCACTTTTTCTTCCTGGGCCTCCAGGCCTGTGATGGGAGGGGCTGACATGAAGGTCTCAGACACACCCAGGAGACATTCTTCCCATGGTCTTGGGGATTAACTTTAGCTTCCTTCTACTTATGCAAATTTCTGCAGCCGGCTTGGATTTATACCCAGAAAATGAGTTTTTCTATTCTACTGCATTATCAGGCTGCAATTTTCTGAGCCTTTATGTTCTGTTTCTCTTTTAAAATGGAATGTTTTTATCAGCACCCAAGTCACCTCTTGAATGTTTTACTGCTTAGAAATTTCTTCCACCAGATATCCTAAATCATCTCTCTCAGATTTGAAGTTTCACAGCAAAATGCCATCAACCCCTTTGCTCCAGTTCCCAACAAGTTCCTCATCTCCATCTGAGACCACCTCAGCCTGGTCCTTATTGTTCAGATCACTATGAGGATTTTTGTCTAAGTCATTCAACAAGTCTCTAGAAGGTTTCAAACTTTCCCACATTTTCCCATCTTCTTCTGAGCCCTCCAAACTGTTCATCTTCTGCCTGTTACCTAGTTTCAAAGTTGCTTCCACATTTTCAGTTATCTTTTTCAGCAATGCCCCACTCCTGGTACCAAAATCTGTACTAGTCAGTGTTATCTTAGAGGGACAGAATTTATATATATATATGTATATATACACACATATATATAAAGGGGAGTTTTTTAAAGTATTAACTTACATGATCACAAGGTCTCACAATAGGTAGTAAACTGAGGAGCAAGGAGAGCCAGTCCTATTCCCAAAACCGAGGAACATGGAGTCTGTTGTTTGAAAGCAGGAAGCATCCAGCATGGGAGAAATATATAGGCTGGAAGGCTAGGCCTGTCTCTCATTTTCATGTTTTTCTGCCTGCTTTGTCTTTACTGGAAGCTGATTAGCTTGTGCCCACCAGATTTAGGATGCACCTGCCTTTCCCAGCCCACTGACTGAAATGTTAATCTCTTTCGGGCAACACCCACACAGACACACCCAGGATTAATACTTTGTATCTCTCGTTTCAATCAAGTTGACACTCAGTATTAACCATCACATTCTTCAAATACACACACACACACACACACAAACACACAAAATACACACACACAGATACACTTAAAACTGTCATATTGCAAAAGGTTGACGTTAGTATTTTGGTAATAAGTTTTGACATCCACCAGTATAGCATACATTATTCCACTGACAATGAACACAAACAGTGAAAGAGAAAACTGTAGGGAGTCTTGTTTCATCTATGCCTTCCCACTTGTCTATTAGTGAATAAACTGAGGAACAGAGAGGATATAATTAGTCTAAGTCACACAAGTGGTTATCAGCGGGACTGGGATGAGAATGCAGGTCTTTTGGCTTTCAGTGTAAATTTTCTGTAGCTCAATCCTGTTTCTGAACTTCTTCACAGATGCCCACAATAGTTAAATGTATCCAAATTTTCTTCTGTTTAGGTTGACTGTGTAGTAAAACCCCAGCATAGACTTCTTTCACTGGTGCTGAAACATGTATATAAGATCTGTTTATACTTCTAAGAGTTTTACGATGGGGGAATAAAACAATACGAAAGATGATAAAATATTGAAGAAATAACAAAGGCTAAGAAAAGCTCAAAATTTTTATAGTAGTTATTCATATATTTTTAGTTGTACATAAAAATCAAGCCACACCTGTCCAACTTCTTTCTTAACTCTCTCTTTTTTTTTAAGATTTTTTTCTTTTTAAATTTATTTAAATTTCTGGAGATGGAGCTTGCACAATTCCTTTCCTCTTTTATTTTTTAACTTTTATTTTAGGTTCAGGGGTACGTGTGCAAGTTTGTTATATAGATAAATTGTATGTCATGATGATTTGGTGTCAGGATTATTTCGCCACCTAGGAAATAAGCATAGTACCCAATAGGTAGTTTGTTGATCTTTATCCTCCTCCCACCCTCCACTCTCTGTCCTGTGTTAGTTTGCTAAGGATAATGGCCTTCAGCTTCATCAATATTGCTGCAAAGGACGTGATCTCGTTCTTTTTATGGCTGTGAAGTATTCCATGGTATATACGTATCACATTTTCTTTATCCAGTCTACCACTGATGGGCATTCAGGATGACCTCATGTATTTGCTATTGTGAATAGTACTGTGATGAACACATGCATGCGTGTATCTTTATGGTAGAATGATCTACATTCCTTTGGGTATATACTGAATAATGGGATTGCTGGGTTGAATGGTAATTCGATTTTGAGTTCTATGAGAAATTACCAAACTGCTGTCTACAATGGCTGAACTAATTTACATCCTATCGGCAGTGTGTAAGCATTCCCTTTTCCCTACAATCTCACCAGTATCTGTTATTTTTTGACTTTTTAATAATAGCCATTCTGACTGATGTGAGATGGTATCTCATTGTGGTTTTAATCTGCATTTCTTTAATGATTAGTCCTCTGCACTATGGTCCTCCATGCTTTTCTCTTTTGATTCCCATTTAAAGCAATTACTTTTTATTTGTCCACAACCATTTTCTGCATCTCAACCTCAATCCTGATTCATAATTTGTTTGCTTTCCACTTTTGGATTATTTCTCCTTTTCGGTTTCTGAAATTAGGCATCTTTAATTATTGCTGCAGTCTCATAGCCTCCATCTAATTAATGTTGCAAAATTCCAGTCTGTATTCTGAGCAATTTCCAAAGTAAACATGAATAGGTGTATGTTTTACATATTAATCAGGAGAAGTAGAATAAGAAACCGGGACTAATGTTAAGATAGTTAAGTTTTTCTAGTTCTACTAATTGCTATCTGACCTTATACATGCAGTATTTCTTTTGGCATGCATACTCTCTAAAGTAACTTTTAAGAACTATCATTGTATAATACTTTATGTTGTAGGTCAGTGGTAGACAACTATGATATAAAATACAGCTAATTTTGGGAGAAAAAACGAATAGATTAATATGTAAATTCTTTATCCACTTTTTTAAACTAGTTCATGGGAATATTTGGTTCAGATTAAGTCAAGTTTATAGATATTTATCTCCAAATTGATAAAAAAAAAATCCATCTTGACCTGTGGCCTCAAATTATACTTCAGATTCCTGAACTATGTCACAAACTAGTGACAACTACAAATGGCCAACACTTACAACTATGTGTGTTACTTAGTGTAAAAATTGACTATTGGCAAACAAATTATACTAATAAGTCAATTGCCAAATATTTTTGCAGAAATGCAACAATGTTTGATTTTTTAGATTGATAATCAATTTTTTTTGAGTGAATGAAATCTGTTGTGTGTCTCCTTTGTTCTGGGCCTCTGCTGTGGACTATAGGAGGCAGAAGCAGGGCATGAGGGAGAAAGTAAGCAGTGCAAAGTCACTGTTTTTAGGGGAAGACTTTGAGGAGATCTGTCTAAAGTTTCAAATGCATCTCCCATGCCTTTAAAAACTGTTGAAACAGGAGATGTGGTGTTTCCTATAGATTATTGGTTTGAAAAACGAAAAAGTAGGGAAAAGAATGAGATTTTCTTGATTTCTCTCCAGTAAAATTTTCAGGTGAAGTGAGTATAACTTAGCCAAAAAAATCAGGAGCAGTATCATGAGATGCTCAGGGGCAAGTGACCATCAGTAATAGACATATATTAAGTTAGAACAACGGAGTAGCAGGAGAGAGGAATTCAGTAGGAATCTCTTGGAAGTTTTCAGAAGTGGCTTAAAGAGAAAAAGAATCAGTTTTATCTTCTTCTGGTGTAGAGTAGCAAGCTAGCTTCTATCAGTACAATATTGCTCATAACTTCTATATTCCCTTATCTCTCCTCTCTCCTGCTTAGACTCTAGTAGTATCAATACAGTAACTAGCAAAGAAGGTCGAAAAAGAAGAGAAGCCACAATTTCCCCTCCTTCTCACTGGCTACCACCTTGTATTAGAACCTAGTTAGCGGAGGGGAAATTATTTACGGCTAAGAAGAATTCCACTAATTATTACAATTAGACTGTAATTAATAAATCACAACTATGCAACTTTACATACAGTAAGAATATCTTACCCAGGGAAGCAAAGATGTTATGGGCCTTCCAGAGTTTTTACATTGGAATGGGACAGATTGCTTCTACTGAAAAAGGTTTAAAAAGTTGGTGGAAATAAAATTAATTTGTTTGTTGTCACAAACCATGCCATGCTTGTTCAACATAATGGGTACGTATGTTATCTTAATTTTACACATAGAACTTTTAATTTTTAAATTAAATTTCTTGTTGAATGGACTTGACTTTCTTTCTAAAGATTTCCTTCAGGAAATCCTCTGGTTTCTATACTGATATGGATCAATTGCTTTCTGCTCAGGTAATTTTCTGAGCTGTCTTTGAAATGAAGCACCGGGTTAGGTCCACCATTTCTTTCTTATCTCTGTATTTCTCTTCTGCTTTGTGAAGAAGGCATGTGGGGGCACAAAATTTTCCGAGACCTTACCAATTTTTCAATGATTGTTTACCTGTTCACATGAGTGACTGTCCAGCTGAGTATAGAATTTAAACTCAAAATTACCTTCCTTCAGAATTTTAAATTATTTTATCTGATGATGCTATAAAAGGGTATACACATGGGTATATATATGTGGGTGTATACATATGTGTATATACATGGGTATGCATATGTATAAGTAAATATATATACATATATGCACTTGTATACTCCCACACACAAATACATATATGTGTGTATGTATGCCTGTGGGTATATGTATATGCTTACATATATGTGTGTACGCATATATACACACATATGCATACATATATACACATATATACCCATATACACACACACATATATATGTCCAGCTATGTACAACATGATGACATTTTGTTCAACAATGGACTGCATATATGATGGGAGCCCCTAAGATTATAACATTGTATTTTTACTGTCCCGTTTTTATGTTTAGATATGTTTGCATAGACAAATACTTACCATTTGTGCTACAGTTGCCTACATTATTTTGTACAATAACATGTTTACAGAAGCAATAGGCTATGCCATATAACTTAGGTGTGTAATAGGATATATTATCTAGGTTTGGGTGAGTACACCCTAAGTGATGTTCACACAACAACGAAATTGCCTAAGAACCATTTCTCAGAATGTATCCCCATCATAAGGCAAGGGATAAATATATGTATCTAGTCCCCTTTGAAAGTGAACTTTGAAAGCTCTTTTAACACTTTCCCATGTGAAATTTCAGAAGGATGCTTTCAATATGGGTATTCATTCATTCATCTTGCATGGTACGTTAAGTACTATTTCACACATTGGTCTTGTTTTCATATCTAACCATATCAAACCTCAGGTATGTCTGGGGTTCTGTAAGCAAGAAAGTTTCCCACATAGAATTCTTCTTTGACTAGGTTTTGTACTGCAACTTTCTCCATTTTGATAGATGCATCAGTTTAAACACATTTACTTTTCATCTTCAGACATTTGTCTAAACTGTTTGTCACTAAAGGCATATCCTCAATTTGCATCTATGTCTTAGGTTTAGTTACATCTTTATTTCCTTAATTCCTTTCACTTAGTTCAGGGAAAAATAAGAGAAAAAGTCATGTACTCATACTCAGTTTGTCATTTTGTTCCAAAAGTCTCAGAGCAGTTTTATTATTGTTTTAACTCTTCTCTGAACTTTTTCACAGACTGAAGAGAGCAATACCACATTGTATAGAAGATATGCCCTGACAATAAATTTTTTTTTTAAAATTGCTAGATCAGTGTGGATCAGTGTTTTATAATTTTTTTAAATAGAAAGATATGTAGTTTTGAAATAGTGTTTTTATTCCTTTGATTTTTGCAGCTTAGTGGTCTTGTGATTTATAATAAAGCTAGACCCTGAAATTTTGGCCTGGTGGAAGTTAACCGAAGGAATGATTACTACCAGCCTGACAAAAATTATTGAAAAGCTTATTTAGTCTAGTTATGAAGAAGGATGAACAAAAGTAGTTCAAATTTGCCCTCTCTATTATAAACTAATGGCACGTAATTAAATTTCACCTCCACTTGAAACTTAATAGTGACTATTCTTTAGAATACTATGCCTAAATTGCACATACTGGAAATTTTAAATCACAACGGGCCAAGTCCCATTCTCTCCCTCGAACTCCACAATTTGATTTTTCCATTTCATGTTGGACAACATATTTAACACATCTAAAATTTTTCATCTGACATTTAATCCCGTAAATACTCTTCCTGTGGCCTTCCCTATTGCAGTAAATGGTAATCCCACTCTTTCTTTTATTTTGCCCCCAAATCTTGGAATGCTTCTTGCCTTATTCTGCCTTACATCTCATGCCTCATCCAGTAAGAAATCTCTTTACTTTTACCTTTAGGTTGCACACAGAGTTCAAACATCTTACCACATTCATTGCCAGCTCCCTTATCCAAACCATGGTTTTCTTCTCCCCAGACTATTCTAATAGTTTTCCCAGTAGTCTCCCTACTCCGTTTTTGGCCCATCTCATTCCCTCCTTAACAAGCAGTGAGGGTGATCCTGCTAAACTATAAGTCAGATCATATCACTTCTTGGCTCACAACCCTGCAATGGTGACTATTTCACTTTTCAGAAGGAAAGATGAAATCACTACAACGACTTATAAGCCAACATGATCTGGTGGTTCTCACATATTTCTCTGACTTTATCTCTTATACCGCTGCCTTGTTTATTTTGCTCTAATCATCTGACCTCCACACTTTGTATTAAGAAAACCTGGTATGTTCATAGCTTTGGGGCTTTGCCACTTACTGTTGCACCTCCCCATATACGTCTTTTTCAAATACATCCCATTTACTCTCATTCTTCAGGTTCTTACATAAACGTTACCTACTGAATAAGACCTTCCGTGGGCACTCAGTTCAAAACTCAACTCGCATCTCATCTTTTCTATTTATCTTCTTTGTTTGTCCCTCATTTTTTTTCCTGTGTTACTTATCTTGTTTTTTGTTTGTTTCCTCTAGAAGGATTTAATCTTCATGAAGGTAGGAATTTTTCTTATGTTTTGTTGATTGTCAAATCTCCAGCATCTAGAATAATAATTGGGACATAGTGGTACTCAATAAACATTTCTGGAAAAAGGAAAAAATGAAGGGAGGAAGGCAGGGGGAAAATTGTAAGAACTTTATATTGGATTTCATTCTAAATTGGGTATGAAGGGAGGCAATTTAACCTATTTCTTAAAAGCCACCCTTAGTTTACTTCCAACAGAGAATATCTTTTATGGGAAATCACATATTTTTTAACAGTCTGTATTTTGGATTGGACACAGTAAGAATAGCATATTCTACAATTGTTACATGGGAGTAAAATCTAGAAATCATGTCTACTTGCCTGTACCTGAATTGGATATTGGCAAATCTATGAAAGGAATTTAGTACCTACCAGGCTATTCAGCATAAGTTGTGAAAAAAATTCATATTTTCAAAGGAAAGAATAAAAAGTTTTAGTTAAGAATCACTGTAGAACTTCTCAGGACCATAAAAAGGAAAATATCATTTGATTTTGAATTGGGCCATATTTTGATATTGATATATACATTCTCTAAAAATGCCTTCAAAATTTTCCAGTTCCCTCTCAATCCTGTTTTCCCCAGCTCTAACTCTTCTAATTACTTCCAACACATGGTTTACTCCTGACAATGGTAATGAATATCTTTGTTGAGGATAAGGAAATTATAGACAGAAATATTATTTAGACTGTTGCCAACATGTCTTATAACATCAAGTAAATGCCCAGGCTGCAACCATTTAACAGAGTCAGGTTATTCTGAGAGGCTTTGCCAACTAGATTTTCTAGGTTTCTTATTACTTAATAAGAAAAGGCTGTTCTTGGGAACCTGGCATGCCCACCTGATTACTACCATTGAACAAAACAGCACCATCAGAAGTCATATGTATACTTTGGTTTTAAATGACAGGCTTTGCTATCTTAGTCTTTATGAAATTAAAAGTAATGAAAATGACGACCAATCTCAAACATGCCTATACTCTAACATGAGCAGAGCTGTACCATTTTTCCATCTGATATATATAGATATCTCTTAAAATATTGTTACACAATTTTTCTTCTTTTCTTCTTTTAGTACTTTTCTTAAGTACTAAAAACTAAACAGACTTTGCTTCTTCCACAGTTTCCATTTGAATCAGAGTCATGGCTGGCATTTCATCACTTGTCTTAAATGCCTCATACTCTCCTCACAGGCATTTGATTGCAAGATTGCTCAAACTGACATAAACATTCAGACTTCAGGGAGAAAAACCTGAGAACTGAGAACAGAAGATTAGATTATTAGTGCTTTCTTTCAACCTTGACAGTGCCACTTTTGATGAAGGTTGGAAAATTCCTGGCTAAACTTCTTTCTGACTCATTTTGATTAAGCCAGAACATTTTCATAGTGAAATGTTTATATATCACCTAGAGACAGAAAAACTGCTCTTTAAACTGAACTTAAATAAAAAATGATAGTAACAAGAATGTTCACTTGCAATTCTAGGAGATAAAGCAAATATTTGCGGGTGTGATTTTCTTGCTCTTACAGTCACTTAAAAAATAAAGGAACTCAAATTCTCATTGAAACATAGCAACTCATGTGAGGTTTTTTGCCCTGTCTTAGAAAGCTAGAATTAGAGGCAAATGTACTTGTCTCTTAGAAATTTGGAAACCAGAACTGCTAGTGGATTTAATTAGGGTATTTCTACTAATTTGAGCCAGAATTATGACAAGGGCTT
This sequence comes from Macaca fascicularis, assembly GCF_037993035.2. Lineage (NCBI taxonomy): Eukaryota > Metazoa > Chordata > Mammalia > Primates > Cercopithecidae > Macaca > Macaca fascicularis. The sequence goes on from NC_088376.1 coordinate 47,381,813, forward strand.
TTTAATTTAATTTACTCAGTAGGACTGCTGTATCATACTGACGATGTGAAAGGCTTATGTTCCAGTCATAAAAATTGGCTAAAATTCTTAAGTTGGCAAATAACTCAGCCTCAGAGGGACCGTGCTGCTTTGAAAGATAGCAATGCAGGGATTTTGAAGTGTCAAAAATGAATGAGAAGTACCTTAAAGAAGCTAGCTGGTTTAGTATATGTATCTACCCTTATTTTTATCTAGTTACTAGACAATTTGATTGTCATTCCTAAAGTTCAAAATGCTTTCAATAATGAGATTTTAAAATTAGCTGCTGAGAGTGTTTACAGCCTTTTGATAGTGTCAGCATATGACAAAGGTGAGTTCTGAGAGGATGAACCAAGTTTTGAAGCCCACGGGACTCAGAGCCTGGGCTATTACCCTTTGGCTTTCCCATTATTTTTCTGCACATGAATCCCCTGTTGACCTTGAATGAGACACACCTGAAATGTACTGAGGAGAAAGAGATGAGAACTGGTCAGCTGAATACTAATTTGCTCTCTGCCACTTATTACTTCTGGCTTTTTGGCTATTACCACTAGCGCTCAATTGTGATGCTCTCTTTCTTGAATCAGTGCTCTCCATGTGGAGGCTCTATCAATGAATTCCTTAATTTTTCAACATCAGTGCAAAAGAGATGAAGAGAGGCAGATAATTATTTGAAGCTTCTACGGGGCAATGCACTATGCAGTATGTCTATTAACTAGAGATTGCAATCAGAAGAGTAAATGATACCCATGCTTATATACATAGTTATCATTATTTATGAATATAAACTTGGGCTGCAGTAGCGGTTTAATGGATTCAGAGCTATTTATTAAATTGGTTTCATGTATTTTTCTGGCCATGAGCTTAAATAATTATATTTTAAAAAGGATTTTCAGAAACCAAAAATGATTTGCAGTTGCATTAATGGAAATAAGTAAATTGAAGACATCCAGATGAAGATTTTAGCTTAAGGAAGTGTTTGATGTTTATACTCTAAGAGTTTAGGGTGCAGTTGAGTGCTCCCTAAAGAGTTAAGAGTTAAGTTCTTTGGGTGCTTTTTGTTTGTTTTGGCTTCTTACAATTGATTTTTAAATTTTTAAAGGATATACTACTATGGTAATATTTTTGTATTCTTTGCTGATTTTTTGGTAATAAGGTCACTAAAGTGTACAAATACTCACGCAAGTTAATATCAGACAGCCACGTGAAATAATTGGAAAATTTTGGTTTTATGTTTTCACTGCTTTTAAACACTAATGTTGGTTGTGGCATTTTTATGATGTTTAATTATCTCATGATATCAATCACTATTGCACCTATTACTTAAATTACTATACCACTAATGCAGACAACCTCACTTAAATAACTATAACCATGTCTAATAGATTGTCTGAAATGAATGTCAGATGATCTGAAGAGACAGAACATGGCTATACAAATCTTAGGTGAGGTAATGTGTGTGTTTGTGTGTGTGTGTGTGTGTGTGTGTGTGTGTGTGTATTTATGGATATCTGTTGGTTTGTGTGTTTTTAAGAAGTAGGAAATTTTGTAAGCTTTGGAAGAAATTGGAACACTCTATTTTGTCAATTCACTTCGGTAATCCCACAATATCTAGGTGGAAGTCAATAAATCTTATATCTGAAAGAAGAAATAATAATGATATTTTACAGCTAGGACACTGGAGCATTCTGGGATTAGCAAAACAAGGAAAGGACTGGAGAAAAAGGTATGACAAGGATCTGTCTGTCCCAAGAAATCAGGAAGCTCATCTTGGGGAAGAGAGAACAAAATGCTTGGTGAAGAGGAACATTTTTGAATGCAATCTACGTGACACCATTCAAAGATCCATTATATCTTCTGCTGAAAGAAAGAATGGGATTTATGTCTTTTTTTAATAATCTCTCTAATCAATAAAACAAGGTTTATGTTATTTAATGTAGAAGCTTTCACAATCTGAGAGAGCTAATCTTTTTCTAGTCTTTTTCTACAGAGAGAAAAGCAACAAGATTGGTGTGGTGCAAGCTACACAGATGATAGAAGGGATGGAAGAGGGAGAATAATAAACATAGAATGAACCATGACATTTTCAGGAGAGAGGAGGATACCTGAGAGCTTTGAAGTTAGGGTGCTGTTACTGAATAATAATTTAGAGTCAATGTGAAACGAATTAATACCTCTAATTTTAATGATCTTTCTCTCTAATGCCTCCTGTTCCTTACCTCCTTAACCAAACATAAGTTTAGTTGTTGTAACTTGAGGAATCAAAGGTTAAAATTATTATTGTTGTTTTTCCAAATTTTCAGTGAACATTTCAAAATTTCCAACTGAGTATGTAAATATCAATTGACAAAAAGCATTTTTGGTTGCTGAAATGATACAAATTTACATATAATTTTTAATAGTTTCTGCTTCATTGCACTCACTGACTTACAACCTTCACTAAAACGTTGGTTCAAAATAATGAGAATGGGAAACTATGTTTTATTTCATATTTAAGTGAAATTACTTTAACATTTCATTATTACATATGTTTGCTAATTTTTTTAAATATGCCTTTTATTAAAGTCAAGAAAATTCTCACTTGTTCTTAATTTTTGTACTAAATGGATGTTGGATTTTTGCATCTAATATTTCTGCATCGAATGAAATAATGTTATGATTTTTCTGAGTTTTTGTGTTGACATAGACAAATTCATTGATAGAGTTTTCTAATGTTAAGAAATTTCAAATTCTCATAATTCTATTTGTCAGAATTAAATACAAATAAGTACTTTTTTGGGTAAATAAGTATAAGAAGTTTTTACATTTGTATTCATAAGTAGAATTGGCTTATAATTTTCCATTCACATCGAAAGCTGTTTTCATACAGTTTGAATCTTTCATACTAGCCACATAGACTGGCTTGGGCAGAATTCTTTATTTTTTTCTATATTTTGGAAATATCATATTTAAGCAATGTTTATGTAAAGCATTTAGCTGGATTTTTTTAAATTTTGAAGATCTTTTTCTTTTAACTGAAATGGTTAAATGTAGGCAATTATCAGAATTAATATTAAATATTTATAACAGAATTTATTTCTTCTATAGTTTGTGAAAATTTTAAAAATTATCATTCTTTTTGGCTTTATTCTTCCTTTTTTGTTTTGTATTTTTAATTGACATATCATGGCTGTAAATATTTTTGGCATACCTGTGATTATTTTGATGCAAGTATACAATGTGTTACAATGTGTAATGATCAATCCATGATAATTAGGATATCTACAATTTAAAATATGTATCTTTTCTTTGTATGGGGAACACTACAATTCTTCTATTTACAAAAATAAATCATTGTTAACTGTCATTTTCTTACCGTACTATTGAATACTGCAACTTATTCCTTCTAACTGTATTTCCCTGTTTCTTGGCTTCTATTAAATAAACTGGATGTCCTATACTATCTTTTAAATAGTCTATCCAATAGGTTGAAAGTTACATATTTTAATCAGTATATTTAATTGTAGGTTTTGATTAAAACACAAAAATGAAATATGTAATATAATTGCAAAGAAAGGTGCTAATAATAATACAGAAGTTTAAAGGAATTGTATGAAATATTGTTTCAGAACTTACGAAAGCCTATGCTGAGGTTTTTCAAGGAAAATGAGAAGAGGATTTATGAAGAAAATGTATTTGGCTAGGGTGCTGTGACTTCCACACCCATCCCCAAGAGAGAAGGGATAGGGATTTAGCTTTTAGCTTACACCCAGTGAAAAGGCTTCACCAAGACCATTATAGCTTTATCTCGTCCCTCTGCTTTACTAGCCAGAGGTAGGCCTCTGCCTTCTGTTTGGGAAAAGTAGAGCATGAAACAGGTGGGAGAGTGAGAGATCCAGTGGAAGAGGGAAGTCAAGTCCTTGTGGCAGTAAGTCAGGTCTGGCTTTCAGTGCATTGGGGTAGGAGACATGAGTTTCCTTTGAACCAGATATAGGCTATGTGTGAGTGGACCTGCTGGAAGTGCTGTCATCAATGCTATCAGACAGGTATGATGGGAAGCATTAAGTCTCTCAAAAAGTGATTAAAATCAAGTCACTGGGTTCCTAAGGGCTGCCATATCAAGGGCAAGAGTTGAGACTCCCCAAGGACTGGAGTCTCTATGTAAGCCACAGTTTCTTTATTCTCTTGCATTGTTGCTTTTATACCATACTGTTTTTATGTTTGACAGTCCTTATTCTCTATTACTTTCCATATTTCTTTGGCAATCTTGGCAGATTCCTTCTCTCACATATAATTCGAAATAACATGAGCAAGTTCAAAAATTCTCACTGAAATGTTGATTGAAGTTTTCTTAGATTGTATATTAACTTTTGATATATTTACATTTTTACTTAGTGTTAGCACATAGGCTGTCTTTCCATTCATTTAGGTCTTGTTTTATGTGCTTCATATATATATTTTTTCTTATGGCCTCCTCACTTTTTTCATTTGTTGTAATTGAATTTATTTCCATGTTCTGTTTAGCTACTGTTGTTCTTGCAATAGGATTTTCCACATGCAGCAGTTTGGTAATGCATGCCCCAGGGAAGCAATTTTTAGAAAGTCTCTCAGGAAATTTAAGTTCAGATGTTCTTGGGGCTCAGCCAAGAACAGGTGTGAGCCTCTTTGAACAATATGAACATGGTATGTGCTAAGCCATTGTAAGACTACAGGGCAACCTGTTATTTATTTCCTTCTCAAAGATTTACTGAATACTTATTATTATGTGCCAGGGACTTCCCTAGAAACTGAGATACTGTAAGTACTCAGGGTATATCCAGATATTGGAATACAGACAAAAAGAACTACTAGAAAGAAAATCTTGGCTTTATGTAGCCTATATTTTAGCAAAAGAGATCGATAATAGAAGATCTAAGTAAATTATGTACTGTGTCATAAGGTGTTAAAGACTAAGGAGATAAAGAAAGCAGGGGAAGGAGATAAGAAGTAGTGGAATGGGCTGAAGTTTCAGGTAGAATGCATCATCTACGGACGACAAGAGCATCAAGAGGCGGGTAAGTAAGAGAGGTGAGAGAGTGAGACAGGTCATACAGTGAGTTTTAGATCCTAGTAATAAGTTTTACTTTCAGTCCAAATAAGATGGAAAGCCACAGGAGAGTTTTCAGCAGAGTAGTGAAATGATATGACATGGGTTTCACTGCATTCTTTTGGTTCTGGGTTGAGAATAGATAAAAGAATAAGTAGCACTGACTCAGGTAAAAGATGAGGGTGGTGGAAAGTGGTAATTTTTGGATCTGTTTTGAAGGTAGAGTGGGAAAGATTGACTGACTGGATTAGTGTGCGGTGTAAAAGAAACAGAGAAGTCAAGAATGACATCAATGCTTTGAGTCTAAACATCTAAAAGACGGAGTTGCCGTTAACTTAGGTGGTGAATACTGTGGGAGAAACCAATTTGGGTCAGGAGCTCAGTTTTAGACATCCTATTTAAGGAATACCTGTTAGAAATCAAGTGGAGATGGTGAGTTGGTGGTTGTTGAGTGTGAAAGGTAGGGACCACAAAAGATATTATAAATATGGGAGCTATCAGAACACAAATGGTATTCAAAACCACGAAACTGGAAAAGATCACCTAGCAAGTGAGCACTGATAGCATAGAGAAGAGAATCAAAGACTGAGCCTTGGAGCAGTCTAACATTTAGCAGTGAGGAGGAAGAGGATAATTCAGGGAGAAGAGTCAGGTGCAGGGACCAGAAAGATAGAAAAAACAAACAAACAAACAAACAAAAACAGCCAAATACGTTGTGATGTAAGCTAAGTAAGGTAACTGCATCAAAGGGGAGAGAGTGATTAACTGCAGCAAATACTGCTGATAAGTCAGTTAAGAGGGGGAATGAGAATTGACGATTGACTTCAGCAGCATGGACTCTATTGTGACTTTGATGACAGGAGTTTGGTGAAGTGACAGAGGAACAAATGGATTACTGGATTGAATTCAAGAATTTGATGAGAAAAATTAGAGAAAATATAAATGATTATTTTATGGAGTTTTGCTGTAAATAATAAGAGAGAAATGGGACAGTAACTGGGGGAAGAAGAGGATAAAGAAAGTCTTTTTGGAGATAGGAGAAATTACAACGTGCTTTTGTCTGCTTAAAACAGTGAACCACAGGAGATGAAAAGAATAAGTGGAGTGTTGTATTTGAATGACTGAGAAAGAATTGAGATGTAATTTACGCATGAAAGGAATGGCCTTGACTAAGAGTGAAGACACACACACAAAGAATATGGACATAGTTGCAGGCAAGTGGGCAGATATTACAATAGGAGCTTGTAGAATTATTCTTCTGATTGCTTCAATTTTTTATTGAGAAAAGAACCAAGGTCATTAACTGAAAACAAAAATGGTAAAAGGTGTGCTGGAGGTTTGCAGATAGAGAAAAATGAATGCAACTGTGACTTAGGAGTAGGACTGTTTCAGCTCCAATCTGTGAATACTGTATGAAATATCACTGATTGTCCACCCTCAACATTATCCTCTCCTTCTGCCTCTTTTATGGGTTTGCAAATTTTAGTTTAACACATTATCTTCTGGAACATCTAGGCCTTCTTTGTAGCTAGGTGTGTCTGTTTTTCCAAGTATAGCCAATGAGAATTAGGAAGAAGTGTTGTTTATAATTTCTGGGAAATTGTCTGATTAAGGAGAAGCTGTATTCTTTCTCTTTGCCTGCTTACTGTTGTACTATTGCTTGGATTGCAGATGTAATCCTTGATTGCCTGATATTTGAGTATACTAATTGGACCACGAACTAAGAGGTCTAGGTTTCTTAGAAAGTAGAGGCTTAGATAAACGTACATGCTAATTTATTATTCAGGGGAGTGAGAGTAAAAGGGAAAGTGAGAGGAAAAGCAAATATAAATTTGTTTCTGATTCATCCACAGCTTAAGAAGAAAACACAGCTGGTTCTACAATCAGGGGAACATCCATAACAGGCAAGACAGGAACAATTTCTCTGTCAGCTTCTTGCTACCTGCTGTTTCTAATTGGCCAAACTTCTCATGGTGGGGTGCCCTCTCCTCCCCCTGTCTAAGTTGTCTTGTCTGGCCCCTCCAAGCAGGCACTGGGAAGCCACAGTCTCAGTATGACAGGCTGAGCCACACATGGGCAGTAGAGCTGATGAGTGAACGCTTCTCAGGGCATGGTGGACACTCTGACAGTGTGTGGCCCTTATCCCAGGACAGGCAGAGACAAGCAATAGTGGGAAAAGATAAGAAGATGGTGATGACCAGGCTCTGTAATTGTGGGGACTTTGTGACTTGTTGCTGAGACTGTTCTGTCCAGGAGCTAGGGCAGAGAGTCATGGGCTCTTGGTCTTATCCTGCTGTTATAATCTAGGGAGATCATGAGGAAATTGTGTGTCTCCATTCCTTCATCTGTTTCAAGACAACATTTTATGAGGTTAGTAAAAATGACTGGAAATAATGTTCTATTAGTTCTATTAATTCAAAGAAGTTTGAGCACCTTTTGTGTTTACTTCCTCTCAGTTATATATTTATCTAATAGTGTATTGCTAAGAAATACTTTGGAACATATTCATATAATAGATGGATTCTAGATTCTAGATTCTAATTTCTAGATTCTAATTCTAATCTAAAAATGAAAAAACTTCCTCTCTTGATCTTTATTCATGTTCTATAGTATTTTAAAAACTAAAAATAAATAGCCAAACCAGTAGATTCACATGGTTGAAGGTAGAAAAGGGAAGGAGGCAGTCTCACTTCTCCCTATAAAAAATGGTATGTGCCAAATGGGCAGCAAAGAGAATAAGAGGGATGACTCAGGTCACCCAGGGCTGGGCTGAAAAAAAAGAGGAACAGAGCTCGAATGGGTCTTTCAGAAAGGACACATGTCAGATAAGGTAGCGGGTTGATAGTGGCATGACAGAACTATTTAAAATCCTTTCAGTAGGGGGAAGAAGAAATCAATTAATCTGAGTCATGTGGTTTGGATGTTAAAGGCTGATATCCTCTCAGTGTTGCTATAGGCTCCCTGGAGAGATATTTTGGCTCTTGGCAAAGTGCTACTGTTGACCTTACTGCCTGTAACATTCAAAGACTTAGAACAAAAACTGACCAGAAAAAAGGTGAAAGGCTAACCAAGAGATTTGTAGGTCAGAACATAGCAAGTTATTATGTCTGTTATTCATGTTAATGGAATGGAAATATGACGTAGATAATAAATAGTCATTGCTTTAGTTAGGACTAAGTTTGGTCACAAATGACAATAAACTCAAAATTAAAGGAGGTTAGTCACAATAGAAGTTTGTTTCTCACTCACATAAATGTCCAGAGGGGGAGCCCAGGCGTGATATGAATATGATGGTCCATGATGCTATGGGAGTAGGCTTCATCTCTCTTGCTGCTTGCCATGCATGGTCTCCATACCCAGAGATTACATGGTCTCACATGGCTGTTTCAACTCTAGCCATAAAAACTATTTCTGACAATAAGAAAGAGAGCAGGAAAGGGACGGGCCATATCCCTGACCTTTAAAGATATTTCCAAGAAGATGTGACCTATTTATGTGTACATACCATTTCCAGAACTTCGTTCTCTACTTAAACTTAGCTGAATGGTCAGACAGAAAGTGTAATTTTTGCTTGATGTTGCCAGATGCCCAGCTAAAATTTGGGGTTCCTATTATTGAGAAAGAAGGGAGCACAACCTTGAAAGGACAACCAGCAGTCTCTGTTCCAATCATCTGAGCCACTGGCATTTGGTTTTCCAAACAATTTTATAATTTCGAACAATACATTTGCATTGTAATTTTTAAAACTTAATATCAAAATTTATTTTTTGTTCATTTAACCCACTTACTGAGCAATACAGAATTAAAATTATAATTTCATATAGATATTGACATTTCTTCTTTTTTTCTTTTTTTTTATTATACTTTAAGTTCTAGGGTATATGTGCACAACGTGCAGGCTGTGAGCCTAAAAATCATGGATTTCCCATTCTTTCAGTGGTAGTCTCTCATTGTAGTGATGTCTAAGTTATGATTTTGAATGCGTAAAAGAAATAACACTTATTTACCACTGGAGTCCTGAGTCTATTTCTAAATTACTGTCTTCCATTTTCTTAAGCATTTGTTTGCTCACTCAGTGAATATCTGTATTTGTATGGCAATATAGGCTAGAGAAAGAAGGTAAGTAAGACATACTCCCTGCTACAAGAATTCTATTTTCTTCAACAAGCATGAGATGCCTACAGTGTGCCAAACACTGTGTTCACAGAGTACACAAGACCCTGATCTTTGAGGAGCTCTCCAGTGATGGTGAAGGCAGCTGCAAACAAATCTATAGAATTTCACAGGATAATCTTGGGAGCAATGGGATATATATGTATAGGGAGTCAAGAGTCAAATGGAGGAAATAATCTATTACGCAAACAACTACAGCTTATTAAATACCTTAATAAAGTTATATGCTAAAGAAGAAGTATCCAATATTTTCAAAACATTACTTTTCTTTTTAAAAAATGTAGAGTTAGCTTTTACTTTTACTTCTACCTCAGCTAGTTTTACAATTTTAATCTGTGGCCATTTCTTTCTTTTTTTTTTTTTTCCCTTGTTGACAATCCTTCATCTCTACTTTCATAAGTACAGCTGAGACCTCATTACATTTTGAGGAACTGTCCTCCCACTTTCAGAACATGAGGAGGAGTGAGCTTGACTTGCTCCCTGTGCTAATTCTGAATTGGGCATGTGCCACACACTTGGATGAGTAAAGCGCATCCTCTTGACAAATGAGCCTGGTATGGGAATAGGCGCATCACCAGAGCCAAGCCAATGAGACTTAATTAGGGACCTTCATTGCACAATGTGGAAGGAGCAGCCATTGTTCTGCTAAAATAAGAGGTTCAGAAAAATTAAATCTGACTTTGATGGGTGGTCACCCTCTGAAAAGAAGCTGAGTAAGAGGAATGTGAATCAGCCACAGGTGGAGGAGAGTCAGAGACTGAATAGAAGCAGGATTGAATTCCTGGACCTAGCCATACTCAAAGCCAGTTCTAGCCCTATATTTTCACTTATATTTCACAGGAAGCTATTCTGGGAGGCTTAAGCCAATGTAAATTGGGTTTCTGCATTTGCATATAAAAGACTTCTGAAAAATACACTGAGTTGAAGAGAACATAATGAGTGAAGTGGCCAACACCTGATATAGTGTTTAAGTGTTTATAATCATTCCTACTTCCACCCTCTACATAAGGGCTTCCCCAGCAATGTTCCTTGTAAATAGGCTTTCGACAAACCTAATGATTTCATGAGAAATAGCTTGTTGAAGAGCATTGCTAATTATATCAATCTCTTGGGGCTATGTTTTATTAAAATCACTAATAAATCTTTCAGTAAGGATCCTGGTAATGGTGTTTAAAAACAGTGTCCCTCAATTTTATTTATTCATGGATACCACATTTGCTAATAAGCTCCTATTTTGAGGAATATATTAATAGTTTTTAAAATCTTGCTATTCAATTTCACCTGGAGGAAGATTCTCGGTCACAGGTTAGTGATAATATTTAAATGCTTTGTGGTCTTTGAGTTTGGTTTCCAGATTGAGAAAATGGAAAAGAAATCTCTCATCATCACCTAGACAACCTCCTTCTTCATAAAGCCTAAGCCTCGTTAATACATTTTGCTGAACTTTTGGAATGAATGTCATAGATGTTCAGAGTTTTGACATATTAAAGATGACTACTATTCTGGATGGTGAACATGGGGCTACATAAAGTCAGCTGGAAAGGTGTAGTTCATCACAAAATTGTCAAAGATTCCAGTCAAATTTTGCCTTAACTATAATACCGGAGTGCCAAGCCACATTTGGAAAAGTAGCATCATTTCTTATATTATTATTAGAGCAATTCCTATATTTTAAAACATTTAACTTTTAATTTATTTAAGAAAAAGACTGACATAAGGCAGATAGAAAGGTATTTCGGAATTAAAACATTTATTCTCATCTATATTCTTTTTAGCAATTTCCTAAATACATGTAGTGTCGAAAAAAGAAAGAAAACATAACAATTATAATTAACTGTATCAGAAATCATATGATATGTGTTCTTTCACTTGACAGTGAATTATATAAGAGATTTCAAATACAGTACAATATTAGATATGCACTAAAAATCATCATAATAAAAAGATTACAATTGATACAGTATTTTCTTAGAGCTCAATCACTACCAAATTCCTGGTCAAAGTCCTTTTGAATTAGAGGTGTAATAAGTTATCAATTTTTAACTTCTTTTGGAAGCCATAGGAGCTCTATTATCAGTTTTTGAAATCTGAGTGTGGTACTCATATCCTGTCATTCTTTTTCCTCATTATTGAGGTCTACCCTGAGCTCTCTAAATAAACCTGAAATATCTTCCACCTGCTACGTACTCTGAGCCCTCTATTTCAGCTCTACATTATTCCAATGGCACTCTCATCATTGTATAATATGCTAAACAGCTTGTTTATTTTTACTTTTACAACTTTTTCCTAGAATACAAGTAATACAATGGCTTGGAAATTTGTTTTGTTCACAGCTATGTTCCCACTGTCTAGAACAGTTCCTGACTCACAAGTGTTAAGGAACACTTGAGGCATGAATGAATGAGTGAACAGAAAGTATTATATACATCTCTGTTCAACATTTCTTGTTCTCACAATTTCTAGAATAATCTGATACAACCATTATCTTGTGTGTCAATGAAATTACGCTTGTGGAATAATTTGAGAGGCCCATAAATAGCTCCACCTGAAATTTCTTCTTCAGCAATGCTTAAAATTAAACTATTAATGATCTCCCCCCTTCTTCTTTTCTTCTGTCTCTTTCTCCTCCTCCTTCTTCTCTTTGTTTTTAATTAAACAATCATTTTTTCGGGGAGGTGAGGCATTGTCTGGTAAAATTAAAATTCATGCCTCCCTGGATTAGTGGTATAACGTTCTAAATGGTCTTCCTGCTTCTACTTTTATCCCTCTATAATCTTAGCCCAAAACCAGAACAATGCTTTTAATATTACAATAGATTGTGGATCTCCTATGCTCAAAAATCTTCCACAGCTCCTCACTTCCCTTATTTTAAAAGCCTGAATCTGTGCTATGCTCTATGCAGCCCTGTGTGATCTGGCACCTGTTAGCTCTGACTTCATCTCCTGCTACATTTCTCCCTGCTCGCTGTGGGCCTCTGGATGTTTTTGAGACACTTTTTAGTATGTTAGTTTCGTCAGTTCTCCCTCTGCTCTTACCCAAGTACCTTCGTGGCTAATTCCTTGCCTCTTTCAAGATTTTATTTACATGCTTCATTTTCACTGAGACCTACCCATACTACCCTTTTCAAACCCCCATATGCCACTATATAAGGCCCTTACCTTGGTCTACTTTTAAAATATTTTCTAAAGCATATGTCAACTTTGAACATAATGTATAATTTACTTATTTCTGATGTTTATCATTTGCTGTTGGTCTCCCCCTATCAAGGTGTGGATACTGTGAGGGTGGAGGTCTTTGTTAGTTGGGGTACAAATGTACTCCAAGTACCTAGAACAGCACTGATTACATAATAGCTATTCAAATCATATTTGTAGAATGAGGAGATATATAAAATTTCATCTCCAAAGGACAGGAAAATATTAACAAAGCACAGAAGCCTCAGATGCCTTACAAAGATGGGCAAAGGATTAAAAAAAAATGTGTAAAGGATCTATATTGTACCTGACCTGTCAGCAGACTCTGAGGCCAATCTGGCTAGAAATTAATTTAGATCCTGAGCTTGTGATATGATCATCTAATCATTTACCAACTTTATTTTACCAAATTCTCTATCAACTAGAAAGAAAATACACTGTAGCAGGCTTTGTCTCTATCAAAGTACCATACCAAGGCATACTTAGGATCGAGCCAGAGTGAAATATGCTTGTTCCCTAATGGGCACTCCTTTAATTCCACTGCCTTGAAAACTCTCAAATGTCATTCAGCTACTGCTGTGTGCAGATGACCTTCCTTTTAAAGTCTACCCATAAGACAACTGAAAGAGTTTATCAGAAGCATTGCTGTATCAGCACAATGCTATTGACTGCTGATAAGCCTGACAATAATTTGGGTCATGGACAGACCTGCACCAGGGACTTAGAGAGAAAGGCCAAAGACTTTAATTGACATAATTGAGCCCCACATTCTCACAGAAACTTCTATAGTAGGCAGTATTTTGCTCAGGGTTGTACTGATTAGAGATAAGAAAATTAAATTGAAAATTTTTATTTTATAGAGAAACTTTTGGGAGCTACTAGTGACAAATGTACTTGGGCCTCTCTAAAAGACCCTCCTGAAACCATTAGATATATTAATATTTGTCTTGAAAGTTATTAACGGAGTCCCCTGGAAAAGAAACTATTAGCAGTGGTTATTTTTGGAAATAGGGAAGTTTGCAGTCAGAGAAAGACTTTTTATTTTATACACACATTGTACTGTTGGAATTTTTGGTAGGAAATTGGATTACTTTTTAAAAAGTCATCAACCTATTTTACAGTGAACTCAGATATCTGTATGTGCAACTTGAAATCCATGAAAACATTATTAGAATGGTTAAAAAAAAAGCAAACAAAAAAACCCCACTAGATCAGAAGCTTTTGTATTATGCAATCTTGGGTTATGATCCCTAAGAGGCGGGTCATGATATATCCTGTGCCTTGTAGATATAGACAATTCTCATCCTAAAAATGGCCTTTGTCCCAAAAGTAATTTACACTTCAGTGGCTTGGAACATGAAATGTATTTTTCCCCTGTAGCATCAATTTTGCACAGGCGGTCTAATTCCATTACAATTCTCTAAGTAACTCAAGAAAAAACATTCACATGTCTATGAAGAAAAAGGCTAATAAATCTAAAGGTCTGAGCACATATTAGCCATGTTTCAGTGGAAGAAAAGTATTTCTAGGTTCCAGTATGGAATGCTAGGACAACACTTCCCTCTCTATATTGCCATAATTAAGATGGGCGAGGGAGGTCATCTCTTTTCTGTGGCTCTCACTGACTGCAATAGGAAGGCTTCCAAGACCTCCAGCTTTCCTGAGTTGATGCTTTCCGACCAGAGCAGAGAGCTCAAGAATCAGGGCGGAGAATCCAGAATAGTATGAGAGAATAAGAGGTAGGACTCAGCCCTGAGATTTTAAGAGGAAGGAGACCAGAGAGGTAGGCCAGTGACTCAGCATGGAACAATGGCGGAGTGGAGCTAACCTTTCTTGAACCTTCATTTCCTGGATACTCACTATTGCTCAGTGAGCCTTGTGTGTGGCTGGGAGCACCTCTAGAAGTAAGTAAAGGGGGAAAAGCAGCAGTCCTAGCAGCCCTCTGAGAAGGAAAACAGGTTTCTCTTGCCCTTTCCTCCCACCTTTTTTACTATGATGAGATTGATACCAGGAAGTTAGGGAAAAGCAAGGATGATAGGAATAAGGGGACTGAGAATAGGAAGCGTGTGGGAGGAAATAACTGAACAGGTTTCCTTTTCCCTTTTTCTCATGTAATTCTGCTAGTTTCAGCTGCCAGCTTAACATTTATAAAGAGCTTAACCCAACGCTGGAAAGTGAGAAGAGGGAAGAGAGTGAAAAGCAAGGGCTTGGGATGCTGGTGAAGAGGAGAAACAAGGAAGAGACCCAGCTCCCACTGCTTGAACAAGTGTGGGAGAAAGTCATTTTCTCTTCTTTCATCAGCCATGTCCTCTGCCATAAGACCCCAGTACTAACACCTTTCCAGTCTTCCCAGATTTGTAAGAAAAAAAGGTAGAGAAAAAAACAAAGAAGGATATTAATACTCGTAATTATAATAATTCACATTTATTTAGTACTATTTAGCAGATATTTTTCTAAGCCCTTTATGTGTGTTAACTGGTCTAAACATTATAATGACCGTGTAGTAGTGTAGGTATTTATTATTACTTTCTTTAATGGTTGAGGAATCTGAGGCAGAGAGAGATTGCATAATTTGCCCAGGGTTATGCAGGTGACTTAGTAGATGCAGATGCTCATTTGTATTCACTAATTCAAGAGGGTGAGAGGAAAATCAAGGACTGCTTCAATTCCATGTCAGTGTGTGTGAGTGGTGTTGTCACAGGTCTAAGACATAAACAAGACAGTTCTATTGTAGAACTTTTTACATGCAAGAAGAATTATGCCAGAACAGAAGTACCTAATTCTAAGCTGAGATGGTGTAACTTTTCACAGGATTTTTAAAGGCAGAAAACATAATGAAAAAAACTGAATTGTTCAAAAAATTGTAAGTAGAGTGAACAAATGAGCCTGGGAAAATAGACTCTGGCAAATGTTCCAAAAGGCTTTTATTGTTAGCATAGAGCAATAATCTTAGTGGAAATGATGGAAGCCCCATTGCTTGAATGATGTACAACTTGAGAATGATCAGGTGAGATAATGGCTTTTCTCTATTTCATATTGTTTGAGCCTTGGAGGAAGCACATTCCCTATAAGAATTGAGTTGCATTAATTCACATTTTACTCATTTATTTTAGATCGTGTTACTCTTAAATCACTGAGAGACTACCAAATTTTGCTTAAATATTTACTAATGTATTTTCTATCTTAAGTGACTTAAAAAATCTGCATTAAAAACTATAAGAGTAATTTTAACCTTCAGATTACCTCTGCAGTTCACAATTTTAGACTTGGATTGAAATTTACTAGAATAATAGAAAACAGAATTGGGGTTTAATGAGTTTATGTAAATCACATGTGAATGTGAGTTATCACATTAAAAAAAAACATTACCATCACTTGCCTGATGGAATAAATTAAAAATAAAAACAAAATATTTACAAAGCAAATCATTATATTAGGAATTAGATGATGCCCACTGTGGTATATCTTTCTGGAGCATCTATTTTCACTGGGAAAATGTTAATACTAACAATGATGATTTCGATAATACCATTTATTGAGCATAAACTTCCCAGGGCAAAACTGTATGAAATACTGCCATTGTTTTCTTTTCTACTTTGCCTCAAAGATGAGAGCTGTGGGCAAAACCATCCACTAATTTATCTGCTACTTACTCAAATAGGTGTTATTTCACATTCTAAGATATTAGTTAATCTTAAGGAAAAAATTTAAGGAAAGTTAGTATTAATAATTATTGTTTGTGCTTTTGCTCTATGCAAATTATATTTGAAATATTCACAAAAAGAGGTGAAAATAGCACTGACTCTGTAAATTTCTGACCACAATAGGAATCTGAGCATGGAGTTGATAATTAGACAATGTAAATTACCTACTAAGCAAAGAGGATTCCCACCAATCCTATGGGAGTGCTTGGTTCAATCCTTACAACATCCCTAAAAGTTTCTTGTCCCCATTTTGTAGAGGCAAAAGAAAAACAAACATGGATGGGCAAAAACAGGAAATTTCAAAATGTAACTACATTATATAATTGACATTTTAATTCAGTGCTGGTTACTGGGCATGAGGGAGGGAGTCTTAACTACCTTTCTGGCTCAGAAGAGTATTTGAGTGAAAATAATTCTGAACATAATTACCCAGAAGCATAGACAAAAATCTAGGAACATGAAGTCTTAGGACATATGAACAAGGTGAGGTTAAAAATTAAGAAAATCCGAAAAAAAAATTATCTGTTGGTTATGGCCGTCCAAATGAAGTTATTTCAGAGGCACTGGGAAAATTGCCAGACCTACCTTCCCAACCCCTCTGCAAAAGAACTTGCTTGCTCATTGACACCTGAAGCTCTTCGTAAAGCATGAAATCTTTCTTTCATCCAATGCATAGTTATTGATCATCTACGAAGTGATAGGCACATTTTTATTTTCATTTAATCTTTGTACTCATGTGAGAAATTATGATAAAACAGAATCTCTTTGTTGCTTCCCAGGAAGTAGACTCTGAGAAGATTGGTGTACAAAAAATGTATTAGGAAGTATTCCTGAAATAAACACCTAAGGAAGGGAAGAACCCTGAACAGATGGAAAATGTGGATATAATTTAACATTAACAAAGATCTCTCAGAACCCTACACAAAGCTCTCAAACTGGAATGAACGTTGAAAGTTGTTCCTAGTTGTGGCAAAGGGGCTGTGCATTTATAGCCTTGTGTTGACTAGTAATTAGAAACAAGCAACCTTGGGAAGGGGCTGAGATATCGGACAACGTGATGCTTCTCAGATAACACAATTTCTGAAAAGGGCTGAAAGCTGAAGCAGCAGGGCATGTGAATTAGTCCGTTCTCATGATAGAAAGAAATACCTGAGACTGGGTAATTTATAAAGGAGAGAGGTTTAATTGATTCACAGTTCCGCATGGCTGGGAGACCTCAGGGAACTTACAATCATAGCGCAAGGGGAAGCAAACACGTTTTACTTCACTAGACAGCAGGAGAGAGAAGTGTGAACAGTGAAGGGGAAGAGTTTTTATTAGATGATGCTCACTGTGATGCATCTTTCTGGAGCATCTGTTTTCATTGGGAAATTGTTAATACTATATGTTAATACTTACCAAATCATCAGATCTCCTGAGAACTCATTCACTATCACAAAAACAGCATAGGGGAAACCACCCCATGTTCCAATCACCTCCCACTGGATTCCTCCCTCAACACGTGGGGATTATGGGGATTACAATTTGAGATAAGTTTTGTGTAGGGACACAGAGCAAGCCGTATCAGCATGTAAATTTTCACCTCTGAAAGAGGAATGAAGACAGCACTGAGCCTTGTCAGACACATTCACTATTGGAGGTTGTGCCTAAGTTGCCAAAGTTTTGGGAAAGTTTACCTGTGAACTCAAATTGTGTTCAAATATAAACAAGTGGTGTCAGACACAGTTAACAAATTTATCTGGAGGAGAAATAGCAAAATAACTCTGTCATTAGAAGGAGGGAACATTGGCTAATGTGTGAGTGAAAGAAGGAAAGCAGAAAAGAAAGAAAGAAAGAAACTAAAATGGGTTATTTTGTTATTTTGTTATTTTTTTGTTATATTTTTTGTTATATTTTATTATTTTGTTATTCACCATGAGAATGGTCTTTTTTCTTATGTTAAATGAAAGCATTTTCTCCTGGTCTAGGAAAATTCCAGGTGGTTCCAAACTTCCTGAAGATTGGCCTTGTAGTATTGAGAACACCAAATATGGAATGCCATATAAACATATAGCTCTTTCTGATGAGTTACAGGACACCCTGCAAGTTGTCCAGGCTTCTGACTTGTAACTTGGATGCATGGATTGGGGTATACATTAAGGCCAAGTGGATTTCCTCCAGGGTTCTACCCTTCCAAAGGGTGAAAAGAAGTTTTTTGAGAAAGTACTCTTTGTGAAGACTTTTAAAGTCTCTTATTTCTTAAAATTAGAGTTTGACATGAGAAGTATATAACCCAAAGATAAGTGTGATGTTATCACACTTCTCCACATTTGTGACTGGCAAAACCTTCTGGAGACTGGCAGTATTTAACAACTCTATTTTTATTAATTCTCATAGTTCCAGAAAAATCTTCATTACAGTCTCTCAAAGTAATATTAAAATTTCATGTTCATTATATATTTGTAGATTATAAAAATTGGAGAGTATTTAAATTCAGAACATCAAGAAATGCCTTTATAATCTTGAATAAAGACATATCATTTGCTTATGTAAACCATGACATTAATTATCTCAATTGAAAACAACATTCACAAGACCATTTTTTTCAGGCTGAAAAAGGAATTGCAAATTTGTAAAACCAATGTTCCTGCCTGTAAAGATAAAACCTCAAAATAATGATATGGTGATAACTTTCTCATCATTTGGTAAGTTCAGTTGGAGTCAGAAGCAGAATGTTTATACCTTCAGAATTTACAAAGAAGCTGTAAGTGCTAACTCATGCTCACATACTACTACTTAACAAATTCTTATGTGATAAACCCAGTAAAGGCAAAAAAAGAAAAAATGAATGTGGAGAGAACACTAAATGTCTTTATTTCACACTTAGCAAATTTAACTGTCCTCTCCAAATTAGCACCAGATTTTTCCTCGGCAACACCAAAGAAGGTATTCTGCCCTACATTTTAGCACATACAGTAGGAAGGAAAAAATGACAAATACTTCAAAAATGCTAAGATGATTCCATTTTATTTATGGTATTTCTCGTCCTTTGAAAAAGGATGTATATATATACACACACACATATATATACACACATATATACACACAGACACACGCATATATACAAATTCCTTATATATTCTTTTAATTTATTTAATTTTTTTTCTGACAGAGGATAAAATAATGAGCTTACTCCCAGTGTTTACAAAAGTGGCATTGGATTATTGTTTTTACGTGATACTGAATAGTGTATAAGGGACATTCTTTATGTTGACAGTTCCTTTGCTCATTGTTTGGACTAGTGTTAACTTTCTTGGTTTATTGGTAGTCCAAATATCAGCAGTTTAAATCCATTTTATAGGTAGACTAGTTTACAATTGTTTAAATTAATCGAGGCTGAACATTCTTAAAACTGTGGCTAAAATTCCGTTTTGATTCCATTTGACCCAGAAACCTGTCTCATCAAAAAACTAGGCAATTACCTCTAGTGCCTCAGTCCATTCCACCCATAGCAAATAGGCTGGGTCACCTCCTCATGGGAACCACAGTGTTAAATCCAGATCATGTAGTAAAAGTAGACCATGACTGTTTCTTTCCAGTGTTCTCCTAGCTACAATAAGCTGCTATACTATTTCATATGAAGACAGAAAAATCCCTTGCTTAATTGGAAAGGACTTACAAACACAGTCAAAGGGCCACAGCTCATTGCTCTGAGAGACACTCCTCTATCCACCAAAAAGTGACTGCACCTACAGGTCAGCTGAGTCCACTTAAGCATCTTTAGTTCTTTGATCACTGACAGGTTGCAGGACTCAACTACCTTCTCTTCTACACTATCCTTATATTTTTGGGCTTAGTCTTTGCATTTCAATACTCATAATAATCCTAGATGCTTTGTAACCTACAAAATGAACCATATAAAACTCTGTATTCTTAGTTCTCCCACAACTACATTGATCTGCACCTTTATGCCGTATCTCCAATCCTCTTTCATAGTTAGATCTTGCACTTGGCCATCACCTGCACATAAGATCCTGCCTTTAACCTTCCTCACTCAGTTTTCCCAACTCTCTTATTCTTCAATATTTTTTTGGACCCCCTTGTTCCTTTCCCTTATATAATTTCTCTCTCCCCCTTAAACCCTTCCAATATTCACATCACTCCTTGTACTTCACTATGTGCCAGTATAATCAACTAACAGCTGATCGGATTCCCTCAATCTCTTGCCACTAAAGCCTCATGTTTACCTACCCTCGTACTCATTCATTTCACCTCTATCTTGTTACAGTTGAAGAGTCCCAAGCCAGTCCCTTCATCTGATCTATGGCTCCCATTCCATTCTGTTTTCTGAGGAAGGCTGATCTATTGTTTATATCCGCTCTCTCGGGACAAATTTTCCTTCTCTGTTGCTCATTTTCTGTCAGATTTAAACAACCTCAGGTGTCTTCTATCTGAAAAAGATAGTCTTTCTAGCTCATATTCTCTTTAATCTACACTTGATTTTTATATCCCATCTTCACAGGAGAATTTAATAAAAGAGGTGTTACACTTACTGGCTTATTTTATTATCCTGCACCTTTTTTCTGAAACTTTTCCTAGCCTAGTCACTGACACATCCCTTTAGTAAATATAATGTGCTGTTTTCATAGCTTGGACCCACTAATGACATTTAACACACCTCATCACTTCCTTTTATAACATTCCTTTTCCGCGGCATCTAGAGCAGTATACTTGCCTTTTTGGTCTGTTGTTCTGGCTCTTCCGTCTCAGTCTCTGCACAGGTGCCAACAATGTTACTTGTATCGTAAATGTGCTAGGCCCTCTTGTCATCTCATTTTTCCTTAAAAAGTGAGCTTTGCGACTCTCATGGCTTTAAAAGCAAAACGAGTTGTGATATCTCCCAAATCTATACATGTAGTGGAGATTTACCTCCTTAGCTCCAGACCTGTGTAGCCATCTACTTTTGGGGCATTTCTAATTGTATATAATATTGGTACTTTCAAATTAACTCATCTAAAACTGAACTCACTATGTACTGTGCAAAACCTGATCTTCTGGTGTATATATTTATGACAGAGGATTGTCATCCGCCTCGATGCCCAAGCCAGAAATTTGAGAATTGTCCAAGACTCTAAGCATTCCTTTACCATCCTTCTCAGAACAAATCAGTTAGGAAGATGTGCTGATTCTACCTCCCAAATATCTATCAAGCCTGTTCACTAGCCCTAATTCAATATGAAATTGCTGTCTCCTGAGGACTTAACTGTGATTTGCTGTGCCTTCAGTCAATTTCCCACACTATAAATATATCTTTTCAAAATCTAAATGTGTGATCATGTCACTACATTGCTTAAAACACTGAGAGTGTTCAAACTCTTGTTCATGGTGTCCTATGCCTTGTTCTACTCACATCACACCTATCTCCCCAGCCCTATCCTCCATACTTCAACCATATTGAACTGTTTCCTTTATCTAAAGTTGTTTAGTCTAAGATGCAGTTCTTTGCCTGCTGCTCTCACTTTCTCTTCCTTTACTTCTTCTCCAACTTCTTTACCTAGCTAACTTCTATTTGATGATTCAAATGTAATTTTCTCTAGGAAGGCTTTCCTGGTCACTGTTAACCTCTTCCCCCCACGTTACCTCCTGTTTGATTCTCTTTCCCATTATTTTTGTGATAGTTGAAAGCTGTGCTTTCCCACATACATCACACTACATTATAATTTCACCTCATCTTTAACTTCTTTATATTGAAAATCACTCAAAACCATACAATTACATGGAAATTAAATAACCTGAATGACTTCTGGGTAAACAATGAAATTGGAATAGAAATCAAGAAATGTTTTGAAACTAATGAGAACAAGTAGACCATATACTAGAATCTCTAGGACACACCAAAAGCAATGTTAAAAAGAAAGTTGATAGCACTCAATGCCCACGTTAAAAAATTTGAAAGATCTCAAAATAACCTAACATCGCAATTAGTGGACCTAGAAAAACAAGAGCAAATCAACCCCAAGGGTAGCAGAAGACAATAAATAACCAAAAATAAGAACTGAACTGAAGGAAACTGAGACGTGAAAAATCATACAAAAGATCAATGAATCTAGG
Source organism: Macaca fascicularis (assembly GCF_037993035.2). NCBI lineage: Eukaryota > Metazoa > Chordata > Mammalia > Primates > Cercopithecidae > Macaca > Macaca fascicularis. The sequence continues at coordinate 47,404,057 of NC_088376.1, forward strand.
AGCTATTTCTCCGAAAGAATTAATAAGACAGATATACTGCTAGCTAGGCTAATAAAGAAAAAAGAGATAAGATCCAAATAAACACAATCAGAAATGACAAAGGGGACGTTACCAATAATCCACAGAAATACAAAAATGCCCCAGAGACTATTATGAACACCTCTTTGCATGCATATCAGAAAACTCAGAAGAAATTGATAAATTCCTGGAAATATACACCATCCCAAGATTGAACCATGAAGAGACTGAATTCCTGAATGAATCAATAATGAGTCCCCAAATTGAGTCAGTAATAAGTAGTCTACCAACCAGAAAAGGCCTAAAACCAGAAAGATTCACAGTCAAATTCTACCATATGTATAAGAAAGAGCTAATACCATTTTTACTGAAACTATTCTGAAAAATTGGGGAGGAGAGACTCCTCCGTAACTCATTCTATGAGGCCAACATCATCCTGATACCAAAACCTGGCAGAAATACAACAAAGAAGGAAAACCTCAGGCCAATATCTTTGATGAACATAGATGCAAATATTCTCAACAAAATATGAGCAAACTGAATCCAGCAGCACAACAAAAAGCAAATCCACCACAATCAAGTAGACTTTATCCCTGGGATATAAGGTTGGTTCAAAATACCCAAACCAATACAGTGATTCACTATACACACAGAACTAAAAGCAAAAGCCACATGCTCATCTCAATAAATGCAGAAAAGACTTTTGATAACATTCAACATCACTTCATGTTAAAAACCTTCAACAAAATAGGCATTGAAGGAAGATACCTCAAAATAATAAGAACCATCTATGTAAAGCCTACAACCAACGTCATACTAAATGGGCACAAGCTAGAAGGATTCTCCTTGAAAATCAAAACAAGACAAGGATGACTTCACTAACCAATCATATTCAATACAGTAGTGGAAGTCCTAGCCAGAGCAACAGGTCAAAAGAAGGAAATAAAAGACATCAAAATAGGAAGAGAGGATGTCAAACCATCCCTGTTTGAAGATAATATAATTCTATACCTAAAAAATCCCGTAGCCTCTGCCCCAAAGCTCCTTGACCTGATACACAACTTCAGCCAAGTTTCAGCATACAAAAATCAATGTAAAAACATTAGTAGCATTTCTGTACAACAATAACATTCAATCTGAGAGTTAATTCAAGAATGCAATCTCATTCACAATATCCACAAAAAGAATAAAACACCCAGGAATACAGCTAACCATGGAGGTGAAATACATTTACCATGAGAATTACGAAACACTGCTCAAAGAAATCAGAGATGCCACAAACAAATGGAAAAACATTCCATGCTGATGGAAAGGAAGAATAAATATTATTTAAATGGCCATACTGCTCAAAGCAATTTAAAGTTTCAATGCTATTCATATCAAACAACCAATGACATTTTTGACAGAATTTTTAAAAGCTATCTTAAAATGCTTATAAAACCAAAAAAGAACCCTAATAACCAAGGCAATCCTAAGTAAAAGGAATAAGTCTAGATTATAACACTACTTGATTTCAAACTATACTATAAGGCTACAGTAATCAAAACAGCATGGTACTGATGTTTGTACTGGTACTGGTACAAAAACAGACAACTAGACCAATGGAACAGAATTAAGAGCTCAGAAGTAATGCCACACACCTACACCCATCTTATCTTTAACAAAATTGACAAAATAAGCAATGGGGAAAGGACTCCTTATTTAATAAGTGGTGCTGGGATAACTGGCTAGCTATACGCAGAAGATTGAAATTAGACTCCTTTTTTACATCATATATAAAAACCAACTCCAGATAGATTAAAGATTTAATGTAAAACCTAACATTATAAAAACCCTGGAAGATAATCTAGGAAATGCCATTCTGGACATAGGACCTGGCAAAGATTTTATGAGAGAGATGCCAAAAGGAATTGCAACAAAAATAAAAATTGACAAATAGGATCTAATTAAACTAAAGTGGCTAGGCATGGTGGTTCATGCCTGTAATCCCAGCACTTTGGGAGGCCGAGATGGGTGGCTCACCTGAGGTCAGAAGTTCAAGACCAGCCTCGCCAACATGGTGAAACCCCATCTCTGCTAAAAATACAAAAATTAGCCCAGTGTGGTAGCACATGCCTGTAATTCCAGCTTCCTGGAAGGCTGAGGTTGGAGAATTGCTTGAACCTGGGAGGGGAGATTGCAGTGAGCCAAGATCATACCACTGCACTCCAGCCTGGGCAACAGAGTGAGACTCTATCTCCAAAAGAAATAAAAATAAAATAAAAATAGAGTGTTTCTGCAGAGCAAAATAAACTATCAACAGAATAAAGAGACAACCTGCATATTGGAGGAAAAGAGTTGCAAACTATGCATCCGACAAAGGTCTAATATTCAGAATCTGTAAGGAACTCATACAATTTTACAAGCAAAATAAAACTCCATTTAAAAGTGGACAAAGGACGTGAACAGACACTTTTCAAAAGAAGACATACACATGGCCAATGAACATATGACAAAATGCTCAACATCACCAATCAGAGAATTACAAATCAAAACCACAATGACATACCATCTCCCACCAGTCAGAATGGCTATTATTAAAAAGTCAAAATATAACAGAGCGGTAAGGTTGCAGAGAAAAGGGAATGCTTATACACTGCTGGTGGGAATGTAAACTGGTTATTGTAGAAAGTAGTGTGATGATTTCACAAAGAACTTAAAACATAATTACCATTCAACCCAGCAATACCATTATTGAGTATATAACCAAAGGAATATAAGTAATTCTACCATAAAAACACATGCATGTGTATGTTCATCACAACACTATTTATAATACCAAAGACATGGAGTCAATCTAAATGCCCATTAATGGTAGACTGGATTAAAAAAAAAAAAGTATTACATATGCATAATGGAATACTATGTAGCCATAAAAAAGAATGAGATCATGTCCTTTGAAGCAGCACAGATGGAGCTGGAGGCCATTATCCTAAACAAACTAACAGAGGAACAGAAAACCAAATACTGCATGTTCTCACTTACTAGTGCATGCTAAACTTTGAGAACCTATGGACACAAAGAAGGAAATAGCCACTAGGGCCTCCTTGAGGGTGAAGGGTTGGAGGAGGACGAGGATCAAAAACTATCTATTGGGTAGTATGCTTATTACCTACGTGACAAAATAATGTGTTCCTCAAACCTCTACAACACAGAATTTGCTTGTATAACAAACCTGCCAGTATCCAAACAAGGGGTACTTATATAACATGTACCCCTGAACCTAAAATAAACATTAAAAAAAAACAACTGCACTAGGGCAGTGATTTTTGTCAAACTTGATCACCATTATTGTCTAATAATGGCATCAGACTATGTAATAAAATTTTTGTCACATAAGTACATAATTGAATATGTAAAAATTACTGATTGTTATATTTTAAGTTATAATATAGAAATCTTTAAAGCTAAGTGCATTTAGCAGCTCTCTAGGATATTACAGTTGAAATGGGGAGAGAAAACCATACTCTCCACCTATCCCAACAAGAAAAATTCGAGGAAAGTTCAAGAATGGAGGGGTTTGAAATCAAGGCTTATTTAAGGCATTGAAACCAAGTTAATGAGGGTTAGTTGGAAGCAGCAGGGTATTCTTCAGCTAGCTCTAGATATGTAATGAATCAACTTGAAAAAAGAGTAACTAAATCAAATGAACTTGTTTAGAAAAATTATAGGCCAGCATCATTCCCTTTCCATCTCTCAAAATTATTTATTTTATTTTTCTTTCATTTATAGTATCCACTTTTGTTGACAATCAGCTATAAATATTGGGATATATAATGACATCTCTATGGAGGAATCAACAAAATGGTGTAGGTTATGGTCAATCCGATTTCAATAATACAAAGGGCTTAAAGAGACATTAAATAAGTCAACAACTCTAACTCCTTGAAAATGGTGGGCATATAATATTTATATTACTTAGCTTAACAAATATTGGTGAAAGCTTAACTGTCTCTGCGCTTTAAAAATGTTTTGTTATTGACATAATGTATCTATTATTGAAGGTAATGCATGTGATAATTTTATTTTACCTTCTTTCAAAATATTATCATGTAAGTTATCTTTCCAAAGTACATCACTTAACCCTGTATTATACATTCTTTGGTTTCAAGCTATATGCTTATAAAATGTAATACTAATAATATGTACCTGGTAAGGATATTATGATAATTAAATGAATGAAGCAGTGCTTTTCATCCTTATTTTACTTCCTTTTATTGTATGAAGAACACTCTTCACAATTCCTATACCCTACGAAGGTAAATAATGAGGTAACTCATGACAGTTCTAGTCTAGGGGTTCAGCCTGGAGTCTCTGATTGTCCCAGGGCCCTCCTGGCTACCATGAGGTGGTACTGGAATTACTCACTTTAGAAACCCCTGAAACCCACTGGAGACACACATTTGGGAAAGTTTGAGATACTGCACGTAAAACTCTTAAAATTTAGTAATGAGTGTTCAAGTTATTACGAGGACTTTACAATAACCTTGTAAATGCAAAGCAGGGCACATACTATCACCATTTTGCAAATGAGGGTCACAGGGCTTTGGCAGATGTGTGGCACAGAAAGAAAGTTCTTTTCAGGACATAGACCATTTTTAAGCAGGACTAAGTCTCAGAACTTCCCCTCCCCAGCCTTTACCCAAAGCAAGCCAAGAGAGACATATAAGAATTATGCGGGAGGAGCAAATGGAAGTTTATACATGATATTTCAATATATACTCCCAGTTGAGAATTACTTCAGCCATTTAGAATGTCTGCTGTCCCTTCTCATGGTTGTAGACACTGTGTTACAAAATGTAGAGATGCAAAGGACCTTGATACTATAGGAATGTTTGTCAATGACATTTATTCTTGGTATAGTGATATACTGGAAACTGTGAATAATGTTAAATATGTTAAGCACAGAGACTGAAATTTTAGTCATAAAATATGATTATATGATTTCAAGAAGCATTTACCTATAATTTGGTCATGTTGTTTTATTCTCTTTCTCCTCTGGAGAAGAATCTTTTAAAGTTGATCCAGCATTTTTCTTAAATCAGAAGGTGATACAAATTGTATCACATCAATTTCTTAGGTTTCTTGAACTAGAACATATCAAAGTACACAAAATCCAAGGTGATTTGCTCCAAGGACAATAATTTATCTGTGTTCATATATACATACACCAAAAGAAAACACAAAAGAAAATAGCATGCTAAATATTCAGTAAATTATAAATTACTAAGATATTTAGCAAAAATTGAGAAGACTTACAAAAATTAGTTGAATTATGACTTAGCTACCATACCCTCAGGTTTAAAAATTTTATGAGTTTTTTAAAAAAATACTCCCAGGCCTTCATCTTCTTAAATATTTCATGGCATTACATAAAACATGATCATTTTATGAAGGCATTAGTTGAACAGTTATTTCTGTTGAATATGTGTATTTTTCATTATTTCCATTAAGGTAATCAGAATTACATAAATAATAAATCATTATTTTGCTAAATAAAATTAGATACTGCACAATGAAAGACTGAAAAACAACAAACAAAACAAGAATAAAATGGATAAATAATAAGATATATTATGGTGACAGACATTTATGGAAATGAAATAAAATGCTTCTCAAATAGTAATTTACCGAAATATTCCTTCTGCTTATTTTAAAAACTGTAACATTAGAAGAAAGTTGTAATATGATTTGTTTTTAATAGAAGACTTTAAATGTATAAAATGTTCAAATGGATATTTCTGATTTATATAGAAGAGGGAAGAAACGTGGGGTTTGAAGCTTGGCATATTTCTGGATTCCTTCATTGCCTTTACATTTAAACAGCTAAATGGTTGTTTGGTGATAAAAAAGAAGTCTTGATAGTGAATATGAATGCTTACTAAAATGAAATGCACAGTGATTACAATAAAATTAGGCTCCCCAAAGAGATAATCACGTAAAGCTCAGACGCAGAAAACCTTTAGCACTATTTATAACGGAAACAGCTGGCGGTCCCCAGATGTTCCACAACTTCCCTCTAGAAGGGAATACCACGCATAACTCAGGGGACCATTATTAGAAAACACGATTTGAGTATTTTTCCCCTTGAATGACTATTGATTGGAATAATGCAGAAACATATTCTACACAGTTTAACTCAATTAAAAACTCTCTTGTGTACTAAATATGTGCACAATTCTGTGTTTCATAATGGGGGAAATGTAGAAATGAATAAGACATTATGTTGAAACTAATTTTTTGTTGCTGAATTTGCAAGATACTCAAGTAGGCTGTATATAAGTAGTAGAGAAAAAAGAAAGAGCAAGTATTGCCTGTTTTTGAGAAGTTTAAATAAAACCACATGCCCTGGTTGATTATCTCATCATAACCAATGGCTGATTTAGTTTAGATTCCTGATATAAAATGAAATATACACCCCAGGAATGTTTAATATTTTATTTACTTCCAAGCAAAAATTACCTTTTATGGTTTGGTCCTTTAAATAAACTACTTTCATTCATATAGTACCTCAAACTTGGTTATACTGAGAAGAAGTATTAATAACATGATAGTTTTAAAAGTATTGATTTATTTTCTGAATAATTCTAAGTACTTTGCAGTAGAATTGAATAAATATATTATTTTTCTAAATATCTTAATTCAACATCATTTTCCAAGTTTTAGTCTTCATCTGTTAGTCATATATAGTGCCAGTAGTGTGCATGTTAGCTAATTCTTACATATTATTAGGCCTGAAAAGACGAAAAAGATGGATAATCCTGAACATTTTTCTACTAGTTGTCAGGTAGGGACTTCTTATCAAAATATCTGTGTAGGTATTGATCACAATTAAGGGAAGTTTTTTCATGAAAATACTTCTGTCATAGGTCCCACTCATTAAGTTTCTATAATAAAACTGCAATTGCTCACTTGTGGATTATGAATTATATAATGTGACATCTATTTAAGAATAAACTTTGGTCAGTATATTTACAAGTATATATCTGTCTATACCTGCATCTGATTCTAAGTATAATAATCTCTCCCACTGCCTAAGATGATGTTAAAGAAGAGGGAGAACTGAAAATATGTGTGAGGTGGAACTCAGAGAATGTTCAAAGGCAAATTATTCTACTACTGTGCAAACTCATTTGCAAGGCAGTGGCCCAAAATATTTAAAAGCTGGGAGTCATCTGTATGAGCAAATGAGAAGAATGTAAACTCCACCTGGGTGGGGGGTGAGAGTTTGATTGCTGGTTCTGAGAGCTCTAGTTAAACGAAAAACAAAAACAAACAAACAAACAAAAAACTAAAACTAACACAAGCCACTCCAAGATGAAGCAGTTCCATGAATGCTAAGTCCGAGTCGTGCACCTACAACTTGTTTATCTGTTTACCTGTCCATGAATCTAGCTTCCAGACTGTCCACACCATCTGTGGGAGTTTCCTAATTTCATGAACACTAAGCAAGTCAATGGACACATAAGGGATCAAGTCCCTTTTATAAAAAGGAAAGTAATAAACACCTTGTAAGGATGTTGCAGTCTCCCACTCTTATTTCCACCAACTAAGTTTTCTTTAGTTTGGGTAAAACAACCTGCAAGCCAGAATGTAGGGAAACCTAAATTTGGGTTTCAAAAATCAAATTCAAGACATGGTTAAACATAGAAAAGATTAGAGCTAGAAAAGTGTACAGCTTCTTCTGCCCTGACGCAACTGTCCAGAAAGTTCCTGAAATCTCCTCATTCTTTCATTCTACGTATCTAAGAACTCTAAGTCATCAGGGGACAGAAAGGAGATGAGACATGACCAGTGAGCTTTAGGACTTCCCATTCTAGCTTAGAACTCAGGGCTGGAGGCAGAAGCTACAAATATTTATCCCAAAGAAGATTCAGTCTCTGTTTATAGTCTCAAACTGACAATAGTATGCACATATAAAAACCTGTCTCTCTTTTTATATTAAATATATTATACATACATAATATATATTATTATTATATATATACATAATATATATTATTATTATATATATACATAATATATATTATTATGTATGTAAATATATATCTTTGTGGTCATAGATCTCTCTATATAAGCACTTTCTTTAGAAACTTGAGTACATACATACACACAATCATATTGAATCTTCTCTTTACCTGATTTCTGATTAATATTTATAGTACACAGAGACTTGAGGTATATACTTTCGTACTCATATCTTCTTGCTTCTGGAAACTTAAAGGCAGTAGTATTCAGAGAACTGATGTCACTGTGGGCTCTACAGAAAAATATTTTCCCTTTCAAGAGATAAAAATATCAGACTTAACTACAAATGAGCTGAGAAAAGCATTTCATAAACTGTTTTTTTTTTTATATATATACTTCCTAAAGTTTGTTTTAGTGAATCAAATTCGTTGCTTTAGACTTGCAGTAATGTGGGCAGGGAGGCACTGTTTCTTTTGTAAATACTAACTAGCCTACTTCCATGTGCTTTATAAGGGAAGCTAATTCTAATTTTAAAATAAAAGTGATGACACCATGAACCCAAAAGAAAACAAAAGAAAGGCTTCACAAAACCTCAGATGTACCATACACACAGAAAATTTTAGTGTTACATTACCATGATTTGCATTTAAAGTCTCATATATCCTATCATTATTCGTAGACTCATATGGCCAATTCATAAAAGTACATTGGAAAGTATATAGAAAAAGCTATGTAGGAAGAAAAAAATCACTCATAGGTAAATTGTAATTACTATCCTGACTTTTGGGCAGTGGAATCTTTTTGCAGGCACTGGAGCAGATCACCAGTGCGAACTCATTGTCCTTGTGAACTGGAAAGGATGGTGTTGTTTGGATGAGTTACTGAAGGGAAGTTTGTGAAAGGACAGATAACCTGGTACCTGGGTCGTGCTGGGTAAGCTCACATTTTCTTTATAAAACAGCCTCCCTGAAAAAAAAAAAAAAAAAAGAATTTCCCTTTTTACTTGTCTGGCAGAGGCTAAAATCATACTTCTTTTTAAGTACTATATGATTTATTTATTAACCTAAGTCATTTCCCTCTTTTTATTGCAAAAGTGATTCCAACAGGCACTTCATGGTCTAGCTCTCCTTTCTTCAGTTTTGTTTACTTACTTCAAATGAAGTGTGTAACAATGTGAATTCTTTTTTTTTTTTTTTTTTTTTTTTTTTTTTGAGATAGGGTCTCACTCTGTTGCTCAGACTGGAGTGCAGTGGTGCGATCTCAGCTCACCGGAAGCTCCTCCTCCCAGGCTCAAGCGATTCTCCTGCCTCAGCCTGTGAGTAGCTGGGAACAATGTGGATTCTTTAGAGGCCAGTTCTTAGGAAGATGAGGAGAGTTTAGATCCTAAATACATTTGCAGTACCTGAGACATCTGTTCTTCCCTTTTATTGCTGAAATTCAGACTAGACCCGAGACCTTGTTTCTATGGATGCAGCAGTTGTTGTCAGAGTTATTTCAACTACAAACAGACTTTTCAATTCTCATGCTTTTGTGCAAGCTTCATACTTTTAAGCCTTATCTTGAGCTTTTCTTCTTTGGTCTTTGATCTTATGCCAGGAAAATCTTAAAAGGCAAAGTGAATTTGTGGCGTTTGCTCATTTTTAACTTTGCAATTCCAAGACAGAAACATCGAGAAGCATCAAAAACCTTTACCCTGGCTAAAGTGGCAGTCACCAACTGCAGAAACACATGCAATATGAGCTTACTTTCCTTATGATTGCATATGTGTGTGCGCATTTCTGATGTCATGTCTATATTTCTACTGGTGGAAACTTTAAAACTGGAAGATAATGTGGAGGCAGAGAAAGAAACTGCTACTTTTAAAAGACAAGAGTTGCAAATTTTAGCTCGTGCAAATTTTTGAAGGAGGCAAGTGCTGATGATGCTTTTTTGATGTAAAGTTTCTATAGAAGCAACAAAATATATTTTATATAAAGGAAACCCTTCTACAACTTCTTTTGATAATGTTTTAAAATTGTTACTGAAAGTGTTAGGAATAACAAAGAATATCAGTTGGATATATCATACCCAACTTAACACAACAAGTGTAGCTGGGAATGAGGTAAGTTGGAAGTAGCACTGTTTTTTTGTTTGTTTATTTTTGTTTTGCTTTTGTACATGCCATTTGGATCTTTTTTCCCCTTCTCCACCTTTCAGAGATGGTAAAGGAGTTAGACAGTATATTTAGTCATAAGAAAATTTTTTAAGTTGAAACTTAAATAAATTTAGTACTTTCAATCTTTTTCAAGAATAAGTCAAACCTGAGTTCTGAGGTGTGCAAAGAAAAAGCAGGATCCTGTCAGGAATGGTATCCGATTTCAAATTCTTACTTAGTCTGTGAGTTGCCCAGCCTGATAGCAGGCAGTCACCTGCTTCTGTGGGAATCTGTAGGATTCTGAGAAACTTCTCATTGGCCTCATACTTGTCAGTTCTCACTGGGGAATAGTTCAATTCCGGTCTTCACTTCTTTAGCAGTCTTATTCAGAGAAGAAAAAGAAAATAGGGGCTATAAAATGCAGTATCTTAAGGAAGAAGAAAAATAAGAGGATGCTTTAGTTTCAAGAGAAGTAATTCAAATAGATACTTGATTGAGTTATTTCTACAGAGCTCAGTAAGCGGATATTCTTAAGTACAAGACAACTGGAACTGGTTTTAAAGTGCAGCATAAGAGAATTGAATGAGAATGATCTAACAGCAAGGATAACACACAGGCAAAAACAAAGCTTTGGAGTAATTGCCCCAGTAGAGGAGATAATGTGATATTCATTTATTTAAAAAGGTCACTTGCTGACTCTTTAAGACCTTTTGAACCTGTCTCTGTGTTACAGCTTGGGGCTAATCTCCGGACATTTTTCATTTGTTGATTTTCTTCTGTAGAATATAGAAGTTCTGTTAGCCACTTGAGCTATAATCCAAGTCATGATGTTACAAACTAAAAAGGTTAAATTAACTATATTTTAGTGCATTTCCTTAGTGAATTTCACCCAGCCCATGTTTTCTTGTCTCCTATAGCAGAATTAAATATTCTCAGCCACTGGAATAATGCATGTTACACCTGTGATGAGGATGAGCAAAAATTGAGAGATATTAGAAGGCTCGCCCAATGCAATAACATTCTACAAAACGTTGGTGTAATTTGTGCATGTGTGCATGCTAAATGTCATATAAGACCGTGAGACCTACTTTGGGTTATATGAATTTTATTTCATGATTTTTAAGGCTCCCAGAAAAAGCCAAAGCTGCCAAACTGTCAACATTTAGTCAAATCCAGGGGCAGGAATGGGGGATGGCAATTTGTTTGTATGATCAAATGTGGTCACAGAAATCCTCAAGTCTTGTTCCCCAATCTTACACATGAGGACAGTTGGAGCTCAAGATAGTGAGGTAAATGGCCTATTATCACAGAGATATTTACTGGTAGACAGGTGACAAGTGTCCATCTTCCTAAATTCAGAGTATTGTCTTTTATACTATCTCACAGCTCCCCTCAAAGAAGAAGGCACAATAATTTAAGAACATGTTTCTTTATGTAGAATATCATAAAGAGCTTCCACGGATTAAAGGTACAAAGTATGTCCCAAATTAATAATTTTCACGGAGAAAAAAATCAGTTGAATTTTTTTAGATCTGGATAAGGAAAAGATTTTTTGTCTTTTTAAAAAAATGTTTTCCTGTGAATTTCCCTTTTGAGGAATACAGACAAGTGACAGAGATAGGCTTGCTTGTGAAACCTGAAGCCAGTCCTCAGAATGTCATTGCATTGGGTCGGCCTTAAAACACCTTTCAATTTTTGTTCATCCTTTTCACAGGTGGAACATGCATTTATTTTATTGTTTGAGAATATTTAATTATGCTGTAGAAGACAAGAAGACATGGGCTGGATGAAACTCATAAAATGTGTTAAGTATAAATAAGTAATAGATAGAGTACCAAGAGATAATTTATAATCATGAGTCACTATGAATTATACATGAAGCACCTGAACATTAAATATTTGTGATATAAAAAGCATATAAGAAACACTTTTCTGGGTACAGTAAGTATATATGAACACTCAATATGCAAGAGTTCTTAATTTAGCCACTCGTTGGTGACATCATCTTGGTTCCATGTGTCCTCTACCAAGGAAACATGAATAAAACCCATGGCTATTTATTAGGTTAATCAGTGAGCTACAGATATGGCCAGGCATACTTGTCCCTTTGTCTTGCCAATGTGTATCATTGGTCCAGGGCACCTATAATTCATGGACAGTTTTACTCAATATCTCAACTCTGATTTTCTTAGCCACACCAGTGGGGTGATTGGGAGGCTGATTTGGCAGAGAGAGAGAACAGAGAATATGAAGATAATGTTCAGTGTTCAGGATTCAAGTAATATGCTTGCACCCTGTCTTAACCGTGTTGACTTACTTTATCTCCTTTTTCTTACATCATCTTTTGCTTCTTATCGTGTGTTTTAAATTTCTTTAATAAGCCATGTGATTTGAACATTTTAATTTGGTCTATGAACTCTTCCGTTCCTTTACTTCTAGAATGCTATATTAGTTTCTGTTGCTGCTATATCAAGTTACCACACATTTTAGAGCTTTAACACAATACAAAATTATTATCTTACAATTCTAAAAGTCAGAGCCCAAAATGGGGCTCACTGACCTAAAGTTGAGGTGCCAACAGGGCTGTGTTATTTTTTGGCAGTTTTAGGGAAGCATCTCTTTTCTTGCTTTGTCCATCTTCTACAGCCTGCTCTCCTTCCTTGGCCAGTAGCCACCTCCATTTCCAAAGCCATTAATAGCAGGTTAGGTCTTTCTCAAAACACGCTCTCTCGTTCTGACCTTTCTCTCTCCATCTTCCCCATTGAATCACCCTTGTGATTACATTGAGCCCACTTGGGTAATAGAGTATAATCTCTTTAAAACAAGAGACTAGCAAACTCAATTCTAACTGCAAGCTCAGTCCTCCCTTGCCATGTAACTATATACGATATCTGGACATGGATTTGAATATGGACATTTTTGGAGGCTATTATTCATTCTGTCTACCACAGATAGCTTCCTGGGTGGCGTATCTGGAAGCTAGCATTGCATCGAGACAATTTTTTCACCTTATTACTGGTCTTATTAATTTAACAATCTTTCATTCATTTAATATTAAATTGCTACCATGTGCGTTGCTGGGCTAAGAAATCCACTTCTCAAGGCCATCCTTCCTTAGCCTCCAAACAAAACCAGAATGCTTAGAGCCTTATTGTGCCCTTTTCACTCATACTTCAGGTCATCACAGAGCTATAGGTGAAAAATTAAACTCCCATAGTGATTGGAATTATTTACTCAAAACATGAATGACTATCCTGGTTTGCCTGTGACTGAGAGGTTTCTCATAATGACCTTCAGTACTAAAACCAAGGCAGTCCTGGGTAAACTGGGGCATCAAACCTCTCTTTAGCCTTCCTGCCCATCCATTCAGTGGCTGCTATCAGCTCCCGGAATTAGAGACAATTTTACTCTGGTTGTCAGTGTTGGTCAATAAATCAAAAAACCATGGCTCAGAGGCTTAAATATTTATGTGCCTGTGAGCATATCACATAGTCTTTAGCTGTTCCTATATTTGCCGAGCAGAAGAAAAATGTGTTTGAACAGATCATTACAAAATTTTCTTCCCATTCCAAAACAAGATGATGTTTTTATTTTTGGTAAAATTATTACTAGGCACTGAAGAAAGTTACAAACAAGTTTAACGTTAGGGCTGTTGTTCTCCTGTTAACAGATTTCTGACTGGCCATGGACAGAATAGCCATATAAGGGCCCCCTTTGAGTTTTGACTATTTACACAGAAAGTACTTTGGCTTTTTATGGAGTCTTTCCAGATCCAAGCAAATATTTAAAGTTTGGGGCATGTAAAGCTTTTAAAAAGAGTGAGCAAGCATATAATTAGGCTTGAGTTTTTTTTCACGGCCCAAGGCAAGGCTTATTCCAATATGTTCCAAAGTTCTGTAAGTAATTATAACATGTTTGCACGTGCATTTGTGGTAACATGGATGTTTTTTAAACATTTCTTTTTTGCTATATCACAAATGGAAATACAACTCCCTGATTCAACAGAATATTCTAGAAAGCAGATATATTTAGATGTAACTAAAAGATAATAAAACTATATTCTTTAGCTGTACATGGATAAAGAAGGGGTTTGAACAAAACACAATTGATCATTAATGCTTGCACAGTATGAAATTAGACTGTGTAGAGTTTGAGATGGAGGTGAAAAAGAAGAGTATTTAAATACAGCTGAGGGGAGTCCTATTACCTCCTTTAGGAATGCACATCCTTCAGGAAGGGAGTTTGAGAAATGAAGTAAGACTTTGTGGCTACTTATAGTTGTTAGGAAGATAGCCCTTTGTTTGTGTTACCTGTTTAACTCCTGCCTACTGTGTACATCCTAATTCCTGGGACTCCCCACCCCCCCAGCCAAAACCAGGTATCCCAAACAGCTCCCAGAGGAGACACAGAAGTCTGCTTTCTTTTAGGATATCCCATTATCAGCTAACTTAAATTCCTATGGCAAGGCATTCAGAAGGGTGGCTTATCACTAAACAATGTATTTGCTCTCCTTAAGCTTGCCTACACTGCAGTGCATGTGTGAGAGTCCCTGGCCATCCCTATAAACAGGGGCAGGAAGTCTGGGCTAAGATCCAAAAGGTTGTTTACAATTTTTGTTTTGTTTGCGTTTTCTCCCATATAATACCAATAGGAGAATAGGCAAAAATGAAGATGGAAAGATCCACGAAGCACTCGAGTTTGGTTTGTAAGAAAAGATTCCCTATTTTAGCCCTGTTGCCTAGGGCTCATCTCTCTTACCTATAATGGGGAGAGTTGGAAAATATAAATGGAACTTTCTGCCATTTGTTCCCCTGTTGCTTATTCATTTCTTCTGAACTTCGGTAATTAAGAACTGGCCTTCACAGTGACTTGCTTTATATTTACTTACTTATTTTAAACCTTGCTCTTTGTTTTTGATTGTCTCCTGCTTACAGTATGGCAACATGTGGGAAAATGGGCCTTTAGAACTTAGACAAAATTGCCATATCAAAAAAGAAAATGGATAGATGTTTCCAGATAAGACTGGGACCTTCACAACACACAGCATAATCAAATAGATGCAGGAACAAGCACACTTGATCCACAGATAAAAACTGCCACTAAGCTTGGGGTTTTGACATGTGTGGTCAGAATGAGTTTCACCAATGGGTGTCAAATTTAAGACCCTTTGAGGACTGAGAGCCTCATATGTTTCCTGTATACTTACTTAGTCCCCACTTTGGGCCCTCTATCTTTAGCACTCAGATATTCTGCTTTACTGTATCTATGTTGGCCTCATCTTATGTTATTTTGTTTTTGCTTAAGACATGGTTGAGATTTATCCAGTCCATTCGTTTTGTGTTATACATAATTGAATATTTGCAACTAATATAGCAAATGCATATTATGTTTCACTAGAAAATATGTATGAAGTATATGATCATTTTTTTCTGTAATGTAAATGTGTGGAGCATACTTCCATGTCTTTATTTATTAATGATCTTATTTTACAAGTTTTCTCTGATTTTGTTAAAGTAGTAGTTGGATTATATAAATACTTATAGTATTGTTAAACAAAAAAATTTAAAATTATGAAAAGAACATGTATTTTGCTATCTTTTTATTATGCTTAGATGAATAATTGCAGTCCATTCTCATTCATTCAACACATATTTTTTGAGGGCCTAAAATCACAATCTACTGATAAAGACAGTAAATGGTAACAAAGACATGTATAACCACAATCTGTAGTACACATTGTAACACAAGTGGGAAGATTCCAACTTCAGAAAAATGTGTTGGTTATGGATGAGGGGATGAAGAGGTACCCTGAAGAAGGCCTTATAAGAAGGTAGCATTTGACCTGAAAAGAAGAGTCAGCAACACAAAGAGATGGGAAAAGAACATTTTAATTTTAAATTCAAACAGCTGGAAACATAAATATTTAAGTCTGTGTGGTCTAATAACTGTCATGGCGAAATAAGATGTGGAATATTTGCATCTAATGCTCTCTGTATCCTTCACTAACCCAAACATCATTTGGAGTTTGTCTAGCCAGAGCTCAGATTTATTCTTGTTGTCAAATGAGACTTAGCAAGTTTCCTTCTAAACCAGATGACTACCTTCAAATCTGGATCCTTCCTATTCACTGTCTCGTGAACAGGTAAATCGTGTGAGAACATTTCACTGTTAGTGTTGCAGGGAAACAAGCCTATCTTCACTTTTAAGAAGTGTAACAGGGACAACTGTCCAACCCACATGACTGTGGTGCTCATTTATAAATGAGAACAGTGGGATGAGAGAATGGTATGGGGAGGAAGAAACAATACCCCTTTTCATACAGAATATGAAGTCTATTATATTTTACTTAGAGGTTCAAAAAAGAAAGGCATCATCAAAACCTGGTGCCAAAATATGCCTGATTATGTGGCCATCCCCAGGCAAAATTTAAAATAGAAATGAGGGAGTTTAGCTCAGAAGGCTTAATTGATTAAGTAATTAATTTTCAATGAACTATAGATTTCTCATTGTGAGCAAATAACAGTGTTGTTGTATTTTGTTCATATTTGAATGACAAACCATATTAAAACTTGCCTGAGTAAAAATCTTAATACACCAGGCTTTGTACCATTAAAGTCTGGAAGGGTAAAGATGATACTTTTGGCCTTTATTCCAATTACTCTAACTTTAATTTAATTTCATGAAATAGAACTATATATAGCTTAGAATGACAAATGCAACTACTTCTATTTGAACATAAGTTTCTGACACTCTATATGCTTACAGGGGGTGGCCAGCCTTGACAACACTAACCCTGTAGTCAGTGGTCTTGTGGTCTCATGTTGTTTCCTTGGCAACCAGGAATAATTGAACTTTGTGTTTTGCAGAGAAGTCTGCAAAGGAATATGAATCTGATATCTGGAGATTAAATTTTGTTACAAGGCTCTGTCAATGAAATTTCTATCTGCTGAGAACTGGTAAGGAGCTAACACTGTTATGGCTACAATGGGAGAATCAAATAATTACAAATGGGAGAACCATAGAATTACACAAACTCCTTCTGGGCTCTAAAGAACGGATATAAAAATCAGAAATTTATTTTTAGGAGTATATGTCTAAAACCTAAAGATCTCAAAATCTCACATTCTCAGTCTCAGATAACCAAATGTTTACTTACCTTCTTTTTTCTTACAAATTCCATAATTTCTCCACTGATATAGGAATAGGGGTAATAAATGATAACCATTTTAAGGTTACATATGAGGAAAACGTGTGTAGGGAGCATCTAGCTTTAAAGGTGGACTTTAGAACTCTGAAATCACATAGAAGGAAAACTCATGGAGGCTATTGGAACCAGACTGTATGAACTGAGGGCATTTTGAGATCTACTGAGTAGTCCCATGTTATGAAGTACTTATGGTTCTCCCACAAAGCTACCACTGACGTTAAAAATAAAGCAAGCATTGGTGTCACCACAATGATAAAGCTAGGGTGACTCATTTCTAACATAGCTATCTAAAGACTGGGTTCTTGTTGATGTCCGACTAAGGGAAGTCACTTAAATATGGGCAAGAGCAAATCCCAGCCATGGAATTTTGCAATAGTTCTGAGATATGAGACTTACAATTTGGTTTCGGGTCTGGGAGGAGAAAGTCATGAAACTGTTACAGAGTAATATTAAATCGTATGATAAAACATCAACTGTAATAAAATCGCATCAAAATGTGTTTTCCAGAATAAAGATTTTAGAAGCATATTTCAAATACCTTGCTTTTCAAATTAATACCTAGTTGCACTGCGTATCTACTGAAATATGCATGTACTTGCTACAGGTTATTTTTTACATAGAAATTTATATTCATCCAGTTTGCTTTGTAACCCAAATATCTGTGGATTAGATAGCCACTATCCACCAAATGATGAGATCTCACTTTCTTTTCTTAGCCCCTACCTGACCCTTCCCTGGACAAGGGCAGCTTTCCTGTAGAACATTTGGTTTAAATGGGGTTTGTCTCCCTCCTAATCTGGAGTAGGGTGTGCTGCAATCTGTTCTCCCCTGACACCAGGCTCTCCCTGATCAATCCATGGTTTCTGCCTAGAACTACAGAATTAACATTGTCCCTTCAACAATACTTTTGCTACTACATAAACTTCTAATACTGGGTTTTAATGCATAACATGATTAATGGAAATTTTGAGCATAACCACAGGGAATTACAACAGTGTGGGGAGAGTAGACCTGGAAATGAGATGTTAAGATTATATTTCTAGATTCTAAGAATAGAAGATGAAAGAAACTCAAACTCCATCTCTTGGTTTCCCTCTAGGGAACATCCCAATTCCTGACTTTGATTTCTTTTCTTGTAGTCATCCTAAGAGAGCCTACTTTCTTCTATTTGCAGTGAAAATGTGTGCCTCTTTACAAAAATCCCACTGGCTATACACTTCCCCAAGACATTCCTGCCAGGGCATTATCCTTCCACCAGGATAATACTCCATGGCTGTCTATTTGCAATATCTGAGTTATGTAACTGCAATAATAGCATGCAGGTTTTGGTAGTAGTTTGAGGAAAAGAGAGGCAGTTGGATGAGTTGCTTCACGGCAAACAGGTGTTTAAAATGGGTGTCAGGGCCAGGCGTGGTGGCTCATGCCTGTAATCCCAGCAATTTGGGGGGCTAAGGCAGGCCTGTACTTCAGCTCAGGAGTTCAAGACCAGCCCAGGCAACATGCCTAAACTCCGTATCTAGAAAAAAATACAGAAAATTAGATGGGAGTGGTGGCGAGTGGCTGTAGTCCTAGCTAAGTGGAAGGCTGAAGTGGGAGAATTGCCTGAGCCCAGGGAGATCAAGGTTCCAGTGAGCAGTGATGGCACCATTGTACTCCAGCCTAGGCAACAGGGAGATACCCTGTTTCAAAATAATAAAATTAAATTAAGTGGGTTTCAGGGCCCCTGGATTTCCCCTCCCATTCCCATCCAAGTTTGGGATTCTGTTACTCTGTCCTGCTAGGAAATTACTCTTAGACAAAAAACACACTCATATATACACAAACACTCAAACACATGCATTCTTAAAAAATACACATCTCAAAGAAAAAATGGTATCAGTTTAAGATCAAATCAGTTTAAGATCAATTATAACTTCCACTATGGGAGCAGATAGTGTTAAAATTTGTATTGCCTTTGGGACGATGGCCCTTGACACAGTGGTTTCTTTGTCCTCTTTTCTCTCGTTTTTAGCTTCCAGACTCTGCCTGTGGAGAAAATTTCTTATAAGGCACAAGCAAATTCATATTTAAAGAAACAAAAAAGCAGCTTTTCTTTCTTTATCATAAATTTAATGTGAAGACCGTTCATTATGTTCCAAATGTTGATTATGGGAAGCTCTGTTTATTCCAGATGAGGTAGTTTGATGCTATTTCATCCCCATCACATCGGAGAGACAGCAGGCCCCTTTCAGAGCTCTACGGTCTGGATTTGCATGACATGGGAAAATTTTATCTGACTGATATTGACTTTGCTCCCTCTCTGAGACTGTGTCAGGAATTTATGAAAAATATTGACTTAGTTTACGATCCCAGTTTGGTGTTTGAAACCAGAGGGTTCCTGGCTGGCTTCCTTGGACTACCTGGTATTTTCCATATGAAGTCATTTGGAGGAGTTCAAATTGATCTAAACCATGAAGAAACTCCCCAGAGGGAAAATTCTCCAGAGCCATATATAAAATTTACACAATATTTGGAGCACTTTTGGCTTCCCTTTGAAATACACACACATACACACGTATACATATATATATATAAATATATATATAATATATATATATATATTTTTTTTTGAGATGGAGTCTCACTCTGTCACCTAGGCTGGAGTGCAGTGGTGCAATCTTGGCTCACTGCAACCTCCATCTCCCGGGTTCAAGGAATTCTTCTGCCTCAGCATCCTGAGTAGCTGGAACTACAGGCGCATGCCACCACGCCTGGCTAAGTTTTTTGTTTGTTTGTTTGTTTGTTTGTTTGTTTTTTAGTAGAGACGGGGTTTCACCGTGTTAGCCAGGATGGTCTCAATCTCCTGACCTCGTTATTCACCCGCCTCAGCCTCCCAAAGTGTGGGGATTACAGGTGTGACCCACTGCACCAGGCCTGTTATTTTTTTAAATATGTAACCATGAGATCGCCCAATCTTGCTATGCCTGTGGCTACAAATAAGACGTATATAAATTTATACCACGTTACAATGGTTCCATACTCAACATTCTTCAGGTAAGATACTTCGTCCTTCAGAATAAATCCTACTTACATCAGGAAATTCTACTCCCAACCCCCCACCCCCCAAAAAAATGTGTCACTTATGCCAGTGAGTCAGATGTAATTACCATACGAAGACCTGCCAAGTCTATCTTTTCTAATCTGGCTGCTCCTTCTAAGCAAGTCCAGTTACCTGCAAAGCTGTTACAAGGAAACTTACTGCACTCCCTACTGAAGGTGACTCACCATGAGCATCTTTGTTTCTGCCATGGGCTGCCATCTCCCATTAACCTCCAGTTCTTCGTGTAGAAAGCAGCCGTTGAGATCAGTGCAATGGAGGGAGAATGTCCTATTTCATGACATTGCAGCAGTGACTCACAATGACCCTCCTGGAAACAATTTTTAAAACTTTTATCAGTGTCCTAGAATATCATGATATTTTATAAATATATCACTATTAGGGCCAGATGTGGTGGATCACAGCTGTAATTTGAGCACTTTGGGAGGCCAAGGTGGGCAGATCATGAGGTCAGGAGATTGAGACCGTCCTGGTTAACACGGTGAAACCCTGTCTCTACTAAAAATTCAAAAAATTAGCTGGCTTGGTGGTGGGTGCCGGTAGTCCCAGCTACCCCTGAGGCTGAGGCAGGAGAATGGCGTGAACCCGGGAGACGGAGCTTGCAGTGAGCCGAGATCGCGCCACGGAACTCCAGCCTGGGCAACAAGCGAGACTCAGTCTCAAAAAAAAAAAAAAAATATATATATATATATATATATATATATATATATAACTATTAGTTTCTGGATTTAACCTCTCTAACCTAATGGTTCACAGGAATAAACACTGGCATCAGTTTCATCACTGTTTTTCTCTTCTCTGCTTTTGTTTCCACTTTGTTTCTCCTGAATGTGAAAAAGAAAAGTGACCATACACTTGAAAGCCAATGGTATGGGGTGCTGTGTGCATATATATATATATATATGTGTGTATGCACTCCTGAGCCAGAACAGCCACACTAGCAGCATCTAAGCACCTCCACTCAACCAGTTAAACCTACTCTGCACAGTTTAACCATCATCCTGGGGGTTTGTGAGAAGCAGTATTATGTCTAATAAATACTGGCCATAAACCGAAGTAAGATTGATGGTTGTAATCTGCCTCTTCGCTTGCCTTTTCTTGCCTATGTTTGGTAATTTTGATCTTATCCACTTCTCTCTGTTCTTTTCCCTCAGCTTCTTGGTTGCAGGCATTGGGAAACTCTGTCTTTCTTCCTTCCCACAACCTGGTCTTATTTACACTTACTGAGGTCCCTCACTATTATCTTATCTATCATCCTCTCCAGAGATTTTAAGGTGGCTCAGGATGGATCATTCTATTTGATCTTTGGATATTTTCTCTATTTCTCTTTAGTCTTCCTGAAATTCTGATAGGTTGCTAATCATGCTCCCAGGATTATGGTCCAGAATGGCTGTCATGTTGCTTACATAAGGTAACTATATTGAAAGCCACGTCTAGATTTTTATACTTTCAAGTTCTAGCAAGGGTAAACACTTGCCAACCTTAGCTTTCTGTGTTCATCATCTAGGCATAAGCGTGATGCGGACACTGACTATTGAATTCTACCTGTGAGAGTTGCAGATACCGGAATGAAATCACTGTTTTTCCAAATCCAAACAACCCAGAGCTGGGAGAACACAAAAGAGGAGTGTTCGTGCTTGCATATCTGGGATAAAGACTGCTTCAAGGACTATTGAAAATAAGGCATAAGAATTTCTTCTTTAGGAGTGCAGCAATTCAGATAAGATGCTCTCGAAAGAACACCTGCCCACTAATGGCATCTCTGCCAATGAACTCATGCCAATTATTGCTTTCAGTCTCTAAAACCAAGAACTCTGTTTCCAAGCAACTTATGAGAACTTCTCCTTTGCCAATAGAAGTTTCCCTTTACTCTCCCCTTTTCAGATGTATATGTGACTTGCCATAGCTGTGCATATGGGGTTATAATCCACTTTTCTAATTCCTGAATAAATTAAACATATTTGGAACACTTCTCTCTAATTTTTTTGATTGGCATACCCTAGAACAAAAATAAGCTGTTTCTATATTAGATAAGAAGATTACTGCTTCTGTATTTTTACAACTATGAGGTTGTATTTGCAAGAAAGGTATCATAGTTATTTTTATATAAGATGGATCAAAGATTAAATGAAGCTAAGATGCACTTGAGAGACTGTAGAATCCACTGAGTAGCAGAAAAGTCTATTTATCTTTTTCTTCTTTAGCTATCTCAAAAGTACAAAAAGTTTATGCCTCTTTGCTCAAACCTAGTAGTCAATATCATACGAAAGGATTTTGTGGATATAATTCATGTCCCTGAATTATGACATTAATCCTCTAGGTGCATATAGACTAAGAATAAAATCAAGGGATTAAAAGATCAACTATACAAGTTTTACACATAAATATAATATAAACTCATAAACAAAGTGTATAAAATCAAAATATTAATTATATAAACCAAATCTATTTGATCCCCAGTAGAATGGAGTAAATAAAAAGATACATAAAACCACATGATGGTACATAAATTTCATCCCAGATATTTTATTGAGAATGAAGAAGAAAGATATATAGCCTAAAATGTAGATTTTTGTAGCATGCTTTGAACAAGTAGAAAGGAAAGGAAAAGATAATTAAAAGCCAAAGCAGATGACCATGATACTGGGGCAACACTGAAGCCGAGAACCATGCTTGAGCTCTTGAGACAGGCAGACACGTGGGTGCGGTAAATGGTGAATGCTGAAGTTCTAAGGAATGGTGACTCAGGAAGTGAAAGTCAAGAGGAGAATTGTAGGATCAAGAAGGTATTTACATAGGACCAGATATAGATGAAAATACTTTTGTAAGTTGACTCTCAACAACAACAAACTAAAGTATATAAATCTTGTGTACACCACATGCAATGAAAAAAATCAGATAAATGTTTAAAGATAAAGGATGTTTATTAAGGTTCTTATAATCACAAATGTTATAAATAGATAAATTCTCCAACAGTCTATTGTTTGGTAAAATAAGTCACGGCACTGTTAAACATTGAAATAACTAGTAGCAATTAAAACAGTATAGGTTCTATCTTCACTAACGTGGACAAATGTTCACAATGTTTATATGCTATGAAGGCAGACACAAAAGACACTGAAAGCACAACCTAGCAAATATGGTAGATCTAAATTACACATACACACACAGGCACACATGCACACACACACACACAAAAAAAAAAATCCGGAGAAATAAATTTTTGTAATAGGTCTCTGAGATACTGGGATGAAAGGTCATTACTTTTTTTCTTTTGGTTATGTTTTATAAGTTACTACTTACATTGACAATGTATTGATTTTATCACCAGAAAATAAGAGAAAAGGAAGGATGTGTCAATGTAAAACCACTGGTTAGAATGAAAGATGGAGATGGGAATGTAAGCATATGGTGAGAGCTTTTGAAATGTTCAGATACTGCATCATGGGGAGCAAATAATCTGCTTATTTGCTATTATTTTCCCTCCCTTGGGAGCATTAGAACTATTAAAATGGTTGAGAAGAATATAAGCCTGAATTGTAAAAAAAAAAAAAAAAAAAAAAAAAAAAAGCAGGGGCATGTCACGAACCACCATGAAATAGAAGTAATTACAGGTTTCATAGAATTTGTGCTGAAAATGACCTTAGAGATTCATTCCTCATTTTACACACAAGGATGATGAGACCTAAAGAAGATACTTGATATACTAACAATAATGCAATTAATGGAAGCAGAAACAAGACCAAAACTTGGAATTTATTTATTTTTAAAATTTTCCAATATGAAATCTTTACACAATGTCATGATTATTAAAAGTGGCAAGATGCAGAAATGAAACAAGACAAAAAAATTCTAAAAAAATCCGAAAGCCTAGAAAATAATATTTTTTATATGTATGTGTGTGTATATATATATATAGATAGAGAGAGAGAGAGAGAGAGAGAGAGAGAGTTAATAAATCAAATGATATTTTCTGAGTTGGAGGCGGAAATATCTATATCAATCATAGTCTGCTCCATAATAAGACAGCAAAGAGGAGGGATCAAGTCATGCCTCTTGAGAATGCAATCACTGTTGATGTGCTATGAAGAACCTTGTTTCCTTTAAAATTACGCGAGAGATTAGTGTCAATTCTAGGTTTTTGGATTAACGCAGCTGGACTATGTCTTTTCTCCCGCTGTGTGTCTCTCATTACAGTCTTCTCCAATTCTCCATACTTACAGAGGGCATGTGATGGGAAATGACTCCTTTCCAGATCATGTTACTTTTGGATATGATATACATATGGATATGAGATCACTGTCAAATAAATAGTTCAAAATAAATAGTTCTCTGTTGTCACAGAACTGTGTACAGCTTCCTTCTTGCCTTGTGACAATTAAGACTCATACAAGTGTGACCTCAAAAGCTCACTACTTTTGACTCCCATACACACAAACATGCATGCACTCCCTTTCATATAATTAATTTGTTTCAAATATCCACTTTCCAAACTCCTTGCTAAAGCTATGAAATGTTTAATTCATTTTGTTTTTATCAGCTTCCAAAATTATGTCTACATACTCATTGTACGAATGCTATCTCAGCCTCTGGACTATAGGATACTTTCACTTCTATCCTTTCTAAAAAATAATCTAAAGCAGCAGTGAATTAAAATAAGGGAAAATAAATGAAGACAGACTGTCTTGCTCTGTTTTTTGGGGGAAAAACAGAAATTAGGTCTGTAATGTCTTGTCTACCTGTTAATTGTCGCCACATTGATCAAACTGAACTCTTAGTTTTATGGAGTTATTATTATATATAATTCCCCAGAAATTCCCATGTAATTTGCACTGATGAAAAACTAGCTTGTTCCAGGAGTAATATAGACAGTTGCTGAGTACCTTTCTTTACTTTTCAATGCAACTTCTATATCTGAAGTCCTCAGCAGATGTTGTAGATTCCTTAGGCTTCCAACTGTGCCTAGAGTGAATGGCATTGAGTATCCACTCAGAGTCCAAACATCAACTTGTTTCTGCACAAATCATTGACTTTTAGATATCATTTCTATCCAAGAAAACCTCAAATCTGCTGTCTAAAGTGCACAGGAAACATAGTCTTATTTCTAATGTTCTAAGCAATTGATAACCAGATAAAATATTATTTTTACCCTGAATACAATTTGAGGATGGTGGAATACTTCAAGCAAATTCAACAAATCTTATCCTTTTTGCAATTATGGTCTTTAGAATCCCTAATGTTACCTGTTTAGATTTGTTGAAAACACCACTAATTAGTGTGCTTATTCCTTCAACTGATTTATACAGCATTTAAACTAAAAGCTCACATGTATTTATAGCTTACACTGTTCTTTTGAACAGAAATATGTAAGTATGAAGGGCTTATATCTGTATGAAGAAAGTCAAAATATAGTGAAAGTCCCCTGATTATCATGTTACTATTCCTATTACACTTTAAGTAATCTCTAAAAATGGGTTAAATCAAGACTATATTTTATAGTTTATTCTTAGGGATATAGTTAGATTATTTTTAAGACTGTAGTTTGAGATAAGATATGAGTCTATTAAAATGTATTTTTCTATATAAAACCTGATTATGTAAATGTATGTACATATTCTCAACAGTTGTGTTATATTGGATATGATACTCATGTTACTTATCTTACTTAACTCCTCCCTATTAAAAAATAGGATGATCTTAAACCTATCTTAAAGAGATAAATGGAATCCCATGAGTAGAACACTGTCTACATATAATAAGCATTCAACAAATGTTACTTACTATTATTATATTTCCACATATGTGCATCTGGGTTTTAATCTTTGGAAAATTAATATTACTTATTTATTTCAATAGTTTTTGGGGAACAGGTGGTTTTTGGTTAC
Organism: Macaca fascicularis; assembly: GCF_037993035.2. Classification (NCBI taxonomy): domain Eukaryota; kingdom Metazoa; phylum Chordata; class Mammalia; order Primates; family Cercopithecidae; genus Macaca; species Macaca fascicularis. Next base: position 47,430,405 of record NC_088376.1, read on the forward strand.
ATGGATAAGTTCTCTAGGGGTAATTACTGAGATTGTGGTGTATCAATGAAACAGAGCAGTGTACACTGTACCCACTGTGTAGTCTTTTATCCCTTGCCCCTCACCCCATGCATCCCACATCTCCAAAGTCTATTATGTTATTCTATGCTTTTCTGTCCTCATATCTTAGCTCCCACTTATAAATGGGAATATGAGGTACTTCATTTAGAATAATGAATCATTCTATGAAGATAGTATCACCCTAATTCCAAAACCAGTAAGGGACATAGCCAAAAAATGACAAATACAGACCAATATCCCTGATGAACACAGATGCAAAAATCCTCCACAAAATACTACCTAACTGAATCCAACAGCATATCAAAAAAGATAATACACCATGATCAATTGGGTTTTATACCAAGGATGCAAGGAGGGCTTAACATATTCAACATGTTCAACATATTCAGGTCAATAAATGTGAAATATGACATAAACAGAATTAAAAGCAAAAATAATATGGTCATCTCATTAGGTGCAGGAAAAGCTTTTGACAAAATCCAGCATCACTTTATGATTAGAACCTTCAGCAAAATTGGCATAAAAGGGACATTACTCAAGGTAATAAATGGCATGTATGACATACCCACAGCCAACATTATACTGAATAGGGAAAAGTTGAAAGCATTCCCCCTGAGAACTGAAATAAGACATGGTTGCCCGGTTTCACCTCTTATATTCACAACCGTACTGGAAGTCCTATCTGAGCAATCAGACAAGATTAAAAAAAAAATCAAGGGCATCCAAATGGTAAAAAGGAAGCCCAACTGTCACTGTTTGCTGATGATATGATCGTATACCTAGAAAACCATAAAGACTCCTCCAAAAAGCTCCTAGATCTGTTAAATGAATCCAGTAAAGTTTCAGGATGCAAAATTAATACACACAAATCACAAGCCCTGCTATACACCAACAATGACCAACCTGAGAATCAAATCAAGAACTCAATCACTTTTATAACAGCTGCAGAAAACCAAACCAAACCAAAACAAAAAGCCCTTAAGAATACAGCAAACCAATGAGGTGAAAGATCTCTACAAGAAAAACTATAAAACACTGCTGAAAGAAATCATAGATGATGCAAACAAATGGAAACACATCCCATGCTCATGCATGGGTAGAATGAATATAGCGAAAATGACAATACTGCCAAAAACAATCTACAGATTGAATACAATTCCATCAAAGTACCATCATCATTGTTCTTAGAAGTAGAAAGAAATCCCAAAATTCATACAAAGCCTAAAAAGACCCTGCATAGCCAAAGCAAGGCTAAGCAAAAAGAACAAATCTGGAGGCATCACATTATCTGACTTTAAACTATACCACAAGACTATAGTTACCAAAACAACATGGCACTGGTATAAAAATAAGCCCATAGACCAATGAAATAGAATAGGGAGCCAAGAACTAAGGGCAATTACTTATAGCCAACTGATCTTCAACAAAGTAAACAAAAACAGAAAGCACCCTATTCAAAAATAACGCTGGGATAACTGGGAAGCCACGTGTAGAAAGACGAAACTGGAGCCTCATATCTCACCTTCTGCAAAAAACAATTCAATATGGCTCAAAGACTTAAACCTAAGACCTGAAACCATAACAATTCTAGAAGATAACATCAGTAAAACTCTTCTAGATGTTGCCTTAGGCAAAGAGTTCATGACCAAGAACCCAAAAGCAAATTAAAGAACCCAAAAGCAGTGAAAACAAAAGCAAATACATGGGACCTAATTAAACTGAAAAGCTTCTGCACAACAAAATACATAATCAGCAGAGTAAACAGACAACCCAGAGAATGGGAGAAAATATTCACAAACTACTCATCTGACAACTAACTAATATCCAGAATCTGCAAGGAATTCAAACAAATCAGCAAGAAAAAAACAAAAAATTTTCATCAAAAAGTGGGCAAAGGACATGAACAGACAATTCTCTAAAGAGGACATACAAGTGACCAACAAACATGAAAAAATGCTCAACATCACTGATTATCAGGGAAATACAAATTAAAATCATATTGAGATACCACTTGTATCAATCTGTTCTAACACTGCCATAAAGATACTACCTGAGGCCAGGTGAGGTATGGTGGCTCATGCCTGTAATCCCAACACTTTAGGAGGTGGAGGCAGGTGAATCACTTGGGGTCAGGAGCTGAAGACCAGCCTGACCAACAGGGTGAAACCGCATCTCTACTAAAAAAATAATACAATAATAAAAAAAAAAAATTAGCCAAACATGGTGGCATGTGCCTCTGTATTGCCAGCTACTTGGGAAACTGAAGCAGAAGAATTGCTTGAACTAGGAGGTGGAGGTTGCAGTGGGCCAAGATCATGCCACTGCACTCCAACCTGGGCAACAGAGTGAGACTCCCTCTCAAAAAAAAAAAAAAAAAAAAAAAATACTACCTGAGACTGGATAATTTACAAACAAAAGATGTTTAACTGACCCGCAGCTCCGCATGGCTGGGAAGGCCTCAGGAAACCTACAATCATGGTGGAAGGTGAAGGGGAAGCAAGGCATGTCTTCATAAGGTGACAGGACAAAGAGAGAGCATGCAGGGGAAACTGCCACTTTTAAAACTATCAGAGGCCAGGCACCGTGGCTCAGCCTGTAATCACAGCACTTTGGAAGGCCGAGGCGGGCAGATGACGAGGTCAGGAGATCGAGACCATCTTAGCTAACACGGTGAAACCCCGTCTCCATTAAAAACACACAAAAAAATTAACCAGGCGTGGTGGCGGGCACCTGTAGTCCCAGCTACTCGGGAGGCTGAGGCAGGAGAATGGCTTGAACCTGGGAGGCGGACTTGCAGTGAGCTGGGATCGCGCCACTGCACTCCAGCCTGAGCAACAGAGCGAGACTCCGTCTAAAAAAAAAAAAAAAAAAAGAATCAGAATTGCATAGGGGACACTGCCCACGTGATTCAACAACCTCCCACTAGGTCTCTGCCTCAACAATTGGGGATTATAGTTTGAGATGAGATTTGCGTGGGGAAACAGAGTCAAACCATATCATCACCTTACTCCTGCAAAAGTGGCCATAATTGGAAAATAGAAAAAATAACAGATATTGGCATGATGTGGTGAAAAGGGAGTACTTTTACACTGCTGGTGCTAATGTAAACTACTACACCATTATAGAAAACAGTATGAAGATTCTATAAAGAACTAAAAGTAGTACTATCATTTTATCCAGCAATCCCACCACTGGACATCTATCCAGAAGAAAAGAAGTCATTATATGGAAAAGACACTTGTACATGCATGTTTATAGCAACACAGTTCACAATTGTAAAACTGTGAAACCACCCTAAATACCCATTGACCCAGTGGATAAAGAAAATATGGTATATATGCACCGTGGAATACTACTCAGCCAAAAAGAGGGATGAAATAATGTCATTAGCAGCAGGCTGATGGAATTGGAGAATGTAATTCTAAGGAAAATTAATATTTTTAAAGTAAAATATATGCATTGTTTAGCTCAGAAATGTGCCTAAATACACATATTTAAAAGTTACAAGAAATAGTACTTCATTTTTAACATCTGAAGAGAGAGTATGCATACAAATTCATTGGTGCAGAAACTCATTTAGTAGAACAGTGAAACACAGAGGACTATTATTACTGAACACAAAATTATAGTTATGTGGACAAAAGGTCCATTTAATTCAATTGTAATATATTTTTATAATTTTGAGAAATCAGCAAAATCATGAAGATGACAAAAAAGATGAACTTTATGTGAACTGTGTTAACCGGTTGTTTTCTAGATCCTTGATGAAAGGCCTCTGATTCCACATTTATTCTGCTGAGTTTACAGAAAAGGAAGATAATTTAGAAATAATGTGCTGCTGAAATGACAGTTCTGTGATAATAGGAGAGCAACACTTAGGATAAAAAAAAAGAGAAAAATATTTCTAGATCATTTTGTGTTATTTGAACCATGTTGTGAAATCCATTTTAAAATTCCATTTCTTGAGATACTAACATAACATAATCCTTACATAGCAAAGGATGTTTGTGTGTGTAAAATAAAAAGCTGGTTTTACATTAAACTTTACCTTTAAAAGGTGTCTCTATGCTTGAATTAAGCTGGATTAAGGTCTGATTAAATATTCTAATTTAATAAGGTAGAGCTACAGGCAGGTTTTCCTCACCAATATGATGAAGACTTAACACACAGAAACTCAAAGGTAAAGATGAAACATCAACAAACGTTATTCCCACCACCTTTCGTTCATAGACCACATGGGTATAGAAGAAACTGGAGTGTCCTGAGCCAAAGTCAAGAGTAAGCATTTCTCACTAATCCAACTAGGATCCTATACATTCTGATGGCAGAAAGTTGGGGACAGTCATCTTGCCCCTATGTAAACTTTGTTCTTCCTTGTGCAGGCAAGGGAGAAGTGGAAAACAGTATCTTAAACAGAAGGGGTCATCCTGAGTCACAAGGCTGGCCCTGAGAGTTGAAGGCAAGACCTTTGTTGTTACTATGTCAATTGAATTTAATCCTTACATCTACGGAGATCATCCAGGAATCTTGAGGGTGGGCTCCCCAAACAAACCAGCTAAGCAAATCTTCTAAAATATAGTACCAAAAGCCAATTACACCCTTGCATTGAAACCATAACATTGGCTTCTAACTGAATCTGTTGTACTGTAACCAAGTTGTCACTATTTTTTTAATTATTAAAATGTACAGGTTTCAAATAATTTCCAGAAAAATCTGATGATCAAAGAGAACATGTTTTCTTTAAAAATGGCATTTGTTCTAATGACTCCAAGTCTCTGGGAATCAACTATCTAGGTAGAACCCTTGATAAGACACTACCCTATAGGATGATGTGAAGATTGAGTAAAACAAAAATTCAGAGTAATTTATACATTGCAAAACAATATACATTTATAATTAATCTTATTGTTTATAAAGTTAACATTACTTTATCACCTATTTAGGGCCTTATAGTGATTTATTTATTTACTCAGTATAAATAAATATAAATTATATATACTATGCATTACATTCATTGTATATATAATACAAACAAATAACGTTAATGGTTTATTTATTTAAGACATCACATGTATTTTTAAGCTTTGGCAACTGAGCAGTGTTTTCTCTATCTCAGATTTTATAACACTGTAATTATAAAAGATCAGGTAATTTAAGAAATTTCCACATTGGAATCCTACTAAAGTGGCTTGTATTTTCTTAAAAATTTGCCTCATAGTATGATCTTTAAATCAACAATCAATATGCTTAGCTTTCTTGTAGGTTCTGTTGTACAAATGAGAATGACATGATGCCTGACTTGAAGGAAAGAGGAGATGAAAACTTCCATTTCCTTACCAACAAGCATTTCCTAAGTACCTACAATGTATCTGTATTAGGGTTTTTGAGGAGACAATAAATAATTTATTTTTCCACTCTCCAGAAAGAGATTGGATATGATCATGTGGAGAAAAGAATAACTCTTGTTTTAGTGGAGGAAAATAATAACTAATTCTCAGAAGAAAGCCTGAAAGGTCCCATCCAAGTGGAAGGGAAGGAGGATGGTGGAAACAGGGAAATCTGAAGACACTTCTTTAGGAGGTGGCATATGATCTGAGCCTTGAAGCAGGATAACAGTTGTTAAAGAGTAATGTGGAGGAACAAGTCTAGAGACTCAGGCAAGGTTTAAACTATGTAATATGTTATAAGACAGGTGAGAATTATAAGTTTTATTTCTCTTTCTTTAAACTAGGGATAGGGGCATATGGGGTAGGAATACAATATTTTTAAATAGAGACAAGACATAATCCAATTTTTGTTTCTAGAAGAGACATCTAGCTTGCAGCATGAATCTAAGGGTATTATAGAGGCTAGAAGAAAGAAATAAATTCATGGTATTATGCAGGAAAAGTTAAGAGCTACACTGAGAAAACAAGATAATGAGGCATTTAGATAAGAAAAAAGATCCACATGGGTGAAAGTAATAGAGGGAGTCTTCTGGGAAAGGCAGAATTTGCAATGGTTCTGGAAGGATTCGTTTATTTACTCAAGAAATATTATAATGGTAACATATTAGAAGTTCTCGAGTAGATGACATTCTTGTAGATGGAGACAGGCAACTAAATAACACGGAATTTAATATAACAAAGACTTCAGTGTTAGAACTAAATTGTATTAGATTAATGAGCACATTTGTGAGATGCACACAGACCATTCTTAAGAGAAAGGGGTCTCTTCTTGGAAGATCAACCTGGAAGATCACTATATGTTATTTAAAGTGGAGAAGAGAGGGGCAAATACCTGTACAGGTAAAGTTTGAGAAAAAGTCTGAGATGAGAATGTTCATGTCTCCCAGAGAATTAGAATAGTTTTCTAGGACTGAAACTTAGAGCAAGCCCAGGACAAAAGGTATTGTGTGGGGAGATCAGTTTGAATAAACAAGGCCCTCACAATTTATGTTAAGGAAAGATGGGTTTTTAAGCAGCAACCTACATACATTTTTGAAAGTTTACTCGAGCAGTGGTGTAGAGAATGGATTGGCTAGACTAAGACTAGAATTAGGAAAATCAGGCATGAGGCTGTTCCCTTATCTCATGGGAGATTGTTCTGGTGTTAAAAAGGACAATTGTACAGGGAATGGAGAAAAGTAAATGGATGTTGAGGATGTGGTTTCAACTGGTCTTGGTACTGGCTTGGCTGGGAGGAGCAAGAGGGAGAACAATGCAGGAGTCAGGAATGCCAACTGAGTTGCCAGTTTGGGCAGATGGGCAGATAGTGCTACTATTTAGTGACACAGAAAACTACAGAGAAGCAATAGGTATTGAAAGAATATTTAGGCATAAAGCATATGTGGGCATATTAAATCTGAAACGTGAGAATATCTAAGCTGACATTAAGCTGTTCGAAAGGAAAATTGAAAATGCAAAGTTTAAATTCAGAAGAAAAATGAGACTGAAGAGACAGTTCTGTAAATTATCAGCAAATACATCCAGCTATCCTTAGCCAGAGAGACTAAAAATTATCTGAAACACTTTAAGCAAAACTTTTTATGCATGAGTCCATTCATATAATATATCCACAGAGAAAATCCACAGCTTTCCCTAGATTCTCAAAAAATGTGACCAAGAAAAATGTTAATCATAAATTATTTAAAGTTATGACACTGGATCATATGATCCAGAGTGAGCATGCAAATTTAGAGAAAGACCTAATATACTATTTGAAGGAACACAAGCATTTAGGAAATGAACAAAAGTACAGGAGTCACCAGGAGAAAATGAATTGTACTGGAGCAAAGAACAGTGGCTGGAGTTCTAACGATAGATGTGGGACCCCATGAAGACCTTGACCATAAACAGTGCATAGGATTAAGTAGGTCAAGGCAGCTGAGTGCACTTTGTGTGCCAAGTGTGTTCAAATTTCAGGCTGGACGTTTGCCCTGAGACCTCAGTGCTCCAATGCATAAAGGAAAAGTAACTGATTTTCAGTTTTTAGCTTTTTCTTATAAAGAGAGGAGTGATGATTTTCAAGCTCTACATATCACACCTAAAACAAGAAGTCCTTGTCAATCAATTTTTTTTTCTTTTTTTTTTTTTTTTGACAAAGGTACAAAGCAACTCATTACAGAAAGAAAAGCATTTTCAACAAAGTATGTTAAAACAATTGGACATCCTACAAAAATAATAAATAAATAAACCTCTTACTATACTTCACACCTTATAACAACATTAAATCAAAATATATATTAGAGCTAAATATAAAATATAATGTTAATCTTTTTGAAGAAAACGCAGGAAAAAGTCTTCCAGATATTGATGAGCAGAGTTAGTTATCACACCAAGAACATGATCCATAAATAAAGAGAGTAGAACTTGTTAAATTGGACTTCATAAAAATTAAAACTTTTACTCTGTGAAAGACATTATTAAGAGAATGTAAAGACGGCCATGGTGTAGTGGCTCACACCTGTAGTCCCAGCACTTTGGTAGGCTGAGTCAAGTAGAGTGCTTGGGTTCAGGAGTTCAAGAGCAGCCTGGACAACATGGCAAAACCCCACCTCTAACAAAAATACAAAAATTAGCCGGAAGTGGTGGCACACAGCACCTGCAGTCCCAGCTACTCAGGAGGCCGAGGTGAGAGGATCGCTTGATCCCGAGGTGGAGGTTGCAGTGAGCCAAGAATGTGCCACTGCACTCCATCCTGGGTGACAGAGTGACACACTGACTCAAAAATAAATAAATAAATAAATAAATAAATAAATAAATAAATAAATAAAATGTACAAACAGAGAAAACTTTCTCTCTCTCTCTCTCTCTGTTTTTTTTTTCAAATCATTTTTATTTATTTGACAAATGTCTCTGGCAGAGAATTATGAAGATTGGAAGAAGTGATTTCTCTGAGCTACTCCTGAGTTGCAGCTTTTGGACAGAAGCTGAGCAATAACCCAGGGCTAGGTAGTAATTTTTTAGGGTCAGAGGGTTCCCTCAGACCCAAAGTAAAAGCTCTAAGCACATTCGAATTTTCAATATATAACTACAAAGCAAGCTATGGCAAACAGAAGTTACTTACAATTAAAGCAAACACATATAACAAATATCAAATTCATCATGCACTAAAGAATGAGCAAATTCTTTAAAAATTCCAACAATGTGAAAGAGAATTATCGAATTTAATAAGCAGAATAACCAACACCTTATAGCACTATGCCAATAAAACAAACCAAAGGAAATTTAAAATAAATAAATATTTCAGTGAGAATAAAGAAAGTATTACATTTAGAAAATGAGAATAAATTATTTTTTAAAATAAATATCATTTAAAAGAAAATATAATTGTAGTTAAATAGCATTAGTACACAGACTAAATAAGAGAATGGTCACAGCTAAAGTAAAAATGTATCAACTGGAAGATTCAGCAAAGGCAAAAAATGATACAAATTAAAAGCAGAAAATATAAGAGAGTTGGAAGTGATATAAAAAAGTTTTAATGTGAATCAACAGAAGTTATCAATAAAAAAGAGAGAATGGAACAGAAAAGTAAGAAAAAAATAACTGAAGAAACTTTGCTGGGTAAAATGGTAGATGTGTTTTTGTTCTTTCTGAAATCTCAAAACTGCTTTCCACAGTGGTTGAACTTATTTACATTCCCACCAACAGTGTATAAGTTCCCTTTTCTCTACAGCCTTGCCAGCATCTGTCATTTTTTGACTTTTTAATAAAAGCCATTCTCACTGGTGTGAGATGTGATCTCATTGGGTTTTAATTGGCATTTCTCTGGGGGTGAGTGATCATCAGCATTTTTTCCTATGTTGGCTACTTGCATGTCTTCTTTTGAGAAATGTCTATTCATGTCCTTTGCCCATTGTTTAATGGGCTTATTTGTTTTTTGCTTGCTGATTTGTATTAGAACTTTGTCAGATGCATAGTTTGTGAATATTTTCTTCCATTTTGTTAATTGTCTGTTTACTCTGTTGATACAGTTTCTTTTGCTGTGTAGAAGTTCTTTAGTTTAATCAGGTACCATTTAGCAATTTTTGTTTTTGTTGAAATTGCTTTTGGGGACTTAGCTAGCCATCTCATTACTGGGAATCCCAAAAGAAAATAAATAATTCTACCTCAAAGACATGCATATGTTCATTGCAGCACTATTCACAAGAGCAAAGATATGGAATCAACTTAGGTGCCCATCAATGGTGGATTGGATAAAGAAAATATGATACATACACACCATGAAATACTACATAGCCATAAAATAGAACAAAATCATGCCTTTTTCAATAGCAAGGATGTAGCTGAAGGCCATTATTCTAAGTGAATTAATGCAGGAAAAGAAAACCAAATATCACATAATATTACTTACTGGGAGCTAGATATTGATTACACGTGGACATAAAGATGGAAACAAGAGACACTGGGGACTACTAAAGGGGGAAGAGGCTGGGTTGGAAAACTAACTATTAGGTACTATGCTTACTACCTAGGAGATAAAAGCCGTACTCCACACCTTAGCATCATGCAATATATCCATGTAACAAAAACCTACACATGTCCCCTCAAAATCTAAACTAAAAGTGTAAAAGTAAACATTGCCAGAAAAAATATATTAGTAATCAGATTGAAAGTTCCCATAGAACTAGCATCAAAGAAGATTAACAAAAGAATACCAATTTGGTCTGAAATTTCAGGACACCAAATTTCTGGAGAGAAAAAGTTAATTCGTAGAAAAAAACCCACAATTATGTTAGCCAATCAGTTATTATCAGCCAGTCAGTTTTATTTTTTACATTGAACATACTAATACAGTAGTATATTCAAAATTTTGTGACATTAGTTTGAAACTGACTTAATATTTAAAATATTTGAGAAAATAGCATTTCATACTTAAGAAATCAGAATCACTATATTATTTTACCAGATACTTTTATAACATTTTCATATTATTTCTGAAATCATTTTTCCTCTTTTTATAACCTAATATTTCTAGAAGCTATTGTATATCAAGTATTGTGTCAATATCTTCATACATGTGATAACATATAATCCTCAACATTTAAAAAAGAAAGAAAGCAAAACTCAGAAACATGTCCATTATCCTCGCAACTTTAAGGTTAATGTATTATCCATACTTAAAGGGTGATATGCAGAGAAGTTAGATATAGTGTTCAATGTCATATAGATGGGGAATGGTAGAGGCAGGATTTAAATATAAGTTGTTTGAGCCCAAAACATGCACTCTTACTCATTATGTCAAACTTGAAAAGTTAAAAAAGAATCCTGGCTGGGCGTGATGACTCACAATTATAATCCTTTGGCTCACGACTTTGGGAGGCTGAGGTGAGTGGTTCACCTGAGGTCAGGAGTTCAAGTCCAGCCTGGCCAACATGGTGAAACCCCATCTCTACTAAAAATACAAAAATTCGCAAGACATGGCAGTGCGGGCCTGTAATCCCAGCTACTTGGAAGACTGAGACATGAGAATCGCTTGAACCTGGGAAGCGGAGGTTGCAGTGAGCCGAGATCGCACCACTGCACTCCAGCCTGGGTAAGAGAGCGAGACTCTGTCTCAAAATAAAAAGGAATGAATGAATAAATAAATAAATAAATAAATAAATAAATCCTGATGATGCCAGAAAAACAGGATATCCATATGGGTAGAAATAAACTTTAATCCTCATTTCACACCATTCACAAAATTTAATTTGAGCTGGATTCAGACCAGAACTATAAAGCTTCTGGCAAAAAGCACAAAATATATTTGTGACTTTGAGTAGGCAAGATTTGTTTGAGAGGACACAACAAACACTACGCTTGAGAAAAAAATACATGCTAGAAAAATGTTAAATTGAATTTCGTTAAGATTAAGACCTCTGTCCTTCCAAAGTTACCATTCAGACAATGAAAGGGGAAGTTATATTAGATTGGGAGAAATATTTGCATTCATGTATGTGACAAAAAGTTGTATTTTAAAAATATATAAATGACTGTTATAAAGCAGTTAGAAAAAAGACAAACAGCCCAATTAAAAGTGGGCAAAAGATTTGACCGAGTGTTAACGATATGAAATATGTGAATGGCCAAAATTACTCCAAAGTTTTTCACCATCATCATTAAAATGGCAAACACAAATGAAACTACAATGTGATAATATTTCACACTCACTTGAGTGTCTAAAATTGAAAAGACTGAAAAAATCAGTGAGGATGCACAGCAATTGGTATTCTGAAGCATTGCTCAGAGTATAAAATTGTAAGTTATTTTTAAAAAACTAGTTAATGGCTTTTCCTTTTTATGCAGTGAAACACATAACCATCCCATAATACATCAGTATTCTTTCTAAGTATTTATTTAACAGAAATAAAGACATATACTCTTAGAAAGTTACACATGTATTCTTATAGCAGCTTGATTCATAATAGCCAATAACTGGAAACAACTCAAATGTCCATCAGCAGGAAAGTGGATGAAAATATCATGATATATATATGCAATGGAAGACATCTCAACAAAGAAAAAACCAACTACTGATATAAGGAATAATACAGATTAATCTCAGAAACATAGGTTGACTTAAATGATACACAAATAGTATACCCTATAATTTTATTCATATGACATTCAACAACAGACAAAACTAATCTATGGTGACAGAAACTAAATTAGCGATTGCTTATGCATTGTGTGGGGACTGGGATAGGGTATAAGAAAACTTTCAGCAGTTATAAAAATGCTCTACATTTTGTTTGAGGTGGTGGTGACATAGATGTTTGCATTTCTTAAAGCATTAAATGGTAGGTCGAAGATCTTATTTATCTGTTTGTAAATTTTACTTCAACACCCTTTTACCTCCCTCAAAATAAATCAATTTCACACTAAGATGATTTCACTGTGGAGATAATGGGTAGGGGAAATAGTAGATTAAGTGGTTCATGTTTTATGGAGAAATATAATTCGTTCTGATTAATTGTGGGCATTGTAGGAAAAAAAAATCAAGCATATATCTGTATAGTAAGACCTAAGGATTTTGCAAGATTAGACATCATATATCTAATATACAATTAAAATTTAAAAATCGAAGCAAGATAATACTTTCAAAATTACTATAAGCAAGAGAGGATCAGATAGAGAGTTAAGAAAACAAGGTAAGTTAAATACTGTAAATAAACAAGGAAAAAATAAACTCAAATATATTAGAATTGCAATATCAATGGGTAATATTTTTCTATTTAAAGATGTGGAATAATAACTCTTTAAGTAATAAAAATTAAAACAGCTGTTAGACATTGTTTTTAAGAATATTATTTTAGCAAGAATACAAAAATATGGTAGTATTTACTACTGGTGCTGGTGGGAAGAAATGTGTTCTCATGTACTCTTAAAGGAAGTGCACAATCTATTTGGAGCATCAACTTGGCAGGATATATCAAAATAAGAATTATATGTAGCATTTCACTCAACTTAGTATATTATTAATCTTACCTAGAAGCATGCAGACACACACGTGCACAAAGGTTTATCTACAGGGATATTTATTACAAATTTTAAAAATAGTTGTAAATTAGAAATCACTTCAAGTCAAAAAAAAATGGATAGGGCAAATGTGAATCCATATATTCTATGGTATACATTTAGCCATTACAATAATAAAGGAAACCTATACTTGCATAGAAAGTCATAAACACATATGTGTGATATCATTGAAGTAAACATGTGAACGCACACACACACACATACATGCATATGAAAAAGACAATATAGATACACACCAAGCTATTAACAGTGGCTGCTTCTTCAGAGAGATGTTTGGAGTTTCAGCTACAAAGATTTTCATATTTTACTCTATATATATCTACATTTTTTCACTAAAGTGAGAATATATTTACATTCTTTATTTAATTATGTTCATGTATTACTTACACTTAAAGTAGAAAAAAATACCAAGATGGGAATGAATATTTAGCAAGTAGATCACATCTTAGTAGAATATAGCATCAAACTGAGATGGCTATACCCACCTCAGTCTCTAACAAACTTCAGGGATTCCACCTCTATCTTTCGAAATGTTAAAGAGAAAACATACATAGGCTCGTGTCTAAAAGCAATGTGATGATGCCACTTCACTTTGATTGAAACTGAAATTTAAAGGAAATCTTTTTTTTTTTTTTCCAGTTGTGGCAGAAAGGTCTTGAAGAGTTAGAAAGGATCAGATAAACGGGGAATATATAAAAGCGGTTCTTATTATTTTCTCTACATCCTCAGGATTTGTGCAAGGAATGCTTTGTGCTAGATTTCCAGGACTCATTTTCTAAAATTATACTCCAGGACCTAATATTTAAAATACATTAGCTGTTTACAAGTATGCTTATTACAAGTAAAAGAACCATCTATTCATATTGTGAATAAAAAAGAGATGGCAAGATGGAGAGATTTTCAAAGGTAAAGAAGGTTTCTAGTTTTTGTGTAAGAAATTGCAATGTGTTTTCATCAAATAGTATACATATTTAAGCCCTCATTCTCAGATACTAATTCTTATAATTCATTTAAGTGTGAATAATTCATTATGCTTCTAAAATTAACTATGAAACACATGACAAATTAAATTCAATAAATAAGAAAAAAACAAAAAAGGATTAGAGAGTTGAAAAGCATTTTGGTATTTTTAATTTTAATTTTTAAAAAATTTAAAAGTGCCTTATCTAAAGCACTGTACGTTCAGACACAGCCACAAAGAATTTTAAAGGGGAATTTAGCACTCATTGAGAACTTACTAAACTCATTACATATATTTGTGTGCTGATTCTGTGCTAACCTTTTAGGACCAGGTGCAGGCTTTTGAAATGAATTTTCCTTTAGGGAGTTTGCATCTTAGTTCAGAGCAATGATATTAATAACAATACACAAAGACGGGTGATAAGCTACTATAATTGCTACAAAAGAATACTGAACAGTAAAGAGGATCAGGGCATGAAGTGACTGAGAAGGAAGATGGATGTATCGTACACAGGCTAGCAGAAACATGAATGAAATGAGTGAGACAGGGCTGTACTGAAGGCATATTATTTTGGGTAAGCAGAAAAAGTAGCAAATACAAGATCCCGAGTTGAGAATGCGCCTGGAGTACTGAAGAAACATCAAAGATTTCAGTGTGGCTGCAGCTCAGTGAGTGAATGAGGGAGTAGTAGAAATTCAGGTCAGAGAAGTTGTTAGATGGCAAATCATACAGAGCATTTCAGGGACTGATAAAGAGTTTGGAATTTAATCTACTGTGATGTAAAGCCATTGGAGATTTTTTCAGCAGTTGGTGGCGTAATCTAATTTGCACTTTTGCTACTCTGCCAAGAACAGGTCTAGGTCAAGATTGAAGTGGATAGTATAATAGATGGGACCAAGATTAGGTATCCTACATTCGTTTGTGCTGGAAAAGATCCTTGTTTTTCTACCTACTGTTACTATAAAATTATTAGTAGTATCCCCATTCACTCTCAGAGAGAGTGCAGTACATTTTATGGTCCTCTATTTAAGAGGGTAACAACGAAGGTTATGTGAATGGTCAGTGGGGAAATTTTAAAGATATAGTCGGCTGGACGCAGTGGCTCACGCCTGTAATCCCAGCACTTTGGGAGGCCAAGAGGGGCAGATCACGAGGTCAGGAAATGGAGACCTTCCTGGCTAACACGGTGAAACCCTGTCTCTACTAAAAATACAAAAACTTAGCTGGGCGAGGTGGCGGGCGCCTGTAGTCCCAGCTACTCGGGAGGCTGAGGTAGGAGAATGGTGTGAACCCAGGAGGCGGAGCTTGCAGTGAGCCGAGATCACGCCACTGCACTCCAGTCTGGGAGACAGAGCCAGACTCTGTCTCAAAAAAAAAAAAAAAAAAAAAAAAGAAAGAAAGAAAGAAAGAAAGATAGAGTCAGCAGCAATACCAGTAGATGAGATGTAAGATGAAGAGAAAAAATGAATCAAGAATGGTGACAAGGTTTGAGGACTGAAAAACATGATGTAATGATGGTATTACTGAGGAAGAAGTGCCAGAGGAGGAGTCGTTGGGAGATAAAAATGGCTTTTGGGGTATGTAAGCCTAGAACCAATTCCTGAAACTAGAATTTGTTTGTAAATAATTTAATAAGAAATTATTTCTAGGAGAGACTAAGGGAGTGGGAAATATAAAAAGGAGAGGAAGAAAGCCGAGCAAGAATGGCTTGATAGATAAAGTCCCAAACTACACCTGATTCATAAGGAATTCTAGAGCATAAATTTATCTCAGAGTTTTTCCTCCCTTAAGTCAATCTGGGTATGAGCTAAGGATCAGGGAAGTCAATTTGAATTCCTAAGCACTTCCGTTCCTTGTGACTTCTAAGCAGCTCCAGTAGCCCAAGGGCTATCTTCTTTAGAAGGTGCTATGGACTCAAGTGTGTCCCTTTCAAAATTTGTGTGTTGAACCCCTAACTCTAAGTTTAATGGTATTTGGAGATGGTATTTAGAAAATAATTAGGGTCAGATTAAATAAGGGTTAGAAAATAATTAGGTTAGATCTCATGAGAGTGACATTTAGGGCCTCTTAAGATTAGTGGCCTTATAAGAAGAGGAAGAAAGAATTTTGTCTCTTCACCTGGTGAGGACACAGTAAGAAGCTGGCCATCTACAGGCAAGGAAGAGGACCTTTACCATGAACCGAATCAGATGGCCTCTTCATTCCAGACTTCTTAACTTCCACAGCTATGAGAAAATAAATGTTTGTTGTTTAAACCACTTAGTCTATGGTATTTTTTAACAGCATCCCTAGCTAAGACAGACTATTACAGGTACAAGCTCAAAGAATGTTGAAGCTGAGGAATGGGAACAGGAAACAGGTTAAGGAATCCCAGGGGCTTTGGGTTGGAGCACCAACTGTTATAGCTGGAAAACTGCAGAAGTAGAAATTAAAGTCAAGAATTCACTTGAGCATACACTGAGACATATTAGATAATCAAACTAAATGAATAGGAAGCTGGATATATAAGATTGAGGAGACAGGAGAGGAATAAAGACAGAAATGCTTTAATCAAACAGATGGCATTTATAGATTGGACTGATTGTGAGAATGCAGGTAAAGAAGAGAAGCATAGTACTATGTGAGGCACCGTGTGAAGCACATGTAAGTGTGACATAAATCTGTACCCTCAAGCAATCATAATCTTATTTGAAAAATCATAGACAAAGACAATATGGCTTTCAAGAGTTGACATCTGTGGTAGATCTTCTTCGCGTTGTTTATTTAATTTCTTTAGATATTATAGATAATGTCTTTGCCTATTTCTGTACCTCTGCCCTCCACTCCTATGCATGGCAAAAGTCAGCATCTTTTCTTCTCCCTTAAACGGAGAAACATCATAAATATCATACCAGTTTTCAGGATAGATAGTTTTAGGCCAAATATCTGCAGATATATGATGCTGTGATATCTCTGAATATCCCATGGGTTTTCAAGTTACTTCAAATTAGTTACAAAAGTCTCATAGAAAATGAATTTGAAAAATTATGAATGAAACAAAACTCAAACAAGATCTTATGCCTTTGAAGACAGGGTAATATTTACTAAGTCAAACAAATAGTCATAGGGTGTTAATAGTCCAGAAGAGTTTAGATTTGCTGTTAAAAGGATTAACTCTTAAATGGTTCACAATACCCCTCCATTTTTCAAATAGAAATTTCATAACAATTATAACCTTTGGGTTTGAAGGAGACAAAAACTCTTTAGGCCAATCTCCAATGCTCCCATCATCCCTATAAGGAGTCAAACAATTTTTGGCTGAATCATAATTGTAGGAAACTCAAAATTTCTTGCAGTCACACTTTCCATATCAAAGTGATAGAAAATTCTTTCTCTCAGAGGGATGGTGTGTCCTTTCCTTGCCCTGGCAGGTGAGTCTGCACTTCAGAGCCTTCTTCTGCTTTCTGTTTTTTTCTACTTGCCTTTACTTTCTTTTCATCGCAGTCATTCAGATAGGAATTAAAGGTGTAGAAGAATAATGGCTGGTACTATAGCTCACTATAACCCTGTGCTAAGCACTTTACAAGTATTTACCATATTAATCCTCACCACAACTCTATTAGATTGATATTCATTTACAAATAAAAAATGAGGCACAGATATGCTAAGAAATTTTCCCAATCCCATTGAGTTAGTAGGTAGTGGAGGCAGAATTTAAACCTTAGCAAACTGGCCCTAGAATTCAAGCATACAACACTATGATACACTGCTGCTGCTTCTTTTCTTTTTCTTTTTCTTTTTCTTTTTCTTTTGAGACGGAGTCTCCCTCTGTCACCCAGACTGGAGTGCAGTGGTGCGATCTCGGCTCACTGCGAGCTCCGCCTCCTGAGCTCAGGCCATCCTCCTGCCTCAGCCTCCTGAGTAGCTGGGATTACAGGCGCCCGCCACCACATCCGGCTAATTTATTTCTGTATTTTTAGTAGAGACGTGGTTTCACCGGGCAGATCACGAGGTCTGGAGATCGATACACTGCTTCTTAAGGTAGAGTACTAGTGCTGTCTTTGAAACTCATTCCCCTACACTAAACTATCTAAGGCCCTGCCTCACAATAGCTAAGGCCACTTGTGGTGGTCATTTATGGACTAGCCTTCAAAAGCGCTGAAGCTATTGCCTTTCAGGACACAGAAAATTTATGATGCGGCTTATATTCTCCATCCTAGAAATTGATGACATTCTATTAATCTCCCCTCCACTAATTTGATTTGGTGTGTTCCTTTCATGGAAGACACCAGTTCATCATAAATCTGACAGGCCTAATGCTCACGCTGCATTGCTTTTATTATTATTGTATTACAGGGTTTCAGTAACTCGGATTTAGGATTACAGACATAACTGCCAGAAAAATTTACAGCAAGCTGCCATCTCCACATTTTTATGGTTTGGCTTCTTGCACAGTTTCTTTTAAAAATCTTAACACTTATCCCTTGACTTCAGTTAAAAATACAATGTGTACTCTTTCTATCTGTAAGAACTGCTTGTATTCTAGGATAACTAAAGCAATTCTTTTTTTTTTTTTCTTTGTTTTTATATCTTCAGCATGGAATTGGGAAATATTCTTAATAGAAACATTTCTTAGGTTAGTCAATAACAAGCATTACTCTTAATTTGTTGGTATTTCAATATTGCATCATTAAAAATACACTTTGAGGACATGCAATGTCACCTCAAATAAAACTCAAGTATAATCTGAATCCTTGTAATGTGACTCCTAATTAGTTTTGAGAAAAGGCAAAGCTTGTTCATTATTATGCTAGGAGAACATCTAGTTTTTTAAAAGGACAAAGATAATTATTAATTATATGCTTAGAATTTTATTTTTAGGCAAGAAGTATGAGGTTTAAGGTAATTATCTAAATTAATTAATTTTCAAATTATAAATGATGAGAAAAACTAGGCTTTTTTCATATGCCACTCAGAGTATTAAGTGGCTTATTTGTATACCTCATTAAAATGTCCCAACAGGCTTGTAAGATAATTAAATGTTTTAAAGCAATGCAAAATACAATACATTGTCTTATATTTCTGGAATACAAACAGTTTACATTGTATCATGTGTTAAATTCTTACCTACCAGACACTTTGCTTTGAATTTATCTATTTTGATCCTGAATCTATCTTTTCTGCTCATGTAAGTGCTTTTACATTTAATTTGCCTGAAGTTTGTCTTTTGACAAAGCAGAGATCATCTATTTTAAGCTTACTATATAGTATAATGCTATTTATTACTGAATTTGTTATATATGTTTATTATACTGTTAGATATTACTGGATATTTACTTAATTTCTATTATTTCATTTTTAAAAACTCATACAATCCTAATTTTAAATGCCATGGCAATATGTCCAGTTAAAAATTAACATTCCAAAAGCTACTGGTGGCTAAATAATTGTTATAAAAGCAAATGGGCTCCCTGTCCTCCATGCATAGAAGTCAACAATATGGCACCAGCTTTTGAGTAAAGAATGACTTTGTTGCCAGGCCAACCAGCAAAGAGATAGGAAGGATATAAGGCTTTTGCTGCAACTGTAAAAGTAGTTAACCTCTATTAGGCCAACTATTATTACCCAGACCAAAAATACAGACACACACACAGAAAAAAACAAAACCAGACTAGACTGAGTACTCCAGGGGTTATAGCTTTTAAGTGTTGATCTTGCCCTTAGTTGTTGGGACACTAACCCAAGGCTGGGACTCAAGCCTGTCCAAAATCTCCCTAGGGTAGGATTTGAACCTATGATCCTAGACAAAAATGGGTATCCAACCCACAATCTTAAATGAAAGACAATTTAAGGTATAAACACATATTAACAAAGTACTCACCAAAAAGACAATGATCCAAAAGCAATTCTTTCCTCAAAAGACAAAGTAGTGTTGGAGGAGGACCCTAGTGGAGAAAGAGGGACAGCTAACTGAGCCTCCAGAAAAACAGACAAACCAATCTTGGTGATGCCACTTGGATGCAAAGAGTCTCAGGATCTTACTGAGGAGCTGTAGTGCCTTGGGGGAAGGCTTTTGTCCCACTTTGGGTACCAGAATTGTTATTCAGCAAATGGGCTCAGCCCAGTGCACAGAGAAGCCGGTAAAATGGCACTGGCTCTTGACAAAAGAAGGGCTTTATTGCAAAGGCCGCAAGCAAGGCAATAGAACACGCAGTTCAAATCTGTCTCCCCTATTTGGGATCTAGGTCAAGTTTTAAGAGATCAGCAGAGGGCCAGGGAAAGGATTTAGGAATGTTGACTTGGAGGGATCTGATTGGAGGGCTGCAAATTTGACTATTTATTGAAAGGTATGTTGAGGCAGATTTTATCTGTGAATCTTCCTGGCCAATAGACTTCTGACTTCTGAGTGTGTTCCAGGGGTCTGGTTCAGGTTATGTCCCAGTCTTCTTGGTTTTGCAGGGAGAATTGTTGGTTCTGGGTGTTGTTGGAGGTCAAAGCTTTTTCTGTTGTGCATGCCTGGGCTACATGACTTGCAGGTTTGGCTCTTTTCTGCCTTCAAGGGAACTTAACATTCTGTTATAAATAAGGTAGGTCCAGTATGGACTGCTCCTGCAGTTACAATATGATGTTGTTTCAACAAGTGAGGTGCAGGAGGTTCTCTTCTGCATGAGTTTCTGGGAAATTTATTATTTTTCTGGGTTAACAAAAGGCTTCTTGTTTGGAGTGAGGATGTCATACCTGGAATTGAAATAACCATTTTGTAACCACGAGGAAGGAAATTGTAAAGTAAAATGGTGGAGGATAGAATTAGACGAAACCGATTACCTCACTACTGAACTCCTCCAAATCCAATATCAGCCCGGAACTGCCTACCTACAGAATTCTTGCTATGTGAAAAATAAACCCTAATTAATACAGTATGTTTGAGTTTTCATGTATGTTTGAGTTTGTGTAGGAATAAAAGAGCCCAAACTGCAAGTCATGTAGTCCAGGCTTGCACAATAGAAAAAGCTTTGACCTCTAACAACACCCAGAACCAACAACTCTCCCTGCAAAACCAAAAAGACTAGGACAAAATTGTACACTGAATATATAGCCGAAACACATTTATGATACAATTACATTATGCAGAAAATGTTGACTAAAAGAGTGACCATTTAAAAATTTGAAAAGTGAAATGCATTTTAATTAATTCAGTAAAAGTACCAGATGTAGAAAATGAACAAATGTATATTAAAGTGAATAAAGAAAACATTGTCTTTAAATATAGTAACCAAAAATAGGTGCCATTAAAGTTGTGGTTGCCATAATTTTATACATCTTTCACACACACACTCTACATATTTTTATAGGTTGTTATAGATGTGATCATATTATGCACGCTCTTTTAAAAATTTTTGAATACTTTTTTGTTCTCTTCTTCATCACCTCTAAGAAACTAGTGTTAATCATCTGATGTATCCTTCTGAATGTTTCTTTATCCTCATACAGTAACTTATATATTTGTATGCATACATCATTGTTTTATGAATGTGAAATTGTTATATCTATTACTTTATATTTAAAATTTTACACTTGGCAATGGATTATGAAATCTCATCAAATCAGTTTGAAAAATAATAACTCATTCTTTTTACTTGCAGCATAATAATCTGTGGTATAGCTAGATGTCAATTTATAGTATTTCCATCTTTGAAGGACATTCAACTTGTTTCCCTTAATGATGTTTTTAATAGAAATTTTTATTAAGACAATTATAGATTCATATGTGGCTATAAAAACCAATACATAGAAATATCATATCCTCTTTATAGAGTTTTCCAAAGAAAATACTTTCTAAAACTATAGTCTAGTGTTATAGTTAGGATATCAACAAAGAAATATCTCATCTATCTTATTCAAATTTCCTTTGTTTTACTTGTCTCCATTTATGTGTGTACACATTCATGTATGTATTTATTTCAATAAAATGTTACCATATATGTAGGTTTGTGCATCCACCACCACCACAATTAAGATACAGAGCTGTTCCATCACGACAGGGATCTCTCTTGTCCTTTCATAACCTAATCTACCTCCCCTGATACCTATTCTAGTCTTAAAGACTTTGAAACTGTGAACCTGTTTCTAGTCTTTTCTAAAATTTTATCTTTTAAAAACTGGTATATAAATGGAATCATATGATGATTCATATGAAACCCTTTAGGATTAGTTGTTTTCATTTAGCATAATTCTCTGGAGATTCATCCAAGTGGTTCCATGTATCAATACTCTGTTCCCTTTCATTGCTGAAGAGTATTCCATAGTATTTATGCTCCAGAATTTTTTTAGCCAGTGCCCTGTTTAAAGATATCTTGGTTAATTCTAGTATTTGGCTATTGAAAGCTTCTATGAACATTCATGTACATGTTTTTGTGTTAATGTGAATTTTGGTTTACTTGGAATAAGTGCCCAGGAATGCAATTACTGGTTCATATGGTAATAACTTGGTTAGTTTTATAAAAGACTGCCAAAATGTCTTACAGAGTGGCTGTACCATTTAACACTCTTACCATATTGTAGGCATGTTCCACTTTTTTGCATAGTTACCAGCATTTGGTATCATCACTAATTTTTATTTTAACCATACTGGTAAGTGTGGTTAAGTGATATCTCATTGTAATTTTAATATGCATTTTCCTAATATTGTTGAACATCTTTTCATGTGCTTATTTGCCATCTATGTATCCTCCTCCATGAAATGGTCAATGTCTTTGTCCATTTTCTTATTGTGTTGTGTGTTTGTGTTGATCTTTGAAGGTTCCTTAGTTATTCTAGGTACTAGTTCTTTGTCACATATGTGGTATATTAGTCAGTTTGGGTTGTCTTAACAAAATACTACACACTGGGTGGCTTTAATCACAGAAAGTTATTTTATCACATTTCCAGAGGCTGAGAAGTCCAATAGCAAGGTGCAAGTAGCATTAGTGTCTGGCTAGAGCTCCATCCATGGGCTGTAGACAACCATCTTCTTGTGTTCTTACATAGCACAGATAGAAAGGGCTCTTTTGCATTTCTTCTTAGGACACTGAACCTACAGGATGAGAGCTCATTTAAATAAGCTTTATGACCTCATTTAATTTTAATTACTTTGTTAGAGACCCCCATCTCCAGATACCAAAACCTTGATAGTGGGGGGCACCGTATTCAGCCCTTAATATGTGACTTGTAAATAATTTCCCCCAGTATGAAGGTTGTCTTTATATCCTCCTAAAAAAGGCTTTCGGCCGGGCACGGTGGCTCACACCGGTCATCCCAGGCAGGAGAATCACTTGAACTAGGGAGTCAGAGGTTACAGTGAGCCGAGATCGTGCCACTATACTACAGCCTGGCAACAGAGCGAGACTCTATCTCAAATAAAGTAAATAAAAATAAATAAGGCTTTCATAGACCATTTTTTTTTTTAACATTTTGATGAGGTACAGTTTTTCACATTTTAATGAATTGTGCTTTCTTTGCTTATGTTTGAGAACATTTTGCTTACCTATAGATTCTGAAAAATTTCCCCTATGCTTTTTTTAACAGTTTTATATTTTAAAATTTATGTGTATTATTTTTAATTAAATATTATGTAAAGTATAAGACTTAGATCAAAGTTTATTTTCTTTCCCTATAGATAATTGCTTTAACACCATTTATTGAAAATCCTTCCATTGAATTTTTTTCATATTGTTAAAAATCAGTTAGGCATATATTTGTGGGTCTATTTTTGTGTTGTTTGTTTTTTTTCCCACAGATGTATGGGTGTATACTTCCACACAATCTTGATTTCTATAGTTATATTTTAAGTCTTGAAATTAGGTAAACTGACTTCGCTTTTTAAAAAATTTTTCTTTTTCAAAATTATTTTGCTATTTCCTTTCTCATTTCATATAAATTTTAGAGTAATCTTGTCCATAGCTACAAAAAAATCTCTCTGCTGTTTTGATGGAGTTGTGTTGAAATTATAGATAAATTTGGGAGAACTGATATCTTATTTATGTTGAGTTTTCCAATACATGCCCATGGCAAGTCTACTTATTTATATCATCGTTGATTTATCTCATCAGCATTTTGCAATTTTCAGCATAGAGCTCCTGTATGTACCTGATTAACTGTATAACAAAGTATCTCATTTTTTTGGAGCCATTATCAATGGTATTGTGTTTTAATTTTGTTTTCTCTATGAGCATTGTTAGTATATAGAAACATAATTGATTTTTTGTGTCTTCTGATGATATGTTTACCAAAAATAAACCTGGAAATTTTACAAGATGATTACTATTTTTAATATAACTTCTGAAAAATATGTACCTTTATTTTTAACAACTTGTTTGCAATTAATCTTTTTGAAAGAAGCTTGTCTATATTTACAATTTAAGAATAAACCTCAGAGTGATCATGTTGCTCTGGACAAGGTATTTGCAA
This sequence comes from Macaca fascicularis, assembly GCF_037993035.2. Lineage (NCBI taxonomy): Eukaryota > Metazoa > Chordata > Mammalia > Primates > Cercopithecidae > Macaca > Macaca fascicularis. The sequence goes on from NC_088376.1 coordinate 47,454,855, forward strand.
ACCCCATTCGCCTAATAGATGATATTTAGTTAATAAATTTTGCCTTTATTATCATTGCCATTTTAGGTTCATTGATACATATATGCATTGGGAGGTTCAATTTTCTATAGTGTTTTTAAGCAGAAATTTGGTCCTGAATAAAGCAAGTCTTTTGAAGAGAAGCAGTCACCTTTGTATACAGGCAGTGAAACAAAGATCTGGATTTAATTAGCAGAATAGGATTTTGATAAAAATGTATTTTAGCTTTTGCTTTCTAAACTATATTTCTGGATTAGTTAATACTTATATATTTTTATAATTTTTCTGGATAGATATAACCAAAATATATAAAAGGAAATTAAACATGTCCAACAGATATGTCAACTTGTGATTGGTGGGGTGTTTTGATGCATTGTTCTACTCATTAAAATTTGCTTAGTTGATCAAGTGAGCATCATTTAAAGCTACTTTTAAATGTGCTTAAATACCTGCACATTTATAGATAAAAAAAACCACAAGATTTAAATATAGAAGCAATTTTACACGAGGTAATTTACAAATGATTAGCAATCTCCCAAAAGGAAATGCATAAAATTAAGTTCAAACCAACACATGCTAACAAATGAAAATAATCATTTTGGTGATTTCTCTTGGGAGTTAAATTCCAAGCTGTTTTGTGAGTTCTTCTTTTCTTCCTGAGCTTGAAAGATGAAATGATGGATTGGTTTATATATAGCAGATTTGCAAGAACATTGTTTTTGGAAATCAAGTTAAGATTTTTCAGATAGTATAGAATTGTCATCAAGCAAGGACTTGTAAGCTTTGTTTAAATTGCTTTCACGGTGTAACTTTTTTCTGCATCTGAATTTTGTATGTATATGGCATGACTAAGCAAATGTTGGAAATGTTTGAGAATATAGTGAATGTAGGAAATGGAATTGAGTCTCAAAGAATGTGAGCTTCTAGGTCCCTATGAATCACTAAATTTCGTTAAGCAGTTTGCATAAACTGTAAAGTAGCACTTCCATTTTTCTTTATGTTCCAGGCTGACCTCATACTCCATTACTAGTTTCCCTCCAAGGGTGCACGAGTTATTTCCTTCTGCCAGAGGAAAGATTGGCAATGTAAATTTCAACTAAATCTGATAGCCTGCTGTGTAGGTATTATACAAATGCCATAATCATGACATTGCCGAAATTTCTTTCTTATCCTTCTTTTTTATTGAAATAAATCAATTTGCCAGAAACTTATGCTCACTGGTCTTAAAACATTCTTTCTTACCTGTGATAGCATTGCATAGAAATTTACATTGACCTAATAGTCATTCTCAAAACACAGTAATACCTTTATTAATTTTTCCATTACAGAAATAAAAACAGCAAAATCGACATGACATTCAGAAGTCTAGGTAGAGACAAAGAAGAAACAGAGGTTTGCAAAACCATTCTATGTTTCAGTCTATACAATGAAATATGTACCTCAATTCTTCTTAAGTGTTAGTCATTTTTTCTAAATTACTCCAGAATTTAGTGAACTTTTCAAATACGTTCTGCTTGAATGATTCTAGTGACAGGGCTTGCTGCTTAATATCAACCTATTCCACACTATTAGATAAACACAATTACCAGAATTATCCAATTATCTTCTGTTCTTTAGTCCTAGTTCTAACCTTTTTCTGAGAAACAGAACAAGTTTAGTCTTTCTTACATATTAAAGGAATTTACTGTTATGGACATAATTAGTGATTTCTTATCTAGCTTGAACTTCCTCCTTGAAACCTTTTCCATACGGTGTCATTTCATCTCTCTTTATTATAGCCATTGTATTACGTTTATGCTTGATTTTGCTAGGAGTAACTCTTTTTCATTCAATAATCATTCATTTTTCCTGTACCTACTATGTGTCAGATACTGGGTTAAACCTTTGGGAAATTTTTTGTTTTAATTTAACAAACATTTACATATTATTTTCTGGGTTCTACAGTTTTTTCAAAGTGACTTACAAATATTAACACATTTAGATCTCTTAACAAACTGTGATTTTGGCATATTATTATCCTCATTTTATACATGAGAAAACTGAGATACAAGGAGATTAATTAACCTGCTCTGTGGTCACACTATTAGGAAGTGGTGGAAACAGGTTTTTCACGCAGGGAGTTTACATTCATAGTCCACCAAGGTATGCTGTCTCTCATACACCGAGCTTCCTCTCACACAAAGGTCCTTCATGAATGTAGAAGCATACTAGGATCCATAGGATGCAGCTGCCTTGGGGGAAGGCCAAATGAAAGAAGGAAAACCAGTGGGTCCTTGGAAAATTCAGTCATCTCCTAATCAAGCCTCACCTGAAGCACCTGCTCTAGATAAGCCAGTCTGTTACTTGCACCTAAGTTCAATCTTACTAACATAATAAAACTGCAATAATGAAGGAAGTATATATATATATATCACTTTGTCTAGAAATGGCTTTAGGAGAACTCCTCATGGTCACTATTCTATACTTCCTGGAATTCTACTTAAGATTGCTTTGCATGTTATATGCTTAATAGTGTTAATTTTAGCATTTACTAAAGTACTCAGATTTTTGTGAGGGATGCATTGACAAATGAGATTTTTCCCTCATTCTATTGCCATGTGATTAATTTTTAAAAATCTAGATAATAATAATATCATTTCTGTTAAATTATATATTGGTGTGGGCTATTTAGGATAATGAATTTATTATATAAGGTTTTTCACTACCAAATGTTACTTACATGAAACGCTGTAATTGTGAATATCCTTTATCACAAATATCTATTACTATGAATAAATTTCTTTCTGCGTAAACATACACTCAATAGCTTTAAAAATCAACAGAAAACAATCTTGGCAAAATATACTTTGGTCCGTCCATTCCATCCATTTGGAAATATTCTGAATTCTAGACAACTGCCAATATTGCACAGTTGGAGTTACCAGATATAGCAATAGCTTTATAGGTTTCAGAAAGTCGAAGTAGTTCATCAAAATTATGTAAATATGTTCTGTAATGATGTGTAATAATTAGGTTTTGTGTAGATCAATTTTTGGTGTATAAAACACAAATGCTCACCAAGCTTACATCACAGAATTGAAGTATAATAGAAATCACAGGATGCAGAACTATAATGTGGTTGTACTTTGCAAACAATAGAGCGCTGATACAACACAGATACAGTTGAAGCTCCTGTATGTAACTTTTTAGTTCCCCTCCCATTCCTGGTGAACCAGTCCCAAACTATGTAATTACCATTTCTATGAAAATATTATTATATTTCTGTAATGTTGATAAAAAATATATAGTATTGTTTCATGTATATTTAAATTGTGTTATCAAGATGATGTCATAGATATTCTTCCTTTTTCTTTCTCATTATATGTTAGGTAAATATGTAGAATTGACATATAGCATATGTTATATAAGTGTGTATGTATGTACAGATACATATATATACACACACACTTTTCATTGAATTGACCATACTGTATCGCATTGTGTGATTAGATCAGAAATCATTTATCTATTTTTATTGAAGAATGGTAAGCTAGTTTCTAGTTTTCTTTATTGCAAATCATGTCTTATGTCCATTATTATAGATGTTACCTTTTCTACAAGTACCTATTTCTTTACGGTATATAGAAAGAAGTCTTGGACTTGCTACATCAAATGGAATGCAGATTTTATTCTTACTAGATACCTTAAATTGTTTTCCAAAAGATTGCAATTATTGTCTTTCACTATCCAGTCATGAGGTTTTTCCATTTCTTCCCTTTACCTTTGATGGACATGGTCAGATATTTAATTACTTACAAACTGATGAGCACAAAAATGTTATCTTTTTATTTTTATTTTTTATTTTTTTTGCCTTTCTCTGATTACTATGGAGATTGTTCATTGTTTCTTGGTCACTTGGGCTTTCAATTTAATTAGTTGCCAATGTACAGTCTTTGCCCACATTCTAATGCGTTGCACTATTTTAAACTGATATGTTGGTGTTCTTATAAATAATGCATGCTAATCCTTTGTCACTTTTATAATTTGAATATATATTTACCATCAGCAGTTTGCCATTATTCTTGTTTTATAACTTTTAATTATAGGAATTTATCATTTATGACATATATATTTATAACACTTTAAGAAACCCTTCCTACAATGACATCATAAAAGAGTTCACATTTTCTTCTAAAATTTAAATATAAGATAAACCTTACCTTTGTTCTTATTCAAATTATCTTAGCGATTCTTAGCCTTTGTCTTTTTTATGAGTTATTAAATCAGCTTTTGAGTTTCAATAATAAGACATTTGAGACTTTGATGACTTTTTTAATTCATAAAATAATTTGAGGCAAATGACCTTTAAACAAAACTATGTTTTCTGATTCATGAATATATCTCTCTCTATTATTTAATTTTGTCCTTCAGTGATGTTTGTAAAATTTCTTAAAAAATTTCTGTATTATTGAGTACAATCAGGTAATTTATATATTTTATATTTTGTTTATCCAAATTCAATGACAATTTATTTTTTATTTTTAGTTGGGTATTGTATTAGTTTGTTCTGATGCTACTAATAAAGATATACCCAAGATTGGCTAATTTATAAAAGAAAGAGGTTTAATTGACTCATGGTTCAGCATGGCTGGGGAGGCTTCAGGAAACTTACAATCATGGCAGAAAGCACTTCTTCAAAGGTCGTTGGGAGAGAGAATGAGCACTGAACAAAGGGGCAAGCCCCTTATAAAACCATCAGATCTCGTGAGAACTCACTCACTATTATGAGAACAGCTTGAGGAAAACTGCCCCCATGATTCAATTATCTCCACCTGGTTCTGCCATTGATATGTGGGGCTTACTACAATTCTGGGTGAGGTTTGGGTTGGGACACAGCCAAACCATATCATTTTGCCCATGGACCCTCTCAAACCTCATGTCCTCACAGTTCAAAATAGAATCATGACCTTCCATCACTCCCCCAAAGTCTTAACTCATTTCAGCATTAACCCCAAAGTCCAAGTCCAAGGTCTCATCTGAAACAAGGCAAGTCCCATCCACCTGTGAGCCTATAAAATCAAAAGCAAGTTAGTTACTTCCTAGATACAATAGGGGAATGGGCATTGGGTAACTACACCCATTCCAAACAGGAGAAATTGGCCAAAACAAAAGAGCTGAAGTCCTCATGCAAGTCCAAAATCCAACAGGGCTGTGATTAAATCTTAAAGGTCCAAAATGATCTTCTTTGACTTCATGTCTCATATCCTTGTCATGATGATGCAAGAGGTGGGCCCCCACAGCCTTGGCCAGCTCTACTCCTGTGGCTTTGCAGGGTACCGCCCCACTCCTGACTGCCTTCATAGGCTGGCACTGAGTATCTGTGGTGTTTCTAAGTGCATGGTACAAACTGTTGGTGGATATACCATTCTGGAGTCTGGAGGACAGTAGCCCTCTTCTCACAGCACCACTAAGCAGTACCACTAGCCCCAGGGGGGACTCTTTGTGGGGGCTCCAACCCCACATTTCCTTTCAGGACTACCTTAGCAGAGGTTCTCCATGAGGGTCACACCATTGCAGCAAACTTCTGCCTGGACATCCAGGCATTTCCATACCTTCTCTGAAATCTAGGAAGAGGTTCTGTAACATCAGTTCTTGACTTCTGTGCACCTGTAAGCTTAACACCATGTGGAAGTCGCCAAGACTTGGGGCTTGCACCTTCTGAAGCAATGGCCTGAGATGTACATTGGCTCCTTTTAGCCGCAGCTAGAGCTGAAGCAGTGGTGGAAGCAGTGGCACACAGGGCACCATGTTCTGAGATTGCATAGAGCAGGAGGGCAGTGTGTCCAGCCCAGGAAACCATTTATCCCTCCTAGGCCTGTGGGCCTGTGATGCAAGGGGCTGCCATGAAGGTCTCTGACATGCCCTAGAGTCATTTTTTTCCATTCTCTTGGTGATTAACATTTCTGCAGCAAGCTTGAATTTCTCCTCAGAAAGTGGGTTTTTCTTTTCTGTCATTGTCAGGCTGCAAATTTTCCAAACCTTATGCTCTGTTTCCTCTTTAATGCTTTGCTGCTTAGAAATTTCTTCCACTAGATACCCTAAATCATCTCTCAAGTTTAAAGTTCCACAGTTCCCTAAGGCAGGGGCAAAATGCTGCCTGTCTCTTTGCTCAAACATAGCAAAAATCACCTTTATTCCAGTTCCCAACAAATTCCTCATCTCCATCTGAGACCAACTCAGCCTGGACCTCATTGTCCATATCACTATGAGCATTTTGGTCTAAGCCATTTAACAAGTCTCTAAGAACTTCCAAGGTTTCCTATGCTTTCCTGTCTTCTTCTGAGCCTTCCAAACTGTTCCAACCTCTGCCTGGTCCCCAGTTCCAAAGTTGCTTCCACATTTTGGGGTATCTTTAAAGCAGTACCCCATTCTCTGTGGTACCAATTTACTCATTCTGCTAATAAAGATCCCTGAATGCCCAAGACTGGGTAATCTATAAAGGAAAGAGGTTTAATTGACTGAATTTAGAATGTCTGTGGAGGCCTGAGAAAACTTACAATCATGGCAGTAGATACCTCTCCACAGGGCATCAGGAGGGAGAATGAGTGCCAAATGAAATGGGAAATCCGTTATAAAGCGCCAGGTCTCGTGAGAACTCACCCACACTCACTATCGTGAGAATAGCATGAGGGAAAATGACCCTTGATTTAACTACCTCCACTTGGTCCCTCCCTTGCCACATGGGGATTGTTACAATTCAAGGTGAGATTTGGGTGGGGACACAGAGCCAAACCATCAGTTGTTATGGAAATGCAGAAAGTATGTTGTTTTCTGTATTCATATTCTAACCAAAATCTTTGCTGAAAGTTCAATTGACGTTATATAAACTTGTGTAATCTTGGAGATTTTCTTTGCACTCAGTCAATAAAAACTAATTAATATGACTTTCCTTCCACTTCTTATAGCCCACATTTTTTATTTATGTATTTATCTATTTATTTTTTGTCATACTGCCTTGATTAATCAATATGAAGCTAGTAATCTTGGAGATAGGAGAATCACTAGTTATTATTATTACCATATGCCTATTGTTTTCCCATTAGAGTGATGTCTGCAACTGGTTGATCAGGCTAAGACAGCTTGTTAGTGCTATTTATTTTGTAATCATTTATTATTCTTAAACATGTTTCAGAGTCTATCTTGATGATCATATAATTTTCATCTTTAACCTGTCACTGTGGCATATTATATTGATACATTTCCCAATAACTCAAGTGTATTTGACTTGCTTTCAAGAATACTATTTAGGCTGGGTGCAGTGGCTCACGCCTGTAATCCCATCACTTTGGGAGGCTGAGGTGGGCAGATCACTTGAGTTCAGGAGTTCAAGATAAGCCTGGCCAATATGGTGAAACCCCGTCTCTACTAAAAATACAAAAAACATTAGCCAGGTGTGGTGGCGTATGCCTGTAATCCTAGCTACTTGGGAGGCTGAGGCAAGAGAATCACTTAAACCTGGGAGACGGAGGTTGCAGTGGACCAAGATTGCGCCACTGCACTCCAGCCTGGGTGACAGAGGGAGACTCCATCCCCCAACAGCCGAAAAAATAAAAGAATCCCATTTAGTCATGGCGTATCTTCTTTTTTGCACTTTTGGAATTAATGTGCTAATTACTTTTTAATTATAAAACGTTTAGGATATTTGTATGTATTGTTACATGCATTGTTTAGTGTTAGATTTAACTACTATTAGTTTTATGTGATGATTTAACTGTGTAAATTGTACATTTATTATTTCATATTTTCAATATAAATACATTATTTTTAATTATAATGTTATTATATTACCTTTTATATTACACAGTCTCTTGCTTTATATCTTTATTGCTTTTTTGTTAATTATATTTTGGTTAATATTAATATTGTCATGCTTTTGTGATATATGTGTTTGTACTACTTTATTTTGAATAATAGCTTCATTTTAAATGTATCCTTTTTAATACCATGTATATCTTCATTTAAAATATACAATCTAAATACTTGTGCCATTGGCTGAAATATTGTATTTATTTCTAAAATTGTATTTTGCTTTGTGTTTGTTTACTGGGTACCATATATTTTTTTCTTTATAGCCTCTTTTTCTAACTTTTGTGAAATTGATCAAGGATTCTACCATTTCTTACATGTTTTCTTTTTTCTTTCCCATTTTCTTTTCTTCTTCTCTTGTTTTTTTTTTTTTTTTGTCCACTCATTTACAAGCTCTAGATTGTGTCTATTATTTTGTAATTCTTCAAATTACACACCATAGAAGTAATGAAACTTTTCCATTAAATCTAAATTTATTTTGCATGAGTATTTCAACCTAAACATGACACGGCTTTTATTGCACTCTAAGCAACCAAATCATGTCCTGTTTTGTATTCTAGCATCTTTTTTTAAAAAAATTTTAATGATGCTTTTAATAAACATATTGAAAAAATTAGAATCCTTCAGTTACTCATGTAGCTTTCTTTTCTTTCTTTTCTTAAATTAATTAATTTATTTTTTATTATACTTTAATTTCTAGGGTACATCTGCACAACATGCAGGTTTGTTACATATGTATACATGTGCCATGTTGGTGTGCTGCACCCATTAATGGTAAACTAGTTCAGCTATTGTATTCTAGCATCTTTGTATCACTGCTTTGAAATTTAGTTTGACAGTTTGACAGTTTTTTAAAACACAATTTTTTTTTTTTTGGCTTTTCTAGTAAACAGTTGAAGCTTTTAGCAACATATTCCATTAATTTTCATTCTCTTTTATCTTATACATCTTTCCAGTTTCTTATTTCATCTGGATGAAATATGTACATTAAGATTTTTTTTTTAGTGAGAATTCTTGTGTTACAGCAATACTATCTCTTGCAATTTCAAAATGTATTATTACTTTATCTCCACACTTGAATGACCATTTGGCAGGTTGTAATATTGAATGGACTCACTATTCCCAAACAAATCAAAAGATGTTATTTCATTGTCTTTTAGCATCATTTAACAGTTTTGTTAATAAATGTATGCCCTCATAATAGTTATTTGTTGTAGACTATTTTTATTTCTAGTAACTATAAAATAATACTTTTTAAAAATGATGAATTTATTAAAATAATTTTCTTTTTATTCCTGAGGTTGTGCAGTTTACTCTGCTGTGTCTGGATGTGAGCTTATTTTTTTCCTGCTCAATGCTAGCAACACACTTTCAAACTAAAGACTCAGCCATTAGCTCAATTGACTTCTGCAAATCCTATTTGAAGATGTATGATGGAGACTCTTTAAACTATTGCTGTATGGTGAATGCTTCCACATCTTCAAGTTCAGCAATGTTTCAAGAAACTGCAGTTTTTCTAGTAATACTTTCTTAAATTTAACTACCATTTTTATTTCCAAGTTTTTTGTTAGCTATTTTTCATACCACTTGTTCTTGTTTCATTTCTGCTAATTATGTGACCCAATTTTACGAACCAGTTTTTCACTATTGTTCATGCATTTTATAAATATTGTTATAAAATATTTTGTCATCTATTCCACAAAATTAACTGCATCTGGAATAAATATATGTTCAGTATAGTTTGGATATCTTTCTTAGATTTCTCTGCGTGATTTATAATTATGTTGGCTAGTCTGTTGCAATTGCTTAATCTATTAATTAATTTATTTATTTTATCTCTGCCTGTTTTGTTTACCCATCTCTTATGAGTTGATTTCATTTGTCTCCACTTAAAGCTTAAAGGATCAAATAAAATGACTTTTAGATCTATTGTCTCCAAAATCACAGGCCTGATCATTGCTCAGCATTTCTATTCCATTTATGTCTTGTTAGAGATTTTTGCTTTGTTTCTGTGCATGGCAAATTGGTTTTGGGTTTCTATTGTTCAGTCTTATCTCTCAATGTGCATTTGTAATACAGACAGTCAGTTAAAACATAGGCTTCGTTTGTCATTTTAAGTGGAAATATCTATGACTATTTATGTGCATTTTCAAACATGTTTAAATGTCACCATAGAATGTCCTTGTCTCTTTTGTTGCCAATATTAGGTCTTATTGGATCTTTGTCCATGTACTCATTATTTAGCATTATTTTGGAAAACTTCAAGTGTCATAATGTCTTCTATGTTAAAAGTTTTCAATACAGAATATGTGTTTATCTCATATATTTGGAATTATAGTTTCTCCAGTTCTTTTAGTATAGAGAGTAAAGTGAAGATATATGACTTAAAATATTAAATTTAAGATATCACTGAAAGAAATAATTAACTTAAGTATCATATGTAAATTTAGATAAGAAAATATGGGTATTTGATGTAGGAGAGTGATGGGGTACGATAGGAAATTCTGAGATGAACACTTGACTCCAGGCTAGAAGATGGAAATCTACTATGGGATTTGTCAGCAAATAGGTGTAAACTTTGAAAAGATTTGATAACTTCTCTGAGCCTTGATTTTTTTTTCATTTGTAAAATTAAAGTTTTGGGACACAAACTTTCTAAAATATTTTCCGTCTCCAATATTATACGATCCTGATATTCCAATTGATATTATGTTTCTGAGATTATGTCTGAAGTTTGGAAGTTTTTTTAACCAAAGTACAAACCATTTTTATAGAGAGAATAGATTCCAAATGAGAAATTTAGATGTGTAAAAAAACTGGCAATCATGCACAGGTAGAAAACAAATCATAAAAGAAAATAACAGTAGTTTTACAATAGTTCATTTTCTAAGGAGTTCAGTTCTTTCTCGAAAATAAGTTTCATCTGGGCGACTGAAAAGTGCAAAATTGTGTTTTCAATTCTCAAGTTTGAAAATTACTTTAATCCGTTGCATAGTTCCTATTTTAGCCTTGACAAAAACCAGTGTATGGAATTCAAATAAGGAGAGAAACTAAGCCAGTGTACATCATGGTATCTTCCACTTAGCAGCTTGCTTTTTACAGGTGTAGAAAGAGGTCGCAAATATGCACTCATTTTGATAAAAAGGCAAGGGACACCATTGCAATAACTAGATTTTCTTATTACCACAGAAAGATTAATATTTTAGAATTTTATAACTTTGTACAATAATAGCTTTTTGTTGACTTAATACCCAGGTATATACAAAATATCAAAATAGGTGAAGCCTTGAAACAGACACCCTTAAATTATAGTTACCATATTTTGAAAGGATCAGGAAGACTCAAAGATTTCGGCTTGAGTTTAACTGACGGCGAGGATCAAGTGAAAATCATGATTTTATCTTTAGTACCTATTATAATATTTGGCTCCTGTTACTTATGTGTGGTTTGCTGTATTGATTTTAAAGAAGTTCAGACCTTGAGATTGCAATGTGGGTTTTGAAATGTTCATCAATCTAGCCAATAAAGCCACATATATTGAAGCTTTGTAAGACTTCTTAAAATTTTGCATAGCATCTAGAATCTCCTAAGTAAAGCTTCCGGTTTTAAGAAATCAAATTATTTCATATGTTAGATGGATGATTTTTACATATGCTGTATATTATATGTCATCCAGAGAGACATTTAAAGCAGAGTACCATAATCAAATAAATAATTTGTGTAGCAGAAGAAAATCACATTAAGTGGGATAAATAGCTTTATATTAGATCAGGTTTTTCTCTCAAATGATTTTGTAGCTTAAAAAAACTTTTTTTTCAGAGCTTTTGGTTGTGGAATTGCAGATAAGGGATTGTATATCTACATAATACTAAAAGTATAGAGAACCTGCGGGCAGAGAGAGTAGTGTGTTTCAAAAGTTATAGTTGTAGTGTGCAGAAATATACTATAATTCAACAACTCCTGAGGATATTAATTGTTTACCTGATACAGTTACACATTTGGCATGCCCTTTAGAGACATATCAACATTGTAAAGATGGCTGGTTGGGTGGAGTTAGTGGGGCAATTTGTATCCAAGACATAATTTGTGTAATAGGAAGCTAATAAACTAGAAAAAAAATACACCCAGAGCCTTGACTTATTTAGAGACAGACACTTAGGATAAAAAGCAATAGATCTGAACAAAATAAACAGTTGAAAAGATTAAAATTGATGAACTGTTAAAACGTTAGAGTACTCTGTGTAGTTTGCGCTGTCATACATATTGCCCATATATGAAGTGAAGTGAGAGAAAATTCAAATAAGAGAAGAGGGAGGTTTGCTCCTTCAAGAGGGAGAGAGGAGACATTTGCTAAGTAAATAAAGTGAAAAAACTAAAAACAAACAAATAAAGGCAAATGATACATAAACATCCTTAAATAACAAAAGAAAGAAATTTGTTAAACATACACAAACACAATCAAAGTTTCTGACATATATTCATTTAGTGATTTTATGAATACGATTTTAAGTTTTTTATCATTCAGTAGGGTTAATAATAGGAGACTCACCATGTTTCACAGTCACATAATTTTCTTAGACAACTCAGTCGCTAATGACCTCGGTTTCTGACATGGTAGAACAGAGACAATGTCAGTAATAGTATCTTCCGTTCATCAACAGGGAAATAATATATTTAAAATGATCACCCCTGTGACAGGCACAAAGTTCTCAATCATGTAACTTTCCATGGTGACGAGATGATGACTATGATGGTGGAAGTCATGCGGTGTGGTGTGGTGCCATTTGAGTCCTGAGAGCAGTTCAGACTTAGAGTCTCAGGAGTAGACCCTGAGACAACTTTTGAGCAAATAAACTATGTTATACAGAGGAAAAATCTCCACATTTAAAGTTTAAATATTAATTATCTATTTTTTCTGAATTGGTTTTGAGATATTCCATCTCTTCCACCTCAACTAGTTTTTGTGCTTGACTTATTATGTAATCATAAGTAGCTGTGTTATATCTGCTGTGCAGTTGTTCCATGCTTTTAAAAATATACGAAATTCAGTATTCATCTCTAAAATCAATATTGAGTAAAGTTCACTGATAAAAAGTGAGTATGAAGCAGTGATTATAACAAAGTCTTTTACTATCTATTTTAAGATTTTAAGAATATTTATTGAAAATAGTTTTAAAAAAAGGTTTGAGATGCTATTATTTCTTATATGCAAATTGAGGATTTGGTGCCATTTGGCTGTGTGCAGTAAGTTGCCTAAACTGTTTCCTGTTACACAATGTGTTTTCAAGCTCCTCAGAACATTTGTTTTTTTTACATGTGAAGCTGTTTTCATTCACTTAATGAAAGTAACTTTTCAGGTGGATATTTCTGATTTTTACTGCCTTGCTTGAAAAGGGTGATTTTCTGAATCCATAGGTTACTCCTTTCTTTCTTATAAAACAATATTTTATATGGTTGTCTTCTAGCTTATTTATAGTTTTGGTATTTGTGTCATATTTTCATATGCTATACTTTAAATATATTTATCTTATTTTCTAGAAATGGACACATTGCTCCAGAATTAATGCAAAGTAAATAAGTGGCCTCACATAAATCAGAGAAGACTTCATATAAAAATATGTTATAAAAAGTAACAATTATGTTTAGCTCATTTTTCAGCACAGCGGTCTAAGTCACTTTTTGTAAGGTAGAAGAGTTATAAATATAAAAAGTTTTATGATCTTGATTAATAATAAATAATTTGACTATGCATATAAGCTTACAAATCTTGAACAAACTCATGCTTTTAATTTGAAATCATCTAGTCTCTTTTTTTCCATTTGAAGACAACAGCAAATTACAACCTCGTTTTCACAGTTGAACTGAATCAGATCTGTAATTGTACAAAACTGCTGCATATTTCTCTTAGTGAAATACGATATTAATTTTGTTCATATTTTCAATCCTAGAACTATATTGTATAAAAAATTAGTTTATTTCTAAACGAATGGTATTCTATTGTTCTTAAAGCTATGACATCATTTTAAAAATAAAAAAAATTAGCATTTTGTTGAAAAGATTTCAGCAGTAATTCAGTAATCTAGTTTGTATGTAAATATTGTAAAGATGTTTAGACGGAAAATGTTTATATGGAATGTTTATGAAACATTTGGACTGTTTAAGATTTACTGGAGTATTATTATATTCTCTAACTTCCTTTTGACAAAAATATACAACACTATGTTGTGAGTAAGGATTTGGGGATGAATTATAATCAGAGTGGAAAACTGCAGCCCCTAAATAGGCACAAAAATATTGAAGGGGTGAAGGAACTACCTAGACTGACTGAGTGGATATTCAATAGCAGGGAGATACACTTCTGGAAGTAGATATTTATCATTTTTTCAGTTTTGAAAGTAGAAAAGAAGCACTGTTAACAAAATTCCCAAGTGTAGCTGAATGAGGACAACTCACGACTGGAGGAAATCACAGCAAATTTTGGGAATCCCAGTCTACTCATGGTAGAGTGATGCCCCTATTGACTTTGATGGAGAAAACACTTGTAAGGATGACTCCAGAAACAGCTAATAAGAAAATTACGGAGCAGTTTCCTTCACTGGAGGAAATGGAAGTAGCAGCAGTGAGAAGCCTTTAAGAATTTGATGACAAATAGATTTGAGGTCTCAGATCTATGGGTTACCCTAATGAAATGTTACGTATAGAACATTCTCATAAAATTAGATAGATCAGGGTCAGATTAAGGTATGAACCCATGCAATTCTGACTGAATTCTTCCAATTAAAGATTAGTGAGAAATGTATTGAGTTTTACACAAGTGCATTATTACTTGACAATATAAATGACTTTACTCATTAATCATTGTAATATAAGTTGTCATAATAAAAATATTTTTTCATGCCAATAAATTTCACTAATAATTTTGTGTGTATCATAATGCCAATAGCTCTTCATTTGTGATACATGGTATATATGTTTTAAAATTATCAAGCATTTGTCAAAATGCATGTTGCTGACCCCCAACCCAGATACATTCAATAAAATCTCAGAAGGTTGATGCCCAAGAATTTTCATTTTTGGGCCTTTCTAGTTTTTTTTTTTTTTTTTTTTCTTAATTTTTTAAATAGCGACAGGGTTTCACTCTGTTACCCAGGCTGGAGTGCAATGGCATAATCATAGCTCACGGTAGCCTCAAACCAAATTCAAGCAATCCTCCTACTTCAGCCTCTGAAGCAGTTAGGACTACAGGTGCACACCACCACACACAGCTAAATTTCTATTTTTTGTGTGTAGAGATAGAGTCTCACTCTATTGCCCAGGCTGGTCTCTAACCCCTAGTCTCGAGTCATCCAAGGTGTTGGGATTACAGGCATAAGCCACTGTACCATGCCTCTAGATTATTTTTATGTACTAATATTTAAGAATTGCTGGTTTCAAATATAGATATAATTATGTATGTATAACCATGTATAACTGAGAAAATCAGCAATAGTCTACCAAATCACAGGTTCAAATACTTTAAGTGGTAAAAAATCTTGTAAATTTAATCTATAAATCTAAACCTGTGAAACTATTGGAAACACCACATATGACTATATAAATAAGGCTCTGCATTAATATTTGTACTTGTCTATTTTACAAGAACTTTTGAAGGATATCACAAATTTTAAGAAACTGGTACACAACCAGAGGGCCTCAAAGTACACAATAAATTTAATTTGTGGTTTAGTGTATTATGTCAAAACAGAAAGCTGACTGATAAAAAATTCCAGCATGCATAATGCTTAACGCATCCCAATAAAGCATGGAGAATCCAGAGAAACATATTTCACAAACAAAAAGGGGTTTAGTTTTCCATCTAAATGTAAAGCATATGTACATATTTATTGGATAATACTGCATGTTTTTCAATTGTTCTTACTAATTTTTATTTGAAAATCCACTTTGATAGGGAATTGTAGTAAATCCTTTCTGTATTTTCATTATAGTCACAATTGAAATTTAAGTACGAAGAGCTTTTTAATCAACAGTAACATACTTCTTGTAGTCAATAAAAATGTTCTCTGTGGTGTTAGCAAAGTTTATAAGCCCTGTTTTAAATATAAAGGAAACTAAAGTTAAAAGAAGTTAAATGTCTTTTCAGGGGTCATCTATGAAGTCAGTGGCAGGCGGAATTAAATTCAAGAGGGAATGATACATTAGGTTTATTAAATTGAGAAATAAACCCAAGTACAACTTGTTCCTAGCAGAATATTTGAATTATTATGTCTATTTTAGCTCTACAGTAATGTTTGTATATATGTGTGTGTACAAGTCCATACATTCCAATTGTCCACATTTATTGTTACAAGGATTTGTTTTGTTTTTAAGTACAGAATTTTACTGAATGACAATTACACTTAATGAAACAGGAGGAATTTTGTTTAACATCACAATACTTCAACTGGACTTACAGGCTCGGAAGAGAGGGTGGTTTTACTGAGTTTCTTTTACTGACTTTCTTTGAAAGACCTACTCCCTGGCTAAAAACATTGGAGGTCTTTGATAGAAGACTGTAATAGTTAGGTAAATGTTTACATTGGAGCCTTTTGGGGAACAAATTTTGATTATGATGAATAAATCATCTAATGTCTCTGAAAAAATACATTGTGTTTAAATTATAGGAAAAATCACATTGTAAAAGATCCTATTATCCTTATATTTTTAAACTGACAGAATATTTCAATGATAATTTTAACTATGTGTTTCAGACTTACAGCTCAATTCAATGAAAGATTATTGAGGCCTATGGAGGAGAAAGTGATAAAGGTACAGATCCCTCAGCAAAGAGCTTACATTCTTTCCTCTCCTTGCTCCTTTTCCTTCCTCCCTCTCTTCCTTCCATTTTTTCCCCTTTCTTCTGATATTTTAGTGTGTCTGAGATAATATTTTCATTAGAATTTCCAAAGGAATAGTCAGAACACTTACAGGAACCAAACAGAGATCAAAATTTTAGATGGCAGAGTGAGATGAGATAGAGAAAAATCTATGGTTCTTCCAAGTGTCATCTTGTCTTAGTCATTTCAGGGTGCTCTAATAAAATATAACACAGATCGGGTGGCTTAGCAATAGAAATTTATTTCTCACAGTTCTGGAAGGTGGGAAGTCCAAGATCAGGGTGACAGCATGGTCCAGTTCTGATGAGGGCCCTCTTGTTAGTTTGCAGATGGCTACGTTGTATTGGTCATCTGACGGAGAACAGAGAGCTCTGGTCTCTTCATTTCCTGATAAGAGCACTCATGACATTTATGAGCACTCCAGTCTAATGACATAATTACCTGTAACAAGCCCACCTCCAAATATCATAATATTGGAAATTTAGGCTTCAGCATATGAATTTCCAAGGGACACATTTGGTCAATTGCACACCTCCACCACTAAGTCCCATCCTTGGAATGCACTGCAGGGAGAGAAGAGAGACAACACACAGTCTCCATTCAGCTGCAAGGAGATTTCTAGGAAGCTTCAAATCATGCCTTGAACCTCAGGTAGAGGCACTGGGACATGTTTGGGAGACTCAGTCCTGTCATGGGCTCTATGTCAAGTATTCGCATCATCTTGACTCAAGAATGAGAGCAGAAGGTGCTCAATTTGTGGGTAGTCATCTCTGAAAGAACCCAAAATAGTTTAGGTCACATATACATAATCAACCAATTCCAAATTTCACAATGAGAAGTCATCCTTTTGTGGTGAGAAGTGAGGAGTGGTTAGGAAGGGGCCAGGGCGGGTAGCGGGGTCAGGGAAAAGCTTTTTCTACAATTCTTGGAAGGAAGAAAGCAATGGCTACTTTATAACTGTCTGCACTGATTGGTCATTCCAAGCCCTTCTGTTCCTTACTTCCCTATGGAACATCCCCTGATACCTCACATCTTGTCAGCACTGTGCATTTTAAAGAAGTTAAATAATTTTCATATCTAAAACAGTGCTTTTCAGCGCTCTTTTCACTTTAAAATCACCTTGGAATAATTTTGGAAAAATTAAGATTTTAGGGCCACAGCCCTAAAACAATCAACTAGGGTAGGACCCATGCACTGATGACTTTGTAAAGTGCCCCAGGTGGTAGGACCATACAGGCTGGTTTGAACACTACTGCTCTGAACTGCATGAAGATTGTGGACAAAAACATTTAAACTAAACAATGTATAATCATTGTATAAACAATGTATAGAATGTAACATTTAGACTGTTTGAGGAGGTAGCTCTGGCATAGGGAAGTGAGACAGAAAGCAAGGAAAGCATGGAAGAAAACAAGAGGCTGGTCAGTAATTGGTGAGAATGAAGATCTGGAGAATGGCTGTGGAAAAAAGCATTAGAAAGGAGATGGGAGATAGTGTTTTATGAAAATTACTTGTGCCACTGCAAGATTTTGAAAACACTTTATCTCAGATAATTTTTATAAAGTGAAAATTAATTAAGTTCTCATGAATGAACTTAGGTTAAGCAATACCTTTCTGGGCTCTTAAGAAATTAGAGTTAGTAAAACTTACTCCTTTATTCCAGTATAGATTTGAGTGAGCCTTTGGAGTCTCTTCATAAGACCTTAGGTGTGATTGAAACAGCTTTGTGAGATATGAGATTAGAGAGGCAGCTCAAGGCTCTTCTTTCCCCACTCAGCTCACCTCCAACACTGTGGAGACACCAGTTCATATAGCTCACAGCTCTCCCCACATTTTTTCTCCTGAGTTAGAGCAGTTGTGGGGTAAAATACAGAACCAAAACATGGTTTAAAGGCTTGGTAGTTATGCAACATTAGATGATGGTTGCCACCTAGAAATTCAGGTCCAGGGGTGCCAGATCTTCCAATTTTTCCATAAGAACCAGAAATCAGAATGTTTACATGAAAATCATTAATATGTAAAACCACGTGAGGACAAAACCAAAGAAGCCTGTGTGTTAGAACTGGCCTGAAGGCCTTTGGGTAAGACAGACAAGAAAGGCGAGGCTGTGGCTGCAGTGTTCTATTACAGTAATTCTTTTCATTTCTCCTGTTTTCCACTTAGCCTTCTCTACTTTCTCTTATAAACCATTGAACTATATCTGAATGTGCTATTTCCTTACTACAATATAAGATCCATGATGTCAGGCATTGCCTCCTTCTTTTAGCAGAATTCTCTATACCTGGAGGTCGCAAGTAAGTACACGTTGGATATAGATTATCATGTTTAATCTCTAAAATGCCATGATGCTTGGGTTATCATTATTCTTATTCTAAAACAGGGGAACTAAAGGTTATACATTGTTTAATCTCTTCAAATTTAGCTAATGTGTGGTAACACTGAGAAGCTATGCGACTTCAGTGACTGTGCTTTAAGCCACTACAAAAATGCATTCTGCGTAATGTCTTTCCCAGATCAATTCTTCTATAGTTAACATCATGGAGAAACACAAAGTAACATACCAGGATAAATATAGTACACTGAATTTGCTACCTAATTTTTAGTCTTCATGAACTACAGTTGAGTTTAAAATAAATGTAAAAATCTTTGATATAGTCATTTTATTCATTGCAATATTCTGTATTATCTTTATTAACAAGTAAACTGGTTAAGAAGAGCAATATTTCCAACACCAAATTCTTCAGGTGTTAGAATTTGAAGCCTGGTATTTGACTCAAAGTCCAATAATGCATGCTTTTACCCACTCTGTACTTAAACATCTTTAATCAAGGTATTATGTGGCAACATGGCCTGTCTTTGACTCCAGAAAGATCTTTGTCCCCTCCGCACAAAAGGCAGTTAATAAACCAATAGGGAATTTTGTTAAAACAGTATTTACTTCCTTGTTACTTTTAGGTAGAGAATTTTAAACTCAAGAGGATGAGCTCTTGACCATTGTATAAATTTTAGTTTTCAATTAAGAGAAATATAAATATTATTACTGGAAAGACATATTGAAAAATATCTTAATATGCAAGAAAAAGAAAATACAGAACTAGTTATGATGTAATTCAACAACAATATTTTTTCCTGAAATTTATATTTGATGTCCAAACTTTTAGAAATTTAGGAAGAAGCTTTGAAAATATTTTATTCAATAATATATCATTATAATATGTAATTTATTATCATCAATCTTTCCTTGTATTCCAAGTTTAGAGTCCCTTTTGCTTTCTCTTAAGAGTAGTTTGACTTCGAAGGCATTTGTCTTCTCTAGCCAAATATAGTAAGGACATACAATATAGATCTTTCACATACTAAAATGTCTTGTCTTGATTCTCTACAAATTTTGTTTTAATGACACAAATCTTGAAACTAGAAATCAAAGCATTGAATCTCAAAAATGCTGTCTTATTCATTTGATTCTAAAATGATGGACGATTTTATTATTGCACATTTTTGTGCTTCCTAATGTATAATCTACATAAATAATGTATGTATATGAATGCTCAAATAAATTTCTAATTTAAGGAAATGAAAAGATTGCTTAACATGTATGAAGTCTGTTTTTTTTTTTCTGATTCCTTTATCCTGATTCCTTAAACAAATAGTGATATTATCAATTTGAATCATAATCTGAAAAGAAGGTACTGAACTGTCAGAAAATTAAACAATAACAGAAAAAGGAACAAACTGGGAGAAAATGGCCAGTCGATTCTGTAGCTGTTTTTTGGTAATAAAGTATCAGCAAGAAAAAAAAAAAGGAAAGAGTTTAAATAATGTCAATAGAATTGAAAAATGATGTCCAAATGCACGTTTCCTTACAATAAGAAATTTTCTGCAAAGATGTCATTGATAAGGCTAGTTAATAACATAGCAACTTGCTGAAAGTTTATTTGAATTAACTTAAGAAATATATTAGTATGCTTTACATACTCTGCGTTTTAAAGTCAGCCAAAGAAGGCAGAGATTGAGCACCTAAGAATTACCAATCCTTGACCACAATAAGATATTTAGAATTGAAAAATAAATAATAACTAAACAGTAGACCTGAAGGTTTATACAGAGAGAAAGAAAAGCTGTAAGATCAAAAAGCTGTAAGGGATTAGTATACTTTTTTTAAAGGGTACTGTTACCACTGGTCTTGTGGCCACTTATGAATACTGAGTTCAACGGTAGGTGGGACTGGATTCTTTATGTAACTGTGACTGTGCTATTATTATTATCCATCAGTACAAAAAAGCTGAAGGAGCAAATACTACTTTAAAATTAGCTTTATCTCAAAGATAACAATATCAGCGATGGATTGAAAATCTCTGCTCTCTTTATCTTCCTGCTGGTTCCCTGCTACATACAGATATCATTGAAAAATGATGTCCAAATGCGTGTTTCCTTACAATAAGCAATTTCCTGCAAATATGTCATTGATAAGGTGAGTTAATAACATAGCAACTTGCTGAAAGTTTATTTGGATTAATTTAAGAATTATATTCTGATGCTTTACATGATCTACTGTACAGATATTTGAGGTAGGCATTATTTTGAATAAGAGAAAGGGTCAAGGTTAATCAAATAAAAAGGTAAAAATAGTCAATTCAGGGAGAGACTCAATAATAAATTTTAAGACGAAAGGAAAAGAGGAAGAAAGGGAGAAGGAAAGAAAGAAAAAAAGAAGATGACAAAAAGATAAAACAGAAAAATTTAACAAGAAAGAAAGAAAGAAAGAAAGAAAGAAAGAAAGAAAGAAAGAAAGAAAGAAAGAAAGAAAGAAAGAAAGAAAGAAGAAAGAAAGAAAGAAAGAAATACAAGGGCTATATAATACAGTTGACCTTTAATCAGCACAGGTTTGAATTGCATAACTCTGCTCATATGAAGATTTTTTTTCAACTAAACATGGATCAAAAATATAATATTCTCATGATGTAAAACCCAGTATAGGAAGCCCAACTTTTCATATACATGGGTTCTTCAGGGCTGACTGTAGGACTTGAATATGCATGGATATTGGTATAAGTGGATATTGGTATAGGTGGATATGTGGGAGGGTCCTGGAACCAATCCCCTACATATACAGGGGAGCCACTGTTCTATGTATTATTGTAGTCACGAAAATGGAGTCAAGAACAGCTGAATTGGACTAACAGCTAAACTCCGAGTGTAAATTTCTTGTGTGCCACTCTCCAGTTACCTTGGTGACAGGGCATTCGCTTACTAAGAATGTATTTATAATATGAAAAACCATTGTAAGATGATGTAAAAAGTATAACTAGAGGAAAAAAAAAAACACTTGGTTTAGTTTATGCCAACTTGGGAAAGATTAAAGGAAGAATTGAAGGAAGATTGTGCGGCAGATCAAAGTAGAGATTGAAGAAGAGGGAAGAGAAGGTAATAAGAAGCACATGAGCATACCGGCATCTTGAGGTCTGTGCATCTTGAGTTCTGTGCAGGATTAAGAGAAACCAGCAAGATATGGTGAGGCACTCAGAGATAGCATTAAGGGATGCATTCACTGTAGGCCTCACATTGAAAAAGGAGTGGTTATAAGATCTTGTGAAATGTAGCCACACGACTACTGAAAACCAAGACTTTGACAGGGAGGGAACGAGTGGTGGTGGAGTGGGGAGATAAATATGCTGGCAGCACCCTCTGCCTGCCCTCCAATCTCTAGCCAGAGCCTCCCATAGACTGAACACAATAGGAAGCCAAAAGACTTGTAGCCCACTGGTTACCTTCACAGTGGTCAGCCTCTGGGGGTCAGAGCAAGTTGGAAAAGGGTAGAGAATGGGTTTGGAGGGGCAAATGGAGGCTATCCAACACAGTTGTAAATCCTCCTTTACCTGAAAGCCATGATATTTATTTTGAAATTTGATTTTTTAAAAAATCCCAGTATTTGTTCAGGGTTTCCTCATGCCTGCAATTCTTAGAAACAAAAATATTTTATAACATTCTTAAGATACATTTTCTTTGAGAAGGAGAAAAGCAGGAGTTGCTCAGTAGGATCTGAAATTGAGTCATATGGATGGTGAGGAACCCAGTTATATCGCTATTTATTTATTTTAGAAAAAAAATCAAATTTAATTAATTCTTGCATTAATTAACCATAAACTTTTTTTGTGTCCTGGCTATATTGCTTAATTTTAATTACTGTATCTTAGGTTGAACTTTTGGGTCCATTATATGTTAATTTCATTGAAAGCAACAGAGTGAAAGTGATGGAATGGCAGTTTTTCACTATCTACAACAATATCTGCAAATATTTTTTATCTGAAATGTCAGATTTATGGTTCAATAATTTTTTATTTTTGTAATTCGAAGTGTTTATTTTTAACCTAATCAATTATAGTTTTCACCTTAGATTAAAACTTAAAACATTTTGATATGTATAATGATAGGTAAATTTTAAATTATAGGTTTATTTAGCTTGCTTTATGTGCCTGGTTATGGAATGTATATATTTCACTACATTGGCCCTCTGTGTGTAGTTTTAAAATCTCAGTATTAGTTAACATAACCAGGTAAGAGGAAAATATTTACTCTATTACTGCTTAAAGTTATCATTAGTCCCTAATGAATGTGTGAAACTGCTGAACTCACAAAAAATATTTTCAGAATATAACTGGTGAGTTGTTTATGCATCGCTGTGTAGGTGTATACATATGGCATTGTTACAATTCTGTAGTTTGGATCCAAGCGCAGAAAAAGAATGCCATATAGTAGAAAGAATATGGAACTGATGTCAGAAAACCTAGACTGTCCCATATTCACTGCTTTCCACTATAAATATACTGATGCTTCACTCAAACATTCTACATCTCAGTTTCTTATTTTTTGAGATGAGAGTAGTAATAATAGCTATCACAAGTGGGTTTTCATATTTGCTGAGATGGCATTCATTCTTGCTTTTCATTTAATATGCATGAAAATCGAATTTGAATTATAAAATTGTATCTCAATTTTTGTTATCTCAATCATTTTAGACTTGTCTAAAGTATTTTATTTGAACTTTTTTTTTTTTTTAAACGTGCTTGTTAGTTCCTATAGTATTCACTGTTTTATATTGGAAGTACTGGTAACAGTCAGTGTTTTGAGTATCATGTAGATAACCCATAAAATTTGTTCTATGTGGCCGGGCGCGGTGGCTCACGCCTGTAATCCCAGCACTTTGGGAGGCCGAGGCGGGCGGATCACAAGGTCAGGAGATCGAGACCACGGTGAAACCCTGTCTCTACTAAAAATACAAAAAATTAGCCGGGCGCGGTTGTGGGCGCCTGTAGTCCCAGCTACTCGGGAGGCTGAGGCAGGAGAATGGCGTGAACCCGGGAGGCGGAGCTTGCAGTGAGCTGAGATCGCGCCACTGCACTCCAGCCTGGGCGACAGAGCGAGACTCCGTCTCAAAAAAAAAAAAAAAAAAAAAAAAATTTCTATGTTATTACAGAACATCTTTTAAAATATGTATTAGTACAGGTGACTTAGTCAGTTCAGGTTACTATAACAAACTGACTGGGTGACTTATAAATAAAAATTTATTTCTCACAGTGCTGGAGGCTAAAAGTCCAAGATCAGGATATCAGCATGGTTGAGTAGTAGTGCTGGTCTTCTTCTGGGTTACAGACTGCCAACTTATTGTTGTATATTTGCATGATAGAAGGAAGGTGAGCAAGACCTCAGGGGTGCCTTTATAAAGGTACTAATTCTATTAATGAAGGCTCCACTCTCATCATCCTATTACTTGCCAAAGGCTACACCTCCCAAAAACATCACAATTTTGAGTTGGGTTTCAACGATGAATTTGGGTGGGAGGAGCACAGTTAATTAAATATAGGCTTAACATAGCTCAAATATTAATGTTAACCTCTCCATCAAGTAGACAAGTACAACATATTGACCTGTTTTGATTTGTACCCGGTAGTAAGGGCAACAACAAGTGATAACAAAAACATCTCTTATAAATGTCACATGGTATCCAGTTTAGTGAGAAGTATATTAATACTAAGGAAACTGTCCCTTTTATTCAGTTAATATCAACTTTCATTTTGTTCTTGGCTAAAGGAACTTCAAAGAAAAAAAATTTAAAAAACAGAAGAAAACGAGGGAAAATGAAATGCATCCTTTGGTTAAAACAAACAAACAAAAACAACAACAAAAAGATGTAGGGCCTCCTAAGAGCTGGAACAAAGGTGAAGGCAACATAGAAGAAATGAGTCAACAATGACGGTCGTCTGGTAGCATACCTTGGTTTAGCAGTAATATTCAGATAAATAGGAGTAAGCTTGGCTTTGTTAAGGATTCCCCTTCAAACAGCCTGTGTGGGGTCCCTACAGAATGACTCAGTGTCACATGAGCATCAGCAAGGAGCCCTGGAAAAGCCCCAGCACATGGCCTGCAGGCAAGGCCAGCTCTTTCCTATCAGCTCACCAATGCCAATACTTGAAGCTAGCTTGCTGCTGAAATGTACATATCTCATTTTAAATGGCTAGAAATACATATGTGTGTGTGTGTGTGTGTGTGTGTGTGTGTGTGTGTGTGTGTGTGTATTAGGAAGAGTAGTGCACTTCATATGTTTTCAACAATTTGGAATCATTCCCCATGTCTCCTAGTTCTTTTACTTAAGTTGAGGAGATCTTCATTGTTGAGAATACTGAAATCATGAGTGTGTTCGGTGCATCCCGGGAGGATTCAGTTTCTTGTTTTTCGCTGGAGCTGCTATGGCTCAGCTGCCTGCTGCCTGCTGCTCTAACCTTCTGCCTCAAGTCTTAGTCCACCTTCCTTACCTCAAGGTGTTAAACACCTACAAGTTCATACATTGACAGTTTCTTTTCAGTAGAATCAGTAACTTTGAAACTGTATTAAAGGACAAGAAACTTTTAAGAAAATGAATGCTATTCTAACTTCATCAATCCAAGACTCATAGGCATTTTGGAACAAATTGGAAATTCTTTTTTTTTTTTTTTTAGTTTTTAATTTTATTTTTTAATTTTTTAAAATTTATTTATTATTATTATACTTTAAGTTCTAGGGTACATGTGCATAACGTGCAGGTTTGTTACATATGTATACTTGTGCCATGTTGGTGTGCTGCACCCATCAACTCGTCAGCACCCATCAACTCGTCATTTACATCAGGTAGAAATTCTTTAGTTGAGCCAATGAGGCTCATTTTTTTTGGATCCCTGAGACCCTTTCACCTTATCTCCTGTTCCTTCTGAAGCATGTCGTTTGTTTCAGTTCTAGAAACTATGTGTTGTTTTCTCTACATTTTGTGTCATTGCACCATCATTCTTCCTACATATGTCTTCTTTTTTCTTTTCTTGCATGGAATATTTCCCCATTTTATTTTTTCATTGTCTATTGCTGCCTCCCACACTCAATTCATAATTGTCTTGACAATGTTATACAAATATATAAATTTTATATATATATATATCTGTATAATACCTATGTAATTATATTTTCCCCTTTATGGAATTCCTCACAGTTGGATGCTAAACCTTCTACAATAATTCCCTAGTTTTCTTTGCTTTCACATTTGCCATCCACATTTTTTGACTGCCAAGGATATCTCTGAGCTTTATTTTTCAGCTGTCCTATTGAATTGTTAATTTATGCTATCATACTTTCGTATTTCCAAGATTTCTTTTTTTTTTTTGGCTCCTTTTATGAAATTTTTATTCTAGTTTCATAGATACAAACTATTCTTCTATCACTCTAAAGTTATTATAATTCTTGATTTAACATTTTCTTCTGCTTCCAGCATTATGTGACTGCTTGCTCCCAACTATTATTATGTTTTGGTTGATTGTTTTTGTGCTTTGTTTTTCTTTTCCATTGTGTATTTTGGTTTTTAATAAAATATGCTTAGAGCCTTTAAAAATCTTCTATACTTCTTTTCCCTTTGTTCATTTAATATTATATTGAAATCTAAATATTTAAAGCTGAATAACTAAAATGCTAATGGAAAGGTTCCTTTGTGTAACTGGGCTATACTACAAGTTACGTGAACACCTCGTGTGGATGACAAAACATCAGAATCTACAGGTTGTTTATTTGGGTCTGCTCAGTTTCCCTCGAAAGTGAACATCCAAACTTTTGCCTGGAGAATAGAAGACTGGTTATAGTTATTTGAGATCTAATTTGTGAGATATTGTTTGAGAGTTTCACCACTCAGCAAAGTCTAATAACTTATTTCCTAAAAACATGATACCAGAACATATTATTTCAAATCCTAAAATTATGACTGCAATATAAATATTAATATATATTATATATTTTTTGAAGAGAACTAGGTCGGAGTGCTGCCTAGGTCCAGAATGCAGTGTCACCTAGGCTAGAGTGCAGTGCCAAAATCATAGCTCACTGCAACCTCATACTCCTGGGCTCAAGCAATCCTCCTGCCTCAGCCTCCCAAAGTGCTGCATTTACAGGCTTGTGCAACTGCACCTCACAACATTGTTTTTAAACTATTTTACTTCTTAAAAGTAGAAATTCTGGGAACTTAACAGAGGAATTAAATAACTGGCAAATCTTTCCTACAAAAACAAGCATAAAACTGATAACTGGATAACCACAAATTGAGAAATCCTTATTTGAAAACTCTAGGTAAGAACAATGGAAGTGGCAGTTTCTTGTCTGGTGCAGTCCCCAGCTCCATGAATAATGTGATTTTATCAGGACAGGACTGACCATGAATATCAGCAGATTTGCTTCATGAGGTAACTGAACTGCTTTGGAGTGGAGGGAAAACATTGATCCCCAGTAAGAAGAACAAATTCAATAGGAAAACATAAAGAGAGCCACAGCTCAGCTCGCTTGAAGTTGCTGTACCATTTGAGGCAAGTGGAGGACCAGATGGAAACTTTATGGGGAGATCCTGGAAGTGAAGGAGCCACATAAGGTCTGGAAACTTCTTGGTACATCTTTGTCTGACTGTGAAACTATGAAAATGTGTAATGGAGGAACAGAGTTTCTGGAAGAAAGTAAAATCTGAGGCTGACATCAAAATTTCCTAAACTTTGAATGTATTGCCCAACCCACACACTCAGATTAATCTTCAGAAGGAAGTGTCATGGACTCAAGTGATTAAGCCCAATCTTTGCCCAATCATTGCCTGCCATTAACCTTTGATGTTAGGAAACTTTTTAGGTATATTGAAAATGTTCTAAATCTCAACCATGATGATTATTGCACATTAAGAATCTACTGAGAATCATTTTATCAGATTTATTTACAGAATAGTTTCAATTTATATTATATAAATTATAATTCAATAAATCTGTTTAAAAGAGGCTTCAAAACGAACTTTGATTTTAATATTTTACTAATGAAAAATTCACTCAAGCATTTTCACCTTTTATACATACAGGGTGATTACTCCAAATAGAAAATAATTCCTAAGCTCGTCCCCTCTAAGTATCTTTTTCTTTTTCACTCAGTTACTTGCAGAACTCGTAAATCTCTAAGGTAACTATTTTTCTAAAAAGAATTCTATACAAATAAAAATTAATATTTTTTCATGTTAGAGCAGAGTTACTGTTAAAAAATGCAAAAATTTACAATTTTTCTTTCTGATATACTGATGTTTTTTTCTCCTCAGGAAAGCTGCATCTTTGAGAGTTCCATAATGTGTTAGCTACTTTTTCATACCTAAGATGCTTGCTGTCATCTATTTCCACATGCAAATTTGCTGTCTTCCAGTCTGTACTAGGCTCCAGGAGTTCTCAGAACTCCCTTTGTTCCTGAATTTATTATCCTAGCTAAAAAATCTGTGAATTCCATTTGGGGCAACTAGCTCCCTGTTCTGGCTTTAGAATATTCTCCTCTAAGACGCTTCCATGCTATTGGTAATCTTTCCCCATCTTTCCAACCCTTTTCAGGGGGCTTATGTGATCAAAGAGCTGTGCTTCACAGCTCCTTGTGGTTCACTTCCCCTCAGTCTGACTCTTTATCAAGTGTCAATTGACCTACAAAATGGATCTAGGGGAGAGAAATGGATGGATTCCATTGATACTACTCATATCTCACTCCTGTTTCTAAACTCTCCTTTCAAACCTTCATATCTGCTCTTCCTGAGAGTCCTAAAAGTCTCATGTCACCAGTTGTCCAGGAGTTTTTAGGTTAGACACTACTCTATCAGAACTCTAAGACGTTTTCCTGGAAGCTTACTTTGATATGACTGAATATTATACAAGATGTCAAAGATTCTGTAGAACGGGAGTGATTGATTATGCAGAAACTGATGGTTAGATCTGGAGTTTAAGCCAGAATTAGGGTTAGGGTTACAGAAGAAAATAGCTATGCTTTGTAAGACAGGAAGGAGGACTCCATAGGTACATTTCTTGCATTGTGAAAGGAAGGAAGATGACAAATTAGGCTTACAAGTCTAGTGATAGAAACTTTAAGAAATTCCATTCAGATGGTTTCTATCAAATAACAGTTGACATTGTTAAGCTCTTTCAATGTAAGAAATATTGAACCAAACAATTGTACATGTACTTGATTTATACTGATATTTCATTTTATACTATGTCATGTATTTATGGAAATACTGTTTTCTTGTTATTGTTACCTTGAATTGTTTATTTCTTATTACTTTTTGCTATTTCTCATATGTTTTTTCTTTTCTCTTTCAATCCTGAAACATCCTTTGTTATTTAAATCCGTTAAGTAATGAAAAGTCTCCCAATTTTATATCCTATAACAAAATTTTGGCGGGATTCAGACATACTTTTTTCAGGGCCAGTCCACAAATATTTTCCCACATTTTCTACCTAATTATTTAATACTACATAGCAAAACTTATAGTTGATACTTTATTATTTATATATATATTTATTTTAACATAATTATATAATGTATATTCAGTAGTCACTCTGATTTCTCCATGGTATTTTGTGGGAAGCAAACAGTTTTGCACTTTGTCCTTCAAACTTATTTCATTATACAGTCTTTATACTATTTTTTTTTGACATCTTTGTGAATTCCTGCCTCATGTGTGAAAGACCACCAAAAATAAATGGCTCATTGTGAAGACAGTAACAGTACAAAGCTTAGTGAAGGAGGCACTCTTGGGAGACACTTCACTGACTTTTAATAATGAACTTAAGTGTCAAAAGGTAGAAACATCCTGGCACTATTAAGGCTATATTTCAATAGGCATAAAATCAATGGACGTGTCTCTCATTGTCACTTCCACTGTAATCATAATGGTTCACAAGGAGAAAATAGAAAGAGAATCAGTATTCATACTTTATCTGCTAAGCTTTTAGATTCTAAATATTTTAGCTAATTATGTTAATATAAGGTAGTTCCCAGAAACATGTGATTTGTAATGGTAATTAGAAAATATTTTCTAAACCTTTGTGATAATGGATTGGGGCACTTAGACCCATCCCTGGTGATGGAAAGTCAAGTAGATGGTACCAACAGTCCAATTTATTCAATTAGTTGTCAGATCCTAATTTGCAAAACTGAGGTTAAAACCTGAAACCAGGCTAGGCACAGTGGCCTCACGCTTGTAATCCCAGCACTTTGGGAGGCAAAGGAGGGTGGATCATGAGGTCAAGAGATCAAGACCATCCTGGCCAACATGGTGAAACCCCGACTCTACTAAAAATACAAAAATCGGCTGGGTGTGGTGGCGCATGCCTGTAGTCCCAGCTACTCAGGAGGCTGAGGCAGGAGAATCGCTTGAACCCAGGAGGTGGAGCTTGCAGTGAGCAGAGATTGTGCCACTGCACTCTAGCCTGGCAACCCAGCGAGACTGTGTCTCAAACAACAACAACAACAACAACAACAACAACAACAAAACATCAAGCCAGTCACCTCATGAGGGAACAACATCATAACCTACCTTCTTCTCAATGTTATCAGGTTACCTCTCCTGTGCTCACCTGTTGATGATCTAAGAGCCCAGAATGAGATCTACCATAGTCAGGACATCTTCACCTTTGTACAACCTGGAGGAACAAAGTGAGGTGGTGTTTGAGTCTCTCCTTCCCCCTTTATATCCTCTTCCTGTCCTCAGCATGCAAAAGTGTAGGAAAGAGGTGAATAAATGAGATTCCTAGTACAATTATTCTATTTTTCTTCTTGATTTATTGCTAACATAACTTATGCTAAAATGCTTTAACATCAGAAAAATATAAGTAATCTTGATTAGAGTTTTGTATTTCAAACCTAAGACACTTCTCCCATCCCAATTCCCTACCACTAGCAATAAATTAACAGCTAAAATGTAT
Source organism: Macaca fascicularis (assembly GCF_037993035.2). Lineage (NCBI taxonomy): Eukaryota > Metazoa > Chordata > Mammalia > Primates > Cercopithecidae > Macaca > Macaca fascicularis. Next base: position 47,485,864 of record NC_088376.1, read on the forward strand.
GAGGAAGGGTAGATGATGTTTGGGGTTAGCTCACAGGGATATCTTGCCAAACTCTGAATACATAATTCACATAGAAATAGTTCTGGCCTTTAAGAAATTTACTGCAAAAACGATGACAATTATTCTAAGTGTAATAGGCAGAATAATAGGCCTTCCAATAATGTCCATGTCTTAGTCTTCATAACTTGTAAATCTGTTACATTGCATGGCAAAGGGGAAATATATTTGAAGACAGAATTAAAATTGTAAATCAGCTGATCTTAAAATAGTGAGGTTATCCTGGATTATTCAGACGTGCCCAATATAACTGCAAAGGTTTTTAAAATATTAAGGAGAAAGAAGAGAGCCAGAGAAATGGAAACCTAAGAAGGAAGTGACCCAGTATGGTTGGTTCTGAAGAACAAAGGGGACCAAGAGCCAAAATATGTGAGCAGCCTCTGGAAAATAGGTAAGATAAGGAATGGTTTTTTCCTGAGAGCTGCCAAAAAAGAATGCAGCACAGTTAACACTATGACTTTAGCTTAGAGAGACCCATGTGAGTCTTCTGATCAAGGTACAGGCAGCCTCAGTGTCTGGTGAGGGCCTGTTCCTCATAGATGGTGCCTTCTGTGTGTACTCACATGGTACAAGGTGTGTGTACATGATATGATTTGGGTGTGTCCCCAGCTTGCACTGTGCACCTGGAAAAGCTGCAGAAACTCAAGGCCAGACCATGATAGCAGCCGCGTTAGGCTGTACCCAGAAAGTCACAGGGGCAGAGCTGCCCAAGACCATGGAAATGCACCGCTGGTATCAGTGTGACCTGAATGTGAGACCTGGAGTCAAAGTAGATCATTCTGGAGGTTTAAAATTTGACTACATCACTGTATTTCAGACTTGCATGGACTCTGTAACCCTTTGTTTTGGCCAATCTCTCCCGTTTGAATGGCTGTATTTACCCAATGCCTGTACCCCCATTTTATCTAGGAAGTAACTAGCTTGCTTTTGATTTTACAGGCTCATAGGTGGAAGGGACTTGCCTTTTTCCAAATGAGACTTTGGACTATGGACTTTTGGATTAATGCTGAAATGAGTTAAGACTTTGGGGAACTATTGGGAAGGCATGATTTGTTTCGAAATGTGAGGACATAAGATTTGGAGGGACCAGAGGCAGAATGATATGGTTTGGCTGTGTCTCCAGCCAAATGTCAACTTGAGTTGTATCTCCCAGAATTCCCCCGTAATGTGGGAGGGACCCAGGGGGAGGTAATTGAATCATGGGGGTTGGTCTCTTCCATGTTATTCTCATGATAATGAATATGTCTCATGAGATCTGATGGGTTTATCGGGGGTTTCTGCTTTTGCTTCTTCCTCATTCTCTCTTGCTGCTGCCATGGAAGAAGTGCCTTTTTCCCCCTGTCCTGATTCTGAGGCCTCCCCAGTCAGGCGGAACTATATACCAATTAAACCTCTTTTTCTTCCGAGTCTCAGGTATGTCTTTATCAGCAGCGTGAAAACAGACTAATACAGTACCCTTTCTTCAACTTCTTTTATAAAGACACTAATCCCGTTCATGAAGCCTCCATCCTCATGACTTATTCATTTCCCCAAAGGCCCTGCCCCTCAATAACCTCTTGTTGGGTATTAGGTTCCAACATAGAAGTTTCAGGTGGAGCACCAACATTCAGACAACAGCAAGCCCCTACTCTTATCATGTGCCAATGGAGGCCAAATGCAGAAACTGGGCACCTCATCTGACCTGGCAATAAGGAGATGATAGTTCCCCAACCTCTGCTGGAGCAGTGTCAGGGGAAGCTCGCTACCAAGGAAGGCTTAAATAAGGTTCAGTGTCTGATAATATAATACTCAAAATATCCAGATTTTAATAATAATGAACCATACCAATCTCTGTGATATTATCAGCAAGGATGAACAGAGAGTCAATAAATGCCAACATCAAGGTAACAGTGATCTCAGTACTATCCAACGAGTTTGAACCAGTCATAGTGGAAGCGCTTTAATAAGCAATTATGAATGTATACTTCCAAATATTTTTGAGGCCACTACATAACTGGAAAACAATATTTAAAGGAAGGAAAACTAAACACAAATATCATTATTATAATGCACAAATTCTTATCTAAATATGAGCAAATAGAACTTAGCAGTATATTAAAAGAATTAGACATCAAGATCAACTGAGATTTATTCCAGGGATGTAAGGCTAATTTAATATTTTAAAATTCATTATAATAATTCACTATGTTAATAGACTAAGAAGAAAAATCACATGATCATATCAATTGTGCAGAAAAACCGCTTAACAAAATTCAACACTCATTTATGAGATCTCTCCACACAGGAGGAATACAGGAAAATTTCCTAACCTTCATAATGAGCATCTAAAATCTACAGATAATACTTTACTAAATGATGAATAGCTGAATTCCTTTCTCTTAAGAGAAAAAAACAAGACAAAAATGGTCTCTCTCATCATTCTTATTCAGCATAATACTGGAAGTTCTAACCAGTGAGGGCAACAAAAAGAAATACACATTGGAAATGAAGAAATCTACATTTGCAGAAGACGTAATTGTCCACATAAAGAGGCTTACAAAATTGATGAAATAACTGGAACTTTATTTGTCAGTGAGTTCTGCAAAATCACAGGAGACTTGTATGCTGATAATTCACAAAATGTTAGTGAAAGAATGCAAATTTAAAATGTTACAACAAAAACAAGAAGCACAAATTCTGTTGATAAAAGAGAGAAAGTAGATGACACTTTCAGTGCCAGTAGAAACGTAAAATGATACACCCACTCTGGAAGACATTTTGACAGTTTCTGTTGAAATTAAACATGCAATTATCATATGACCCAGCAATTGCACTCCTGGAAATTAATCCCAGATAAATGAAAACTTATATTTATATTACAGTCTGGGCACACATGTTCATAACACTTTTATTTGTAGTAACTTTTATTTGAAACCAGAATCAGCCCAGATGTCCTTCAGTAGGTGGATGGAAAAACAAACTGTGGTTCCTGCACACCATGGAGTAGCACACTGCAATGAACAGGAAGGGACTGTGAATATACAGTAACCTGGATGAATTGCTAGAGAATAATGCTGAATGAAAAACAGCCAACTCCAAAAGGTAACCCTCCATTTATACACCATTCTTGAAGTGACAAAATTTTACAAATAAAGAACAGATTAATGGTTTCCCAGGGATGAGGAAAGAGTGGTGGAGGGTGGTTAGGAGGGAAGTGGATATGAGTATAAATGGTCAACTTGAGGGATTTTTGTGGTAATCTGTACCAATATCAACATCTGGGATATTTTACTTCATTATTGTTTTGCAAGATACTACCACTGGGGGAAACTAGGCATTATGAAAAGCATAGAGGGCCACTCTATATTATTTCTTATAACTCTGTGTGAATCTGTGATTATCTCACAATAAAATATTTAATTAACACATTCTAAGAAAATCACAAACAATACAGCTAAAAGATTGCTGACTATTTTGAAGTGACTTTAGAATTTTGTATATATATTTTAAGATAAATTATTTGGAAACCATTTTTGGCAATTTCTATTTTAGTGTGCATTTCCATGGATCATATTTTATTGTTTTTTTATTTTTTCTTTTGCAATTTTTTATCAGTGATTTCATGTTTCATGTAATTCAGTGTTCATGTTTTGAGTGTATATTTGGTTTTGGAAACTATTTTGAATAATTAAATCTCATGTCTAGTGAATGAAACAGGCATTCAACCTAGGGTAACAACCCTTCTGGTTAAAAACAAGATGCAATTATAAAGTAATCTGATTTTATTTGTGATACTCAAACTGTCTCTGGAGTCAATTTCCAACAAGGTGTTATACCTTTAGGTGTGGTAACATATGGATATGTGGAATTTTATTCCTTCTGGAATTTGATTTAAACAATATTTAGTAAAGTGATTTAAATATCTCCTTATCTATTGGATATCAGCAAGGAAATAAACCATGCACTTATGATTAAACAGCTTCTGCACACTTGTTACACAGTTCTGCATGCTTTTTTATTCAGTTACTAGCAAGATGCTGCACTGGCACAGCCTTAGCCAAGATAAACTCCAAAGGAACAACTGAGAGAAAACAACACAATGGAAAAAACCTTGGAACCCACTGGATGATTTGAAGAATCATTATTATAAATTAGTGAGTGTGAAACCATTGAGGTGAAGATTTGCTTTTGCTGGAAGCAGGGCTATTACATCTGTGGGATAATTAAGTTGGAAAGGAACTTTAAGAGATTTTTTCTTTGTATGCTGACATTGGCTTAGGAGTAATTAGTTGCAATTTAGGGATCCTCAGGAATAAAATCTTGCAAGCAAGAAGTCCTACTCTGAGATGGAAGCCTAGAGAAAAGTAGAAATTGTAGGGGCTAATTAATACAGTTTCCTTTCCAGTACCTCTTTTTCCAAATCTTTGAGCTTCTTCTATAATCTAAGGAATGCCCTCTGTAAAGGCCTTTTCTTCTTTAGGGGTTAAATGTTCATATCTGGGAATTAAAAACTAGACGCAAGAGTTTCTATTCTCATTGTTTGCACTTAAATAACTTAGTTGTAAATATTTCACTTCTTCCTTAAAAGAAAGGTTATTTTTGCTAGACGACAAAAATATTGTTCCTTAGAACTAAAATTAGGGGTTCCTCTTGCCATTTAATAAACAGGTGTATGAGAAAGCTACTATATTGTCTAGATTAATTGACTCCAATTCATATACAATTAATGGAAGAAAATTAAATCTGAACCCTAGTTCTGCCAATGATTCTTAACCTTCAGCAAAGACAGTTCGATTCATCTCATTAGGAATCTTGACCGGCTGAGATGCCAAATGAGGGAGAAGAAAATGTAGAATGGAGAATGAATATGAAAGTGACAAACAAAAACTATAGCCTTGAGACAAGTTATAGAAACAAGGACTGTAGTAGCTGTGGATATTTTTTACTTTGTGTATTATGTACATTTTTAATATATTAGGCATTTTATAATTTTCCTTTTCCTTATTAACTTAAATTGTAAAAGCTGTCCATGCTTAGCTTTATGATTTTGTCTTTACACTGCAGACTATTTAGATGTCTTGTGACTCTGTTAGTGGGGCAATTAACATTTCTAGAAATGAATTCATGGACTCGGTGCAGTTTTGAGAGGGTGCATCTTTGTATGAAGTCTAGTGGCTTTCTGTTATGAAAATTAGGATATGGTTTTTATTGTTATTATATAGAAGATTAGACAGGGGTAGGCAGATCTGTAAGGATACTATGTGTTCAAGAGTTTGGACCGTGCTGGAAAGCTTTAGGTGCCTCTCATTTCCACACTTGCTCTCGGTACTTTCCTCTGTCTTACCATGTCAGAGGTCTGTAAACTACATTTCCCAGATGCCCTTGTCAGCTGGTTTACTGCTCTGTTCTGTCAATGATCTGCAGGAAAAGAACTACACTTTCTATGATTCCTACTTTCAGTCTGGCAGTGATGCTCTAGCAAGGACATGGCAGTGACGTTATTAACAGCAATAGCAGTAGTGGTGATGGAAACCATGGTGGCAGTAGTGATGGTGACAGCACCCTGGTGGCAGGGACGGTGGCAACTGAGAAAGCAGCAGCAGCCAGTGAATGTGAGCTTCTAGATTCTTAGTTACCCAAGTCTTCAAGAGAGCTGACTTAGTGTTACAGTGACCTTGGGCTCTGGGTAGCACCATCCTATTGCTCTTTCCAGAAATGTGAAAGTTTCTGCAGTAATTAATTTGTATTTAACTTTACCTGGTTCCTTTTTGCCTCCAGTCATTTCAGACTTGCTAAAACAAACAAATAAAAAAAACACAGAACACACAACTCAAACTGTTTCTTTTTTTTTTTTCTGTTTGTATGCCGTCTTAACTTTACATGGCAAAGAGAGAAATTCTTGTGCTTATGTAGCTGAGGATAGACACAAGAATGCTCATTGCAGCACTTTTAATACTACCAAAGACCTGTAGATAGCTCAAATGCCTCTTATCAGAGGTGTGATAAAAATGCAATGAGTATTATATAGCTATCAAATAAATAAATATATCTACATGTAGCAATATGGGTGGAACACAGTGATGTGGTTTGTATAATACCTTTATTAAATATAATTCACATATACTAAAATTCATTGTTTTAAGATACATACTTTTGTATTTTAAAATATTTTCACAGAGCTGTATTATACAATTGTTACTTCTACTTTAGAACACTGACATCACCCCTCAAATAAATCCCATATCCTTTAGTAGTTACTCCTGATACCACATCCCAACTCCAGCCTGAAACAACCACTAACCTATTTTCAGCTTCTATAGATTTGCCTATTTTGGACATTTTATATGAATCACATTATACAACATATGTTCTTTTTTGACTAGCTTCTTTCTATTAGCATAATGTTTTCACTGTTTATCCATATTGTAGCATGCATCAGCACATTATTCCTTTTTATTGCCATGTAATCTTCTATTGTATGGATATGTCATAATTTATTTGTTCATCTGTCATATGGATGATTGGGTTATTTCTACTTTTTTGTCTATAATGAATAATGCTGGTATGAACATTCATTTATATGTTTTAGTGTAGATGTAAGTTTTAATTTATCTTGGACATAAAATTATTTATGAAATAGCTGAGTCATCTGTTATCTCTACATTTAACATTTTGAAGAATTTACAAACTTTTTTCCTCAGTGGTTGCCCCTTTCACAATTATCCAGCAATGTATAAGACTTTCAATTTCCTTATATCTTACCAAGCTATTTTTAATTTTTAATTTGGTCTTTTTAATTTGGACCATCTTCTTGGGAGTGTGAATGAGGATCTCATTATGGTTTTGATTTGTATAATCCTAATAGCTAATGACGTAAACCATCTTTTAATGGGTTCATTTGCCGTTGCTACACCATCTTTGAAAAATATTTGTTCAAGACTTTTGCTTATTTTAAAATTGTCATTTGGTTTTTAATTATGAAATTGTGAGAGTTCTTTAAATAATCTAGATAAAAGTCCCTTATCAGGTACCAGATATATGACTTGCAATTATTGTTTTCCTATTATGTGGTTGGTCTTTTCAGTTTCTTAATGGTGTCATTTGAAGTATAAAAATGTTTAATGTTGATGAAGTCCAATTCACCTATTTTGTGTGTGTGTGGTTTGTTCCACTGATGTGGAACATCTCCTAATCTAAAGTATCAGAGCGTTACTTCCGCGTTTTCTTCTAATAGTTCTATAGTGATATCTCTTATACTCACATCTGTGATTCATATTACATTGATTTTAGTGTATGATGTTGGGGTTGAACTTCATTCATTTGCCTGTGCATGTTTAGTTGTCCCACCACCATTTATTGAAAAACTATTCCCCATTTAATTATCTTGATCCCTTGTTGAAAAACAATTGACAATAAATGTAAGAGATTATTTCTAACTGTTAATTCTATATACAGTTAATATATATGCATAGACATATGTACTATTGATTTTATATACACTTAATATATATGTATGTGTTTATCTCAAATTATTTATTAATTTATTTGTTCTTTCTTCTTCGGTACTTTATTCAGGTGTGTGTTATTTAGTATCAATATATTTGTGAATTTCCCAAAGTTTCTTCTACAACTAATTTCTAATTTAGTCTAAAAAACTGTTTTTACAAAGTTATGCTTTAAAATTCTTTAAAATTTGAAATGCTTTAAAATTTGTGAAGGCTTGTTTTGTGGCCTAAAATGTAACATATATTGGAAAATATTCCCTTTGCAATTGAAAAGTATATATTCTGCTGTTGTTGGGTGGACTCTTCTATAGATGTCTTTTACGGGGAGGATGTATACTCTGTTTTTTATAAGTCTTATACTTTATAAAAATATTTTATCAGATTGTTATATCCATTCTTAAATTTGGGGATGTTGAAGTCTTCCACTGTCATTTTTATATCCTACATTTCTCACTTTAATTCTGTCAGTTTTTGCATTTTAATTTCAGATTCTTTTTAAACCTCAAAAAGTGTGGATATGTCTCTAATTAGTATGCTTTCTTTATGGGCCCTCTGAGGCACTGATTACTTTTCAACATTCCTTCTGTTACTGGTATTGGATAACCTTGATTGATCTATCTTTATGTTGCTTGATTTCTTTGATTTCTTTTCTACTAGCTTAAATCTGTTACAGAGCATGTCGAGTGAATTTTTAAATTTCAATTATTATAATGTTTACCTTCAGAATTACTATTTTGTTTGTTATAATTTTTCTCTCTTTATTGATAGTCTTTATTTGGTGAGAAATCATTCTCAGTCTTTTCTTCAGTTCCTCAGATGTATTTTCCTTTGGTTCTTTAAACGTATTTGTAATAACTGGTTTAAAAGCTTTGTCTAGCATGTTTAAAATCTGGAGTTCCTTAGGAACAGTTTCGATTGTTTTTTTTTTTTCTTTTTTCTGTGCATGGATAATATATTTAGTTTCTATGTTTGTCTTTTAACTTCTTATTGAAAACTGAACATTTTAAATGTATATACTGGTAATAGTATTGTTCTTCTTTCTTAAAATTTGTAGTTGTTGATAATGTTTTGTTGGGGTTTTTTTAGGGACTTTTAAAGATTAATTTTGTAAAGTTGTTGGTTGGTTTTTTGATTGTTTGTCTTTTGCAACCAGTGAAGTCTCATTGGTTAGCTTAGTGGTCAGCTAAGGGTTGGACAGAGATTTTCTTCTATAACTTGAACCTAAAGATTTCTTTCTTGAGGCATGTGTGTATGCATGTTTGTGTGTGTGTGTGTATGTGTGCACGCGTGCGCTGGGACTTTCACTCTATTGTATGGCAGTGTACAACTCTACCTTAAGTGTCACTTAGTGCTTTTGCAGAACCTCAAAATTAGCCAGAGATGAAAGCTTAGGGCCTTCTCAGGATTCTCCTGTGTAGGTACACAACTCTGCTCCTATATAGAACCTCATATAGTCTCAGGAAAATGTTGGAGATTTTCAAGACTCCTAAAGCATTCTTATTCCTCATATTTATTTTCAAGTTTTCCTGCCACCCTCCTATTTACTTCAATTGGCATTGCCGTTTTAGGCATCTACAATGGTAAACAACTGCTGCCGATTGTTTTTGGCTAATGCCCTGAGTGACCTCTGAATCAAATCAAATGAACACAAGCTCTGTAAATGAGGTTTTTTAAGGGAACACTCATTTCAGATGTAATAGTAAATATTCCTTATGGACAGGGTTTTTGAAAGCTCCAAACACATTCTGCCTCCAGCATCTACTAGACTACTGTTTTCCACAGCTACTATGGTTGTTAAGACTATCAAATTTGTGGAGTGAGGGTACTGTTCAGTTCCAATGGTAATTCAAATGCTATCGATCTCACCCCTTTTTACCAAGATTCAGACCTTTTTCTTGGAAAAAAAAAAAAAAACACTTTGTGGACTGTTCTAAACTTTTGGTTAATTTCCAGCGTTCTGAAAATATTAATTTTGAAAAATTTGCTAGTGTTTCCATTCCTTTATGGAGGTATAGATTTTTAGAGGCCCCCACTTCATCATTATGAGGTGTATATCATCTGGAATATATATGTAAGTCACCAAAGTTAAATCTTAAAAATCAATATAAAATAAAATACGCTTTTTAAATTAAAAAAAATAAGATTTCAAAAAACATTGGAATATACACTATATATAAAGAAATGCAAGAAACAATACAAATAGGATTTGGAATAGTAATCTTGGACAGGTAAGACATTGAGATGAAATTATGCTCATGCATGAATGAGAGTGCATCACAAAAAAAGATTATGATAAAATTCCTTGAGTTCCAATTGAGAAATGGAGTAATAAGTGTTGTGTTAGCTTATGACCATTTCAAAATTAATGTTAAATAAAACAAAAATCCAAATGCTAAACTTTAGTTTTCCTTGATTTACAGTTTACTTACATGTATTACCCATATACTCAGGTAGAGGGAATGGTATGCACACTCTTGATAAATAGCCTAGAGCATTCAGCATCATATTTTATCAACTACCTTTTAGTATGTGTTGCATTTGGGGTCATACATTAAATTGAAAGGGCATATGTGTTTCCTGTTTTCTTGATTTAGCTCTGCAATGGAAATTAAGAAACAATCTGTTAAGATTTTAAAGAAAATTTATCTTCTATTTTTATAAACCTATTGTTTCTTTGAATGTTGTTACTCTATATAATTGAGGTTTCTATGATTGCCTCTTCTGGGTTACAGGAACTACTTAGACAATTGTGATGTTAGAAAGGTAGCCAACTAAGAAAGAAAAATGTAATGTTTGCTTTAATGAATCTGTAATCTGATTCCAAGTGGTCCTAGTCTTCAGCAGGACTGCATTAAAAGTACTGCATTAAAACTTTTTACTTTGCTAAAGCAAGCTATTTGACTTTATATTTTGAAGCATCATCATCATCTGTTCAAAACATGCTGTGCTGTAAGTACAGCTTTGCAGCAGCTATTTATGTTTGGATTTGCTAATTCTAACCACTTACAGGGCTTCACTTACGGACTTGGCCTGGGAATTTATTAAAACATAGTAGTTTTGGAAAGATTAAATTTAGCAGAAACCACTTAAGTTTAAACTCTACTTCCTGAGATTTCTTTATTTTCATATTTTCACTATGGCTTAATTTCTCCTTAACTTGTTGGCATTGGGCTGCCTCATTTCTCCTTATTGATTTGATATGGAGATAAAAGCCTATAGAGCTAAAACTCAGCGGAGGAAAAAAAATGTAAAAATAAAAAAGTATATAAGGTTTTTGTTCTTTTATTTTTACTCAGATATGAAGACTTGAATAAAAGAATGATATGAAAGGAAAAATAAATTTCCATAAATCTTCCCAGGTTGGTGATCCAAGAAATCAGTAGGAATTTATACTCTTTCACTAGCACACTGATAAGTGTTTATACCAAAATTTATTGTAAATATTTTCCAACAAGAATAACAGAAAGAAAGCACTAAAGGAGTTGGGAAATATTACAAGACCCATGTGCTGTTATTTCTTTTAATTTTCCACCTCATTAACGTCTTAGATGGAGATATGCTGAATATGCAGAAGTTGTACTCCTTTATTACTAACTACTTCACTGCAAGCTACATTTTTACATTGGCTTCAGGGGGTGTGTGTGTGTGTGTTTGTGTGTGTGTGTGTAAATGTTTTACAGTTAACTGCATCGTTTATTTTTTAGAATAAAATATAACTATATTTCATGATATACCATACTAGAAAATGTCTGCTTTTAAATTTAATGTGGCATATTGAAAATAAAGAAAAACGAACCCAGGGCATATGAGGAAAGAATTGCTTCCATTCCTAGCTCTCACACTGAATATTTGGACTCATGGAAAAGCCATTTAGATTTTACGGTTTTTAGAATCCTTAAAAAATAATTATTAGAAAAGATTGTTTCCAAGGTCATGGTTATTTTCTCTGTTTTTTTTTCCTCAACTCCTTATTTTATCATAATTTTTCAAAGTCTTGTGTTGTTTTGTAATAATCTATTTGCTTTCTGCCTGACTGAGTAGAATGTGAATTCCTGGAGAAGAAACTCTTCAACTTGTTTATCTTTCTGTCACATATATTAATAGATTGTAAGGTGATTTTCAGCTTTATACCTACGTAACACTGTATCTTATTATTTTTCTTAATTATTTAAATACATAATTTATACTTTAATAAGTATTTCACAAATTAATATATATATTAACATGGCAGAATAAGACCATATGTCATCTGAAATTATGATATGCTATCTAAATAAGTTTTGCTCAGTTTGTATGTATCAGTTTTTATATATATGCAGTTATCTTCTTTTACATAAAATAATTCTTGTACACATGTGTCTTTTTGTTGCTTTTCTCTTTAAAATGTAAGTCAATTGTACATACTGAAACTTCAGTAAGCAAAGAATAAATCACTTAATATTTAGTCAGGAGCTTAAAGTTACATGAGGAGAACTGAGTATATATACTTACATTTTAATTACAAAATATGAAAGATATGGCAATTGACTATTCACAAAATACTACATTAAAAATTCTTACTTTGCTAATGCAAGCTATTTGGCTTTATGTTTTGAACTCATAATCATTTTTTCCTCCTGTCTCATCATCAGTATATTTTTAAAAATTAATGTTTTTCTTTTTATCTGCAACTCTGTGTATATTAGTTTCTCTGTCTCCTATTTGTTTTAGAATAATGGCACTAGCAAAATTCAGACTGAAGAGTGGGCTGTATTGGTTTGAGATTAGAGATTATGGGCATTCCAGTGTGGGCTGTCAGAGCTTTGTGTGATGAAGGAAACAGTAACACTGAAATGCAGTCAATCCATGGTAAGAGAGCCACATCTGAATAAGAACGTCCTCTTTGGAAATATAGACAGTGAAAGATATTAGAGGCTAAGGAAGGTAAGAAGATGTCCATGTTGAAAGACATCTGACATGTGGTGTCTGAGTCCAAGAAGACTGAAGCAGTGTCTTTACAAAAGAGCAGAACAATGAGTAGTATCAGCTGCAGCAGTGAGAGGAGAGCTACCTGTGCATGGGAGAGCTGCATGGAACAAGGCATTGAGGTATGAGCAGAAGGAGAGTGTGGTATGTAGTGAAGGTGACTTGTCATTGAGCCTCAGCCCATGGGATCACTGCCTCTGTGTTTGAGAGGAGGAGAAGTCACAATAGGAATAAAAAATTATTCACATACACGGAAATTGAACAAATAAGTAATTTATGAAGAGTAATTGGAGTCAATTTTCTTATTGCTAATGAAGGGAATTATAAACATGGAAAGAAATTAAATTAGCATGAACTCAGTGGTGTTGAACTGGAACTAAAAGTATGTGAAGAAATTCAGGAATTTCAATAGATACAGATGTAGGATGAAATATAAGTTTTGCTCAATTTGTATATATATGCAGTTACCTTCTTTTACATAAATTTGTGGAGTTAGGGGACTGTTCAATTCCAATGCTAATTCAAATGCCATAGATCATCTCTCAGATGAAATATAGATATACATATACTATATATGCACATCGAAATATAGATTTATATGTGTATATACGTTTATTTGTATATATGTATATGCATCTATATTTCATATATATAAAAATCCATACATAATAATATATACATAATATCTATACATAATCTCTATATGTATGTATTTAATATATACATATGCATCTATGTGACCTCTATATATGACTATAATTGACTAATGGATAAATAAAATGTCATATATACATATAATGTAATATTCTTTGGCAATAAAAAGAAATTAAATACTGAAACATGGTATATATACAAGGTTCAACATTCATAAACCTCGAAAACATTTTTCTAAATGAAAAGTGGGAAAAGGGCGTCTAAAGTGGCAAGATACAAAATCAACATACAAAATTGATTGTGGCGATGGTTGCACAACTTTGTGAATATCCTAAAAACTACTGAATTGCCCTTTAAATTGGGGAGTTGTATGGCAGTGAATTGTATCTCAATAAAGCTGTTATTAGAACTGAAGAACAAAAAATAAAGAATAAAGAAATATTGATAGTACCAGATCATAACCCATTCAATAAGATAAGAATAAATAAAATCAGAATGTATACTGAGGTAATTAATTCATAGAAAGTTTGATAAGTATATTAATTTTGTATGCTGTGTAACAAATTTTCACAAATGCAGCATCTTAAAATAGCATGCATTTGTTATCTTAGGGCTTCAGCAATACACTGTGACTGGGATTCTCTGCAAGTCTGCCATCAGGGTGTTAACCAGAGTCCTTTGCAAAGCTGCAAACAAAGAATTGACTAGGGCTGCGTTCTCATCTGGAGGCTTGAATGGGAAAGGTTCTGCTTCTGAATGCACTCATATTGTTGGCAGAATTTATTTCCTTATGACTGTAGAACTCAAGCTGACTTCCCCAAAGTGAGCAACAGAGACGCTAATTCTAGAGTAAACTGGCTAGCAAGATGGAGTATCACACATTAACAAAACAAATTATGATTGTGATATCCTATCATCTTTACCATATTTTACTAGTTAGAAATAAGCCACAGTTACATCCTATACTCAAGGAGAGAGAATTGAAAGTGGGAATCAGTAGGGATCACCTTAGGGTGACTTTGCTACAGTGAGGAACAGGATATTTACATAGCACTAAGTTTAATCCCATAAATAACTTATTAATTATGAAAATAAAAAGAGTAACATTACAGTGAGAAAAGGCTGGCACACACTACACTAATCAAGTCATCAAAGTGAATCTAACTTGTAATGCAACAAACTTAAATTTTGTGGCATCCTATAGAATACAATGAAAAGAATACTTCTTTCTTTTTCTGCCAAATATGTGTAACCTGAGTCATGAGAAAACATCAGACAAGCCCACAGTGTAGAGTATTCTACGAAATATCTGACCCATATTCTTCAAAAGTGCCAACATCATGAATATGAATATCAAAGTAATTGATACAAACTAAAGATAACAAAAGAAACCTAACTGTAACACATAATTCTGAGCTGAAGGCTGAAAAATATTCTATTGTATGTTTATAACATATTTTATCTTTATACAATCATTGATAGATATTTAGGTTACTTTCATATCTTGGCTATTGTGAATAATGCTGTAATGACCATGAGAATGCATATCTCTCCAAGATTTCAGTTCCTTTGTATATAAACTTAGAACTGGAATTGCTGGATCATATGATTGTTCCAGTTTCAATTTCTTGAGGAAACTCCATAGAGTTTCCCATAGTGACTGCACCATTTTACATTTTGACTGACAGTGTACAAGTGTTCCATTTCCTCTTTATCCTCACAAATACTTGCCTTTTGTAGTTTTTAAAATTTCTTTGTTTATTAATAGTCACCTGAAAATGTGGGTGGTGATATCTCACCATGATTTTGATTTGAATTTCTCTGATGATTAGCAATATTGAGCACCTTTTCATATCCTGTTGGCCATTTGTATTCTTCTTTTGAAAAACACCTCTTGCGCTCCTTTGCTTATTTTTAAATTGAATTATTTGGGGGTTTTTGGCTATGTCTTCTATACAAAGAAGTACTTGTATATTTTGGATGTTAACCGCATATAACAGATACATGGTTCTATGGTCCAAGGGTTTGTATCCCCTGAAAATTCATTTGTTGAAATCCTAACCCTCAATGTGATGGTACAAAAAGGTAGGGCATTTTGGAAGTAACTATTTGGCAATGACAAATATACATGAATAGTATTAGAGACTTTTTAAAAGAGGCCAAAGTGAGACTCTTCATCTCTTCTGTCATGTGAGGTTATAGTGAAAATATGGCCATGTTATGAACTAGGAAGTATGTCCTCACCAGACACTAAATGTATCAGTGCCTAAATCGTGGACTTCCCAGTCTTCATAGCTATAAGAAATACATTTCTATTGTTTAAAGTTACCCAGTTTATTGTATTTTGTTATAATGTCCTCAGTGGACTAAGACATTTGGTTTACAAATACATTTTTCCCATCCCATAAGTTTCCTTTTCATCGTGTGGATTGTTTCCTTTGCTATGCCAAGCATTCTGGTTTGATGCTGTCCCAATTGTCTACTTTTGCTTTTGTTGCCTGTGCTTTTGGTATCATTTCCAAAAAACTATTGCCAAGACCAATGTCAAGTATCTTTTTGTCTGTTTTCTTCTAGGTGTTTTGTGTTGCTAGGTTTAAATTAAATCTTGAATCGATTTTGAGTTGATTTTTGTTTATGGTGTAAGACAGGGGCCTATTTCATTTTTTATGTAGATATCCAGTTTTCTCAACACTATTTATTGAAGAGAAATCCTGCCATATGCAACAACATGAATAAACCTTAGAGTACATTGTGTTAAGTGAAATAAGTCAGACACAGAAGGACAAATGTTATAAAATGCCACTTACATGTGGAAAGAAAATAATGAAACTCATAGAATCAGAGAGTAGAATAGCAGTTGCCAGGAGCTGGGAGGAAGGGAAAACAGGGAGCTATTAGTTGAAGGGTACAAAGTTTTAATTATGCAAGATGAATATATTTTAGAAATCTTTAGATAAAAGAAAAAATAAAAAAAGAGAAATCTACTAGACAGCATAGTGCCTATAAACAATACTGTATTGTATACTTAAAATTTTGTGAATAAGTTAGATCTTGTTTTTCTAACATGTAAAAATAATAATAATAATAAATAGAATTGGAAGAAATTTTTAGAAGTGGTGGGTGTGTTGAGGCATAGCTATTGTGATTATTTCATTGCTACATATTTATCACCAAACTCATCCAGTTATATACATTAAATATGTACAGATTTTTGTATGCTGATAATATACCAGTATGTTTTATAAATAAAATCTTTCTCTGCTGAAAAAAAATTGAAAGGAAACCTGTGGCTACAAAGAGTATTATTAGGATAAGTTGTAAAAATTGAAAGGAGAATGAGGATTACACAGAGTATTTTATTCATGTTAATTTACTGATTTGTTAATCTTATTATGGTTATGGAGGAGAATGTTCTTTCTTGAACATAAATAATAATATTTTCCCGAATTAGGAATGATGAAACATGAGTCTATAATTGTTTTTAAAATAATTATTTTATTTGCATTTGCGACTTTTCACTAGGATCTTTTACTTTAGGGATTTTTCAAAATGAAGCAATTGGAAACTTGGAAAGGTGGAAGGGTAGATGAGGGGTGAGAAATGAGAAATTATCTAATGGGTACAGTATACACTCTTTTGGTGGTGGTTACACAAAAACCTCACTACTACACAATATATCCATGCAACAAAACTGCACTTGCACCCTCAAAATCTATTTAAAAAATAAAAAATTAAAACCATTGATTGCTCTGTCTGCCCATGTCAGCATTTCCTGAAGTGTGTTCCTCAACATTTTAATTGCAATTAAATCCCCTCCTTCCAGTTACATGTACCTATTTATCATTAATTTTGCATTGTGGAAATATTTCTACTTGATAGAGAGTCCCCCTATGCCTCTCCAAACACACATATACACAGCCTTCCTCACCATCAATTCCCCTACCAGATGGTACGTTTGTTACAATAAGTGAACCAACATTGACACATTATTGTCACTGGAAGAAGTTCATTAGGACTCACTCTTGGTGTTGTACATTTTATGGGTTTTGATAAATGTATAATGACATTTATTCAACACTATGGTATCTGATAGAATAATTTCATTGCCCTAAAAATCGCCCATACTTTACTTATTCATCTCTTCCTCTTTCTAGTCCTTTGGCAACCATTGGTCTTTTTACTGTCTCCAGAGTTTTGTCTTCTCCTGAATAAATGTCATACGGTCAAAAACAAGTCTTTTTTAAGCACATGAGAACTTTGTAAGCAAGCCTGGTACCGTACATACTTTTGAATCTTATATATTAGACTTTAAGAATATTTGACAATGTAATCACCATAGAATGTTATTATTTAATTTTAGCCTCATACCTGCTCTCTTTCTCAATCTAGTCTGGCATGAACTTACTTTCCACCATCCACTAGTGAATTTGTAATAAAATCCAAAATTTTTATCACGATCTGTGTCTCTTCCCATAACCTTACCCCACCCAATATTTTACTATCATATAACTCTCCTGTCTCACTAGGCTACAGTATCATTTACCTTTTCCTCATCTTTTATTTAATCTGCAAATATTGATTGGATGCCTACTATGTGTCTGGCATTTTATTGACACATAATAATAGTACATATTTATGAGGTACATGTGACATTTTGCTACACGCATAGTACGTGTAATAATAAAATCAGGATATGTAAACCATACATCACCTCAAACAATTATCTTTTTCTCATGTTGGGAACATTTAGAATCATCTCTTCTAGCTATTTTGAAATACGGAATAAAAAAGTTGCCAAAGATTGGGAATGGTGGCGGGTCGTGGTGAAGAAAGGTTGGTTGATGGGTGAAAACTTACAGTTAAATAGAAGGAATACATTTTAAGTCTCCACTAACACAGTAGAGTGACTATAGTTAATAATTGAGTGTTAGGCATTTTTTTGTACATCAGGAACATAATAGTAGAATGTTCCTACATCATGGGTTTAATTTCTATTCTTAAACTGGCCAAGTACATTTCCACTTCTGATCATTATCATTTGTTTTTGTTTTTGTTTTCCCTTAACTGAAATGCTCTCCTCCACTCTTTTATGTCCTTAATATATCAGTTAAATGTCACTTCCAAATATTTGACTCAGAAAAATATATGTGAGTATGCTTCCTAAAAAGCAATCTCCTCCCACTAGAGTTACTGTTTATCACATCATCTCTGAGTTTACTTCTTAGCACTTATTATATGTTTCACAAGTTTACCCAGAAATAAATGGTTTATTTTTCTTGAACCATGGCCTTAAACTTGCTCTATCAAATTTCCCTTTTCCGTCCCCAATTGATGTCCTAGGCAATCTCACATATTTTCAATTACTTTCAGCTACAATACTTCAAGCTACTGTAATGTTCAGTTCAGCTTAACATCAAAAGTTCTTTCTCTTGCTCTAAGTGGATCTCCTGTTCTTAGCATTGTGTTTGGCACATAATAAAGGGTTAACGAACATGTCTTGCACAAGTGAGTGAGAGAATAACTAGATGAGTAGATAATTGGATGAATAAATGAATGAATGAATATGTAAGGATAAGATTCAATAAGATCATAAAAGAAATTATTTTCAACTCATAAGTTGTAGGGACCAGGCAAAGGAAATATGTCAGAATTGCTTCTTTTAAGCTGTGTCTTGAAAGATGCCAAGTAGTTCACCATGTCGACCTGGAGCAGAAAGCATTCCAGTCAGAGAAAGCAGGGTAGGTAAAGGTCTAGAAATGTGAGAGAACATAGCACATGAAGAAGACTGAGAAGAGCAGACTAACTGGAGAGGAGAAAGTCTAGTATTCATAACAGCAGATGAATATAAAGAAATAGAGCTATTCAGAGCCAGCCTCATTAGTAATATCAAATTTTTGGTTTGGCAATAACAACTTAGTCATCATTAACCAAGCAGGCACTGGCTTTTCACATTACTGAAACCCTCACTGTTCCTCTGAAAAATTCCAATTCAAGGTCAAAATTCAAGCTTTCTTGTTACCACCTCTGAAGTCTTTCTTTACCTTAACATGTGAAGCTGATTACAACCTCTTCTATGCTACTTCACCACAGAATCAGTGTATGACTAAAATCCAATGCATCACTTAGCAGCCGGATTGAAGTCTTCCTGGAGTTCTTTGAAGAACCTTGAGTGCTGTAATGTCTGGTTTATTTGTGCTCCCCTAGTACTTAGCACAGCTCTTAGTAGTTGACACTTTATAAATGTTAGAGGAGTTTTCTTCTCAATTTTCCTGATGTTACCTTCCAACTTTGACAGCTTACACAGTATTACCTAATGTAATAAATGATCCATCAAAAGCAAACTTAAAAATTGTCACCAGATAGCAACAATTTGAGATTCTGTAAAGTTGCATAAAGAAGGAGGGAGTGCTAATAATTAAAAATATCAAAGAAACATCCTCAGTAATTACTGTTAAATAGTATTTTTTATGTATATTAGACAAAGAAAAGGGAAATAGAGATAAATAAGACATAAACACTTCTTCATTTTGTTAGGTTTTATAGTAATGCTTTAATTCTTGCTTATTCCTTCTTATATTTGAACCTCAGATACTTAAAGTGTTTTCCTGAGGGAGAGATTTCCACAAATCAAACCATCATGCTAAATAGTTGCATATGGTTGTATATTTTGGGGCTATTTAATCTGACATCTTTTCAACTTACTTAGGTTGAAGCCTTGCTTTCTTTTTGCTACTGATTTCTTTTTTTCTTTTCTCCTCTTTTTTTCTTTTCCTTTCCTTTCTTTTCTTTTGCTTTGAAGAGTACAGATTAATTCAGTTCTGTCCAGACTGATTAAAGTTGTTAAATAAGTTACCCACACAGGGCTTTGTGAAATAAATCTGATAACGCAATTCTCAATAGACTGTAAAAATCTGTTATTAGTTAATTATCAAGACACTTCTGAGTGTTATTAAATTATCCCATTTGTCTCCTGATTATCATTCCAGAGTTATGGAAAATTATAAAATGTGTGAAGAATACCCTGTTAAATACCAAATATCTAATGTGAGTGATTTCTATAGCCGCAGTTCAAGTTTTACTCCCCCAATTTTAAGAAGTTTATCTTTGACATTTATGGTTATTATGCTTAACTTGTTGGACAAGTGCTAATTTGATATTAAGGTAGAATATTTGTTTGAATCATTAGATCCCACTATGAGTATATTACCATTTAGTTCACTTGACCAAGGCACCATTTGTAAACCTGTACATGGAGATTGGACAGCTCGTTCACTCTGCACTAATGCACAGTGATAGGCAGTTGTGCTCACCTTACCAGTCAATTTGATTGTACCTGCATTCACAAAGCAAATGGACAATTCATCAACAGACAAATGTTTGGTTTCTTTGATCAATATCATGTACTTTCTCTGTTGTATACCTTTTTCGCCTATAAAAAGGACTAGAAACGATTTCAAGGGTTGTTTCCAGGACAAAATGAGCTCTTTTCCATTTATATTGTATTTAGCATGTATTAGCATAACATTATAAGACCTTACAGGTAAGTCCTTGGTAGGGTTCATCAGATGGGCTTTATCCAAGATGTCAGCTAGAGCAGTGTGTTCCAATAAAATTGAGACACAAAGCTTCTACAATATTTGCCAATATGAAGGTCTTTAGTTTCAGATATGCTTATACGCTTGGGTTCATACTTCAAGGTAGAATTGTATCCTTTAAAATCATGGACATTAATGAAGTATTTTCTTTTCTATTTATTGTTTGTTGACTAAAAAAATAACTACTTTTCTTATCTGGTGGCCTTTCTGAAGCTAGTCTTTCAGATACTGACCATTCAGTTAAAGTAATGCTTCCAATATTTTCTACTTTTAATGTATTTTTTTCTTAAGGCAAAAAAGAATCGATTAAAAGCATTTTTCTATAAGTAGTCATTAGTGAGTTGCTTCTAAAGGGACTTCTGTACTCAGCGACTCATAATGCTCCTGAAATGATTCACATTCAATATTGTAGCAACACCAAATATTTGTACTTCTCTTTCCTTGACTTGAATACTATGATCTTGGACAAGCCATTCAAGAAGAAAAAAAGGTACTATGTAAACAAAAAGCAAAAGTAATAATAACCATCTGTACTGTCTGGCAAATTCCAACTAGCAATTAAAGAACACTTTGAAATAAGTTTTATCAGAAATTATTTATTTGCTCTCTATTTATTCGTGTAAGTTTGTTACACAGTTCATTGCTCAAATTTAGCAGAAGACTAAAAGATTACTCAAATAAATATTGTTTTAGACAATTTTAACATTCTTCTGAATGACAAGCCAAAAGCAAAATGAGTAATAATTGTTGAATACTTCTTGAATAAAAAGGTATTTTAATGGGTTCATTAGGAAGAGTATAGAATGATTTGAGAATGCTGTTATTTTTAACAGTAGAAAATCTTAATGGAGAAAAAAGAAGAAAATAAAGAAATGGTTAGGTATCGAACTTGGGAGTTCGTTGAAAAAGCTTTTTTTTAAAAAAAAAATTAACAAACCTAAGTTGTATTTTATTCTGACTTTCTCATGGATAGCTTTATAAATTCAGAGTATGTCTAAGTGTGAGTTATGAGAAAAGAAAAATTTAAATTTAATCAAATAGAGAAGTTTAAGAAGAGCTTATATCAACTGATCTAATCTAATGAATATTAAAGTATCTTTTCAAAATGAGAATCACATAATGATAAGATTGAACTACAAGATTGACTAAATGGGTTCCACACTTATATGAATCGTGAAAGTGAATAATTTTTTAACATCTTACTCCAGCAAAGTAATGATGATATATTTTTAAAATAATTTTCTTTTCTTACTAATCTTGGAAGAGTGAACCTATAGAGTTCCAATGAATTGATAAATCAGCCATTATCAATACATTATTGTTTATGGAAACAACATATTTATAACCATAAACAATTTTCTAAGTAATGATTGTTTTAATATATAGGAAAACTATAATGAAGTAATGAAAATGCGATATTTTGGAAAAAAAATATATATCTATATATTCTCCACTGGAAGAACAGATTATATTTAGAGGCCAATAAGCATGAGTATGTTTATGTAAAAGATGACTTGGGTATTTAAGCACTTAGTAATTGCCAAAAATTTTTGCCTGTATTGTATAATTGAAATATTTAGATAGATATAAATATTGACATAGATAGCTAAACCCCTGTATATCCAGGTTTGTGTCTTCACGACGTTGAAAATGTAATTTGGGATATATAATTTATGCAAAAGAAAATATGGAGCAAAAGCAAAAGATACATTAAAATGCTAAGCTGTGTTGCTATATCTCTAATTGTTATAAACCATTAGAAAGGAGGATATCAAGTTTTGCGAGATAAAACAATCAGACCATAAAAACAGGAGGAAGGCTTAGTAATGATTCTATTACTCAATATCATCAGAGGGAAAAAAAAGCTCAGACTTACAATGTGACTTGCTAAGTTGAAAACTGGTGTCAGAAACCAAGCCTGTACCATGGAGTTCAGTGTTTTCAGATGACCATACATTTTAGTACTTGGGCAAGATGATTCTTTATTTCCTGCGGTCCCACTGATTGCATGCATTATGTATCTGTGCTTCCTAATCAATAACATGCTCCATATTTTTCTAAACACCCATTGGGGAATATACAAACTTTGAATAAAAACTTTTAATAATGAGTTCATTTAGTCACAGGAAATTGAGATTTGTGATAAAACTTTAAGATATGTACTAAATTCTTCAATATCAGAAAAATTATGATGATTTGTCTGCTCCCATTGCAGCAGGATGCTTAGAATAGAAATTTCAAATGGAACATTTTTGTAAACTGTTAAGCTACAGAGAGCACTGGCAGATGGATTAAGTCTGCTACACTGTAGAAAAATTTTATTTATTTATTTATTTATTTATTTATTTATTTATTGAGACAATGTCTCACTCTGTCACCAGGCTGGAGTGCGGTGGCGTGATCTTCGCTCACTGCAACCTCCACCTCCCGGGTTCAAGCAATCCTCCTGTCTCAGCCTCCTGAGTAGCTAGGATTACAGGCGCTTGCCACCATGCCCAGCTAATTTTTGTATTTTTAGTAGAGTTGGGGTTTCACCATGATGGCCAGTATGGTCTCAATCTCTTGACCTCGTGATCCGCCCGCCTCGGCCGCCCAACATGCAGGGATTACAGGCATGAGCCACTACGCCCAGTCAATTTTGTGATTAAAATCTGTCAGTTTCCTTTACTGTTATGCTCAAGTACTTTTTCTTTCTCCATGTGCTGAGGTAGTCTAATAGTAAGTTTATTTGTCTTGATTACAGCCCATTACCTTCTTCCAGTATCTTATCATGCACTTGTTGAATGGGTTCTTAAATAAGTACTTGTGGAACTCAGTTAAATATAGGTTCATTAACATGCTGCAGCAGAAAAGGTTGTAGACTGGAACTCAGGGACATCTCACCAAATGAAGGAAAAGACATTTAGTATAGGATTTGTGATATGGGTAGAACCTGGGTAAAATTTAAATGGCGCGGCATTTATTAAGCTCAAACATATATTTTCTCAGAAACTTTTAAACTACAAGTTCTCACTCAACTTGAAGTAGGAGTAAATTTCAAGGACAAAACTGGATTGAAAGTAAATTAATCAGAGGTTGCAAACTTAAACGGCCTACACTCTCCAGAAAGGTAAAATAAAGGAATAAAAGTGACTAGGTGAAGATCTTGGACTTGATAACACAAGCCTTCTCCTCTTACCTCCAACAGCCTCAGTGTAACCATGTCGGACCTTCCAATTTTTCAAGATAAATAAAAATCCTGTAAGTTTATTTAAAATTTGGAAAATTGTAAAGGTTGCCAATTAATTAAAATATTTTAGGCCAGGCGCGGTGGCTCACGCCACCCAGCACTTTGGAAGGCCAAGGCGGGCGGATCACGAGGTCAGGAGATAGAGACCATACTGGCTAACATGGTGAAACCCCACCTCCACTAAAAATAATACAAAAAAATTAGCCGAGTGTGGTGGCGGGCGCCTGTAGTCCCAGCTACTGGGAAGACTGAGACAGGAGAATGGAGTGAACCCGGGAGGCAGAGCTTGCAGTGAGCCGAGATCAGACCACTGCACTCCAGCCTAGGTGACAGAGCAAGACTCCGTCTCAAAAAAAAAAAAAAAAAAAAAAAAAAGAATTATAAGCATTGTGTCGGTTGGAAAAAATCTTGTCAGTCAAATATTACCTGTTTATTGACTTGTGTTTCAAATAGTGCAGAATTAGGGTCTAGAATACATTTTGAATCTAGGCATAGCCATTAGATATGTTTTTGAAATAGCCCTGGATTATGGCTCCATTAAATGGCATAAATTTCCTGGATTGTTTTATCCTGATGATTGAATGGTGATGGTAGATTGCTTCCTATGATATTTATTTCTCATACATTTTTGACAAAGCCTAAAGATAATTACATATTATCACAAAAATTAAGTATCAGTAATTAAATAAAATTCTTTCTTTCTGAAGTATATATATTTTGGGTCTAACTTCTGAATGAATTCCTGCCCACTCACTGGTTTACAGCTATATATTTCAAGAAATTCCAAATTATCTGGTAAATTTATTTTGAAAGGCCACATGCTGTATTTGGTTTAAAAAATCAGGCTGGAATAATAAAAATTATTAGAATTTATATCATTCTTTGGTTTTTGTAAAACATGTCTAAGTAATACCTTATTTTGATTCATAACACATTCCTAAGTTATATGTTAGAAAAATACCATTATCTGCATTTTACTGAATAACACAGAAACACTCAGGAAGTGTGGATAAATTCCTAGAGATCATGTAGCTATTTAACTCTGGAGACAGACGTTTTTTAAACCAATTTTACATTCTTTCCATTATGTGGCGGTGGCTCAAATATATTATAAAAACATCTTCAATGTTTGTTCTATGTGTACACACTTTAAACTTTTAAAAAATGTTTTATATTGAGATGTTTAAAGGAACTCAAGTGGCTTAAAATTTAAACTAATAAAACTACTGTAAATCTAAATGTGATCATATTTAGGTAGCAACTTTTACCTTTGGGGGATATTTGCACAGTTTTAACAGATTATTGTGGATCAAAACCAGAATATGAAATAAGGATATATGGAGTCACATCTAAACATAGTTTTCCTTGAAAATTGAAAGTATCAAGTGATACTTGTTGGCTTAAGATTTCAAAATTTATTTTTAATTATTTTTTGTTCATATTAATGTTTGAAACAATATTATATTGATGCATCTCAGTAAACTAAATTTCTATTATAATCTTGTTTTATAAGAAGTTGAAATATCTCTGTTAATCTTAAAGCGTTGCAAGGAAAGTTTTCTATATTAAGCTTTAGCAGATAAATATACTTCTCAGAGATAAAATTATGAAAATCTGCAAAATCTCAAAGCAGATAGAAAAATGCTGTGAATCCCTTAATTCTTCAATTGTGATGACAACAGGAGATAATACCATGACTCTCATACATCGTTGGGTTTTATAACGTATTAAAACATTTATTTATTAATAGAAGTATAACCTATTTAAAAATCTGCACATAAAAAAGGAATGTGTTAGAAAGTGCCGAAAGCAATTGCACCAAAATAAACGTTATAATAAATCATTCCACAAGTAAAGAGACTTCCTAACTTCCAGAGTTTATGCAGAATTTAAGAAAGGCATCTTTTACTTGATATACTAAATATCACAAATATTGTGTTTATGAGAATAACAAAGGGAAGTAATTTGTCATTACAGTTAGCTGCTCATAATAGAAAATGACTATTGTTGAAATGAATTGAGTAGGAAGCATTGGAATATTAATATAGAATAGCATAACCTGCTCCTGTCTCAAAAGCATGAATTACTACTTAAATCATGAATTATTTTAATGTCTTCAAAAACATGATAGCCACATAGTCATATTTTGGAATGTTAAAATGTATTTACTGGCTGAAACTTGTTTCTCCACAATCAGATATTATTAGGAAGGAGGAAATTCATAAAAAGTTATTAAAGATTATTTTAAATTAAACTAACTATATGTTTTATTTCCTACCAATATCTGTTTTGCAAAGAAAGACAAACAGTAAATTTTCACTAGACCATTGGATGAGAGCTATTTAAAAAAAATCCTCTTCTTTAACCGTTACAATAGTTTCCCCCCAAATTGCTATGTTAGCTGTATCATTTGAGGGCACATATATACGGACATGTACATATGGTCAATTGTTGTGGTCATAATGAATGAATGTTCAGGTAAACCACTTCTACAACTAGAGGAAAACATATAATTAAAACATTTCATATTTCAAGTCAGATTCAGAACTTAGATCCTAGATTACAGAATTGCTATTGATGGAAGAAACATTAACACACAACTCATTCTTGTGTTTTCATTGAATAAACTAAGTTATTGAAAATGTTCCGTTTGAAATCATGTGTGAGCTTTAAATTGCCAACTCCAATGACCTTTTCTGCCTTTTCTCTGCTTGATCTTTCAGCTGAACCTGACCTTCTTGACATTCTCACATTTGACTTGTGCTGACTGCTTTTTCAGAGTTTCCTTTCTTAATCTTCCTTTTTCATTTTTCTCTTTCCCTATCAGGGACTTGTATGCTAGTATTTCCCCAAATTTCCACTTTTAACCCTCCGCTTTTTATAGTCACATAATATTGTGGTTAAAGAGAGCTATTTGTATTACTTTGGTTATAACCAATGCCCATTTATAACAAAGAAAACAAAGTCTCTGCTTGTTTTTGTTTGTTTGTTTAATTTTATCCTCTTGAAATATATGATAGTTCATTGACCTTGACTGGCATTCAGTCTCTATTTTCACCTTAATCCAATATGTTTGTGAATATGCCTTTAATGTTTAGTTGTCTTCTAAAGTAGACATAGTAATTTCATCCCATTGTCTCTGGCACTTTTCACAATGCTCACTTTTTGAAGACCAATCCTTTCTGCTACCCTTTCCAAGCCCTGTCGCACACAAATATATTTTGTGTATGGCATCCTTGTAGAACTTTCTGCTTTGGTCTTGTTCTGGTATTCTATCCCCTTCTTTCTCTACTTTCACACGGAGTACAAAGGAGGAAACCAAACTAATCTTTCCTATGGAGATGCAGGTTAACTTTTGGAGTAATTCCTTGATTCCTTCTCAGTAATTCCAAAGGTAATATGCTCATTTAATGAACAATGCCTTTATCAAATTCCATTATGCATAATACATGCTCTTCTTATACTCTTCTGGCCATGTCTGGCCAGTTGTGGAGGTGTTTTATTTTATTATTATTAATTTTTTAGAGACCTGATCTCACTCTGTCATCCAGGCCAGAGTGCAATGGCATGATCATTGCTCACTGCTGCCTGGAAATCCTGGGCTCAAGTGATCCTCCCGCCTTGGCCTCCCAAGCACTGGAATTACAGGCATGTGTCACCTCTCCCATCCTGTAGTGCAGAGGCATTTTAAATTAAATTAAATTTTCATTGACATTGAATTTTCCATGTAATATTTTTTAAAACTTATACTTTTCTATTAGATTTATTTAAATTTTTACATTGCATTTTCTATAAAAAGCTGAGCATTTCTCATCCAAATATTTGAAATCCCAAATGTTCCAAAATCTGAAAATTTACTGAAATGTGAAACACTACTATCATACCACAAGTATAAAATTCTACACATAAGTACCTAGCATAAACTTTATCTCATGAAACAAATAATTTAACATAGAATTACCTTCAGGCTATATGTTTAAGCTGTATATGAAACATAAATAAATTTTGTGTTTAGACTTGCATCTCATAATCAAACTGTCTCCTTATGTATATACAAATAATCCAAAATCCTAAAAGAAAATTCCAAAATCCAAACACTTCTTGTCCCAAGCATTTTGGATAACAGGTATTCAACCTGTATAAACTATAACTATTATTTTTTATTAGTTATTAATAATAGCTAGTATTTATTATGCAAATGCAAATATTAAATGACCAAATTACTGATCATTTAAACAAGCCCAACTTACAGCATAAATAATCAAACCTCTTTATTTTAATCTCCACTCAACTGTTAAAGTCATTAAGTGAGTATGCTTTTCTGTGCCTTGATTAAAAATTACAGTAAGTCCCACTTTTTTTTGGGGGGGGGTCATTCTTAGTTGATATAAGCTTCTCCAATCAGTAATGAAAATGTCCAGGCCTGCATATTAGGCGTAACTCTTGTTTTAAAATTGTGTTATTCTCTCCATCATGTAGGACCTGCCACAGACAGGAAGATCGTAATGAAAATAGGGACATAGGTAGTTTCTTCTTTTATCCCTACATAGACCTGTCATTTTTGCCCATACTCTCCAGCTTTTTAAGTGTGGTTTCAGAGCACTCAGATAAGGTAATAGAATTTGGAGAACATGAAAGGAGAGGAGGGCAAGATGGCCGAATAGGAACAGCTCCAGTCTCCAACTCCCAGCGCGAGCGACACAGAAGACCGGTGATTTCTGCATTTTCAACTGAGGTACTGGGTTCATCTCACTGGGGAGTGCCGGAAGATTGGTGCTGGTCAGCTGCTGCAGCCCGACCAGCGAGAGCTGAAGCGGGGCAAGGCATTGCCTCACCTGGGAAGCGCAAGGGGGAAGGGAATTCCTTTTCCTAGCCAGGGGAACTGAGACACACAACACCTGGAAAATCGGGTAACTCCCACCCCAATACTGCGCTTTAAGCAAACAGGCACACCAGGAGATCATATCCCACACCTGGCCGGGAGGGTCCCACACCCACGGAGCCTCCCTCATTGCTAGCACAGCAGTCTGTGATCTACCCGCAAGGCAGCAGTGAGGCTGGGGGAGGGGCGCCTGCCATTGCTGAGGCTTAAGTAGGTAAACAAAGCTGCTGGGAAGCTCCAACTGGGTGGAGCTCACAGCAGCTCAAGGAAACCTGCCTGTCTCTGTAGACTCCACCTCTGGGGACAGGGCAATAAGAAACACAGCCGAAATCTCTGCAGACACAAACGACTCTGTCTGACAGCTTTGAAGAGAGCAGTGGATCTCCCAACACGGAGGTTGAGATCTGAGAAGGGACAGACTCCCTGCTCAAGTGGGTCCCTGACCCCTGAGTAGCCTAACTGGGAGACATCCCCCACTAGGGGCAGTCTGACACCCCACACCTCACAGGGTGGAGTACACCCCTGAGAGGAAGCTTCCAAAGCAAGAATCAGACAGGTACACTCGCTGTTCAGAAATATTCTATCTTCTGCAGCCTCTGCTGCTGATACCCAGGCAAACAGGGTCTGGAGTGGACCTCAAGCAATCTCCAAGAGACCTACAGCTGAGGGTCCTGACTGTTAGAAGGAAAACTATCAAACAGGAAGGACACCTACACCAAAACCCCATTACATAATGGGAAAGGGATCAATTCAACAGGAAGAGCTAACTATCCTAAATATATATGCACCCAATACAGGAGCACCCAGATTCATCAAGCAAGTCCTTAGAGACTTACAAAGAGACTTAGACTCCCATACAATAATAATGGGAGACTTCAACACTCCACTGTCAACATTAGACAGATCAACGAGACAGAAAGTTAACAAGGATATCCAGGAATTGAACTCATCTCTGCAGCAAGCAGACCTAATAGACATCTATAGAACTCTCCACCCCAAATCAACAGAATATACATTCTTCTCAGCACCACATCGTACTTACTCCAAAATCGACCACGTAATTGGAAGTAAAGCACTCCTCAGCAAATGTACAAGAACAGAAATTATAACAAACTGTCTCTCAGACCACAGTGCAATCAAACTAGAACTCAGGACTAAGAAACTCAATCAAAACCGCTCAACTACATGGAAACTGAACAACCTGCTCCTGAATGACTACTGGGTACATAACGAAATGAAGGCAGAAATAAAGATGTTCTTTGAAACCAATGAGAACAAAGATACAACATACCAGAATCTCTGGGACACATTTAAAGCAGTGTGTAGAGGGAAATTTATAGCACTAAATGCCCACAAGAGAAAGCAGGAAAGATCTAAAATTGACACTCTAACATCGCAATTAAAAGAACTAGAGAAGCAAGAGCAAACACATTCGAAAGCTAGCAGAAGGCAAGAAATAACTAAGATCAGAGCAGAACTGAAGGAGATAGAGACACAAAAAACCCTCCAAAAAATCAATGAATCCGGGAGTTGGTTTTTTGAAAAGATCAACAAAATTGACAGACCACTAGCCAGACTAATAAAGAGGAAAAGAGAGAAGAATCAAATCGATGCAATTAAAAATGATAAAGGGGATATCACCACCGACCCCACAGAAATACAAACTACCATCAGAGAATACTATAAACACCTCTACGCAAATAAACTGGAAAATCTAGAAGAAATGGATAATTTCCTGGACACTTACACTCTTCCAAGACTAAACCAGGAAGAAGTTGAATCCCTGAATAGACCAATAGCAGGCTCTGAAATTGAGGCAACAATTAATAGCCTACCAACCAAAAAAAGTCCAGGACCAGATGGATTCAGCTGAATTCTACCAGAGGTACAAGGAGGAGTTGGTACCATTCCTTCTGAAACTATTCCAATCAATGGAAAAAGAGGGAATCCTCCCTAACTCATTTTATGAGGCCAACATCATCCTGATACCAAAGCCTGGCAGAGACACAACAAAAAAAGAGAATTTTAGACCAATATCCCTGATGAACATCGATGCAAAAATCCTCAATAAAATACTGGCAAACCGGATTCAGCAACACATCCAAAAGCTTATCCACCATGATCAAGTGGGCTTCATCCCTGGGATGCAAGGCTGGTTCAACATTCGCAAATCAATAAACATAATCCAGCATATAAACAGAACCAAAGACAAGAACCACCTGATTATCTCAATTGATGCAGAAAAGGCTTTTGACAAAATTCAACAGCCCTTCATGCTAAAAACGCTCAATAAATTCGGTATTGATGGAACGTACCTCAAAATAATAAGAGCTATTTATGACAAACCCACAGCCAATATCATACTGAATGGGCAAACACTGGAAAAATTCCCTTTGAAAACTGGCACAAGACAGGGATGCCCTCTCTCACCACTCCTATTCAACATAGTGTTGGAAGTTCTGGCTAGGGCAATCAGGCAAGAGAAAGAAATCAAGGGTATTCAGTTAGGAAAAGAAGAAGTCAAATTGTCCCTGTTTGCAGATGACATGATTGTATATTTAGAAAACCCCATTGTCTCAGCCCAAAATCTCCTTAAGCTGATGAGCAACTTCAGCAAAGTCTCAGGATACAAAATTAATGTGCGAAAATCACAAGCATTCTTATACACCAGTAACAGACAAACAGAGAGCCAAATCAGGAATGAACTTCCATTCACAATTGCTTCAAAGAGAATCAAATACCTAGGAATCCAACTTACAAGGGATGTAAAGGACCTCTTCAAGGAGAACTACAAACCACTGCTCAGTGAAATCAAAGACGACACAAACAAATGGAAGAACATACCATGCTCATGGATAGGAAGAATCAATATCGTGAAAATGGCCATACTGCCCAAGGTAATTTATAGATTCAATGCCATCCCCATCAAGCTACCAATGAGTTTCTTCACAGAATTGGAAAAAACTGCTTTAAAGTTCATATGGAACCAAAACAGAGCCCACATCTCCAAGACAATCCTAAGTCAAAAGAACAAAGCTGGAGGCATCACGCTACCTGACTTCAAACTATACTACAAGGCTACAGTAACCAAAACAGCATGGTACTGGTACCAAAACAGAGATATAGACCAATGGAACAGAACAGAGTCCTCAGAAATAATACCACACATCTACAGCCATCTGATCTTTGACAAACCTGAGAGAAACAAGAAATGGGGAAAGGATTCCCTATTTAATAAATGGTGCTGAGAAAATTGGCTAGCCATAAGTAGAAAGCTGAAACTGGATCCTTTCCTTACTCCTTATATGAAAGTTAATTCAAGATGGATTAGAGACTTAAATGTTAGACCTAATACCATAAAAACCCTAGAGGAAAACCTAGGTAGTACCATTCAGGACATAGGCATGGGCAAAGACTTCATGTCTAAAACACCAAAAGCAACAGCAGCAAAAGCCAAAATTGACAAATGGGTTCTAATTAAACTAAAGAGCTTCTGCACAGCAAAAGAAACTACCATCAGAGTGAACAGGCAACCTACAGAATGGGAGAAAATTTTTGCAATCTACTCATCTGACAAAGGGCTAATATCCAGGACCTACAAAGAACTCAAACAAATTTACAAGAAAAAAACAAACAACCCCATCAAAAAGTGGGCAAAGGATATGAACAGACATTTCTCAAAAGAAGACATTCATACAGCCAACAGACACATGAAAAAATGCTCATCATCACTGGCCATCAGAGAAATGCAAATCAAAACCACAATGAGATACCATCTCACACCAGTTAGAATGGCGATCATTAAAAAGTCAGGAAACAACAGGTGCTGGAGAGGATGTGGAGAAATAGGAACACTTT
Source organism: Macaca fascicularis (assembly GCF_037993035.2). NCBI lineage: Eukaryota > Metazoa > Chordata > Mammalia > Primates > Cercopithecidae > Macaca > Macaca fascicularis. The sequence goes on from NC_088376.1 coordinate 47,518,588, forward strand.
TACACTGTTGGTGGGATTGTAAACTAGTTCAACCATTATGGAAAACAGTATGGCGATTCCTCAAGGATCTAGAACTAGATGTACCATATGACCCAGCCATCCCATTACTGGGTATATACCCAAAGGATTATAAATTATGCTGCTATAAAGACACATGCACACGTATGTTTATTGCGGCACTATTCACAATAGCAAAGACTTGGAATCAACCCAAATGTCCATCAGTGACAGATTGGATTAAGAAAATGTGGCACATATACACCATGGAATACTATGCAGCCATCAAAAAGGATGAGTTTGTGTCTTTTGTAGGGACATGGATGCAGCTGGAAACCATCATTCTTAGCAAACTATCACAAGAACAGAAAACCAAACACCGCATGTTCTCACTCATAGGTGGGAACTGAACAATGAGATCACCTGGACTCAGGAAGGGGAACATCACACACCGGGGCCTATCATGGGGAGGGGGGAGGGGGAAGGGATTGCATTGGGAGTTATACCTGATGTAAATGACAAGTTGATGGGTGCAGCACACCAACATGGCACAAGTATACATATGTAACAAACCTGCACGTTATGCACATGAACCCTACAACTTAAAGTATAATAATAATAAATAAATTTAAAAAAAAAAAGAAAGGAGAGGAGGTAGAAAATGGTTACATCTGGTCATTCTTGGGAGCTGGAATCATATCCTCCTTATCTGGCTGGTGGATAGAATTGCCTCTCATAAGTGTGTTCTTCAGAAATCCCCGTTCACTGGGATCTTCCACCTACAGCTCCTTTGACTGAGACAAAAGCATCTTTCCTGTAGCTGACCACTTAACACATTTCGTAGTTTCTAGGATTCTATAAATACCTCCACTTCTTTCCGCTGATGACTCTTCAGCTCTTCAGGTGGCTCTTTTGGAACTAAGGTCACTCCACAGTAGTTATTTCTTGCACTTGCCCACATCTGGTCCACAAGGAGCACTCATCCCCAAATCTCTTACAGCAGGGACAAGTCCACTCTTTCCCTCAATTACACTGGCACATATCAGGTTTTTTACAGGGCACCCCTTTAAGTGCTTATTGTGAGGAGCAGGCATTCCTCTTTTATACCAACCACTCCTTCAAAAACTCTTTGCACAAATACTTGTATCTGCTCTTTTGAAATATTTACTAATGCCGTGTAAGTAAAATTTAAATAGTTGTCTAACTCATTCTGGTCCACTTATTTCCTTCTAGCCCTGTAGGGTCGCCTGTCTTTTGTGCATCTGATATCATTTTTGCAAAGTCTTTGTTAGAACTTTCATTTTACCATCATATTCCACTAGTTAGTAGAAGATGACTAAATGGAACTTCATTTCCTGGGTGTGAAGTGAAAGTTAAAAGTCTAGCTTTAAGATCAAAGTTCTGGAGGTTAGGACAGAATAAGTAGAGGTTCCCATACACTTTCCTAGTTGTCTGGTAGAGGAAGAGGAAAGGCAAATTAAAAGATTTGAATCTTCTGTGAATTCAATTGTGAATTCTGTGAATCTCAATTTGAGGCTTATGTTTGGAAATTTTCAATAGCAGATGGATTCTCCTGGTTTCCCAAACTCAAATCAGAGAGCTAAAATCCGAAAAACTTCTGAATTTAAAGAACGGTAAGTCATCACTAGAGGCCAGAGGAAAGCAGGAAAGTACTGGTCTTGTTGGCTTTACCACGCCCTGGGCTTATCCCTGCTACCATCTCCCCAGTATCACTGCCTCTTAGGCTCAGCTGACTCCTTCGCTCTGGTCATGCTGTCACCCTCAAAGGAGAAAAGAAGGGAATAGGAAAAGGAAGAATGCATATCTACTTCTTTTAAAAAAAAAATATGAGTTATTTTAGTTTTAAAGAAGAGTTCCAGAAATATTGCAGGGAGTTCCCACATACTGTTAACCAGCTTCTCCTTTGGCAATGTCTTCTATAACTTTAGAATGCTTATCAAAACTGTGAAGCTGACTTTGGTGCAATATATTAACTAAAGTAAAGAGCTTATTTTGATTTTATCAGTGTTGGCACTAATGTCTTTTATCTTTTCCAAAATCCAATTTAGAATCATACATTACATTTAGTTGTCATGTCTCCTTAGCTTCCTCCAATCTGAAGCAGTTTCATATTCTGTCCACATTGTTACAGATCTTGATATCCCTGAAGGTTATCGGTCAATTATTTTGTAGAATGTCTCTCAATTTGGGTGTGCCTCATATTTTCTCCTATTTAGATTGAGGTGATGAATTATTAGGAACAATTCAAAAAAGGTCATGTGCATTATCTGGAGTCACCTGAAATAAGTGTCTATTACTTTTGGTCCTGATCACTTGGATAAGGCAATGTCTTAGTCCATTTGTGCTGCTGTAGCAAAATGTGTGAAAGTAGGTAATTTATAAACAACAAAAATGTATTTCTCATAGTTCTGGAGGCTGGGCAGTTTAAGATCAAGACACCAGCAGGTTCAATGTCTGGTGAAGGCTACTACTCTCTGCTTCCAAAATGGAGCATTATTGCTGTGGAGCTTTCCAGAGGAGACAAATGCTGGGTCTTCACATGGTGGAAGGGACAGGACAAAAAGGACCTAGCTAATTTCCTCCATTTCTTTTATAAGGTTGATAATCCCATTCATGAGGGTTCTACCCTCATGAATTAATCACCTCCTAAGGACTTCACTTCTTATTACTATCATACTATGACATTGGGGTTTAACTTTCAACTTGAAGTTTGGAGAGGAGACAAGCGTTCAAACTGTAGCAGGTGGGATATGTCAAGATTCTCTACAGTAATTTTTCATTTCAGTCTTTGTAATTACTAAATGTTTTGGAGGAGATACTTTGAAACTAAATAAATATCTTGGTTTGGCTTAAGCTTTCTCCCTCTAATTTCTGAATTCATTAGTAGAATCTTGCCTTTATCAATTTATTATTTTCATGTTCTAATCATGATTTCTCCATTTCTTTCATTTTTTCTACATTTATTAATTGGATTCCTTTTGTAAGAAAGAGCTATTATTTCCTATTCCATTTATTTACTCAGTTATTATATCAGTATGAATTCATGAATATTTACTTTATTCTTTGACTTATAACCCAATGCTGTGGTTATATATGACTTTGGTTTTAAACCAAAGTTTTTAAAGTTTACCAAAGATTCATTTATCATTTATCTTTTTGCTCTGGCGTTTACAGTATTGTCCATTGTGAGCTCTTTCACATTGGCTCCTGTGACTTTTGAATATGCCACACATTTTTTTTTTTGAAGCACTTCCTTACTTCCTGGCATCAGAAGATCAAAAGATGCTCCACATACATCTTGCACTATTCATACCCCAGTCCTGGAATCAAGTGCTTCTCCAAAGAACTCTGTTTCCTGTTACAGAATAGTATTTAGAAACAAATATCCTGAGTTCTTGGTGGACTCATTGCTAATGGAGTGTCACAATTTCTAGTAGTGCTTCTTAGTGGAGCTAAGATATATACCAACATAATATAGCCTAACTGAAGTCATGATATAAACACTTAACTATATTTCTGTACCTGTTGATTTCTGTATTTATTCATACAACTCTATATTGGCATTTAAACTCCAATCAGCACCACAGAGTTCATTCTTTCTATTTCCTTACATGTAACTTAGAAAAAAAATGACAGTAAAAATCTTAGCTCCCATTGTCCGTTATATATTAACTTATATGTTCTAAGTTAATATTCAAAATGGTAGTTACAGAATTCCTAAGGTATACTCTGTAAGAAATGGATTTTGTATCTAGAGTATCATATGCATGTGCAGACTTTTTTTTGTCACTTATCGTATAGTGTGCTGCCAAAGCACTGTTTTTTAAAGTTAGATTATGTCCTTTCATCTTCATACATTTTGTTTGGTTAAGTGATTCATTTGTTTTTCAGTTACATTATTTTATCAATCTCTCCATTACAGCTTCTCCCATATATTTTTAATGAATATACAACAAAATTCATTTTCTGTAATGTCGAGTTCTATGGATGTTCACAAATGCATAGTGTTATGTATTCACTACCATGGTTTGACACAGAACAGGTCCATCACCCCATATGTTCCCCACTGTTACTCTTTCCCAACCTCTGGCGAAAATACTGTTCTATTTTCTTCCTTGTAAGTTTGCCTTTTCTGCAGTAGCATATTAGTGAAATGGTACAATATGTAGCCATTTGGACTCATTTTTTTTCTTAGCAAAATGCATGTAAGTTTTATTTAAATTATTGTGTAAATCAGTAGTTTATTATTTATTATTGAATGGAAATCCATTGTAAGATGTATCATAGTTTGTTTATCCACTTATAAGTTAGTAAACATAGTGGTGTTAACAATTACAAATGAAGCTACTATAGATACTGATATATTGAGTTCTGTGTGAACATAAATTGTCATTTCTGTTAGGTAGAAAGCCAGGAGTGGGACTTAGGTCATAAGGTAAATACATGTAAACCGTTTAAGAAATTGCCATAAAACATTCCAAAGTGGCTACCATTTTTGCACTCCCATCACAAATTATGGGAGAGCTCCAGTTGCTCTGCATCCTCACAGCACATATTCCTTTTTATTAAAAAAAAAAAAAAATTAATAGGTGGCTAGTAGTATCTCGCTGTGATTTACTTTGTATTTCCCAAATGACTAAAAATATTACACATGATTCCATGTTTGTTTGTTTGTTTGTTTTTGTCATCCATACATCTTAATATCTTTGCTGAAATATCTGTTGAGGTCTTTTGTCCAATTTTTCAATTTGGATTCTCCATTTCACTTTTGTTTCTTTTTTGATTCTTCATTTTTTAATTGTTGAATTTTGTGAGTTTCTTATAATTTCTAGATATAATTCCTTTATTGAGGATATGATATATAAATTTTAATTCCCTGTTTGTAGAGAGTTCCTTTTGCTTTTGCTGATCAATATCTTTCACAGGGGAAAATGTCTTCATTTTGATTAAGTCTAATTCGCCAATATTTTAATGGATTGTACTCTTAGTGTTGTATTAAAAAAAAATGGTTTGCCTAAGCCAGTGTCATGCAGGTTTTTTTTCTAGAACTTTCATGTTTTATATTTAGGTATATGTAATTTGAGCTAATTTTTGTATAAGGTGTGATGTGTCCAGATTGATTTTTTTTGCATATAGATGTTTATATGTCCCAACAACATTTGTTGAAAAACTATCCTTTCTTTCAATTTCTTTTGCATATTCATTAAAGATTATTTGACTTTTATTGTGTGTGTGTGTTTTTGGATTCTGTATTGTAATTCATTGATCTATGTGTAAATCTTGAAATCAGGTAGTGGAATTCACCAACTTTGTTCTTATTTTTCAAAATTACGTTGATAATTTTAGTCGCTTTTGCTTTTCCACAATAATTTTAGAATCTTTTTGTTAATACAGATAGAACACTACTGTGATTTTTTATTCAGACTGTGTTGAATCTATAGATCAAACTGGATAGAATTTACCTCTTGATAATAGCTTCAAGTCCATAAACAGAGTATCTTTCTTTATTAATGTAGCTGTTCTTTAATTTCCTCCTCAGTGTGTTGTCATTATTATCATACAATTCTATAGATAATTTGTTGGAGTTATATCTTTTTCCTTTCTGTTCTTTTATTCCTTCTCTTTGTATTAGTTTTCTAGGGCCACCTTAACAAAAACTAGATGGCTCAAACAATAGAAATTAATTTTCTTTCAGTTCTGGAGACTAGAAGTCCAAGATCAAAGTGTCAGCAGGTTTCTTCTGAGGCCTGTCTCCTTGGTTTATAGGTGGTTGCCTTCTTGTTGTGCCTTCACATTACCATTCCTCTGTATAAATTCACACTTGATGCCTCTCTGTGTGTCCAAACTTCCTCTTCTGACAAGGAGACCAGTCAAACTGGATTAGGGCCCACGTTAATGACCTCATTTTAACTTAATCCCCTTTTTAATCATTCTAAATGCAGCCACATTTTACTACTGGGGGTTAGGGCTCCAACATATGAATTTGGATCAATTCATCTACAACACTTTCCTTCCTTCCTTCCTGCCTATTGTATATGGTTTAATAATAAATTTCAATTGTTCATTGCTAATGTCTAGAAATACCATTGATTTTGATGATGCTTTGTATACTAAATAGTATTGCTTTTTGCCTCTTTTTTTCCTATAAGATCCATAAACTTACTAATCAGTTATTTGAAATTTCCTGTCAGAGTTGTGTTATATCTGAGACTAATTCTTAGGATCGTGTTGTCTCTTCAGATTCTGTTTCTTGTTGCCTTTTTATGCCTTATAATTTTTTTAAAGGCAGCCATTGTATGTGGGATAAGTAGAATGAAGAAAATTTTCATGTCTGGGTATGTGTATTCTTTTTCTTCTGCCAGACTTTTACAGTGGAGATTTATTTAATATATTTAAGATTTGGACTAGGTTTGATATTTGTTGTTGCTATGGTTACAATCACTGCACATTAGATTTCAAATTTCTGTAGCAGTATCTAGCGGGTAGGGTGGAGGATGGTTTGCCAGAGCAATGTCTGTTTGATTCTGAGATTTAGAGCTTCCGTTTGTGTTATGTCTCAAAGAGAGTATAGACGTGTTTTTGTTTTTCTCTTGCAACTCTTTTAAACAGTAATCTGTTGTCACTTGTTATTCTTCACTTGTTGGCTTACAGTAAGTGATGTGTTCACGGTTTTCCTGACTACGTTTCAGTCTTAGGCATGTACTGTATCCCTGAGTCTATGAGGCTTGTTGTTCTTGGTTCTTTTGGTCCTCACTCAACTACAGTTGGAGGGTCAGCACATAATATTGCCCCTCAGCAGGAATAGGATGTTTTCTCCTCCTATCCCCTTTCCAAATGTAGTGAATTTTTGCCAGTGCTCTAAAGACAGCAATAGATAAAGACTCATGTTCTGTGGTGTAGAAAGGCAATAGTATGAGTTGAATTTTGCTCCCCAAAAAACATAGATTGGAGTCCTAAATTCCAGTACCTCAGAAAGTAACCTTATTTGGAGGCAGGATCTTTATGAAGTAGTAAAAGTGCAAACAAACAAACAAACAAACATAAAAATAAGGTCTTTGGGGTGGGCCATAATTCAATATGGTTGATGTACTTTTGAAAGGGAAAAAAATTTGACACAGAGACAGACATGCACAAAGGGAGAATGCCGTGTGAACATGAAGGTGGAGATTGGGGTTATTTGTCTACAAGCCAGTGAATGCCAGCAACCACCAGAGAGACAGAAATGAAAATGATTTTTCTTCAAAGTCAACAGAAGAATTCAACCTGAATGACAATTTGATCTTGGACTTCTAGCCTCCAGAACTATGATACAAAACATTTCTGTTATTTCGGTTACCTAATTGGGTGGTAGTTTTCTATGGCAGCCCTAGCAACTTATTACACCACAGATCATCTTTGGGATATGTTTTGTCCTCCCACATAGTTTTTGTTCTCTTCACTTAGGGGTAACTCTTTTCTTGGGTCTGTTTCCATTTTTTTTCTGTGAGTACCTGATGTAGTTTGTGAGGGAATGTATTCGTTTATTCTCACACTGCTAGTAAAGACATACCAGAGGCTGGGTATTTGTAAAAGAAGGAGGTTTAATTGACTCACAGTTCCACATAGCTGGGGAGGCCTCACAATCATGGTGGAAGGTGAATGAGGAGCAAAGTCACATCTAACATGGCCTCAAGCAAGAAAGCTTACTACCTCCCATTGGATCCCTCTAACGACACATGGGAATCATGAGAGCTACAATTCAAAATGAGATTTGGGTAGGGACACAGCCAAACCATATCATTCCACCCATGGTCACTCCTAAATATCATGTTCCCACATTTCGAAACCAATCATGCCTTCCCAACAGTCCCCCAAAGTCTTAGCTCATTTCAAAATTAACTGAAAAGTCCACAGTCCAAAGTTTCATCTGAGACAAGGCAAGTGCCTTCTGCTTATGAACCTATAAAATCAAACGCAAGTTAGTTATTTCCTATTTACAATGGGGGTACAGGCATTGTGAAAATACAGCCATTCTGAATGGGATAAATTTGCCCAAAACAAAGGGGCTACAGGCCCCATGCAAGTCTGAAATCCAATGCAGCAGTCAAATCTTAGAACTCCAAAATGATCTCCTTTGACTTCATGTCTAATATCCAGGTCATGCTGATGTAAGAGGTGTGTTCCCATGGTCTTGTACAGCTCTGCCTCTGTGGCTTTGCAGGGTAGAGGCTCTCTCCTGGCTGCTTTCATGGGCTGGTGTTGAGTGTATGTGGCTTTTCCAGGTACATGGAGCAAGCTGTCAGTAGATCTACCATTCTGGAATCTGGAGGACAGTGGTCCTCTTCTCACAGCTCCACTAGGCAAGTGCTCCAGTGGGGACTCTGCAGGGGCATCACATCCCACATTTTGCTTCTGCACTGTCCAAGCAGAGGTTCTTCATGAGGGATCTGCCCCTGTAGCACAGTTCTCCCTGGGCATCCAGGAGTTTCCATACATCCTTTGAAATCTCGACAGAGATTTCTGAACCTCAATTCTTGACTTATCTGTACCCAGAGGCTCAACACCACATTTAAGCTGCCAAGGCTTGGGGCTTATACACTCGGAAGCAGCACTGTGAGCTCAACTTTGGCCCCTTTTGGCCATAGGTGGATCTGAAGCAGCTGGGACGCAGGGCAACTTAGCTCCTAGATGTCCTGAGGCTGCATAGAGCAGGGGGGCCCTGGGGCTGGCCCAGGAAGCCATTTTTTCCTCCTGGGTTTCCCCTCCTGATGGGAGGGGCTGCCACAAAGATCTCAGATATGCACTGGAGACATTTTTCCTGTTGTCTTGCTGATTAACATTTGACTCCTTGTTACTTATGCAAATTTCTTCAGCTGCTTGAATTTCTTCCCAGAAAATGGGTTTTTCTTTTCTACCACGTGGTCAGGCTGCAAATTTTCCAAACTTTTAAAGAAAAATTTTCCCCCAGATAGCCCTAAATTATCTCTCTCAAATTCAAAGTTCCACATATCTCTAGGGCAGGGGCAAATGCTTCCAGCCTCTTTGCACAGCAAGAGTCACCTTTACTCTAGTTCCCAAGAAGTTCCTCATCTCCACTGGAGACCACCGGAGCCTAGACTTTATTGTCCATATCACTATCAGCATTCTGGTCAAAGTCATTCAACAAGTCTCTAGGAAGTTCCAAACTTTCCCACGTTTTCCTATCTTCTTCTGGGTCCTCCAAACTGTTCCAATCTCTGCCTGTTACCTAGTTCCAAAGTTGCTTCTACATTTTCAGATATCTTTACAGCAGCACGCCACTCTACTGGTACAAATTTACAGTATTAGCCTGTTCTCATGCTGCTAATAAAGACATACCCAAGAGTGGGTAATTTATAAAGGAAAGAGGTTTAATTAACTAACAGTACCACATGACTGGGGAGGCCTCACAATCATGGCAGAAGGCAAAAGAGGAGCAATGTCACCTTTTACGTGGCAGCAGGCAAGAGAGCTTATGCAGGGGAATTACCATTTGTAAAACCATCAACTCTCATCAGAATTATTTACTAACATTAGAACAACACAGGAAAAATCCTACCCACATGATTCAATTACCTCTCACCAGGACCTTCCACAACACATGGGAATCATTTGAGCTGCAATTCAAGCTGAAATTTGGGTGGGGACACAGCCTGACCATAACAAGTAAGAACCTAAAGAAAGGTGTTGACTCCCTAATTTCTTGATCTTCTAGGGATTTCACACTGTTCAACAGTCTGCACTCAATCTTTACCAATTTGTCAATGATTCTAGTTGAACTCTTCTTACTACTCTCCAATTCCATCAACCTAAGTTGAGGGTTGTGTCCTTGTGCATCCTCTCCCTGCATGTATTGCCTCTCCTGACAGGTGCCAGTTGGTTTCACTGTGAACTCAACTTAGCTCTTTGATGGGATCCAAACAAGTTATAAATTTGAATGACTTATTTTAACTCGTATTCATCGTTAAGGTAGAGTTAGTGGTTAAAAAAAAAAAAGTGGTCTTCTAGCTCTGTATATCTCAGGGCAGAATCTGGAAGCCTTGTTTCTTCTTTAGGGGTGCATAAAACACTTTTAGAAGATCACGAAGAGTTATTTTTGTTGTCTATTTTTTGTTAGTTTTGTATTATCTTACATCATCCTGTGATATAAAAGTTCGTGTGCTCAATGTGAAAAAAATTTTAATCCTCAATTCAAAGTTTAGAAAATTCAAATAATCAGTATTTATTTTTTCAACTCTGTTTCTTTTATCCTACATCTACTTGTTTTTATTATTCACTCGCTTTTGTTATGGTTGCTTTGCTACAATACACCCTCAAATGTTTTTGTTTTACCTGAAAGGGAGTGAATTTTTAAGTTATTTTACTTCTAAGACAGTATATTTCACTTTTAAGATTAATTGGTGCTTTGCCTAAATAATTTTACATGAAATCAATCTCCAGAGCTTTATAAACACCACTATCAATAGAATAAATACTTGAAGATAAAGTTGAACATTATTCTTATTCTTTTTGTTTTAAATATCTTCTGGCTTCTGGCTGCATTTTTTACTTCTTTGGAATGTTTCCTTTAGGAAACTCTAAATTCTAGTAAAATTTGGCACAATTCACTCCAAATTATATATTAATGTTATCTGTCAGTTATTGTCTGCCCATAGACATTTATAAAAGATGAAAATTTAAAATTTAAAGAATAATGTCTACTTCACAGTTTACCTAGTAGGGACTCTCCCCTTTCTTCAGAACCCCACTAGCATTCAATATTTAGCAAAGGAATATTTTGTTAAAGCAATGTTCTATAATTCCATGTGCTACATTTTCCACTGTAGTTTCTCGTTATTTTTAGAGTAGAGCCAAGTTTTATTTTTATTGTGCCAAAAATTGCAAGAATTCCAAGCTATTAAAACTTTATAATTCTACTGAAGTTTTATTTCAAGTCAATTGAATATTTCACTATGCACTCATTGGTATATGCTGATAGGTTCTCAATAACTGACAAATCTTGTCAGTTCAATTCAAATATAAGTTCTAAAGTTACAGCAAAACATAGGACAAATAAATTCTATTTTTATTCTTTGTTGCTTCATTTGTTTTTTAAGAGCTTATCATGTATCTATTATTGGACATAGAAGATAATATAAAAGCATAACACAGGGTTTTTACTAATATTTAAATTCAGAGGTAGCAATTGTCCATGTTTGTTATTAATTAATAACGAAGTGTCATTGATAATTCTCAATAATGTATATTAGAGCTTTCAATTCCATTGCATTTCTTAGGATTAAATATATAGTTTGACTTGTATTCCATGAAAACTATTTGAAACTTTAAAGATGCTGAAATAAATAATAAATTACAATATTCACATTATATATACATATACTACATACATGTATATACATATATACACATACACATACACACATGCACACATATAAATGGTCTGACTTTCCTTTAGTCAGCTCATGGCTACTGTGATTTGAGTTTTTAGAAATTTTCTTTATCATGCTGTGATGTTCTCTAATGAATTTTCCTGATATCCCTTATCTGATTTTTAAATTCATATATTAATAGAAAACAAGCAAAACTGTAGTTTGGTTTTACATGAGTATAGTAAGGAAACTCAGGATAACGAAAGCATGCTAAAGATTTTACGTGGCATTATTCTTAAAATTTTGGAGGTTTGGTTACATGAATTGAAAATAGTTGTAGAAAAATGCCAGCAGGGTTTGGTGGTTGACAATAAGAGATTTAGAGTGGTTAGCAGTATGGATGCCTTGCCGTTTGATTTAACAGAAGGATGTGTAAACATTTGGCTTTCAAGTCAGAATCCAAACTTCCAGTTTAAAGTTTAAAATAAAATCACTTTGGTCAAGAAAATAAATTTATCTCAGAGTAAGTTTTATTCTTGGCTATATATCTCTATAACCAAAGCCATTTGAGGGACATCTATTTAGTGCCATACATATTGCTAGAAATGTTATATTTGTGATTTTATTTAATTGTGATTATATTTATCCAAGGAAACTGATGCTCCAAGACACTGGGGTAACTTGCCCATTTTCTTCCTAGATTTCACTTGTTGGAGTCAGTTAAGCAAACCTATGTCTTTCAGTCAGTAAAATCCTTTTTTGGCTGCTTCGTGCTACATTTCTCTCATTCTTACCTTTTCCTGTCCTAAAATTTATAAGGCAACTATTTTTCATAAAGAAAAATGGACTACTCCTACTTATTTTATACATTTTATTTAACATGGTGGATCATTCTCATGCCTAGACCAGGGTTTCTCAACCTCAGCGATATTGACCGATGGTGCTGGATAATTCTCTGCCTGAGGCGGGCTCCTCTGTATATTTTGTGTATTTCAGAATGTTCAGGAGTGTGGCTATTCTCTTAGATGCTACTAGCACCTCTACAGTGTGGTAAACAAAAATGTGTCCAATAATTTCCTAATTCTCCTGGGATGAACCATCCTGGGTTGCAAACCATTGACAGTTAGAAGGCTGACATTGTACAGATCTGTTTGCTAAGGTGGCATTCCCTTTCCCTTATTTAAAATAGTCTAAAAGCATTTTTAAATACATAGTCAAAATACACAACTTTCATTAAGGTATTTTGAAGAGGTAATAAAAGTGAGGAAAGTAAGGGAAACATGATTGTGGAGTAATTACTCTGTGCAAGATATGTTATTTTTACTTACATAAATTATCTTTTATAACCAAACAATCCCCCGAGATGTGAGTTAAATCAACATGTTACAGATAATATGTTACGTATATGGCCCAATCAAGCAGATAGCAAATGATAGACTGGTAATTTAAATTTAAAGAATTATTTTTCACTAAGAGTGTCACATTCTTAGTGATTTAAATATCTTTATGAATAAATTTATAGAAAAAAATATTTGAATATATTCATTTAACCAACTGTTGAACAATCTCATTTCAAGAACTAGCTAATTCTACTTGATAGTTGGTTTCTCACATTGATTCCCTCAGTATTTATGTATACGCTTACATCACTTATCAAAAATCTTGTTTCTCATTTGTTTTCAGTAATTTCTTTCACTTGGCATATATATTTTCTTGTTTAAATTCCTTTAAAAATCCAAATTATCTAAACCAAAAATAATTACTTTTAATATCTGTCTTATTTCTGCAGTGTAAGATGATATTTATAATTTGGAGAAATTATTTAGATGATTATTTAGATGATTTATTTATTTAGATGATACATATAACAACAAATAAAAATGGTTTTTCTTAAAACACAATGCATTATTTTGAACAGTTATAAATAAAAATATTATTAAAACATATCCTAATGCTTACAAGATGGTAGATTTGATAAATGTAAAGTACAATTGGCCAATTATTTACTTTGTGTAACTAAGGTACATTTTTCTCTTTGGATTCAGTATAATAGAGAACAGTTTGATAAATAAATAATGAAAATCTATGCTCAGCCAAAGAGATTTTAAAATAGCTTCACTCAGTTGTTTCTGGAAAGAAAATGCATTTGTTGTAGTGTCCTCATTGGGAGACAAACAAACTGCACATCCTTATATTTAAAAGAGTTGCAGTGTTTGATTTAGCTATGATTCACTGTCTGCTTCATGGAAAGCGGTATCAGCCCTGCAGCTGAGATAAGCAGTTTATGATATCCAATAGATAAATGTAGGGAAACCATCATTCTTTGTCAGAAAGTAGAATTATGCAAACCAATTTCCATATATTACATTTCCCAGTAGCATTTTCATGTTTTCTAGCTTCTAACTTACATCGAAGCACTGACATTGAATGCATTTTTTCTGCTTATCTCTAGCTTGCATTGAAGAAGACCAAAGCCCACAACTGTATTTCTTTTTGACATTTGCTGAACATTGACATATGATACCCATATAGAGTGACATCAAGGCACAAAGGAAACATTAATTGTTTAGGAAAATCTTTAGCTATAATGCCTCTTAATGACCTGAAGTTATTTACTAGATTTTTATTATTTTTAGAAGAATTATCCAAAATAATTGCATTTGTTACTCAGTTATTTACACATATGAGTTATTGTCATATCTTCTTATGTTATTCAATCATATATAGACCTTACTCAGCTAAAAGTGTCAAAGTGCATAATGGTTGGTATCAATTTAGGGAATCATAAGAACAACTTCAACGTAGTTATTTGTATTTGTAATTTTTTTTTTACTAGTTATAATTCAGTGAATACAAGGAGCATAGTAACTTCACTGATATGCTGACAATTTAAAAATCTGATTACTAGAGCATAATCAGTTATGTCTGTATTAGGGTTCTGCAGAGAAGCAGAATCAATAGAATATATGTAGATATATAAGAGGAGATTTATAATGGCAGTTAGCTTTTGCACTTATGGAGACTAAAAATTGCTAGGATCTGCAAAGGGACATAGTAAAGACAATAGTATGATTCAGTCTGAGGCCAAAGGCCTAAAAAGCATGGGTGGGAGTGTTGGAGGGTGAAGGAATCCCCCTGGAGTACCAAGGCCCAATGTCTGCTGGCAGGGGAAGATGGATGTCCCAGCTCAAGAAGCGTGACAATTTTCCCTTCTTCTGCCTTTTTGTTCTATTTAGGCCCTCAGTGGAATTGGAGGATGCCTGCCCATTGGTAAGGATGGCTCTTTTTAATCAGTCTATAATTCAAATGCTAATCTCTTCTAGAACCCCCTTTACGGATACATCTAGGAATAATACTTTACCAGCTATTTGAGTGTCCATTAGCTCGAGCAAATTGACACATACAATTAGCCATCACGATGTTTATATTTTTGTATGTAGCAACTAAGTGTCAGGAAGAGTGGGGGATGTTTTCAGTGGATCATTTCATTAATCCTTCTACTAGGTGCGTGACCCTTCTTTACAAATGAGGAAAAGGATTTAAGAGACTAAGTGTCTTCTGCCTCAGTACTCAGCAGATACCCACTTTCAGAGTTAAATATATTTTATATTTTTATCTGACTCTTGATTTTTCTTTCTTTATCTGACTCTTTTTCTTTTTATCTGACTCTTAATATTTTAAATTCCTATTTCTAGGTGACATAGTTTTTCTGACACTTTTTTATTTTCAAATTTAAATATTATCTATTTCTTTTCTTTAGAAAATATAAGAACTTGACTGTCTTTATTACTACGTTAAAAAACGTAGACTTCTCTCACACTTCTAATGTAGTTATACCATGTTTTTTGCCTTCATAAATATTTAGTGTTTGTGTTATTTTGACTATGCAAATATTGTTGTTCACAGCTCAGTCACCTGTGTACTAAAATTCAGTTTTATTTTTAGTAACAAGTTTTTCTTTTTTTTTTTTGGAGTCCATTTTTGCTAAATTTTTGTTTAAATAGCTTTATAATTATCCATTATATATATTCCCCTATTGTCTGCCACAATTGTTGTGTCTGATCAATCTAATATGATTAAACGGAATTCTTCATCCTCCTCCAAACTGAACTGGTCCTCCAGGCCTGCTTCAAAGCACTTGTCCTGTGACATCCCTTTGCCATCACCAGAAAGAACTGTCTTTCTTTTTCTTCCATGTTGGTTCTCATGTTTCTAGGACCCCATAGCATCTTTGTTTTCATTTTACTACCTCATTTTGTGGAGCATATTCTCATGTATCTTCTCAAGAATTGATCGATGGAAATAAATATTTGAGTCATTGGGTAAATTAATGTATGTTTATTTGATCATCACAAACTCAGTCATTAACTATCACCTCAAGGCCCACGGTGAAAACCAAAAGTTGGCAATGTGACCGTTTAAATGATCTCCTGAAACTTCCAGGCAAACTATATTGAAAATGAAATTAATAACCCAATTTTAAGGGTAGAAAAAACCACAAAAGAGAATTACAAAGAGTATCTATGTCTCATATGCCAAAATTATAGACCTGACAGGGAAGGGTGATTCCCTATGATACTCTAGGCCTTTTTATCGATGAGTTTGAGAATCTCCAGTATGTGAACACTCCAGGCAGATAGAAAACCTTCCCTCCGGCCGGGCGCCGTGGCTCAAGCCTGTAATCCCAGCACTTTGGGACGCCGAGACGGGCGGATCACGAGATCAGGAGCTCGAGACCATCCTGGGTAACACGGTGAAACCCCGTCTCTACTAAAAAAATACAAAAAATTAGCCGGGCGTGGTGGCGGGTGCCTGTAGTCCCAGCTACTCCGGAGGCGGAGCCAGGAGAATGGCGTGAACCTGGGAGGCGGAGCTTGCAGTGAGCTGAGATCGCGGCCACTGCACTCCAGCCTGGGCGACAGAACGAGACTCCTTTTCAAAAAAAAAAAAAAAGAAAAAGAAAAAGAAAACCTTCTTTCCTTCAGTTAGAGAAAAGTAATCTCTTCGCTTGAAACACTGTAGACTTCAATGCAGGAAGGTTTCCTATAAAGTGGCGCTTTCCCTCTTCAATGCAGGTGTTTACCACCCCTCATTGTCTCCCAATAAACACCTAGAAAGAAGTCACAGCACAACTTTAGCAGAGAAATGTAGAGTCTTCTCTGGAAATAGTGTTCGGTCAGAAAAAGTTGTATGATCTCACTGCACATTTGCTAGTAACTTGGAAATACAAGTATGGGTGGCTATTGGGAATACTAGATAAGAAGGGGCTTACTAAAAGGCTATAAGTGAAAAAAAAATTGACATGAGAGCACTGTACCATGAGTCAGAGTTAAAATTCCTGGCATGGATTCCTGTCACCAATTGTAATATGCTGCTGGAATCACTCCTTGAGGCTTGGATATGTCAATGTACTACAGTAGAGATACCAGAATGGATTTGGCCCAGAATTGGGGTAAAGTCTGAAAATTCACTGAGTCATATGTTATAACGAGTTTACTATTTTAGACCAGAGAATCCACACCTTGCATAAACTTGCCAGAAAAAGCTCAGAATAAACTCTATTCAATAGGGCAATAATAAAAGCGAACTACATATTAAAGAATATTAATAGACTATAGACGAGGGTTGAGAGATGCTGATATAGAACTGGATTCCACAGCACCAATAAGGATGCTGAAATTTTATAATATGAGGGACTGTTTTTTGTTTGTTTGTTTTGTTTTGTTTTGAGATAGGGTTTCACTCTGTCACCCAGGCTAGAGTACAGTGGTGCAGCCTTGGCTCGCTGCAACTTCTGCCTTCTGGGCTCAAGCAATCTTCCCATCTCAGCCTCCCAAGTAGCTGGGACAAAAGGTGCACACCACCATGCCAGGCTAATTTTTTTTTTTTTTTTTTTTTTTTTGTACTTTTGGTAGAGACAGGGTTTTGCCATGTTTCCCAGCTGGTTGCAAACTCCTGAGCTCAAGTGATCTGCCTGCCTCGACCACCCAAGGTATTGGGATTACAAGAGTGAGCCATCATGCCCAGCCTGAAGACTGTTATAGACGGAATTTTTACATACACCCCAAATTTAAATGTTATAAACTAATCCCCATTGTGATGGTATTTGGCGGTGAGGCCTTTAGGAGTTGATTGGGTCATGACTGGGATTACTGACATTATAAAAGAGAGCCCAGATAGCTTTTTCACCCCTTTTACCATATGAAGACGTAGATAAAAGACTGCCATCTGTGAACCAGGAGGCAATCGTCAGGCATTAAATATTTCAGGCCAGGCACAGTGGCTCATGCTTGTAATTCCAGCACTTTGGGAGGCCAACCAGATAGATCACCTGAGGTCGGGGGTTTGAGACCAGCCTGGCCAACAAGGTGAAATCTCATCTGCTAAAAATACAAAAATTAGTTGGTGAGGGGTGGTTGTGTGCACCTGTAATCCCATCTACTCGAGAGGCTAAGGCAGGAGAATCACTTGAACCTGGGAGGCAGAAGTTGCAGTGAACTGAGATCACCCCAATGCACTCCAGCCTGGGTGACAGAGCAAGACTTTCTCCATATATATGTACATATATATATGTACACACACACACACACACACACATATATATTCCAGCACCTTGATCTTGTGTTTTTAACTTCCAGAACTGTGATACATTTTTCTGTTGTTTAAATGCTGCACACTTTATGGTATTTTGCTATGGTAACCTGAGATGACCAAGACAGAAGCCAGGTGGGGTCACTTGAACATCAGTGACAAAGAGGATATAATTAGTGGGCAGCAAACTCAGTGTTGCTTCAAAGCTCAGCTCCTTTAACCTGCTGGGGTCTGTATAATGGCTAAAACACCATGGTACTCTTAGACACAAGAGAGATGGGGAGCCAGACTATGTTTATTTAACTCTGGCACCAGGAAAGGTGAGTTGGCAAGCAGAAGGCCAGTTTCAGCCATCACAGTGGAAAATTTTGATATCTTCCATCTCCAGATGTGATTTGATTCTCACTTTCAGAATGCATCGATTTAACTTTTTAAGAAAGGACTCCTTAAGGAAGAACCCTTCAAATAGTTATAGAAGAACAGATATATGCATAAGATAATCATTACTCAAATAACTATCCATTTGGCAAATGAAATGACAAAGTTACCCATGGCCAATTTCCAGTCTAACAGTTCAATAGGAAAAGGGGAGTATTCAGACCCTTGAAGAGCTGATGAATACAGAGTATGGCTTAACATTCATACCAGGAAACCCAAAATGCTATTATGGGTCCTGAGTGAAGGTTTAAGGAGGCCATGTGATAGATGTATTTCTGCAGGTTCAGTGGGTTCAGAGACTGAAACTATGATATTTTCCCCTGATTGGCAAGTATAACTGCAAGAAGCCTTACAGTTGTCCCCAAATCTAGGGCAGCAGAGCAATTATGATAGCAGAAGTACTATTGTGCCAGTTCCATGCATAAGCATAAAGAGATCTCATAGATTCCACTCTTGCTGCTCTTGGTCCTCCATGATTGCCACATGGACAAACCTAGAGTAAAAGACACTACATGCAGTGAAGGCCCTGTTCCAGGTTAGGTTGTCATATTCCAACTAGTTACAGTCAACTTGCAGGCTAATGGATATGTGAGTCTAGCTGACTATTAGTCTGCTGCAGGCTAAAAGAATCACCCAGCTCCTCAGCTGTTAATCATTGAATATCTGCAGTGAAAAGTCACTTAGATTATTGACAGCTGACTCAATGAAGGAACGATCCAAGCTGGACTTAACAGGCTCAAATTGGCTGAAGGTAGCCAAAATTGCAGATCTGCAAAATCATGGGACACATAAAGGATTGTTACATAAGTCACTAAATTTTAGGATAGTTTGTTATGCAAAAAAGGCTAACTGATACAGACATTGGTTCTCAGAGTGGGGTGCTACCATAATGAAAACCTAGAACATATGGTGTTGTCTTTAGGAGACTGGAAAAATGGTGAATAAATCATAATAAATTCTTAAAAAATACAATATGAACTGAAATGAATCCTTATGAGTAAGACATCTAGAGTATAAAATTTATGGCGGTAATACAAGCACAACATTGAGTGTGATTATCTATCTTAAATTTTTCACCATAGATGTCTTGCTTGATTTATCCTAGCCTGGCCACAGCTAGTAGTGGAAGCTATAATAGCAGAGATGAAGCTGCTATAGTAGGTTGAAAAAATGGCAACCCATGTTTTGAGATAGAACAAAAATTGCCTGCAGTAAATTAAAAGAAAATAAACCTACTGCATCTAGTAGTGAAGATGATTTCCAGGCATAATGTTTCAAATGTCTGTTGGATTCTTTTAGCTGTGTGTGAGGAAAAAAAAAAAAAGAAGAAGAAGAGAGAGATGAGCTAAAGAAAGAACAGTTTAATTTGCATGCAGAATCTAGAGGGACTATAGAGGGACCAAAATTTGCTGTGTTAGAAAATAAAACTGCTCTTCAATTCCAGACTCTCAGCCATGAAAATATCCTTAAAGTAAAAAAATGACCTCAGAGTAAAAATTAACTCAACTACATAGCTGAGGCTCATTTTGTTAAATATAACAATTTGTTAAATATAAATCCTTTTGTTAAAATTTCTGAAAGAATTAAAACAATACCTAGTATACCTTCTCACTTTGATAAAAGTGCTTCTATGGATCTTAAGGTCATTAATATCCCACTAAAGCTAAATATACCCAAATTATAGAAAGGCCTGCTTCATTATTAAGAAAAAAAAAAAGAAAAAAGAAAGAAAAGCTATGGTTGTTTTCTTTGGGACATGAAGAGGACACATATAAGATGCATATAAACTCAAAATAGTATTTAAGATGGTTTTATTGGCAAATACACTGCTAGCTTGGACTAAAATTTACACAGATTGCTCAAAATGAAAAGAGACTTTTGAATCCCCAAACTCTTATGGCCAAGAACCAGGCTGATGAAGCTAGTCAGATGCAAACATGGGATAATTCTTATGGAAGGTGAAGAATGTCCAAGACAGCAGAGCTAAGGTCCCAGAAGTCAGAGCCAAGAGCCATGGAGCACAATGATGAATGAAGAAGCCACTCCAAGAGAACTTTAGAGGGCATGATACTGATAATCTACTCCCAGAGAGCAGAACATAGTCCTAATAGAAAAATATGCTCTGTCCTTGAAGTAAGGGCATCTGCCAATACTTGCTATCTGGATTTCAAAATTGCCATGAGCAAGGATTGTCATGTGCCTCCCATTCTTATTCATTTTGTGTGTGTATTGTATCTGTTCCCCTAACATACAGTGGTGATGTGGAAGAGAATAACTGCAATAGACATACTTTAGGCTAAACAATGGGATGAGAACACATGGATGGAAACAAAGACCTGTAAAGTGCTGTCACTTGCATATCTTGGAAATCCTCCACCATCCTATGAGCAAGCCCAGGATAGCCTGTTGGATAACCGTGGCATATGGTTCAGTTGCTACCATTACACAAGCAGACAGTCAACCAGTTCATAATAGCGGCATTGTCTAATCTATTGGCAGCTGACTGCAGATGCAGACAGAAGGAACCCAGGTGGAGACGAGCAGAAGAGCCACCTGGAAGAAACCACAGTCTCAAGAGCTAAATAGTTGTTTTAAAAGCGATTAAGTTTTTATGTATTTTTTTTAACACAGGAAAACCTAATTGATACAGACTACACATAAAATTGCGCTTATTTATAGAACAAAACTAATTTAAAACATTATTACTTATTATACCCTGACGTCGTATGAGTATGACCTCAAATGCTATTTTCTACAACATATATATGTTTCTCAACTTATACTTTCCATGGTTTAACACTATGTTGTTAAATGCATGAAGGCTGATGATTTATTTTATCATTTGGTGCTCTTCTCATTTAAACACACTTTGACTTAAATTATTTTCATCTAAAACACTCACTTACTTGATTTGTTTCTTTAGCTTTTGTCAGATGTGACCTTTGTTGATATGTTACTTTTGAGAAAAATTGACAATTATACTTACTATTTTGATTCATAAGTTTAAACCTCAGGCCATGTTTACTTGTTTATTTTATATATTATTTATTTTAGTTTTCACTCACATATGAATTGTTGGGAAATAATTGGGATTCCTCATGAGAAATAATTGTAATTTTTTATTTTTAATCAAGTATTTTGTAAAATATATGTAACATATATAATATAGGTGTATAATTTTATTCTTCTAGCTGCTAATGCTTATTTTTTATGTCCACATATTCAGGGTTTTTTTGCTGTCAATGTCTTAACTTCTTTATATATATTATAGCTTTTATAATATTAAAAAACTTAACATATTTTCACATCCTCTTTCAGCTTCCCAATCAAATCTCTCATTTGGAGTTTATCTAGGGTTTTATTTGTTGTTTGTTGTAATAACTTTTTGCTACCATTAAATATTTGCTTTCGGCTGTCAGTTGTACTGATTTCTTTCTTCATTAAAAAAATTTGTAATGCCTGAAAATTATTTGTTCTTCATTCTCACTTTAGTTGACTGGCTTTAAATTTAGTAGGAAATTTAGTAGACTCCAAATTGCCTATCCAGCTGCCAGTGTCTCCTTCTTTACTGACAAAACTCAGCTTTACTGGGGAAAAACAAAGTATCAAGCTACAAATTTATTTTTCTCAGTCTTCCTTAATGCCAAGGGATGACTATGATATATAGTCTGGTAGATGTGCTACCATTATAAATTGTTTGGTATTATTTTCACGAAAGCGTCTAGGAAAGAGGAAATCAGCTAGTAACTGATATTTAGTCCACCATTCTTCCTCCTGCAAGGGGGTCACTGGTGATTTTTGAAACTGAGTCAGCCATTTTTCATTTACTAGAGAAGGTCTAGACAATCAAAGATACTCAGGCGTTTGTATTTTGGATACTTTGTTCCTATGCTATTTTTTTTTTTTTTTGAAATGGAGTCTCGCTCTGTCTCCCAGGCTCTGGAGTGCAGTGGCACAATCTCGGCTCACTGCTAATTCCGCCTCCGCCTCCCGAGTTTAGGCCATTCTCCTGCCTCAGCCTCTGGAGTAGCTGGGACTACAGGTGCCCACCACCATGCATGGCTAGTGTTTTTTTTTTTCTCTTTCTTTTCTTTTTTTTTTTTTTTGTATTTTTAGTAGAGACGGCATTTCACCGTGTTAGCCAGGATGGTCTCGATCTCCTGACCTCGTGATCCGCCCACCTCGGCCTCCCAAAGTGCTGGGATCACAGGCGTGAGCCACTGCGCCCGGCCCCTATGCTCATTTTAAGATATTCAATGCATGAAAAAGATAAAATCTTCTTAGGGTAAATTTGATTTCTTTTTTGTTGTATACATTCCTATGTTGAATCATATGTATTTAGTTCTTAAAGCAGGAAAAAATCAATGGTTTTCCTCCATAGATGAATTAACACAACTACATTCTCTTTTTTTGGACAATATATTATAAAAAATAAGTATCCATACAATAATTAGCGTTGAGATATAAATTTTACTGTAAAAGACTCTCAGAAAATCACAGATGTATTAATAAAATTGAACTTTTCTAAATACATATTTTCATTGTGTAGGAAGAAAGTAAAAGTGACTAATATGATTATTACCAAATTTACATTCTGCTGACGAAGGTAAAGAGAAATAACTGTCTTCTTCCATTTAAAATTTTGGAACTGGTCTTTGTGAAATTGGTGAGGTAATATTCTTCTTAATGGCACTATCTCCCCCAAAGAGCTGAGTACATAAAATGTTAGTCACAATTTTGAAAGAGGCTTTATATATAAACAGGAGAGGATAAATGTAAAATAAAGTGGCATCATAGTTCCAATAAGTCTGTCTGCTTATCTATCAATTTATTCATGTATCTATCATCTGTTATCTGTTTGCTTGTTTAAAATAGAAAACATTTGCAAAATTACCACAACTGCATTGTGTAAGATCACAATAGAAAAATTACAATAAATAGAGCATGGTTGCAATAGAAAAAAATAAATGAAATTAGAAGAAACACACAGCATCATTTTTTACTCCTTTAAGTTCTTATAATGTATGCAACATAAAAATGAAAGCATTGAATATGGACTCATTAAAGATAAGGGACAGGGAAGTTATATAAGTTGCAAATGTGAAAGTAAGTAAATAATATAAGTAATTAAAAGGAGAAAAATTAATACATATAATTAAAATCTTTTAAGTTTGTTAATTTCTTTTTTATTAAAAAAATTCTGTATCTGGAAGCAAACCAAAAATAGTTACAGTTTCAGGTCTTATATATTCTCACATATTCTATTATGTTGTGATATGTATTAGTCAGCTAAGGTTGCCGTAACAAAATGCCATAAATTGGGTGGCTTAAACAGAAATGTATTTTCCACAGTTTTGGAGGCTGAGAAGTCCAAGATCAAGTTGCCAGCAACATGGGTTTCATTTGGAAGCCATCTCATTGAATACTTACCTGCTTTCTTAGTGAGTGCGGGGAGAGAAAGAGAGAGCAAGCTCATTAGTATGTCTCCTTATGGGGGCACTCATCCCTTCATGAGGTCTCTATCCTGGGGACCTCATCTCCCTTAATTACCTCCCAAAGATTTCACTTCTCAATATTATCCTTTTAGGTATTAAAGCTTCAACATATGAATGGCAGGGCGGAAGGGTGGGGAGGCAAACATTCAGTCCATAACACAATAAAAGACTTTTATTGTGATCACCAAATTGATTTTATCATAAAGCTGAAAGCTTTGCTAATACAACAGTAGAGACCATACAAATAGTCATTTCAATCTGAATGCAATTACATTTTGACCCATTTAAACAATTGTGGATTATAATCTTTCATCGAAAATCCTTTAAAACTCATTTGAGAATGCAGATGTGATAACAATGCTTGTTTTCTGAACTGCAAGGGGACTTTTCTTCCTTTTAAATTTAATCATTGGGAATTTGTTAGTCAAAAAAGTGAGGACGGAGTTTGTGGCTTTTTGGCACATATTATTTTTGTCTTATGCTGTAGGTTCTTTACCCAGACAAATGTCAGAATTCTGATTTTTTTTTACACTATAAAATTCAGATAAAATGTCTTAAAGTCTATGGTTGATGGCACGGAAAATTCCAAATGGTGAAGAAAATTGGTAGCCTTGCTAACAAGTCATCAAATTATTTGAGGAAGAGATTAATCTATCAATAAATATTTTAACAAAATCACCCAAAAACAAGCTTCTATTGTAACAGATAGAAAAAAAAATTAAATACGTTTTTATTGATCCTTCACTTTATAAAATCACACTGTTTAAAAAGTTCTATGCTTGACATTACACCTATATTGTAAGTCCTTTCTGCCCTGAAAAGCTGTGAGACCTTCTGACCGTGTTGAATTATGGATTTCCTCATAGACTATGGAAAAATCAGGGTTGCTAAGGCCTAATGTTGCTTAAATTGTCCATTATTTTCCCATTAATTTGTCAGAAGCTTGAATTTCAAGATTGTTCTGCTCAGTTATGCTAAATCAAACAGGAAATCTATGTTGATATTTTCAAAGGAAGAGAAGATGAAAGGCGTATTATCTTCCAGTCAAAAAGTCCTACTTAAATAACAACAACCAAAAAAAGCAAAAGAAATTCCAGGAGGTAGACCTTGTTGGAGACAAGAAGAGGGAGGAAAAAAATGTTAATTTTTCTTTTTTTGTTTACAGTTTTGAGTCATTATGCAAATGACTAAGGCAGAGGGAAGGGCAGGCATGGGAAGTAGTTTGGGTTGTGCACTGCACGTTTCTTGGACTCAAAAATTTTAAGAAAAGGGAATAAAAAGCTATTGATTTCTCAGTGTGTGTCTTTTAGGGACTGTGAGCTGCACATTATGAGTTGATACTATTTGTGTATCTTCCCTTCCCCTAGTTTAAAGATAAATTATTATGGTAAGAAATATCAAAAAGGAGACCTTGTAAGCATTTAATGCATTCAAGATAAGATCAATAGACCCAGTAAGGCTCATGCCACGGCACTTTGTTAAAAATTTCAGGAACGGGGAAGTGTGAGACAGTGTCCCATTGCAGGTGATTGAGAAATATATTTTACTTGTGGTAAATGACTTTTGAAATGCAAAATCCAAAATCTAACTTTAAAATTTAGTATTAAGTCATCAGTAAAGATTGCTTATTTAAGAAGATGCTTACACTTCACTCATAGCTCATGAAAAATGTTTATGTATTTTTAAAATTATAATATCTAAAAATACAATCAATGGAAGGTTTTTTTTTTATCGAATAACCTCCAACATTAAGAAACAAAGAAGTAAAATGTCCATGTTTATGCAGCTAGTTGACCTGATTAGCATTTTTTAAGGCAAAGGGCTAGTTATTGCTAATAGCTTCCTTCAGGGTTATAAATTACAAAGCTCGTTTGTTTTTCTGACAAAAGGAAGTGAAAATGTTCTCCAAATTCCCTTGGATGATGTGATGTGGGATTTTAAGTATATTTCCTTAAGTATATTTCACACTTGAAGATATGATCTTTTCGTTTTAATACTAAGGATGATGTTCACTTTGTTTAACATCAAGATGGCCTATCAATATGATGTTTGTCATAGTGAAAGAGCCTTCAGTTGTTCATAAATAAAATAGTTTCCTACTAAAGAGTTTGGGCTCAAGCAAGGTTAGGTGACTTGAGGAAGCTGATCATACACAGTTGCTTGATAACTTTTTGGTTTCATGTATTCAGTCCAAAGTTTTCTGTGTTAACTACATGATGAAACCATTATTCATTTAAGTTATTTTCAGAAGACATCTAGTTTCACTTTACTTTTATATAAATTGTTTTTTTTCAATTGTACAATATGCTTCAAAGCTTAATTAATAGTTATTTTTCTAAACCACATTTTTTAGTCTTATTGATTTTGTAATAAAGGACTTCAGTGCTTTTTATGAGAAAATGTTCTTATGAAACCACACAGAAAACTGACTTTAAACTTGCCTTTTCTGTTACTGTTCATTTTAATAAAAACTTCATTAGGTTTTCCAAGGAAAAGCTCAGCAGGAGATGTTTCCTTCATCAGAAAATTTAAAGTGCTTAAGGGAATATGTTAGTCTCTCATTTTTAAATTCATTACACTTTTTTTCTTAAATTTGACTAGTGGGATTTTAGGGGAAAAAAATCATCTCGCTTTTTCCTATACTTGATAACCTGTAATTCCAGACAGTGATCTTTGTACTATCTGACCTTAGAAATTTTACGCAATGCATAATAATTTTTGGAGATGCATAAAATATTAAATTCCTATCCCAAGATAAAGAAAATAATAAACACATACACAGTAGATATCATATCTAAATTGCATTCTACCTGGTGACATTGTCACATTTCTGCAGCAGCTGCTGCACATATGAATTCACAGAGCTTATTAGATCTATAATCTGATTTTGACTTCTGGGATTTTGTTGTTTTGTTTTTTTCCTGAAGTTTTTATATGAGTACACTTTAATCTGCATAAAAAATATTCACAGTGTCTGGAGTGAAGGAAAGGATTCTTATGTAAATGAAATATTTAAAATTCTGAATAGCAACCTCAGACAAATGGAGGAGAAATGACAGGGAATTAAAGCATTAGAGGAATATTTTCAATATGGTAATTGTATTCAAATAGTTTATTTTTCTACAGAACATCAAAGAGCTACTAACAAGCTTGTGCCCAGATTAAGTAAAACTTTAAAAGCAATACATACATTTAAATAGATTTAAACTTTAAAAATTTTCTACAATTTAAAAATATAATGCCTGCATTTGTTATCCCCTCTTAATATGCCCCCCGTCTTCACTATGTCAGTCTTGTGAGCAGAGGTGATAATAAAAATGTTTATCAAACCCTTCTGACCTGGGCACTGATCATTCAGGAGAGACACTTGACAACACAAAATAGGAAGCGACCAAGTCCATCGGTTCAGACACACCAGTGCCTACTGAATTGAGCCTCAATCCTGCTTCTTACTAATGTTTTATTCATGTTTCATCATGGGTCACCATAAAGAATCTATGGCTCCTATGACACCTTTGGACCTAAGACATTTTTTTTTTTAATCTGTGAACTATTTGAATCTTAAATATGTGGCTAGAATTTCTCTTTTTATTTCTGTGAATTTGTTTAGTAATGAGAAGAATGAAAGTTAATTAAGCAGACATCTTTTTTTTTAAAAAGAATAAAATAGTGTTTATCAATATTCTCCAAATCCGGTTTTACCCCCCCCCCCAAAAAAAAAGTAAAACACATATGATTTTAACAACTGTGGACAAAAAAAAAAAAAGGAAAAATGTTTAAATAAGCAATATATAAAGCTGAAACTTGAGTTTGAGTAGAGGTAAGGATGAAATTAAAATTTATGTGAATACATACACATTTAAAACAATACCTATAAAAACAAGATTAAATGAACAAACTTATAGAAAAATATTATTAGCAAATGTATCCCAAGAATTAGAAAATCTAAAGTCACCAATAACCATACATTTTAAAATTGGCATTTAATTTCACAATTAGATACCAATCTCAGATTTCATTGACAAATTCTACTGACTTGCAAATGATAGATATTTCTCAAATTATAAAATTACTATAAACTAATAAAAAACCAAAAAACCACTAAATGTACTGTGGGAAATAATACTAGGATGCAACAAAGGGAAATCCTTCTAAATATAAAGGCAAAAATACTTTGTATAAATATTACAAAATTTATTTAGCATTGGATAAAAATACATAGTAACCAACTAGGAATTAACACATCTTGTAACATTAAACAAATCTATTCATGTACTTTACATTATAAAAAGTATGGAAAACATTATAAAATTCTACACACACTTTTGATAAAATATCTTAGCAAACTATGAAGAAATGGAAACTTTGATTAAAATTTTTAACTATAGACTTAGAGCAATTATCATACTTAACATTAAACCTAGAGAAATATTCGTATTAAAATCAAGTATAGAGCAAACCTTCAAAATAGTTTCAGAGTTTCTAATCAACACAAAAATATTTTAAAGAGAGGAAGAGAAAGAGAAGACTATCATTATTTATTAGCAGTAATAATGTATCTCCAGAAAATCAAAGGAAGTTAATGGACACATTATTGTAATTAATAAGGAGTTTTAACAATATGGCTAGATGCAGCATCGATATATATATATAAATATATTTGATTAATTTAAAAAGTAATATAAAATATTAAATCTATAATAGAAACAAAAACCAAATAGTATCAAAAAATCTAAAAGGAAATGAATAAAACTTTAAGTTATAAAGGTTAAAAAAATCAGATTAAATGGAGAAGTATATCATATACTTGATTTAGAAAATGACAGTTCTCCCAAATTCATTTATAAATTCAATATAATAAAAATCCCCATCACTATAGATTATTTCTAAAACTTGGCCAGGTGTTTCTGATTACTATGGGTAAACATAAATCTAAACAAAGCTTAAAAATACAAGCAAAATAAAAGATGAGTAATTATCAGATCTCAAAATATAATTATACTATACTTTATAATACAAATATATAAGTCATATATCATATTCACATATAAATTATAACTTTTAAATTAAACCATGTGTTTTGCAATCAGGAATTTTAAAAATGTTCACCAATGGTGTTTAACACATATCCTAGAAATAAGCCCATGAATATATGAGTAATTGGCATGTGATAATGTCGACATAGCAACACAATGAATGAAACTAGGTTTGGGTTTAACACTACTGGCCATCCATTTTGGGGAGCGAAAAATGAATCTAATCTCCAAGTATTCTTAAATTTCAAACAGATTTAAGATCTAAGAGAAAAACAACAACAACAACAAAACACTAAAAATATTTACCTCGTGCAAGTCTTTTTCAAATATTACCTTTTCAGTGAGCTCTACCACGACCACTCTGTTTAAAATTACAAACACCTCTTACTTCATTTATATAGCACTCATCTTGAAATTACACTAAAATGAAAACGTTTCAACATTTCTGATTATTTCAGTAGCATACATGCATGTAATAAAAATACTGAATATAAAAGTATCATTTTAATTATCTCTTCATACAGATTAAGGCTTTTTTCCACTCTTCCTTTACTATATTACTTCACACATCCTTCGGTTTATTTTACCAATTTATTTTCTACCATATATATATGTGTGTGTGTGTGTGTGTGTGTGTGTGTATACGTATATATATGGTAGAAAATAAACTGGTAAAATAAACTAAAGGATGTGTAAAGTAATATAGTAAAGGATAATGTGTATGTGTGTGTGTGTATATATATACACACATATACACACATAACTCACTTCATTCTCACCAGAATTGATAAATACTTTTCATGTTTATTTACCTTATAGGCATAAAATGTTATTTTATTATTTCCATTTTAAATTAGATTTTCTGACCATTATATTTAAACCTTAATCTAGATCGATTTTGGAGAAGTATTATGCTTTCTTGCTATAACCATCTTTGTGAAAAAGTGCCTAAGAGTTTCCTTCTAACATATACAATTGCATTTGTGCAGATCAAAGAAATATCAATATAATTACTCAGAAAACCCACATATTATATAAATTTGGGTTTACTGAAGGTCATGATATATTATCTAATTCCATTACTGCATAAAGCAAAGGATTGACAGAATTTGTTTAGCATGTGAAAAAGTTATTTCTGTCACAACTATTATTAATAAATAACTATTTTAATAAAAAGTCACATACATTATTTTATTTATTATTAATGTGTTTATTATTAATATATGTGACTTTTTTCCTCCATGGTTATTCTTATTCTAATGTTTTAATTATAAAGTGTGCTATTTAGCAAAGAATCAGAGGAGGGCTCATAAAGCACTCATTTTGATATGAAAATCAATTATCAAAGCTATATTTACACTAATCAGATCAGAAAATCTTATTTTAACAAACTAAAATCAAAATCAAATAAATACAAAAAGTTCTTGACAATTTATATTAAAAAAATAACTAGAAGTGATTTTAAAAGACAATATCTCTCTCTTGATAGAACAAGCCTATTTACAGCCCTTTTTCAAATACATGGCAATTTTCCTTGTCTTATTAACCCAACTTTCTGGTTTCTTTTCATTAACACCTGGTTGGAACTCAGTCCCCCATTGGGAAACACCTGTCCACAGTTAACAAGGTGTTAACCATAAAAACAATAACAAGTTGAGTCAGGAAATTAGTTTACAAATTCTCAGAATAAAAAGTAAAAGCACACTATTTTTGTAAGAATACAAGGTTTATGGTGATTCTAGCTTTGCTAGCTTTGTAAATGAGCAAATTATTAAGCCTCTCCTGGTCTTGCTTTACTTGTCTCGAGAGTGGGAATAATGATTTCATTCATTTCATAGAATTTTTGTAGAGATCAATGTAGTTAATACAGGTAAATGTCCAGAACATGGCAAGCACTAAAAACGTATTAGCCGTCATCATTATCTTTATTATTATCCACATTTCAGTTGAAATATATGTGTAATATGCATGTATGTACCATTATATTACACTACTGACATATATGCCTTTCAGTGTTTTGTGTGCAATTGTGCTCACTCAGTCAATAACTATTTAATAGTGAAGTGGTCTATACCATTTTCTCATGGCTAATAATTTAGTGTATTATAAAGAAAATGCTGTAATACAATATAGTTTGTCAGTATTATGATTAGAACTTACACATCTTGAATTTTTCACTGCATGTGGCTTATCTTTCTGCATTTTATGTTAAGTTCTGGAGAATGATTTAACCACTAACGACTTTTTAAAAGTACATTAGACAATGCCTTTAAAAATAAAGAAAGGGGATCAGACTAAATATTGATACACAACTTTGACTTTTTCTTCTAGTGCCATTCATGCTGACCTGCTGTAAAGAACTATAAGGCTAATTTAAATACGAGGCCAGTCTTTTCAGGCATTGGAAAACATGGAGTGACCCTTGAGAGAATAAAATGAAGTAAACCCTGCCAAGCCCTCAAGTCTTCGCATGGTGGCGCTACTCTGCTGTGACACAGAGAGAAAGAGTCTAACAGCTCATCGTAGTATCATTGATCAGAGTAGAAACATTCAGCTTCCCAACTATTGCAGCTTCTGAGTTTTTTAAGACACAGTCATAAAGAAGAGGGAGTTCCTGAGAAGGGATCCCTATTTGGCATCCCAGGGGAAAAGGTTAGAGAGAATGGAGGAGTAACAAACTTGAAAAGGTCATAGTTAAAAATTTCCTAATATTGGTGAAAAATATAAAAGATGCAGGAAATCCCTAAGCAGAATAAATCCAAAGACACACCTTAACACATTACAGTCACACTGCTCAAGAATAAAGATTAAGAGAAATCTTACAAATAGCCATAAAAAAACACAACATATTAAATATTTGGGATGAAACATACAAATGATGACTGACTTTTCATTACCACCAATGGAAAGGGTAAGACAATGGAATAAAAATAGAATGTTAAAAAATAAAAATGTTCTTCAAACATGCAGGTACATTCAAGACATTTTCAGATTTCAAAATAATGGAGAATAAATGTTATCAGCATATCTAAGAAATTTAACTGAAGTTCTTTAGGAAGATGACAGCAGATGGAAGATTTTATTTTAAAAATACAAAGAATAATAGAAGTGCTAATTGCATAGATACATATAAAATATAATCTTTCATATATGTAAATATCATATATATATTAATATCATATATATACACACAATAGTTTCACATATTGAGGAGATAAAATAATTTTACTGGTCTAAGGTTCTCACATGTTGTATGAAGTGGTACAATATTGTCCTTAAGTCAATAGTGATAACTTATTATTACAAATTTTAATCCTTAGAGCACTTATTCTAAACAATGTGTGGTTGTTTTCTCTCATAGGACATTTGAAAATATCTGGAATCATTTTTGGTTGTTCATAACTGGAGGAGTACTCCTGGCATCTAGTGAATAAAGGCCAAGGATGCTAATAAACATACTGCAATACACAGGACAGCCCCTCACAACAAAGAATTATCTAGGCTTAAATGTCAACAGTGATGATATTGAGAAATCCTGCCCTAGAACACCTATTTAAATAATTAAAGAGATTCTAAAAAGCTAGCAGTAGAAGAATTTAAATTAGCATGTGAAAGCTAATGAGCTTACCCAAAAGAAGACATAAATGGAGGGATAGAAGAAAATGAAAAAATAAAAGAAGTGGCAAAACTAGAGAGCAAATAGTAAGAGGGTAGACTTAAACTTCACTATATAAATAATTATATTAAATGTAAATAAATTAAACACTCCATTTAATAGGCAGAGATTGTCAGTTGGGATAAAAAAACTATATGATATTTATATGATATATAATTTAAATTAAAATAAGGAAAGATAAAGTATAAAATGAATATGAAATGATAAAAATAAAAACATTAAACTTAATTCTGTAGCATCTACATTAAAATCAATAAGTGTTAGATAAAAATATTAACATTTAAAAATTAAGATATGATGATTAAGGGACATTTTGGAAGGAGGGCATAAAATCTGTATATTCACCTAATTGAGCTTCAAAATATATGAAGCATAGAGTGATTACCTATAGGGAGATATCGGCAGATCTGTAATCACATTTGGAGCGTTTTATCATCTTTCACACAATATTAGAATAATTAAATAAAAATGTGACAAGATACATAGCATATTTAAACACTATCAACCAATCTGACTCAATTAATACACTAAAACACTACACTCTACTACAAAAAAATAAACTTTCTCTTCCAGCACACATGTGAAATGGTTTGGCTCTGCATGCCCACCCAAATCGCACCTTGAAGTGTAATAATTCCCATGCGTCAAGGGTGGGACCAAGTGGAGAAAACTGAATCATGGGGGCACTTTGTCCCATGCTGTTCTTTTGACAGCGAGTGAGTTCTCAAGAGATCTGATGGTTTTCATAAGGGGCTTCCCCCTTTTTTCAGCACTGATTCTCCTGCTGCCCTGTGAAGAGGTGCCTTCTGATATGATTGTAAGTTTCCTGAGGCCTCCCCAGCATGCAGAACTGTGACTCAATTAAAACTCGTTTCTTTATAAATTTCCCAGTCTTGGGTATTTTGTCACAGCAGGATAAGAACAGACTCATACAACATGTAATTATTGAAAATTCAGATTATGGTCTTTAACAACAGTGAAAAAAAAAATAGGAAATTTTAACAATGCAACTATTAGAAAATTACTGCATTTTTGGCACTAAAATAACACATTTCTAATGAGTCCCCGGGGTCAAAAATAAAATGATAAGTTATATGAGACTGACTGCTTTTTGGGATGTAGCTAAGCAGTGTTTAGAGGGAAATTTATAACTTTAAAAGATTATATTTGAATAAAAATATTTAATAATCTGTCACCTAAATTTTCTCTTAAAATTCAGAAAAAGCAGAACAGGTGAAACCAAATGTTAATAGAAGGAAAATAATTAAGACCAGGGAAAATTCAATGAGATAATAATAATAATTTAAAAAAAACGGGGCAAGTTAACAAAGTTGAAATCAGAAAAATGAATTTTAAAAATCAGTTTACAGTAAAACAATTTAAAAAGGTAAACTAAATAAAGTTTTAGGAATGAATTTAAAAAATTCAAGATTTCTACACTGCAAAGTGGAAAAAGGCCAGTCATTATGATTCATGCCTGTAATCCCAGCACTTTGGGAGGTCTAGATGGGAGAATTGCTTGAGCCAAGGAGTTTGAGAACAGCCTGAGCAATATAGTGAGACCTTATCTCTACAATTAAAAAATAAATAAACTGGCCAAGCATGGTGGCCCACGCCTATAATCCCAGCTACTTGGGAGGCTCAAGTAGGAGGACTGAGGAGCTGGGGAGGCAGAGGCTGCAGTGAGCCCAGATAACACCACTGCACTTCAGCCTGGGAGACAGAGCAAGACTCTCTCAGAAAAGTAAATAAGTAAAAAGAAATTGTAAAATATTATGATGACCTAGATAAATGGAGCAATAAACCATCTTCATTAATTTGAAAATTCAATATTTTCAAAGTGTCAATTTTTTTACATTGTTCCATACATTTTATGCAAATTTAGTAAAAATGCCAATGGGCTTCCTTGGAAAAATTTGATAATTTTTTTCAAATACTCATATGAAAAGGCAAAGAACTTGGAATAGTCAAAATCGTTCCCCCAAAAAGGTCACTGTTGTAGACACATACTAACTGTTATCAAAACTTACCATAAACTTATAATAATCAATATAATATATTATTGGACAAGAATAGAAAAGCATATCAAAAGCATAATATCATAGAAAATCCAAAAATAGATTCACACTTATAAATTCAATTGATTTTTGAAAAAGTTCTATGCAAAAAAGATAAACAATGATGGGAGAAATTTTTCTTTAGCAAATGGAACTAGAAAAACTGAATAAACATATTAAAAACACAACATTTGCACTTTCTCCCAATATATGAAGAAATTAATATTAAAGATAAATTATGGACCTAAAGATAAAACTAACTATACAATTTTTAAAAGAAAATTTTGTGGAAATTCATTGCTTTGAGGTAGGCAAACATTATTTTTGAAAGAAAATGTAAAAAAGATTTACTATATACCATTAATAAAATAAATATGAACTGAGAAAAGCATTTATATCACATATGACAGACAAGGGATTTATAGACAGAATATATTAGAAATTCTTATAAATTGGATAGTAAAAACGTAACAGCCATTTAAGAACAGGTCAAAATATCTGAACAAACACTTCGTGAGAAGGCATATAGATGGCCAGTGCCAGTAAGTAAGAAAGTCATCAATATCATTTCTTATCAGAGAAATACAAATTAAAACCACAATGTGGTGCATCTGCTGAGATGGCTAACATTAAAATGAGAACGATAAATATTGGCAAAGATGTAAAGCAATTGGAACTCTTCTACAGTAATGAAGAAGTGTAAGATTATGTAATTGCTTCAAAGACATGTTATAAAACGAGAAGAAAAAATCAGTAGGCAAGTAAGGATTAGGAGAAATTTTTCTTTTGCATTATAAAGAGTACAGTAAATAATTATTCTCTTCCATCCTTAGAGTTGACCAATACTTGTATGAATGAAGACTAGAATAAAGTAAGCCTGAACATCTTTATGAAGTGAGAAATTTGAGGAAAACTGAGGCTAACTGCAAATATATAAAACCAAGAAACAGGATTTTACAAATCTCCATACAGTGCTATTTGAAAAATATTTTTTAAAAATTATTTTCAGAAGATAAGTGCTGAATGGGACATTATTATATAATGCAATGGAATTAATGTTTTTGGTTCCCTTCCTTCCAAATTCATATGTTGAAATCCTACCCCCGAATGTGATAATATTAGGAAGTGGGGCTTTTGGAAGGTAATTAGATCATTAGGATGGAGCCCTCACAAATAGGATTAGTACTCTTATAAAAGGGACACCAAAGAGTCCTCTTACCCTCTTTCTGCCATACAAGGATACGATGTAAGACTTCTATCTGCAAAAACAGTCTGCACCAGAACTGAACGAGGCTGGCACCCTGATCTTGGTTGGGACTTCCAGCCACAAGAATTGAGACAAATAAATTTCTGCTTATAAGCCATCCAGACTGTGCTACTTAGCTACAGTAGCCCAAAATGACTGAGACATATGGTGATGTATATGTATTCTGCTTTGTTTCTGTGGATTGCTATTTTAATTGGGTGAGAAGAGTAAGTAGGCAAATTCATGTGCTCTGCCCAGCACTAAGAATCAGAACTAAAAATCCTCTTTTAAATGCAAGTCTCCCTACTCTACTCTTTGCTTGAATTCTGGAAGATTAAGAGAAATTAGAAAGTGGAGGCCAAGGTAATGTTTTAAATGAGAAATGACTTTCCATACAATGCAATGGTCACAATAATACTATTACAAAAATACAAGAATAAAACTGGAAACCAGTCTGAAATTGCTGCTGTTATATCGAAGTGTTTTCATTTGAAAACATTTTATTTTGAAAGGATTTTTAAAATTCTCTATGTCCTCACACATTTTAAACTTGACATCAATATTATCGTAATTTTACACAGATATTTTTACAGTTAATTTTAAAGGCTTCTAGCATTTTTTTTTTATTTAATCCTATTTTGAACAGAAAATAAAATCCATTGACCGCACAAATTCAGATATAGAGCTATTGGTTTCCATTCTTCACAGCAGTTTCACTGTGGTCATTTAATTAAGTTTACCATAATTCAGCTCTGCATTTAGTACGGTTTAAATATTTGAACTTCATTTACATTGTTAGGTTCAATGTTGAACCTCACTTTTATTTTTTATGAAGACCAAGAATCTTCAGATGTAGTCTTTTCAAATCATGAGAAATGTCAATCATGTAACCCAAATGGCAAAGGCAGCTCTTATCAGCCAAAATCAGACTGAATTTCAATGAAAATGTCTGCCTTCAGTTTTAATTTATAATTACACATAATTTTTTATTGCCATGATTGAAATCTCACTACTGAATTCCAAGATAAATATATGTCAAGATAATTTATACAAAGCTCCACCCTTGGTTTTTTTATATGAATAAATTAGGGTGCTGCCCCTTAAATATTGTCCTTTTTATTTTACCCTTACATTGCTCTTCTCAAAAGCAATGTATCTAGCAGAATTGTTGGGTGCTTGAATGTATTTTTACCCTGTGGGAACATACCACATTATGTGGGATGGGTGAGATGCACTCTCTTCTTTTGTATAGTGAGTGGTAAAAGAACAATTTTGAAAGGAGAGACAGAAAAAAATATTTGGCAGGTTACAGATGTTCTATGGCAGATTTTTTTGTTGCTGTTTTTAGGAAAAGACACATATTGAAGTTAAAGATTTGGAAATTGATTTTTTTTAAAGCTGTTTATGTGTATGCCCATGTACCTGCTAGAAACTCTTTATGTATCCTCAGATGCTTGGGTACCTAATTTTGAAGACTACTGCTTTATAAAATAGTAGTTCAAAAATGTTGTCTTAGTAACATTTTTCACAATTTCTTTCCAACAATAAGACCTTATAGGTTTTTCCAGATAAAAATACAGAATAGAATGATTCAAAATTTTAAAAAGCAAGGCTGCAAGTATGGATTTATTCTTTTTTACTACTTTAGTCTTTTTGTCTCTCTTGTATGTGAATACACTTGCAAACACACATACCTAAACAGAAAATTTTCATTCATGTTTAACATTCAGTTATTAAATGGAGTAATAAATAAGGTTATTTATGTACCAGACTCTTTGCTGGCCTCTGTGGATATAAATATTTACAAGGTACAACACTTAACCCAAAGGATATACAGTCTAGAGAGGAAGAAACACTGAGAGCTGTCACCTTGCCACATTCTGGGTTGTCTCATTACATAACAGTGATTTGTACACGTGTGGCTACCACCAATGCTGATGGGAGCTACCAGCCTGCAGTGTCCTGCCCAGCCAGCACAGCACGTGCTGCCATATTCATAGCTGCCCTAAAGGTCCAAGGTGATGCTTTCTGGTAATGACTCAGTGCAAACAAAATGTTGATGTGCCTGGAAAAATAGTATAATGCCTTTTTGTTTGTTCTATTTTATTTGTTTATTTTTAATGGTAGCCCTAAACTCAAAAAGAACTAATGCTGCACCCTAGACTAACCCCTTAAATAAGCACTGTCCCTTGGATTGCAGAAGCTCAGTGGAAGGTCTCTGCTTCAGATGTGTTCTTTATGAGGGATGCTTTGTGTTATAAACATGAAAAGAAGCTAAATAGCCTTAACTAGGAAGAATTAGTTATTTCAATGTATATAAGGCTATAATTTCAATGATATCCATAAAAATTAATTAAGCCTCTAAAACTTTTTAGAGACTTACTCATTGCTTCTAATAACAGATTTTTAAAAGCACGTTTGACCTAAAAAGAATTGTTTGATTTTTTAAAACAGGTTCCTCTCATCAAAATTTATTGTTTTTATTTTGAATGTGCTTCGTGGCCATGAAATGGAGAAAAAAAAAATGCTAGTAGAACATAAAAACTGCGACTTAAAAGCAAAAAATAAACCTAAGTAGAGTTTGTATTTCATACATTTTCTGATGCTTTACTACAAATTAAAGATTCTTTCTTGCCAGTCACTGAACATGTGGCAATGAGGTTCACTGTCTTGCCACACAATAATTTTTATTTACCAAAATGAGTCTCAAATAACTGCATTGATTCCTCCACACTTGAAGCTACTTAACCAGAAAAAAAAATATATTGTATGAAAGGCATTTAAAAATACTAACAGTAACAAAGAGTAGCTAGCAAAGTTTTAATGAGATTTTCTGTTTAGAAAAATGTTAGCATTCCTGCAGAACAAGATCAATATTGCCTTATTTTACCTAGATATTTTGGAAGACTTCATAACAGTGGTATTTTCATCATGGACTTTAAGGACAGTATATGGCAAAGGGTTCTAGAAAGATTGCCCAGTCCATACCAAAATTGACCAAATTCAAAATATTGGCATGCATTCTTTCTAAACTTGATCTGTAATGATAAGAGTTTTCCAGACCAACCATATGAAGTGTTAGACCTGATGAAAATCAAAAGGAAATATATCAATAAGACTCCAAAAAGACGAATAACCACACGAAATTCCAAATATTGCACCTGTTTGAATGTGCACATTTCTCAAAAGCATGCCTGCTTTTTAAATAAGAAACTTTCTTTTCTATTTATAAAGTTATCATTCCAGTACATCAATTTTGAAGTTTTAGATTAATGAACTTAAACTCTATTGTAGAGGCCTGGTAAACCCTAAGGACAAGTTCATTGTAATTGTTATTACTGCTAATATTATTTTTATTCTTATTTATATATGTACTCTGTGACTTCTGTGTGCCAAATAATATCTTCCATACATGCAGAGATTATCTGAAAAATAGGTAACTAAAACATACCTGTGAGAAGGTATTTTTATCTTCATAATTTTACAGATAGGGATGCTAGGCTCAAAAGAAGTAAGTTATCCATTGTTGAACTCTGAATAAGTATTTGATTCAAGATCTAAATCAAAATAAGACTGGTGCCAAATGTTATGGTCTACCACTGCTAGACACTTACAAGAGCTTCCAAACAAGAGATTTCAGTGCTAGAACAGTTACAAACCTCTAGAAATTCATAAAGAAAACATGTATTAAATAATGTCTTCTATTTTTCAAAGTAGTATGCAGGTCTTTAGGATTCACAAACTGCAATTGTCAGAAGCCCTTAACGAATTTTAAATATTTGATTCTGAGAGCCCTGGTAAAATTAAACCATGGTATTTTATTGGTTTACTCCTCTGTGTTTTATGAATGCTCTATTTCTTTTTGTTTGTTTCCTTTCCAACTTTTGTTTTAGGTTTAAAGGGTGCGTGTGCAGGTTTGTTACATGGGAAAATTCTGTGCCACGTGGGTTTGGTGTATGGGTAATTTTGTCATCCAGGTAATCAGCATAATCACTGATAGGCAGTTTTCATTCCTAACCATCCTCCCACCTTCCACCCTCAAGTGGAATTGTTCTCTCCTTTGTGTCCATGAGTACTCTATTTTCAGCTTCTCCTTATATGTGAAAACGTGCAGTATTTGATTTTCTGTTCAGACATTCATTCACTTAGGATAATGGCCT
Organism: Macaca fascicularis; assembly: GCF_037993035.2. Taxonomy (NCBI): domain Eukaryota; kingdom Metazoa; phylum Chordata; class Mammalia; order Primates; family Cercopithecidae; genus Macaca; species Macaca fascicularis. The sequence continues at coordinate 47,558,671 of NC_088376.1, forward strand.
CTAGCTTTATCCATGCTGCTGCAAAGGACACGATCTAATTCTTTTTCTTGGCTTTGTAACATTCCATGGTGTGTCTGTACCATATTTCTTTTATCCCGTCCACCATTAATGGACACGTAGGTTGATTCCATGTCTTTGCTTTTGTGAATAGCACTGAGATGAATGCACATGTGTATATGTCTTTATGGTAGAACAATTTATATTCCTTTGGGTATATACCCAGTAATGGGATTACTGGGTCAAATGATAGTTCTATTTTAAGTTCTTTGAGAAATCTCCAGACTGCCTCCCACAGTGGCTGAATTAATTCATATTCCCACGAGCAGTGTATAAGCATGCCCTTTTCTCTGCAACCTCACCAGCATCTGTACTTTTTGAGAGCATTTCTTAACTTTTTCATAATAATCATTCTGAGTGGTGTGAGATGCTATCTCATTGTGGTTTTGGTTTGTATTTCCCAAATAGTGATATTGAGCAGCTTTTCTTATGCTTGTTGGCTACTGTATGCCTTCTTTTTAGAAGAGTCTGTTATGTCTTTTGCCCATTTTTTAATGGCTTTGTTTGGTTTCTGATCCCATATTTGTTCAAGTTCCTTATAAGTTCTAGATATTAGACCTTTGTCAGATGCATAATTTGCAAATATTTTCTCCCATTTCGTAGGTTGTTTACTTTGTTGATAGTTTCTTTTGCTGTGTAGAAGTTCTTTAGTTTGATTAGGTCCCACTTATCTATGTTTTTGTTGCAATTGTTTTTGATGTCTTTGTTACAAAATTTTTGGCAGGGCTGATGTCCAGAATGCTATTTTCTAGGTTTTCTTCTAGGATTTTTATAGATATAGGTTTTACAGTTAAGTATTGAATCCATCTTGAGTTCATTTTTATATGGTGAAAGGCAGGGGTCCAGTTTCAACTTCTGCATGTGGCTAGCCAGTTATTCCAGCACCATTTATTGAATAGGGTGTTCTTCCCTCAATGGTTGTTATTCTTGGCTTTGTCAAAGATCAGATGGTTGTAGGTGTGCATGTGTGTGGCTTTTTCCTGGGTCCTCTAACCTGTTCCATTGGTCTACGTGTTGTTTTTACACTAGTATAATATTGTTTTAGTTACTATAGCCTTGTACTATAGTTTGAAGTTGAGTAGTATGATGTGTCTAACTTTGGTGTTTTGTTTTTGTTTTTGTTTTTTGCTTAGGATTTATTGGGCTATTTGGGCTCTTTTGTTTACAAATGTAATTTAGAATTTTTTTTTTCTTCTAATTCTCTGAAAAATTTCACTGGTACTCTGACAGGAATAGCATTAAACGTGTAAATTATTTTGGGCATTATGGCCATTTTAACACTATTAATTTTTCTATCCATGGAATGCTCTATTCTATTACTTAAACACATCAATTTGGTGATCTGGAAAGAGATGCTTTTTGTGTAACTTAGAAGAGGAAAGACACTGGTCATTGATCCAATAGCAAATATAATTTCATTTCTCTTCAGCTGACTAATATTTAATTTTTGTCTATGGCATTAAGTTTGTTCTATTACTTACAATTAAAATTGACATCTTTGCTCATTAGCAACCTCTTGGGCTAAGCCTATGCTAAGTCATTTTATTACACAATTTTTAACCTGCAAGTGATACAGTAGAAGCAACTGATATAATATACTCTCTGCATATTTTTTGAAAATTTATATTACATCAGTATATAATATTCAGATGAAAATTGTGCAATATATTGTGTTGGTGAATACTCTAAAGCACATTAAAGGTTTTTCTTATTTTGCTAAATAAAAGTCTAACAGAAAGAATAACATTATTTGTGGAACTTATTAAAATACAATTCGATTTACCAGATTTTTAAACAACGTTGTTGGAGCTAGGACTTTAACATTTTGTTTATTTCGTTAGTGAAAATATCCTTCAATATTCTCACATGACACTGATTTGAGATCCAGTGGATTCCCCTTGTAACATTCTAGATAATATATGACATAAGATAACTGCATAACTATAAAGGAAATATCTGACAGCACATGTTTAATCCAAGAAAGAACTGTTATTTCTGTCACAGAATAGTAATTTTACATAGAAATTCTGCTAAGCTTAGCTAGTATGTTTTCTTCACTTCCTAGAAGAAAAACTTACATTATCTTTGCAAAATATATTTATAATAATGGATAGTTATTAGTATTTAATAAAACAGTTTGGGTAGAACAAAACAATATTTTGAGGTATTTGTCTTTAATATTGAATCAACAACTTTAGTGTTGACATACTCTGATGGTTTCCAACACTAAATTTTCATAAGAATTACCTGTGGATGTCTGGGCCTTGCTCTAAAACTTATTTTCATTTTGTCTAGATTTGAGTCCAAGCAGAAACACTCTTAAAAATCTCCTTAGTTATTTCCTATGTGCAGTCAGGTTGAGAACCACTGTTTTAAATTAAAATCAATAGATGAATTAAGAAGAGTTCCTGAATCCTGGCAGAAAATGGAAAGTGATTTTTAAGAGAAGGGTTCTATTGACAAAACAAGGTTATTTATGCCAATTTCAAATACCTAGTGGTTTTCATTCTCACAGTCACATAATTTTCATATTTCTCTTCATTAATAATTAATTTCTACAGAGAAACATCCGTCCACTGTCTAAGATGTTTATTGTAGAAACATTTGACAGAGGGTTTGCAGCACCAGTTCATCAATTTTGAAGAAAGAAACGTTTTGGAGTAATGGCACAGTGTCTCTAACTCCACCTTTATTCCTCAGAAGCCATGCTAATGAATGAACAAAACCCTGTTAATTCTTATTGAATTTTACAAATATGTAAAGCAAGCTGAATAGCTATTTTCATGTTTTAACTCTTGTGATGAAGTGGTAGTAAAATAGTTATGGGAAGAAAAGGAGGAAGTAATTGTACAGTATTTTACTCTCTCACAAAAAGAAAAGTTTCTGAAGATTCTAAAAATTGGAAATCCAAAAATGTCTTTCCACAGTAATGGAGCTTCCCCAACTAGATGGTGGGAGCATAATGCAGGACATTTAACAAAGTCTATGATGTGAAATATGAGGCAAGCTACAGTCCAGGAGACAGCCTGCCTTGACTGTGCTCCCCTTCTTCTTCCGTGGTGTTGGATGCAGAAAACAGAGAGGAAAGAAGAGGAGACAGAGAATCACAGGTCCTCATACTGTGTCTTGGTTGTGGGGAGTTAGTCGGTAATTCTGTGATAAGGGACAGAAGATTCCACTAACTGCATCAGATAAAAGAGAAATAAACAAACAAGGTTATTTCAAATGTCAAGATTTTTTAAAATGAAAGAGAAATCTATATTATCACAAAAAAACAAAAATTCCAACTCAAATAAATAAAAATACTAAAAATGAAAGTAATTTTTTCAGATCTTTTTTGTTCTGTGTAATGAAATACAAATTCAATAGAAAAAATCAAAAACCATATTGCTAAAATAGAAATAGAAGAAAATACATATTTAAAATACAAGAAAAAACATTTATGACCAAAATTCATTATTATTAAAATGCTCAAAAAATTTAAATGACAAGAAGTGTAGAAATATCTGAAAATTAAATTGCTTATATTGAATAAAAACTCAAGATTTCATTGATTATGCATAAAAATACAAATAAAGCTATCAGCAAGAAGCAGAACCATATGGAAGAAATAAAAATCTGTACAACAGAAGCATTATTGAATACCCAGGAAAAGAAACCAAAACACATGTATCAAAAAAATATAAATATAAGCAAATTTCCCTTCATTAAGGAACTAATCTGTAGTTTGGAAAAGCACATCTAGTTCTAGAAAAAATGTATATATAATATGTAACATATATTTTATACAAATTTGTTAAAATTTATTTATGAAGAAACAATATTTTGGATATTCATGTAGAGAAAATAATTATTTCAAGGAAAATAGTAAAACCAGAAGCCACATTCAATGCCCAGTGCACTAGAGTACCAATCTTTGTTTCTTTCACAAGAAATCCTGCTAAGCTTAACTAGTGTGTATTCTTCATTTCCTAGAAGAAAAGCTTACACAAGAAAGAAATAAAAATGATATCTAGCAAACAGGGTACAGTTCGATTATAAGGCAAAAGTGAAAGAATTCAAAATAGCCAAGCCTTTTGGAGACAAGAAAATATCTTATTTAAAAAAACAAAAATAATTATGATGTGATCATTATGCATTGATGCCTGTATCAGAGTATCTCATGTTCCCCATAAATATATACACCTACTATGTGCCCACAAAACTTAAAAATCAAAAAAAGAAACACTACCTGAAAAAGGTGTGTGTAGACCATTTAATTTTCAAGAATGTAGAAGAGATTCGTATTAGTCCTGTGAATCCTGACCCACCACAGGATGTAAATATTATAAACTGGATTCTACAAAGCTATAGTAGAACTAACAAAAAGTAAGAAGCTATTGTTCCTCCTTTCATAGGAGGAAGTTAATAATTACTGTCTATAATTAAAATTGATACTTAAAAACTAATGACCTCAATACCTTAATATAAAATATATTTTCTCAATTTTATAAATACTTTTAAGAAATATATCTATTGGTGAAGATACAAGATACACATAAAGAGTTTATCTTATAGATATTTTAGAATTCTAGGAAATAATAATCAGCAATATAGAATGTACATTTATTATTATGTATGTTTATGCCAAACGTAGCAAATCTCGGGAAAACACAGCACACATATCGTTCACACTAACAAGAATCACACATGAGCATATGGCATTCTCATTGCAGCTAGGGAAATTCAACTGCGTTAGTAAGATCAGTAACTGCTTCTTGGCCAGGTAGTTCTTATTATGAGAGAGTTGCCGCACTCTCTTATTTTTTTTTTCCCCTTGTTCATCTGGTTTATATAAAATCATATAAATTTCCTACTAATTCTGAGCCGGTTCTGCTAACTTCTTATGAAGGCTATTAGCCTCCAAAATTGTTCCAGACATTTTCCCCTCACTTCAATTAACTAGAGCTGCTTTTATTTTTGGAATTAATGGACATGAATCAACTGTAGTCCAATACTCTTTTTCCTTCCCAGTCTCCAAAGAGCCATCTCACTGAATTCAAAACTGTTCCCACAAATAATCAGTTTAGTTTCCTTCTCCATCTGTGGGAGTAGCTTCTCATTTCTCTTGTGAGATAAAGTGCTCCTAGAAAGATTGGGGAGGAGGTTTTTCTTCAGCTTAGTCCTTTCAATGTCAACTAACTCATTTCTTCTACAACATCAAGAACAAGATCACTTTTCTACAGGTTATACACTTCTTCAACAGAAGTGTGTTTATAATGCCTTTCAATTTTAGGTCAATAGATTGATATATATACACATCGATTATGGAAAGAAAGTTGGTGATAAGTAAGATTAAGAGCAGGTACTCAACTCTGAAGAAGAGGTAGATTCAAAAATAGGTTTTTGCATAGAACAATAATGGGAAAACAGATCCTTCAAGCGAGCCCCTATAAATAGTTTCTCCCAACAGCTGATATAAGAACTAACTACTATTAATTGTCCTTTTAACTAAAATAGAAACACTGGATAAAATATTTGCTTAGGTAAAAGTTAAGCTAATTTATCTGCAGTAATATATTGCATATCTTAAATAGCTTCACAACATTTTACAGTAACTGAATTTGGGCCACAATATAACAGAAATGGGCAAGTAAGTTATCAAATTACATGATGACATAGAACATGGTTAAAATAGTGTTACTTTGGAAAAGTTTTCTGAAGCTAAAACCAAATTTTTGCCATTAACCAAAACCTCAGGGTGGCATTTATGACACACAGCATCTCATACTCTATTCGTTTCTGCCCCTGTTCCATCTACACTGGCTTTCTTCTGGTTTTTTAAGCATGCACATCCACTCTCCACTTTGTCTTGTGTATTCACTTGGTATTGAATGCTTTTCCACTTTATTTTCTCATGGTGGGCTTTGTTTTGTACCTCAGCTTTTGTGGTCAACTTACCTTCTTCAGAGAGACATTAGCTTGACCCCCTATCCTAGAAAGCTCCTGAATCACTAGTCATGAATATTTCTCTGCAAAGCACTTGTCACAGCAGAAACTTTTCCTGCTTACTTATATACAAATGTATTTACTTAACCATCTGACTCCCCCTACTTCAGTGTAAGAGTTTTGAAAGTATGAGATTTTGACTGTCAGATTGATAGAACTTAGAAAGATTTAATAAATATTTGTTGCATCAATGAACAAAATTAATTTTCAACTATGTAACACAAGTCCTCTCTTTAAGAAAAATTCATTAGAAATTAACCCCACAGAAACAAGAATATATTGACTTGTTACATAAAGTCTTTAGATATAAACCAGTTAACTATTGAAAGACACCCACCAAAAATATAATTATATATCATTTAGACTAGTTGATTTCTGGACTTTCTTTTGCATCGTATTTAATAGGTGTACTTATTTTGGATAAGGTCATATAGTCCTGACTTATTAGAGTAAAACTATATAAATATATAAAGAGGGTTGCTTTTCCTCATATTTCCTACTAAGGGGATGTGATTATAAATCAAGGGTATCAAGTGTTCAGCTGTTCCTATAAAATATTGTCAGTATCCTATTACATATTTTTAAGATGCTGATTCCCCAGAATTGGTTTTGTGAAATAACTTCACAATGAGCATCCATAACCAGAGATTATAGTGAATTCATTCAGCATGGCACATATTAGATCCTGGCCACAGAGTTCACATCTTAGGAAGGCCCACTAAAAGCCACAAGTCCCCTTTCTTGCTTTCAGAATAATCTGAGAGTTCATTGAGAAGGAGAACAATGTTATGATGAGATAGTTATGCCTAACTATGTCACCTCCTTCTTTTGTGGGATATTGACCTTAGAAGCCCAGTATTACAATTCATCTAGTGGAAAACATGCATAATGAGCTAAATGGTTATAATAAAAGAACAAATAATTGCCTTATTAAAAAGTATGATATTGTGTTGGACAAAACAGATATACCTAAAACAGGTTGAAATGATAATTATTGAGTCCATTTTTTAATACTGTCCATAAATATTTCTAGAGGCAAGAAATATTTCTCAAGTGGTATATTGAGTCTGAAAATTTCTAATGATTTATACACTATTGTAGGGTACAATAGAACTTAGGTATGCATATTTTAAACTGTTCAATTACATGGTACATAAACTCAACAGAAGGGATGGTACATAATAAAATACTGATGATGTAGTTTTCCCACGTAAAAAAAAAAACACACACACACACACACAAAAACATCTAAAAGTTGGAAACAGGGCAAGCAGGTAGATGACATGTATTTGCTATCTATACAGGAGGATGGGTCCACCCAAGGTTTAGGAAAATATAATTTTCAATTGACTGAATACTATTGCTTAAAAGCCTTACTCAGTATTTAATAAAGTTAAATGGTTCTTTGTTGATTTTTCTGAAATAGATACCTAAATAATTTGCATCTGAAAGAACAGGTAAATAAAAGTTAGTTTACTGCCCTTTTGGACATTAACCAGTTTTTAAGCCAATTTAGCAATTTTAACAATCTTTTATTAAATTGTGTATTGCTTATGAATAACTAGTTTCTCAAACGTTAATGTTTTCAGCATAAATTAGTTGAATAAAATATTTTTCTTGATTTAATTTTGTTTTCACATGAGTTTCACAATTTCTCATTTGAAAAATTATACTTTAACAGCCCTAAATCCACACAGCAAATGAGTAATACCTTCTTAATGTTTTACCTCCTTAAACAGTTTCCTCTACAACCAAATCCTAGTGCTTTATCCATGTTGTTATTGCCTTAAATCCTTTTTGCCCACAGCATAAAACCCAAACCTTTTGTGAAATAATTCTAGTTCAGAAAATGTAACTTCCGTCTACTTCACCATCATTTTGTTTTGCTGCATCTGCCCTCATATTCTATGCTCAAACCTACTGAGTTGTTTATTATTACTGTGACCATGCCCAGCTATTTTATGGAAACATTCTGCTTTTGCTATTATATTAATTTTGTCTGGAATGGTTTTCTTCTGAACAGCTGACCCACCCCTTGCCATTTTTTACAAAAATCTCAAATATAATTTTGTTAAAATATAATATTTCTGGACTAAGCACCTCACTTTGCCCCAGGTAAAACTGGATTTCTTCCACATTTTCCTCATTCTTACTTAATAGCTCCCTGAGTGCACCTGAAATTCTTTATTACACTTGTCTATGTACATGTATTCCTCCATTTACCAAGCTCCATTATTCTTAGGGAGGGTTGTGTATTATATCGTTTTGTATGTCTTAGCAATTCTGTTGCATAGTTTCCTGATGCAGAGAAGGTACCTGATACGTGATTATTGAAAACTAAAATAGTGACAGATATGAACTGGGGAGACATTCACCCCGTTATGTTATGTGGCCTAACATAATGGGGTGAAACTGGGAGGGATTTTATCCATCAGCTGGCTTAGAGTTTCTAAAGGAATTATGGTCTGTATGAGTAAGCCATGTAAATTATACATTTTAGACATAAACAAAAGAACATAGAAAAATCTGTTTACCTGTTGAGAAACACTCAATGATGCCAGTCCCTCATTTTGTATGAAGTTGAGGCTCCCCAAATAAGCAAATTGTCCATGGCTCTACAAATCGATTTACTGACTTAGAATTAGCTGCTTTGTCTTGATTCCCAAAGTATTCTTATAACTACTTCTCAGGACCTGAAGTATGTTTTACAAGGTCCTTTTTGGTTCTGTTAATGAATTAGCCTTGCCTTTAGGAACTGCGTTTATAAGTGAAGCCTGTGAAGAGGAATATGACTCCCTTACACCACATTGCTTTTTCACCATCCCCAAAGACATTCTGACCTTTCCAGTTTGGTTTCTCCACTCTCTATGATACACTACATCCTCCTCAGAGTAACATCATAGGGCCATTTCAGTTTTCTTCTGAGACAAAGTAACATGACATAGCAGAGTTTTTGCTAATAACTTGACCTTTCGATTCACTGATGCTCGTATTGATAGAATAAGAGATTTCCTTAAGAAACAAAGAAAAAAGGAAAATATCAAGAGGTTTATGTTATTCAGTTGGTTAGAAATTCTGGCCAATTTACTACCATGGAAAACAGTTAGAAAGCCTAACAAAGTTCATTTTCCTTTTTGTATGCTACAAAACATGTTTTGTTTATTTTAGGCAAATAATGACTAAATTAAAAAATAAAAATATTTGCCCATAATCCCAGCATTTTGGGAGACTGAGGTGGGTGTACCACTTGAGGTCGAGAGTTCAAGACCAGCCTGAGCAACATGGAGAAACCGCATCTCAACTAAAAATACAAAATTAGCGGGGTGTGGTGGCACATGTCCATAATCCCAGCTACTCAGGAGGCTGAGGCAGGAGAATCATTTGAACTCAGGAGGTGGATGTTGCGGTGA